>NC_091952.1:129094398-130514398 GCF_031021105.1 Erythrolamprus reginae | reverse complement strand
AGACTCAACAACTTCCTTGACCTCATATTCTGCAACAGCAAAAGTGCAATTTATAGACTACAAATAAAAGAACCCTTTTCCAACAGCAAGCACAGCACCTTAATAATGGGACACCCAAGTACAACTTTTAAAAAGCCAACTATGAACTCATAAATGCCAACCACTCAACTCTTGACTGACAAATTCTATTATTTGGCTGTAACACTGCTGAGGACCACTATAACATCTTCTTGCTCAAAGTCAAAAGAACTATCAGACTACACATACCACTAATAACTACCATAACCAAGAAAAACAAACTACCAGAGAAGCCACAATAAAAAAAATTCCTCTGGTGAAAAAACAAAGCAGGTTATGTAGCTAACTTCAAAAACTGCTACAAAAATATATGTCACCAAATAAAGATAGAATGCTCCAACTATCGCAGAAAATGAAAGGAAAATCTTCTGCACCACAAAATCCAACCGCGCCTTCTACAACTTCACAAATAACAAATTCAAGGACTCAAGACCCCTACCACAACTAAATGGACCCAACAACAAAGAATGCTATGATGAAACAGTCAAAGCTAACCTCTTCAGCATATTCTTTTGCTCAGTCTTTGTATAAGCAACGGCTTATGCCCAAAATTCCCTAGACATACCATAAATACTCACAACGATTTAACACAAATAGACTTCACTGAAGACAATGTTGAAAAAGTATTGTGTGGCCTAAAGCCTTCTCTGTCAATTGGACCTGATGGACTATGTGCATACTTCCTAAAAATGCCCTTCACAGCCATAGCTAAGCATAATCTTTGAAAAATCCTACAGGATCAGTTCCATATCAAACCTATGGTCACTAGCCACAGTCATCTTCAAAAAGGGAAATCCCAGCCTAGTAAAAAACTACAGACCAATCTCTCTATCCTGTGTCACATGCACAGTCATGGAATAAATCATAAACCATTACCTCCCATCTAGAAACTAACAACCTATTTTCAAGCAAGTAATTCATTTCAGGAAAAAAATTATCCTGCAATCTACAACTGCTACACTACAAAAACATATGGACCTCAAAAGTTGACCAGGGAAAAACAATAGACGCAATTTACATAGACTTTTGTAAAGCCTTTGACTCAGTGGTTCATGATAAGCTACTTCTAAAATTGAAATCCTAGGGCATCTCTGGATATCTGGCATCTCTCTACATGACTGGATAACTGCATTCTTATCAAACAGACAAGTGGTCAAAATAGGGAGTGCCCTATCAAATACTGTTCCTGTTAACATAACATAGCATACTAGGACCAATACTCTTTATATTCTATATAAATGACATTTGTTATCCATTCTCTTCACTGATGATGTAAAAATCTTCAACATCTCCAACAACATTGCTACCCTCCAAAAAGACCTTGACTTTGTGTCAGGATGGTCAAACATCTGGCAACTCCAAATCTCAACCAACAAATGCTCTGTCCTACACATTGCCAAAAAAAAATCAGAACACCAAATACACGCTGAATAAAGAAGACCTTGCAGATGATTCTCACTGTGTCAAAAATCTTGGAATACTCATATCAAATAACCTAAGTGCCAAAGCCCACTGCAACAACATTGCCAAAAAGGCTTCAAGAGTTGTTAACCTAATCTTATGTAGCTTCTCCTCTAGTAATATCATACTACTAGCCAGAGCACACAAAACATTCGCCAGACCAATCCTTGAATACAGCTCATCTGTCTGGAACCCATGCCGCATCGCATATCAGACATAAAGACAGAGATACTTTACGAGAAGTGCCCTCCACTCCTCTACCCGCAACAGTATACCTTACATAACCAGACTTGAAATCTATGTCGCCTTCGGCACGACCTAAACATAATTCATAAAATTATCTGCTACAATGTCCTTCCTGTCAACAACTTTTTCAACTTCCACCACAACAACATACAAACACATAACAGATATAAATTCAAAGTGAACCACTCCAAACTTGACTATAGAAAATACAACTTTAGCAACAAAGTAGTTAATACCTGGAACTCACTCAACTAACCCCCCAAAACTTTACCCTTAGACTGTCCCCTGTTGACCTCACCAGATTCCTAAGAGGTCAATAAGGGGCGGGCATAAGTACACCAGCATGCCTACCATCCCTGTCCTAATGTTCCCTCTTATCAGTACCTGTCTTATGTTATATGTTATATCTATGTATATTACAAATACGTGCTTGACAAATAAAAATAAATAAATAAATAAATAAATATGTATCTCTAACAAATCTACTCCCTTTTATAATGTTCATTCATTTCATGAGCTCTCTTTGAAAATGGTAACGGTAAGACCTTTACCACATCTGATGGCAGCACATCCCATAATTTAACTACATTTTATTAAGAAGTATTTTTTATTAGTCCTGCAATTTCCAGCTTCAATAGGTGTTCTTGAGTTCTAACGGCCCTTGGGAAGGAGAAGAAATGGGACAGCACTCTGTCACAAAGTTGGTTTCAGCTGGAAAATGTGCCACCAGTATTATGAAAAGGCTATTTTGCTCGGTTCGCACTGAGCACTGCATATCAGCGATATGCAAGGTCAACTCCTTTAGCCATTCTGTTTCATTTCTTTACAGAATTCATGGAAAGATTATTATCATTATTATTATTTATTGGATTTGTATGCCGCCCCTCTCCGCAGACTCGGAGCGGCTAACAACAATGATAAAAAAAACAACATGTAACAATCCAATTAATAAAACAACTAAAAACCCTTATAGTAAAACCAAACATACACACAAACATACCATGCATAACTTGTAATGGCCTAGAGGGAAAGAATATCTTAACTCCCCCATGCTTGGTGATAAAGGTGGGTCTTGAGTAATTTGCGAAAGACAAGGAGGGTGGGGGCCATTCTAATCTCTGGGGGAAGTTGATTCCAGAGGGCCGGGGCCGCCACAGAGAAGGCTCTTCCCCTGGGGCCTGCCAAATGACATTGTTTGGTCAACGGGACCCGGAGAAGGCCAACTCTGTGGGACCTTATCCGGCCGCTGGGATTCATAGCTTCTGTTTTTCTTTCCCTTTTCTTCCCACAATTTTTTTCTCATGCTGCACATTTTTCATTTACTCAGTTTCCTAACTTGGTTTCTTTCTTCTTTTTACTTCTTAAATCATCTAGTAATACCCTTTTCCAAGAAGCTATAAACCTTAATTAAATAGTTGTGCAATTTTTTGAAAACATGTTAATGAAAGATTGGTTTCAAGACCTATTATTTCTGTCTCTTCTTTGTAAAATGACAGGTTACATCATTTTATGTTAAATGAGAGCAAGTTGATATATTCCAGAGCTGAATGCATATTCCTTCTAGCATAAAGGAAGGCAATGGTTAATTAACCCAAGAAGTCTTCAGCTACAACATATCAAGCAAGGCTGATGGAAAAGGCAGGAGTTGAACATACCATATTTGGTAAAATAAGTCAAAAAGTGATAAATTTAGTAAGGGCAACAAATTAACCTCTTCTGGTAATCATCATTCTAATATATTAGAAAAGATTAAGAACATTCTTCCAAAATGTTTTATTAGGAACATCCTCTAATTATTTTTCTGCATGCATGTGGAACTGATGATTTGAAGTCATCACAATATTATGTTTAAGATTGTTTTTAGCTTGGCTGTAGATGGAAAGTCCTATAGAATGGAATTTTCTTTTCATTTTGATACAACTGCAGGAGGCTGTGACAAAAAGAACGATATCTACTTATGAATTTAACAGACAGATATGTCTGATTAGCAGTGAGTGGAAGACAGTTGCCATTGTTATATGTTACATTTATATACTGCTGTAGTCAAGAACTGATGACAAACCAATTGACTTATTCTATTTTCCTGCATGACTTCACTCTTACAAGAAAAAGTCTTGAACAACCCAGTAATACAGTAGTCTCATATTAAGAATTTCTTCAGAATTTCATAGAGAGAACTATTGTCCCAAATGATGGTTCCTCTTTTTCCTAATTAGTTTTGAATCCTCAGGAAATGTCCATTCTGATCCTTTATGTGGGCAATATGGATCTTCTATTCCCCTATATTATGCTCAGTAGTCTATGGTCAAGGCTAGAATTTTTAAAATGGGATATTTCCCATATATTAACACAGCATGTTAGCCATTGAACCATATTTTCCATCTATCACATTTCTGGTATTCTTGTCAGCAAGCTAGACATCGTATGGTATAAAACAACAGACAGCTTTGGAAATAACTAGACAACCCCTGGCCTATTGGGTCAACATTTCAAGATACTTCCTTACCTAAACAGAGAACCAGGATGACCAGAATCAGAAAAGCTATTTATTTATTTATTTATTCCATTTTGGGGGGAGGGATAGGGAATATTGGGAATGGGAATATTGGGACTATGGGAATAGAAGTTACTTCTGATTTCCTGCTGGCTTGATTGTGGCTGACCACCTGTCGGCACCAATGATGTAACTGGTCTATCTAACACCAGTGTACCCATCCTCTAGAGACTTAGGGTGGGTCCAGGCTACACAACCTCTATGCAGCAGCATGGTAGTATTGACTGAAACATAATTTGCAAAATTTCAATCTGACAGAAGTCACAAATCCCAGATTTTGGACAAATTCTTAAGTTATCCAATTTGAAGTCTCTTGGTTCAAAAAACATAGCCCTGAGATGCTGATAAAGGTTACAGACATAAAAGTTATACAGCGGTCCCTTGACTTTTGCGTTTTCAAAAAAATATCAATGGAAAAAATACTCCACTTTTTTTGAACATTTGAACGTTTTCCCGCTGCCGCCTGAGGTACAGTACTGTGCATTTTAACTCTCCTCCTCCCCAGCCATCCTGCTTCTTTAAATAAAAGCTCTTCTTCTGCCCCAGCCTCCCGATCCCTCCCCTTTAATTCTCCAAACCTCTTTTTCCACCACCATCGCTTACTGCTGCCCGCCACTGCCGCCTCTTCTTCCCCCACCCACCTAAGCTGATTCCCTTAGTGGTAGCGTCCGACCTCCCAGCTGACTGGCCTGGAATCCTGGCTTCGAGTCCTGGCCTGGATCCCTCTTGCCTTGAGTTTCTCCTTCCCCTGCCCTGACCCTGAGCACCAGTGCACCAAAGCCCCCACCTTGCTGCCCCATTGCCCCTGTGGGTTCTGGGGGTAAGTAAAACCAGGAATGGATGAGGGTGGGGGAGGGAGGAAGGAAGAAAGGGAGCATCTCTACTTTGCGGAAATTTGACTTTCACAGGCAGTCTTCGAACGTATCCCCCACAAAAGTCAAGGGACCACTGTAGAGGTTTTGTTCTGTCCCAGCATCAAGCCCCCCAAAATAAGATGCACACCACTGGATTTAGTACTAAAAGTTTTATTACTAACAAAAGTCTTAGCAGTTTGATTCTTTTTAAAAAGAGAGTAAAATCTAACAAAGGCTTCATCACGCTGATTATAATATCTTAGCAACTGGCCTGAGTAACCACAACAGTAATTACTAGATTGTAGCAAAGTTCTGTATTGTAGACTTACAGAGGTTGTCCGGAGCTAATTAATGCAGACATGAATGTGGTTCGTTTAAAACACAAGCTCGAGACAAGATTCTGGAACGAACTACGTTATCCTCTGCACCAAAGTGTCACGTGACTCCTCCTTAAATTGCCTGAGAGCATGGCCCAATAGCCAGCAGTGCTACTCACAAGGAATCCTCCTCCTGAGTAACCACTCTTGCCTCCTATAGATCCTGAGAATCCTAGCACCAAGAAGAGGCTCCTCCTCTTCTACTGAGTCACTCATCTCAGGAGGTACAGAAGGCCCTAGTTGCTCTTCAGCCTCTAACATCACATCCTCTTCACTGTCAGCCTTGGGTGCCAGGAACACAGGTTGCTTGTACCGCACCTCCACTGTCTCTGAGTCCTCTATCCATTGCTAATTGCGCAGAATGCAAATGGGCCACAACAGGCTTAATAGCATATAGATTATTTCATTTCTACTTTTTGCCCATTAAAAAGAGCTTTCAAGTTCATATGAGCATTTGAGTGGAAGAAAGGTGAGAGAGAGAATGGTAATTTGGAATTATTGGGGTCAGATGCAATTTTACATACTTTCTGCTCACCTACTTTGTATGAAGTGACTTTATTTGCAAATCACCATATACAGTGGTACCTCTACTTATGAACTTAATTCGTTCCATGACCAGGTTCTTAAGTAGAAAAGTTTGTAAGAAGAAGCAATTTTTTCCCATAGCAATCAATGTAAAAGCAAATAATGCGTGCGATTGGTGAAACCACAGTGAAGAAGACTGAGGCAGTCGGTTCTTTAAATTCTTTATTTGGCTCAGCGGGAGAAAGGTCTTTTTGGAAAGTGACTTCAGCTCAGAACGCGACTGACTGTAACAGTGTCAGAACGCTCCTTATACACTTTTACTTTCCCACCTAAACTCAACTGTCATTGTTTCAACCAATCAGAACGCTTAATCCACATTCAACTTATTTACATTGCTTCAATGCATATTTAACACACAGGGAGGGTGGAGGCCCTGTTTCCTCCTAGGAGATTCCTAGAGAGGCCCCACGGAGGCTTCTCCCTGCCTTTTCTGGTTACAGTTTTCGGAGGCTCGGGTTTGCAAGTGTAAAATGGCTCTTGAGAAGAGGCAAAAAAAAAATCCTGCACACCTGGTTCTTATCTAGAAAAGTTCATAAGTAGAGGCAGTCTTAGGTAGAAGTACCACTGTATTGATAACAAAATACTCCTAGGCAAAATGCACCTATCAATTGTGAATTATTGGTGTCTAGCCCTTAATTTAGTTGTAGCTTCTATAGCAGGGGATAAAGAAAAAGAGACTGAAGAAAGATTAGGAAGGACATGTTGATATTAATATATGCTGCCATCAACTGGTACACATGTGGATAAAATAATATTGTTCTATCTAGTGGCAAAATTCTGTAGTAGAAAAAAATCCTTTTTGCTGTCATTGTCAAGTGTGTGAAAGGAAAGCATAAAAATTATGAAAAATGGAAGCTCAGAACAATGTCCTCATTATCAACTTTGCTCCTTTGACAGTCAAAATGACTGGCTGTTACAGCACCACAATTGCAGAAGAAATACTGTATATTGGGTGATGAGTCTGTTTATGCTTCAGAAAATTATTTAGAATTGTTTTTGACGTTGGAAAAGCACAACATCTGTCTGCTTTTTTCTTAAAGCAGCCAAACTGTTTCAGATTTCTCTAAATTTTTTTGGGGGGGAAGTGCCACTTGTTTAAGGAATCCTTCATGAACCTTAAGGTGTCTTTTTTAAGGCATATATGAACACTTTAAATGTAAATAAATGTCTTCTTTAATGTACCAAAGCACTTCTGGATCATTTTGAAGCACACTTTGCTCTGATATGTGTGAACCAGGTGAATGTGAGCTTGCTTGATTCTCTGTGGAAGAAATTTATATAACATGGACTTCATACAGCAATCTCAAGGATGAAATGCAGCATGTAGTTTTAAAAAATATAATTGTGAAAAATCAGCATTAGACTTAAAAGCATACAGAAAATAATATTTGTAGCTGAGGATTGAACTGTGGGGTCCCTGCTGCTTTGTGAGCTTGGTGGTTTTCTTGTGAATGGTTCATTGTCTACAGGAGAATCGCCAAGCTGAGAGAGCACCAAGGACCCCATAGACTCAGTGGCATACAAATTGAACTAATAAAGAAATAACAAACAAACAAACAAATGTTGTGTGCTTGTGTATTGTTGCCTTTGAAGCTGAAGATTTTCTGTGCTATACTTAGGTCAGATCTAAGGTGGCGTAGCTCTAAATTGTCTAAGCCCAAAATTTCAAGTTAGCCTTTGTGACCTATTAGCTTTGAAGAAAGTTAGATGACTGGTAATGACTAGAAATGATTAAAGAACCATAAGGATCAACAAGGGACAACAAAAGTAATGGTAGTTTTCTGCCAGCTCAGGTTTTGGTAGATACAGTAAGTTGGATTTTGCCAATAAGCATCCTTTGCAAAAAAAAAAAAAGGGGGGGGGTTGCTTAAAAACTATGGTATTTACTTAATGACTCTGTACAGCTGCTGCATAAAAAACTACAGTATCTAAAAAGGGTTCATAAAGTTGGACATGATCGCTTTATGACCCATTTAACGACTAGTATATCTTATGATGAGAAATCCAGTGTCAGTTATGGTCATAAACCAAGGACTATCAGTAATCCTATAGAAGCGCTAAGACCACTTACAAGAGTCTATAGTCACCTAATTCTCTCATGTATCCAGACAGTACAGTCTACATTTGTATCTGTCACATCACATTTTCATGCTTGGTTTCCTGCTCCTCGTGGTTTTTTTCTTTTTTTATTTCTATTCAATCAAAGTTTTCCTTGGGATGATTCATCACTAATCCATGCCTTTCTTTTTCTTTGCTCTTCTTCCCTCCATTTCCTCAGATTTCTTAATATATTCCTTGCCATATACAATTCTCACAGTAAAACCATTAGTTTTAGGAGGACAGAATAAAAGCATCCAACATTAAACAGGTTTGGTGTGATCTCTTACTTAGCTTAGGCACTATAGCACTTGGACACAACCTACCATATTTTTTTGAATATAAGACATACCTGTTTCCTCCCTAAAAGAAGCTGAAAATTCAGATGCATCTATATACTCTGAAGTAGGTTTTTTCAAAGCTTTTTTTCATCCCTAACTAGGTGCTAACGATCTTCCCAGTTCTTATCTTGCAGGTTCTTTCATTGTTACTCTTTGCGAAAAATGTTTCCAAGCCTTAAGTCTTTGCAGTTTTTTAAAAAATTGCTCTAACTTGCTCCAAATGTTTCTTTCCAGCCCTAACCAGGTGTTAACGATGTTCCCAGCTCTTACCCACTTGCAAGCTCTTTCATTGTTACTCTCTGTCAAGAATGTTTTCCAAACCTTGTCTTTGTATTTTTTTTATTGCTCTACTTTCTCCGGATGTTTCTTTCCAGCCCTAACCAAGTGCTAACAATGTTCCCAGCTCTTACCAGCCTGCAAGCTCTTTCATTGTTACTCTTTGTGAAGAATGTTTTCCAAGCCCTAAGTATTTGTAGGTTTTTTTTTCATTGTTCTTCTTGCTCTTCTTCTTTCTAGTACTAACCAGGTGCTAATGATTCTCCCAGCTCTTACTGGCTTGCAAGCTCTTTCATTGTTACCCTATCTGAATAAAGTCTTTTTAAAGCCCTAACCAGGGAATAAAATTAAGCAGATTATTTTCCTTATTTTCCTCCCCAAAAACTAAGGTGCGTCTTGTACTCCCAAAAACATGGTAATTGCTTTATCTCTCTTAATACTGGCCATTTAGTTATGAAATAGAAACTTCAGTGTACACTCCCTCATCCTACTGTTATATCTACTTCCTGTTACTTCCTTCTTGATTAATTGCTGTCCCAATTTACTCTTTCCTATGAACAGCAGTTCAACCTTTTCGGCAGAGAGAAATAACTGTTTTTTCACCCCAAACTTTGTGCCCATCAGTTTTGTAGGATTGCTGAATACAACTGGTCAGAACCTAAAACATTACTTTTCCCCATTGTCTTCAACAGACTGTTGGTCTTCCAAGATAGCATTGCGTGTTCTCCTGCAAAAAAACCCAATGAAACGTTGTACAGGTTTTTATTAAAACCCTGTGGAAAAAAATCAGCACCCTGAAACATAATTGCATTTGTTTTGTAAAATACATAATGTGGAAAAAGTAATATTCATCGTTATTTTTAATTAAAGCTCAGCATGCTTATGGTTGACCTAAGTTACATAAACAACAAAGCCCTTCCTTCAAGCTTCCAGGAAAAAAAAAACATGTGATGACTGATTGACATATTTATTTATCACATTTTTACCCCACCTGTCTCATCTAAGTCATTCTTAGTGGTTTGGAAACAGGATCTATAAAGTTCTATAACCGAACCTAAAGGCCAATGAAGACTCTCAAATGACAACCCCTACCTCTTCTCCCCTGCCCTGGGGTCTCAGTTGGTGCTACACTCCAAAATGTGTTTCAAAACCCATTTCAAAATTTCAAAATGGGGATATCTCCCCCTCCACCTATTGGGCCCAATCAGGTTTCAGATAAGACTACATCTCCCTAATAAGATGACAAATAAGGGGGAGGGGAGCTTATTATTCAGTGACCTGGCCTTGAGTAGCAGAAACTGACAGGCAGGCTCTATAGGTCTGTTTACATGATCATTTGGCTGTTATAAGAAATGCTGGAGGAAAAACAAAAGAATATGAATATTGCAAGTTAATTCTAAGAAATAGAAGAATATTTGAAGTGTTCTTTTAGCCACTTCATATATATTTAGAAAAATAATAAACAAACAGCTGCACAGCCATGAATTCCCAGATTATCTCCACGTTGTAATTGTCACCTCTGACAATTTCAACAGGTCTGTCAATAAATGTTCTGAGATTTCTTCCATAGTATCTCTATGTTACTTTCTGTCTTATAGGTTCCATACTTTAAGGAGCCTTATAAAAAACTAAGACTGCATCATCTCTTTCTCCTATGATGTAAATGTTATGGTCTGTGCTTTCTCATACTTTAGCTCTATTGATCTTCAGGGTAACGAAATAAAAACTAAAAAGCCTTCCCTTCTGAGGTCTAATTTATCATCTTATGTTATTGGGCCCTTTTCCTAAGCTTCTTTCAGGATACAATGGAGCAGCTCCTTACTATAAATTAGAATTAGATATTACATGAAGCAATGCAAACCCAAGATTTAGCACACAGTCTCTTTCCATTTACTGTGGTCAGCTTTTCATTTCCAAGAAGCTGTAAGCTGGAGAATAAATTAACAGCTCCTCCAAAGTCAGAAAGCTAGGTAGGAAAAAAAAATATCATGCCTTTACAGAAATCATACTCTGCTGTTTTCTCAATTACTTGTTTTATTCCTGTTAAGAGTCTCTTTGACACAAAGGAACTTGGAGCACTCGTGTTTACTGTTTTTACTTGAAAAATGTCCTGTCAGTTCACAGCATCTCAAAGAAGGCACTGTTGATTTTGTTACCATGATTTCCACAATACAATTTCTGATCTGCTTTAGTTGATAAATACCAGATGTATTATAAACTGGAAGATGACATAGCATATACTTAAATTACGGTTATAAAATCTGATATTGTTAGAGATGTGCACCTTTAATGAAGTGGTTTTCTAGACAAGTAACTTTTGTACATTGAACTACAGTAATATAGATATTTTTCAGATATGTTATTTGCTGGATGTTCTTCTCTCTTATTTTTCCAGATGTCTTCCCTCAGTCCTTTTTCTTCCAACTGAATTCATTTCTATTCTTGGAGGTAGCTGAAGGATAAATTGGAAAAGCAAACCTACACTGGAGGCAGAGAGTGGGATTTGTGTGTTGGATGGAGCTTGAAGGGATCAAAAAACCCTTCAAAACACAGTTAGGTAATCACATGATCAGACATAGTCCATTATTATAGTCCCTTGTTGTTTTCCAATGTTGGTTCTTTTAAGGCAGTTTTGACCACTAGCGATTATCTGAACTAGTCCCTGAGGTTTTCTGGGTAAGGTTTTTTAAAAGAGGTTTGCCATTGTCTCCTTCTTGGCCTGAGAAAGTGACTGGTCCAAGGTCATCCAGAGACTTTGTGCTTAAGGCAGGTCTAAAACCCACATTCTAGCCTAGTACTTTAGTTACTGTACCAAACAGGATCTTGTTTTCAATATTTCTTTGCTCAACATTTTCAACTACCGGTACTATAGTAAAAACATTTAAATGTTTCCAATTCCTGGCAGGTTAATTCTACAAATTAAAACATACTTTGATACTTGATAGGAAGTACTTGCTGGACTTCCACAGAGAAATTCTTAGAAAAAGCCAGTAGGTGAAGAAATTAATGAAGGGGAAAGACATGAGATAAAACAGCTGCTGGCTCCCTCAATGCCTTCTGGAACTGAAAAATGTACATATTACATTCAAGCAGAGACTTAATTGCTAAAATAGAAGGTATATTTTGAGGGAAATTGTCAGCAATGTTGTAAATTGCAGAACACAAACTTTAGATATATTCTAATTTGATTACCTGAAATTCCCATTTACATTTTTATACAAATAATTTTCTCTATGTATTGTATATTACAATGGTGTCTGCTTGTATACTTAAAATTTGCCAATATTTCCCTATAGTTTAGTTGGAATGGTTCATAGCAAAAAAGGAAAAAAGGGAATAATAATAATAATAACAACAACAATAATAACAACAACAACAACAACAAGAAGAACAACAACAACAAGAACAACAATAAATTAGATTTGTATGCCGCCCCTCTCCGAGGACTTGGAGCGGCTCACAAAAGCAAAACACAATGTACACATCTAATGTTAAAAGCAATTTAATACCCTTCTTATAAAAAACAATCACACAACCTAACGAACCATACATAAAAAACCATAATAGCTAAGGGGTGTATCAGTTTCCCCATGCCTGGCGACATAGGTGGGTTTTTAGGAGCTTTCGAAAGGCAAGGAGGGTGGGGGAAGTCCTAATCTCTGGGGGGAGTTGATTCCAGAGGGCCGGCCCCCCCACAGAGAAGGCTCTTCCCCTGGGTCCCAAAAGACGGCATTGTTTAGTTGATGGGACCCGGAGAAGGCCAACTCTGTGGGATCTAATCGGTCACTGGGATTCGTGCGGCAGAAGGTGGTCCCAAAGGGGTCTGATGCCATGTAGGGCTTTATAGGTCATAACCAACACTTTGAATTGTGACCGGAAACTGATCGGCACCCAGTGCAAGCCGTGGAGTGTTGGCAAGACATGAGCATATCTGGGAAAGCCTATGATTGCTCTCGCAGCTGCATTCTGCACGATCTGATGTTTCCAAACACTTTTCAAAGGTAGTCCCATGTAGAGAGTGTTGCATTAGTCAAACCTTGAGGTGATGAGGGCATGAGCGGCTGTGAGCAGTGACTCCCTGTCCAAATAGGGCCACAACTGGTGCACCAGGCAAACCTGGGCAAACGCCCTTCTCGCCACAGCTGAAAGATGGTGCTTGAATGTTAGCTGTGGATCGAGGAGAACGCCCAAGTTGTGGACCCTCTCCGAGGGGGTCAGTAACTCCCCCCCCAGGGTAATGGATGGACAGATGGAATTGTTCTTGGGAGGCAAAACCCACAGCCAGTCCGTCTTGTAAGGGTTGAGTTTGAGCCTGTTGACACCCATTCAGACCCTAACAGCCTCCAGGCACCAGCACATCACTTCCACCACTTCACTGACTGGACATGAGGTGGAGATGTAAAGCTGGGTATCATCAGCATACTGATGATACCTCACCCCATGCCCTTGAATTATCTCACCCAGCAGTTTCATGTAGATATTAAATAGCAGGGGGTAGAGGACCGACCCCTGAGGCACCCCACAAGGGAGAGACCTAGAGGTCAACCTCTGACCCCCCCACTAACACTGACTGTGACTGGCCAGAGAGGTAGGAGGAGAACCACTGAAGAACATTGCCTCCCACTCCCAACCTCTCCAGCTGCCGCAGAAGGATACCATGGTCGATGGTATTGAAAGCTGCTGAGAGGTCAAGAAAGACCAGGACAGAGGATAAACCCCTGTCCTGGGCCCGCCAAAGATCATCCATCAGCGCAACCAAAGCACTTTCTGTGCTATAGCCAGGCCTGAACCCTGACTGTTGAGGACCCTGAATAGCTGAGGGGAGAATATATCAACTAGGATGTCATGAATATGAAGTTTACTGAAGTTTGGAGATGATACAACAGTGATTCGACTCATTCAAGACAATGGTGAATCCACATACAGATGGGAGGTTGGACAACGGCCGGAACAATTTGGAACTGAATATACTCAAAACTGTAGAAATGGTGGTAGACTAGGAGAAACCTGCCCATACTTCCACCTCTTACAATACTAGACAACACAGCATCAACAGAAGAGACCTTCAAATTTCTCTGCTCAGCCTATCTCTGTGTCAGGCCGAAAACATTTTAGTTAAGGTCTTTCGCCTGCCACACTTTATAGTCTTTTAATATGCATTCTTTACTGTGGGAAGCTGGGAGAGGGAATTGCATGAGAGCTGTATGTATGTAGTGATAGCAAATTATTTCTAGATAGTCAAGGTCATCTTTTGTCTTTGCACACCTGCACCTGCACGGGAGGAGATGGGTGGATCCTGCCAAGTTGGCAGTTGGAGATTCGCCAATGTGATGGACTTGAGAGAGTGGGGACAAGGACTTGAACTTTCAATTGGGTGGAGAAACCCCGGGGACTTCATTTTCAGGTTTCTCCTAGATGTGCCAACATGGTTCTGCTAATATATTGGAACTTTGAGGAATACTTTGCCTTGGACTCTAATTTAATTTTGGATGCTATTTGAAACTCCGACTTTCTGACTCAAAGAGAACAGTGTTATCCTAAAGAGCCAGCATTGTTCTATTTAGATCCATCTAAGCAGAACTGCGTTCAAAGCAACTTAAAGGAACTCCAGGCTAGGAGACAATACAGTTTGGTCTTACATTGTAGTATATTCTGACAGACTTATTAAAGAGAAAACTACAAATGGCTATGGAAAAGTCCATAAGCAAAATGTAAAGGATGTAAAGGGTTGTGGAGGAATATGGGGATACCCTTGAGGAAGAAATGCCAGAGACATTAAGAGAAAACCTTGGGAAAGCAGTGAAAGAACAAAATTCAAAATACCCTCACCTTGATTCTACTTAATATGAGATGGGGCAGAGAGATAATCTTGCTAGTTTTCAAGACTCTGCTGTTTTACTCAACAACATTAAATGGTATTCCTGATATTAAACCTGCTTTAACTCTGTGTTGTTATTGGAACATATACATAGACTCCAGTTCCTCCTCGTTCTCCTCCTCCTCCTTGTCCTCCTCATTTTCTTCCTCCTCCTTTTATCTCCTGGTCCTGACTCTATAGCTCTGGAATTTCCTGTTGGTCTCCCATCCAAGTCCTGACAAAGTCTGAGCTTTGCAAGATCAGCCAAGCTTGAATATCTGCTATCAATTATTGATAATTGTTCAACTTCTTTAAGAGCCATGTAAGTATTGCTCCAAAAAGCATTTTTGAAAAATAAGAATGCTGGTAATTGAAGTCCAATGTTGCATATAACTCTGCCTTTTGGCTCAAAAAAAAAAAGGGTCCATATAACCTGGCACTGAATAGAAGAGCCTTGGAAGACCATGTGTGTATGTGTGTGAGAGAGAACCAGGAAAGTGCATTTTGAAAGTTAAAGGACGTAGCAAGCAGGAGAGATCTGTATTTTACTACACACCTAACATTGATTTGGTGTGTTTTTTGCCTCAATATTTGTTTATGATTGCCCAGATTTTACAGTATGCATTATTAGGTGTTCATCTGTTCTTTGAGCATTATTAGGCTTTTATTTTTAAACTGAACTTTTGTTTGGAATAAGTGCCTGAGCTACTATTTAGGAGTCAAACCCACCTAAATGCTCACAATGTGGTTTTAAAAATCCAAAGGCCACCTCAAAAATTGTGGAATTGTTACTGTAATGAATCAGTGTTCTACAGATGGATAGCAAATGTATTTACTAGTCTGTTTTTAAACATTTTTTAATACAGTGGTACCTCTGCCTAAGAACGCCTCTACTTAGGAACTTTTCTAGATAAGAAATGGGTGTTTGAGATTTTTTTGCTTCTTCTCAAAAACCATTTTCCACTTACAAACCCGAGCCTCCAAAACTGTAACTGGAAAAGGCATGGGCCACTCTAGGAATCTCCTGGGAGGAAACAGGGCCAGAAAAGGTGGGGAGAAGCCTCTCTGGGGCCTCTCTGGGAATCTTCTGGGAGGAAACAGGGCCGGAAAAGGAGGGGAGAAGCCTTTATGAGGCCTCTCTGGAAATCTTCTGGGAGAAAACAGGGCCAGAAAAGGAGGGGAGAAGCCTCCATGGGGACTCTCTAGGAATTTTCTGGGAGGAAACAGGGCTGGAAAAGGTGGGGAGAATAGAAGAGAATAGAATAGAATTTTATTGGCCAAGTGTGATTGGACACACAAGGAATTTGTCTTGGTGCATATGCTCTCAGCGTACATAAAATAAAATATAGATTTGTCAAGAATCATGTGGTACGACACTTAATGATTGTCATAGGGGTCAAATAAGCAATGAAGAAGCAATATTAATAAAAATCGTAGGATATAAGCAACAAGTTACAGTCATACAGTCAACATGGGAGGAAATGGGTGATAGGAATGATGAGAAAAACTAGTAGAATAGAAGTGCAGATTTAGTAAAAAGTCTGACAGTGTTGAGGGAATTATTTGTTTAGTAGAGTGAAGCCTCCATGGGGCCTCTCTAAGAATCTCCTGGGAGGAAACAGGGCCTCCTCCTGTGGTTTCCCCAATTATTTGCTTTTACATTGATTTCTATGGGAAAAATTGCTTCTTCTTACAAACTTTTCTACTTAAGAACTTGGTCACAGAATAAATTAAGTTCATAAGTAGAGGTACTACTGTACATCATTTGAAATGATAGCAAAATAGCTGTGGATTTCCCCACCAGCCTTGACTTTCTACAATTTCTGCTCTCTGCCTGTGAAAGTAAATATTGGTGACCCAAATTCAGCAGGAAACATTGTCAGAGGATATGCTCCTAAACATAAGCAGAGTGCTGGAAAAGTTGTAGCAGAGTGTTCTTGCTGGGAAAAAAAAGGTAAGCATTATAGAGATCAGAGGTCTTCAAACTTGGCAACTTTAAGACTGTAAGAATTCTCCAGCCAGCTTAGCTGAAGTTGAAATACACAAGTCTTAAAGTTGCCAAGTTTGGGGACCCCTGATATAGATGTTTTGATGTAGAATATTGGTTTAGCCCAGCTCTCAGTGAGAATCAGCATTATTTTATTGGAAGGTAGATTGATTGGGAGATCCATTAATTTAACAAAATAGAACAGAGAATAAATAAAAGAAAAATAACGGAAATTCATGTTTTTTTTTAAAAAAGAAAGGCTTCATCCTACTTAACGGCATTTTGAGAAGAGGGAAGCAGAAAGCTCATCAGAATGTGAATGAGTCAGGGACATTTCTTTGCCTCTTAAATGCAGATCCTTCTCATTAAGAAGAGACCAGGTGAGAAACAGATGTAGAGACAATGTGTGAAGATCTTTCCCTCTTAGTTATATTTCTTCTTTTTCGACAGTGGTCAAAATGAGCTAGTAAATGTAGTCATCACATTCCCCTTCCCATCGTACCCAGAACCCACTTTAAGTGCTCATCTTCTGCAGAAGCATCTGAATCCTTCTTAAGACTGTGTGGCTTGATCAACATACAGTACTTCAGCTGACTGCTAGCTGCAGTTCAGCAGTTCAAATTTCACTGGCTCAAGGTTGACCTATCCTTCCATCCTTCCAAGGTTAGTAAAATGAGAACCCAGATTGTTGGGGACAATATGCTGACTCTATAAACCGCTTAGAGAGTGCTGTAGAGTAGAACAGAACAGAACAGAATAGAATGCAATTTTTTATTGGCCAAGTGTGATTGGACAAATAAGGAATTTGTCTTGGTGCACATGCTCTCAGTGTACATAAAAGAAAAGTTCATCAAGAATCATAAGGTACAACCAGAGGTGGGCTGCTAAGGTGGAACTGTGATGTGTGCTCGCCCCATGGCTCTGAGTGCTAGCGGAGTCCAGCGCAGCTGTGCAGGTAGCAGAATCGTACACGGAGATGCAGGTGAACCTGTGTTTGGCATGGGTTTTGCATGCACCTGTGTCTCCGCGTGCCATTCTGCTACCTGAACAGCTGCAGTAGCGTAATTGTGCTGGACTCCACTAGCACTCAGAGCCATGGGGGCGAGCACACATCACAGTTCCACTTTAGCAGCCCACCTCTGGGTGCAACACTTAGTGATAGTCTGGATACATATAAGCAATTAAGTCATATTAGGAACCAGTCAATATAAATTGTAAGGATACAAGCCACAAATTTACAGTCATACAGTCATTTGTAGGAGGAGATGGGTGATGGGAACGATGAGAAGATTAATAGTAGTGCAGCCTTAGGAAATAGTTTGACAATGTTGAGGGAATTATTTGTTTAGCAGAGTGATGATTTTTGGGGAGAAAACTGTTCTTGTGTCTATTTGTTCTGGTGCAGTGCTCTATAGTGTCGTTTTGAGGGTAGGAGTTGAAGCAGTTTGTGTCCAGGATGTGAGGTGTCTGTAAATATTTTCACAGCCCTCTTTTTGACTAGTGCAGTTTATAGATCTGCAAAAACAAGCCCACCAAACAACAATTCATCAAGACCATAAACTCCACTGCCAGAAACAATACCAATCACAATAGACTTAGGTTCAGACCAAATCTATCTCTCCTACAACGAATCTGCTCCTGTGAACTCTGTGGGGAACTCAAGAGATGACTGGATCTTATAGAAACAAACTTATAGATAGATAGCCATGCTGAATGCATCAAAATCAAGACCCATGATCCATCCTACATCTTCCAACCTGCCATCTCCCAACAACTAATCGACATCCCATTCACCACCAACCAAGAATAGGAAAGCGCGCCCCTTACTTCCTCAATCCAATACAAAACCAATCTCAAATACAAAACCAATCTCAAATGCAAACTAATCAATGCAAGAAGCGTAGTTAACAAGATGTCTGAATTCTTCCTCCTACTAGACACTGATACCTTTGACATTATCTTTGTCTGTGAAACATGGCTAAACGCATTCCTCCTTGACTGCATCATCACAGCAATAAACTACCTTGTCTTCCGGTCTGACTGTGAAACCCGTAGAGGAGGTGGAGTAGCTATATTCTACAAAAAGTCACTAAACCTAAAAAACATCCAAGTTGCACATGATCTTGCCTTCCCTGAAACCATCGTATGTGATCTATCCCTAAATGCCACACTTCACTTCCTACTTTGTTACACAGCTCCATGCGAACACATTAACTTCACTACTAATGTGGGCAACCTCCTGCCCTTATCTTCCTTGGTGACCTCAACCTATCCCATATTAACTGGACCCTAAATGAATGCTCTACAGAACCCATCCATACAACCCTTTATAATGATGTTACCAATCTGGGACTCAACCAACTAGTAACAAACAATACTAGACTCAACAGCTGCCTAGACCTCATATTCTGCAACAGCAAAAATGCTGGGCTACAAATAAAAGAATCATTTTCCAACAGCGACCACAGCATGATTAACTTCAGCCTCAACCTGTGCCACTCCAAGAATCACCCTAATAATACAAGTACAACTTTAAAAAAGCTAACTATGAACTCATAGACGCCGATCTCTCAACTCTTGACCGGCAAACTCTATTCTCTGGCTGTAACACTGCCGATGACCTCTACAACATATTCTTGCTTGAAGTCAAAATAATTATTAGACTACATGTACCACCAATAACTACCATAAGCAAGAAAACAACCTACCCATCTCAATAAGAAAACTATAATAACCCCCCCCCAAAAAAATATTATCTCTGGTGGAAAAACAAAAAAGGCCATGGAGCCAACTTCAAAAGCTGCTACAAAAATATATGCCACCAAATAAAAACAGAATGCTTCAACTATCACAGCAAACAAGAGGAAAAACTCTTACTCACCAAATCCATTCGTGCCTTCTACAACTTTGTCAATAGCAAACTCAAGAACTCAAGACCCATCCCACCACTAAAAGGACCCAACAACAAAGAATGCTACAATGAATCAACCAAAGCTAACCTCTTCAGCACATTTTTTGACTCAGTCTTTGTACACAGTAACAGCTCATCCCCAAAATTCCTTAATCTCATCTCAAATACTCACAATGACTTAACACAAATAGACTTCACAGAAGACAACATTAAAAAAGCACTACGTGACCTTAAACCTTCTCTATCAATTGGGCCTGATGGTCTATGTGCATACTTCCTAAAAAAGCTCTCAGCAGACATAGCCAAACCACTAAGCATAATCTTTAAAAAAAATAATTCAGCACCAGCTCACTACTGAAACTATGGTCCCAAGCAACGGTCATCACCATCTTCAAAAAAGGAGACCCCAATCTAATAGAAAACTACAGTCCAATCTCTTTATGCTGCGTCACATGCAAAGTCATGGTATCAATGATTAACCAATCAATTATCCTCCATCAAGAAACTAACATCCTACTCTCTAACAAACAAATTGGTTTCAGAAAAAAAATTATCTTGTAACCTGAAACTTCTCCACTTCAAAAACATATGGACTACACATCAGGAAAAATCAATTGATGCAATTTACATTGACTTCTGTAAAGCTTTCAACTCAGTGGTTCATGAAAAACTACTTCTAAAACTCAAATCCTATGGCATCTCAGGATTCCTCCATAGCTGGATAACTGCATTCCTATCAAACAGATAAGTTGTCAAAATAGCGATGCATGGAACTCACTACCTGACTGTGTAGTTTCATTACCTAACCCCCAAAACTTTACCCTTAGACTATCCACTGTTGACCTCTCCCGATTCCTAAGAGGTTAAATAAGGCGCGTGCATAAGTGTACCACCATGCCTTCCGTTCCCTGTCCTAATGTTTCTATTTTACTAGTATCATGTATATAAACATTGTTATATCTTTGTATACTACCGATATGTACTTGACAAAACAAACAAACAAACAAATAAATGTCTAAGTGCTATTGCTACATCAGTCCTGTTTCTGCATTCTGATAAGCCTTGATCTTATACAGCTCATGCATAGTGCTGTTTGGGATCAATGTGCTTACAATTCAGTTTCATTAGCTGAAATATACTTTGCCTTGGTGGAGGACAGTACCGTAATAGCTTGTATCCTGCTAGTCAGCTGATTTCCCCACCACCACAGAGGAACAGAGGCCTGCTTGTAAATTTGTGGTCAGCTCTATCTTTGGCTCAGTTTGTATCATGTATCCAATTAGTTCAGGGTTGCTGCTTGTTGGCAGTTTTAATTTTAAATCAGCAGTGCCCTTGAGGTATATGCCCAGCTTCTTGACTGTTGTCCAATCGCTTTGGGTTGGCACACTTCCTTCTCTGCATAGAACTCCCACTGCTGTGGTAATGGCTCGTCTAGGGATTGTTGACACATAGGTATGTACCATATTTACTGATGCAGGAAAAGGACTGCTGTTCTGTCTTTTTTTCACCAGAAAGTTGCAACCTCCATTGGTGCATTAATTGAGTTTACCTCAGTCAGCCCAAGAAATTCTACATTCTGTCTAAATATCTCTTTCTGGTGAAGAAGAGATAACTTTCTTTCTCATCTTCTTCAATATGCATTCCAAAATACCAAGAGAATTTCCCCAACAACTTCCTTTGTTCAGGTGCTGTACAATCATCTTCACAACTGATTATTAAATATCAAACACTGAACAAAAATTTATTTATTTATTTATTAGATTTATATGCCGCCCCTCTCCACAGACTCGGGGCTGCTCCCAACAATAATAAAACAGTATACAATAAACAAATCTAATATTTTAAAAGTATCTAAAAACCCATTAATTTAAAAACCATTCAATGCAAGCATACCAAAAATCCATTTGTTGTTTTACAATACTGAATATAAACAAGAGTTAACCTTCCTAAAGCTAGGCTTAGTTTTTCTTTTCTATATCCCGGCGGCCTGTTTTAGCCCACAAAGCAGTGATGGGTTTCACGTACCTTTGCTCCCCATTTGGGAATGGGAACTCATGGGAGCACGCACACACTTTGCATGCCCACAACGCTTTTGAGCAGAAACTCCATGATGATGTTCTACCAGGTGGGAGGAGCTTCTTGTTGTGTCCGTAATGGCTACCTTGTTTCAACTGTAAATAGTTTCTTCCTGTTTAAAGCGCTGTCTGAGCCTGAGTCAGGAAGTTGCTCCTGATTGGCTCAGACGCGGCTGCTCCTTGCTTTGGCGGGAACCGCAAAAGTATAAAAGAAGCGGTTTCTCCCAGGCAAAGCAGATCGGTACTCGCAAAAGTCACTTGCCTTGCTGAGCTGTCACTTCTCTCTGTGTGAGCTGAAATAAAGTACCGTTCTAAATTACCTGTGTCTGGATTCACTTCACTGGCGACGACGGAAGAAAGAAACCACGCTTGCACCATGAGCAACATACAAATCGGCTGGGCTCCCGAATTCTTCGATCCCGAGAAGACTTCCTGGGACGACTACGTGGCCAACTTCGAGATCTTCCTCAAAGCTGCGGGCATACAGGACGCCGACGCCGACCGAAGAAGGGCCATTTTTCTAAACTACTGCGGCCCAGAGATCCGGAACCTCGCCCAGACTCTCACCGACCCACAGCCAGCAAGAACCGTCGCTTGGGACGTCCTACAAGCCAAGCTTGCGGGCCATTTCAAGCCCACGAAGCCAGCTATGGTTTTCCGGCACCAATTCTCGAGGATGGCCCAGACAGAGACGGAATCGATCAACCAGTTCGCAACGCGGCTTCGAACGGTGCTTGCCAAATGCAAGTTTGACAACCCGGAAGCTCGCCTCACCGATGCCCTAGTTTTCGGCATGAAAAACGCCTCAGCGAGGAACAAACTCCTCACCGAAGACGAACCAACGCTACAAACCGTGATCAAATTAGCTCAAACCGCAGAGGTCGCCGACGCCGCGGCCAAAGAGCTGAAGGAAAACGAACGGCGAGAAGTCATTGCCAAGATCGACTCCGCTTTTCACCGCGCCAAGGGATCAGACGACCTCAGCCCGCCAGCCCAAAACGAGGACAACTGCCTCCTGTTGCAAGACCAGCCGAGACAGCACAGAGCTCCTCACCACACAGCCCCTTGCGCCGGCTGCCGGGGAAACCACCAGCGCCAACGATGCCCTTTCCGGGATGCCATTTGCCGCCGCTGCAACCGACGAGGCCATTTCAAGCCCACGAAGCCAGCTATGGTTTTCCGGCACCAATTCTCGAGGATGGCCCAGACAGAGACGGAATCGATCAACCAGTTCGCAACGCGGCTTCGAACGGTGCTTGCCAACTGCAAGTTTGACAACCCGGAAGCTCGCCTCACCGATGCCCTAGTTTTCGGCATGAAAAGCGCCACAGTGAGGAATAAACTCCTCACCGAAGAAGAGCCGACTCTACAGACCGTGATTAAACTAGCGCAAACCGCAGAAGCAGCCGACGCAGCAGCTAGAGAATTGAAAGAGCACGGAAGGCGAGAACTCATCGCAAAGATTGACTCCGCGTCTCCCCGCGCCATGGAAACAGACGACCTCAGCCAACCAGCTCACAGCGGGGACAACTGCCTCCTGGTACAAGACCAGCCGAGACAGCACAGAGCTCCTCACCACACAGCCCCTTGCGCCGGCTGCCGGGGAAACCACCAGCGCCAACGATGCCCTTTCCGGGATGCCATTTGCCGCCGCTGCAACCGACGAGGCCACATCGCCGAAGCCTGCAGAGCATCGGCGCCAGAAGAAACCTTCTCCACACCGCGCCATCAACGAGGCCAACACCAGGCGCCCCAGCCGCGAGAAAACCGACCTTCCCGTTTTTCAAACCGAAGGAACTACTCAGCCGCTAACCGCAACTACTCAAAAGGGGCTAAGCATTCTCTCCTGGGGTTAGCATGGATGGAACCTTTAGGAATTGAAATTTCTGGAGTTTGTACTATTAGCTCGAATAGCATGCCTGACTTCCTACAAGAGTTCCCCGAAGTGTTTAGCCCCACTCTGGGGACTTACAAAGGGCCCCCCATCTCATTCTCTATTGACCCAAAGATTCCGCCTATTCGACTCAAACCCCGCAGGGTACCCCTCCCGCTCCTTCCCAAACTGGATCTGCAGCTAGACAAGCTCATAAGCCAGGGCATTTTGGTTCCAGTGGAGCAGGGTCCCTGGGAGACACCCATAGTCACGCCTTTAAAACCAGATGGCTCCTTAAGAGTCTGCGCTGACTACAAATCGACCTTAAATAAGGCTCTCCAACATCACCCTTACCCCATTCCAGTTGTACAACAACTCCTGCACTCCCTGGGGGAAGGGAAAAGGTTTGCAAAGATTGACCTCGCCCAGGCTTACCAGCAGCTAACAGTCGATGAACAAACAGCAAAAGCGCAAACAATTGTAACCCACAGGGGTGCCTTTAAATGTACCAGACTGCAGTTTGGAGTGAGCATAGCCCCAGGCATATTTCAAAGTATAATGGAACGCCTATTAGCAGGCATAAAAGGGGCCATTCCCTATTTTGATGATATCTTAATTGCAGGGGAAAACCAGGAACAGCTAAACAAAAGGATAAGGGAAGTACTTAAGAGGCTGCAGGACAAAGGCCTAAGAATTAAACCAGACAAATGTGTGTGGGGGACAAACAGTGTTGAATTCCTAGGGTATAAAATTGATGGAGAAGGTATCCACCCCACAACCGAGAAACTGAGAGCCATCAGAGAAGCCCCAGAGCCACAAAATAAGACAGAATTGCAAGCTTTCCTAGGCCTTCTTAACTTCTATTCCGTTTTCTTAAAACAGAAGGCAACAGTAGCAGAGCCTCTACACCGTTTGCTCCAGAAAGAAGCCCTTTGGACATGGGGGAAAACTGAACACGAAGCCTTTATTCAAATAAAACAGCTGTTGACTTCTAAGAGTGTGGTAGTCCAGTATAGCACCTCATTACCCATCAGGCTTACGTGCGACGCCTCCCCGTACGGCGTGGGAGGGGTGTTGGCTCACATCTTGCCAAAAAATACAGAGGCTCCAATTGCTTTCTTCTCCAAAACAATGACAGATACCGAAAGGAACTATAGCCAGCTAGATAAGGAGGCTCTAGCTTTAGTAGCAGGGGTGAAGAAATTTCATAACTACCTTTTTGGGAGGAGTTTTGAATTGGTTACAGACCACAAGCCCTTACTGGGACTTTTAGCCCCCGACAAGCCCACACCCCCATTTATGTCCCCAAGACTAATAAGGTGGGCCCTTTTCCTCTCAGGATACCAATACGAGCTCATCCATAAAGGGGGTAAAACCATCAACCACGCAGATGGTCTCAGTAGGTGTCCTATGGCAGAATTAGTAGTAGACCCTGCCCCATCTGCAGATGTATTGATGATAGAATTAGATGACAAACCGCTAGTCACTGCAAAGGAGGTGGCTACACACACACAGCAAGACCCCCTCCTAAAACAAGTAGTAAATTGTGTACTTAAAGGTTGGCAAAATGACTCGTTGAAACCTGAATTGTGTGACTTCAAGACTAAACGTTTAGAATTGTCATATGTAAAGGGTTGTTTGTTGTGGGGGGATAGAGTGATCATCCCTAAAACCCTAAGGGTAAAGGTACTCAAAATGTTACATGTGGGCCATCCTGGGATTGTCAGGATGAAAGGCCTAGCCAGGGGACATTTATGGTGGCCAGGGTTAGATGCAGACATTGAGAACTGGGTAGCCAAATGTGACCCATGCCAAGAGTCACGGCCAAACCCCCCCAAGACAACCCCAGCAGAGTGGGAGCAACCTGCAGGACCATGGTCCAGAATTCATATCGATTTTGCAGGGCCAGTGGGGTCACAATATTTCTTAATTGTAGTCAATGCATTTTCTAAATGGGTAGAAATCATTGCAATGAGCAACATAACCACGTGTGCCACCATCAAGGTATTGAGCAGACTGTTTGCTACCCATGGTTGCCCAGATATCCTAGTGTCTGACAATGGGCCACAACTAACAGCCAGACAGTTTGAATTGTTCTTAGACAACCTAGGAGTCAGACATGCACTCATCTCAGTTTACTCACCCTGGGCTAATGGATTGGCAGAACGTTATGTTCGAGTGGCTAAGGAAGCCTTACGTAGGTCAGGCCCTGGGGATGTGCAACAAAATCTGGACCAATTTCTGTTAACCCAACACATCACCCCAAACTCGCACACGCACATAAGCCCTGCTGAGTTGCTAATGGGTAGAAAATTAAGGTCACCACTAGATAGGTTACACCCAAGGTTCTGTGAAAATAACCAAATGTATGTAAAACCTGAAAGAGAAATGTATTTGGGACAAAATGTATTTGTTAAGAATTTTGATGGGGGTGTAAACTGGAAAAAAGGAATTATTGTTAAACAAACTGCTCCAAAGACATATGTTGTAAAAATGGAGGATGGTCGAATGTGGAAGCGGCACATTGACCACATACGTAAACGCGCAGAAAATTCTCTACAACAAACCGCTAACACGGCCTCTCCCAACTCAACAGACGATAACACGCTACCCAAATTAATTAACACGCAATTGGACTTATCGGGACGAGGGGAGTCCTCCAGTGACGCCGAGCCATCGTCCTCCTCCGAAATCAGCAGCCAACAGGCCGGCGCACAAGCAAGGCCACAGCCGCGCCGGGAGAGCAACAGCGAGCCAACATCCACCGTCGAGAGTGAGGACATAACTGAACTGCGCAGGTCCGAGCGATCCTCGCGAAGACCAAGCAGATTGGACGATTTTGTCACATGGCTGTCCTAATGGATGTATCCAAACTAAGGAGGGAGGGGTGTTGTGTCTGTAATGGCTACCTTGTTTCAACTGTAAATAGTTTCTTCCTGTTTAAAGCGCTGTCTGAGCCTGAGTCAGGAAGTCGCTCCTGATTGGCTCAGACGCGGCTGCTCCTTGCTTTGGCGGGAACCGCAAAAGTATAAAAGAAGCGGTTTCTCCCAGGCAAAGCAGATCAGTACTCGCAAAAGTCACTTGCCTTGCTGAGCTGTCACTTCTCTCTCTCTGAGCTGAAATAAAGTACCGTTCTAAATTACCTGTGTCTGGATTCACTTCACTTCTCACCACCGCTTCTCCCAGTTTGCCCGAACCAGGCCAAACCAATAGGAACCCATTACTGCCACAAAGGCTTCTTTTTTGGTTTGCACACAGACTTCTTGCCAGTTTCAATGACCCCTGGGAGCTATTCATTGTACATTTCTTCCTCTGAGACCCTCAACTTCCTGTGTCTTATGGCTGGTAGTATCATTTTACTTATTCGTTTGTTTGCTATGCCACCCACCTCACTGTCAAGCAAACATTAAATATTAAATAGAGATTTAAAAAGTTATAAAACCAGAATAGTATGGGGTAAGATATAGGATCTCCCTCTTAGTCCAGTAACCACATCCAACACTGATTTCCCTCACTGAGACACCAGGCCAGCAGGCAGCAAGAGATTTTGATGGAAGACCAGGAGGGTGGGGGTAGATATCACCTCAAGGAGCATGATGTTCCAGAGGGACGGTGCCCATGGCAGAAAAGACCCTCTCTTGGACCCCACTAGCCAGAATTCCTTTGCCAAAGGGGTCCACAACATGTCCCATTTCAATGGGGTGGGGGAAGCAATACCATTGGGGCTAGAAAGATCCTGAGGCCTTATTGGGTCAACACTTCACTCAGAAAGACTACAAAGAACTAAATGTCAGGGAAATCTAAACAGAACAGGTCCATTTGGAAGTCAAAGGCCACAAAACATAAAGAATCAGATGGGAAGTCCATGCTCTGGAGCTTTGATTAATTTTATCCTTCATACTATAAAACATAAAGAAGCTGCCTTGGCACAACGAAGCAGGAAAAGCAACGTGTGTCCAAGAAGCTTTTATTTCATGCTATTTTGTGAGGTGATAGCTTTAAAAAGTGAGAACTGGGCTCCAGTTCCAACATTTATGAGAAAGAGAAAGAAAAATCTATCAGAGCTTGGAGTGAAAACTTACAACCCACTCAGCTCAGCATATATAAAATTAACTCTGGGCAACAGACAGTAAAACTTTGAGAGGAATGGCATTTATGGTCAGGCAACTGCCCTCTTTCAAGTTAAACTTTTTTCTGACAGCTTGAATTCTCTACTGGAGGCCATAAATGCATTTTCTGTCCATATCCATTATGAAAAGATCTGGATTTTTGATAGGAGAAAGACAAGAAAGAGCAGCTGTAGGATGAAATAATATTTTTTTATGGAGGGAATCTGGTAACTATTACAGAGAAACATTGGTTATATCAACCACTGCATACTCTCTATTTCTTCCTAATATTTTGGTATCTGTTACTGTTGAAAACCTCATCTTCATTTGTTCTAATAGAGAAATTTTGGAGATGCTTTTCTTATTTTTGTTAGCGTGAATTGCTTGACTTTATTGATTGATTGATTGATTGATTGATTTTGCCCATTGCACAATGAGAGTTATATTGGGTATACATATAGTAAATATATAATGAAGGTTATAGAGGATATACGCATAGTAAAATATATCTAAGAAAGAATGGAAGAGAAGAAATAGGAATAAAATATATCAGTGAAAGAATAGAATAAATATAGGAAAGAAGAATGGCATAGGAGATATAGGAGAGCAATAGGACAGGGGACGGAAGGCACTCTAGTGCACTTATGCACACCCCTTACTGACCTCTTAGGAATCTGGAGAGGTCAACCATGGATAGTCTAAGGGTTCTCTAGCTCTCATTATTATCTCCATCATCATTCTCTAGCTCTCATTATTTTCTACAAGCTTCTCCCCTTGGACAAAAAGCAATACTTAGAGCATGGATATCCAATTTTAGCAACTTTAAGACTTGTGGACATCAACTCCCAGAATTCCCCAGACAACCCATGTGTTGGGAAATTGTGGGAGTTGAAGTCCACCAGTCTTAAAGTGGTCAAGGTTAGACAGCATGACTTATGCTAAAAATAGCAGGCTTCTCTAAACTCTTTATCTCTTTTTAAAAAAAATCTTGTCTAGTTATGTCATTAGAACAAAACTAGAAAATAGCTTCGCAACTGTTCTGTAACCAGGTCTGACTCACTCACTCCTCATGTAGTATTTGCACCATCCCAATTCAACACCATGCCTGTGTGATCTAGTGACATTAGCTCTGTTAAACAACTGAACTGAAGTGCAGTTCTACAAGACATTCTGAACCTTATTTTCTCATAAAAGTCTGGAATCTCTGTGATGCTTATGAGGAAAATTCCTGCTCCCCTTCCCCCCACTTCCTGACTTCTGGACTCTTCCCTGCAGAAGTTATGCTATTGTTCTTCGCTGCTTCATAAAAGGTGCATATAGGAATAATTTCTTTGGAGCATGGTAATTTTTGTAGTGAGCCCTGACTTTGAGTGTTCTAGTGTCTTAAACAAGTAGTAGATGCATGAGGCAGGGGCAGGGAACCACTTTTTAATACTAAACATTCCTGCTCATCCGCTGGAGGTTTCAAGGATAATTTCTGTTGTGTTCCTACGTAAATGTTCAGTATGTAAATAAGTTATGTTAATATTGTATGCAAATCTACCTCATTTACATACCAACCACAGATTGGTTAAACCGCAGCCTGGAAATTTAAGTGGCTGTCAAAGCCGTGCCAACAGGGAAAAATACTTTTAAAAAGGCAACCTGCGGTCTTTGTCTTTTGCCGCGAACGTCAACCATATGCTTTGTTGTTTGTTTTGTTACACACGAGCCCATTCCTAATAAAGAAGAGTCAGGCAATCACGTGCCTTGTAAGTTTCTCCAGACTTAACAACTTCATAGGGTGTTCTCTGTCTTTTGAGATCACCAGAATATGGATGATTATGAGTAGATTCTGAGGATTTGGGGATTGCAAATGAATACAACATGGAATGGACTATGAACAACATTGAAGGTATATTTTCCCCATAAGTACTTTATTATTATACTTTAAACAACAAAATTCACGTAACACCTGAAGACCAGGCCCAACACTCATAACAACCCTTAAAACACGCCCCACCCACTACAAATTACCCACCCTGAACCATTCAAACATCCATAGAACAAACCAGGTAATGCTGTCCAACAACTCACTGATGGTGACCTTTAGTTCATTGTTAAGTGCAATTATAGCTCTGGGATAAAAACTATTCAGAAAATGTGTGGTCCAAGTTTTAATTGTTCTGTATCTTCTGCCAGAAGGCAACTGTCCAAAAAGGTTGTAAGCAGGACAAGAAGAGTCTCTGAGAATGTTGGGCAACTTCCTAGAACAGTGAAATACGAAGATATCATCCAGGGCTGGTAGCTGGAGCCCAATGATATTCTGGACAGTTTTATATAGATTACAACCATGTCGCCTTTAGGAACCCAAGTATGTGGGGAGCACCCTTTGATCAGCTATAGCCAGGACTAACACTGTTGTGGTTAGCTCTGGCCCAGCTCCTGCCCCAAGGACTGTGGATGTAGGGGAGACATCCACATGCTGCAGGCCTGTTTTGCCCCCAGTGGAATCTCCTGATGAAGGCTCCTCTGACCAAGAAGACATGAGTGACAGGGAGGAGGAGAGTGTGGCAGACAGCTCAGAAGGAGATCAATTATCTAGCTCCTCCTTGGATTTAGAACAAGAGTTAATGATACAGCCACGCATGCGGAGAGTGATGCATAGGCAACAACAACTGAGAGATTATTATCAAAGAAAATGAGGCCACCTGTGGTTGGGTGGGGCTGTGGTAATTAGTGAGGCTGCTATAAATAGCAGCCTGTGGGTTTGGCCATTGTGGAGGATTATCTGATCAATGTATTTCGTGACTGCTTTACTGACTTTGACTTTTTGTGTGCTGATGTTTCCCCGCTTTGAAACTAAACCAGAGCAAAGTGTGTTTCACTTTGTGAAAGAAGGACTGTGAATTGCCTCACAGCTGCAAGCTAAGTATCACAGAACTGAGAAGGGACTTGTACAAATTACCAGTTTGTTTGGAGACGAGTGCTCTTTGCTATACCAAAAGAGAGCTTGGTTTAAGTGAATTTTCATTATAAAGAACATTGTTTTGAATTTTCAAATGTGTGTGTGTCTGAAATGTGTACCTGTGAATTGTTGGGAGGAGTCAACCAGAGAGCCCAACAGAACAAACGCAATGCCTAAAACTCAGAAAGATACTATTCTATACATATCACATTCACAGTCCTTGTACATGTGGTCCTCCACTTATGACCATTTATTTAAAGACTATTTGAAGTTATGATAGTGCTGGAAAAAAATTAGGACTGATTGCAGTGTCCCAGAATCATGTGATTACCATATGCAAGCTCCCCAAGGGGCTTCTGACAAGTTGGGTCAATGGCGGTAGCAGGATTCATAGCTAAAGCAAAAAGGTTGTAAAATAGGATGCAACTCACTTAATGACCACATCGCTCATCAGTAGATGTTCCAGTCCCACTTTTGGTCATTAGTCAAGGATACCTGTGTAATGGCAAAGCAAATTGCAGCATTAAAAGGCCTATCAGAGGACTTCTAAAGGATTGAGCAATCTCTTCCAGCCCTTCAGACATGCATCTCTTTTATCGCCCTCAACAAGTTAAATTCTGAAGTTCATTGTGGGAGACCTTAAGAAGGAAAATAAAATAGCAAAAGTAAAAACAACTACAGTCTTTCTACATAGTACAGATGGTTCATAGAAGTACAAGTCCCCTTCCTTCCTTCCTTCCTTCCTTCCTTCCTTCCTTCCTTCCTTCCTTCCTTCCTCCCTCCCTCCCTCCCTCCCCTTCCCTTCTGCCTGCCCCCATCTTTTTGAGACCACAACTGGGGGAAAGTGGATTTGTTAAAGGAAACACATGCAGAACAGGAATAGAACCCAGTCAAGCTGCATTCCACAAGGAAATCATGCTCTTTTTCTTTTTCCACCAGGGATTATCCTACATCAAGTACCTATTGAGTTTTCTTTCAATTCCATAAGGCCCCTCCCTCTGATTTGCCAGGTTTCAACCTTTTACAATCAGGCTTTGCTGCCATCTAAACTGTGTAAAATGCTTGGAACCATCATCCTACAATTGGTAGGCAATAATGAAAGCACCTTTCTCTGTTTTGAAAGTGATGGGTGGGCTAAACAGAGTTTGGAAAGAGGGAAAATAGATATGGAAGAAGGAATACTTACATGCTCTATTTAGAGTTTTCCAGGACTGAAATATGCATAGTGATCTCTTCATGATTCTACGTAAATAGAAATAAATGTCCTGAGAGGACATTGGTGCCAATCCATGCAGGTTGACAGATTGAAACCAGTTCATTGAATTAGGTTTAGAAGCTATAAAAAACCACGATGCAATCTCAACATAGATAGCACACTTCTTTCTTCAATAGTCAGACCATTTCATTTCCGCATCACCTTTGAGGATAGGCCTTGAGTAACTGGACTATAGTAAATGTGGCAAAGGTATCCCTATCCCCAAAAGGGCAGCAGTTAATGTACCTGTTAAAGTCGACCAAAGACTCTCCTGTCTATGACTTCCATCTGTTGGTCAAGCAATAGCTGCAAACAGGACTCCAACTTCTATTCTTTATGGGGGAGCACATTGCTGCCTTGTACCAAATCGATTAACAAATTGTTTACCTTCTACACTACAGCAACTCTATCTTTTCCAAAATATCCCCCCAAAGAGAAGATTGCAGATTGGGTGGAAATTATCTAATACCACTGGATTGAGCAATAGCCTCTTCAGAAAGAGGCCTATCACAACTCCATTTCTGTTTCAAACCACCAGCTGAATGTATGAAGGTCAGGGACAGTAAGGAAGGGGTCAGTTTCATCTACTACCTGTTTTCAGGCACTAATGCCTTCAAGCAAATTCCTAATGCACAATAAGAAATCAAATGATCTACCATGAGTTGATGAATGTCATTAACGGCATGTGGTAGAGAACTGGCTAATATTTAACATTGCTGGCAAGGATTGAACTAGTTTCAGACCCTGCAATTATCCTGATCAGTGGGGGCTCGGATTATGCTCTACTGGATGTCGACATAATCTGATTTGAAACAGAAGCCCCTCTTGCCTACTTCTCAAATTAGATCCTTTAGAAGATTTCACAAAGATGGAAATTGGTCTAATTTGACAGATTGACATTTCATTGAATTACGTGAAAACAGAGGAGAGTGAAGCAAAGAGTTCTGGGGCAGAATGAAACCAGTGAAAAAATGGAAGAAAGCAGTTTTGGATGAATTTGGCCTGGCTGTTTATTTACTATTCTTTGTGACTGCCCATTTGCAATAAAAGAGGTTAGTGGAATTGGAAAACAAACAACCATCAATCTCCTTGCCAGCTATGTGCTTATTAAAACCTAAAGGAGTTTTGCTCCTGAAATAAGATATTATTTGTTCTAATTGCATTTAAAAATTAAAAATAACAAAAAAACTGGTTTTTAATAGCAAAGCCAGATTGACGCATATTCTAATTCAAATGCTTCTAGCATAGTTGTTGTTGGGGTTGGGGTATTTATTTATTTATTTGTTTGTTTGTTTGTTTGTTTACTTATTTATTTTGTTTTTGTTTTTGCTATTTAGAAAAGTAGAATAACAGATCACTTCCAAAGTCAGGTATGACCAATTAATATTCCATAATTTTCTTTTAGATTCTTGGCCTGTGTGTGTGTGTGTGTGTGTGTGTTGTAACCAGGGGTGGGCAGCAGGCAGGATGGGCTGGAAAGCAGTTCCACCGGCGGAAATGAAGCTGTGTGCCCAGCTTTAGCTGACCATCCCCCCTCCCATCCTCCTCCTTGGAAAGCGACAGGAAGACCAGCAGGGGACCCATTTCCTCCCTCCTCTTTTCTCAACAGCTGATTGGCACCCCTTTGCCTAGCTACACAGTGTGAGTCAGGTGGCGACCCACGAAGGAGAGTGCAGGAAACGCAAAGCAAATTGTCACCCCAGAGAGGGACACTGGTGAGGTTGTAAGTTGAGGACTTAACAGCTCACTTGAATGATGATGATCGTTCAAGCCACTCTCACCTGGTCACATGGCCGGCAAGCCACTCCTACCCAGTCACATGAACATCAAGCCACACCCACAAAATAAGCCACACCCACAGTCATAGTTCCCTCTAAGCTGAGCAGTGAGCAATCGCTCACTTAAAAATCATCATCAACTCAGAGTTTTCCAAACCTGTCCAGAAGCCGAGAGGGAAAGAGTGAGAGGGAAGGAGAGAGAGAGAGGAAGAGAGGAAGAGAGAGAAACAGATAGAAAAAAGAGAGGAAGGAAAAGGAAAAGAAAAAGAATGGGAGTAAGGAAGAGAGAAAGAAAATCAAAATCTAGTTTGAAACTAGCTCAACTATTTAAGTGGCATTTTGATATTGATAGAGTTGCCCTATTATGAGCTCACTGTTATAGACACACAGTACAGTATTTTATTTTGAAATTCTCTGAGGCAAAACAGGGTGGGTTTTTTATTTGTTTGTTTGTTTGTTTGTTTGTTTGTTTATTTATTTATTTATTTATTTATTTATTTATTTATTTATTTATTTATTATTTCTGTGCCGCCCAGTCCCGAAGGGACTGCCACTCAGATACTATACTTTTCCGCCCAGCCCCCCAGAAAATTAGAAGGAACACTGCCCACAGTGTGGCAGTAAAACTTTGGCTGCCCATTACTGGTTGTAACCATCTTGATTTCTTGAGATTCATTTGTACTAAAATTATTACATTCAATATTAGAGAAAAAGAAGATGATGGGAATAAAGGTGAGTGTAACTCTGGAATATAAGCTTTTCTTAAAAACAGATTTGCTTATCATACGTGTTCTATTCACCTTCTATGTTTTACATGTAATTTTATCCATTTCTGAGGAATAAACCAAAATAATTATGTGTGAATAGGCCATTAGCCTCATATCAGTGTGCACTATTTTCCCTCTTGATATTTAAAATATATGATTTAAAAAAAATTTGTAGCTTCCTTTTGCAAAACTTTCTGCTATAGTTGGATTAATGAACCCCTGCATATATGCAGCACCAGTGTAAAGGAAATTAGAAAAAATAACGTTCTCCTAAATTTATTCCTAGAGGAAGATAGTAATCTAACAGGCAAAGAATAAGGCTTCTCCGTGTTAATCATTCTATTGCATTCTTTCCAATGTCTGTATCTTCACGTCTAAAAATGTCAGGCCTGCTTAATATGACAGATTACAGTGATCCCTCGATTTGCGCGTTCTCGATTAGCGTGAAACGCTGCAATGCGGTTTTTCAAAAAATATTAATTAAAAGATAAGTCCGCGTTTTTTTTCCTACACCACGGTTTTTCCTGCCCGATGACGTCATACTGATTGCTGATTGGCCAAAATCAGGAAGGAAGGAGGGAGGGAGAGAAGGGAAGGAGGGAGGGTTGCCATTGCCATTGCCGCCAGCGCTGCCCCAAGAAAGCCGGTGAGAGGAAGGAAGGAGGGAAGGAGGGAGGGAGAGAAGGGAAGGAGGGAAGGAGGGAAGGAGGGAGGGTTGCCATTGCCATTGCCGCCAGCGCTGCCCTGTGGGTAGCGGCGAGGAGCCCGGAAAAATCACCATTGCATTGCCAGCCTCCGAACTTGCGTCGCTCCACCTTCTGCGCATGTGCGGCCATGGAACAAAGGGCGCGCATGCGCAGATGGTGTTTTTACTTCCGCATCCAGTATAACGCGGAAATCGGTTAGCGCGGGAGGTCTTGGAACGTAACCCCCGCGCTAACCGAGGGATCACTGTAAATAACTTTCACTAGCACAAATGATGCTTCTAATCATAATAATATAGTTTATGTCTTCTGTATAAACAAGCACATTTCAACCTCAAATGGATGATCTAAATCAAGAACGTGAAATTGGCATCTGGTAGGATGAAACATACCATCTATCAAAATTTGGATCAATCAATCATTTCCTCAAGGTTTTCTGATGAAGAAACTGGTTTTTAAAGAGTAGGGTATTCTATACTTTAACACCACATTTTAAGGTTTTGAATGGGTTGCACCTATTACTTTTGGATTTGAATGTGTGTGTTTGTGGGCACATTTCATATGTAGTAACCATGAAGTCCTTACTGAAATATGGATGCTAAATTTGCTGCTGAACTTTATCTTTTATATAGAGATTACAAGTAGTCCATTTTTCACGACCATTGCAGCCTCCCTGTGGACATGTGACCAAAATTCGGATTCTGGGCAACTGCCATGTATTTAAGAACAGCTACAGTGTCCCAGGATCATGTGATGACCTTTCGCAAACTTCTGACAAGCAACATCAATGGGAAAGTCAGATTCATTTAAGAACTATGTTACTAACTTAACACGTACAGTGATCAGAACAGTGACATGAAAATGGGGCAAAACTCACCTAACAATTGTCTTGCTTAGCAATGGAAATTTTGGGCTCAGTTGTGGTCATAAGTCATAAGTCTTCATAAGTGTTGTGGTTGGTTTGGGCCAGCTCCCTGCCCCAAGGACTGTGGGGGGCGGATGTGGGTGAATCCTCCCAGTGTCAGAGGCCAGTTTTACTGCCGACTGCTTCTGACAGCGAAGCGTCGGTAGCTGATAGTGAAAGTGAAATGGGGTATGGCAGACAGCCCATTAGATAGTCGCCCCCTGAGTGATTCATCATCATTATCATCACTGGATTCGGAGGGAGAGATATTCATTAATGTGCGCAGATGCAGGCCAATGTCTAGGAAAGAACAACTGCGTAAATACTACATGAAATAAGGGAGATCACCTGTGGCTGGGTGTAATTAGACTAATTGGGGGCTGCTGTTAAATTGTCAGCTTTCTGGGCTCTGGATGTGGAAGTTTATCTGTTCGGTGAGGAAGAGACGTGTATTTTGTATCAGGATTCTACAAGGACTCTCCTTGAACTGTTTCCAGGACTTTTGAACTAAAACATAGTCAAGTTTGTGACTTGAGAACTCTTGAAGGAGAGTGGCTGTGATGTCGTCACAGCTGCTTGTTATCTGCTTTGTGTTTGTTTATTGTTCTTCACAGCATTCAAGGCTGTTTCTTTGAAGGTGAGCATTTTGACTGACTAAAAGTGTGTTTTGCTCCTATTTTACTTTCGATAAAAACAGTGTTGTTGACTTTACAATTGTGTGTGTCTGAACTTAATTGAGGGCTCATGCCGAGAAGCCTGGCAGAACAATAAGTCAAGGACTATTTGTACTTTTTGTAATTAAGTTTATAATTACATTTACTCAACTAAACAACATTAACTGTTGAATTGGTGATAAATTAATTCAGGAACAATGGAATACAAGAAATAGTGAAGCTCCTGCAGGGGATATATAAAATTGGAAGGTGTTAAGATCACAAATTATATATATACTAAAATATGAGAGTCAAATTCTAAGGCAAGAGAGGGTTTACTTCCAATAACTCCTTCCTCAGAGCAAAGCATTTTAAAATAGGTAGCCATGGAAATTCTCTGGGCTGCCCTATTTGTGCCTGGTACATCCTCTGAGTAGGCATGCCTATTGCATTTAATTGCCTTCACAGCAATTAAAGCACATAGTCCCATGATGGCAAACCTGTGGCACAAGTGCCACAGGTAGCATGCAGAGCCTTCTATGCGGCATGCCAGCTGTCATCCCAGTCCAATTCTACCATGCATGTGTGCGTGCCTCCCACCAACCAGCCAATCCTTGGGTCTCTACCACGCATATATGATGGGCAAGGCGCATGTGTGGGATGCGTGCACATTGTGTGGGGGTGGGGCATATATGCGGGGGCACATGCATTGCATTTTGGGACCTTGCATGCCCCCCATGCCCCATTTTGAGTCTGGAAGGCCTCCTGCACCAAAAACATAAGCCAAAAATGTCTGGGGAGGGTGGGGCACATGCACAGGGGTGTGTGGGAGCATGGGGGGATCAAGTGGGGATGTTGCACGTGAATACAGGGGGGGGATGGCGGGGGGGTCACATGTGCATTTTATTATGGGTGTGGGTGCACACATGTATGCACACTTTCGGCACACAGCGACAAAAAGGTTAACCATCACTGACATAGTCTAACTCTCCAAAGTGCCTGGGGCAACCCAATGTGCCACTTTGGGATTGCCACAGATTGGTACAATATTGATGGGGTTCTTAAGTAGCAGTTGGCTTAGTGGGCCACCCAGCAAACCTTAATGCCAGTTCTAAAGGTTCCGTTGGGATGACCTGTGTGAGCCTAGATAACAATTACTAAATACAGTACGTCTTTCATCTCTGAACCTCCTCAATTGTTGTGATGGGGAGGCGGAAGCAGGAATTCCGTTTGAGTTTATGCCTGTCATTGTAACTACAGTACTCATTGTAAAAGGAAAAGAAAGAGATTGAGGAAAGGAGAAAGGCAGTCTTTGTTTTAATACTCCTCATTTAGTGACCACAATTGGGGCCAGCAACTCAACCGTCAAGTGAAGCAGTTGCTAGGTGAAACATAATTAATCACAAAGTTATTTCTCATCCCTTTTGTAAATGCAAATGGTCACTAAATAAAGCAGTCATTTCTAACTTATTTTTCCATTGGTCTAACAAGCATACTTTTTCAAGAAAGAAAGCAAAACAAAAATCCCACATCACCTTGAATACCAAAGCATGGTTTTAAAGGGGACAAATATTTTGCTTCTGTTCTTCCTATTATTGCCATGTTCACTCTGCTTTCAGTAACTGTAAAAGACTTAATGTCCTCAATCTTCAAGGGTGACAAACCCAAAATAGAAGAAAGACTTGTTACTTTGAGGTTTATGGGTACCATCCATTGCACTAAAATAGTGCAATTAAAAGGTGGTATATGCTGGAATATTAAATTTATTTGTATTCCATGCACTTCAGAGTTATAGTTAACACTTTTTTTTCTTTAGATCCATTAATGTCTTCATCCACTTTGCAAATCAGCACCCTGGTGTGAAATCTCGTAGGGTGTGATGATAGCCACTATCTTGAATATTGTTCATCAACAATTTTTGAAGGATAAGATTTTTAGTGGATACATGCTTCCTTTATATGCTGTGAGGAAATATGGGTGAGAAGGGACTGTTGGCACTTACCGGTGCTGTCAGCGGCTGTGGTGGGGCCGGGAGCACACTGAGGCCGCCATCTTGGGGCGGAGTGTGGGGGATCTCGTGTGAGGGAGAGAGATTGCCTAGAAGGCATTGCGCCCTGAGTATACAGAGGTGGGGCAGCGACGGAGGTATTTAAGGAGGCCTCCCACCGGTGCCACCCCTCTTTCCATTTCGGCGGCCAACAAAGAAGACAGAGATCATGCTGCACTGCTCCCTGATCACCACGTGGAAGGACAAGGGAGGCAGCAGTGAGCAGTGGTCCCTGCGAAGACTCAGAGTGAGATCGGTCCTTGTGGACCTTCGGTGTTGGTTATTTTTGGGTGCCTGGAGGTACAGCAGGACCGGGGGCACGGAGACAGCTTGTGGGAAGAGTGGGCAAGGATGGCTCAGTGTTGTAAGGGTGCAGGGCCCAAGGGGTTCGGGGTGGCCTCCAGGGCTCAGGGTGCTGCAGGCGCTAGCAAGGGGGAGCAGTACAGTCAGATCCCCCCATGCCTAGGCAGACGGCGGAAAGAGGGCCCCGACGAGGGCCTGGGCCGAGGCCATGCAGGCATGTCCGGGAAGCTGGCCTGCAAGCCCCCATTTGGGGCAGGGCTGGCTGCCGGGGTGGCCCAGGCCCCAAATGGGAGGCAGGCCCAGAAGACCCCCTATGGGGCTGGGTCAATGGCCAGGGTGGTGCCGGCTGCATGGAGGGGGTGGATGCAAGGGCCGCTGCACAGGCCAGATCCCATGGCAGGGGACAGCCAGACCGGTCATAGGGGGATGGGTGAAACCCTCCTGGGAGGGCCCTGGTAGGCAGCCGGGCCTGGGCGTGGGCTGGGGGGATGGGTTTTTGGTGCCTACCTGCTTGTTATCTGCTCTCCTAGCACTGTTGGAGGCACAGGAGGGCTCCTCAGAGAGGAGACACCTGGTGAACTCGCCGTGGCTTAGGGCCCAGCTGGAGGATATGGATGGCTTGGGATCGGAAAAGGAGGAGGAGCCCGGTTGCAGTGAGGAGGACCAGGGGCAGGTCAGCAATGGCAGAAAAGGGCATTAGCAGCAACCATGTGATCTCCTTTAGGGCACCTTTTGGAAGGTGATGGACAGCCCCTCGCCAGATCTACAGGGCTGGGCCAGCCTGGATGATGGAGGGGGGTTGCCCTTGGGCTCACTGACCAGGGCTTCCCAGAGACTGGGAGCGAGCTATCCCACATGCCAAGGGATGTGGCATAGGGAGTGGGAAAGGTGAAGAAGCCCCTCCCCTTGCCTAAGCAAGGAGCTTTCGCCCAAGAGTTGCTTAGAAAGATTTTGATAAGGAATTCCACCCCGTTTCAGTCTTCACCTCTGCAGGTCTAATTAAGTAATAAATCAATAAAAGTGATCCCTTTAACCCAACCATTGTGTCCGTGTGTTATTCCCCTCCACCGCAAGGTGATGTTACCAGCTGAAGTCCTGCTTCTAGGCTTCCCATGAATATTGTTTTAGTTTTTATGACTAAATGCTACACTAGATCTGCATTCAGTTTTAAGTATTCTTCTTGCTTTTCTATGTTTTTCAGAAATGAAGGATGAGGTGGATGTATTTTACTCAGACTCATAAAGGGTATCTTGGAGGAAAAAGATCATTTATTTTTGCATTTCAACATTCAAGCATCAGCGGAATCCCACCCGGCCGCTCTGTTTAGGGTGACCCGCTCCCTTCTTAATCAGAGGGGAGTTGGGGAGCCCTTACAGAGTAGTGCCGAGGATTTTAACACGTTTTTCGCTGATAAAATCGCTCAGATCCGGGCGGACCTCGACTCCAATTGGAAAACAGAGTCGGCTGACCAGTCAGTTGAGGTGACTGGGGCATGTACTTGTCCACCTGTCTGGGAAGAGTTTGATCTGGTGACACCTGATGAAGTGGACAAGGCCATTGGAGCTGTGAGTTCCGCCACCTGTTTACTGGATCCGTGTCCCTCCTGGCTGGTTTCGGCCAGCAGAGAGGTGACACGGAGCTGGGTCCAGGAGATTATCAATGCTTCCTTGGGGAGGGGATCCTTTCCATCTTCCTATAAAGAGGCGCTTGTGCGCCCCCTCCTCAGGAAGCCTTCCCTGGACCTAGCCGTACTTAATAACTACCGGCCAGTCTCCAACCTTCCCTTCATGGGGAAGGTTGTCGAGAAGGTGGTGGCACTCCAGCTCCAGCGATCCTTGGAAGAAGCCGATTATCTAGGTCCCCAGCAGTCGGGTTTCAGGCCCGGTTACAGCACGGAAACTGCTTTGGTCGCGTTGATGGATGATCTCTGGTGGGCCCGGGACAGGGGTTTATCCTCTGTCCTGGTGCTTCTTGACCTCTCAGCGGCTTTCGATACCATCGACCATGGTATCCTTCTGCACCGGCTGGAGGGGTTGGGGGTGGGAGGCACTGTTCTTCAGTGGTTCTCCTCCTACCTCTCCGGTCGGTTGCAGTCGGTGTTAGTGGGGGGGTCAGAAGTCGACTCCGAGGTCTCTCCCTTGTGGGGTGCCTCAGGGGTCGGTCCTCTCCCCCCTGCTATTCAATATCTACATGAAACCGCTGGGTGAGATCACCCAAGGGCATGGGGTGAGGTATCATCAGTACGCTGATGATACCCAGCTTTACATCTCCACCCCATGTCCAGTCAACGAAGCAGTGGAAGTGATGTGCCGGTGTCTGGAGGCTGTTGGGGCCTGGATGGGTGTCAACTCAAACTCAACCCGGATAAGACGGAGTGGCTGTGGGTTTTGCCTCCCAAGGACAATTCCATCTGTCCTTCCATTACCCTGGGGGGGGAATTATTGACCCCCTCGGAGAGGGTCCGCAACTTGGGCGTCCTCCTCGATCCACAGCTCACATTAGAGAATCATCTTTCAGCTGTGGCGAGGGGGGTGTTTGCCCAGTTTCGCCTGGTGCACCAGTTGTGACCCTATCTGGACCGGGACTCACTGCTCACAGTCACTCATGCCCTCATCACCTCGAGGGTTGACTACTGTAATGCTCTCTACATGGGGCTACCTTTGAAAAGTGTTCGGAAACTTCAGATTGTGCAGAATGCAGCTGCGAGAGCAGTCATGGGACTACTCCGCAGTCTGCATTGGTTGCCGATCAACTTCCGGTCACAATTCAAAGTGTTGGTTATGACCTTTAAAGCCCTTGATGGCACTGGACCAGAATATCTCCGAGACCGCCTGCTGCTGCACGAATCCCAGCGACCGATTAGGTCCCACAGAGTGGGCCTTCTCCGGGTCCCGTCAACTAAACAATGTCAGTTGGCGGGCCCCAGGGGAAGAGCCTTCTCTGTGGCGGCCCCGACCCTCTGGAACCAACTCCCCCCGGAGATTAGAACTGCCCCTACTCTCCTTGCCTTTCGTAAGCTCCTTAAGACCCACCTGTGTCGTCAGGCATGGGGGAACTGAGACATCTCCCCCGGGCATATACAATTTATGAATGATATGTGTGTATGTATGTGTGTTTAGAAAATGGGGTTTCTTTTAAATGTTTTTAGTAGAAATTTAGATTTGTTGTAAACTGTTTTTTCACTTTGTTGTGAGCCGCCCCGAGTCTGCGGAGAGGGGCGGCATACAAATCTAAATAAATAAATAAATAAATTTAACTACAATTCAGTAATAGATATTCAATTTCCAGTTTTTAACCAGCTAAACAACTGACATTCCCAATTGGATAGTTTTCTGGAATTTACTGGTACTTTTAACATAATGAAAGAGTAGAATCTGAGTTTAACATCTTAAAATATTGTGAGTTGTGCTGTAAATGTTCTGTTGGCAATGTATCTCCTGTTGATTTGCATAGAGTGCACATTTTGGTATAGATGTCTTGGGAGGAAAATTAATATAGAACATCACAGTGTTCTTAATTTACATATTAATATTACATAGTTACTTACTTACTAGAGCATAACTTCACATTAAGGTACAGCATCAATTAAAGCAAATATCGCTGTAGCAATTGCCCCCCAATAGACTGTAACATTGTTTGTATCCTCCACAAAGATTATTTGCTCTATTTTTGTTATAGTTTCCTTTTTTTGGGGGGGGGGCTATCATTTAATAAATTATAAAACTTGGAGGGAATACAATGTTAAAGCCAAAATAATGGCAACCTATAAGATATTTGCATATTCTAGCAAGCAGTTCCGGGTCCTGGGAGAGGGGCGGCATACAAATCTAATAAATAATAATAAATAATATAAGATTACAAATTGCCTCACTTGATCAGATTGAAGATACATGAAGCTTCAACCTCATTAACTAAGTGTGGACTACAATTTTTGACAGCTACTGATATCAGTACACAAGAGAAATCTCCAGTATCACTTTTTCTTTTTTACAGTGGCAAATCACATATTTCTTTAAAAACCAGCAAGCGAGGTGAATGAAGGTGAAATTTAGCAGTTCTTGTCACAGCCCACAGAATTGCTGTTAAGAACATAAGAACCTAAGAAGAGCCATGCTGAATCAGGCCAAAGTCCACCGAGTCCAGCATTCTGTGTCACACAGTGGCCCACCAATTGTCCATGGGGATCTTGAGCAGAAAGAGAAGGCAAAACCCTCCCTTTCCCTTGACCCCCAACAAATGGTACCCAAGGGAATCCTGCCTGCCTCAACCAACATAGAGGCGGCACTTGGACATCTGTTTCAATAACCATCGATACTCTTGGCATCCATGAATCTGTCTAATCCTGCCTTGAAGCTATCAAGGCTGACAGCTGTCATGACCTCTTCTGGAAGTGAATTCTATAACCCAACGACCCTCTGGGTCAGTGGTCCCCAAACTACGGCCCGCGGGCCACATGTGGCCCACTGAGGCCATTTATCCGGCCCGCCAGTGAGTGACAAGAGAACAGGGAAAAGAGAGAGAGAAAGAAAGAAAAGGGAAAGAGAGGGAGGGAAGGAGAAATGGAGAGGAATGAAGGAGGGAAGGAAGGAAAGAAGGAGAAATGGAGGGAACAAGGAAGAAAGGAAGGAAGGAAGGAAGAATGAAATGGAGGGACAGAGGAAGGAAGGACTGTTTTGGGGGTGGGGTGTAATTTTTTTAAATTTTTCTCTCAACATGCATTCAAACAACACAGTGTACCATCTAACTTTCCATGAATAAAATGTGGTATTTTGTTAGTAACTAATATCAATCATCAAAAAAGTTGCAAAAGGTTTTTTTTCCGTAATTTTGTCATCCAGTTACATTCATTTTCTTTTAATTAAATTCCCTCCTTAATGTTCCTTCAAAAAGTGCAACACCAATTATATTTCTAACTTATTAACCATTATGCCAAAGTGCTTCCTTCTTTCTTTATACATTTTTAATAAGCCAAGAAAACCTTGTATAGCCAATCAGATGTTAACAAAAGAAAATTAAAAACAAAACATAAACATATATGAATTTCAGATCTTCTCCCCCCTCTAAATAGTACGTTCCCATTTTATTTTTTACTTTAAAACAAGGTACGTGCAATGTGCATAGGGATTTGTTCATAGTTTTTTTTTATAGTCCGGCCCTCCAACAGTCTGAGGGACAGTGAACTGGCCCCTTGTGTAAAAAGTTTGGGGACCCCTGCTCTGGGTGAAGAAATATTTTCCTTTATTTGTCCTCACTTTCTTACCTATGAGCTTTACATGCACAGAAGCTGGCTTTTTAGCACTGTGTATGCACATTTGAGACACAATGTGTGCACACCTGCGTGGTGCATCAAGGAGCAAACCGGCAGTGAGGTAAGCCAGAACCCACCTGTGCTGCAAATGGCTGTAAATGCAGGTAGCTGAACACCCAAAATATAATCACATGACTTGCATTGGGTTGTGGTGGGGAACCAATCACGGTAAAGGACTGTCTTCATTAATTTAACTGTGTTAGCTGCTTGTTATCTATCAAAGTTTAAAAAACATTAAAATGGAATTGCTTTCGCCAGATTTACAGCAGTCTGCTTTTCATTGCACGTAGTCAGATGGTGACCAGCCAGCCAGGGATGCTTTAATTCAGATTCCTGCGTAAAACAGAAATATTGGACCTCTTTCCAACTTTATTTTATGATATATACAGCATTTTTTGGAAACGTATGTTCAGTATGTCTGGAACAGATCAAAGTCTCTTGTTTGTTTTTTAACATTAGAAGCCAAGATTTCTAATGTATTTAATGCAATGGAGATGCTATAGAAATAGTATCTAGATCTTCAGTTTTTTCTGTTTTCCATACATAGAGTTCTTGCATTGTTTTCTAAAAACATGCAATATTTTCCAGTTCTGGTCCCACATTATTGGTTGTTTACCTCAGCGGTCCCCAGCCCTTGTGGCTTGGTGACCTAGGTGTGGCGGGGGACAGGGGAAGCAGGCCGCACAAGTGGTGGCCCGGCACATGCATGCGCACAGCTCAACTTATTCAATTTGAGCTGCGTGCACATGTGCCAGTCTGCTGCTCACATGACACAGTTCCAAATAGGCTATGACCTGGCTGTGGTCAAGGGGCTGGGGACCCCTGGTCTACCTGTTTCTACGTACTGTAAGGTGGTAGTGTAATGGCGTGCATAAGACATTACCACATTCTGCATTTCTACACCTTTACAAATTCGATATATACAATGAGATAGTGTGAGAGGGAATAAAATAACATCACATCCCACTCCTCTATAGGAGAATGAACACACAGTTTGCAAGCCATGATATTTATTTATTTATTTGTTTGTTTGTTTGTTTGTTTGTTTGTTTATTTATTTATTTATTTAGTTAGTTAGTTAGTTAGTCCAATACACAATGAGGGTTTTAGTGGGTATACACATAGTAAAATACATGATGAAGGTTATAGAGGAGATACTCATAGTAAAATATATCTAAGAAAGAATAGAAGAGAAGATATAGGAATAAAACGTATCAATGAAAGAATAGAAGAAGACATATAGGAATAGAAGAAAGGTATAGGATATACAGTGATCCCCCGATCATTGCGAGGGTTCCGTTCCAGGACCCCTAGCAATGATCGGGTTTTCGCGAAGTAGCGCTTCGGAAGTAAAAACACCATCTGCGCATGCGCAGATGGTGTTTTTACTTCCGCAGCGCTAGCGAGGAGCCGAAGATTGGGGTTTCCCCGCCGCCCACGCAAACTCCTCGCTGCTGCCGCACCCGCCGCTTGTCCGCCGCCTGCTTGCCCGCGCGCCCGCCCTTCGCCCGGCCACCCGCCGTTCGCTCGCTGCTCGCCTGGCCACCCGGGTTCGTTTGGCTTCGGGACATGCCGGCGGCGACGTTTTAAAACAGCCGCGCAGCTTCCCAACTGAGTCCCGAAGTCAAAGGCGAACTTCCGCGTTTGGCTTCGGGACTCAGTTGGGAAGCCGCGCGGCTGTTTTAAAACGTCGCCGCCGGCATGTCCCGAAGCCAAACGAACCCGGGTGGCCGGACGAGCAGCGAGCGAATGGCGGGTGGCCGGGCGAAGGGCGGGCGAGCGGCGAACGGCGGGCGAGCAGCGAGCGAACGGCGGGTGGCCGGGCGAAGGGCGGGCAAGCAGCGAGCGAACGGCGGGTGGCCGGGCAAAGGGCGGGCGAGCAGCGAGCGAACAGCGGGTGGCCGGGCGAAGGGCGGGCGAGCGGCGAGCGAACGGCGGGTGGCCGGGCAAAGGGCGGGCGAGCGGCGAACGGCGGGTGAGCCGGGCGAACGGCGGGCGAGCGGGTGCTGGGGGGGCTTCTCGCCCTCCCGCCAGCAAGAGGAGACCCAGGGAAGCCGCCCAGCAGCTGATCTGCCCGGCGCCATCTACGCATGCGTGCCCATAGAAAAAAGGGCGCGCATGCGCAGATGGTGTTTTTACTTCCGGGTTGCAAAATCGCCATATAGCCGTTTCGCAATGACCGGGGTCGCAATACCCGGGGGATCACTGTATAGGAGAGCAATAGGACAGGGGACGGAAGGCACTCTAGTGCACTTGTACTTGCCCCTTACTGACCTCTTAGGAATCTGGATAGGTCAACTGTGGATAATCTAAGGGTAAAGTGTTGGGGGTTTGGGGATGACATTATGGAGTCCGGTAATGAGTTGCATGCTTCAACAACTCAGTTACTGAAGTCATATTTTTTACAGTCAAGTTTGGAGCGGTTAATATTAAGTTTAAATCTGCTGTGTGCTCTTGTGTTGTTGTGGTTGAAGCTGAAGTAGTCGTTGACAGGCAGGACATTGCAGCATATGATCTTGTGGGCAATACTTAGATCATGTTTAAGGCATCTTAGTTCTAAGCTTTCTAGGCCCAGGATTGAAAGTCTAGTCTCATAGGGGATTCTGTTTCGAGTGGAGGAGTATATATCGGCAGATGAACCTGCAAAAAGAGTTCCCTCAAAAACTGAGGCAGCTAGTAAATGTCTGTGAGTTTCGTTGCTTTTTTGCCCAACGTATTTCATGTGAATTCAAAATCTGCTGCTCCTTTTCTCCCACTCCCTGTAATTTCTCTACTGCCTGGCTGCTGGCTTTCTCTGAGTGTTCAGATAATTGCATACTGTTCTCAGAACTCTAAATCAAATCATGGCCACTGTAAAATGAAGTTTTCTGGATGCAAAGAGCTCTTGGCTTCATAAATCATGGCCTGTTCTTGGACATTGCTCATTTGAGGGAATTCGCCAAAGGTCTCTTGGTCTCTCTCTCTCTCCCTCCCCCCCTCTCTCTCCACAACCTCCTCCCAACAGCTTGCAATTACCATTCCTTATTATCAAAGCCATTTAAGGCTGCTAAGATAATCAACATCCTTCCTGCTCTGTCCTTCTTCATAAACACAAAGGAACATATTTGATGTAAAACTGAATACACTAGCGTGCCTCCCGTCCCCTGTCCTATTGTCTCTCCTATATCTCATATATCATATCTACTATTCTTCTATTCTAATCTTCTTATACTACTCTCATAATATCCTTCTATTCTCTAATTCAGTATTTCCCAACCTTGGCAACTTGAAGATATTTGGACTTCAGCTCCCAGAATTCCCCAGCCAGCATTCGCTGGCTGGGGAATTCTGGGAGCTGAAGTCCAAATATCTTCAAGTTGCCAAGGTTGGGAAACATTGCTCTAATTGATATATTCTATTCCTAAATTTTCACTTCTATTATTTCTCTAATATATTTTACTCGAGTATAACCTCTAACCTTCATTGTGTATTGTTGTGTATTGGAATGAATGAATGAATGAATGAATGAACGAACGAACGAACGAACGAACGAACGAACGAACGAACGAACGAACGAACGAACAAACAAACAAACAAACAAACAAACAAACAAACAAACCCAGACTTTCCCAGATGTTGGCCATTTCTCTGTTTGATTGTTTGTTTGTTTGTTTGTTTGTTATCAATTCATGCAGAAGAAGCAGAGCTTATTCTGGCTATGTTTGGCTATGGTTTTGAAGTTACATCCTGTTATAGTAGGGTAAAAAGAACCCACATTAGTAATTTGGTACTTGAGGTTAGGGGGCAATTTTGATCTCTTCTTCCAAGATGTTTTGTGTCCATGGTCAATGCAGTTTCAATATAGCAATTGCTGCAATGTATCACACTGCCTTGGAGGGTGATTATGCTCCAAATGAAGAAATCCCTTGGCTTGCAGCCTTCCAGAGGAATGGTATTGATTGGGAAAAGAATCCAAATGCAGAATTGTCTGTTTGCCAGCATTTAGAAGTTTAGAAAGCTACAGAGTTTTCCAACTCAACTTAAAGAATTATTGGGAATTGTAACCGCATTTCTTCATTTTTTAAAAAAAACAACTATTTCTCTTTAAAAGCTTTCTCTCAAATTTTTTCAGGGACTTACTCACAAACAAGGGACAACTATTCACAGATATTAGCTGAGGAACTTCCTGGATGCAGGACAGGTGGAGCTCTGCTATTTTATTAATGTTTCTTATTTATTTATTTAATGATTGATTTTATTCATGGGCAGTCCAGTTCCATCATAACTTTGGCCAATTAACAAGACAAATTTAAACCCTGCAATGTCCACACCAAAAAACATGCAGCATATCTGGACTAAAAGACACAAACTGTAAGTGACCAAGGCCTGAGGTGGGTGGTGGGGAAATCCTATTTTAAAATCTTGTTTAAATAAAGTCAGTGGTGTGTGTGTATATAAAACCCTATGGAGATATCATTCCAGAGGGTAAACAATGCAACAGGTGTGTAAGGTAGTTCTTGAGTGTTTCCTTAGTGATCATTCAGAGTTACAACAGCAGGGGTGAAATCCAGCAGGTTCTGACCGGTTCTGGAGGACCAGTAGGGGAACATTTGAATAGTTCGGAGAACCAGCAAATACCACCTCTGGCTGCCCCAGAGAGGGGTGGGAATGGGCATGGAGATTTTGTGATATCCTTCCCCCAGGAATGGGGAGGAAATGTGGATTTTGCGGTATCCTGACCCCAGGAGTGGGTAGAGATTGGGGATCCTTCCCCTGCCACGCCCCCCAAACCACTCCTACCAAGCTACAACCACAGAACCTGTACTAAAACAACGGACTGTAATAAACAATTATCATATTTTCTTCAGGGTACAAATATATATGTAGTTTCTAGAACCACTAAGTTTATAGTCAGGGCTGTTCAGATGAGAATACGTTTTATAGAACATATTGGGATGGCATGCAAAGGAGATGAACTCACCTATGAATATTTTATATCAGTATCTTAGATTTGTTTAATATAATCCTTTGCACACGTTATATTCTCATGTTTTACTACTCAATTTTAGCATATTATACTGCATTTTAATTTATTATTTATTCAAATTCCCTCTATTTTAACCAATTTTATTGTATTTTAACCAGTCACAGGTTTATGACGACCGATGTGGTCCTTTTCCTCGCTTTGATATGGTCGATTGACTAATCAAATAAAGTTGATATTGATATTGATTGATACTAAAACAAATGGATTTCACCACTGTACAACAGTACTGAAAAAAGTGACTTGTGACTGGTTCTCATACTAGCAACCATTGCTGCATCCCCACAGTAGCATGATCAAAATTTGGGCACTTGGCAACTGGCATGTATTTATGACTGTTGCAGCCTCCTGGGGTCATGTGTTTTGCACCTTTCCACCCAGCTACTGCTAAGCAAACTCCATGAGGGGAAGCCAGATATACTTTATGACTGCATGATTCACTTAACAAATGCAGTGATTCGCTTAACAACCAGAGCAAAAATGTCCTAAAATTAGATTCAACTCACTCAACCACCTTGCTCGGCAAGAGAAATATTGGTCCCAATTTTGACTGCAAGTCAAGGACTACCTGTAATTCCATCAGATGAACCTGTTTAATCAGTGGGACCTAGAACATACCAATTGTCCCCAGTCATCTCGGATAGTACAAACTGTAAGGGACAGCCTCTCAGATAATCAGTCCCTTTGCTATGTAGAGTGTAAGGAGAGTGTTTTACTTTTATTTTATTTTTACTTTACTTTAAACTTTACTTCTGATTAGTAGTAACTCCTTTTTTGTTCCCCTGTTGGTCATTAAAAGAGCGGTTGACTAGGTCAGTATTTCCCAATCTTGGCAACTTGAAGATATCTGGACTTCAACTCCCAGAATTCCCCAGCTGGCTGGGAAATTCTGGAAGTTGAAGTCCAAATATCTTCAAGTTGCCAAGGTTGGGAAACACTAGATTAGGTAATAGTTCTCTATGAGTTGCAGACTTGCCAACATAAAACTTGTTTCTTCCAGGGTGGTTAGTTGCTATTTTACAAACTGTGACAAAGAGGTCCTCTCGGCAATGAAAGAGGGAGATCTTTTTTAAAAAAAATAATCTGCTGTGGGTTAAATATGCTAAGTATGGTACTGTCCCCCATTTTTTTCTCTGTAACTGAGAAGGACCAAGTAAAGGTGTCTTATGTTTGTGTCCATCATGAAGAGCATCTTGTTCTGTGGGTCTGAGCTGGCAGGTTCAGTATGGGAAGTGATAATATCCTTCGTCACAATGTCAATAAATGTAGACTTCATGAGAATGTGTTAAAAGTGTGTTTTGTGAGGGGGAAAGGAGAAAATTGGGGTGCTGGTGATCATTTTTTGGTCTCTTTATCCATTTCTCACATGTGCCTACAAAGCATCTTTCCTTAGAATGTGGCCACTGCACATAAATGATGTGCAATCAGAAAATACAAGAAAAATTGCAGTTAAGTTCTTTATCTTCTCTTTTCTATCCTTTTTTACATACCAGAAGTCAGGCTCTTTTTACTTCTGCTGTCATGCACAATCTAAGCAATTTTAATGTGTATGGCACAAGAGGTGAAAAGATCCAAACCAGTTACTAGGAGCAGTATCAAAAAGGTTTTACTTCTTTTTTCAGGTTTCTGCTTGACTAGATTTCCTTTTTAAATTGTTCTAAATGGGCATAGTTGGTTCACCTCACTCTAATAAAATTTTGTCATATGCACGTTTCATCTCTTCATTTCACTGAGTCCCCCAAAGAAGGATAAAAAAGACGTGAGAAGGGTCAAAACAAGGCAGCCTGGATCTGCTCTGGCTCCTTGTGAAAAGCAAGGGTGGGGTCTCGTGTCTGACAGGTGGATCTGGCAGTTGATCCCATTATAAATCTTTAGTTTCAAATGCTTGGAGGTCTTTTTCTTTTGAAAAAGAAATTTATAGAGATTCAAAATGAAATAGAAAGCCAGTTTGGTCCAGTGCAGTGATGGCGAACCTTTTTTGGCTCGGGTGCAAAAAGGGTGCATCCTCATGCGATAGTGCGTGCATGCTTGCACCCACTCATGATGCAATGCCCTCCCCTGTGCATGTTCACAACTCTCCCCCACAACCTGAAACATGCCCAGTTCCCATCACCCCATCCTCAGTGGAAAAGTCTTTTTACTTAAGTTCAATTATCAAAGGTGGTTAATGTGTGGCTGCCCAATCACCTTCCAAAAACAAAAAACAACAACATTAATATCTCAAATAATAATCAACTTTATATATATATATAAAGTTATATATATATAAACATGTGACACATACAGGATATAGTTGTCGGCTATGAATAAATTAACTGCCTTGGAAATGGCCCTGGGTTGGGCCGAGAGGCAAAAAAGGAGCTGTGATGTTCCTTCAATATACCAGGGTGATTCGACACAAATAAAAGCTGAAGGGATTGGATACTGTAGCCTAGAGATTAATTCTCTGCCTTACAAGGCCAAGGTTGCAAGTTCAAGTCCAAGTGAGGGTATGGCTAGCTGATGAGGCCAAAATAAGGCTGAAATAGATCTATCCTAGTCTCCCTTAATTTTTAAATTCAGCAAAAAAATGTGACATATATATATACTTTTTTTCCATTGGACTGTCCCTTTAATCACTGTATGCACTGATTGGACTGTTTGTTTATCCATGGGGATATTATTTATAGAGGTATATTCTAGTGCTCTGAGGTGTGATTGTGTATTAAAATGGAGAGGCATCACAGTTGTAGGCAATTCTGGTAGAGGCTGAAAAGAGAGAGAGAGAGAGAGAGAGAGAGAGAGAGGCACATACACAGAGACATCAGAGAAAGGACAATGTATGAACAATTCCAAAAAGTCAAACTAATTATTTGTTCAGTTGTGGTGTGTGCTTAATTTCCTCCCTTCCAAGGAAAGATAATTCCTGTAGACGTACTTCCTGCCACGGGGGAGGAGGTAGATGATCTAGAGAAGCTTATTTTAAAATAGTCCATATAATCTACAGCAGTGTTTCCCAACCTTGACCACTTGTAGATGAGTGCAAATCTGTCCTTGACAAAATCCAGCTGGAGTTATCTTTTTCTCTCTAGGTGCAAGAAGAGGAGGTGACATTTGGAGCAGTATTTAAAGAAAGATGTGCAAGAGAAATAATGAAAATACAGGCTGTAGCCCAAAGCTTCTGCCTTTTACGAGGCAGCTGTGAATGCCAAGGAAGAAATGCTCTTTCCTTAATACAATTCATCTCAGACTGGATCTGAATGGGTACAGCTGTATTTTGGCAGAGTGTGCCACAAGGTCAAGGATTCATTGAGGCCAAGACAAAGAGGGAACAAAGCCCTTTCAATGTAATTAATTGAAAGGACAATTTGGCATCTTCCCACTGAAATCTTACCTTATCTCATGGCTTTGTTTGCCTGCTTGATATCTTTCTGGGTTTTACCCTGGGATTTAATTAATGTTGGCATTGGACTAGCTTGAACCTGAAGCAGCTCAGGCAGCCCCATCATGTAGCATCAACGCAGAGGCTTTGATCCAGCTGGAATCAACATGTGGAACTGAATTCATTGTTCATACAGGTTGAATCATGGTCATAGCTGCAGAAAGATAAAATATGCTTCTGGAAACACCTATAGATTTGCAGGAAGGTCTTGGTAAGAAAGGTGAGCTTGCAGAGCTTCCATTAGCCTGTTTTGTTTCAGAATCTAAGTTGTGATATTTTTCTAGAGCTAGCATTTAAAAAGACCCACTTATTATATTTTGTTGTTTAGACTCTGGAAAGAGTGAAGAGAAAAGCAACAGAGACAATTAGGGGACTGGAGGCTAAAACCATAGGTGGGTTCCTCCCAGTTCACACTGGCTCACCTGAACCAGTAGCAACCTGCGGGTGACATTTTTAATTTTTTTCTGAAATTGTTTTCAATTTACAATTATGCACAAACAGTAACATAAACACATATAAAACTTAAAAGTAAATTTGTCAAGGAAGATTGTCAATTGCTTTTCCAGAAGAGAAAGATGGGAGGGCAGAGCAGCAGAGGAACTGCACAGTGGGAGAACATAATTGACAAAAGCCTGAACTGAATGTTATACAAGCTGTTGCCCAAGTGTCTCAGTTTACCCAGGATTTCCGTACTCCAATTTGGAGTCAAACCAGGGGTGAAATCTATCAGGTTCTGACAGATTCTGGAGAACTTGTGAGCCGCCCCGAGTCTTCGAAGAGGGGCGGCATACAAATCTAATAAATTATTATTATTATTATTATTATTATTATTATTATTATTATTATTATTATAACTGGTAACAGAAATTTTGATAGTTCAGAGCACCAGCAAATACCACCCCTGGCTGGTCCCAGAGTGGGGTGGGAATGGGGATTTTGCAATATACTTCCCTTGCCACGCCCACCAAGCCACGCTCACCAAGCCACACCAGGCCATGCCCACAGAACCGGTAGTTTTTTTAAAAAATTGGATTTTACCACTGAGTCAAACTAGTAAGAACACAGTAGAGGAAAAGCTTAAATGGTAAAGATGGCTATGCACAAGTCTCAAGTCAAACCTTTTTATGCCTAAAAATATATGACCTTAATAGACCAATATAAGATATGAATTCCTGTAAGAACTACATTTCCACCAGATTGATTGTAAGAAGTAGGCTTGCAAAGCATTAGGAAATTCACCACCTGATCAAAGCATTAGGGTGTGAGCAGATTTATTTTACATGAAATATTGAAATATAAGGTATGCCTATGGCAAGAATGGGAACACTTACAAAGTATGCTAAATAACCTTATTTATAAAGCTGTGTTGCATAAAGAATGGGAGCTGGGAGTAAAATAACTGCAAATAAAAATAAAAAAATAAAAAAGTGATCTTTGGAGTAAGATATTTTTTTAAATAAATAAGGATAGGTCATAAACTATTCCATGTGGTGGCACATATTAAGATGAATTTCCAAATTCTGGGTAGAAATCTGATGAAGTAGAAATAGGAGTGAGGAGTCTGAGCAGGGGAGTGGGAGAATTTTACTATTTGGCAGTAGAAACTTGTGTGAAATCTTCAATGGCTGCTAGAATATCATCAGTGGCACCGTGTGAACATTTATTGCTACAGTATTTTAGGTTTATATTCCACCTTTGGATCCAGAAATCCCCACTTCCATGCATGTTTTCCTCACACCACATGGCTGCTGGTTGATTTTATTCTGGCTCTTGAGGAGATGCAACAATCAGTTTGGAAATAGGTCCATGGGTTCTGCAGGGCAGGGCATTGGTGGCTATTTTTGCCAATCAACATTTGATTGATTGATTGATTGATTGATTGATTGATTGATTGATTTTGTCCAATACATAATGAGGGTTTTAGTGGGTATACACATAGTAAAATACATGATGAAGGTTATAGAGGATATACTCAAAGTAAAATATATCTAAGAAAGAATAGAAGTTATAGGAATAGAACATATCAATGAAAGAATAGAAGAAGAGATATAGGAATAGAAGAAAGGTATAGGAGATATAGGAGAGCAATAGGACAGGGGACGGAAGGCACTCTAGTGCACTTGCACTCGCCCCTTACTGACCTCTTAGGAATCTGGATAGGTCAACCGTAGATAATCTAAGGGTAAAGTGTTGGGGATTTGGGGATGACACTATGGAGTCTGGTAATGAGTTCCACGCTTCGACAACTCGGTTACAGAAGTCATATTTTTTACAGTCAAGTTTGGAGCAGTTTATATTAAGTTTAAATCTGTTGTGTGCTCTTGTGTTGTTGTGGTTGAAGCTGAAGTAGTCGCCGACAGGCAGGACGTTGCAGCATATGATCTTGTGGGCAATACTTAGATCATGTTTAAGGCGTCTTATTTCTAGGCTTTCTAGGCCCAGGATTGAAAGTCTAGTCTCGTAAGGCAGTGTTTCCCAACCGGTGTGCCGCGGCACACTAGTGTGCCGTGAGACACCGCCAGGTGTGCCGCGGCTCCTGCCCGATGCCGCGGTTTCTGGCGCTCTCCTGCTGGGCCCCAAAGAAGGAAGGCAGGAAGAAGGAGAGCTTCATTCTTCGCGCCTTTTTCCCGCCTTCCTTCTTTGGGGCCCAGCAGGAGAGCGCCAGAAACTGTGGCATCGAGCAGGAACCGGGAGGTCGGAGGCACCGGCACGGCAGCGCCCCGCCCAGCTGGAGTTTCCCTGTCGTTGTCGGCACACCTGGCCGTGTCGTCGTCGGCAAGTGTCCTTTGGGGCCCGGCAGGAGGGCACTGGCGGTGGGAGCGGGGGGGGGGGGCGCTGCAGCGGCGCAGGCAGTCGCGGGGAGATGGCGGGGGGCGGGGTGGCGGCTGCAGCGGCCCCGGGCACCGTTCCCTGTAGGCTTTTCCAGGGGCGCGCAGGGAGCCGCGGCCACCCACCCGCCTGCCGGATTTCCCTCCGCGCGGCTGGGGAGGTGGATTCGCCGCCCCCACCAGCCCGATCTCCCTCCAGTGGCTGGTGACGCAGATCTACCGCCCTCGCCAGCCTGATCTCCCTCCGTGGGGGGGTGGGAGGCGACGAACCGACGACTGGGGGCTGTCCGTCCGTGTTGGGTGGTGCAGGGCAGGCACAGGCAGCCCCAGGGGAGAACAAGGGAGAGAGAGAAAGGGAGGGAGAGAAAATTGAATGAAGGAGGGAGAGAAAGAAAGAGTAAGAAGTAGAAAGGATAGAGAAAAAGGAAGAGAAAGGGAGGGAGAGAAAGGAAAGAGAGAGAAAGGGAGGGAGAGAAAATTGAATGAAGGAGGGAGAGAAAGAAAGAGTAAGAAGTAGAAAGGATAGAGAAAAAGGAAGAGAAAGGGAGGGGGAGAAAGGAAAGAGGGAGGAAGGGGGAGAGAAAGAAGATATGAAGGAGGGAGAAAAAGAAAGAGAGATAGGAAGGAAAGAGGGAGAGAAAGGAATGAGAGAGAAAGGGAGGGAGAGAAAGGGAATGAAAGAGGGAGAAGGGGTGAGAGATAGAAAGGATAGACAGAAAGGGAGAGAAAGGAAAGAGAGAGAAAGGAAAGAGAGAAAGGGAGGGACAGGAAGGAAAGAGAGATGAGAGAGGAAGGAGGAGACAGAAAGAGAGGAACGAAGGAAGAGAGAAAGAAAGAGGGATGGAGAGAGAAAGGAAGGAAGAGAGAGAAAGAGGGAGAGAGAGAGAAATAGAGCGAAAGGGAGGAAGAGAGATTTTTTTTGTCCAAACTTTTTTTAGCCCCCCCCCCCCCATATTCCCCAGGATTTTGAAAATATGAAAAATGTGCCGCGGCTCCAAAAAGGTTGGGAAACATTGTCGTAAGGTATTCTGTTTTGAGTGGAGGAGTGAAGGGCTCTTCTGGTGAAGTATCTTTGGACATTTCCGAGGGTGTTAATATCTGAGATGCGATATGGGTTCCAAACAGAAGAGATGTATTTGAGGATGGGTCTGCCGAAAGTTTTGTAAGCTCTGGTAAGTAGTGTGAGATTGGAAAAATGGCTCTGTTGCACACCTAACATGTCCAATTTGCATTTTTCTCACTGAGGCCGAGGTTCCCTGTCACCAGCTCTACCGGTGCCCTCCCAGTGATTGGCACGCAAACATGCACAGGAAACCAAATCTCATATGAGGGCATTTGCGCATGCAAGATTTTTCCGATTTTTGGCATTTTTTTGCTTCACGGAAACAAAAAAATTGCCAAATATCTGCAAAATCTCCTGTGTGCAAGTGTCCCCATGCAAAATTTGGCTTCCTGTGCATGCACAGAATCCAAATCTCACGTTGGCGTGGAGCTGCACGCACATCTCCATTTTCCCTACCAGGATGCCGTATTGGGCCATACCGGCTGCAACCCACTACTGGTCTCACCCATTTCTCAAGAAGAGTCTTCTTTCCTTTAGAGAAACAGACATCTAAAGCCAAAGGAACTGATTCTTCTCTATGCAAAGCTCCTTTGGCAGCCAAACATGCAGGTCAACTCCTCTTTGGAAAGAATGATAAGAATAGAATTGTCTCCAGATACTTCAGCTCTGGTTTCTTGAAGGAAGTGGCCTTCTAGTGCACAGAGAGCTAATTTGGGAAGTTCAGCTTCCCAAAAGAAATGGGGACTTAAGTTGTCATGGTAACTAAGAGGAGGCTTCAGATTCTCCTGTTTCTGTTAGTGACAGTATTATGGAATGACCAGGAAAAAATAGGTTGGAGTTTTATTATTTCCTGATGGGTCATAATGGGGCAAGGGAGAGTCATCATATGATGTTGACTAGGCATTGATTCAGGCTAGAGAAAAATCTTATTCCAAGGGTTTATAACTGGCTTAGGGACAGTATTATGGTACAGTATTTTAAAAAAAAGATTGAAGAAATTCATGAATGAATGATCTAGTACTTAATTATTAACCATATGTTAATACTGTGTATAAGACAGTTGGATTTGCAATATATAAACAAGCTAACAATGAATGTTGGTTTGTATTGAAGTAGTATAGCTTTAAGAGGTAGTGTTGCAAATTGCCATAAGAGGGAGCCAGAAAGCATGATTCTCTCTCTGCTCTTTCTGCTGATTCATTGTGATTAATGTAGTAGGTTATGTGTGTTCGATGGTAGTTTAATGTATTTGTAAGCTGTAATGTATGTCTGATATGTAAGACTGTGCTATTTCTGAATAGGACACTCCGAGTCCTCGGAGAGAGGAGGCATATAAATCCAATTAATAAATAAAGTAAACACTATTTTATACACTTTAATGCATCTGTCTTGTATGACTGAATAATTGCTCATATTTCCTGGATATCTGCTGGAATCCCATGTTTTCCTCTGTGCATGTCCTTGATAACTCAAGGGTTCTGCACACTCCTTAACCTCATAGCAGTTAAAACAAAACTTATATGAGAATCAATTTTCTATAATATTTTGATAGATCAGTCCATTCAATTGATTGGCTAAGCCAAAATCCATAAAGGAAGTCCTCGTTTAACATCTGTTCAAAGTTTCAATTGACTTTTTAAAAGGTTACTTGGGGCCCATCTTCAAAGTTACATCTGTCATCCTCCCTTCACTCCCCACGTTCACGCGATTGCATTTTAGATGCTTGGCAACTGGTTTGTATTTGCAACTGGTTGCAGCATCCCAGAGCCACATGACTGAGATTTGTGACCTTTTTTAGCCATTTTCCAGCAGAAACTGACAAAAGATACGCTGGATACACTGGATTTGCTTAATGATCAAGTGGGTCACTTAACGACTATATGATTCAATTAATGACAACAGTGACTTGTTCTATCACCGTAAAACAGTTATACAATTGAGTCTGGTCACTTGGTGACCCCAATGAATTATGATAAAAATACTAAACTTAAATACTAAGCTCCGAGTTCTCGGAGAGGGGCGGCATACAAGTCTAACAAATTATTATTTATTATTACAGTGGTACCTCTACTTACGAACTTAATTCATTCCATGACCAGGTTCTTTAAGTAGAAAAGTTTATAAGAAGAAGTAATTTTTCCCATAGGAATCAATATAAAAGCAAATAATGTGTGCGATTGGGGAAACCACGGGGAGGGTGGAAGGAGGCCCTGTTTCCTCTCAGGAGATTCCTAGAGAGGCCTCACGGAGGCTTCTCCCTCCCTTTTCCGGTTACAGTTTTGGAGGGTCAGGTTTGTAAGTGGAAAATGGTTCTTGAGTAGAGGTAAAAAAATCTTGAACACCCGTTTCTTATCTAGGAAAGTTCATAAGTAGAGGCCTTAGGTAGAGGTACCACTGTACTAACCTTGCAATTAAGGGATAGAGTATAAAGCAGTGGTGGCAAACCTATGGCACACGTGCCACAGGTGGCACATGGAGCGATATTTGAGGACACACAAGGTATTGCCCTATGTCAACTCCAGAGCACATGTGTGTGCTGATCAGGAGACTTTTGGCCTTTACGGTCATTTTTTGCCATCCCCAGGCTTCAGGAAACCCTCCTGAAGCCTGGGGATGGGGGAAAAGGCCCAATGGTCTAACCAGAAGTTCATTTCCAAACTTTCGTTTGGCCCGTTTGGTCATTTTTCACTCCCTCCAGGCTTCAGGAGGCTTTCAGGAACCCTGGGGAGAGCAAAAAATAGCCCAATGCGCCTTCCGGAAGTCCAGAACCTTCAGTGAGGCCTATGTACATGCGCAGGAGCGAGAGTGCAGGGATTGTGTGCATGTGGAGGACAGCAGACATGCACAGAGGGGAGGGCATTGTGTTATGGGTGTGGGTACCCGCACACATGCTATCTCGCATATGTGTGCCCTTTTGGCACCCGAGGGGAAAAAAAAGACTCCCAATCACTGGTATAAAGAAATACAATGATCAAAATCCATTCTGGACAGATTCATTTTCCCCCCTTGAAAATTGCATGTATTGATGACTTTTTGCAACGCTCTGTGTGGAAGTTGAAGCTTGAGTCTAGGACACAGGTCACCAGCCTGTGGTTCGTAGACCACTGGTGATCTGCAAGAAAATTTTGGTGGTCCATGGAGAAATATTGGCCCCTGGGCCAGATATGGCCAAGAGCAATTAATCCAGTCCAGGAGGAACTTTTGCAGGCTAACTCTGCCCATCCTTAAAGTTGACTGAGCCTGTCATCCTTCCGAGGTTGGTAAAGTGAAGATTGCTGGAGGATTGTTGGGGGCAATATGCTGACTCTGTAAACAACATAGAGAGGGCTGTAAAGCACTGTGAAGTGGTATATAGTTTTAAGTGCTATTGCTATGGCTATAGTTATAACTTTCCTTGTGAGTTTTTTCTAAAAGCCACTGTTCTCACAAACTGATATAATTCCCACTCATTTCCATGGAGTTTGCCCGAATGTTCAGTGTAAGCTCTATTCAAGTCAATCAGATCTTGGAATCATTCCTAACTCTCTTCTTTATGTAAGCTCTAAGACTCATTAAGAAATGAGGAGCTTTGTCTCTTGCAGAAATCAGGTTGATGTGTATTTCAGGGTGTCTATAAAGCAGGGGTCTCCAACCTTGGCAACTTTAAGATATCTGAACTTGAAGTCCCAGAATTGAAGTCCACAAGTCTTAAAGTTGCTAAGGTTGGAGACCCCTACTCTAAATGATCCTCTAAAGGCAAGCCTCAGAAAAGTTATCAAGAATTGGAGAAGAGGCAAATAAAATGATCTGCATGCTAGCATTTAGACTTATATATTGCTTCACAGTGTTTTCTAGCCCTCTGTAAGCGATTTACAGAATCAGCCTCTTGCCCCCAACAATCTGGGTCCTCATTTTACCCACCTCAGAAGGATGGAAGGCTGTGTCAACCTTGAATCTGGTGGGTTTTGATCTGCCAAACTGCTAGCACCCAGTGATCAGCAGAAGTACAGTAGTTTGTAGTACTATACTCTAACCACTGCACCATCGAGACTCATCAGAGTTAATTAGCTAGAGTTAATCTCCTATGAAGAATGGTTACAGAAAGTCGAGAGAGCATCTTGTTTGATTAGAAACCTACTACTTATCCTCCTAAGCAGGCATACAAATCTAAATAATAAATAAATAAATAATAAGACAACTGCCACAAGAAACTAATTTTAGATGTCTACAGTAATGTAGATCTAGAAGATTTAGGAACGGAAGGCAGAAAACCCTAGATCTGTCTCTTCTTATTTCTGTGAATAAATATGGAATATATTCCATTGTTATGTTTATTTCCAGGTAAGGGAAAAGGTATTTATTTCTTCCTTCAAATTAAATAGTTTGATTTTTTTTTAAATTGAATGATTTTATTAAAAAACTACATACAAGTCAAACATACATAAAACTATACAATAACATAGACCACATAATTTAACCTAAGACATAAACCATAAATGGATTGCTTTTTATCTCTCTGCCATGACTTCTCATCCCCATTAATATATAATGTATATTAATATATATAGAAACTATACATTCTATGTTTAATGTTACCCAGAGTTTTCTCTGAATAACCAGGAGGGAAGAATACTTGGTAGAAGACAATAAATATCACAATCATCAGAAGTGCTGATTCCAGACATTAGAAGGGTTTTCAGACCAAAAAAGATGTGAATAAATATGTACCGGTAGTTCATGCATACATGCATGAAGCTTTCATGTCTAGCTAAAGTTATAAAATTATATGACTAGTATGGAACAAATTATGCAAATTATTGCAAATTTATATAAAGAGTGTGTGTGTAAGTGTTTTGAACCAATTATGGACTTGAGAAATAGAATGTGAACAATTTAATCACTTTCCTTCTTTATTTTATTTCATAGGTCCAATACACCCTTCACTGAACGTAAGTATTTTTAACTATTTTGTATGTGCATTGACTCACTTTCTTTTTGCTTGAGAGTTTCCAGAAAATTAAAATAAATGTAAAAATAAATTTATAAATGAAATAAGCACTAATAGTCGCTGTTAAAAATTCACTGGGGATAAGCTTGCTGCAGTTATGTTATTCAATTCAAAGTCTATATATGGGCAGAAAAGTGACTATTTGGATATGGCTCAGCATGTACCAAAATGACATCTACACAAGAGATATTAGTAGACTGAAATGTTTTGCAGATTTAGGAAAATAATAATAATTGAGAGAGGGGAAGAAACACGAGCCTGTTTCAAAAACAGAGCTCACGCTGACAGAAAGAAAGTTAATAATAATAATAATAATAATAATAATAATAATAATAATAATAATAATAATAATTTATTAGATTTGTATGCCGCCCCTCTCCAAAGACTCGGATTTCAAAAGTAATATTAGAAAGTATTACTTTGCATAAAGAATAGGGAAGCTTGGTACCAACTTCCAGCAAAGATAGCAAATCAATCATCAATAAGTGAATTTAAGCATGCTTGGAATAAACACATGTCCATCATCTGACAAAAAATAAGTAGGAAATAAATAAATAAAAAATAAGGATTAATATAATTAACTAATTCAAAAGAAAAAAGAAAAATCTTAAATGGTAGACTTGATAGACCCCTTGGTCTTTTTTCTGTTGCCAGTTTTATGTGCTTTCTATGTTTCACTCAAATTGGAAACTGGAAAGAAGAACGAACAAAATGGAGTAGCTTGAAAAGAGATCTGTCTTCTTGATAAGTTTCTTGTCCCTGATAGTGAAATGGCATCTCTGTGTTCAAAGAAATATGTCAGAATACAAATTGCTAGAATTAATAGAACAGAATAACAGAGTTGAAAAAGACCTTGGATGTCTTCTAGTCCAATCCCCTGCTTAGACGGGAAACCCTACACCACTTCAGACAAACGGTTATCCCATATCTTCTTAAAAACTTCCAGTGTTGGAGCATTCACAATTTCTGGAGGCAAGCTGTTCCACGGAACAAGGTGTTCTTGTTCTACTCTCAGGTGCTTTGGAGAATAACTTTACTGCCTCTTCTTTGTGACAATCCCTGAAATATTGGAACACTGCTATTATGTCTCCCCTAGCCCTTCATTTCATTAAACTAGACATAGTTCTTTTTATTTTTCTTATTTTTTTATTTATTTTGTCCAATACATAATACACATTGAAGAGAATAGATATGTAGTAATATAAATAAAGAAAAGGATAGAAGAAAAGCTATAAAAATATAGGAGAACATATATGAAAGGAAGAAAAGATAAATGAGATAAGGAGAGACAATTGGACAGGGGACAGAAGGCACACTAGTGCACTTATGCACGCCCCTTACTGACCTCTTAGGAACCGTTTTTCATATGTTTTAGCCTCCGGTCCCCTAATTATTTTGTTTGCTCTTCTCTGCACTCTTTCTAGAGTCTCAACTTTCTTTTTGCATCGTGGCAACCAAACTGAATGCGGTATTCCAAGTGTGGTCTTACCAAGGCATTATAAAGTTGTATTAACAATTCACATGATCTTGATTCTATCCATTTGTTATTGCAGCCTAGAACTATGTTGGCTTTTTTGGCAGCTGCTGCATACTGCTGGCTCATATTTAAATGGTTGTCTACTAGGACAGTGTTTCCCAACCTTGGCAACTTGGAGATATCTGGACTTCAACTCCCAGAATTCCCCAGCCAGCATCTGCTGGCTGAGGAATTCTGGGAGTTGAAGTCCAAATGTCTTCAAGTTGCCAAAGTTGGGAAACACTGTACTAGGACTCCAAGGTCTCTCTCACAGTTACTACTGTTAAGAAAGTTACTGCATATACTGTACGTGTGCATTTTGTTTTTCTTGCCTAAATGTAGAACCTTACTTTTTTCACCATTGAATTTTATTTTGTTAGATTGCACCTAATGTTCAAGTCTGTCAAGATCCTTCTGTACTTTGAGCCTATCTCAATTAACTCATTTAACTTAACTAAGGAAGAGTTCTTGCTTTTTGTGGCTTCTTAGAAGCTTCTGAGTCTAGCTTCATACAATGACATTTAACTAGATGCTTTGATCTTAATTCAATTTATAAATGCAAGTAGGAAACCAACAACAAAAGCAAATTGCTTCCTGAATTAATACTTTGGCATGTCCAAATGTTATGATTTGTTTTTCCTGCCCACACAAATAAATGAGTTGCACAAATCAAGTGCATACAAAATGTTCCCTTTTTGTATGTAAGAAGAGGTTGACAAAAATCTTCTTTTACTCACCTAGGAATAAGGGATACTTCTTTCATTTTGGAGAAAGCTGAAAGTGATAATTCCCTTTCTGTACTCTCTTTTCAACACTGCCCCATCTCCTACTACCAAAGCAGCATATTCAAAGACAGAGATGGGGGATTGTTACAAATAATGCTCAGGCTCAATGTGCTGATTCCTCCCCCCCCCTTCAGTTTAAAAGGAATACAGGTTAACAACTCATTTGCTATGCTATGTCAGTAGAAAGAGATAGACCAGTGTTGAAAATACTGAAGGAAACATACATTATAAATGTATTGATTAATTGTCAGAGATTACCTCTTTAACAATAAAACAATCAATGTAGTTGTGCAACCAAATAAACATACCCCTAGCTGAAGAGTGTTAATGAATGTTAACCAACTCAGCTGTTGACTAACCAGTTAAACAAGATGCTTTATGAAAATCATATTTAGATTATTTTTAAAGCTATGTTTACAAGGCTACAAAAACATCAGGGGAAATAGGGATCTCAGGGCTGGAGGGATTCTGAATTCTTATAACTGATTCTATTAGCTTAGCTCTCTTGTCTTTTCTCCATTTCTAGAATTTGATGGAGAATCGGTCGGATGACAGCAGGAACTGTTGTCATCACTGGCGGAATACTAGCAACTGTCATCTTATTGTGTATCATTGCAGTTCTTTGCTATTGTAGGTTACAGGTAAGACTCCTTCCAGTGTATGAGACATATATGTATTCCAGGGCAATAGAGCAAATGAAGCATTTTTGCATGTTTCTCTGGTCTAACACAAGATTTTATCTCCTATAAAATAAGAGCAGCTTAATGCATGGAGAGTTCTGGAGCAGAATTAATGAACGAGCTATGAGGATGGTATACTAGGTAAAATACTAGCTAAGCCACAAATCTAATTGTTGTTCTTAGACAACTTAGCAAATTGTACAGTCAACCATTATAAAAAGAATTTTAAAAACAAAGTGCCAGGAGCCCAGATATAGCAAAGAAAGCGTAGATAGTATCTAGAAAGAGCAATAAAATGTCTTTAGAGCTTAAAACATTTCTAAGATATCCTCAGGAGTATGTATGGCATTTAGTACACTATAGTGAAGATGAATAGCAGAACATTAAAACTAGAACCTAAGTGCTAAAACTGAAATGATGACATTAATTAAGCCATAGGTAGACAAAGGCCCTAAAATCCAAGGAAATCAAACTAGTTTGTGAACAAAATGCTGCTTTTGGAATATAGCAACGAGCTTCAAAGACACTCTTTGAAGAATTTAGTCTCTATCCTATATTTAGGGGGTTTAGGTTGTAGTGGATGAGTAAGTAAGTTATATAGTGACCTGTATACTATTTGGGAGATAGGTTAACTTTAGAAGGTCTTACAATGACAGGTATGTTCTTCCTTGCTATGATATAAAGGCCACTATTACTGGCCTTTTCAGAAATAGATTTAATTTGTTCCTACCAGTTTCCTGAGTGTTGAAACTTGTGCAGAGATACCTAAAAGATTAAACTTGATCTATAGTATTATCATTTATCTGCTACCAATGTTTATGACATATCAGTCCGAGTTGGATTCTAACTTACTTTGGTGCCGGTTCGCTTTCTGTTGCACAGCCGCACAGGCATGCACAGTGCTGAAAACTCAGATGTGCAGAAGCAAAAAGAAATTTGGCAGCGCATATGGCAATACTGACAGAGCTGGTCCAGCGGCATGGCCAGCCAGCCATCGCTCCTAGTTCAGCAAGGAGAGGGAATTCCCGCTACTGGTTCTAAAGAACCGATCTGAACTGGGAGGAACCCACTTCTATATCAATTTCTTTGGTGGAAAAAACATGGTTTTAGTTTTAAATATCAGCATTTCTTCTCTGCAGTAATCGTCAAGGGCCTGCAGACTTCTGAGAGAAGGACCATTTTTACCTGTTTTTCGCCTGCAGAATGCTGCTAGAGGCAGGGGAGGGAGGAAATGGGGTACAGATACCCAAGGAGGCCAAAAACTGGGCAAAATGGCCTATTTTTCATCTCCTCTGCCTCCAGAAGATAGAGAGAGAGAGAGAGTCAGAGAAAGACGGAGGAAGGGAGGGAAAGAGACAGAGGGACAGTGAGGAGAGAGAAAAAAGAAAGACAGAGACAGAAAGAGAGAGAGAGAGAGAAGCGAGAGAAAGAAAGGGAGTGACAGACAGACAAGAGAGACAGAGAAAGGTTTCTTAAGCTCCTTGAGGCTGAGAAGAATTACTGCAAAACTTGAGTTTTCTGAAGTGGACCACTAGACTCCAAAACAACTGAAAAAAATGATCTAGTAAAAAGAAAAGTCAACTAAAAGAGCAACATGCAAACAAAAGAAATAAAACACTTCAGGAGCAAAGCAAATTAAAGTTTAATTTGTCTGCATTGTTTAAGGGACCAAGCCACACCCACCCAGTCAGTCCCCCTCGCCCCTCCAACAGTCTGAGGCACCGTGAATTGGCCCTTTGTTTAAAAAGTTTGAGGATCCCTGAGATATGTCATCAGGGACAAGTGATTCAAAGTGTTCTGCCCCAGCGTCGAGCCCACCAAGAAATATGCACACACAAACTGTTCTGGACACAAGTTGTTTTCTACTATTAAAACTATTAATACTTTCTTAGCGGTTGTGTCTGTTCAAAGTTCATGAAATCATAAATAAGTCATTTTGGTGCACAAGAATTGGCCAGAATCCAAGCACAAAACAAAGCATAAGAACATAAGAAGAGCCATGCTGAATCAGGCCAAAGCCCATCGAGTCCAGCATTCTGTGTCACACAGTGGCCCACCAATTGTCCATGGGGATCTTGAGCAGAAAGAGAAGGCAAGACCCTCCCTTTCCCCTGACCCCCAACAAATGGTACTCAAGGGAATCCTGCCTGCCTCAACCAACATAGAGGCTGCACATAGACATCCATTTCAATAACCACCAATACACTTGGCATCCATGAATCTGTCTAATCCTGCCTTGAAGCTATCAAGGCTGACAGCTGTCATGACCTCTTCTGGAAGTGAATTCCATAAACCAACAACCCTCTGGGTGAAGAAATATTTCCCTTTATTTGTCCTCGCTTTCTTACCTTTAGGGAGTGCCCTCTTGTCCTAGTATTGTGTGATAGAGAAAAGATTTTTTCTCTATCCACCTTTTCTATCCCATGCATGATTTTATACACTTTGACCAAGTCACCCCTTAAACGCCGTCTTTCAAGGCTGAAGAGACCAAGGCGAACAGTCCAAATTAGTCTACCCGATATCCTTCACTGGGACTTACGAAGGTTGGCAGAAAGCCCGGAGGTCATTAGCAGCAGAAGAAATGCTGTTTGAAATCAAAAGACAAACAAGATTGTCGGTTCATTATATATTTCTCAAGATTCCTATGTCGTACAATCACTCTGAAATTATATTTGTGTTCAATTTGAAGGGATCTATCATAATCACCAATGATTTTTCAGGAAGCAAAACTTTTGAAAAGATGCGTTGCCCGGTGTGATTATTACACTTTCACCCAAAGCCTTTCTCCGGGTACTGTATAGAATCGAATGCTGAGTTTAGATCGATAAAGGCAACACATAAAGAGAGTGCATGGGCAACATTTATTTCTCTGCCCCAAACTGCAGGAGGGAAGATATATCCCTAGCCAATGTGCCTTTCCTAAAGCTAGCAAGAAATTTCTCCTTGTCTAACTAGTTTAAAAGCTTATGAAACAAGAAGGGTGCATCTAGTTTACTAGGAAAGCTGAGGAAACGAATAGAGCAATAATTAGATGGGCCCATGGCAGGGGTCGGCTACTGCCTGGATGGGTGGGGGAGCAGTGGGGTAGTGAAAATGGAGCTCCACCCCAGAGCATCCAATTTGCACTCAAAGATATTGAAAGAAAATGTATAAGCCACGCCCACAGTGTGGTAGTAAAAATTTTGGTAGCACCTTCACTGGCCCATGGTATTACCTTTTTTAAAGAGGGGAACAGTAATAGAACAATTCCATTATTTAGGCATATGGAAACTATTATTGATATGGAGGTCAGAAAAAAGATTAATCAATTAACATTACTTTTTAACAATTCAGCAGATATCAAATTACTATCAGGGTTGTTTTAAAAAATAAAAACATTGATTGATTCAACAATTTCTAGTCAGAAGGCTGATGGCCAAGGTAGAATATTATTGTGGGGTGGGTGTAACTGAGATGAAGGACTGGCGAGCTGAGGACAGCCCAACTTATTGGCTAAAATGTTTGTAATTATTTTCTAAACTAGAGTAAAGGTCAGACCTTCTGGGCAGACCAGATCAGGAAACAGATTCTATCTAGAAAAAGACTCGAATGATACTTAATTGAGATAGGCTGTAATTATAAAATCTTGCAAGCTTGACTGCTTCACCTTCCCAGTAACTCAGAGAGAGTTTCTTCTGAATGTTTATTTTCCAGCCCTTAAAGCAGTGGTGGGCTCCTACGGGAACGGTCAGGAACACAGTTCCGGTAGCAAAATTTAGAGCTCCACCCCAGAGCGCCCAATTTGCACTGAAAGATGTTGAAACAAAATGCATAAGCCATGCCCACAATGTGGTAGCAAAAATTTTGGTAGCCCATCACTGCCTTAAAGGCAGTTTTCCCATTCACGGAGTTAGGGTTGGCGTGGGGGCTGCCATTTTGACACCCTTGCCTTAAAGAATGTTTCGGTCCTCTTTGCCTGTTTCCATAGTATTTCCCTGATTCTCTGCAGTAGAGATTTTATCTCTTGTGGCTTGGAAAAGTTGTTCCCAGAGATGTTTCTTCCTTTTTATTACCTGTTTATACTGTAACTTCTTTTAAGATCTAGAAATCGATTCCTAGTAACAAGATGGGGTCGGGATAAAAGAAGAAGTATTGTACGTAGTCCCCTGAGAAACCAGGAGATGGAAGCATTACGTCAGATTAGATCAGTAGCAGGTTGCTACCAGTACGGTTGAGGACGGCGCCCTGGTATTAAAAGTTGCATTGCGCATGCAGCTTCACTTCTCCTGCGTAGGTGCGTGCGTGTCCCAGCATGTTTTTGCTTCTGTGCATGTGCAGGAAGCAAAATCCCGCAAGGGGACATGTGAGAGAGAGATTTTGCCAATTTTTTTGCTTCTGAGTATGTGCGTAAGCAACAAAATTGCAGAAATCTCATGCATGCATGTGTCTCCTCATGAGATTTTTGCTTCCTGCGCATGTGCAGAAGCAAAAACATGCTGGGACGCACACCCACATTGGAGAAGCGAAGCTATGCATGCAGCACACCGGTAGCGGCAGGTATAAGAATCCACTCCTGGATTAGATGATGAATTATAGAAGGCAGAAGGAATGGTCTTGAGTAGCGTTGGGCAAACCGAACCTGCAAAGTTTGGGCTTGTGCCGAACTTTGCAGTGTTCGGCATGCCAAACCCAAACCCGAACTTTTTAAAAAGTTCATGTAAAGTTCGGGTTCAGCTGAACATTGCGAAATTCTGCCGCCCGTGAGGAGTGTGGGGAATCCCATCATGGGATTTCCCACCTACTTTTGCTTGCGGTGCTGCAAGCAAAAGGAAGTGGGAAATCCCACGAAGGGATTCCGGGGTTGGGGCTTTGACGTCACAGAGAATACTTCCTGGCCGTCCGAAATGGGGAGGAAGGAGTCTCCATGACGTCAAAGACCCGCCCTCGGAATCCCTTCGTGGGATTTCCCACTTCCTTTTGCTTGCAGCACCGCTGCAGCATCCTTTTCTGTAAAAATAAAAGGAAGCAAAAGGATGTGGGGAATTCCCTACCTCCTTGTTTATTTTTACAGAAAAGGATGCCGCAGTGGCTTGCTGCAAGCAAAAGTTTGGGTTCGGCGAACTCACCCGAACTTCATAGCAAAGTTCGAGTGAGTTCACCGAACCCGAACTTCATTGGTTTCACACAATGCTAATCTTGAGGGGCAAGAGAAATTCTTGCTACCAAGGTAATGTTCATATAAAAGAGAAGTATTTCCAAGTTAGAAATGTAATCAAAATGCATTAAGATTAAAGGGAAGGATGGGGGAAGTTCTTTCCCTGGCTTGCAAGATTCTGTCACTCAAGCTTTATGATAAGATTGTTTCTGATGTACATAACATTGGATTCCTAGTTTGATCAGCCTTGAAGGACTGACAGAATGTTACCTGAAGGATTCTCAGTAAAAGTCAGGTTGAAGGTTGATGCTTGTCTGACTTTCTTTGGAGCTGCAAATCATTGTACTGTGAGGGATGCCTTATATATGACAGATGTGTCATTTCTCATGCCAAACTGTAGATAATTACCAATATTTTTTACATATTCACAGAGACACACATTGATGGGTGCCATGGGCTATTTGTCTTGCTTTTGAAGGACTTCACTAGGAGAGGGGCAGGCATCTTATGTACAACAGTTACCATATTTTTCAGTATAAGCTGCACCTTTCCCCCCACCTAAAAGAGGCTGAAAATTTGGGTGTGTCTTATACTCCAAATGCAGCTTTTTCAGAAGCTTTTTTTTCCCCAGCCCTAATGAGGCACTAAGGATCATCCCGGCTTTTACTAGCTTGCAGGCTTTTTTCATGGCTAGATCCTCTGAAGAAAGTGTTTTCCAGCCCTAGGTCTTTGCAGGCTTGTTTTCATTGCTACTCTCCCCCAAAGAATGTTTTTACAGCCCTAATGAGAGGTGCTAATGATCTTCCCTGCTCTTACCAGCTTGCAGGCTTTTTTTCATTGCTACATAATGTTTTTTTAAGCCCTATACAGGGGATAAAATAATGTGCTGAAGCTGACCAAATTAAGGATGCTAGCCAGATGAATACCTGGTAGGCAGATTCCCCCCTCCCTTATTTTCCTCCCAAAAACTAAGGTGCATCTTATACTCTGGTGCATGTTATATTCTGATAAATATGGTAGATAGAATGTCTATTAGGACATCTTCTTTAAGATTCCTGGTGTAGATAAAAAGTCATGTTTGTTTTTGGTTGTTTTGATTAGTATTTCATAGTGTGAACAGAATTAAAGTCTTCATTTAAATGTCAAGAAGCTTTGCTGTTTCCTAGGTTTGGTAGCCTTTCACTGTTAAAGGGAATGATCTCTTTGGCCAATGCACTATACAAATTAATCAGTTCAATTTGAAATGGGCAAAGGAATACTTTTCACCTGTTAGGGACACATTTAAATACACTCCTTGTTCTCAAGGTTAGTGATAAGATTAGATTAAGTATGACAACTGTCCAGTTGGGCAGCGTTTCAGAGTGAATGAGCCGATGCAATATTGTCTAAAAGAGGTCTTTCAATGATTAAATTATTGAACACTCAAATGGGATAAATTCCAAAATATTCCAGAAAGGACCTCATTTTTAGTAACACTGATGGAATTAATGAACTGCTGAAAAACAATTGGATTCTTTCCATGCATATGGAGGAGCCAGTTAATATTTCTAAGAGGTCAGTAAGGGACATTCATAAGTGCACCAGCGTGCCTACCATCCCCTGTCTTAATGCTTCTCTTAGTAGTATCATGTATATAAGCATTGATATATCTTAGTATACAACCAATACTTGAATGAATGAATGAATGAATGAATAAACAAATAAACAAACAAATAAATAAGAAAGAAAGAAAGAAAGAAAGAAAGAAAGAAAGAAAGAAAGAACAGGATAAACATTATAAGGCTGACAATGCAACAATTGGCTTAAAGAAAAATGGCCAGAACTTCTGGGAACCCATCTTCTTGCATCAATAGCACTCATTGATAAGTGATGCAAAAGTCTTTTTGGGGAATGGGGTGGGGGAGGTCTGGGATTTTGGGTTTACAGCTGTCAGACAGTCTATCAAGGAAACTCATTAAGATACAATAATGTGAGCATCAAATGTTTTCCTTAGATCATCTGTTTTAACAGAAATAGCTGTTGTTCCACAAATAGACTTATAACAGTGTGAACTGTTGAAAGACAATATAGGTCAGTGATGGTGAACCTATGGCACGGGTGCCACAGGTGGCACGTGGAGCCATATCTGTTGGCGCGTGAACCGTTGCCCTACCTCAGCTCCAACATGCATGTGTGTGGCGGCCAACTGATTTCTGGCTTGCACAGAGGCTCTGGGAGGGCGATTTTGGCTTCCAGAGAGCCTCCGGGGGGGAGGGAAGGGCGTTTTTACCTTCCCCTGGCTCCAGGGAAGCCTTTGGAACCTGGAAAGGGTGAAACTTGAGTCTATTTGGCCCACTAGAAGTTGGGAAACAAGCTGTTTTCACCCTCCCCAGGCATTGAATTATGGGTATGGGCACTCACACTTGCGTAAAAGCGCATGCCCACAATCTTTCGGCACCCAAGGGGAAAAAGGTTTGCCATCGCTGATATTGGTAATCCTCGGGTTATGAGCATTCCCTTAGAGAATGTTTGAAGTCATGCAATAAGCACCCACTAGTGTTTATGAACAAGCCCTGAAACTACTAATCTTGCAGCACCATGGCAGTTCACCCTTAGGAACAACCACAGAGGTTCTGCAACATTCGTCCTGCACTTTGCTGGCCAAAACGGGGCTCAGTTTAGGCCTGTGCAGGCCTCACCCGGCACTCTGACAGCCCAAACGTAATTTTGGAGGGGCAGGCCCACCCTTTCAAACCCCAATTTTTGGCCTGCAAAGCAGTTGGCGAAGCCTGCACAGACCTAAACAGAGCTGTAGGGTGGGGGGCTGAGAGGCTGAGGGGAGACAGCTTGCCAGAGTTTCACATGCTAAGTGACCTGGCATGGCAAGTTGGGTGAGTAGGTGGGGAAAGCAATTGTGAGGAGCATTAGGTATTTCAGTAGGTTGGGGTGTCCTTAGGTGGATTTAAGCAGGTCTATTCCATCACTAGGCTCCCCATGGCCTTCTCCACCCTGAAATATCTCATATGCACTTAATAAACTGTTCATTCGATTAGCAAATGCATGGGCAAAAGAAGGGAGTGGTCCCAAGGTATAAGATTCACTCCCACCAATCCTTGCCTTATGAATGGAATGGGCAGGCGCCGTTAGATTCATAACTTCATAAGCCGCCCCGAGTCTTCGGAGAGGGGCGGCATACAAATCTAAATAATAAATAAATAAATAAATAACTCAAAGACCAGCTGTAATTAGCCGAAACAATCAGAGGAAGATATTACATTCACATCCTCATTTGGTTCATCCTCATTAAGGGCATAATCACAAAAAGTTGGGCAACACAGTAACCAGATGGAGTGTTTCTCAGAAAGTCTTCATTCCATAAAAGAATCACCTTCATTTAAAAAAAGAGGAGCTCCGTGCTTCATCAGATTGTAGGGAGAGTACTTCAGCTATGTTCACTTGAATTCATCAGATTCCAGAAGGTTAGATTTTCTGTAGCAGCCTTTGACACGAAGAGCTCATCAATCTTAAGTTCTTTTGCTGCCTTGGCTGCTTTCAGTGTTCTTGGGTTCTTTCTATGCCTCCTTTGCTTGCCTACATCATTGAGAACTTTTAAGCTGAAAGACAGAATTGTGGGTTAGAAACATAGAAACATAGAAGACTGATGGCAGAAAAAGACCTCATGGTCCATCTAGTCTGCCCTTATACTATTTCCTGTGTTTTATCTTAGGATGGATATATGTTTATCCCAGGCATGTTTAAATTCAATTACTGTTGATTTACCAACCACGTCTGCTGGAAGTTTGTTCCAAGGATCTACTACTCTTTCAGTGAAATAATATTTCCTCACGTTGCTTTTGATCTTTCCCCAACTAACTTCAGATTGTGTCCCCTTGTTCTTGTGTTCACTTTCCTATTAAAAACACTTCCCTCCTGAACCTTATTTAACCCTTTAACATATTTAAATGTTTCGATCATGTTCCCCCTTTTCCTTCTGTCCTCCAGACTATACAGATTGAGTTCATTAAGTCTTTCCTGATACGTTTTATGCTTAAGACCTTCCACCATTCTTGTAGCCCGTCTTTGGACCCGTTCAAAGGGGAGGTCTCCAGAACTGAACACAGTATTCCAAATGTGGTCTCACCAGCGCTCTATATAAGGGGATCACAATCTCCCTCTTCCTGCTTGTTATACCTCTAGCTATGCAGCCAAGCATCCTACTTGCTTTTCCTACCGCCCGACCACACTGCTCACCCATTTTGAGACGGTCAGAAATCACTACCCCTAAATCCTTCTCTTCTGAAGTTTTTGCTAACACAGAACTGCCAATGCAATACTCAGATTGAGGATTCCTTTTCCCCAAGTGCATTATTTTACATTTGGAAACATTAAACTGAAGTTTCCATTGCTTTGACCATTTATCTAGTAAAACTAAATCATTTACCATATTACAGACCCCTCCAGGAATATCAACCCTATTGCACACTTTAGAGTCATCGGCAAATAGGCAAACCTTCCCTACCAAACCTTCCCCTATGTCACTCACAAACATATTAAAAAGAATAGGACCCAGAACAGACCCTTGTAGCACACCGCGTGTAACCTGTCTCTGCTCAGAATACTCGCCATTAACAATAACTCTCTGATGTCTATGCTTCAGCCAGCTTGAAATCCACTGAACTATCCAGTCCAATCTTCACTAATTTATCTATCAGCTCTTTATGTGGAACCGTATCAAAGGCTTTGCTGAAGTCCAGATAGGCAATATCCACAGCACCACCTTGATCCAACACCTTTGTGACATAGTCAAAGAAATCAATGAGATTAGTCTGACATGATTTGCCTTCAGTAAAGCCATGCTGATTTGGGTCCATTAAGTTATTGTTTTTTAGGTACTGATTTATCCTCTTTTTGAGTAGAGTCTCCATCATTTTAACTATAACTGATGTTAAGCTAACTGGCCTGTAGTTACCAGCTTCTTCTCTACTGCCCTTCTTGTGGATAGGCACAACACTGGCCATTCTCCAATCCTCAGGAACATCTCCTGTTAACAGGGATTGGTTAAACAAATCAGTCAGGGGGGTAGCAATGACAGATCTGAGTTCTTTAAGAACTCTGGGGTGGATGCCATCTGGACCCATTGCCTTATTTATCTTTAACCGTTCAAGTTCTTCTAAGACATCGGCTTCTAAGATCACTGGAGCTGAATCCGTACAGCTGGAAGCAATGCTATATCCCTCTATAGTATTATTTTGTAAGGTGTCTTTTGAGAAAACTGGACAGAAGTAGCTATTGAAATGGTCAGCGATCTCCTTATTCCCATCAATGCATGTATTATTCCCGGTACTAAGCTTCGTGATGCTGCAGTTTTTCTTCTTCCTATCACTAATATATCTGAAGAAGGTTTTATCCCCCTTCTTTACAGATTTGGCAATTTCTTCCTCTTTTGAGGCTTTAGCAGCATATATTATCTGTTTCGCCTCCTTCTGTCTCATTTTATACACCTCTCTATCATCTGTTATGTAGGATAAAATAAGATAAAATCAACCAAAGATAAAATGGAATGCAATAAGAGTAAAGACTAAAATCAAAAATATGTATAGAAGTCAAATAAAATAGGCGTTGAGTTGGGCTGCTCTTCCAACACTATTTTAGGACCTGCTATTACAGTAAAAATCATCACCCACTTTGCTTTGTTGTACTTCCCCTAAATCTTTGCTGACCCCATTCAGTATATTACCATGCACCTTGAATAGACTCTCACTATACTTCCCATTCACCTTCAATGTGCAACTTCCTAATGTCTATGATATTGAAATTTCAGCCCGGCCCAATATCAGCCATCTCATGAAAAGCATTCTCCAATTGATTGGAACAATTATTATTATTTATTAGACTTGTTTGCCGCCCCTCTCCGACGACTCGGAGCGGCTCTTGTTACTCACACACTGCATTTTTTAAATGTCCTGTTCTACTGTCAACTTTATTTTCTTATTCCAACTACAGGTAGTCTTCGTTTAACATTAACTGGAACCAGAATTTCCATCTCTAAGCACAGTGGCAATATAACATGGAATCATGCTGCTTAATGACAGAAGTTCTGATAATCTCAATTATGGTTGTTAAGCAAGGACTTCATGTTTCCCCTGCCCTGCTGGGCTCGCCTCTGCTTCAAATTCTCCCACCTACCTATCTGCACCCCCCTGCCCTTTTCACTATCCTGGGCCTCAGCTGACCAGTGGTGTCTTCTTCCTTACACTGCTGGTGAATTGTGCCTAGACTTTAGAAAGAGGTCTAGAAAAGTAGAGGCCTTTAACTTAATGTTTCTTCACAGCAAATAAGTTTATTAGAAAAAAAATGAATATATTCATAGATAATATTATCAATGGCCATTACCTTATGATGGCAACAAATTATCCAGGAATATGCTGCTCAATACCAGTTGCTGGAGAAAATACTTTTGAACACTGGTGCTGTTTGCAAGCTTCCTACTGGTCAGTGTGAAAGCAAAATTCTGCAAGAGTCTTTTGGGTTGACCCAGCCAGTAGTTCAGATGTGCCTCTGTGTGTCTGTAAGATGGCAAGTTTAAGCTGTGTGGACTTCAACTCCCAGATTTCTAGACAGCAATATTGAGAAATACTGATATATTTGGTGTGCCTCACTAATGTGAAAATTGTTGAATTTAATGCGTGTTAATATTCTGAACTCTCAGAGTATTACTCTATTTATGAAACAAACCTTTTCTGTGCTAATAAAAAAATATTCCTCTCCTGCTTTAGTATTATTGCTGCAAGAAAGATGAATCTCAGGAAGCCGAAGAGGAGGAAGAGGAGGAAGAGGAGGAAGCGGAGGAGGAAGAAGTCAACCTTCCCCTGCACTCACACTACATTATGTGCAATGCTTGCAACTGTCGTATCATGGACGGGCAGGGCAACTCCTCTTTTCCGCCCTGCGAGCTTAACAAACAGAGTAACCGGAACTATGGCCCAGTCTGCTCCCCCTGCGGGACTCCCTTTTATATACAGACCGCTGACATGGTGCGGAATGGGGGTGAGAGTGTCACCTACACACCCATATGCTGCAAGGATATAGGGCTGCCTGCCAAATTGGCAACCCACCAAAATTACCCGGTGATCCATCACTGCGCCATCCACGGGACCTTTCCCAATCTGAGGGCTTTCAGTACTGAAGTATGATCACTGTCTATCACTATCAGAGGTGCTTCAGCAGGACCCCCTTGTTGGGTGGGGATTATAATGTTACGCGTTTCAGCCAATATGGAACATGTGTCCAAGACCCACCATTGTTCCTGATCTTTGAAGCAAAAGATTTATAACTTTGTAACCCGGGGGGGGGGGGGGGGTAGGGGGGGAGGACGGAGTTCTGCAAATTTCAGTCTGCAAAGTGATCATGTTATTTCCACTGACGGTTCTTGTCTAGAGGGCTATCTATAATACAAAACTATCTTGCATTTCAAGGTTTTTGGAAACCACTTTACAATTCCACCACCCACTAAGAGATTTGGGATCTACCATTAGTCATTCCCACTTGTCTCTCTCTTCAAAGCAATACCTACTCACTTCCCTTGATTAGTAGAGTAAGCTCACAATGGTCGGTTCGAGAACTTTCTAAGGGACATCATAATTCCCAACCAGGATGGAGACAACCAGTGAGAAGGGTGACAACATGTTTGCTGAATGGAACGTTCATTGGACATGGAACGAGAACAAACAAGAAATGAAATGTTCAGATTATTTCTGTAACCCATTAGTTAATGAACTGAATGTTTTATTTGTACTAGAATGTAAAATAGGTCAGACAAAATGTATTTATTATACACATGAACACGCGTACACAAGCACATGCATTTAGTAATGGTAAGAAATTGGGAGTTGAAGAACTGAAGAAATTACCAAATTTCAGAAGAAATCTGATTGTTTTTTTACATGGCAAAAACATCCTGTTCTCCCCAAATTCTGAACAGGCTTTCTTAAGAACAATCCATCCTGACACTTAAAAGGCCACTCACCCCCACCCCTAACCCAAGCTTGGTTAAGTCTTTTTTTCTAATTTCCCATCCTCATGTAATTAAAGCTGGTAGAACTGCAAAAGGTAATGTTTTTATCATCAAGCCACAGCAAGGAAGGATTAAGTGAGTGCAATGGTCAGTGCCAAGTTCAACAGTTTTATGAGTTTTGCAAAGTAATACTTTGTAAAGTAGACCTGGGCGGATAACACAAAAAAAGTATCCTGGATTTGTTTCAAATTTTGATTGGTAACTTCTGCAAGCCTATCCTTTGCTTCGTGTGAAATGTGGCTCATGTGTCATCCTCAAGGATCATTCTCTGAAGTATCAGTAAGCAGTCAGTTTTGTATACTCTTCTCCATTTATATGAATTATCAGAGACGAAATTTAAGACCTTTGCCTAAAATGGCAATCGTCCCAAGAACACAAGGATGCTGATGCGATAAAGAAATCTGTGTATGTACAGGAATACAGACTGGATTCATTTCAATTATATTTTGAACAAACTGAGTTTAATCTAGATTGTGCCCATTTATCACAGTCCAGGTCCACTGGAGCTGCAACCAGAGCTCCTTCCACAAAATAGAATCCTAATTTTGTAAAGTTTAAAAGTCTGTGGAGAACCAACACACCAGAGTTGCATCTCTGTTTACATAGCTCCTCTTTATCTGTAGAGTATGGCAAGACTTTTTTGGGTTACGGTGCTGGGGAGGGGAACCTCGTGGCACTCTTGCACACAGAGGTAACATATATCTCTAATCTGGAAGAGATGGGTCAAATGTTTGCCTGCAATTCTTTGAGGTAGGACAGGCAACAGTACAGTTGTATATTGCCAGTCCTACCTTTCTCATGTTCACGAATAACTCTTATGCTGAGCACACAGAAAGCTATACTTCCAGCTTCTTGATCCTGTATATGCCTGGAAGCTCTCAGTATTCAGGGAATAAAATATTTGGGGTCAATGAACAGGATGAGGTCAAGTCAAATGTGTGCAGATAACTATTTCCTCCCCCCCCCCTCTCTATTTCCTGCCTTTTTTCAGAGGCTCGAGACAGCATACATAATGCTCCCTTTCCCCATTTGCTTGAGGTCAATTGACTGGCCCAGTGAGTTTCAGCAGCCCAGGGTGGTAATGTTAAAAAAGGCCTGGAAACTATCACAGCTTTCCAATGAGAAAGCAGTGTGTATTTAATTATTATTTAATTATGGTAACAAAGTGCCTTATTAGGTATATACAGCCACCAAAGTAAACTCAAAAGACTTTCCATTTAAAAAATATGAAAAATCTAACAAAGACAGTTTCATCAGTTGTAAAAGCTGTCTGTATGACCGGTACTGAAAGCAATACAGGTTATAAAGATTAGTTTTCCAACCCATTCTTTAAAAAAAAAGAAAAGAAACCCAAGCTATGGAGATTACATTGGGCATTTCAAAACTGGAGGCATGGATGGTATTAATAAAAGAGAAAATATGTAGCTCAGGGTTGAACTGTGAAGTCCCTGGTGCTCTTTTGAGTTTGATTGTTTTCATGCAGACATTTCAAACTGAGTTCAGAGAACAAGGACAAACACTCCATATGGATAAAAAGTATTCAATGTTTATTTTCTTATATTTTGTCTATATACGTATTAGGAAGGGGCAGATTTCCATTGACAAACCTAAAAGAAAGGATAAAAACTTCATTGGTCATAGAAAAATCCTTAGAAGTCACTAAGGTGCAGTAAAACAGCCCTTGGGAGATTCCAGATTATTATCAGAGGAATATCTGGAATTTAGGGTTGCAAGAATACACCCAAATACTGTACTTTTAAAAGGTTTTAAACACAAAATGGCTGCCATAGCTCTGAAGCACATCCCCAATTCCAGATCACATAGCCTGAATGCTTCCACTCTGCTTAAGTTGGCAGCCCATCATTTACATTTTGTGTAAATTTCATTGTTCTCCAAGATGTGGGGAGGGGAAATATTTTTTTGAAAACTCAGTGCAAGGTTTCTGCCTTGTTTTGCATTTCTTTGGAACTGTTTGATGTTCCTAAATGAGAGATTGTCATCTGTGTATATGATGTTGTCACACCTTTCAGTTGGTCTCTTCTTTGAACACCTTCTTTCTTCTTTTTGATGAGATGTGTTGTTTATTTCTCCAGGATTGAGATGATACTGGAGTTTCTTAATTTAGGAGATAGCATTTCAATCCAATGCAATGAAAACTCCTGTCTTTTTACTTTTCTGTTTTTGTGCCTTTGAGTCAGGTTTTGGCTCCAACCTACATTTTTCTTGGCAAGGTTTTCAGGAGTTTGCCCTTCCCTACTTTCTAGGACTCAGAGAGAGGGTCTGGCTCAAGGTTACCCAGTTGGCTTTATACCTAAAATGGGATTAGAACTGAGTCTCCCAGTTTGTAGCCTGATGCCTTAACCGCTACACCACACTGGCTCACTTGTATTTCTTTCTAGCAAGTGGCTATTTGCCCAAATACACTTAATTTTGCTAATGACACCTGACTGTATGATACAATTATAGTCAACATATGGTTTTAGATGTTGTTGCTTATAAACCATCTAGGAATGTACTGTTTCCTATATAGATGCTTTCACCCAAATTATACCTTTCAAAATAGAAGTTGTAATCTTATTTTGCACCTGATTTAGACATATTTCTAAACAAGGCTAAATATAATTGCTAGGTAAAAGTACCCATAATTTTAAGTTTGCACTAGGAGTTATTCTTCACTGAACTTTTCATTTATTCTCATGTACAGTGAAAGTTTGGCTGTAGCTAATCTTTATAGGGCTGATATCCATAACAACATATTCAAATTATCAAACGCTCACTGACACATACGTACTTCTCACCTTCAGTCTGAAGTATACAACCTCCTCTTCTGCATCTCAGATTCAGCCTAGGCCACTTGAAAATGAAGGAAAGGGACATCTATTGAACAACTTGCACACAGGCAACCAACTGATTCTAGATGTAGCTCAAAAATCCTAAATTCTCCTACTCCCCAGCTACAAATAGTCTGAGACCAAGGGGCTAAAGCATTGCCTTTCCCTGTACAATCCAGTTTGCCATATCACAAGGGGTGGTAGTGCTCTAAATGCTTTTATTTTTTTAAAGGTGAATGGCAAGGAGGGTCTGGTTTTCTCAGTAGTGTTTTTGCGGCGCCAGATGAAAAGAAGTGGCAAATTAACATTTAGTCAATGGAGAGAAAAATAAAACACTATCATTTATTTCTATTTTTCTGCCATTGTTTTTTTATCGTAATCCACTATTTTTCTAATGCTTAAAGTTATGATACACTCTGCTAGTTGCTTTAAATTCTTAGTGCTTTAACTTCTCTTAACCTATCCAATTAAGGAAAAAAAGATAATCCTTTTCCATGGCACATTTATTTACTACACAGAGGAAAGTTGATGTATTTTATTTAATCTGGAAAAGAACTAAATAGAGCTTTCTGGATGTTTCTCCCTACAAACCTGGTACTTTTTCTGTGCAGTCACCCAATTCATTTTTTAAGATTACTCAGTCATTGACTCTTGCAATGGCGTTATGGCAAGGTCAGGAAAATTTCTGCAAATCATGGGATACCATGAGGAACCCAATGTGAAGCCTTCAAGATGGCTCAGATCAAGAAACAGAGCAGGAATTCAACGAAAGCTCTTTATTTGAGTCAAGATAGAGTGACAGAAAGTATGTCCAAGTTTTTCTTTGTCCTATCTTATACTATACAAGTTCAAGAAAACTATTCTGAGTTGTACTTCCCTTTCTCAAGACTCTACAATCTTTTCTTCAGTCCCTCCTTAATGGCACTCATTCCTTCCCAATTTCTAAGATCAGTTTTATACCAAAACTCATACAGGAAAACCCAAAGTAGATTTTCCCATTATTATTAATCCAGTTCCCAGATCTCTTGTGCTAATGCCCAGGTAAGACAGAATAAAGAAGAGGCGCCATGGAGACTTCACTATAATACAATAACTACTCTTGTGGTAGTTTTTTTCACTGTCCAAAAATACTAAAAACCAAGACATGCATTACATAGGACAGTAGAGGTTTTCATGAAATGTACTGCACTTTTAGAATGAACTATAAGTGAAATGTAAAAAAACCCACCCCTTCCTCTATAGTGGGGGAGACTATGAATAGGTGATGAGTATGCTACTTAGCCTATTCTTGATAGGTCAGCTGACGGTCCCTCCTCCCTCCTCCCTCTTTTAGTTTTAAACCAGATTTGGTTTCACAATAAAGAACTGTCACATGTAAAGTTTGAAAGAAGATCATTGTATGTTTGACACAAGAGAATTCCAGAAAGCCTGTATATCATCTGATCTAATTGCATAAGATCTTTTTCAACTTTTTAGCTCAGATCATTGACAAATGGTAACTGCCTGACCGGTAAGTTAGCCCAAAAGTGACAAAAATGACTTTGTATGATGCAGTAATACTACCAACTTTAAAGGAGGCAACGGTCCACCTGTCCTCATGAAGGCAAAGGCTGTTTGCCAGCATTTCCAAACTACCACCTAGCTAGAAAGTTTTCTTTGGTGAACAAGATAAATGAAGATGTCTGTCACTATATATGTTTTTAGAAGGCCCAGATTATCATCCTAATCTTATTTTGATTTTCGAAGGCCACTGGAAATATCCCCTCCTCTCAAATTCTGATATTGGCCTCTTTGCCATTTGAAATCCACCATGGATTTAATTTTTTTTAAAAAAATAATCCTTATATAAAGACTATCTCTAGTAATGGATTGTGTAGGGGCAATCTATCCAACCGGCCAATCTAGAAAAGCTACTGGCCCAGTCAATCTTTGGATGGAAGACTATTGAGGAGTACTAAGACTGCAGGATAAAACTAAGAAATTGGGCAAATTCTCAGAAAAAGACAGTGGTTAATTCACTTGGCAAGAAAATGACAAAGTCAGCAGGAAACAATAGAGTGTTTTACCTTTCATTGTCTTTATATTGGGGCTCCCCTACAGCCATTTGGTAGCACAGTTACACTAGGTTGGGCCAAATTAGATTGACCACTGCTGGATTTCATGTTATGTTTTAATGTAAGAGTATGTTCTAAAATTATATACGGATCCTTTGATGCAAAGTGTGGATGTAAAGCTCAACCGAAAGAAGCCATCCATAAAAAGAAATAATACAGTTTTTCTCAGCCTCAGCAATTTTTATTATGTGTAGACTTCCACTCCAATGCTAGCTGTGGGATTCTACACATCTTAAAATTGCCAAGGATGAGAAACACTCTCTAAAACATACCTGTTAAGAGTGGAATTCACCTAGATATAAAAGGATGAGAGGGCAGCATCATTAGGGGGCTACTGATGCAACACTGGTGATTTGCATTTCCCAAGCTGTGGGCAACTTTCAAACAGTCTCAGAAGATGTCACTGAAATTCAGACTTAATCAAGGATGCATCCAGTCCCAGGAATTCAAGGAAATGAGAAGCAGAGATTTTAATATTACTTAGCATGACAAAATGCCTTCATGGAGCCTGATTATTAGATTACCTGCACAATATATAAGAGCAGGCCTTCTAATGAAAAGGCCTGTAATTGGAGTCATTTTTACAGCAACATTCTAATAAGTGGACTGATATTCTGGACTGTTTATAAGGATCAAGCACTTTCTGGTCAAGAAGGCAGGCCTCCACCAAGTTTCTCTCTTGATGCTTCTTATTCTGAAGTGGAAGACGCAGGGGCCAAATCACGGTGTTTTGCCCTTACAAGATTTGCAGCAAGCCTTTCTGTAATACCAGTGTGAACAGAGCTTTACTTTCAGCACCAACACACAGTTAGCGGTTGCTTTGTCATCACAGTCTTCGTCTGCAGAGGGAAAACATAGTACAAAGATTAGACAGAGGGTGGGTCACCTGAATCCTCCTGCAATTAGGCTACCTCAACGGAATATTTGCATTATAAAAACACTGCTGGCTTCAGATGATATGGTGTAGTTCCAAGTGTGCATATATTCTTGCTTCTTCTCTTTCTCCACTTCTTCCTTTCATCTTCCTCCTATGAGAGTTAGCCTCTTCTTTAAGCCTCTTGGCATGGTAGTCTTTGCTATCGCTTTTATTTACCAGCCAGTCCTTCAGAAATTGGCGACTCCATTGTCTTCTGCTTGGCCACCATTTCCATTATTCACAAACTGGGTTCCCCCACTGCACTAAGTTTCAAACTAACCAAATAGCCACATCCCGCTTTAACATCACAAGTGATCCTAGCACTGATTGTTTGGGTTTACAGCCCTGCCCACTTCTTCACAGCACCCTCCCCGAGGGTCCTGTTGGCTCAAGAGCTGCAATACTCTCTACTTCCTTAAGTTAGAGCCCCTGACATGGTGCTTTTTACCTGGAGCATCAGTGGGACACGGCTGTAGTTGGCAAGCTTGCCTGGCTTCAGGTTTGGATGTTGACTCACAGCCTTGGCCTAAGGTTTCTCCTTGGTAGCACTTCACTTCACGGAAACGCAGGCCAGTGCCACAGGTCTTGCTGCACTGCAAGGGATGGGAGGGGGAAAAAGGTTCTCCATTGGTACAAAGTATGGATGAACAGCTCAACCAAAAGAAGGACATGAAAAGAAATCCTGCTACTTCATAGTTATCCTCGAGAATGGTGTCACTTTGGGCAACCACAAATGTCCAAATTAAAACTAGAAAGTGATAGCAATGCTTCATTTGTCAGTGTGATTTCATACTTCAAATTTAAATTTTAATAATAATAATTTATTAAATATCTATGCCATCCAATTCTCAGTGGTTTTGGATGGCTTGTGACAATCAAAGACATTACATTAAAATCAATAAAGAAAAAAAAACTAAGTACAATGAAATGAAATGAAGCCAAAGGAATTTAATTCATTTACTGCTGGGACCACGTCTACAGGCATAGCAAGATCAGGAATGTTTGCAAATTATAGCATTATCAAAATATGTTTACCTTCCCTGATCCAGCAAGGGTTACCTCTGTCCTGGTTACCTCTTTAGATGATTGCACCCGGCTCTGGATGCAGATAACCCTTCAGCTTATTTAATCAGAGCACAGGACAATTTGCCAGGCACAAATGAAACAGCTGTCTTATGCCTAACAACCAAATGAGGGTGTGTGTCTCCTTTTACAAGAGGTGATTTTACAAAAGCATGAAGCCACATCTTTTGAATCTCAGAGTTCTACAAAAAATATTGTATTTTGCAGTGGGTTTTTATTTTTTAATGTTTTATAATCATCTGTTTGAATGTTGCGCACTGCCATAATAGTTTTTGGAAAGGTGGTATTTACAAAATCAAAATAAACAGGGCTTTGAAAGCAATGCTGGGAATCTCAATGGCTGAAACAAAGACAAACACCCCTCCCCTTATTTTCTCCTATTAAAGAGTTGTTCAGGGGGAAATCTTCCCTGCCATTTCCCTCCAATCCTTTCCCAAACTCCAGCCACTCTCTCCCCTCTCCAGATTGCCATTGCTTCTCTATCTACCTGAGACCAAGAGGTTGAAAACCATGTGGAACAGGGTCTCTGGAAACATGGGGCTTGTATTTCTGGCTTTGGAGAAGCCTCGCAGTGCTTCTCAGGATACTCCTTGTACAGGCCATTTTCTAATCCCACACACAGCACTGTCCGCATCTTGACACCTCGGCCACATGTTGCATTGCACTGCAATGGAGGAAACGAAACACCATTTTCCATCTTCATTAGAAAGCAACAGCATGACAAACCCATAGTGGGCTCATTCTTTTCATTTCGAAGGCAGACAGTAATTAATACAAAATACATGTATTTGGGCTTAACAAGGCCAGAGTTTTGCTGAAGATAAAGTTAATGTTTTAAAATAGATGATAGCAATAACCCTAATATAGGTAATCCTTGATTTACGGCCACAATTGAGTCCAAATTGAATCGATGTTGCTAAGTGAGAAATTTATTAAGTGAGCTTTGCCCCATTTCACACTTTTCTTGCCACATTTGTTAAGTGAATCAACGCAGGCGTTAAATTACTTACACAGTTGGTTAAGTGAATCTGGCTTCTCCCCCATTGACTTTGCTTGCCAAAAGGCTGCAAAAGATGGGACACTGAAACCGTCATAAACATGAGTTAGTTATCAAGCATCCGAATGTAGATCATGTGACCATGGGGAGGCTGCAATGGTCGTAAATGTGAAAAATGGTCACTTTTTTCAGTGCTGCTGTTTGAACAGTCACTAAATGAATTGTTGTAAATCAAGGACTAACCGTATTGTCCAAATTCCAATCCTGTTAAACCAGAGTTATATTTACTATACACTTGAGCGTGGCTAACCACCGACCAGGATGGCATACTGAGTGTTCTTCTCTTCCCTCAATTCAGCTAATTTCTCAAATATAGCCATGTTCCCTTATTTTATCAAATTATTTTATCAAGTACCCTCAAAACGTCGCTACAGAGCATTGCACACCAAGACAACTAGACACAAGAACAGTTTTTTTCCCGAACGCCATCACTCTACTAAACAAATAATTCCCTCAACACTGTCAGACTTTCTACTAAATCTGCACTTCTATTCTACTAGTTTTTCTCATCATTCCTATCACCCATTTCCTCCCATGTTGACTGTATGACTGTAACTTGTTGCTTATATCCTAAGATTTTTTATTAATATTGCTTCTTTATTGCTTATTTGACCCCTATGACAATCATTAAGTGTCGTACCACATGATTCTTGACAAATGTATATTTTATTTTATGTACGCTGAGAGCATATGCACCAAGACAAATTCCTTTTGTGTCCAATCACACTTGGCCAATAGAATTCTATTCTATAAAATTCTATTCTATTCAAGAAAGATAATCTGCCTAACAGAAATGGGTTTAAAACTTCTCTGGAAGACCAGAAGGCGGTTGAGATGGTTCTCTGGCCACGAAGAGGAAACAATAGGGGAAAGCAATGCATGTTAAGGATGGGTGTCTGATAATGGATATCACTGGACAGTTAATAAAACAACTTTTAAAAAAACTGAAGACAGGACTAACATGCTGTAGGAGTATCTAAATGCAGTTATATCAGAGCAAGTGAATTAATAATTTAAGAAAATACAAATAGCAGATATTGCTCTGAAAGCCAGCCATGTTTCTGACATGGCTACAAATAATACTCTTGAGATAGACAAGGCTCCAAAGAATATTCGTAAAATAAAGATTGACTTGATGGATTAACAGGATCGTGGCAGGACAAATAATTTAAGCATTAAAGGAATCACGGAGAAAAGCAGAACAAACAAATTTGACTATTTATCTCTAAAATTAATTACCAGAGCTCTAATATGAACTTAATGGATAAAGATAGTGAACATCCTCAACTGGTTTACTCTCCTAGGAAGACACAAAAGAAAACCTAGAGACATTTTTTTTAAAGATTTGTGAACCCAAATATAAAAGATAAAATTATGAGAAAAATACATGAACTGGAGACTATTCTTTTTCCAAGATATCAATGTAGCTTCACTGCAGTAAGGAAAGGAATTAAAACCATTGAGAGAAAAATTCATGCAGAATTTGGGTAACTACAAATGGCACTCTCCTCTCAAATGAATTGATTTTATATTACAAGAACAGAAAGCCATTTCAGTTTCTACTGAGATGCAGAACTTATTGACACAGCTTTCCAAGGAGAGAGGATGAATGTCATCTAGGGTTTGTCTTTGGAACTATGGAAAACAGGAATTACAAGTGGAAGACTAAGATAGGAACACTGCATTGAGTTATTGAGCAACAGAAATTATATATATATTGTTTTCCTTTTTTTTAATGTTCAGGTTTAGAGTAAAGGGAAAAATTAGAATAAAAATAAATAAGGGAAAACAAATACTAACATAGGTAAAACTATAATTATTGTAATTAAAACTGGAAGTTTATAGGCTGATGAGGGGAAGAAGGAATATCAGTAAGACACATACAACCTCCCGTTAGACTGTATAGAGCAGGGGTCCACAACTCCTGGGCCAAACCCCAATACTGGGCCTTGAGAAGTTTGAAACTGTGCCAAAGAAGTGGCGGGATAGTGATTGCATTCCCCACTTGTGTGAGTAGCAGAAGAGCCCATGTGCCCGTGCACTCCCTTTGCACTTGCGGTAAGTGTGCGTGGCTGCCCCACTTGTGGAAACAGGGCTTTGTGTGTGCTTCTGCCTGTCGCTCGCGGTGAACCATCCTCCCTCCCTCCCCCCCCCCCTCTCTCCCCTCCTTCCCCCGCCAGTCCGCAAAGCCAGAAAGGTTGGAGAACTCTGGTATAGAGGATTCTTTAAGGAAAACTGGAAAACTGTAGATCATATATAAACTGAGTTGTGAATTAGTAATGCCTTCTAATTGTCACATTAGAAAAACAATGACAAAAATCACAATTAAAGTAATGAGATTTCAGAAGCAGGAATCACAATTTAATCAAACCATTGAATTTTATAATTTGCCTGAGTAGCCATAAATTATAACCTGGTGTACTGCTTGTTTATGACAAATTTTCACTTGTATGGTACCATTTTATTTACATGGCAGTAGGGTGGATTTTTCTGTATTTTCTATATATTTTTGATATATATGTATCCTGAAATTATGTTTAATGCAAATACCTGATATTGCAAAAGAAAAAAAAATAAACTGCTTTCCTTAAAAGAAATATTTACCTCTTCCTTCCATTCAATAAACTAAAGGTCACATTTTTAATTGCCTTGTCTATTTTTCATGTTTAGATGTTTGTTTTACTCTGGAAAGGAAAAACTAAGCTAGGTAAAAGAAATTCAGAATAAAGAGTAGTTCCAATGCAAAGGAGGTTTGTTTCTTCTATGCTACCAGTTGATGGGTAGAAATAATAAGAGAATGAACAAAGAGAGGCAGAACTGATTTCAGCCGGGGAACAGTGAAAGGGAGAAAAATCTTCTTTCTACAAACTCTTTGCATATGTTACTAGCCGTTCCTTTTATATGTCAGTGCTGATGGCTTAGAAACACGCCGAATGTCAATCTAGGAATAGCTCAAAGGGACCAGTTAAGCATATGAGTTTTCTAGAGCTTCCTTATATCTCCCAATCATTGTTTAGACGTTTGGTACTCTATTTCTCAGGCCATCTGTGGTCAAGGAGCTGACACACTTCAAAATCTGCCCCCATCAACTCCCAGCTGACAGAATGGCAAAAGGAAACTGCTTGAAAATGTATGATGGAAGTACAGATGAAAACAAAGCTCTGAAGAGCTTCTAAATTAGTCAGTAGACACTCTCACTAATAGGAACCACATTTTTAATTTGATTTTGGACTGGCAGCAATAACTTCAAGTGTCTTCCTTAAGAACAGAGAGGTGTGATCAGATGCAAACTCACATGGTCCCATTCTTGCTCGACCCAATGGGCAGGGCAGTTCTTATCTCCACAGGGGTAGATTGCCAGGGGCTTAGTGTTGGGGTTGCACTGGGACTCTGAGATCAATTTCCCTTCCACATTGCGGCAGGTGACCAAGCGATTCATCCGTCCCTCACCACACAAACCTGAGCACTTGAAGAAATAATGAGACTTTTCAAGGTAACTGGGTTTAGTAGTAGCCTTTAATCTAAATGTACCAATACAAGACATAACCTCTAAGACTTTTGGCAACATTTTAGAACTGAAATTCTGGGCAAATATATTAGACATGCAGAAGTGGTCTTCACAGAGGTCTTCAATTACAGTGGTACCTCAAGATACGAACCCCTCGTCTTACGAACAACTCGTGATACGAACCCGGGGTTCAGAAAAATTTTGCCTCTTCTTACGAACTTTTTTCGAGTTACGAACCGGCGTTCGGGAGGCTGCTGGGAAGCCCCCCGGCTGTTTTAAAAGGTGACAGCCAGGCGGCGGGGCTTCCCAGCAGCCTCCCGAACGCCGGTTCGTAACTCGAAAAAAGTTCGTAAGAAGAGGCAACATTTTTCTGCACCCCAGGTTCGGTTCGGGAGGCTGCTGGGAAGCCCCCCAGCCCGGCTGCGACCTTTTAAAACAGCCGGGCGGCTTCCCAGCAGTCGCCGAATGCCGAACGCGGAAGTTCGGGTTTGGCGTTCGGCTTTGGGAAGCTGCTGGGAAGCCGCCCGGCTGTTTTAAAAGGTCGCAGCCGGGCTGGGGGACTTCCCAGCAGCCTCCCGAACCCCGAACTTTTGCCGAACTTCCGGGTTCGGGGTTCGGGAGGCTGCAGGAAAGCCCCAGAGCTCGGGTGCGACATTTTAAAACAGCCGCGTGGCTTCCCAGCAGTCTCCGAACGCCGAACGCGGAAGTTCGGGTTTGGCGTTCGGCTTCGGGAAGCTGCTGGGGTGCCGCCCGGCTGTTTTAAAAGGTCGCAGCCGGGCTGGGGGACTTCCCAGCAGCCTCCCGAACCCCGAACTTTTGCCGAACTTCCGGGTTCGGGAGGTTGCTGGGAAGCCCCCCAGCCCAGCTGTCACCTTTTAAAACAGCCGTGCGGCTTCCCAGCAGTCTCCAAACACCAAACGCGGAAGTTCGGGTTTGGCGTTCAGCTTCGGGAAGCTGCTGGGAAGCCGCGCGGCTGTTTTAAAAGGTCACAGCCGGGCTGGGGGGCTTCCCAGCAACCTCCCGAACCCTGAACCTGGAAGTTCGGCAAAAGTTCGGGGTTCGGGAGGTTGCTGGGAAGCCTCCCAGCCCGGCTGTGACCTTTTAAAACAGCTGGGCGGCTTCCCAGCAGCTTCCCGAAGCCGAACGCCAAACCCGAACTTCCACGTTCGGCGTTCGGAGACTGCTGGGAAGCCCCGCCGCCCGGCTGTCACCTTTTAAAACAGCCTGGGGGCTTCTCGGCAGCCTCCCGAACGCCGAATTCGGAAGTTCGGGTTTGGCTTCGGTGTTCGGGAGGTCGCTGAGAAGCCCCCAGGCTGTTTTAAAAGGTGACAGCCGGGCGGCAGCTGTTTTTTTTGCGAGGTTTTTTTTTGGTTGCACGGATTAATTGACTTTACATTGTTTCCTATGGGAAACAATGTTTCGTCTTACGAACCTTTCGTCTTACGAACCTCCCCCTGGAACCAATTAGGTTTGTAAGACGAAGTATGACTGTACTTTTGAAAGGATGCCTCTAACCTCATGATTTCTACAATAATTTTAGAAAACATACAGGCATTTTCTATTCCAAAACTAGAATTAATATCACCCAGATCAGGAAATCTATTCCACAGGAAGACTAGAATGAATTGAGATGGGTAACAGACTCTTACAAGTTTGATTATTTTTCTCCTTCATTCTCTCCTTTACCCTAGCCTAGTGAGACAGAAAGGAGGAGTCTTCCGGAGTCTTTTCTTAATACTATCTTCCTTCCCAGACTAGGGCATTTTCTGAATATTTTCTTAAAGGCCATCTTTATGCCTCTCTAAAATTAATTAGAATATTTCCCATTCCCATCCTTCTATGAAGACTCTAATAAAAAAAACACACACACACAAATCAGTCTTGACTCACCGGTCCCCAGTCAGAAGCAGCCCAGTGCCTGTCACAGGGGGGGCCTAAACACTCCTTCTCATTGATGGGCTTTGTAGATTGATTACACAGTTTGGGTTCGACTGAACAGCGCACTTCCCTTCTCATTGTCCCTTGACTGCCACACCGAGCAGAACACTGAACCAGAAGATATAAAAGTTCATAACAACTGCCAGCAATGATGAAGATAAAGTTATAAAATCACATTACTGCCAATTTACCCATTACATTTTCTTTTGTTCTGCTATACTTACATATTATAACTATTGTTTAAGTAACAAATATTAACAATTCCGTTTGTACATGCCTTCCTGACAAAGGAAGAATGACGAAGGTGCCTCAGGTAGATTTTCAGTACCCTTAATTCAATTACTGTGGAGTGGAATGGAGTGGTGCGGTGGCCTAGAAGTGGAGCTCTCACCTCACAATCAGGAGGCTGTGAGTTCGATCCTAAGTAGAGGCATCTCTCTCTCTTTCTCTCTCCTGCCATACTGAGAATAAATCTGCTGAACAAAACTCCACATAAGTAGCCAAAAGGGCATCCGGCCATTAAAATACTCTGCTTGCTCCATTCAGTTGCCTGACTCCATCCCACAAGGGATTATAGGGTTGTTAAAAGATGATGATGATAATTCAATTACTGTGGACTTTATTCTCAAAATGGAATTGGGGTGGATTTTTTCCTGGAATAGTGCCGTCCTCTTGAACCATGGTAGCTTAATTTTCTGATAACTTTTGTCTAAATTTTCTCTTGAACGTTATCCCATATCTCTTGTTTTCCCTACCCACCCACCCCGTCAATTGTCTTACTTGTCAGACAAAAAGCTTGGTATCCTAGGTGAAATAAAATATACAGTGGTACCTCAAGATACGAACCCCTCGTCTTACGAACAACCCGAAATACGAACCCGGGGTTCAGAAAATTTTTGCCTCTTCTTACGAACTTTTTTCGTCTTACGAACGCCAAACCCGAACTTCCGGGTTCGGCGTTCGGGAGGCTGATGGGAAGCCCCGCAGCCCAGCTGTCACCTTTTAAAACAGCCGGGGGGCTTCCCAGCAGCCTCCCGGAAGCCGAAGCCGGAAGTTCGGGTTTGGCGTTCGGCTTCGGGAGGCTGCTGGGAAGCCCCCCGGCTGTTTTAAAGGTGACAGCCGGGCGGCGGGGCTTCTCGGCGGCAGGTTCGTAAGATTGAAAACGTTCGGGAGGCCGCTTTGGTTTTTTGGCTGGGAGGGAGGGCAGGAGGTCCGGCACTGGGGGAGGGAGTCAGGGAGGTCCTCCTGCTCCCCCCTCCCAGTGAAAAACACAAAGACGGTCTGCCGCCGGAGACCCCTTTGTATTTTTGGCTGGGGGGGGGGGGAAGCAGGAGGCGCAGGATAGGGCCGGCGGCGGGCACGGGAAAAGGCAGCAGGTCTGGGACACCCCCCATCCCAGCACTTTGAATCCCGCCGCTTCTGCTGGATACGGGCGGTGGGCGGGGCGAGCTGCCACAGCCCCTGGCTTCCGCGCCGCCCGTCCCACCCACCGCCCGTATTCAGCAGAAGCTGCTGGATTCAAAGTGCTGGGGTGGGGGCCTGTCGGGACACCCCCCATCCCAGCACTTTGAATCCCGCCGCTTCTGCTGGATACGGGCGGTGGGCGGGGCGAGCTGCCACAGCCCCTGGCTTCCGCGCCGCCCGTCCCACCCACCGCCCGTCTTCAGCAGAAGCTGCTGGATTCAAAGTGCTGGGGTGGGGGACTGTCGGGACACCCCCCATCCCAGCACTTTGAATCCTGCCGCTTCTGCTGGATACGCGCCGCCCGTCTTCAGCAGAAGCTGCTGGATTCAAAGTGCTGGGATGGGGACTGTCGGGACACCCCCCCATCCCAGCACTTTGAATCCTGCCGCTTCTGCTGGATACGCGCCGCCCGTCTTCAGCAGAAGCTGCTGGATTCAAAGTGCTGGGATGGGGACTGTCGGGACACCCCCCCATCCCAGCACTTTGAATCCTGCCGCTTCTGCTGGATACGCGCCGCCCGTCTTCAGCAGAAGCTGCTGGATTCAAAGTGCTGGGGTGGGGGACTGTCGGGACACCCCCCATCCCAGCACTTTGAATCCTGCCGCTTCTGCTGGATACGCGCCGCCCGTCTTCAGCAGAAGCTGCTGGATTCAAAGTGCTGGGGTGGGGGACTGTCGGGACACCCCCCCATCTCAGCACTTTGAATCCTGCCGCTTCTGCTGGATACGGGCGGTGGGCGGGGCGAGCTGCCACAGCCCCTGGCTTCTGCGCCGCCCGTCTTCAGCAGAAGCTGCTGGATTCAAAGTGCTGGGATGGGGACTGTCGGGACAGCCCCCATCCCAGCACTTTGAATCCTACCGCTTCTGCTGGATACGCGCCGCCCGTCTTCAGCAGAAGCTGCTGGATTCAAAGTGATGGGGTGGGGGACTGTCGGGACACCCCCCATCTCAACACTTTGAATCCTGCCGCTTCTGCTGGATACGGGCGGTGGGCGGGGCGAGCTGCCACAGCCCCTGGCTTCCGCGCCGCCCGTCTTCAGCAGAAGCTGCTGGATTCAAAGTGCTGGGGTGGGGGACTGTCGGGACACCCCCCATCTCAGCACTTTGAATCTTGCCGCTTCTGCTGGATACGGGCGGTGGGCGGGGTGAGCTGCCACAGCCCCTGGCTTCCGCGCCGCCCGTCCCACCCACCGCCCGTATCCAGCAGAAGCGGCGGGATTCAAAGTGCTGGGGTGGGGGCCTGTCGGGACAAGCCGCGCACAAAGGCCGAGGCAAGGCTGAGCAGGAGGAGAAGCCAACCAGCGAGGCGGTGGGCTGGGAGCCGCAGGCGAAAGGAGCTCGGGCATCGGAGCGCGGCGCCAGGCATTGTTCTCCGGACCCCCGCCCGCTCAGCCCCGCGGCGGCCCTTTCCCTCTCCAGGCTGCGGGCGGGGTCCGGAGAACAATGCCCGAGCTCCTTTCGCCTGCGGCTCCCAGCCCACTGCCTCGCTGGTTGGCTTCGCCTCCTGCTCAGCCTCGCCTCAGCCTTTGTGTGCGGCTCCTCCGCCAGACGTGCCCCTTCGCAGCCCCCTCGCTCCTTGTCCCGACAGCCCCCCCCCACCTCAGCACTTTGAATCCAGCAGCCGAACCTCACGGGGAAGCCGGGCAAGAGCGATCTCCTGCTGGCCATGGGCGAGCGGCGGGGAGTCGCCAATGGCTGGCAGAAGATCGCTCTTGCTGACCTGATGCCTCGCGGTGAAGCCGGGCAAGAGCGATCTTCTGCCGGCCATGGGCGACTCCCCGCCGCTCGCCCATGGCGGGCAGAAGATCGCTCTTGCCCGGCTTCCCCGCGAGGCAGCAGGTCAGCATCCTGGGCGGGCGGGCGAGCGGCGGGGAAGCCGGCGGCTGTGGCAGCTGCTGCCCCCCCCCCGGCTGTTTTAAAAGGTGACAGCCGGGCGGCAGCGTTTTTTTTGGGGGTTTTTTTTTTGTTGTTGCACGGATTAATAGACTTTACATTGTTTCCTATGGGAAACAATGTTTCGTCTTACGAACCTTTCGTCTTACGAACCTCCTCCTTGCACCAATTAAGTTCGTATCATGAGGTATTACTGTATATGATAGATGCAGGAAGGTACATCCACTAAAATATCTCCGGGACCGCCTTCTGCCGCACGAATCTCAGCAACCGGTTAGGTCCCACAGAGTTGGCCTTCTCCAGGTCCCGTTGACTAAACAATATCGTCTGGCGGGACCCAGGGGAAGAGCCTTCTCTGTGGCAGCCCCGACCCTCTGGAACCAGCTCCCTCCAGAGATCAGAATTGCCCCCGCCCTCCTTGCCTTTCGTAAGCTCCTTAAAACCCACCTCTGTCGTCAGGCATGGGGAAACTGAACTATTCCTTCCCCCCAGGCCTATACAATTTATGCATGGTATGTTTGTGTGTGTTTGCTTTTAAATAAGGGTTTTGAGGAATGCTACGTGGGAGTTAGTTGTGAAATAAACATATTAAATCCTTTCCAAGTGCTCTTTGCATGAACTAGGTCAGGACAGATTGTGCCTGACTGCCAAAGTTGCCAATGTGGCATTCCCAATGATCCACGTCTAAGATGGACTTCAGCTACAGCCTATTCAGGAAATAGGCTAGAGAAGCAGATTATTTCACATAAATCAAAATTTATACACAGAGTTGATATTTCCTCAGAGAGGGGCAGCATACAAATCTAATAAATTATTAGATAAATCTAATAAATTATTATTATTATTATTATTATTATTAATAATAATAATAATAATAATAATAATAATTCTTATTATTTCATGTCCCTGAAATTTTCCAGTTCTTTGCCACTTTTGGGGGTAATTTGAAATAGAGAGTACAATACAAGGAACAAAAACTGGGTGAGAGTAGCTAGTAGTTTTTCTAGCTCTAGTTTCTTGAACAATCAATATCAATGCCTTGTACTGTGATATTTGAAGTTCATATTGGATGAAACAAGTTTTTGCAAAGTTCAATAACATATCTTCATTGGTAGCATTATTTTCCCCCAAAATGAAAATGCTTTCCGAAGCTACTGCATTCATTAAAGGATTGGGTGCTTGCATTCTTTCTTTGTTTTAAACCACAGTCCTGCCAAGTCAGTATTTTATACCAAATATTAGCTAAGACATGTACTGAACGTATTTGGAAAATGCAAATGAGTATCTTGGTCCTCACACTTGTAGTTCATCCTGCCTTGCCACAACTTGTGTGGACCCAGGATTAGGATCATCTATGCAAAACATTGAGACCACCATCTGGGCCAATATTATACAACTTTTTAATTTAAAGGCTAACAACTGCTTCCCTTCTGTAAAATAGATTTTAGTCTATTAAGGAAGAGGCTACTCCAGTTCCACTGAGGAAGAGGAAAAAAATATTGGTGGCCAAATACAAGAGAGCAGGACTTTTACTATTGGATGAAAAATTCATGATAAAGTATACCTGCTAGCATTTCTTCTTCTATACAGCTAAGGAAGGATGTTGCTGTCCTGTCATTTTGTGCATCTTGTCACCCTATCTGCACTTATTTCTAAACTCAGGTGTCTAAAAGAGACATCCAGTTTGTTAGAACTCTGTCCATAACGGTTGGGTTGGCAACATATATAAACCAATACAGTGGTACCTCAAGATACGAACCCCTCGTCTTACGAACAACTCGTGATACAAACCCGGGGTTCAGAAAAATTTTGCCTCTTCTTACGAACTTTTTTCGAGTTACGAACCGGTGTTCGGGAGGCTGCTGGGAAGCCCCCCGGCTGTTTTAAAAGGTGACAGCCGAGCTGGGGGACTTCCCAGCAGCCTCCCGAACCCCAAACCCGGAAGTTCGGCAGAAGTTCGGGGTTCGGGAGGCTGCTGAGAAGCTCCCCAGCCCGGCTGTCACCTTTTAAAACAGCCGGGCGGCTTTCCAGGAGCCTCCGAATGCCGAACGCGGAATTTCGGGTTTGGCGTTCGGCTTCGGAAGGCTCCTGGAAAACCGCCCGGCTGTTTTAAAAGGTGACAGCCGGGCTGGGGAGCTTCTCAGCAGCCTCCCGAACCCCGAACTTTTGCCGAACTTCCGAGTTCAGGAGGCTGCTGGGAAGTCCCCCAGCCCGGCTGTCACCTTTTAAAACAGCCGGGCGGCTTCCCAGCAGCCTGGGAAGGCCGGCGGTCTCCATTGCGGAGCCCAGTCATGTGGGCTCCGTTCCCCCTCTTACCAGCCTAGCAGGCAGCCGCCGCGGAGCCCTGCCATGTGGGCTCTGCCCCTTTCCTCACCGGCCCGACAAGCTGGCCAACGGTCTCTGTTGCGGAGCCCAGCCACGTGGGCTTAACCCCACCTCTCTGTCCCACCCATCGCCCGTATCTAGAAGAAGCTGCCACCCGAGCGCTCTTGCCCGGCGGGAGGTGAAGCATTGGGGTGGGGGGCTGTCAGGACACCCACCACACCCCAGCACTTTGCATCCCGCCGGCTAAGAGCAATCGGGCAGCAGCTTCTGCCGGACACGGGCAATGAGCGGGACAGAGAAGCGGGAAGAATCAGGAGGTTCCTTTGGTGGCTGGAGGCTGCCTGGCACCCGCTGCAGCCAAAACAACAAAGCCAGTCAGCCCCCAGCTGCCAAAGGAGCCTCCTGATTCTCCCCGCTTCTCTGTCCCGCCCATTGCCCGTGTCCGGCAGAAGCTGCCACCCGAGCGCTCTTGCCTGGCGGGAGGCGAAGCATTGGGGTGGGGGGGCTGTCAGGACACCCCCCCACCCCAGCACTTTGCATCCCGCCGGCGAAGAGCAATCAGGCAGCAGCTTCTGCCGGACACGGGCAATGGGCGGGACAGAGAAGCGGGGAGAATCAGGAGGTTCCTTTGGCAGCTGGGGGCTGCCTGGCTTTGTTGTTTGGCTGCAGCGGGTGCCAGGCAGCCTCCAGCCGCCAAAGGAACCTCCTGATTCTTCCCGCTTCTCTGTCCCGCTCATTGCCCGTGTCCGGCAGAAGCTGCTGCCTGATTGCTCTTTGCCGGCGGGATGCAAAGTGCTGGGGTGTCCTGACAGCCCTTCCACCCCAATGCTTCGCCTCCCGCCGGGCAAGAGCGCTCGGGTGGCAGCTTCTTCTAGATACGGGCGATGGGTGGGACAGAGAAGCGGGAAGAATCAGGAGGTTCCTTTGGCGGCTGGAGGTGCCTGGCACCCGCTGCAGCCAAAACAACAAAGCCAGGCAGCCCCCAGCTGCCAAAGGAGCCTCCTGATTCTCCCCGCTTCTCTGTCCCGCCCATTGCCCGTGTCCAGCAGAAGCTGCCTCCCGTGCCGATGTTCCCCACCACGCGCGGCTCGGCTTCCCTGGCTGCTTGGCCGGGAGCTGGATGCTGGTGGTGGCGGAGGAAGGCGAATGCGGCTTGGAAGCTGGGAGGGGGGCAGAATATGGGAGGAGAGAGGCAGCCTCCATGCTTTTCTTTCAGCGGAGCGAGAAGCAGAGGAGGAGCTGGATGCGGGTGGTGGCGGAGGAAGGCGAATGCGGCTTGGAGGCTGGGAGAGGGGCGGAACGTCTTTGCCCACTTAGCTCCTCCGCCGAAAGAAAAGCATGGAGGCTGCCTCTCTCCTTCCATATTCCGCCCCCCCTCCCAGCTTCCAAGCCGCATTCGCCTTCCTCCGCCACCACCAGCATCCAGCTCCTCCTCTGCTTCTCGCTCCGCCAAAAGAAAAGCATGGAGGCTGCCTCTCTCCTCCCATATTCCGCCCCCCTCCCAGCTTCCAGGCCGCCGCCCGGCTGTCATTTTGTAGAGAAGCGAGAAGCGGAGGAAGAGCTGGATGCTGGTGGTGGCGGAGGAAGGCGAATGCGGCTTGGAGGGGGGCGGAATATGGGAGGACCTCTTCCACGCACCCCCGCCGCCGCCAGCCTCCGCGCCGCGCCCGGCTGTCATTTTGTAGAGAAGCGAGAAGCAGAGGAAGAGCTGGATGCTGGTGGTGGCGGAGGAAGGTGAATGCGGCTTGGAGGGGGGCGGAATACGGGAGGAGAGAGACAGCCTCCACGCTTTCCTTTCGGAGGAAGAGCTAAGTGGCCAGAGAAAGGGATCAATGTAAAAGCGCCGCTGGGCTGGGAACGTCTTTAGCCAATTAGCCAAAGAAAGAAAAGCGTGGACGCTGTCTCCCTCCTTCTCCCGTATTCCGTCCCCCTGCTAGCCTCCAGGCCGCCGCCAGGCTGTCATTTTGTAGAGAAGGGAGAAGCGGAGGAAGAGCTGGATGCTGGTAGTGGCTGAGGAAGGCGAATGTGGCCCGGAGCCTCACGAACCCCGAACTTTTGCCGAACTTCCGGGTTCGGGAGGCTGCTGGGAAGCCCCCCTGCCCGGCTGTCACCTTTTAAAACAGCCCCCGGGCTGTTTTAAAAGGTGACAGCCGGGCGGCAGTGGTTTTTTGCGTTTTGTTTTTTTTGGTTGCACGGATTAATTGACTTTACATTGTTTCCTATGGGAAACAATGTTTCGTCTTACGAACCTTTCGTGTTACGAACCTCCCCCTGGAACCAATTAGGTTCGTATCTTGAGGTTCCACTGTAATATGTTTATTTAACTCTATGTCTATTTAGCTGAGGTGTTGCATACTGCCACAAGAGGGAGCTATAGCTTATTTCTCTGAGTCACCCTCTCTGTTTTTCTTTGTCTGGCTACACTATTAGGTATGCTTTGCATTTTCTTTGCAATCTTTCTGTATTGGAGTTATATATAGTTATAGCTAACATGTGTTCAGGTTTGGTATCTTTATTTACTGATTATGACAAAGACAACTGGTAAGAAAGACTATGTGCAGTATATTTGGATTGTTATTCTGACTTCTTATGTGTATGACTCTGGACTGTTTATCCAAATATGTTATTTCTCAAAGTAAACTTTAATTCAAGTTAGTACAGTATATATGTATGTGGCTGAGTAATTATTCACAACTAATCTCAATCTAAACATTTCTGTGTGTACATCATTTTGGTAAACAAGGATTACTCTGCTCATACATTAACACAGTTGCATCTTGGAAAAGATGCATGCCTAACTGTTTCCTGAAATCCATGTTAAAAATCAGGGATAAGCGTATTCATGTTCTCAATATGTTTTGGACATCGACCTTTGCCAACATGACTAAAGGTAAAGGATTGGTAGAGTTCAAAACATCTGGAAACTTTTGTGAAGTTTTTTTGGTGTGTGTGTTAAATCTACCCAGCAGCAACATACCTCGGACCATTCTGACAACTCCCATTGCGGCCCACAAACTTTGTTCTTGCATGATTTGCGTTCCATAGGTCTGGATAGTGCAGCTGACTCACACATGTCATCATAGAGTGAACTATCAAAGCCTGGAGCCAGCATCTTCCAACAGCGCACAATTCGGTATTGATAACCTTCACCACAGGTTCTTGAACACTCACTCCACTGGCTGGTCTCCCACCTCCACGAGAAACAAAAAAGCAGTGTGGGCATAGTTTGATGCAAAAGGAAAAAATAAACAATAAAACTGGATGAGGATCTATACAGACTCCTAAACCAAAGATCCTTCCATAAAGATATATTATAGTTGCCTCTCATTTTTCTCCTTGTAGGAGCAATTGTGTCTGCTCCTTCTGCTCTTGAAATTCAAAATCTTTAAAACTCTCATAGCAATTTTCATACATTTCATACATTTATATTTGCACAAGAAATAAATATTTCACATTATCTTCTGCTAGCTTAAGCAATAATGTTTAATTTCGGTGTTCCAACTGCACACACACAAGAGCTGGCTCTTTCCACTCACCTAGGCTGGCACTCTCGGCCTGCGCAGAATTCATGGGTGGGTTCAGGACGAGTCAATGCATCACAGTAAGTTTCTTCCACTTCCACTCCATCATAGCGGACACACATAGCATAGGAGGTGCTGATCCCTGCATAGATAGCAAAGCTGAATCATCATTAGCTGTCACTACAGGATTAAGTGCTTCACTAACAGCTATGGTCCAAAGTTAGCAGCAGGTGACTGTTTATCCCCATACCTTAGATCTCATGGAAAGAGAAAAAGTTGGGATTTACTCAGGAGAAGATCATCTCTCCCTGTTTTGTGAAAAAACACATCCTTTTTTTCCACAAAGAAATGAAATCGACAGAAAGAATAACCTTGAGGAAGAGTAGGAAGAACTTTTATTATAATAGTGAGGTTAAAAGAAACCAGGGCTGGGTCAGAACTGTAATCTGAGAAAGCAAATCAGAAAACACTCTCCCTATTTCTCACAAGATTAAAAAAAAAGTGGGTGGGGGAGCAGAAGCACTTTCAGACTTGTGAGATTTGTCAGGACTAAGCCCAGCCTGATGTAATATTCCAATTGCAAAACAGAAAGAAAGATTGTAATTACCATAATGAATATAACACTGAAAGAATGCTTAGTCACCCTGTGGCTTGAAGATATTGTGACCTGAAAGTTAGTTTGGCTTGAAGTAGTTATTGTGTGGTTTGTGACTGTAGTGTATAGTAGAGTCATCTAGTGAGATAGTTACTGTGTAAATATATAGAATAGTATTGCTAAGAAGTAAGTATTTTCTTAAAGAACTTTCTGCTGTGTTTGTCTTCAATTATCTGCAAAGACTTTAGTTCCTGGTATCCTGGTCTGTGGCTGGCTTATTTGGGTTGGGCAGCTTCTGAAAAATGCAACTCTGTCACTATAACCTTATAATAAAAGTAGTATTAAGTTGGTGACTTTTGTTTCCTAGTCTGATCTACTTTGGATGGATGGCAGGAATATACTGTATATACTATGTTCCCAAATTTCTAAAGGAAACACAGAAATATATAATAATTGAAGTTGTTCAGTCACTGGATACACAATGCTCAAATGCTATAGTAGTTGTTTATGTTGGGAAGGAATTAGAATGGTACAAATCTTCAAAACCTCAAGCAATACATTTCCTCAAGACTGCTTTGAAAAACAACCTGACCACTTTGTTTCTATTTTTTATTTATTTATTTGAATGTATCAGCCATCCAACTCTATGAGCACTCTTCACAGTTCCTGGCATGACACAATTAGCCAAGTTTTGGCAAGCACTGCAACAGAACATTCTGCTACCTTTCTCTAGTATCACTTGCCAAGTCCCTCATCAGGGTGATGTGCTGCTTAATTCTACTTTGATGATGGAAGGTGTAGTGCTCGCCTTTGGTATCAAAACGATGGCAACCTGTGCTGTGAAAAGGAGCCTCTTTACCTTGCCTAACTAAAGCTGGAAATGACTTCTGTGTAGGTGCAGGATACTATGAGAAGCTTCAGGATAGCACAACATGCTTCATTAAGGCAGATCATATGGCCTTGATGATTAATGAAGATAATAATCACATCATAGGACTTCCTTAGTGATACTTGTGGATAGCCACTGAAGAAAAAGATCACGTAAGAGTGACTTTATACATGGAAACAGCACAAAGCTATTATATAGTATGCACAATAACGGAGGAATACCGAAATACCCACAATGGACAAGAGGATTGTGAAGAAGTTGGAGTGGTCCTGACCGTTTGTGGTGAGGAAAAAAACAATATATACATTTTTAAAAGATGGGAAACTTTTTATGGACTTTTTGCTGAAAACAGAATAAAAAAAGGACTACACCAAAGATTGAAGGGATTTTTGTAATACCAAGGAGGGAGGTTGGATAATATGATTGCTAATTTCTCTGTACAGGTAAGAGGTCACTTATTTTTCTGACTTCAATACACATTCTTTTTTTCCTTTGCTTTCTGTACTTCCTTCCTATTTTATATACTTTTATAGACTTTCTGCTACTTTTTGTTTTAGATTTGTCCTGTTTGGAAAAAAAAATCTTTAATAAAATTAAGAGAAAGAGAAAAAGAGAGTAGCAAGAAGAGATCAAGAAGGAACGTGTCTGCATGAGAGAAAATCACATCATGTTCACAGCCAGAAACGCCTTGTGGAAACAAATCACTTCAGGCAGACTTAATAAAAATTCATGCAGGAAAAAAGACATTAAAATTAACAAGAACAATATTAGTCTTAATTAAACCCATCTGCATTACTGTCCCTGAGCTGTTGGAGACTACACTGAACAGCTCAACAGGAATACAAAAGCGATTAAGGCACTAGCCCAAAAAGCAGGAGACCAAGAGTTCTGGTCCTACCTTAGCCAGGAAAGCCAGCTGGGTGACCTTCGGCCACTTTCTCTCTCTCTCTCTCTCAGCTCAACTTACCTCACAGGAGAAATAGGAGGAGGAAGGTGCACTGCATATGTTCACTTTCTTGAGTTATTCGTAAAAATAATCAAAACAAGATACAACAAGCAAACAAAGAACACAATTCTATTACCTATATGCATAGCGTCTACAACTGCTCACAAGTTTCACCTGACACAATAATAAAGCAACATCAAGGGAAGGTGTTTTTTGTAATATTAAAGGAAATAAAGAATACATTCCGACGCAGGACAAACACAAATATACAGCAAACAGAATTTAATACAATGCACACTGTTGTCCATTTCTATATGCTAGAAACTAACCACAAAGCAGAATCCTTCACAAGACTCAAAACTGCCCACACTTGTATCCAAAATTACATGTTGTTTCACCTGATGTGCATGTGGAGCTGCAAGGAGCGTAGGCTGATACCTTCCAGCGATACATGTCAGCCAAGCTGATGTCCTCACGGCCAAGAGGACTCAGTTCAAAGTCATTGCTGCAGGGTGGGAAAAAAATCTCAGTGTAAGTTTCTGGATGGATGATTTACCCCAGGAAGGGAAATATGCTGTTCTTCCCTGGTTTACTTCTCCACAGTTTGCTTATCTACAGTCTGTCACAATTGTAGGGATTGTAGAGAACTTAATCATCTGAGAGCAATGTTCTTCAAGTAAAGGCCACACTAGACTGCAACAAAAATACGCAGTTTAAATACTAATGGAGTCTTCCCAATAAAGGATGCTTCCCATTGTGTCTCTATGATTTACTGCCCCAGTGTGCAATGTTCCAATCTGCCTCCACTAAGGCTATGTATTAGCACTGTATCTCTGAATCCAAAACTACTGGAAAATGATCAGCCATGGTGGATTTCTACCAGTTTGCCCCAGTTTAGGCGTATCGATAGTGGCAGTGGCAGGAGGCTCTGCCCACCCACCTGGATGTCATTACAGATGTTCTGCACAGGTGCAGAAGTGGCACGTGTGCACACATATGCAAACCAGTAACAAAAGTAAGTGAAACCAATTACTGATCAGCACATTGTAGCTGATGCAATTATCCAATGACAGAGAAGGCTACCCTTTGCATCTAAAAGCACCTCTTCCAATCTGAGTATGGAACAGATGATAATGCTGATATTCACGTACATAAAGCAATCCAATCCATTAACTGAATTGAATTCAAGAATGAAGATTCCTTCAGATTTCCCAAGGATAGCAAATCGATGCTTTAGGCCTGTGATGGCAAACCTATGGCACACATGCCACATGCTATAACTGCTGGCACAGAAGCAGTTGCCTTAGCTTAGCTCCAGTGTACATGTGCACACCAAAGGGCCCACGAGAAGTCAGGAAACAGAGCGGGGGTGTGCATGAACAGGGAACAGGGCAGTGGGGGGGGGGGGGGTCACGTGCACAGGAGGGTGGGACACATGGGAGGCATTGAATTATCAGTGTGGGCCTGCATGAGATAGCACACGCCACACATTTTCGGCATCCGAGGAAAAAAAGGGTTCACCATCACTGCTTTAGGCCATTTAAAACTAGAGTCATTTGAAGAACCACATGTAATTAATTTTTTAATACTGTATTTACATAAATCTACATTTTCTCCAAAATAATTTATTTTTAAAAAGGGAATGTCATCTTTGATATGCTGGGAAAATTATGATGAAAGCAGCTGAGAGGGTTTTTTTTTAAAGCTAAACAAGTATGCAGTGCATTTTAATCCTGGGGCTGGGGAAAGACTGGCTCTTCTTCAAAATGGAGAATTTGAAAGGAAGCCAGGGTTCCTCCTGAATATTTTCTTTTCACATTACATCTTTTTTTTTTTTTTTACAATACTCAACCTGTGCTGTCTCCAGAGACAGAAATAGTTGGACTGTATTTAGGCATGTTTCTTTAAGATATTACATTAGGGGAAATGTAGTGAAATTGCACTCTGGGTAATGTAGTTTTACATGTGACCACATTTGTGTATTCCTATTGGCTCTGACTCGGGATGACGGGTAATTGGAGAGAATATTCCAGAGGGTCTTTGTCTTCACTCACTAAGCCAGCCAGCATGTAGATGCTACACCTAGAGCCTGGGTCAATTCAACCTCTTTTTACCTGCACAATGGGAAAGATTATACTGCAGAAGAATCGCATCATAACTATGAGTTATTGTGAGAATGCCTGTAATAAAATGATCTGGGATACCTCATTGTGCTGAGCTATCTGACTGGGAAAAGTTGAACTTGTACCAGAACACAACCCTTTTCTTCCAAATCTTTTTCCCCCTCACCTTTCAGCACCTGGACCTTGAAGAGGCTCCGACAACTGCTCGTTTCCAAAGCTCATTGGAAGCCTGGAATTGGAGCTAGGGTTGGAAGAAATGGCCATGACAGTGTCATTTGTTGCTTCATTTATTGCAAAAGGGTCGACATTCACTTTGTCTGGAAAGTTCTTTTTTGTAGGTCGCTTGGGCAGTCCTTCTCGCCATTTGATACTTGCACGGCCCCACAACCCGACTGTTGAATTATTTCTTCCAATCTTAGCTGACATGTAATGCAATGCCCTACAAAAAGCGGCATTTTGTGGATCCTGGAGACACAGTGATCTGAAGAGATGCTGTCTGGATGGACCAATCTTATTGGCTTCATGGAGTTCAAATCTTGCTGCACCATGTGGCGTGGCTGTGCTGATCATAATGTTATTGAGCCTGAGGGCTTAAGAAGAATGAAAATGAACCAAGGGGCCTACAACATTCAGTTTACTTTCTACAATTAAAAAGACTTTTGTCCCCCTAAACATTTGGAAATACTCTCCTTGGACCATGAGTCATATTATTATTATTATTTATTAGATTTGTATGCCACCCCTCAGTAGTTTCTGTATCTGTTTAACTAGATCATCCTTTTTTCAGCATTTGAAAGTGATTTCCTGTCTTTTATGACTACACACAAAATTGCAAAGTTTCATTTAAGTAAGCTAACATACTACCTCTGGAAAAAATTCCAGAGATAATCTGCCTCATACATGAAATTTAATTTGGAATATGCCATCTGAATGTACAACTTGTATGTGTGGCTTTCTTTGACAAAATGACGTTAATCCTTAAGCAACCATAGAAACTCTTTGTCATTCAATAAATCAGCTGCATCTTTTCATTCAAACATGTGGAAATCTGCAAAGACTGCTTCAATGAAAAGGAAAGATACTATACTTTGACAAGGTCCAAAGTTAATATTATGAGGTATTATTATTTAGGATTTGGGTAATATTGCTATAAATTGCAGTCTGTGTGTGTGTGTGTGTGTGTGTGTGTGTGTGTGTGTAGGAAAATAAAGAGAGACTATAAATATTGATTATTTAGACTATCATTATTAACATTGATTTAGATTATGGTATGTTGCACTGAAATTATGATGAAAACTAAATTTCACTATTACATTTTTGAAATTGTCAGTATTTCACATAAACATGTTTGTTTTTTGCCAGGAACTATAAAAAAAGAATCCTACCCTTCAGTTTTCCATCTCCAAATAAGAACCTTGAATATGGAAAAGTACAATTTCACAACTAAGGACATGTATAGTGTGAGCAATACTTTGAGTTTAGTGGTGGGATTCAATTTTTTTTATTACCGGTTCTGTTGGCGTGGCTTGGTAGGCATGGCAGGGGAAGGATGCTGTAAAATCTCCATTTCCTCCCGATCAGGTGAGACTCAGGAGGCAAAGAATAGATGGGGTGGTCCAGTAAGAGGTGGCATTTACCAGTTCTCTGAACAACTCAAAATCTTCTCTACTGGTTCTCTAGAACTCATCAGAACCTGCTGAATCCCACCTGTTCGTATTGTTTCTGTGAAGCACTTGAAACACACATCTCACCAACTACTTCTCATCAACTTTGTACTATAGATGATTGAGTAAATAAACTTATGAAAGGATACTGACCCAGATCTGCTTCTTTGTCAGCCGTCACTTCTTCATCTTCATTTGTTTCACTTGTATGATAAAGTTGTTGGAACTGAAAGCTGAGATTTTCCTCCTGTGCCTCATGTTTCCAGCCCCATTCTTTGCCTTGGGGAGTGGAATTACTTAGGAAGACGTTCTGGCTATTGAAGGGCATGGCCCCAGGTTCTTCTTCTGTATCATCTGTTATCTCTGTGACAGAAGCCCAAGAAGCATTGAAATCTTGGGAAATGGATGAAATTGCATCTTGGTAATTTTGGCTAGGCTCTGGTAAGTGAAGATAGAGAGGCATCTTGATGGATGGTGGAACTGTCTGCACAGCTGGTGACAATGCTCCAGGCACAGTGTAGTCATATGTAACATGTGGCATTTTTCCATTGAAATTGTAGTACTTTTAACAAAAAGGGAAAAAAATAACCAAGCTTACTCTCACTTTGAAATTGCATAAGATTCTACTTATAGAACTTTGAGAAAGACACTTCATATAGCAACTGTATACAGGAATCAGATGTGGCTGTATGCAAAATGACTAGAAGTCTAAATTTTCATTAAAAATACAGTGATACCTTGTCTTACAAACTTAATGGGTTCCGGGACGAGGTTCTCAAAGTGAAAAGTTTGTAAGACGAAACAATGTTTCCCATAGGAATCAATGGAAAAGCAATTAAGGCGTGCAAGCCCAAAATTCACCCCTTTTGCCAGCCAACGCGCCCGTTTTTGCGCTGCTGGGATTCCCCTGAGGCTCCCCTCCATGGGAAACCCCACCTCCGGACTTCTGTGTTTTTGCGATGCTGCAGGGAAATCCCAGCAGGGGAAACCCAGCAGCACAAAAACGAGCGCTTCGCTGGCAACGGAAGTCTGGAGATGGGGTTTCCAGCAAAGGGAGCATCAGTGAAACCGCAGCATCGCAAAAACACCAAAGTCCTCGAAACCCTACCTCCGGACCTCTGTGTTTTTGCGATATTGCGATTTCACTGAGGCTCCCCTCTCTGGGAGTAAAGAGAATGCCGGACTTCCGTTGCCAGCGAAGCGCCCGTTTCTGCGCTGCTGGGATTCCCCTGCAGCATCACAAAAACACAGAAGTCCAGAGGTGGGGTTTCCCACGGAGGGGAGCCTCAGAGGAATTCCAGCAGCACAAAAACGGGTGCTTCACTGGCAACGGAAGTCCAGAGGCGGGACATCCCAGCGGCGGCGATGGGTTTCTAAGGTGAAAATAGTTTGTAAGAAGAGGCAAAAAAAATCTTAGACCCTGGGTTTGTATCTTGAAAAGTTTGTATGACGAGGCGTTTGTAAGACGAGGTATCACTGTATTGTGAGTTTGCAACATTTCCCACAAGATTTGGAACAACATTTTAGTAAAGTAAAGTTTAAATAACAAAAGGTATTTCAAGCTTGAAACATTTTGCACATCTACTCAGAAGGTCTCATAGCCCCCAAGTCTACTAGATTTGAAATCCAAGAATGAACTCCCAGAGCACCTCTTTGAAGATACCATTTTTATCATCTCTGTTTGTTCTCCCAAGAAAAATCCCCATGAAAAAAAAGAGGAACAAATCCATGAATGCGATAATTCATCTTTCCAAGCCAGGTAACCACCCTCTTAAATTCTCTACAACAATATCTGAGAGGAAGTTCTGAGAGTCATAAAGGTTTTGTTTGGGAATAATAAAGTGAATTTCAAACTTTGGCCAGACATAGAAGCATCTTTCTATAGCTGGTCCTTTGCATTTTCTTTCTGTTAGTATGATTCCCTCCAAACATTTTCTCTGGGTCTTGTTCTCCATCCATTACAATGTTATCCTTAGATAGGTTGAGCTGAAATTTCTTCTGATTAGATGAACATGAAATTATTGGAACCCATGCTTTAAAATCCGAATGTGTTCATCAAGAAAAATCTCATCCGGACGTACGTGCGTGCGTGCATGTGCACAGCGCATTGGGAGCAGCAACCTCTGCCTCGCATAGCCAATGATAAACTCTTAGAAATAACTAATGACTAGGCTCAAATTATCTTATTTCAGACACATTATGCAAAGACCCCATTCACTGGAAAAGGCTCTAAGGCTTAGAAAGATGGAGGGAAAGAGAAGAGGATGACTGGCAGCAAGGTGAATGGACTCTAGTGGAATAATGAAAAGTGCACCATTGACAGACTTGAAGGAACAGGTTAAGGACAGATCATTATGGAGAAAAATCTATCTATGTGGTTGTTAAGAGTTGAAAATGACTTGATGGCACACAATCAATTAAAATAAAACAGTTTTACTCTGTATCCATGATTGTTCCTTGCTTTCTCTTCTTCTAGCCCTTGGCTGCTACCCCTTTCTCTTTTCAGCCTTCATAGTCTAAAATAAGCTTGGAGGAGATAAACATGCTAAGCTTCAAAGGCTGAAATCCAGGAAAAAAATCCACCTCTTTGCAGGTGCTAATTAGAGACAAGGCACTGATTCTTTATTAGATCTGTTGAAATTTACTTAGACGTGATGTAACTGCTGTGAAAACCTAATCTAAAAACCAAATGATTTTAAATTAAAACAGATTTAGTCTGTCTGAAGTTAATTCAATTTTGAAATGTTTAATGATCTTGCATTTTGGATTAGATATCTGGCTCTATGTAACTGCCAGATGTAGTAAGAAGTAGTTGGACCATAATTTGCCTTATTTACCATGATATTGAGAGAGTGATTAGTGGGCCCTTGTGCAATAATGTATTCCAGACCATCAGAATGTAGATTGGAAGGACGGCGGTATTTGAACACAGTGCCAGCCACTCTAAAATTCTGTGGATTGTCAATAGCAGAGTTTCCATTGAAGAAGAAATGCCCCAAATCATCAGCCAGAGCTACCAGGAAAACAGAAAGAAACAAGAATGAAACACATCTATTGTGTAAATATTAATTTACATATGCATAGCTGGAAACCAATCCATCCTAAGAGGTATACCACTGGTTTAGGTTTAACATATCTGAGTTGCAAAAACCACTAGATGCCAGCAAAAAAATTAGTTTATTGCCACTCTCTGATGCTACCTAGTGTTCATTGAGATGTTTACATTCAAGTTCTAATAGTTCTGCATTGACTCCTAGCCTTCATTAAGGTCAGAGGGAAATGCTACCGGTTTGGGCCGGTAAACCCAAACCAGCAGTAAAAAATGCTACGGATTAGGGTGAACAGATATATCTGACGATTAGCTGTGCCGCGCGATCTGGATTAGCTAGAAAACAGGATTTTCTGCTTTCTAACTAATCTAAATTGCGCAGCACAGCTGATCCTCCCCCGCTATTCTATTTACCTTTGCAGACTCTGATGGCTTCAAAATGTGCCTTTGCACAATAGTTCCTGCAGCGCGCATGCACGCGCAAAGCGAACCGGTAGCAGACCTCAGAGGATTTCACTCCTGCTTAAGGTGCATACTGGGGTTTATATCCTGACCTCTTCTCTGTAATATTTACAACCATGAAGAAATGGACTCATAGAGATTGGAGCATGTGGGTGTAGTTTAATCCATTAGTGGCACTTCAAGAGAAGACCACGTTGAAAAATACCCACAATAGCTTGCATAACGTAACGGCTCTCACTGCCAGCAAGTTCCCCAAGTAAAAGCACAAGGAGCTAGACAAAGGAGATGCCCACCTCAAAAGAAGAAAAACGACTTACATAGTTATGTAATTTTGCAAGTTGGTGGCAGGCCAATAAATATAAATTCTGCCAATGTATCAAGCAAAAATATTACCAGATGTTGGAAAGTGCACTCAAAAAAAAACTTTCTATGTATATGGAATGTATATTACTTCCAAACTACTCTCTGTATTGATAGCCATAACACTTAGACATATAGTGCTTCATAGTGCTTTACAGCCCTCTTTAAGCAGGTTACAGAGTCAGCATATTGGCTGCCCCCTCCAACAATCTGGGTCCTCATTTTACCGACCTCAGAAGGATGGAAGGCTAAGTCAATCTTGAGCTGCTGAGACTTGAATTGCCAAACTTCTAGTAGCAATATGTAGTTATTGCTGTATATTGCTAACATTTTGCTAAATACATCTGACCAATATTTGATATATTGCCAAGAAGGGTCCACATGGGCTACACATTTTGAAATTACAGAATCAGCATATCGCCTAATGGTATCCTAGTTACATATTTCTCCTCCATATTTCTCCTCCATAAATATTCATCAAAAAAAAATTTCACATGATTACGTTAAAAAGATCATTTTTCAGTCTCAGCAATATTAAGATATGTGGGCTCCAACTCCCCAAATACCCCAGGTAGCATAAAGATCAAACACTTTAAAAGTTGTTAGGTGTCAGAAACACTGCCTTGAAGGATTTTCAGACAGTAAGTTTTATTGATCAACTCAAAGTGCATAAATATCTTCAAAAGTATAACGGAGAATTAAAGCAATGCAATTATATATGCTTTTATGGACACATTTTCATTTCATAAGTAAACTGCTTTTGAATGTGACTTAACTACATTTTTATTGAATGACATTGATAAAGGAGTTTGAAAAAATATGCTATCTTCAATAAAAATATAGTTAAGTCACATTTAAAAGCAGTTTACTTATGAAATGAAAATGTGTCCATAAAAGCATATATAATTGCATTGCTTTAATTCTCCGTTATACTTTTGAAGATATTTATACACTTTGAGTTGATCAATAAAACCTACTGTCTGAAAATCCTTCAAAGCAGTGTTTCTAACACCTAACAACTTTTAAGGTGTTTGATCTTTATGCTACCTGGGGTATTTGGGGAGTTGAAGCCCACATATCTTAATACAGCTGAGGCTGAAAAATGATCTTTTTAGAGATGTGTGCATACATCATCCTTTGGCTGTGGCGAGGAGGGTGTTTGCCCAGGTTCGCCTGGTGCACCAATTGCGGCCCTACTTGGACAGGGAGTCATTGCTCACGGTTGCTCATGCCGTCATCACCTCGAGGTTCGATTACTGCAACGCTCTCTACACGGGGCTACCTTTGAAAAGTGTTCGGAAACTTCAGATTGTGCAGAATGCGGCCACGAGAGCTATCGTGGGGCTTCCCAGATTCGCCCACGTTTCTACAATACTCCGTGGTCTGCACTGGCTGACGATCAGTTTCCGGTCACAATTCAAAGTGTTGGTAATGACCTTTAAAGGCCTACATGGCATTGGACCAGAATACCTCCGGAACCGCCTTCTACCGCACGAATCCCAGCGGCCGATAAGGTCCCACAGAGTTGGCCTTCTCCGGGTCCCGTCGACCAAACAATGTTGTTTGGCGGGCCCCAGGGGAAGAGCCTTCTCTGTGGCGGCCCCGGCCCTCTGGAACCAACTCCCCCCGGTGATTAGAACGGCCCCCACCCTTCTTGTCTTTCGCAAGTTACTCAAGACCCACCTGTATCGCCAGGCATGGGGCAACCAAGACATCTCCCCCAGGCTTTTTATATTTCATGTTTGGTATGTATGTGCTGTATGGTTTTTAATTGTTGGGTTTTTTAATATATTTTTTATTATTAGATTTGTCCCATTGTTACACTGTTTCTTATTACTGTTGTGAGCCACAATCTAATAAATAATAATAATAATAATTAAGATTATTGCAACCCGCTCTCCATGGGGCTGTCCTTAAAGAAATTACAACAGGTCTGGAATGAAGCAGAACTTGGGGTATCTCTTACTTGACATTTGTTATACTGCTGCAGGAACTTTCAGTTTCTTTCTAGGTGTGATTCAAAGTGGTTATTACCTTTAAATGCAGAATGTACAGAGCCTCAACAAGGTAATCTGCCTATTCTGCTGTGCATGATAAGGTGGGAACAATCCAGGTCCTTTTGCTTAAATATTGCTATCCAGAGGGACCTAGGAATCGTGCCTTCTTGGTAGCCACTTCTTGCTGTTTTTGGTTCCTTCTGAGATTCAAGATTCAACTGCCCTACCCTTCCAAAAAAACTTTTTCCAGGACCATTGAGTATCCAATATATGAAGTTGAGGCACAGAAAACTTAGTTATAGATGTATGGAAGTGTAGTTGGGCACTGCGAGTTTTTTGTTAGTTTTTGTTTTATATTGGTTTTATTAGTTTTACTGTTATTTGTGAACACCTGATGTTGCAGGTATTTTTTGATCCATTAGGTAACCTGGCACTAAAAGGACATTTCACTTCATTGTTGCACATTATTGAAAGCTATATAAATATGTAAATTTTAAAATATGAAGTCCTCTAAGCATTCTCTTTTTTGATATGTTAGACAACTTGGCACTGGAACAACATTGTTATTTCATTGCTTATTCAGATTTTCTATATGTTAATCAGTGTAATATTGATATAGATTGCTTACCCAGGATATTCTCTGTCTTCCTTCGTTCAATAATGAGTATATCTGTAGCACCAGCAGGAATGTTGGTGATAAATACGTATCCTAGGAAGTGAGAATAATAGAATACTCAGAACAATTAAAATCAGATGAACAGATCTTTTTCTATAAAGCAGTTTTGTTCTTTCTGTTTTGCCATATTAGCTAATTCACTGAAAATGTGGAGAATACCTGGGCCACTCCATGCTTTACACTCAGCAGAGAGTTACAGAGAATCTCTTCAGTTTATCTCCAGATGTACTGGAAATGACATTCTTATAGAGGTGGGTGAACTACAGTTTTAATATATCTGGAGGGCATCAGGTCTATTTATGATAAACAGGCTTGTTTCATTCAGAACTTTTTATATAACTAAAATATACAATGTGTTTTTAATTATGCACACTCTCAATTCTTTAGAAAAAACCAGGGTGATGCTGTTATCATTATATTAGATCTGATCAGAAAAAACATGCTGAGAAATTGTTTTGGTATGTTATTTTTTTGCTATTAAAAAGTCTCCTCTCTGTATCTAGAGGAGAAGGTATCAGAAGGTAAACTGGAATCCTGGCAGCTCCCATGTGTTGATGGAGTTGCAACCCTCCCTCTACACCAGAATGACACATCCCTCAATGTCGGAGGTGAGGAACAATGGCTCCTTTATGAGTTGTGGACTTCAACTCCCAGAATTTCAGAACCAGCAGGATTCCTAAGCCAGAATTCTTGAAGTTGAAGCCCACAAGTCAAAAAATGGCCATCGTTCCCCACCTCTGCTCTATGGGAATACCTGATGACAATGCATATCAGCATGCATTCTCTCCCTCAAGAAAATCCTACTAATTACAGTTCACGGACAGCTCAGTCCACAAGACGTACAAGGACTAGCCCAAGACAAGTTGACTGTCTGGGTGGACGAGGACAACTAGCTCACCTTTCCATTTACAGTAATCAATGCATCAAAAGACAGAGGAGAAAAAAAATATAGGAAAAAGAAAAAACAGAGCAAGAAAGAACTACAGGAAGGATATTAATGGAAACTAGAACAACAAGAAAACAATAAATAAACATGAGAGAAGAAATCAAATTGATTTCTATTAACATAAATGGACTCAGATATACTCAAAAAGAGAGATAGAATACTTATGAAGCTTCAAAAATTAGACAGATGCAATACTATTATTAAAAAATCATATATATTTCAAGTAGATAATAAACTATATTGAAGTATAGTAAAATATAAAAAAGTAATGAAAAAGAATTCAATTCAATTCACTTGGCAAATAAATTGAATTCAACGGTGCCATTTCATATGGCTATGGCAATGTGCAACATATTATTATTCTGTTCTAAAAAGAGGCCCAATTCAGTCTCAGACTCCAAAATAAAGGCATCAGATGAGGTCAATGTCCTCCAAACGTCTTTGTATTAAGCAATACAGTGGTACCTCATCTTACGAACGCCTCTTCTAACGAACTTTTCAAAATACGAACCCGGTGTTTAAGATTTTTTTGCCTCTTCTTCCAAACTATTTTCACCTTACGAAGCAAGCTGCTGCTGGGATGAAGGGGTTTCCCCCCCCCCTTTTTTGAAGAAAGAAAAGGGAGGGGTGGCTTGGAGGAGGAAAGATTTTGCAGAGAACAAAGTGCTTGCAAAGGCACTAAAAGGGTGTCTTTTGAAGAAAGAAAAGGGAGGGGCGGCTTGGAGGAGGAAAGATTTTGCAGAAAAAAAGGTGCTTGCAAAGGCACTGAAAGGGTGTCTTTTGAAGAAAGAAAAGGGAGGGGCGGCTTGGAGGAGGAAAGATTTTGCAGAGAACAGCTTGCTTGCAGAGGCACTGAAACGGTGTCTTTTGAAGAAAGAAAAGGGAGGGGCGGCTTGGAGGAGGAAATATTTTGCAGAGAACAGTGTGCTTGCAAAGGCACTGAAAGGGTGTCTTTTGAAGAAAGAAAAGGGAGGGGCGCCCCCCTTGCCTTTCTTCCTTCCCAGTCACCCTTTAGCCTAGCCTTGCTTCTTCCACCCGCCCCCTTTAGCTGCTCCTCCCTGCCCTCTGTTCGCCTCCCTTCTAAAATTTGGGATTTTCCTGAAGGATTTGCACTCATTATTTGCTTTTACATTGATTCCTATGGGAAACATTGTTTCATCTTACAAACTTTTCACCTTACGAACCTCCTCCTGGAACCAATTAAGTTCGTATGATGAGGTACCACTGTACTATATATATTTCAGTTCTAATTTCTTTTTCTTGCTTTAGCCTCAGGCTAAATTTATTTATTTACTAGTTTTTCTTCCTGCCTTTATTATTGTTATAAACAACTCAAGATGGCAAATGCATGTAATATTTCTTTCTCCTCTTATTTTTCCTACATCAACCCTGTGAGGTGGGTTGGACTGAGAGTGACTGGACCAAAAAGTCACCCAACTAGTTTTCATGCCTAAGGCAGGACTAGAGCCCACCATTTCCTGGTTCCCAAGCAAGCACCTTCACCACTACACCAAACTGACTCAGTTGTCTAAACCAGAAGAAAGAAAGAGGGTCACAAAGCATAATACAAAATAGCTCAATGCTGTTAGCAAAGTGTACCTAACTGTGAGATCCCCTTTCGGAAACTGCCTGAGACTCGGTAGCAAGTGCTTCCATCTCCTCCACATACCCGGCATCGATCCATCACCTGGGAAGAGTAGAGGCTGCCATCACACCCTATTGGCTAGGAAGAAAAGGAAAGGCCAGTTTGAAGCTGATGTGTATACCTCTATTTCTTATATCTATTTTTTTAAAGCTTAGTTATTTTCCCTGCTCCATCTCCCTTGCTCAACGTTTAGATTCTCACCATTACATTTTGGAGTGTGGTTTTAGCCCAGCACAACGCTCGATAGCTCTTCTTCTCTCACTTAAGTTGAACACGCATTTCATGATACAAGCCTTGAAAATTGAATCTTCTTTCATTTAATTTTTTTTTAATGGCACAAAAGCTATAAAACTATGCACAGACTGAGAAAAATTCTCTCTGATCAGAATAGAATTCAGTAATTTGTTGGACTAGATGAAAGCATCATCAGACACATAAAACGATATGACATAATCATATTGAGACTCTAGAAAAAGTGCAGAGAAGAGTGACAAAGTTGACTGGAGGCTAAAACATGAAAAACGGTTGCAAGAACTGGGCAGGGCTAGTTTAATGAACAGAAGGATCAGGGGAGACATGATAGCAGTGTTCCAATATCTCAGAGGTTGCCACAAAGAAGGAGTCAACCTATTCTCCAAAACACCTGAGGGTAGAGCAAGAAGCAATGGGTGGAAGCTGAACAATGAGAGAAGCAACTTAGAACTAAGGAGAAATTTCCTGACGGAACAATTAATCAGTGGAACAGCTTGCCTTCAAGTTATGAATGCTCCAACACTGGAAGTTTTTAAGAAGATGTTGGATAACCATCTGTCTGAAGTAGTGTAGGATTTCCTGCCTAGGTAGGGGTTTGTACCAGACCCCCAAGGTCCCTTCCATCTCTATTGTTATTGTTAAATTAAGACACATTAATGCAAAAATAGATGCCTTAAAAGTGAAACGGAAGTTACATCTCAACACCAGTCTATTGGGAGATTATGAACTCTATATTACCTTTCTTGATTTCCCTAAGCCTAACGCCTCTAGCTTGAAACAGGGTGTTAAAATACAAAGCTTTTCGCATGTTCCAGGGGACTGTCCCTGTGTACTCTTATTACGTCCCAGTCCTAGCCAATAGATCTGGCCAGCTGAGTTCATACATCCCAAAGCTAAGAGTCATCCTTCCACAATAGGCGTCTGAGAAAATATTCCTTTGAATCCTATACTGTATGAATCTAGAGAACAGCTCCTTTGATCAAAGTTGTACCTCACACTTCCCACTGATACAGACTCCTTGGTAAGTCCTATCCTTGCACGATGTGCCATCCTGGGCTTGTGCCATGAGTTGTCTCTCTCCATTCCTTGAAGTGCACTGGAGATCACAGGGCTTGTTAGAGATGCTGGTGTAATCATCTACAGAAAAGCACAGGAGAAAAGGAAACAGGGAGGGCGTACAAATTTGGATCAAGAAGATGGTAAAACTAATGAAATAAAGAATGGAAATTTGAAACTTCCTAGCAATCATCATCACTGTCTATTCTTATTGTGTCTTATAGGAGTTATTATTCAGCAACGTATCCATGGAGATTCTCAATCATCCAGTCATGGTTGTCCCAAAGGTGTTTTTCAAAAGGCAACTGGACTTCGTTGTTTTTCTGTGAAAAATGTTTCACTTCTCATTTAAGAAGCTTCTTCAGTTCTGGCTGAATGGTGAGGAATGAAAAGATTTACTGTGTTTTTCAGAGTATAAGATGCACTTTTCCCCCCCAAAAGAGACTGAAAATTTGGGTGCATCTTATACTCTGAATATAGCTTTTACTAAGGTTTTTTTCAGCCCTAATGAAGTACTTAGGAGTGAAGCCATCGTAAACCTCTGCTGCTCCCTCCAACAATCAGCTGGGCTTCTGGGATTTAGAAGCCTTTTTTCAGCCCTAATGAGGTGAAGTTCGGGAGAATGGAATGTCAGTCATTGCTGCTGATTCAGTGAGCAGCGGTAAATTTCCACTACCGGTTCTAAAGAACTGAACCACCAGCAACCCAACCCTGGTCTCCTTGATTTGTTGACTTCTTGGAATCCCTTAATCATGATTGAGAATTTTAGTAGTTGAAATTCAGACATCTGGAGTCTCCAAATTGATGAAGGATAGTATACTAAATTCAAATATCATAAATGACATAGAAAAATAATGTTGCCAGGTATAACTGTTGCAAATAGGAATAAGAAATAAGAAGCTTTACTCCCACATCATTTATCTTTTTTCTCTATATCTGTGTTATCTGCAAACCAAATATAATGCTTGCTACATCTCAGTATGATTTAGTCAATAAAAGCTTATGCTACAATGTACCTTCCTATTTAAGATGGGGATATTTGCTTGTTTTCTGGGAATAAATATTTATTGTCTTCCCAAAATCTTGCAAACTCTTACCTCCTTATCTTTTGATCTATAGTTTCTGCTTAGTAATTTAGCAAAGGCAAACCTGGGTAGAGTGGCATCCAATGATAATAGTGTTTCCCAAAGGCCTTGGCATTGAAACTGGCACACTGATGTTGCTTGAAACTGGCTGTGTTGGCAGGGCAAAGCTGGGGAGAAAAGAAACATAAATCTGGTGCGTGTTCCATTGCCTTTCTATACCGGATTGACATGGAATTATTTCCAAATTTAACGTGAACCAGTGTTTCCCAACCTTAGCATTTTAAGATGTGTGGACTACAACTCCCAGAATTCCTCAGCCAGCTGGAAAAGGTTGAAAAATGATGGAGTAAACAATTCAAATGGTATTTTTTAATTGTATGAAGATTTTGACGTTTTCAAAGAAATGTAAAAGTTTAGGACTAAAAGAGGTCAGAGGCCATCCATATCATTAACCAAAAAAAAAATTGTTTGCAAGTAAATAGCACGTATGAGTCTCTTCATTAGTCCTTTGTTTCTTTTCTTTGCACTTATTATTTTATGTGGGGTTTAAATTTCTACCAGAAACAAAGAAATCACATGACCCCTGAGGCACCCCATGGTATCCTTTTGCATCGGCTGGCGGGGTTGGGAGTGGGAGGCGCTGTTCTTCAGTGGTTCTCCTCCTACCTCTCCGGTCGGTCGCAGTCGGTGTTAGTGGGGGGTCAGAGGTCAACCTCTAGGCTTCTCCCTTGGGGGTGCCTCAGGGGTCGGTTCTCTCCCCCCTGCTATTTAATATCTACATGAAACCGCTGGGCAAGATCATCCAGGGGCATGGGTGAGGTATCATCAGTATGCTGATGATACCCAGCTGTACATCTCCACCCCATGTCCAGTCAACAAAGCAGTGGAAGTGATGTGCCGGTGCCTGGAAGCTGTTAGGGTCTGGATGGGTGTCAACAGACTCAAACTCAACCCTGATAAGACGGAGTGGCTGTGGGTCTTGCCTCCCAAGGACAATTCCATTTGTCCGTCCATCACCCTGGGGGGGGGGAATTACTGACTCCCTCGAAGAGGGTTTGCAACTTGGGCGTCTTCCTTGATCCACAGCTTACATTAGAGAACCATCTTTCAGCTGTGGCGAGGGGGACGTTTGCCCAGGTTCGTCTGCTGCACCAGTTGCGGCCCTATCTGGACCGGCAGTCACTGCTCAGTCACTCATGCCCTCATCACCTTGAGGTTCGACTACTGTAACACTACCTATGGGGCTACCTATGAAGAGTGTTCGGAAACTTCAGATTGTGCAAATGCAGCTGCGAGAGCAATCATATGCTTCCCTAGGTATGCCCATGTCACACCAACACTTTGCAGTCTTCATTGGTTGCCAATCAGTTTCCGGTCACAATTCAAAGCTTTGGTTATGACCTATAAAGCCCTTCATGGCATTGGACCAGAATATCTGTGAGACCTCCTTCTGCCGCACGAATCTCAGCGACCTGTTAGGTCCCACAGAGTTGGCCTTCTCTGGGTCCCGTCAACAAAACAATGTCGTCTGATGGGACCCAGGGGAAGACCCTTCCCTGTGGCGGCCCCAACCCTCTGGAACCAACTCCCCCTGGAGATTAGGACTGCCCCCACCCTTCTTGCCTTTTGCAAACTTCTTAAAACCCACCTCTGTTGTCAGGCATGGGGAAACTGATTCCCCTGGGCCCTCCCCTCTTCATGTATGGTTTGTATGAGATGTTCGATTGTTTTTTATATTAAGGGTTTTTAAATTGTCTTTTTTAACTATTGGATTTGTATTGTTTTATTGTTGTAAGCCGCTCCGAGTCTCCGGAGAGGGGCGGCAAACAAATCTAATAAATAAAATAAAAATAATATATGAATATAATCCTGTCCATCTACAGTGGGCTATGGGAACACAGAATGTGTTGTGATACAGAACAAGAGTTTGAAATAAAGATTCATTGTATATTTACAATCCTTAAGGAGTGAAGAAAACTGACCTAGGAAAAAGGCTGAATTATGTAAAACTCATTATCTTTCCTAAGCTAATGTTCTTTTGATAAAGAACTTTTCATTGGGATAACAAGCTTATTAAAAATACTAAACCCAATTGCTGACCAGTAGTAGGATATTATATTCTGTCATCATCAGGAGTCTCTGCTATTTCCTTCAGCTGCATCTATAATTTTTTTTTCTATCCAGTATCTCTACAGTATTCCGATCGGTTTTTGAAATACAGTGATCCCTCGAGTTTCGCGATCTCGATCTTCGCGAAACGCTATATCGCGATTTTTCCACCCGATGACGTTACTCTCTTCTTTCCTTTCTCATCTTTCTTTCTCTCTCTCTTTCTCTATCTTGCTTCTTCCTCTCTCACACTCTCTTCCTCCCTCTCTCATCTCTTTCTTTCCTTCTCTCTCTTTCTCTATCTCTCCCCCTCTTGCTGGCGGGCGGCGGGCAGGCGAGCGGGGGCATCAGCGAGGAGCCGGGGTTTCCCCTTTGCGTGGGCGGCTGGGAAACCCCGATCTTCGTCTGCTCGCTGCTGCTGCGCCGAGCAGATCAGCTGCTGGGCGGCCGAAGGAACCTTCCCTGGGTCTTCCCCCTCTTGCTGGCGGGCGGGCGAGCGAGCGGCGGACATCAGCGAGGAGCCGGGGTTTCCCCTTTGCGTGGGCGGCCGGGAAGACCCAGGGAAGGTTCCTTCGGCCGCCCAGCAGCTGATCTGCTCGGTAGCGCAGCAGCAGCGAGGAGCCGAATCGGGTTTCCCCGCACGCAAAGGGGAAACCCCGATTCAGCTCCTCGCTGCTGCTGCGCTACCGAGCAGATCAGCTGCTGGGCGGCCGAAGGAACCTTCCCTGGGTCTTCCCGGCCGCCCACGCAAAGGGGAAACCCCGGCTCCTCGCTGATGCCCGCCGCTCGCCCGCCCGCCAGCAAGAGGGGGAAGACCCAGGGAAGGTTCCTTCGGCCGCCCAGCAGCTGATCTGCTCGGTAGCGCAGCAGCAGCGAGGAGCCGAATCGGGTTTCCCCTTTGCGAGGGCGGCGGAGAACGCAAACTCCACCATCTACGCATGCGCGGCCATAGAAAAAAAGGGCGCGCATGCGCAGATGGTGTTTTTACTTCCGCAACCCTACATCGTGAAAAATCGATTATCGCGAGGGGTCTTGGAACGGAACCCTCGCGATAATAGAGGGATCACTGTATAACAAATTTGTGGGGAAGATTCTACCAGACAAATTTGACAGGTAGGTGGAAATAAAAATAATTCTAAAATAAAAAATAAATAAAAAATAAATTCTCTATGCTAAGTCACTTACTTATTCCTCAAATAAGGACAAACGCTTGATATTTGGGGGGGGGGGATATTCAATTACTGAACATTTAAGAAGGTCTATATGCCCTTATAATGATAAGCAATGTGAAGAATGGGATAATTTATACACAACCATTTGTTTTTGTTTTTTTTAAAAGAACTGTATTTTCTGTTCTTTTATTTTGAAATGCTAGGAAGCACTGCAGGTTTAATTAACAATAAAGTGTAAATAGTGCCTGAGAAAACCTCTTCCGATTTGTCCTCATACTTTATGGCTCAAAATTGTATTAATTTTTCAAAGCAAAAATATGAAGAAAAATAAAAACAAAGGTAAAATAGAAGGGGAAGAGAGAAAGTGTTGGATGGGGGGGGATAAAATAAAATTGACTTCCAACTCCTTTTTTTCAGCTTTTTACTTTTCTATATTAATATATAACACAAAACCTATTTAATCAGCCAAAATCAAAGTTTCATTTTTTTTCTCACTTCAAGCAAAAAGCCACAAAGCGGTTTCCAAATAGAACCAGAATTAATTGTATTCTTTTTTTTAATCAAAGCAGTCAATTTAGTCATCTTTGTTAACTCCACCATCTTTTGCAGCTTTTCTACCATTGTGGGAATCACAGTGTTCTTCCATTTTTATGTACAAAGTAATCTTGCTGCACCTCACACAAAGAATCAAATTCATTCTCGAAGATCAAATATAGTATCTATCAAACATTAGCTTACCTGCTGTTGGCATAACTGATAGTGCTTTGACTGACCCAGGCACATGCTACTATTTGTCCCCTGAGATACGTGTAGCCTGCAATAAAAGAGAATCCCTTTTCAAAAGAACTGAAAATGTTGACTTCAGAGAGAATGAAACACCATTGGAAAAGTCTTTCAGAAACTGAGCTGCATATATATTGTAGTAGTGTGCTACTCCCTTCATTCAGGATGATTTTTCAGCTCCCCAGTGTAGTCTATAGTCTGGTCTTCTATCCAAGTTCATTACTACCTGGTATCGGGTGGGTTCTAATTTTTTGTACTACTAGTTCTGTAGGCATGGCTTATTTTGTGGGTGTGACTTGGTGATCACGTGACATTTGGTGTGGCTTCATGGACATGTGACTGGGTAGAGGGGTTGTGGGTGATCATGTGACTGGGTGGGTGTGGCCAACTTGACCTCACTCACATCAAGGGTTAGGGTGCCTGTCCTCGCCTTATCTCAAAGGCCTCAACGAGATACAATTTCGCTGTCTATTTACTACTACTTAACATCCAAACTATCCTATTTAATCTTATGTACGTATATATATGTACATATACATACATATTACACACAGGCACACAAAAAGAAACATTATCTACTATATATACTGTATGTGTATACACACACATACAGTACATACACAGTTCTAAAACTACACATTCAACATCACTTACTGCATTTGGAAAAACACACCCAGAGTCCATTTTTTGGCACACAATTAGAATAGAATAGAATAGAATAGAATAGAATTTTATTGGCCAAGTGTGACTGGACATACAAGGAACTTGTCTTGGTGCATATGCTCTCAGTGTACATAAAAGAAAAAGATACATTTGTCAAGAATCATGTGGTAGAACACTTAATTATTGTCATAGGGGTCAAATAAGCAATGAAGAAACAATCAATATTAATAAAAAATTTAGGATACAAGCAACAAGTTACAGTCATACAGTCCTATGTGGAAGGAAAAGGATGATAGGAATGATAAAAAAAACTAATAGAAATAGAAGTGCAGATTTAATAAAAGGTCTGACAGTGTTGAGGGAATTATTTGTTTTGTAGAGTGATGGCGTTCGGGGAAAAACTGTTCTTGTGTCTAGTTGTCTTGGTGTGCAGTGCTCTGTAGCGACGTTTTGAGGGTAGGAGTTGAAACAGTTGTGTCCAGGATGCGAGGGATCAGTAAATATTTTCCCCGCCCTCTTTTTGACTCGTGCAGTATACAGGTCCTCAACGGAAGGCAGGTTGGCAGCAATTGTTTTTTCTGCAGTTCTGATTATCCTCTGAAGTCTGTGTCGGTCCTGTTGGGTTGCAGCACCAAACCAGACAGTTATAGAGGTGCAGATGACAGACTCAATGATTCCTCTGTAGAACTGTATCAGCAGCTCCTTGGGCAGTTTGAGCTTCCTGAGCTGGTGCAGGAAGAACATTCTTTGTTGTGCTTTTTTTGATGATGTTTTTGATGTTACATGACCATTTTAGGTCTTGAGATATGATAGAACCTAGAAATTTAAAGGTCTCTATTATTGATATTGTGTTGTCTAGTATTGTGAGAGGTGGAATTGTGGAAGGGTTTCTCCTAAAGCTTACCACCATTTCTACGGTTTTGAGTGTGTTCAGTTCTAGATTGTTCTGGTCACACCACAGGATAGTTGTTCAACCTCCCGTCTGTATGCGGTTTCATCATTGTCTTGAATGAGTCCGATCACTGTTGTATCGTCTGCAAACTTCAGTAGTTTAACAGATGGATTGTTTGAGATGCAGTCATTAATGTATAGAGAGAAGTGGTGAGAGTACACAGCCTTGGGGGGCACCTGTGCTAATTGTACATGTATCGGATGTGATTTTTCCTAGCTTCACCTGCTGCTTCCTGTCTGTTAGGAAGCTTGTGATCCACTTACAAGTGTGTTCAGGTACCGCTAGCTGATTTAGTTTGGTTAAAAGAATATACGGTATGATGGTATTGAAAGCTGAACTGAAGTCTACAAATAGGACCCTAGCGTAGGTTATTGGAGATTCACAATGTTGAAGGATGTAATGTAGAGCCATATTAACAGCATCATCTGTTGATCTATTTGCTTGGTATGCAAATTGCAGGGGGTCTAACAGTGGATCCATGATGGTTTTCAAGTAGAACATCACTAGCCTTTCAAAGGTTTTCATAACTACAGATGTTAGAGCAACTGGTCTGTAGTCATTCAGTTCCTTAATGGAGGGCTTCTTCGGCACTGGGATGATAGTAGAGCGTTTGAAGCAGGAAGGAACATAGCACAACTCTAGTGATTTGTTGAAGATTTGGGTGAAGATGGTGGCCATTAACCATAACTTCTGTACATTAGAACATTATATACACTTTCAGATGTTCTGCCTAGCTTGCGCATGACTGTTACAGCCAGGAAATGTCATGGATTGAGTAAAACATGGTGAAACTCACTTAACAATGCTCTTGCATGGCAGCCTTGTTCTAGTAAACTCCCTTCCTTTCTCTCAATCTTCCTATTAGAGGCACCAAAATAATCCAGACAATGTAAGGTTTCCTGCTACAACAGAGGGCTGGACTCCGAGATATCTTCCAGCCCTAAATTGCTATGCTGTTTCAAAGTGTCTTCTGAAGCTACGTCTTGTGGCAGGATTCGTGGTGCTTCCTTCATCTTCTTTCTCTCTCTTCTCTCCTCTCCCTTCCTTCCTCTTTTTCTTTCTATTTCTTTCTTTCTTTCTTTCTCTTTTTCTTTCTATTTCTTTCTTTCTCTTTTTCTTTCTTGGCCCTCTCTCTCTCCCCTTCCTTCCTCTTTTTCTTTCTTTCTTTCTTCTGTCTCTCTACCTCTCTCTTTATCCTTCCCTCCCATACCTAACTCCCCTCACTGCCAATTTACTTCCTTCTGTGCCACATAGCAAAAAAAAAAAAAAAGCAAAAAAAAAGATGGCAACCGTATGCACAGTGCTGGAACTCGGCTTCTGTGCATACTCAGAAGGGATTTTTTAAAAAAAAATCCCCCCCCCCCAAAAAAGATGGGAGTGCCCATGGACTGACACCGACCAATTCAATGACCTCATCATGACGTCACCAGCAGGTCACTACCAGTTCAGGCAAATTGGTCCAAATCGGGAGGACACCCCCCCACCACCTGGTATGGCTGTGCAAAGTTTCATATTTTAACCGGAAAACAGAATTTAAAGCAACCATGCTTTTTTTCTTAAACTTACACAGTTGGCCTTTACAGCTCCTTTGCAATCCTGAAAAAGGAGACACGTACTTTAAAATGTTTTTGAATAAGGCAAGTAAAAATCTCATGCACACTCCAGATCACATTGCTTCTTAAAATCCAAAGCACTTCAACATTTTGTTAACTAGATCCAATACCATCTACTCTTTAAAAATCCACCACAGATTCTTTTGGGTTAAGCCATTCTGACACCCATAATAACTTTTGCGACTTTCCTCTATGCTACAATTTCTTTTTTTAGCATAAATATGAGCAAGAACTCTCCATTGAAATCTACTGCAACCAGACAAATATTCAGAATACTGTATCTCCAAAGAATTAACTGTGATTTCCTCAGCATTAACTAATATTCTACTCCAGCATTTCTGAATTCCAGACTTCCACAGCTGAATAGCATCACATTTTTCCCCAGAACTAACAGCGAAATAAAACTAGCTCAAGCTATATGGAATTTACTTCCAGGAAACAAAATACTGGATTGGAGTTTCAGCATGTACAAGCCTAACTTTATCATAAGGAGATGTGACAATATCAAATTTTACATATCATAACAAGCTGGAGTCCTGTCAAAGAAGCTTACTTCCCTACCTAACTTTGAACTTAAAGTGAGGAAGCTGCTTCTAAGCTTGAACAGCTGGATGGTAGACCTTCAACCAGTTAGGAACTTTTAATGGGGGTGGAGCACAGATTCTTGCCCTCAATTTAGTTATATAGGTAGTCCTTAACTTACAACCAGAATTGGCATCAGAATTTCTATTGTTAAGTGATTGTTAAGTGAGTCCCAACCGATTTAATCACCTTTATGCAAACTGTACCTTACCTGCACTTTAATCAGGGAATCAACTTAGGTTGTTAGTTACTGAGTCTCAAGAAAATAAAGAGAAAACAGTGAGGATTCTGAAAATTAACTACAAAGAGGATATTAGAGAAATAGAGCCACAGGGAGAAAAAGCGATTTAGTGAATTGCTTTGTCACATCTCAGGTTTTTTTTAAAAATTGTTTTAAAATGCCAAATGTAGTGTGATGGTAAAATTGACTCATCCAACTAAAGGTCCCACATTTCTGTCAAGTGGCCTTGGTCAATTACTTACCGCTGCCATAAGCAGTGCCTTTCTCTTGACATTACACCTCCTCCACAGGTGCGGGAACATGTAGACCAGGAACTCCATTCTCCCCACCATTTGGTGACCTCTTCATTCCAGGTACCAGCTTCTTCTGCTGCCTCACTACTGTCCTGACACAAACAGGGAAAGGTTACCTTAAGAACTCCAGAATTACTCCTAGTATCTCCATTTTTCTAACCTCAGATCCTAGGTCCCAGATTCCTAGATCCATATTTTGCTGTATGACAATGTTTTGGTTCTTCTGATGTTGACTATTGGATATATGTATATTATTTGCAGTTTTATATAATAATTTGTACTTTCCTGTATATATATTTGTTAATTATTAGATGCCTCCAAGTCCAGAATATACTTCCCAGGCCCAGTATTTGGGACTGATAAGTTATTTTTTGGGCTTTCTTCTCCTTCCTTCATAGTATTTACTTTAAAATCTTTATCTCAAACTCATGGTTTGGGGTTTTTTGTTTTTGTTTTGCTTTTTTTCATTTTTAACTCACTGAGGAACAGGGATGAGGAACTTCTCACTGGGCTAATTTGTGCTATTAGATCAGTGTTTTTCAACCAGTGTGCCGTGAGACATGGTCAGGTGTGCCGTGGGGAAATAAAACATGGGTCCCCAAACTACCATTCCTGCCAGGATATCCCTTTTGTGTTCATCGAAACAGGCCCAGGTTTCACACTAAGTGAGTGTAAATACATTTAGAAACTATATTATTAACTACAGTGGTACCTCATGATCCGAACCCCTCAACATACGAACTTTTCGAGATACAAACCCAGGGTTCGGAATTTTTTTGCCTCTTCTTACGAACTTTTTTCACCTTACGAACCTGCCAAGCCGCCACTGAGATTCCCCGCCTCCGGACTTTTGTTGCAAGCCACGCGCAGGTTTTTGTGATCCTGGGATCCCCTGAGGCTCCCCTCCATGGGAAACCCCACCTCCTGACTTCTGCATTTTTGTAATGCTGTAGGGAAATCCCAGGAAGGGAATCCCAGGAACGCAAAAACAGGCGCTCTGCTGGGCAGAGTAGGGGGGACAAAAACAGGAAGAAAAGACTCATGGAGCTCAAGGGAGGAGAAAGGTGTGGGGGAGATGAGGAGAGAGAGGTGGGCAAAAACGGGAGGGAAAGGCTCATGGAGCTCAAGGGAGAAGAAAGGTGTTCGCCTCAGCTTTGTCTGTCCGCCACTTTTTTTTTTAAGCCTTAATATTTTGGATTCTCCTACTGGGCTTGCACGCATTATTGGCTTTTCCATTGATTCCTATGGGAAACATTGTTTCATCTTATGAACTTTTCACCTTACGAACCTCCTCCCAGAACCAATTAAGTTCGTAAGACGAGGTATTACTGTATATGTATACAGTGATCCCCCGGTTATTGCGTCCCCGACCATTGCGAACAGGGTAATTCGCGATTTTTCAACCCGGAAGTCAAAACACCATCTGCGCATGCGTGCCCTTTTTTCTATGGGCACGCATGCGTAGATGGTGCCCGGCAGATCAGCTGCTGGGTGGCTTCCCTGGGTCTTCCCCCTCTTGCTGGCGGGAGGGCGAGCAGCGGGCATCAGCAAGGAGTTTCCCCACCGCCCACGCAAACTCCTCGCTGCCGCCCGCCCTTCGCCCGCCCACACCGCTCATTCTCGCCGCTTTGGAGCTGAGTCCTGAAGCGAATTCGCTTCAGGACTCAGCTCGAAAGCGGCCAGAGCGAGCGCGGACAAGCCGTTCGCTGGCGCTAGCTCTCGCCTGCCTGCCCGCTAGCGAGGAGCCGCCTGCCTGCCCGCTAGCGAGGAGCCGAAGATTGGGGGCGGGGCGGCTGTTTTAAAACGTCGCCACCGGCATGGGGGGCTTGCCAGCACCCCCCGGAACCCCAACCCGGGTTTGGGGGGCTGCTAGGAAGCCCCCCATGCCGGCGGCGACGTTTTAAAACACCCGCGCGACTTTCCAATGAGTCCCGAAGACAAACGTCAAACTTCCGCATTTGTCTTCGGGACTCATTGGAAAGTCGCGCGGGTGTTTTAAAACGTCCCCGCCGACATGGGGGGCTCGCTAGCACACCCCCGAACCCCCAACCTGGGTTTGGGGGTGTGCTAGCGAGCCCCCCATGTCGGCGGGGACGTTTTAAAACACCCGCGCGACTTTCCAATGAGTCCCGAAGTCCCGCCGACATGGGGGGCTCGCTAGCACCCCCCCAAACCCCCAACTCATGTCGGCGGGGACGTTTTAAAACACCCGCGCCACCCCCAATCTTCGGCTCCTCGCTAGCGCTGCGGAAGTAAAAACACCATCTGCACATGCGCAGATGGTGTTTTTACTTCCGCAGCGCTACTTCGCGAAAACCCGCTCGTTGCGGGGGGTCCTGGAACGGAACCCTCGCAACGAGCGGGGGATCACTGTAATATGTACTGTGTTAGAGTGTCATTTTGTGTCATTTTGGTTGGTGGTGTGCCCCAGGATTTTGTAAATGTAAAAAATGTGCCACAGCTTAAAAAAGGTTGAAAATCACTGTATTAGATTGACCCATCCAGTTTATGGGGCTTTGAGTAAGATTTCCTCTGCTCCACAAAAATGCCTAATAGCGTGAGCTGTATTGTGTTCCCTTGCCCATCATTTCGCCTGGTTGGGAGGATTGCCAAAGGTGGCAACAGATAGTCTTGTGAGTATAAGTGGTCCTTGATGTGCAGCGACTAATCAAAGCTACAATAGCTCTGCATGAGTGGTACGTATTACCAGCCCCTTGAAGTTTTGATCACTGCAGTGCTTTGCAACGTGATTGTACTCTGGGTGCACAGCAACCAACCTGAATATTTGATCGTCACTGTGTTGCATGGTCACGTGACCACAATTTGCAACCTTCCCTGCTGGCTTTCCACTAAGTCAATAGGGAAGCTGGCAAGAAGTAGGAAGCTGTTTATGTGAGGTCCTCACTTAAGGACCCACAATGATTCATTTAATAGCACGAGATGAATGGAACTGCTGCCACTGAGCAATGCAGTGATATGACATCACAATTTAGTTATATCATTTAGTGACAGCACTTTCAGTCCCAATTACTGTCTTTTAGCTAGAACAACTGAATTTCTCTTATATCACTTGCAGCCATAATACCATTGTCTGACATTGCTTTGGTTAGATATATATGTGAATAATATAGAGAAAACAGAATTGATTGAGCATAGCTAACCTTTTCCGGACCGAGTGCCCAAATGCATATGCAGGGGTGCGCCTGAATCCCCCAAAATGCAATGCATGAGGCACCTGCGCACACATGTGGCCAGGCACATGCGCCCCACCCCAGCGCATGCAGCTCCCCTGCATGCTCCTCACCTATGCATGCACAAACACACCCTGCATGTGTGCACATGCCTCCCCCGCATGTGTCCCCCCACCCTGTGCATATGCGGCAGAGACCTGAAGACCAGCTGGCTGGTTGGAGGCGGGTATGCATGAGCGGCAGAACTGAATTGGTGCGACGGCTTTCATGCCCCAAGAGGGTGCTTCATGCCTCCTGTGGCAGAGGAATAAAGTAGGCTTCATTTGAGCCTCTGCAATTACTTCCTGACAGAATTAGTAATCGAGGTTCGACTACTGCAACACTCTCTACATGGGGCTACCTTTGAAAAGTGTTCAGAAACTTCAGATCGTGCAGAACGCGGCCGCGAGAGCCATCGTGGGGCTTCCCAGATTCGCCCACGTTTCTACAACACTCCATGGCCTGCATTGGCTGCCGATCAGTTTCCGGTCACAATTCAAAGTGTTGGTTATGACCTTTAAAGCCCTACATGGCATTGGACCAGAGTACCTCCGGAACCGCCTGCTACCACACGAATCCCAGTGACCGATAAGGTCCCAGAGTTGGGCGAATCTGGGTCCCGTCGATTAAACAATATCGTTTGGCGGGCCCCAGGGGAAGAGCCTTCTCTGTGGCGGCCCTGGCCCCCTGGAACCAACTCCCCCCCGGAGATTAGAACTGCTTCCACCCTCCTTGTCTTTCGTAAACTACGCAAGACCCACCTATATCACAGGCATGGGGAAGTGAGACACCTTTCCCCAGGCTTTTTTATATTTTATGTTTGGTATGTATGTGTTGTTTGGTTTTAAATATGATAGGGTTTTATATGCTTCTTTTTAATATTAGATTTGCTTCGCTGTAATATTGTTTTTATTATTGTTGTGAGCCACCCCGAGTCTTCGGAGAGGGGCGGCATACAAATCTAATAAATTATTATTATTATTATTATTATTATTATTATTATTATTATTATTATCATCATCATCATCATCATCATCATCATCATCATCTATCACATAGGACACAGATACTGTAATTCCAACACATGAAAGACTGTGTGCTGCAGATCTGTATGAGTCACTGTTCTGAATCTTCCAGAAAGTGGCAGTGAACGTGGAAAGGAGTGGAAAATGGAGAGGAGCTGATATATCTCCTGGAATTTTGTTGCTACAGCTGTACAAAGAAGTGGCATAGTAATCCTGATTACATTTCTATCCATGAGAGATGATGCTGTCATTAGCACTCCATGCTGCTTCAGTTTTTCTGTACTTTCAGGAAAGTTAATGCTTACGTATCAGTGAGAACATCTGAAGGAGGCAAGGCAATGAGGAAAGTAAAGCTTGCCTAATGACAATTTTGGAACATTTTTCCAGCTAGTAGAGGTTTGGGGGGGGGGGGAGGAGTTGCATAAGAAAATCACTGAGATGCAATTGAAAGGAGCAGCAGTGCTCCCCATCCCGGACAGAAAAAGAGGTGACTCTTTCTTATTCAAAGACTGAGGAGGGTTTTCTGTGGGGTTTCTGAAAAACAGGGTTACAATGGGTTCAGTGATCCATGAAATCTAGGGCGGCTAAAGCAAGTGGACTAAAATGGGGAGGGGTTGCCTCCTTCATCTAATGGCAGAGGTAGCGCTTGATAGACTGGATTTTCAATGGGTGTTCTGTAATAATGAAAGGGTGTGATGGAGAACTTTTTACAATTGTGGGAAGAAAAGAATTATCAAAGAGCACAGGGCTCTAATTGCAGGTTGGTCTGGTCAGATGGTATGTCTTTGCATTTCTCACAAAAGGCTAAATGAATGCACCTTTCTTCCCCATCTAAAATGAAATAATGAACGTCTGGCAGTTCTTAAAAATGTCCTGAGGATAAGCAATCCAAAAACTAAGAAGAAAAAAAAACAGGCAAAAGATTTATTTCTTCTGAAAATAAAAAACATATACAGTGGTATCTCTACTTATGAACTTAATTAGTTCTGTGACCAAGGTCTTAAATAGAAAAGTTTGTAAAAAGAAGCAATTTTTCCCATAGGAATCAATGTAAAAGCAAATAATGTGTGCGATTGGGGAAATCACGGGGAGGGTGAAGGCCCTGTTTCCTCCCAGGAGATTCCTAGAGAGGCCCCATGGAGGCTTTTCCCCACTATTTCTGGCCCTGTTTCCTCCCAGGAGATTCCTAGAGAGGCCCACGGAGGCTACTCCCTGCCTTTTCCGGTTACAGTTTCGGAGGTTCGGGTTTATAAGTGGGAAATGGTTCTTGAGAAGAGGCAAACAAATCTTGAACACCCGGTTCTTATCTAGAAAAGTTTGTAAGGCAGAGGTACCACTGTACAGTAGTTGATTTTTTCCAGCAGCCAAAATCTTTTAACATATGTAGCTAAAATATTATAACTGACTACATTTGGACATTGTAAACATGATACATGAAAGAGGAAGCAATTGAGATGCATGAACTGAGCCTGTGCATCACACACCCTTATTTCCATAGAATTTTGTTTCCCAATGGTGTGCAACTTACTTAGAAATGTGCATCTTAACATTCTTTAAAATGGCACAGAAGGTTACAGGAGTCAGGAAAAGCCACTTCTCTGGCCCATGTCCTGAAAGATTAGATGCAATAGAAATAGGATACAACACATTCATTACTACTATGCCTTGATCATCCCCACATGTGAAATGTTCTTCTTTCTATAAAAGGTACCACATTCAGGAGAAGAATAGGAGTGTTCAGGTGCAAATATCCTGCTAGTCACTGGATGCTTGGTTAGGACCAAGGTATTCAGAAGGTATTCCTGTTCAACACCCAAATATGATTTTCTATTTTGCTTCTTAAGCTTTTTAAGATCTACATGAAATCACTTAAGTTTTGGAATGGGATGTCATCAGCTTGCTCAGTGTTTCCCAACCATGGCCACTTGAAGATATTTGGACTTCAACTCCCAGAACTCCCCAGCCAGCATTTGCTGGCTGGGGAATTCTGGGAGTTGAAGTCCAGATACCTTCAAGTGGCCACGGTTGGGAAACACTGAGCTAGATGATAACAACCAGTTCTGCTGCCCTTTCCCTTTTAATTTAATGCCTTGGAGGAAGATGGCTGTCTAACAAATTTAAAAAATAAAATAAATTGTAGGGAAACAATCAAAAGAGTGATAAATGCCTAATTTTGATAATAACCTGGATGAGGAAAAATAAGCTGAAATTATATCCAGACAAGTCAGAAGTGCTGTTAATAAAAAGAAAACTGGACTTGGTTAAGGTAAAGTTTATTTTCCTTGGGAATAAGATTATTATTTGACCACCACTGTTTAATTGGATTTGCAAAGTGGTTATAGTGAAGAAAAATTATGCACAACTACAACTAATGGGCCACCGGAGTAGCCTTCCTGAGCTATTTGACAGAACAGCTTGGTTAAAACTCATCTTGACATGCCCTTAATATGAAAAATGTCCAGAAGTTGCAAAGTACAGGGGCCAAATTATTGATTACTGCATGGCTCTGGGATCATATAACGCCTCTTCTAGAAACATTTTCACTGGTTATCATAAATATCGGCATAACCTAAGGTGCCTTTTTGATCTTCAAAATGCTAAGTAGGGATACAGTTTATTTGCTGGACTGCCTGTTTGAAATGAATCTAGCCAGCTCCTGATACAAGCAGAAAAGTCCCTTTGAAAATGCTCCTGCTGCCAAAAGATGGACAGCCAGGGACTTGGGCAAGGATCTTCTGTTGAATATCTCCAAAATAAACAATGCATTTCCTAAAGGAAGGAGCTTAGCTCTTGTTGTCCCATTATTTAGGAAGGTAGTTAAGAACATCGCTTTGGCAAACTTTTTTAACTTCTTAATTATTTTTAATTAATTTTTATTTTGACCGAATTGTTTTCTTTCTTTATTCCTATTTTTATTGAGTGTTAGTATAACACCCGAGTAAGATTTAAGATTCAATAAGAATTTTTTAAAATATTTTTTAAAAGTTTTTAAGATTTTTTTAAAAAAACCAACAACCAAATTCTGAATGTTCATCTAGGGCAGGGTTTCGGTGATTCAATCCTGTATTTGATAAATCCCAAATCACCTATGCCTGTCCATTTTCTGCCCTAATTCGAGTCCATCAGAGACGCTTTTAAAGCCACCGGTGACAATGCCACGAGTTGGAGAGGGGAACTAGCTGCAATGGGCAAAAATAAAAGAGGTTTCGGAATAAAATAAAATAAAATAATAAAATAAAATCCCAGCCTGAATTATAAAGCAGACGCCGCGGAAGTTTCAAAAGAGCAGGGCAGAGCAGGCTAAACCAGCGCCGCAATTCCACGCATTTTGTCGTCTTTTACTCGGCACCGATGCCCAAATTTTAAAAGGAACGAGGCGGGAAAACGCCCTAGCAAAGAGGTCGGTGTGGAGCCAAGATTCGCGACTTATCCGAAGAGTAGAGAAGGACAGCCATTCGGGGTATTATTACTTTCCCGAAATGGGGTAGCCGGTGGCTACGGCGGGATGTACTCTGCTTGCGAGCCCAGCTAGGGGTAGCCGCGGCGGGGGACGCACATAAACTGCCTTTCAAAGAATCCTTGTGGGAAGGGTGCCGAAAATCCCCCCAAACGCAGCTGGGTGGCTGAAAAATCGCCCCCCGCCACGAAATTACCTCACCATCCGCCGCCTCGGGCCCCTTACCTTAACGCGGAGCGCCCAGGCGAAGAGCAGGAATATGGACTGCAGGATAGGGAGCCGGCGGGCGGCGAAGGCGGGAGGCGCGGCCATCGTGCTCGCTAGCGCTCCATGAGCGGCCAAAAGGCGGCAGCGAAGTCCCGGCGGCAGCAGGAGCAGCTGCCTGAACCCAAACCGGCATGGCCGAGTCAGTAAATAATGACTTTCCAATCTGACGGCGTGTCTGCGGGAGCGCGGGGCAAACCCTGCGGCTTCTGGGCAGCAGTGATTGACAAGGCAACCCGCAGCCTCCCCAAGACGCCGCTAGTGGGACGGAAGGAAGGAAGGAGTGAGCGAGGGGGGTCTTCCTGTCTGCCCCCTTCCTCCCTCTTCAAAGGGGAGAGACAAAGGATCCCGGCGCAGCGGGAGCCTTTCTACGGCAGCCTTTGCCCGCCGGCTGGTTTAGGAAAGGAAGGCGGGAGGGCCCGACATCCTCCCCTGCTTGACTGTCAAAGAGGCCCTTCAGCAAGAGAGAGCTTGCCGGATTAGGCAGGGCGGGAAAAGTAGGCAAGGTTCCGGGGGGAGGGGGGGCGCTGAACTCTTTGGAACCATGTTTTCTTGCAGATTAAATAAATAATTTAATAAGAGATTAAATCTTTTATTGGATTGGGGGGTGCAGTTTTGGATTCAACAATAAAAAGGCTTTTTAAGGCCAAACATTTAGGGGAGTGGGAGTAAAAGACCTTGGAATACTAATATCAAATGATCTAAGTGCCAAAGCCCACTGCAACAATATCGCCAAAAAGGCTTCTAGAGTTGTTAACCTGATCCTACGCAGCTTCTGCTCCGGCAATCTCACACTACTCACCAGAGCCTACAAAACTTTTGCCAGGCTCATCCTTGAATACAGTTCATCTGTCTGGAATCCATACCACATCTCGGACATCAACACTCTTGAAAATGTCCAAATCACCAGAAGAGCCCTTCACTCCTCCACTCGAAACAGAATACCCTACGAAAGCAGGCTATCAATCCTAGGAATAGAAAGCTTAGCCTAAAACACGATCTAAGTATTGCCCACAAGATCATATGCTGCAGCGTTCTACCTGTCAATTACTACTTCAGCTTCAATCGCAACAACACAAGAGCACGCAACAGATTCAAACTTAATATTAACCGCTCCAAACTTGACTGTAAAAAAATATGACTTCAGCAACCGAGTTGTCGAAGCGTGGAACTCATTACCTGAGTCAGTAGTGTCAACCCCTAACCCCCAACATTTTCCCCTAGTCTATCCACGATTGACCTCTCCAGGTTCCTTAGAGGTCATTAAGGGGCGTGCATAAGTGGACCAGTGTGCCTTCCGTCCCCTGTCCAATTGTCTCTCCTTATCTCATTCATCTTTTCTTCCTTTCAAATATGTTCACCTAAACTTTTATATCTTTTCTTCTATTCTTTTCTTTACTTATATTATTACATATCTATTCTCTTCAATGTGTATTATGTATTGGACAAAATAAATAAATAAATATAGGGATCTGTTGTAAGTGTGCATAAATGCACCAGCATGCCTTCCCTCCCCTGTCGTAATGTTTCTTCTTTTTTTTACTACTTTCATTTATATGAATATTATTATTTCTAATGCTTTCCCCCCCTATTTTTTTCTTTTACTAGCATCATATACTGTATATAAATGTTATTATATCATTACATACTTGACAAAACAAAAAAATAAATAAAATAAATAAGCAAATGGCTGTCATGGGGAAAGTAAACCGGTCAGCTTTTAGTTATTTATTTTAATCATTTGTCGAACATGTATAGGATACTAGCTGTTTGTATAAACATAACATAAGCAAAAGAAAACAACTCCGTCGCCTCCGATCTGATCTAAATGTAGTTCATATACCAAAGTGTCCTTCTGGTTAGGGTTAGTAGCTGCTTCACCTTCAACCACAGCAATACATGAGCATGTAATAGATTCAAACGCAATGTAAACCACTCCAAACTCAACTGCAGAAAATGCGACTTCAGCAATGGAGTGATCAATGCCTGGAACGTACTACCTGAGTCTGGTTTCTTCTCCAACCCCCAAAACTTTAACTTTAGATTGTCTACAGCTGACTTCATCCCTTTTTTAAGAGGTCTGTAAGGGGTGTGCACCTACCATCCCTGTCCTATTGTCCTCTTTTGTCGTTACTTTTTACTTATGTTTATACAAACTACTACTATCTTATATATGTTTGACAAAACAAACAAACAACAAATTAAAAAGTATGGATAAATGAGGACAATAGGACATGGACGGTAAGCACAATGGTGCACTTATGCACACCACTTAACTTAAGTCAAAGGTTCAAATTTAACCCTGAAGTTGTTGATGTACCTTAAACTGTCTCAAGGATTGGGAATTTACTGTCAAACAGGACAGGCAACCGTTTCAAAGTTTTTCCTTTTTGCTAACCTTTAATCCTTGATTATTGTTGAGTACTACATAAACAATGTTTTGCATTATAGGGCCCCTTCCCAATGGCACCCATGGGATCATGCTACTTAACCTCTGAAGTACAGTACCATAGTTTGCTCTAGGGAAGGTGAAAGCCTTTTGGCCTGCTCTTTTCAGGAATTTAAATGGAATTTACTGGGAGCCAGAGGAAACCCTATTTTCATCATAAAGGTGTGGATTTCTATGGCTTAAAAAAATGGAACTATCATAGATAAGGAAAATGATCTTTTAAAAGAAGAATAATTTTAATGAGAGAGATGAATCATAGTAGTATCAAGTCTGGAGTAGATGGCATACCTGGTTAGAGAATAGAAGGATAACTACAGAATAAGAATTATATAATAGTAGATATAAGATTGATGAGTATATTGTATATTTGTGTAAGTAGTAATAAAAAGTACAATGAGTGTATAATATAGTATAATCCATTATAGAATTAGAATCTATGAAAGTTATGGATATTAGTGATACCGATGCAAATTTGCTGTAATGAAATAAAATTTTTGTTTTGTGGGTTTCTTGTGTTTTGAATGTTGAAAATGTTCAATCATTTTTTTTAAATAAAAGAATAACAATTTTCAGGTACAGTATTATTATTTTGTATAAGAAAATGGAGTTGGTATTGTTTCTAAAAAGTTGGTGCTTTGTATGTCAATTATAAGCTGTTTCAAAATGTTAAAATTCTTTGAACAAAGGTGGAAGGGGCATTTAAGATTAAGATTAAGATTTATTAGATTGTATGCCACCCCTCTCCAAAGACTCAGATTGAGAAGAATTGAGCAGAATGTTATATCAAAAAAGGGAGAAATGAATTTGTGTAAGGGGATAAAAGCTGATGAATGCTTTGTTCCATGTCCATTTTCTGTGTACCTGTGTTTGCAAATACATAACTAAACTTCCTTGCTGCTTACAAGTTGTTGTCTCAGGTAGTTCCACATGCGCCCACTGTTTATAACAGAACTAATTGATATAACAAGGCTTGGCTAAAAATCAGGATGTATGCAAACATGTATCTCTCAACGACTGCACGGGTAGTTCTTGACTTACAACCACAACTGAACGACAGTGAATTTGGCTTCCCCACTAATTTTGCTCGTCAGGAGGTCATAAAGGGGGATCATGTGAGCCCCAGGACATTGCAACCATCATAAATATGAGTCAGTTGCCAGATGTGAATTTTGATCACATAATCATGGGAATGCCGCAACGATCGTAAGTGTGAAAAATGGCCATGTCACTTTTTTCAGTACCGTTGTAACTTCAAATGGACAACTAAATGAACTGTCGTTAAGTCAAGGACTAACATATTTACAAATACCTGGCATATAACAATGTGCAATTAAATAATAAATACATTACTTTTTGAGCAACAAAGTCAGTTATTACCCATAAACAGAAATTTCTGGATGATCTTTTATTTTAAAAATGGTTTCATGAGATTTTGTTGATTGCCTTGCTTGAGAAGTACTTTAATAAATTTGCATGCTTAGAAACAAAGGAAGCCTGTTTTTTTCCTCTGTTTTATCTGTTTTATAAATGTATTTATTTATTTATTAAATTTATAAATCACAAAATGAATACTTATCAGACGTTTGGAAAGTTTAAATGATCTGTTATAAATGGTATATGGACCTGTACTCTATATAATGTAATGTTAAGAAATTTCTAAATAATATTTCAGTTTTTAAAAATCAGTAGACCAGTAATTGTTTTTGCAGAAATCAGAAAATATTTGATTCTCATGTTTGTATATCTAGAATTTATATAAAAAGACAAATTCCAAATTAATTCCAACACAATGAGAATCATCCAGAAATACAGTATGTGTTACCAACTAGACTTGCTCTAAGGATAGTTTCGCTCAATGGAGTTTAGCAGGTTGATACATAGAATATATCACATTGGAAGACAGACAAATGAATGGCAGTGCATGATGTTAATAAATCTTGTAATAATACTGCCAAAATAGCTCTGGGAATAAGAATCAACATCTTGGCCTGTCAGTCCTGGTTCTGAATCTTTGCATTATTATTTCATGGTAAGTAGAAGTTATGGATCAAGAAACTATCTATATAAACAAACATAGGATGTTAATTCCTTACCCGTGATGAGCTATAGGAATATTGTAACTTGAAGCAACCAGAAACTTCTTTCATGCAAAACATTTTCCTCTGGATTTCAATCCCTCTTATTGTTTTTTAGTTAATTAGGTAGATATTTGAAAAATGCTCTGATCTTATAAATCAGAGCAGATATTGTTGTATTATACGGTTTAGTTATAAACAGTGGTCTATGTTGTTTATCCAATAATTTTCAGGAGAAACCTCAGGACCAAATGAGAAAGCTTTTAGCTGATCAGCCATAACTTATAATTTCTCACATCCCACAAAAACAATTGTCTATAATTATTGCCATTAACTCTGGTGAGAAACTTAGAATTCATCATTTCTGTCTCCTTGTGTGGTTTCTGCAGCCTTGTATATATTATCTTTTGCAATTTTTCCTTGGGTTTTGGTCCTTTATAATTACCAGGTATTGCACAACATTTGGATTTCTTTTTCTGCATTCCCTTATGTATTTTATACATTAATGTTAAAGTGAATTTAAAAATAAAATTCATGATTTTATGTACGTTTAACTTTGTGAAATTATTCCAATTGGAATTGAGTTTTATATACATTATTTATAAAATATGGGGAGAAAAATACAAAAGCATGTCTATTTTTGCTATTTTGAGCTGTCCAAAATATTTGGATGTACTCATGTATAGCATATAAACTAGGGTTGTACAACTTCTATTAAGTAAAGAACTTTTCAAAGCCTTCATCAAATTAAAAGTCATTAGCCCTAAAGTGTTCATTGAAAAAAAAAAAAAGTAAAGATATACTGTACGGTAATCTTAAAGCTAGAATTTGTGTTAACAACAATATAACCACCAAAAGCCAACTTTAAATGTCAAAGTAGAAACCAAAAAGCACAAAAAAGAAACTAGAATAGAATTTTTTTATTGGCCAGGTGTGATTAGACACACAAGGAATTTGTCTTAGTGCATTTGCTCTCAGTATAAGGGGCAGAGAAGTACTAACACAAATAAACTGCTATATTTGAGATTTTCTTTCAAATTTTGAGCCTCAGCTGAATGTCTTGATCAGAGGTCTTCAAATTTGGCAACTTTAAGATCTGAGGACTTCAATTCCCAGAATTCTCCAGCCAACATAGCTTGCGTAGCTGGCTGGAGAATTCTGGGAGTTGAAGTCCACAAGTTTTAAAGTTGCCAAGTTTGGAGCTCTTAATTATGACAATTGAAAGGGTAATTCTTGGCTGTGAAAAAACTGCACCCTATTTTAGGTTTGGATTCGATTAAAGGTCCAGAGAGGTCCAGTGTTGTTCTCTGATTTTCTCTCTCCTACCATGATGTATACTGGATGCAAAGTGCCTGAGTCATTGATCAGATGACCACAGCGACGCAGTGACAGATGCAACTTTGAGGACTGGTCATAAACTTTTTCAGCTCTGTCTTAATTTCTAACCATAACTGAACAAGGACCATCTGTGGTGGCAGTGTTTAGAATATAGAATTGTAAGCTAATTCTGCTGACTCCCAGGTGGAATTTGATTCTTACCGGCTCAAGGTTGACTCAGCCTTCCATCCTTCCGAGGTCGGTAAAATGAGGACCCAAATTGTTGGAGGCAATAAACTGCTTAGAGCAGACCTGGGCAAGGGGCGGCCCACAGGCCGCAACCGGCCCGCCTGCTATCTGTGACCGGTTTCCTGGAGGAGGAAGACATGAAGTGGGGGGGGGGGGGAACAAGCACCTCAAATGAACAGGACAAAAAAGCACCCACCAACAAGGCTCTCTTAGAGCCCCACTGTTGCGGGACAAATCGGGGTTGCCCCTTTTAGTCCCACTTTGCCGCAGGAAAGCAACAATTCCTCCTTCCTCACGGCTCTCTCCTCTCTGCAGTGCCGGACAAAAGGCAGCGTGTTGGGGGGGGCAGTTGCTGAGGCTGAGGGCAGCAGCAGCAGCAGCAACCCAACCGTGGCGGAAACAGGCTGGGCAGCCGAGACAGGGGGGAAAAAACAACAGCCCAGAGGATAGGATGCAAGGGCGGAGGGATGCTGAGGGAGGCAGTGGCGGGCCGACACAGGGAAGGAAGGCAGGCGGAAGGCTTCACACTATATTGGGTGTTATTGTGCCATAAGTGAGTGTTATTGTGATAATGTGGGGGTGGGGCCAGCTGGGAGTGGAGGTGTGGGCTGCTGGGGAGGGGCAGCTTGAGTGAGGAAGTGAAGGGAGGAGTGGGAGCAGAGCGTAGGGGCCAATAAATAAATAAGGAACAGGGAGAAGGTTGTGCTCTTTGTGTGTCTATGTGTGTATTGGGGGTGGTGGTGGTGATAATTTAGGAGAAAGAAAACAAGAGGGTAGAACTGAGTTAATTATATTAGTCCGGCCCTCTAAAACCATCCCAATTTCTCACGCCCCATAGCAAAATTAATTGCCCACTCCTGGCTTAGAGAGTGTAATAGCACTGTAAAGTGTTATGTAAGTATAAGTGCTGCTACTATTGCTATATATATATTCATGCCTACTATGTTCTCTTCCATATAAAAACCATTTAAACATTTGAAATTTTGAATATGTATCCGGTCATTTTAATATAATTGGAGAGTTTTTTCAACTAAGCAAAGCCGATTGTTAAGTGAGTTGTGCCTGATTTTACAACCTTTATCGCTGCAGTTGTTAAATGAATCCAGCTTTCCCCACTGACTTTGTCAGAAACCTCTTGGGAAGGTCACAAATGATGATCATTTGCAATTATAATACATCAATTGCCAAATTCCAGAATTTTGATAATGTGAATGCAGGGACACTGCAAAAGCCATTGGTGTGAGGATTGGACATCAATCACTTCTCAAGTGCTCTTGTAACTTTGAACAGTTGTTACATGAATGGTCAAAGTCGAGGATTATTTATATAGGTCGGCACCAGTGTTACACAAAAACACACATTTGCTATATATAAACACTAGATGGCATTATATTGTTTCAAATATCACCTTTCTAAACATGAAAAGCAACAAAGTGAGGTAGGAATTAATTTCAGACCTACTACTAGGACACATCAGCCTTCCCCAGTCAACTGTCTTCCCGATGTTTTGGACTACAGCTCCTATAATTTCCCATTATCTAGCCAGATATTTCAAGCATTCATTCTGAGAATATTCCTTTATATTTCCTAAGAGCAAAACTACATCTATGCCTACAGAAAAGTAAATTCCACTGAATTCAATAGAATTTATTCCCAGGTTAAGTAGTTACAGTGCCCCATCTCTCTCTCTCACACACACTTTCTCTCTTAAGGCTAATGAAGTATTTTCTTCTTATTGTCATGTACTGCATTTAATGACAACATATTCTAATTGTTAATATTGCTGGCTATAAATCAAATACATCATGAATGGCATGCAGTAAATTCCCTCACAAATGCCCTTTAAAATAGCGGCTTCTAACTTGTTTGGCTTGGTGGATTAGTGGAAGCAGTAGTAGGGGATAGTTTTGTGTGCACACATATTTACATTTGGGCTTGCATATCACTTCTGCAGCCCAGTTAAAAGACACATGTAACTTAAAGTTTAATTTTGTAGCATGGAAAGTTTTCTGGATCACTCATGTCAAACCCTTTCTAGGTTAGTCATCTAAACCAATTTCTCCATATGTGGTGATTTAAAGGTGATTTGATTAGATTTACATTCAAAAACCTCTCCAATAACTATTCGTCCATTTCCTGAGCTTTTATGAATTTTCAAAAACTCTTGGTAAATTTGCTTTTTATGAATTGTTAGATTAAAAGGTGATAGCAATTTTTCAGTCAAAACCATGCAGTGGGAATTACGGTGGTACCTCTACTTAAGAACTTAATTCATTCCGAGACCAGATTCTTAAGTAGAAACATTCGTAAGTAGAAGCAAATTTTCCCATAGGAATCAATGTAAAAGCAAATAATGTGTACAAACCAAGTAGGAAAATACAAAGCTTTAAGGCTTAAAAAAAAAGACTTGGGAGGATGAAGCAGAGGCAAACGGAGTGGGGAAAGGGACAGCAAGAGGTGGCAACCGGTGACAGTCCAAACGAAGCAAGGTGAAAAGAGCCTCTCTTGGGCTCCATGAGTCTTGAGCTCCAGTGGGGTGGAGAAAAACCTTTCCCCTCTCTTGAGTTCCATGAGTCCTTGCCTCCCGTTTTTCTCCACCCCGCTCTGATCATTTCCCCACCTTTCTCCTCTCTTGAGCTCCATAAGTCCTTGCCTCTCCTTTTTCCCCACCCCGCTCTGATCATTTCCCCACCTTTCTCCTCTCTTGAGCTCCATAAGTCCTTGCCTCTCCTTTTTCCCCACCCCGCTCTGATCATTTCCCCCACACCTTTCTCCTCTCTTGGGCTCTATGGGTCCACCTCTCACTGTCCCTCCCCCCACTCCGTTTGCCTTGCTTCGTCTGCCCGCCACCGCTTCCCCTCTCGCTGTCCCTCCCCCCACTGCTCAGAGCAACAGCAGCAACAGCATCCAAGAAAGAAGTGAGGGTTCAAGGGTTTGTAAGTAGAAAATGGGAATTCTCATATAGATTGTTAACTGTCACAAAGTATAGATATATATGTAACATGGTTTCAAGGGAAGATTCCAATTTCTTGTAGTTCATTTGTAATAAACCTAAATAAAATGAAAATAATTTCTATGTATTGCAGCTACCATAGGTTTAGGCTGTCAATTCTGTACAGATAGCTGTATGTTTGTTAACCCAGCATCACTTCAGTGAAGCAACTACATCATTTAAAAAAAAATCTCGTAACTTTGTAGTCACTAACTGAATAACAGTAGTTCCAATTTATTACTAGAATGGAATTTATGATACTTATGTAATTTATAAGGTAGCTTTTCCAACTACCGTATTTTCCTTTCATTTTTTTTACAACAGTTCTAACAACTCTCAAACACCTTCAATGCCAAGATATCCAAGTAAGTTCAAGAATACTAATCAATGGCTGAAAAAATACTAAATTAGATGAAATGAGGCATTAGATTCCATTCCCAATGAGATATTTATATTGTACCCTTGGAAAAAATTGCAGTTTGAACCATAAATTAAAAATAACCAAAATTGAGAAGAGATGCAATATATGTAACAGCTTCTTTATATAGAGAATAGTATATCACATTATAGTAAAAGCTATTTAGAAAATATGCTTTAGATATTTAGATACAGTGCATTTTACTTATTTGACATGCCAATCTATGAAGTCTGTATTAAAAAAGCCCTTTTTATACATTCAATATATTAACTGCATAAATTCAGAAAATTATCTAGTTTATTTGCCAATTGGCTTTGATATCAGCATTTTCAGTAAGTTGGCTGAATTAATATGAGATTTTGTGCAAATACGCTGAACTTTGTAGTGTTTGCTTAAGAGGAGTTATCACAATCACCAGTTAATTGCTAGAATTCTCAAATGCCAATTAAGAGTTCTAGATTAAGCTATCCATTCTATTTATAAAAAACAGAAGAAAGATTTTAAGAATAGTCTTTCCATTTTCCTCCAGTGGCAAATTTGTTCTGAATATATAAATGTGCAAACTATACTATTTACCCATCTTTAAAAATATTGCATTAAATTATATTGCAAATGCCAACTCAACAATAAAATCGGTTCAGTAATTTCTTTTCTGGTTTGTTATGAAAGCCATAATCAAAACCAACATCACAACGCATGATTTATTTAAAATTAGTTTGTTTCCTCTTAATACCTCTAGTCCTTTCAGGCAATCAAAAAATAATATTATTTGTGCAAATCTTTCAGAAGACTGCAGAGGGAAAGTAGGTTCCTCTTTGTCCTTTAATTTTTAAAAGTGAAGTCTTCTTTATTTGCCACTAAAGCAGCCATTATCTTCTATAAATGGCACAGGGCAAACAGGCACAACTAAGTGGGCTATGCGGCTCCAGAGCCCACTTAGCTTATCAGTATTCATAAGGTCATAAGAACTGGGTGAATCAGAGTTTGTGAATTTGGCCCAGAGGAAGTCCCGCACATTTTCCTCCACAATCTGTAGACCAATGGTAGGATCTAACTTCTCATTCTCCAGCAAAACTGTCAAAATCAGTGCCACATCTTTGAAAGCGGCACTCTCATGGTCACAGTATTTGTAAAAGATTAAGGTGGAACTTGCAGGCAGGGATTCAAATTGATGGACTACTGCAGCCTTTCCTCCTCCATGGAAGCCAACGCTCAGCTCCTCATCAACTGCTAGCTTTGCAAGATCACTGCTTAGAGTGGATTTAGAAATGCCATCTACGTGGACTGTGCTGCCTCCCAGGGATGATGAATAGGCACTGGCAATCTGGGTGCTCAGACACTTTAGAGTTGATTTAGCTTCCTGGGCAGCAGTAAAGATTAAGATAGCTGGTTCAGTGGGGGAGGACGTATTAAGGTGTTTCTGCAATATTTTCCGTACTCGTCCCCACAGGTGAGGACTCTGACCTGGGAAGGTATCTTTCAGTGGATCAAACTTTGATAGGAAGATCTCCACCACTGGATTTTTTGGCATACTTTCAGGGTATAAAGTATAACAACGGCAACTTATGAAAATAGCAAGCAAAGCCACCATTATCGCCAGAAAAATTCCATAGCGGAGAAAGCCTAATAGGGAAGGGCAGGGAGTGGAGATTGAAGAAAGAGAAAACCATTTAGTAAACAACATTACACAGGGGCAAAAGTCACAGCCTAAGACTTAAGAAATTTAGTATTAATGGAAATATCTTATCTCAAAGATAAGGAGTCAATCCGGAAACTGTAGCAGTAGTAACTAAGACAAAGAAATTCTTTACACATTTGGACTGCAAAACTTCTAATGTATTAAAATATCAATGCTAAAGTGAAGATTTCATGGTCCCTGGTTACAGCAAAATATTATTTTCTTTGTTTTACTTGATTTAACTGCAATATCCTTTTTTTAGCCCAGTAAAATAAGTCTATAAATAAAATAAAATTAAGAGCAAGGATTACTACAAAAATTATTGGGACTTGAATTTCATTCACTGTATGGCTTATTTGATCAGCTTTGTAAAAAATCAAGAATATTCTTACCATGAGACTGAAAATTATTTATTACTAGCTTTTTTACTAAGTTCTGTTGATTTACGTCTGGTGTAAAGCATTCAATTGTCTTCTGAGAATAGGCTTCAGGTACTAGTTTGGATGCTGTATGTTGTACATCTTTTAAGAAAAAAAGGCATAGCAGTATTATGAGAAACAACCTGTCCAGTTATAAGAAATCTAATTATACAATTTGACTAATCAGCAAGCTTTTTCAACCATTGATTTCAGATATCCTTATTAGCATGTCAATGGTTATGAGTTATGAATATTACAGTGTAATAACTGAGGAGTCAAAGTCCAGAACCTGCCCTAATCCAGAATTCCCCAACCTTTCGCTCTGGGGGAGGGGGTGAGGGGGGATGGTTCTGTATGAGTGATCAGCAATCACACACAAATAAGTCCTTTTGCGCAAGCAATGGACCTGTGTACATGTCACTCACACAAATGGGAGCACACATGGGCTACCCTGCTGCTTGTGCCAGTGGGGATGTACATATACACGCTTGCCATCTGCTTCTGTGGCCTGGTACTGAACAACTCATTGCCCAGTAGTAGGCCATGGCCTGGAGATTGGGGACCCCTGTGCTAATCTGTAAATAATCAGTGGGTATTCAGCAATAGCTCAATCTTCTCATTTCTTGTGCCTGTTCTATGTTCCTAGTTGAAACATCATACCAAACCATTCTAAAATTTCTTTGGATTTGCTCCTAGTTTGGTGTATGAACACCATAATTTACTTAGCAAATCACAGCTTAGCGAATTATCTCGGTGTCTCAGTTTTACTATTTTCTATAGATATGCAGCAGTTAAGAAGCCCAACATACACAATTCCATTGAAACAGCAGATGTAAATGAAATCTTATGGTGTTTTACAATATTTCAATTTAGACATTTCCTTGACAGCAAAGTATCTATTAAAATACCATTTTAAATGAAGATTTCATAGTTATAGCAAGATCATTTTTTTTATTTTACTTGGCGTAACATCCTTTGTTTTACACAGTAAATAAACAGTTATGATTACAACAAATGATATTATCAAGACTTCAATTATATTAATTACTGCATAGCTTATTTGATCAGCTTTGTTTTGATTTTAGAGTAAGCGTACAGAACTAAATAGGACACTTAGTCTATTGGGCAGTGATATGTCTTTCCTTAAAACACATATTACTGTAAACAAGAGGGAGGTTTAGAAACCTTTTACTCTTTATAGTTTATAAATGTTAGCAAAGTTCTCATCTGAAGAAATATTGCAACAAAATTTTACTTATTAGCACTAACTGCAACTAGAAAAATGTACCGTATTTTTCAGAGTATAAGATACACCAGAGTATAAGACACACTTTAATTTGGGGGGAGGAAAATAGGGGGGGGGGAATCTGCCTACCAGGTATTCGTTTGGCTAGCGTCCTTCATCTTGTCAGCTTCAGCACATTATTTTATCCCTTGGTTATTCGGAGAGAGTAACAATGAAAGGGCCAGAAAGCTGGAAGACCGTTGGCACCTCATTAGGGCTAGAAAGAAACTTATTTGGAACAAGTAGAGCAATGAAAAAATCCTGCAAGGACTTAGGGCCACTGTTTCCTCTAAGCTCTGCGGCTGCGCAGCCATGCACACGAAACCAAACTTCCACGCAGCACTTTCAAAGGGCTATGCAGTCTTATTTGATTGATTGATTGATTGATTGATTGACTGACTGACTGAGGTGCAGGTGGATGTGGGGGAAACATCCACATGCCGCAGGGCTGTTTTGCTCCCAGTAGAATCTGCCGACGAAGCCTCCTCTGACCAAGGAAGCATGAGTGACAGGGAAGAGGGGAGTTTGGCAGACAGCCCAGGAGGAGATTAATCATCTGTATCATCCCTGGATTCTGAACAAGAATTAATGACACATTCACGCATGTGTAGAGTGATGCATAGGAGACAACAACTGAAGGATTATTACAAGAGAAAATGAGGCCACCTGTGGTTGGTTGGGGCTGCTGTAATTAGTGCTACAGATAAAAGTGCAGCCTGGTGTTCTAGCCTCATGGCAGTTTATCTGATTCATTGTTTCGTCAAGATTGTGGTTTTTGTGTTGTTCAAGATTGTGTGTGGACTCTCTGGACTTTAGAATTGGACTCAATTTCCCAGTTATTGGGTGAGCAATTGGATTGCATTTCACCTGAGCCTTGTGCATACCAGAAAATCCCTTTGACATTTAAAAAGGGAGCTGTTTCTGTTTTTCTGTTTATAAAACCTTTTGGGTTTTCCTTTTATCGTGTGGTGTGTGTCTTCCTGGACTAATTAGCCTGTAATTACGGGCGGTTGAAACACACCGGCAGAACACTTACTTATTTATTTATTTATTAGATTTGTATGCCGCCCCTCTCCGAAGACTCCGAGTGGCTCACAACAAGAATACAAAGTAAAAATCCAATGATTAAAACAGCAAAACAATTAAAAACCCTTGATTTAAAAACACTCATAGAACCCAAACAAACTATACATAAAATGAAATGGCCGGGGGAATCAATTTCCCCATGCCTGGCGGCAAAGGTGAGTTTTTAGGAGTTTGCGAAAGGCAAGGAAGCTCTTCCCCTGGGTCCTGCCAGATGGCATTGTTTGGACCCAGAGAAGGCCAACTCTGTGGGACCTAATCGGTTGCTGGGATTTGTGCGACGGAAGGCGGTCCCGAAGGTATTCTGGTTCAATGCCATGAAGGGCTTTATAGGTCATAACCAACACTTTGAATTGTCATCAGAAACTGATCGGCAACCAATGCAGACTGCGGAGTGTTGATGTGACATGGGCATATCTGGGGAAGCCATGATTGCTCTCGCAGCTACATTCTGCACGATCTGTAGTTTCCGAACATTCTTCAAAGGTAGCCCCATGTAGGGAGCGTTACAGTAGTCGAACCTCAAGGTGATGAGGGCATGAGTGACTGTGAGCAGTGACTCCTGGGTCCAGGTAGGGCCGCAACTGGTGCACCAGGCGAACTTGGGCAAGCGCCCCCCTCACCACAGCTGAAAGATGGTTCTCTAATGTTAGCTGTGGATTGAGGAGGACGCCCAATTTGCAGACCCTCTCTGAGGGAGTCAGTGATTCCCCCCCCCCAGGGTAATGGATGGACAGATGGAATTGTCCTTAGGAGGCAAAACCCACGGCCACTCCATCTTGTCAGGGTTGAGCTTGAGCCTGTTGACACCCATCCAGACCCCAACAGCCTCCAGGCACCGGCACATCACTTCCACTGAGTCTTGATGACTCACTTCATTTTTCATGTAGCTGAGCTTTGCACAGCCGTTTCTAGCATCTGCTCTTCAATTCTGCCACCTCGCTCGACTCCTTCAGCTCACAGGCAGTGGCAATGGGAGGAGAGAGGGAGAGGGAGGAGGCTCACAAAGCCCGCGGGACTCTGCTGCCCACTGCTGCCGAGAGATACTTCCACCAGCCCTTCTGCCGCTGCTGCAGCTCTCATGGGCACCGCGGACTAGGCAAACCCATCCAGGCATGTGCAAAGGAGGGGAATGCATGCAGAATGTTTCTGCAACAAACACAAACACCAGGAAGCGCACACGCTCCTGTCAGTAAGAGAAAGGTGCGGGTGCCCTTCTGCTTTGTAGGACTGCCAATTGCTTTTTTAAAAAAGGCATGGCAGCTCTGCCGCTGGTATTTTCAATGCAATTAATGCAGACTCTGAAGGTACCCTATTTCAGGGGTGGGCAAAGTTGGCTCTTTTATGACATGTGGACTTCCAGAATTCCTAGCATGATTGGCTCAGGAATTTTAGGAGTTGAAGTCCACAAGTCATAGGAGAGCCAGCTTTGCCTAACCCTGGCCTATTCAATGCATTTTGTGTGCGCACACAAAATAATTTATTCCTTCGGTTTAATGAGTTTATTCTTCTTTATGTCAGGGCAAGTGACTCTTTTAAGATATGGTAGCACTTGGTGTTAGTAGAGAAATAGTTTCCCTGTGCTGAATGGAAGAGTCTCTTTTAAGTAGCTGCTATATAGGATCAAAGGAGAAATGTGGGCTGGAATCTAGTGTTTTCCAGGTGACATCTGGCCCAAGCCATTAAAGTACCACAAGATCATGCCTACACAATCTATAACATAATTCCAAAAACCTGGTGTTCATCTGGATTTCTGCAGCATATATACAGTAGTAAAATGTAATATTATGTATAATTTCAGAGACAATGAAACCAAAGCACAATCCAACAGTGTTAATCTTACTGAAATAAATTCTTTAGTCGCAAATCAATAAACATTCTAATCTTCACACTTACTCTTTTAAAGGTTTTATAACTCTAGTAGCAAATTGGCCAAAAATGTTGTTTGAACCTTTTATTTCATTTCAAAGGCAAACCTATGAAGGTCCCACTGAAATGAACAACAGAAAACAGCAGTGTTTAATGGCTGTTTACTTATCTCACCTTGATCTAAAATTTCTGTCTACTTTCTTTACTGTTTATTAGAAATAGATGTACCATCATTTATGCAATTGTAGATATTCTGACAAGCCAATGGTAAGAAACTGTAAGATAAGACAGACTTTCAGTGACTAATCATGTACATTACCATAAAAATTATACAAGTATTTTAATATTGCTGACTTGCAATATTATAAGTGATTCAGATATATATAATACTTTTAATTAAGCGGGTACATTGAGTAAACATAATTTTGAGTTTCAAATAACACTGATTTCATTGTTGTTTTGGGTGATATCTGTGAAAAAAATTCAGGTGCTCAGGCATGAAAATGTGTTTTCCTCTCACACCAGAAAAAAAATTGGAGGGAACATTGCTAAGGGCTGGAAAGGCATTCTTTGGAGAGAGTAACAATGAAAAAGCCTGCAAGGTAAGAGCTGGAAAAAAAGCTTTGAAAAAGCTACATTCAGAAAATAAGATGTACCCAAATTTTCAGGGAGGAAAAAGGTGTGTCTTATACTCTGAAAAATACGGTAATTAGAATCATGTTTATAAAACTTGGACCAATGTCAAATATTTTATTCCACTTGTCTAATTTGATGTGGGAGTTTCTCAACCCATTTGTCTTATGTTTGCAGTTAAAATATATTGGAAATATGTAATATAGAATAAGTTGTATTTTCTCATTAATTGTTTTACCTGCAACCAAGTATGTCTTCTCAAGATTTTGAATTGTTTTGCTTTCCTTGTCCAAACCATCTTCTTTTGTTTCTTCAGTGTGTTTCCGAGGGTGCTGGCTTGGCTGGCCCTGTGAATCTATTTTATCTTCTGGGACAGTTTTTGTTAAAGATTTTTCCTCTTTCTCAGAATCTAGGAGATCAGTATGGGTGGAACCTTCTGTCTTTTCATGTAAAGAATTCAACAAATTTGTATCTACACAACCATCAGGTAAACCAGCAGAATCAGATGGAAGTCTTACAATGCCGTCTGTAGCATCACCATCCTCTGTAATGTCATTATCCTCTGTAGTATCACAATCCTCTGTTTCAAGTGGGAGTCCATCAGAATTTGACAGTTGTTCTCCCAAAGAATCCTCTTTTGTTTCTTCTGCCTCATCCTGTTCAAGACTGGCTGAGATATTTTCTACATTGGGGGGCTGAAGAGTCATCTGCCTCTCTGACATAGAATTTTGTTCTTCTTCAGGGAAGTCTGTATTGGGCAAGATACAAAATATGGTTTCAGTGACTTTTAAGTTGTCATATGCTCAAAACTATTTGCTTTCCATCATAAAGTAAGCAAAGCATTGTATTTCCAGTGAATTATTATAAATGGTTATTTTTCACTAGTTTCTAGCTTTCTTTAAGCGTTTTAATAATTTTTATTTTCACATTGGCTTATTCTTCAGAGGGCACAGTGGAAACTTTTACCTGAAACACAGCTTACAAATATTTTATGTCAGTTTTTTAAAAAATCTCTCTGTTTTTGCCAGCCAATGTACGGTAATCTCTCTATTTATATCCTACCTTTCTGTCAAGATTTCAAAGCTATAAAACTTCTTTTAAACTTAAAAATCAATTGTTTTAGGATTTGAAAGATAGAATTGATTTCATTTATGTCTATCCTGCCAAACTAGACATTCTACTGACTCAGCTGAACAAATGATCTAAGCCCAATTCCTCCATGTTGCAGCTATAATTTTGCCTCACAATTAGACAGTGAGAAAACCCCACTTCATAGTGGAAAGGTCTAGATTTATAAAACAGGCACCTACCACACACACTGTGTTACAGTATTTTTATATGTCTAAATATTTTGTATTGCAAGCGACTGAGATCATGTCTCACCTCATTAAAAACGGTAGCTCTGGATGGATGGATGAGATCAGCTGTGTCCAACCCATAGCCCATCTGTGGCCCCGGATAGCTAGTAATGCTCCTCGCAAAATAACAGAAAAGTAACTAAAAATAGTTTGTTAGCTATGTATATTGACTAACTAAGTTTATGGGCAGCCCAAGACCTTCAGTCAATGCAGTCCAGGTAAGCCAAAGGTTGGAAAACTATGAACTAGATTATGACCCTAATATAGAGCAGTGTTTCCCAACCTTTGCTGGCTGGGGAATTCTGGGAGTTGAAGTCCAGATCTCTTCAAGTTGCCAAGGTTGGGAAACACTGATATAGAGAATAACAAAGATAATGGGAGATCCTGACCAGGTAGTCCCCCCTCAATTCTTTGCCTCGGGATGCAGGAAGCCTTCATCATATCCTTAGGTTATTCCCCAATTATGCAGAAGTCACATTTAATTTAAATATAGAGCCTCGGTGGTGCAGTGATTAGAGTGCAAGCTACTTCTGCTGATCACCGGCTGCCAGCAGTTTGGCAGATTGAATCTCAGTTGGCTCATGGTTGACTCAGCCTTCCATCCTTCCAAGGTCAGTAAAACGAGGACCCAGATTTAGGGGGGCAATATGCCTACTCTCTGTAAACTGCTTAGAGAGAGCTGTAAAATACTGTAAAGTGGTATAGAAGTCTAAATGTTATTGCTATTGTTAAGTTGGGGTGTGATTTGTTTCCAGCCATGGAAGCTTCCATGCCTCACGGAAGACAGGAGAATTAAAACAAGGTAACTATTATGGGAAGCAAGAGCAACATAGTTGGAGACAGTATTTTAGATTTGTCCAATTACTACATTCATAACTGTCCAAGCCAGATGCACTCGTCCACAGTTCGGCAGAGTCTCTTGCAGTGGCCTGGAATAAGGCTGCGATGAAGGCTTATTGCGCCGTTGCGACCTCTCTATGGCACTAGACCCCCGGAGAGCTCCTTGGTTTACTGAGGAGCTCCGGGAGTTGAAATGCCAGAACAGACGTCTAGAGAAGCGATGGGGGAATAGTAAGTCTGAATCCAACCGAACACTTGTAAGAGCTCATATTAAGACTTACAAAGTGGCGCTCAAGGTGGCAAGATGCGCGTATCATGCCGCCTTGATTGCATCAACGGAATCTCTCCCGGCCGCTCTGTTTAGGGTGACCCGCTCCCTTCGTATCCAGGGGGGAGTTGGGGAGCCCTTGCAGAGCAGTGCCAAGGACTTTAATACATTTTTCGCTGATAAAGTCACTCGGATCCGGGCGGACCTCGACTCCGATTGGATAACAGAGTCGACTGACAGCGAGTAAGTCGAGGTGACTGGGGCCCATACTTGTCCATCTGTCTGGGAAGAGTTTGATCTGGTGACACCTGATGAAGTGGACAAGGCCATTGGAGCTGTGAGTTCTGCCACCTGTTTGCTGGATCAGTGTCCCTCCTGGCTGGTTTTGGACAGCAGGGAGGTGAAACGGAGCTGGGTCCAGGAGATTGTCAATGCTTCCTTGGGGAGTGGGTCCTTTCCAGCACCATATAAGGAGGCGCTTGTACGCCCCCTCCTCAAGAAGACTTACCTGGACCCAGCCATCCTTAACAACTATCATCCAGTCTCCAACCTTCCCTTTATGGGGAAGGTTGTTGAGAAGGTGGTGGTTCTCCAGCTCCAGCGGTCCTTGGAAGAAGCCGATTATCTAGGCCATCAACAGTTGGGTTTCAGGCTTGTGTACAGCATGGAAATTGCTTTGGTCATGTTGATGGATGATCTCTGGCAGGCCCAGGACAGGGGTTTATCCTCTGTCCTGGTGCTTCTTGACCTCTCAGCGGCTTTCGATACCATCGGCCATGGTATCCTTCTGCGCCAGCTGGAGGGGTTGGGAGTGTCCTTCAGTGGTTCTCCTCCTACCTCTCTGGTCGGTCGCAGTCAGTGTTAGTGGGGGGTCAGAGGTTGACCTCTAGGTTTCTCCCTCGTGGGGTGCCTCAGCGGTCGGTCCTCTCCCTCCTGCTATTTAATATCTACATGAAACCGCTGGGCGAGATCATCCAAGGGCATGGGTTGAGGTGTCATCAGTACGCTGATGATACCCAGCTGTACATCTCCACCCCATGTCCAGTCAACGAAGCAGTGGAAGTGATGTGCCGATGCCTGGAGGCTGTTAGGGTCTGGATGGGTGTCAATAGACTCAAACTCAACCTGGATAAGACGGAGTGGCTGTGAGTTCTGCCTCCCAAGGGCAATTCCATATGTCTGTCCATTACCCTGGGGGGGGGGGATTATCGACCCCCACACAGCGCCTGGTGCCCCAGTTGTGGCCCTATCTGGACCAGGAGTCATTACTCACAGTCACTCATGCCCTCATTACCTCGAGGCTCAACTACTGTAATGCTCTCTAAATGGGGTTACCTTTGAAGAGTGTTTGGAAACTTCAGGTTGTGCAGAATGCAGCTGCGAGAGCAATCATGAGCTTCCCCAGGTATGCCCATGTTACAATACTCTGCAGTCTGCATTGGTTGCCGATCAGTTTCCGGTCACAATTCAAAGTGATGGTTATGACCTATAAAGCCCTTCATGGCATCAGACCAGAATATGTCCGGGACCGCCTTCTGCCGCATGAATCCCAGCAACCGGTTAGGTCCCACAGTGTTGGCCTTCTCTGGGTCCCGTCGACAAAAAAATGTCGGCTGGCGGGACCCAGGGGAAGAGCCTTCTCTGTGGTGGCCCCGACCCTCTGGAATCAACTCCCCCCCATTAGGATTGCCCCCCCTCCTTGCCTTTTGTAAACTCCTCACAACCCACCTCTGTCATCAGGAATGTGGAAATTGATCCCCCAGGCCGTTCCTGCTTTGTGTATGGTATGAGATACATGATTGTATTTTATATTAAGGGTTTTAAAGTGTTTTTAAGTGTTGGATTTGTATTGTTTCTGTTGTGAGTCGCTCCGAGTCTACGGAGAGGGGCGGCAGAAAGAAAGAAAGAAAGAAAGAAAGAGAGAAAGAAAGAAAGAAAGAAAGAAAAAAAGAAAGAAAGGTGGGAGGGAGAGGGAGGGAAAGAAAGAAAGAAAGGAAAAAAGAAGGAAGGAAGGAAGGAAGGGGGAGAAAGAGAGGGAGAGAAAGAAAGAAAGAAGGGTGGGAGGGAGAAAGAAAGAAAGGAAAAAAGAAGGAAGGAAGGAAGGAAGGAAGGGAGAGAGAGAGAGAGAGAGAGAGAGAGAGAGAGAAAGAAAGAAAGAAAGAAAGAAAGAAAGAAAGAAAGAAAGAAAGAAAGAAAGAAAGAAAGCCGGTGAGTAGTACTTGAATGGAAAAGAGAATGCACTTCTCTTAGTTTTGGGAAATTAACCTGAAGCAGGAAAAAAATTATCTAAACAGTCTTTCACGTGATATCGTCCCGGAAGCCTCCAGGAAACCGCCTTCAATTCTCACCTTGGACTTGCCCTGGCCACGTTAACTTGTCCCCACTTCGGCGGGCGCCAAGTCCAAAGCGCCTCTCTTAGTCTCCTTCCTCCAATCCTGGAAATCACATTTCTATGAACAGACTGAATGGATTCCCCTTCGCTGATCTGCAAGGGTTCCAGAGGTACTTTCGCTGCTATTTGTTCAGCTTTTAACTACCTCGAGCTTAGTAGCCTAAGACTGGAACAGAAAGACATCGCGGCAAAAGCCATCCTTATGCAGAACTGCAACGGATCGTTAGAGAATCGCAAGTAAATCTCTCCCTGAACAGAGTTGTGGGAATTTGGAAGCGCGTCCTTCTCATTTTCCCCTCCCCTCCACAAACAAACAAAACAAAAAAAACAAAAAACCTCACCCGAAAATGGAAAAAAATCCAAGACTTACTTTTCCGCATAAAATTAGTCATGCACGTTGCTCCGTCCTTCGTCGTGTGAAAGGAGACAAGGATTATGTTCAGATCCTACTTTAATAAAACTAAACTGAAACTCCTTAGATAACTTCCTTGAAGCCCAACATACAACTATCCCAGAATCCTTAATGATTTGTTCCGCAGTACAAGGGCTTGCAGAGGGATGCTGGGAGTTGTAGTTTTTTCTCCCCGTTCTTCCATGACTATGAGAGAGAGCAATCCATGCCAGCCGCCTTTTCAATAGCTGATTCGATGACGTTTTTTCGTAAGGTTGCCGCCTCGGCCAATGTTCATTCCACTTTGGAACGTTTTATGGAGGATTTTTCCCCCCTCACTCAGCAGTGCCTCTGTTATGCCTTATCTCTTGAGCAGAGCAAGGATGGGATAGATATAGAGTGCTGATGGCTTTCTTTGGAAAGACAAAATATTGACTTAAAATGATAAGTAAAACAGGGCTTCTGCTTTTTTAACAGTTATGTAAATATGGATGAAGACAAAAGAATGTTGCTAGAACTGTAGGGGTTTGAAAGCAAATATATTGATGATTCTCTGTCCTAAGGTGATTTCTGTTCATAAAGGAAGTGTGTTTGCAAAAGAGACAGTGAAATAAGCTTTGAATATAGAATTCTGAATTATGGGTCTTTGTACTCCGCCATGATGGATCATAGTTCATATGAGTGTGTCAAAGGAGGAGTATGCAAGTATGTTAAGACAGTTGGGTCTCACAAAGACCACTACTCTTGTCTGACTTCCTTTGGAAGTCAAATACCAAATAAAATGGAAGATAGGGGATGAATGGCAGAGACAATAGCAGATGAGAATTATTGAAAGGAGAAATTATCATGCTTGTCTTAATTTCAGTCTTTCTGCAGAGTTTTGGTAAATAAGGATAGATGAAACAGGCCATCGTTCTCCAAGCCATTTCTTCAAAACTGCAAGAAATTGTCCCAATAAAAGAGGGTTGCACTATGGAGTTTCTCTGAATTTGTTTACAAGAACTGTATCAGGATGTATGATATATAGTTGCTGGCCTGAGCCTAAACTGAACTCTGTTCTTACTGGCGCAAATAGCTAATAAATTATGCTGGAACAAGGAAGGCCATTTCTTCCTTTTATTCTTGGGACAGAGGTCCAAATTAAGTGCTGTAAGTAAAAGATAGCTCAGATCATTATACAAAACATTTCTTTGTTGTTTACAACATGTCAATATTTGTGACACCTCCCCCCCAAATGGTTGAAGTTTACATTTGGTTGACTATCTTTATCCCTTTTGGTACAAATTTACATTTATTGTATTTAATACAAGATAGCAGAATCTTCCTAATCCTATCATTGCCAGGAGTTTCCTTCTCCATGTCTCTGGTTTGTCAGTTTTGCAAGAAGCCAGCAAAAAGAGGGGGAGTTTAGACAATCCAATAGATTAATGAATTGCTGGCTTGTTTACATAATTTGATCAATTCATGGCTTGCTGTTAAAAACATTATTTGAGGCCTTTTCTTATGAATGGGATTCTTTCCTATAGAAATTATTGCCTTTGTGGTTGCTCCCTTAAAAAGAGGGGGCATTCCCTATTTAAAGAATTCCATTATTTTTATATTCATAATGACTTTATATTAAGCTATTATCAAGTTATCACCTTGGAGGTATGGAAAAAGATAACCATCTTGTGCACTTAAGCAGCATACTAAAGATTTGGAAATCCAACAAGATTGGACTCTTCTTCTCAAGAAACTTTATTTGAGCAGTCAAACTGCTTCTTTTCAAGCAGTAGATTGTTACCGGTATGGCCCAGTTCTACAAACCAGTAGTAGTGGTGGCAGGAGGTTCTGCCCACTCACCCTGGACATTTCTGTGCATGAAGAAGCATCACACACGGACATGAGCACACACACAAACCAGTAGCAATTGGATTTGCAACCCATCACCGAGTGGGGTATTTATATTGAATAACCAATGTATATTGAATAACCATCCCCAAAATGGGATTAAAATGGGCATTAACCTTACACGCTACACGCTTACACTTCCCACAGCACTTTTGGAGGGCCAATACAAAAAAAAAAAAATCCCGTGAGCTGAGGAAAGAGGGCAATTGAAACAATAGCTCACATCAGCTATAGTACTGTATCTTCTATAGGGAGTCATGGACTCAATTTATAACAGCTTACCTAATAAAATATCCAGGAAATACGGATCTCTTTCTTGTGCAACTGCTGTTATCATATCAATATGAAGTACGGTAGTTTTTCTGAATGTGACTAGTTTCTGTTATGCTGTACGCAGACACTAACTGCCTACTGAAATCATCGGTATATATTAATCTGTCATTTATTTTTTAATGCTTTTATTTGCAATGTTGGTTTCTAACTGTAATAAAAATTGACTTCAATTACACATTTCTAGGCAGCCTTTTGAAGGGGTAATTTATTTGAATAATTAATTCAAATTATTATTTGAATTAATAAATTCAGAATTTATTTAGCAACACTTACATTCAAATTGAGTTTACAGGGAATTTCAGTGCTACCATAACATGCTAAATATTTAGCTTGGTCTCAGTTTTTCTAATGCTGAATCTCATAGTAATCAAAACAGGTACTATTGAATAAAGCTATCATTTCAGTGTGTTATAGCACTATCTGAGATGGGTATGTTATCAAATATTTATTATTTTAGAAAAATGATTGCATTGTCCAGCACACATCTGTGGAATTTAAAAAATACTGAGACCCTGAGCATTCAAGGATTGCTGCATAACAAACCTACTGAAGTTAAAAGTACCTAACAGTTTAAAGAAAAGTCCAGTTAAGTTGGTATTGATTCCTGGATACTACCTAGACACATTGATGGAGGTATTTTGGCCCCAAAATTGTTTGTCATTGCCTTTTTCTTGTTTCTTGTTCAATTCCCTGCTTGTCTCCCTGTAATAAAAGGATGAATATCAGCCTCCACAAAGTTAGCCAATTGCTAGTGCAGACCACAGTATTCTCATTCCGTGTTTATGTAGTAGCATTAACAGACAACAATGTGTAGTTCTTTATTCCTTGAGTTTCAATTGCAGCAGCTTTCTTTGGAAATGGCAGTTTCCAAAATATTGTTTTCTTAAAAAAGTTGCCCTTATCAACAGAGGTATGCAAAGAGGCAGAATTAAAGTATTTATTTATATGCTTTGGTTGAATCAATCGTGAGGTTACTTTAAAATTTGTCCCCTCCCGGTGACCTATTTACTTTTTAAAGCAGATACTGGGCTGAGCCAATACTGCTTACTTGCCGGTTGTGGACTAGGTACTGTGTGGGATCTTTATCTGGGCTTAGTTTTCGAGGCAACCCTTTTTCTCGAGCTAACTCATTAGAGAGGTCTAATTCTTTTTTGTTGGTGTGCTATCTATTTGTTGTTCTCCTCGGAAAAGGAAAAAGCACAGTTGACAGGGCCAGGAGTGGCTGTCCGTCAAAAATATAGGACCTTGAAGAGGATCAAGTTAACTTTCACCAAGGGAAAGGATTAAATCGACCGCTTTGCTCCTGCTAAGATGATATTACAGGGGAAGAGGACGACAAATAAGGGGGTAAAAAAAAGTAGGAACAGTTGAGAAGGAGAACAAGGGAACAAGTGCGAAGGATTAAAATCCACTACAATATTGGCTTTCATTTCTCTTTTCAGCTTGCAGCGTACAATGAAAATTGATTGGTGGAAACCGATTAAAAAGAAAGAGGAGACTGCGACATTGGCAATAGAAAAACCACCCCGAAAGGATTGGTGACGTTAGAAGGACCGGAGAGAGAGAGACAACTATGCCCGGTGGAAAGTTAACAGCCCCCTCGGATTCCCCCAGCCAGAGAGAGGTGGGCGGAGACGAGGGGAGGCGGTTCCTGTGGCACGTGACGCCCCGGCAGCCTCTGAGGAGAACCGCCTCGCAAAATGGCGGCAGCGGCAGCTTTCGAACGGGCACCTCCATCTCCCAAAGCAGCGGCGGAAGCCATCGCGGTGATCGTCGGCGGGAAGTGAGGTTTTCTGAGGAAGTTGTCGAGCACTCGGCCGCGGGGACTACGCCGAGGCCTCACGGCTTCGATATGTCGGGAAGACGGCTTACGAGGAAGGCTTTGAAGGATGAAAAAGACGCAGCGGCGGCTGCAAAAGAAGAGGAAGAAGAACGTAGCGCGAGGTTCCAACCGGAATGGCCGGCCGAGAAGGAAGCAAGGACCGAGCAGCAGCACCCCAGAGAGGAGCTACTAGCTGGATCTCCCAAAGGTAAGAAACCAGCGCTGTCTTTTCCACGCCCGGCTCGCTCACTGATGCCAGTCCGTGGCTAATCACCTTCGAGTCAGTCCAGACTGCTGGTGACTTCGACGCTCGCTTTATTTGGATACTGTTAATAAAGTGGCATTTTGATACTATTGCTAAACTCCTTCTTTTTAGGAAAAGATTCGATTTCTCAAGTCTACTCCCCTCTATAGGTGGTCCTCGACTTACGACCAAATTGGAACCAACCCCCATTTCTGTTGCTAAGTGAGACAATTGTTAAGGGAATCACTGTGATTGTTAAATGAATCTAGCTCCTCCATTGCTAGTCAGAACATTTGAAAAGGTGATTGATCCCACAGGACCCTGCGACACTGCAACCGTCATAAATGTGAGCCAGTGGCCAAGCGTCTAATTTTTGATCATGTGATTACAAGAATGTTGCAACAGTCCTAAGTGTGAAGAATGATGGTCCCTTTTTTCAATGCAGTTGTAACTTTGAACGGTCAATAAATGAATTGTTGTAAGTTGAAGATTACCTGTATTTTCTGGGTGACCTCCAATCCAAGTAATGCAGGCCAGACAGCCTTAGAAAGGTATCCCTGGCCAGATGCTGCCATCTGCTGAAAACAGTGATGCTCAGTTTCCCCAGTGTATAAAAAGCTTGCATTTTAACAGTGTGAGAGTGAGTGAGCTAAAGAGAACTGCAGGGCAGTTTACTTACTTCCATCCTCCCTTTAGAGGAATCGAAAATGCAAGCTAAATCTTGTGACTCAGTTTATTGCAGAACTGATATATAATCGTTCTGCTTTTTTAGAAATTACAGTGGTACCTCTACCTAAGAGTGCCTCTACTTAAGAACTTTTCTAGATAAGAACCGGGTGTTCAAGGGTTTTTTTGCCTCTTAAGAACCATTTTCTACTTAAGAACCTGAGCCCGGAAAAATTTCTCAGGAAATTTGAGAGCGGCACAAAGGCCTGGCCAGTTTCCTTTAATCCTGGCCATCTCGGGCTTTTCTGGGCTGCCAGAGGAGCCTTTCGGTGGCACTTAAGGAGGCTTTGGCAGTCCAAGGCGAATGAAGCATTTTCCTTTCTCTGGGCGCTTGGAGAGGGAATAAACCTCTGCCAGCGCCCAGAGAAAAGAAATGCTCCCTTCGCTCCGGGCAGTTTAGAGCAAACAGAGCATTTTCCTTTCTCTAGGCACTTGGAGAGAGAATAAATCACTTCGCTGTGGTGACTCCCTCGCGCTGCCTCCCATACACCTGGCACGAGTTTGCCTCCAGGAGCATATGGGCGCGGAAAGGCAAATGGGGGCGCTTTGCCCCAGCCGGATCAACTCGGCTTCAACCAAACCGGGGGTCACCACAGTGAAAGAAAGGTGCCGGCTACAAAGTGAGCGAGTGAGAGGAGAGGGGAGCCCTTCAGCATGGGAAGGAAGAGGGAGCAGGTAGCAGCAGCAGCTGTTGCCACGTTTCGGTCAAAGGAGCAGGGGTTTCCCCCTTTGCCCACTTGGGTTTCTCTGGCACAGTGTACGGGAGGCAGCTTCGCGCCGGGTGTATGGGAGGCGCATGCTCCTTCTTGCTGCCTCTTAGTCCCTCTTTTTTTTTAAGCCTTAAAGTTTTGGAATTTTTTGATTCCCCTCACCTCACCTTCCTTCGGCAACGATTGTCCTCCTCCTCTTCTTCTTCCTGCTCTTCCCACCCAAATTCTGAGCTTTTATTTCTTTCCTAATGGGTTTGCACACATTATCTGCTTTTACATTGATTCCTATGGGAAAAATTGCTTCAACTTACAAACATTTCTCTTAAGAACCTGATCACGGAGCGGATTAAGTTCTTAAATAGAGATACAACTGTACTTTTAAGAAGCTTTCATTGATTTAAGAAAAATATAAAAATAGCAATTTTTTTATTTGATTTGTATGCCGCCCTTCTCTGAGGACTCAGGGCAGCTGATAACATATCAAAGAAAACATAACAGTACATCTGAATTCAATTAATATAATTACAAAACCTAAAAGTTCTAACATAATTAAAAGCATTCATTACTAGCATTGGTCGAACCCAACGAAGTTCGGGTTCGGCGGGATCAGCTGAACTTGGCGGCTGAGTTTTGACATCATGGAGACTCCATATTGGCCGGGGCCGTCAGCTTGTTTGGCAACGTGGACCCATCAGCTTGCTTGGCAATGTGGCCGATTCCATTGGGAGGAGGAGGAGGAGGAGACGCTGCTCCGGCTTTGGTTCCTGCCTGCCTTTCTCCTCCCCCTTTCCCCGGCGAGGAGCGATGGAAGAAGGCATGCAGCAGGTGAAAAAAAGGGGGGACGATGCCCGTTGCCTGCCAGCCTTCCTGCGTGGTCTCTCTCCCACACACACCTACACACAAACACACATGCACTTTCTCTCACACAACTTTTTTTTTCTCTCTCTCTCTCATACACACACACACACACTTTCACACAACACTCTCTCACACACACACTATCTCTCTCTCACACACACACACCCTTTGAAAGCCACCAGCTGGAAACACACACCTGTGGGAAATCCACACCTCCCCTCCCTCTTTGTGCACCAATGGTCTGGATTTCCTCCGCCCTTTTAAAGTCCTCCTCCTGTCTCCCGCCTCCTGCCTCGCCGACAGTTCCCTGGCGTTCGCCTTCCTCCGTCGCCAGCGGCGTCCAGCTCCTCCTCCTCTTCTCAGAAGATGACAGCCGGGCGGCGGCGCAGAGGCTGGGAGAAGTAGTGGGGATTCCCCTCTGCTTGCCGCTGCCCCCCCTCCCCTTTCCAAAGAGCGCCTGGGTGGACTTCAACTCCCAGAGTTCCTTAACTAGCCAACCTCACTTTAAGACTTTGTGAACTTCAACTCCCAGAGTTCCTCAGCCAGCTTCGCTGAGTCAGAGCCCTCCCTACCTCCACCTATCGCCTACCGCAGTGTTCGAGCAAACATGGAACCTGAACACAGACTTTTTAAAAAGTCTGGGTTCGGGTTCGGTACGGACCCGAACTATACAAGTTCTATACTATACAAGTTCGGTTCACCCATCACTATTCATTACCATTCACTCTGTGAAACACACTAAAACACTCGTTGGAAGATCTAATGACTCCAGGCCTGGCGACATAGATAAGTCTTCAAACTTTTTTGGAAGGTAAGGAGAGTGGGGGCAGTGTGAATCTCTGGGGAGGGAGCTGATTCCAGAAGGCCAGGGCCCCCACAGAGAAGGCTCTTAGCCTAGATCCCGTCAATCAACATTGTCTGGTTGATGGGACCCTGAGGAGGCCAACTCTGGGATTCGTGTGACAGAAGGCGGTTTTGGAGGTAATCTGGTCCGATGCTATGTAGGGTTTTGTAGGTCATGACCAACACTTTGAATTGTGTCCGGAAACTAATCAGCAGCCAATGCAGTCCGCAGAGTGATGGTGAGATATGGGTATGCCTTGGAAGGCCCATAACCTCTTGTGCGGTTGCATTTTGGACGATTTGAAGTTTCCAAACACTCTTCAAAGGTAGCCCCATGTAGAGAGCATTGAAGTAGTTAAACCTCCAGGTGAAAAGGACATGTGTGACCGTGAGCAAAGACTCCCTGTCCAGATAGAGCCGCAACTGGTATAACAGGCGAACCTGGGCAAATGCCCCCCCTCGCCACAGCCAAAAGATGGTGTTTTAAAGTCAGCTGTGGATCGAGAGGATGCCCAAGTTGTGGACTCTGAGGGGGTCAGTAATTCCCCCCTCCCCCAGGTTAATGGACAGACAGATGGACATGTCCTTGGGAGGCAGTATCCACAGCCACTTCGTCTTGTTTGGATTGAGCTTGAGCCTGTTGGCACCCATCCAGACCCTGACAGCCTCCAGACACCGGCACATTACTTCCACTGCTTAATTGAGTGGACACGGGGTGGAAATGTACAGCTGAGTATCATCACCGCACTGGTGGTAACCAACCCCATGCCCTTGGATTTTACTCACCTATATGAACTGTCCTATAGAATGCATATCTCCTATACAACAGTATGCATTGTTTAATTGTTCAGGTAGGAGAGACTTGATTTTTAGTGGAATTAATTTACTTGAGAGAAAAAAGATGACTAAGGAATATCTATCATTTTTTTAAACACATCTTGATTGTTTTTTAATGAAACAATATCCCTGAGATGATATTGTACAGGTTGCATTTTGTTAAATTGTTGAGATTTGCTGCAATGCAATTTGCTAAAAAGCCTGGAGAAACAGATGTGCCTTCTCAATTTTCATCAGTTTTTTTCAGTGCAAAAGGGAATGAACTATTATATTGGACCAGAATTAAATAACTAACAAGAGGTTGTACCAAAGAAGTTATTGTGAGGAAATCATTATTTTGTTTTGAAAGTTTTTTTAAAAACTTTTCTGAAGTATAGAAACTATTTTTTATATTGTGAACCATGAACTAATTTTTCAAGGGGTCCTACAAACTTTTTCAGAGCATGTTCAAAGATGGTTTCTGCAAGAGGCTTAGTTGTATATAAAATGGCTTCTTTGGATATACTGGCATTCATTCAGAATGCAAAAGACCAAGAATTTGGAATCTTTTACTTCATATCACACTTACCGTATATACTCGAGTATAAGCCAACCCGAGTATAAGCCGAGGCACCAATTTTTGGCACAAAAACTGGGAAAACTTATTGACCCGAGTATAAGCCGAGGTTAGAAAATGCAGTGGTTACTGGTAACTTATAAAAATGGAAACCAATAAAATTACATTAAATGAGACATCAGTAGATTAAATGTTTTAGAATATTTATTTTAAAGAGGGTAAACAATATTTATTTCAAAGTGGGTAAATAAAAGCAATCTGATATTTACAATAAATTAAATAAAATTAAATAAATTAAAAAGTAAAAAAAGTAGTTCAATCAGCAACCAAGCTAAAACCTGAGTCAAAATCCCTCAAAACAGGATTTTAGAGACTTAATTTTTCTCTCTATAATCCAATGATAAAGTAGAGAGAAGAACAAAACAATATTTTTTTCAAATTCAAATTGCACAATAATTTCACAAAATTCTTTTTCCCATCTAAGAATAAAAGATTTTCAGAGACATAAAAATTGCATAACATTCTACCAAACTACCCCAAGCCATGCAGCCAAGTTAATTACTGAGTAAATTTATGTACAGGATTGCATATTAAATCAACTCTTTATTCTGAGTTAAGCCTTACAGATTTCAATAGGACTTACTTACAGGCAACTGCACAGATGGACTGCAGTTTTAAGCATATCTATCAGCAAGTTCCCAAAAAACTGAGACTTATTCTGAGGTAAATCCACACAGAAATAACAATAGATTTAAATCCAAGAGGTAAATATTAATATTATTTTAACACTAAAACTTAATGCTAAGTGAGTACAGAAATGCTAAACATCTTAAGTATTCATGAATCTCTATGGGGTAGAAGAAAGCAGCATAATATATCTTATTTTTACAATCTACTGGCAGGCTAAAATTAGTACGATTGTATATTGCTTGTACCATAACAAATCTACAGAATGAATCCAACGAAGCCCTTAAAAAGTACTCAATTCCTTTTTCTTTTTCTTCTACCCTTCTTCCTTCTCTCTCTCTCTCTCTCTGCCTCGCTCTCTGTGTCTCTTGAGAGAGAGGGGGGAGGGAGGGGGGAACTTTATCAAAGTTCTATAGAAAGGAGACTTTGAAAAAAAGCAGAGAGAGAACTTACCTCAAAATCTAATCAGGGAATTAGTGCAGTAATTGTACAAGCTGGCAACTTTGCTGGACCCGGGGAAGGGAAGGCAGCTGCAAGATGCCGACAGGAGCTCCAAGAGGGATGTAAAAGGGGGCTCCGAGTGACGCGGCTGTGGGAAGGGTAGGGCAAAGTTGCCAGCCAACTGCTCCGACGGCGTGCGAGAGAGGAACAGACGATGCGAAGCTGTTGAGGTCAGGGGGGGGGAGACTCATGAAGCAGGAATCCCCCCCCGACTTCCCATTGTCTTTTCCCCTCTCGCACGCCGTCGGAGCAGTTGGCTGGCAACTTTGCTGGACCCGGGGAAGGCAGCTGCCCTACCCTTCCCACAGCCGCGTCACCCGGAGCCCCCTTTTACATCCCTCTTGGAGCTCCTGTCGGCATCTTGCAGCTGCCTTCCCTTCCCCGGGTCCAGCAAAGTTGCCAGCCAACTGCTCCGACGGCGTGCGAGAGGGGAAAAGACGATGGGAAGTCGGGGGGGGGGATTCCTGCTTCATGAGTCCCCCCCCGACCTCACCAGCTTCGCATCGTCTTTTCCCCTCTCGCACGCCGTCGGAGCATTGGCTGGCAACTTTGCTGGACCCGGAGAAGGGAAGGCAGCTGCAAGATGCCGACAGGAGCTCCAAGAGGGATGTAAAAGGGGGCTCCAAGTGACGCGGCTGTGGGAAGGGTAGGGCAGCTGCGGGCGAGGAGAAAAAGGCGAGGGGAAGCCGGCGAGGTGGAGTGGGGGAGAGAGAAAGGGCGCATGCAGGCACCCTCTCTCTCTTCTTCCCCGCGACTGCCCCGATGGCGTGCAAGGGGGAAAAGGCGAGGGGAAGCCGGCAAGGAGTGGGGGGGGAGAGAGAAAGGGCGCATGCAGGCACCCTCTCTCTCTTCTTCCCCGCGACTGCCCCGATGGCGTGCGAGGGGGAAAAGGCGAGGGGAAGCCGGCAAGGAGTGGGGGGAGAGAGAGAAAGGGCGCATGCAGGCACCCTCTCTCTCTTCTTCCCCGCGACTGCCCCGATGGCGTGCGAGGGGGAAAAGGCGAGGGGAAGCCGGCAAGGTGTGGGGGGAGAGAGAGAAAGGGCGCATGCAGGCAGCCTCTCTCTCTTCTTCCCCGCGACTACCCCGATGGCGTGCGAGGGGAAAAAGGAGAGGGGAAGCCGGCAAGGTGGGGGGGGGGACTCGTGAAGCAGGAATCCACCCCCCGACCTCACCATCGCCTTTTCCCCCTCTCGCACGCCATCGGAGCAGTTGGCTGGCACCTTTGCTGGAGCCAGGGAAGGGAAGGCACCTGCAAGAAGGCAGAAGCTCCAGCTCTAAGAGCAAAGGCAAAGGGCTGGCATCTTTGCTAGAGCTGGGGAGGAGGCAACTGCCCCACTCTTGCCACAGCCGCTTCGGTTGGAGCGCCCTTTGCCGCCGCACTTTGCCCTTTCCCACACCCGCCCAAGCCAGCAATGTCTGACAGGCTCCCGCGGTGCGCCCTCTTGTGGTGATCCGGCGCCCTCTTGTGGTGACCCGAGTATAAGCCGAGGTCGGGTTTTTCAGCCCATTTTTGGGGCTGAAAAACTCGGCTTATACTCGAGTATATACGGTATATGCAGGTTCTCTTTTAAACATTTCTGAAATATAAAAAGTGAGGCATTGGTAGCAAAAATCATAAGAGGTGTCCAGAGATACTGAGGCACCTATGCATACAGTATTTCATAAGACTAGGAGTGGTATTACAGTCACTTCTAGAAATAATATCTGGATGTTTGCTTGTTTATGCTCTATTTATAAAGGATTTCCCCCTCTATATTTAGAAGAATGTTCCTCAAGTGAAGCCAGAAACAGAGCGTCCAACAAAAATTTTAATGGCGAAATGCAGACACAGAGAGGTAATCTTAGATTTTCTTTATGATAATGAACATTTTGTTAATGATGTGACAGACATCTCACTTAGGAACAAAAATCTTGGATTCAAATGTGGTCGTAGTTTGAGAATTATCTGTATAAAGATCAGTTTCAATTTCATTTTCTAATATTGAACATACTGAGTTGTGAGGACAAAGATGAATTGTGGGTAAAATCTGGAAAAATGTTACTTATCTTACACATGTTGCATATCCTTAAAAAGAGGTAATTTAGATCCATTTTCTTATTGTTATTGAAGGGAAGAGATACTAGATTAATGATAATAGAAGATACTGGATGTTTTTTTCTGATGGTATCTTCAGTCTGACATGTTCTTGCATTTTTTTAGATTAAAAAAAAATCTTTATTATTTTATAAGTGATTCAGGACCCTCTTAGACAAGCAAAAAACAGGCCTGTTTTTGGTGAAAAGGGGACCTGTGGGACATGGTTTCATTTATCCCTCCTGTCTTTGACAGAAAATACAGATAACATCAAAATGTCGGGTATCATTCTCAATCGGCCACCTATCAGGGCTTCAAGAGAAGGTAAATAAAACCTGTGGCAATTTAACAAAAAAAAGTTCTGTCATTTAAAGGGTACAATTATTTAGGTTCTCTTTCAATTTGATAAATGTTTCCAAAGATAATTCTTGAGTATTTTAAAATGTATATATCATATTGAATAAACTAAGATACACAGAATCATTGACTAAGATGGTGGGCATAGAAATTTAACAAATAAAAATAAATAAATATTGTAAAACAAGAAAAAATATGGCATAAATATGTTTAACCATGTTATTAAAAGTTTTTTATTCAAGTTTCCACCAACCTTATTTTATATTGCTCTATTTAAATAGTTTGAGAATTTGACTTTCATTTCACTCCAATACAAAATTTCCTAAAATGATGCCTTGAAGTATTTTAGATTTCAGGGTTTTTTCCTTCAACCAGCAGTTTCATAATCTTGACATAACTAATTTTCAACAAGTAATTTTTATCACCTTGCAAAGAATTATGAAGTTTTGATTCCTCTTGCAGCTTTTTGAGTACAGTCCAGCTCTATTTACATTTAGATTTTTTTCTTCATAGTCTGCCTTATTTTGCCTCATACTGTACAGGTAGTCCTTGACTTACAATATTTCATTTAGTGACCATTCAAAGTTACAACAGCATTGAAAAAGTGAATTATGACCATTTTCACACTTATGACCTTTGTAGCGCCCCCATGATCATGATCAAAATTCAGATGGCTGGTAACTGGTTTAATCTGTTGCTATGTCACAGGATCTTGTGATCACATTTTGCAACTTTTGACAAGCAAAATCAGTGAGGAAGCCAGATTCAGTTGACAACTGTTACTAACATTAACTGCAGTGATTCACTTAACAACCTACAGCAAAAAAAGGTGGTGAAATGGGGTAAAACCTACTTAACAAATGTCTCACTCAGCAACAGAAATTTAGGGCTCAATTGTAGTCAAAAGTCAAGGACTACCTGTACATCATTTTCTTTCTTATTAGAATTGTCAGTTACAAAATTTGTATTAGTTTATCAGAAAATAAAATATAAAGAAAATGAAAATAATGAGAAATTGGGGAGGAAAAAGTATAAGGGAAAAGGGAAAAAAGGCATTGATTTCTGACTTTAGCATAGTGGAATATGGTAACACTACAGCCTCATTTTTTTTACTTTTAGACAATAATGTCAGCAAACCTATCAATCAGCAAAACCAAAATAAAACCTTCACCTTTTTTATTACAAGCATAAGATCCAGAAGTGATATCTAAATATAAACATTGGATATGTTCTTTTCTTAGAACAGAGCTATCATTTTAACAATCTACTTGCCATTCCTTCCTTTAGAAAATATATATTTCTGTTTGTACTTATTAAACTTTATAAACTCTCATAATTATATTAACAAGATTTACTAACTCTCAAATTATTTAACCTTAAAGGAGAAAATCCATTTTGAAAAAACACACATTTTAAGACTAGAGGACCAGTGATGGTGATGCTGCCATGCACCCTGCCTCTGCGCATGATCCCCGATGCCATTGTGGATATGGGAATTTTACATATAACAAAGAAAATTGCATAATAAAAATAATAATAAAGAATAATAATAAAGAACGGAGACAGATTTATATTCCAAAGTTGCAGTTAAGTCCTTTACATTGTCAGATGTTAGCGAAATTGCCTCAGTCATTTGATAACCTTCTATACATAAATTGTACCTCTTGCTCTTATTTTATATTGTTTATAGTATTCATACCTTCAAACCTCATGCTTTCTTATTTTAGCATGCCTCCGGCAAACCTTTTCTTGTCATTTAAAACAAAGTCTCAAAACAACGCAGCCCAACTTTGCAACATTACAAGAAACTTTAAACAATATGCAGGACCTCATTCTTAAATCTCAAGAGAATGCTACCCAACAAAGAGAGGCTATAAAAGAGGATGCAACACAACAAAGGGAAGCTATAAAAGCAGACTTGGCAGAATTTAAAAAGGAGATGGCCCAATTGAAAGCTGATATGGGCGAGGTGAAAGACCAGATAAAGGTGATCCAACAAACACTACAAGAAAGTGATGATCGAGTGAAAAAGGTTGAAGAGAAATCTGACAAAAATGCAAAAAGAATTGATTATCTTGAAGGGAGAGCTGATGCAAGACACAGAAGACATGATGAATCAATTATTCAGCTGGAGATGCAACGTGCTTCGTATGGACTACGATTTCAGAACATGAAAGAGGAAAAAGATGAAGATTTAAAAATGACTATGGCGGAAACGATTGGAGGAATACTCCAGGAGGATCCTGCTGCGCTAGTGAAAGAAATTGATGAAGTTTACAGGACTTCGAATAGTTACATTCGTCGCCACAATCTCCCAAGAGAGATTCATATCAAATTCACCAGGAAAACTTTACGAGATGACATACTTCATTGGGCAAGAAATTCCAAACTCCAACATCAAGGAGTGGAAATAAAAATATTAAAACAAGTTCCAAGAAGTGTCAGAGAGAGCAGAAGAGATTACCAGTTTCTTACCAGAATTTTGATCAAAGAAAATATAACCTATCGTTGGTTAATCCCACAAGGTCTTTCTCTGACATGGCGTTCTACAAGATACAAGCTGGAAAATGTAGAACAAGCTAGGTATTTCTTTGAAAATAGTGGCATCAGCCACATGGACTTTTCAGATAAACAACAAGAGGCTCAACAACAACCAGCACAACAGCAACCAGGGGAGATACTAGCAATCCAACAAGAAGAACTTTTGGGGGCCACTGCTCAAGTAATAGAGCAGGACCAAGGTGCTATAAGAAGAGTTCAGCCTCAGCGAGAAACCAAAAAACCTACTAAATGACAACAACTAAAGATCTAAAGATCTTTTCGGTAAATGTTAATGGACTTAATGAACCAAGGAAAAGGAAACAAATCTTCTCTAAAATCAGAAATCAAAATGCTCAAATTGCAATATTACAAGAAGTACATATCAAAAAAGATAACCAAAAATTATTGTTGAATCCCAAAATTGGAAAAATGTATGCTGCATTAGCGGATCAAAAAAAAAGAGGTGTGGTGATGTATGTAGAGAACTCTATAAATTCCAAACAAATATATAAGGATAATGATGGTAGAATACTGATTGTACAAGTTGATATTGAACCTAGACCTATAGTGGTTGTTTCTATTTATGCTCCCAACGAAGACCAAATGACATTTTATAAAAATTTACATCAAATAATAATAGATTTAGCTATTGAGAATGTATTAATAATAGGTGATTTTAATGCTATTGTGAATAGGCAATTAGACCATTCAGGGGGAGGGAGTCACAATAAAAGGAAAAAAACAAAAAGAAATCTACTACCTAGTACTTTCCAAAAAATGAAAACAGAATTATTGTTAAATGATATATGGAGGGAAAGACACCCCCATAAAAGACAATTTACGTTTTATTCTAATCCTCACAAAATCTGGACAAGAATAGACATGGTATGGACACCAAAAATGCTTGCAGAACAAATAAGGGAAGTAGAGATAGATGTTAATACATGGGCTGACCACAACCCAATAGTGGTCTATATAAGAAGGAACAACAAACAGAATATTTGGCGGATGAATAGAAATATATTAAATGATAAGAAATATAAGGATTGGATCGAAAAGGAATTAAAAATATTTCTTGAAATTAATAAAACCCCAGACACCACTCCACAGAATATATGGGATACACTCAAAGCTTATATAAGAGGGTTAACAATATCTTATACAGCAAAATACAATAAGGAAAATAAATTAAAGTATGTACAATTAATAAATGAATTAAAACAATTGGAATTTGCATCGCAGCAACACACCAAGAACAGAGACTTTAAAACAGAAATAAATGTAATTAAACATAAAATTAGAATTATAGAACAAAATCAAATAACTGAAAAAATTAAAAGAGCAAAACAACATTATTTTGAACATGCAAATAAACCAGGCAGATGGTTAGCATATAAACTTAGAAAGCAGAGTCAATCCAAATTGATAAAAAAATTAGAAGACAAAGATGGTACAATAAAATATGATACAGAAGGAAAGGCAGATATTGTTTATAATTTTTATAAAGATCTTTATGCCAAAGACACTGTTAGTGAAGATGAGGTTTTTAATTACTTACAGGCTTCAAAATTACCACAAATAACAGAAGATCAACAGACTATGTTGGATGGACCAATAACAATGGAAGAACTCCTAACTATAATTAAAAAACAGAAAAACAATAAGGCCACTGGTCCAGATGCTATACCGGCAGAATGGTATAAGATAGACAATGAAATAGTAAGAAATTATATGTTAGAAACTTTTAACTTATGTAGACTTGAGGGTAAAATTCCGAAATCTTGGTCAGAATCGTTGACAACTTTAATACACAAATCCGGCACTGACCCAGTAAAAATTAAAAATTATAGACCCATATCTTTATTAAATGTAGATTATAAAATATTTATTGCCATTTATGCAGATAGACTTAAAAGAATTATAAATGGAATAATACATCAAGACCAAAATGGATTTCTACCAGGGCGACAAATTAAAAATAATCTTAGAACAGTAATAAACACATTAGAATACTATGAACAACACCCAGATAAGACAGCATCCTTAATGTTCCTAGATGCTCAAAAGGCCTTTGACAACGTTAACTGGACATTTATAAAAATGCAATTAAATAAAATGAGATTTGGCTCAAAATTTGTTAATTTAATAGATACTATATATTCAAAACAAACGACTAAGATAATATTAAATAATAATCAATTACAAGCACTTGATATAAATAAGGGAGTTCGTCAAGGATGTCCTATATCACCATTGTTATTTATTATGACACTTGAAACTTTATTAATTAAAATAAGAGCGGATTCCGAAATAAAAGGTTTAACTATAGGAGATGAAACTTACAAACTCCAAGCTTTTGCAGATGACTTAACGTTTATAATTGAAGAACCGATAACAACTGTTCCTTCTTTATTGCAAACTATTGAACAATACGGAAAGGTAGCAGGTTTAAAGATAAATAAAAGCAAAACTTCTTTCTTAACTAAAAATATGAATAAAATACAAGAAACTAAATTAGAAAATATTTCTGGAATAAAAACCGTAAAGAAAGTAAAATATTTAGGAATAAATTTAACAGCGAAAACAATAACATTAAAAAATGATAATTACATAAAATTATTATCAGAAATTAAAAAAGATTTAGAAACATGGAATAACCTGAAAATATCATTTTTAGGAAGAATTGCCACAATTAAGATGAATATTCTGCCCAAGGTTTTATTTCTCTTTCAGGTAATTCCAATAAACCCAGGGGGAACTTTTTTTAAAACTTTGACAAACTTAGTTAAAAAATTTATATGGCAAGGGAAAAAAGCAAGGATAAAAATAAACTGTTTGGAAGACATTAAAGAAAGAGGAGGATTTGGTCTTCCAAACTGGAAATTATATTACCAGGCCGCCGCCTTAACATGGATTAAAGATTGGATAACTTTAGAGAATAAAAGAATATTAAATTTAGAAGGACATGATCTTATGCTGGGTTGGCATGCATTTATATGGTATGACAAGGGAAAAAATCACTCATATTTTAAAAGACACACATTAAGGAAGTATTTACTAGAGGTTTGGAAGGACATAAGGAAAAACCACTTCTTAAATGTTCCAGAATGGATAGCCCCCCTAGAAGCAATAACACATCCAAAATCTATAAAAGACACGAAAATATTTTATAGATATAAAGAATTATTAAATGATCAGATGAAGCTAAAGCCTAGGAATAAACTACAAGAAGAAGGGATAATAATAGATTGGTGGCATTATGCCCAGATTCGATCCAGATATCAGAAGGATATAACTCTTTACACTTTTAATAAAAGTAAGAATTTGCTAAGTCATTTAATCATTAACAATTCAGTAAAAATGATAGGGAAAATATATAAATTTCTTATCGCTAATAAAAATATAGAGTTGATTCTAAAAGATACCATGATAAGATGGTGCAGAAATATAGGTAAGGAAATAGATATAGATACTTGGGAAAAAGTCTGGATTAATAATTGGAAAATGACCAAGTCAGTTTCATTAAAAGAAAACCAAATTAAAATGTTTTATAGATGGCACCTTCCACCAAACAGGATTGCAAAAATGTTTCCTAAAACATCCCCACTGTGTTGGAAATGCAAGAAAGATATAGGAACTTATTACCATCAATGGTGGACATGTGGTAAAGCTAAAATTTATTGGAAGATGATTGAGAAGATATTAAAAGAAGTATTAAAACATGACATAGATAACACCCCGGAATTTTACTTATTAGGAATTACTAATCAGACTTATAAGAAGGAAACTCTTTACTTAATCATACACATATTAACTGCGGCTAGAATAATATATGCGCAAAACTGGAAGGGGGAGGAAATCCCCAAGAAAGAAGAAGTTATAGCTAAAATATTAGATTGCGCTGAAATGGATATGATGACAAGACGATTAAACGATCAAGAAGACACAAAATTTTATGAAACATGGAACAACATATATAAATGGTTAGATAAGAAAAAATAAGAGATAGATTTGTTTTTATTTAGGTAATAACAATATTAGATGTATTTGATATAGTAGTTTACTCATAAGCGATATATTAAAAATTTTGTTTTATGTATGTTTAGTAATTGAGATTTGTTTAAATGTTTGATTAGATGAATATATTACACATAAACAACATATTAAGCATTTTTACTTATACCGTACTAATATTATATTTAAGATTTGAAATTTTTTTACTAGACTTTTTAACATTTAACAAATGTTTGATTATGTATTCTTTTTTCTATTTGAATGTATACTTTCAAAAGAAGCGGGGAAATACATCCCCATTTTATGTTTAATGTTTGTATGTCTGTATGTCTGTTTTATGAAAAATAATAAAAAAATTGAAAAAAAAATAAAATAAAACAAAGTCTCAAAAATGATGCAGAGCTTCAAAAAGGAATGACAGGCTGTGACTAAAAATAATCTCTTTTAACTAATACAAATAATAATCCTATAAATCGACTAAAAAATGAAAGGCACATCTTATTTTCTGTTTGAAAAATAAATTACAAAATTCCTGCTTTATCAACAATGAAATAATTGCAGCTCTGTACCTCAACTGAATGCCTCACCAGCTGCTCCAAAGCACAGCTTCTGAAGTTTCTTTCAGATGGCTACCATAAGGAGGATTTTGTGAGCTGATTCTAGGATTCTCTCTAACCCAGGAGAATCATATAGAAACATAGAAACATAGAAGACTGACGGCAGAAAAAGACCCCATGGTCCATCTAGTCTGCCCTTTTACTATTTCCTGTATTTTATCTTACAATGGATATATGTTTATCCCAGGCATGTTTAAATTCGGTTACTGTGGATTTACCAACCACGTCTGCTGGAAGTTTGTTCCAAGGATCTACTACTCTTTCAGTAAAATAATACTTTCTCATGTTGCCTTTGATCTTTCCCCCAACTAACTTCAGATTGTGTCCCCTTGTTCTTGTGTTCACTTTCCTGTTAAAAACACTTCCCTCCTGAACCCTATTTAACCCTTTAACATATTTAAATGTTTCGATCATGTCCCCCCTTTTCCTTCTGTCTTCCAGACTATACAGATTGAGTTCATTAAGTCTTTCCTGATACGTTTTATACTTAAGACCTTCCACCATTCTTGTAGCCCGTCTTTGGACCCGTTCAATTTTGTCAATATCTTTTTGTAGGTGAGGTCTCCAGAACTGAACACAGTACTCCAAATGTGGTCTCACCAGCGCTCTATATAAGGGGATCACAATCTCCCTCTTCCTGCTTGTTATACCTCTAGCTATGCAGCCAAGCATCCTACTTGCCTTTCCTACCGCCCGACCACACTGCTCACCCATTTTGAGACTGTCAGAAATCACTACCCCTAAATCCTTCTCTTCTGAAGTTTTTGCTAACACAGAACTGCCAATGCAATACTCAGATTTAGGATTCCTTTTCCCCAAGTGCATTATTTTACATTTGGAAACATTAAACTGCAGTTTCCATTGCTTTGACCATTTATCTAGTAACGCTAAATCATTTACCATATTACAGACCCCTCCAGGAATATCAACCCTATTGCACACTTTAGAGTCATCGGCAAATAGGCAAACCTTCCCTACCAAAGCTTCCCCTATGTCACTCACAAACATATTAAAAAGAATAGGACCCAGAACAGACCCTTGTGGCACACCGCTTGTAACCTGTCTCTGCTCAGAATACTCGCCATTAACAATAACTCTCTGATGTCTATGCTTCAGCCAGCTTGAAATCCACTGAACTATCCAGGGATTAAGTCCAATCTTCACTAATTTATCTATCAGCTCTTTATGTGGAACCGTATCAAAGGCTTTGCTGAAGTCCAGATAGGCAATATCCACGGCACCACCTTGATCCAACACCTTTGTGACATAGTCAAAGAACTCAATGAGATTAGTCTGACACGATTTGCCTTCAGTAAAGCCATGCTGATTTGGGTCCAATAAGTTATTGTTTTTTAGATGCTGATTTATCCTCTTTTTGAGTAGAGTCTCCATCATTTTAACTACAACTGATGTCAAGCTAACTGGCCTGTAGTTTCCAGCTTCTTCTCTACTGCCCTTCTTGTGGATAGGCACAACACTGGCCATTCTCCAATCCTCAGGAACATCTCCTGTTAACAGGGATTGGTTAAACAAATCAGTCAGGGGGGTAGCAATGACAGATCTGAGTTCTTTAAGAACTCTGGGATGGATGCCATCTGGACCCATTGCCTTATTTATCTTTAATCTTTCAAGTTCTTCTAAGACATCGGCTTCTAAGATCACTGGAGCTGAATCCGTACAGCTGGAAGCAATGCTATATCCCTCTATAGTATTATTTTGTAAGGTGTCTTTTGAGAAAACTGAACAGAAGTAGCTATTGAAATGGTCAGCGATCTCCTTATTCCCATCAATGCATGTATTATTCCCGGTACTAAGCTTTGTGATGCTGCAGTTTTTCTTCTTCCTATCACTAATATATCTGAAGAAGGTTTTATCCCCCTTCTTTACAGATTTTGCTATTTCTTCCTCTTTTGAGGCTTTAGCAGCATATATTATCTGTTTCGCCTCCTTCTGTCTCATTTTATACACCTCTCTATCAGCTATACTTCCAGACTCTTTATACCTCCTATAGGCAGCCTTTTTTTCATTGACTATAGCCCTTACATCATTGCTAAACCATAGCGGTTTCTTCTTCCTTTTACCTTTAGTTACTTGCTTTACATAAAGATCTTTTAAGATGGCCTTTTTTAATAAAGGTCCACTGGGTGCTCGCTCCTGCCATTTTATCCCTCTCCTTTAATTCATTATTTAAATATTCCCCCATTGCATTAAAATTTGTTTTTCTGAAATCCAATACTTTGGTTGCAGTATAGGATTGCTCACAATCAGTTTTTACATCAAACCACAAACATAGATGGTCGCTGCAACCTAAATTTTCTCCCACCTTGACCTCTGAAACCCGATTCCCATTTATAAAAACTAAATCTAGAATATTCTCCCCTCTAGTTGGTGTCTTAACTAGCTGTGCCATAGCTGCTCCTGTAAAGGCCTCTACTATATTCTTACTTTTGCATGTAAGGGCACTGGGGATATTCCAGTCAACATCAGGCATGTTGAAATCACCCATAACCACAATATCTCCCTTTACTGCCATTAGGGTAATCTCATCCACCATCTTGTTGTCATGTTCCTCAGATTGCCCTGGAGGCCTATAGATCACCCCAATTCTAATGACAGAACCGTCTTTATTTTGCATGCAAATCCAGAGGGTCTCCAGATCTTTACATGTATTTTGAATTAGTATTGTTTTTAGACTTTCTTTAACATAAATGGCTACTCCACCTCCCCTTCTCTCTATTCTATCCTTCCTATACAGTGTATATCCTGGTATGGATATTTCCCATTCATTGGAATCCTTAAACCATGTCTCAGTTATGGCAACCAGATCCAAATTATCTCTAGATATTATGGCCATTAACTCACAGAGCTTGTTGCTCAAGCTTCGAGCATTCGTGCACATTACCCGAAGAACATTATTTTCATTATTAGTTTGCCCCTTATCATCAACAACTACATCTATTTTATTTTCAGCTCCCTTTTCATAAGCTTCCAGAAACTGATGTATCCTCATTGGTCGGGGACAGAAATCCTCCACATCTGGTACATCTCTGTCCCCTTTACCTAGTTTAAATGCCTGTCCAAAAAAGCTCTGAATTCCTCACCAAGCACCTGGGTACCTCTGTATGATGGATGCAAACCATCCCTCTTAAACAACTCCCTATTAGACCATCTACTGACATCATGACTTACATAACCAAAACCTTCAGCTTTACACCACTGCCTTAACCACACATTAAACTCTCTGATACAACTTGTTTTACCCTCCTGGCCACAAACCGGTAACACCTCTGAGAAAGTCACTGAATCAGTTATTTTACCCAGCTCCACACTTAGACTTTGAAAATCTCTTTTTACTACATTAACATTTCTCTGGGACAGATCGTTTGTGCCAAGATGCACCACCACATCAACTTTATTACCTTTACTCACAGCCCTGACAATGTTTGTAATCCGCCTCCTGTCCCTGTGGGCAGTGGCTCCTGGAAGACACCTCATCACCTTCACCACATCCTTCCTCTGTCCCAAATCAACACCTCTGACAATCGAGTCACCCACAAGAACATGTGTCCTCTCTTTATTTCTACTAACTGGACTTGGTTTGGTGACACTATGTTCCTCATTTACAACAACTTCTCCTTTGAACATCCCCTCATTCTCCGCCTGAGGGGCCTTGCTAATATCTACAACATCCTTACTATTTAAATCCGCAAGAACATTATAGGAGTTGGATACAGAGAGACCAAAATTGTTATGTTTTTGTTCAACTGCACGTAATCTTCCTGAACCAACAGTTGTCCAAACAGCCCTCCTCCTCGGGGGGCGCTGTGGAAGTGGAGGCTGCACACATGGCTGCATTACAGCACGTGGCTGGGACAATCTTTCCACTTCTGCCTGCAAGCTACAAACTAAGGACTGCAATCTAGAGATCTCGCCATCTAACCTAGATGTCCTAATGCAAAGAGGGCAGGACCCCAAGTTCCACAAGGTACTACGAAACACAACAGCCAAACAAGTGTTACACTGCACCAAGCCAATCATCTTAAGAATGTATTGAAATACAGGTACTTAGCAAGAAAATGAACCCCTATTGCTACCAAACTTTGCTGATTTTGGTTTATAGTTATATAATTTGCGCGCCTGGTGGCGCGCGGGCCACTATTTTCCTCTCCTCTTCCTCTGTGTTCTGAAAGTGCAGTTTAAAATGGCTTTTCTGACCCTTTTATACTTCCCAATCTAGTCCCCTCCTCCCTGAATTCAATAACACAATCAGTCAATGAAATTTCCCCTTACAGCCAGCTATATCCCCTCCTCCTTGAATTCAGTAACACTATCAGCCAATGAAATTTCCCCTTACAGCCAGCTATATACCCTCCTCCTTGAATTCAAGAATACAAACTGTAAACAGCACTATTTTCCTCTCCTCTTCCTCTGTGTTCTGAAAGTGCAGTTTAAAATGGCTTTTCTGACCCTTTTATACTTCCCAATCTAGTCCCCTCCTCCTTGAATTCAATAACACTATCAGCCAATGAAATTTCCCCTTACAGCCAGCTATATACCCTCCTCCTTGAATTCAAGAATACAAACTGTAAACAGCACTATTTTCCTCTCCTCTTCCTCTGTGTTCTAAACAAAAGGGATGCTGTTCCTTCTGTTAAGTAAGTTGAACAAATAACTATCCAGAGAAAAACCTCTCTGGGGCTATCAACCATTGACCATGTACGCAGGGAATTCCTGATTAGGATTGTCATAAAGATTAGCCGAGAAACTCAGCATGAATAAATCCAATTGAATTATTTTCATTTGAATTCAGAAGACTAGCTATGTTAATCTATACAAAAAACAAAAATAATGTATTGTCCTTAAAAATGAAAGTAACATTCATTACCTAATTATTTTTTGGTCTTTATTAGTGCCCAATTCAGCAGATACATAACAATTTCCTAATACAGGTAGGTCTCATTGAGGTTAATGAGTTCCATGAAGTGGTGAATGTTATTCAAATTCACACTGTTCATAGTAGTATTTCTATGGAAAATAGGGTCATTGGTTTCAAATTGAGAAAAATTAAAAATGAATTTTTTTTAAACATAATACAAATCTAATAAATAAATAATAATTTTATATGAATATTAACAAAATGCTAAAATAATATATAAATAATATACTTAAAATTTAAAATTCTGGTTAACAAAATCACAGAATAGTTATAGAAAACAAAGAAAAAAAATCTACTGTAGATTCAGGTATTCCAACATATTTTATTTTAATCTTTCTATGACCATATTCATGTCGTGCATATGCACATTTTTTTGCTCTAACGTAATAGTGGACCTCTTTGTTTTAAACTTGTATTATTTCCTCTGACAGGAATTTTCTTTTCTCCCATTTTGCACAAATAAAGATTAGCTGCATCTAAAACTGTCGCTATGCATTTGCTTGGTTTAATTGTACAAACACTAGACTCTCATTTAATGTTTAGCACATTAAATGTCACTTAGTATCAATTTACAATTCTCACTAAATCGAATATTGCGGGTTTTTTGAACTTGCACTAACTGTGACTTATTATATAGGAAATTCTCCTTCCCTGCCCCGAACTCCTGAGCTCAAGAGATCTTTGATAGGTAAGCAAAGTGGAGGTTCTAGGAGTTGGTGGGATGGGAAGAAGGCCTAAGGCCTGTGAGAACCCAATGGGAAGAGGAGCGTGCCCAAAAGCTGTGGGGATCCTGCATGGAAGGGGAAGTGAAGCACAGAAGAGTCTCAGGGTTGGGAAGGCCTGGAGCAGAGGCTCCCAACCCTGAGACTTGCCCTGCTGAATGACCTGCTCAGTCATTTAATGACCGCACTGTTGCTAAAAGAGCAGGGAGTGGAGGTTGTTAAGCATGTTCCATTATGGTCATCGGTCAAGACTGCTTTTGTAGCCCTTGTAATATTACAACAGATGTTAAAATAATGCATCTCCCCATATCTCTTTTAATCAATGTGTATTTTATAGAACTGAAATTGGGTGACTTTGCAGTCACTTATTGAACTGATAACAAAAGTAGGTAATTTGCCCTAGATGCATATTGCTGGTGGCCTCTATGAGACAGACAGAGGAATCTATGATTTTATTTGTGCATGCCTAGATTATGTCAATAATCTCTTGGCAACTGTTCCCAATTCCTCTCTCTGTTCCTTGATCTTAGTGCTGTTTTGGACCTTCCATCTCCACCCTCCCACCACTCCCTTTTTAAGACAGAAGCAGCTTAAACTATTGGTGCTTGTGTTTAAAATCATCTAGTCACAAACTTATTTTTCTTACAATCCTGTTCACTCTTTTTTCCTTTGAGTAGAGCTTTCTGTTTGTTGTTCAAAAAATACAATCTTCATGTTGTGTTCATAAATCAGAACTTACTTTCTCTTAAAGCTTGAATAAATCGTTAAAAAGAGTTTAAATACCTGAATATTCGACTAATAAAGATAGTGTAGGGCATGGCTAGACATCCTACTGTCATTAATCTTGGCAATTCCTAGATTAAGATTTGCTTTTTTATTATAGATATTTTTCATATCTTAATAAAGCTGTTTTAAGTATACATGGTTGCTGTGTTTTGTCTTATTTTTTGCTGGTTTAATTAACTAGCAAATTAGTTTTGGATGGAATTTTGTAATTGGTGAATAAATATTTTTAATAAATATCTGTTCTTGAATTTAGACATACTGTAGTAAAGAAGATGTGATACCTCTTAGATTATATCTTTTAAAATGATCATTTGTTCTCCTTTTGAGGTTCTTTTTCAGATTCAGTGCAGAATTTGGAAGAATTAAAGCACAGAAAACAAGGTATTTATTAATGTTGGGCTCTGTCATATGTATGTTATTTGGTTTAATATTTAATATTTATATTAATTATGTGTTTATTTTTATGATCTGCCACTATAAATGATAGCATATATATAGTTCTGATTGAGAATACTATGTCTGTCATTAGGTTAGAAATACAGTGGTACCTTGTCTTACGAATGCCTCTTCATGCGAACTTTTCAGGATACGAACCCGGTGTTTAAGACTTGTTTACCTCTTCTTAAGAACCATCTTCACCTTACGAACCCGAGCCCGGGCTCTCTTACTGCGCATGCACTCTCTTACTGCCGCAGGGATTCCCCTGCCTTGTGACTGCCACCTGCCGGGATTTCCCATTTGTTTGCCGCCCCCGCCGGGATTCCCCGCCTCCGGACTGAAATGCCTGGGATTTTCCCTTTGCTTTCCAGCAGCTGGGTGAGATGCCTCCTCCTCCTCCTCTCCTCCGGAGCCTGCGGGAGAGAAAGAGGCGAAAGAAATAGTCCCATTTTCAAGAGGGGAGAAAGAGAGAAATGAGACCCATTTTCCAAAGAGAAAGAGAGGCAAATGGGTAGGAGAGGGGAAAGAAGAGTCCCGTTTTCAAGAGGGGAGAAAGAGAGAAAGGAGTCCCATTTTCCAAAGAGAGAAAGAATGGCCTCTTGAAAACGGGACTCTTCTTTCCCCTCTCATACCCATTTGCCTCTCTTTCTCTTTGGAAAATGGGACTCATTTCTCTCTTTCTCCCCTCTTGAAAATGGGACTATTTCTTTCCCCTCTTTCTCTCCCGCAGGCTCCAGAGGAGGAGGAGAGGAGGAGGAGGAGGCATCTCGCCCAGCTGCTGGAAAGCAAAGGGAAAATCCCAGGCATTTCAGTCCGGAGGTGGGGAATCCCGGCGGGGGCGGCAAGCAAATGAGAAATCCCGGCGGTGGCAGTCACAAGGCAGGGGAATCCCCGAGGCAGTAAGAGAGTGCACGCGCAGTAAGAGAGCCCGGGCTCTTTCCTTCCTCTCTCCTACCCAGTTTTCTCTCTTTGGAAAACAGGACTCATTTCTCTCTTTCTCCCCTCTTGAAAATGGGTCTCTCTCTGTCCTCCTTCCTCTCTATTTGCCTTTCTTTCTCTCTCAGAAAGCCTAGGTAGCCAAGTGTGGCTCCATCTCTCCAGTTCTTTGTATTCCCTCCCGCTGCTGCCTTTTGCTGGTCCATGCTGAGAAACTGGAGTTTACCTCACAAGCCTCGCTTGGTTGCCTTTCAGTCCTTCCCTCCCCACCTCCACCTCGGCTGTTAAATTTTTCACGGTGCACTGGTGGGGAAGGGAGAACTGTGGTTTTGTCTCTCTCTCTCTCTCTCTCTCACACACACACACCCTCTCTCTTTCCCTTCCTCTCTTTCTCCCCATTTCTTTTTTCCCCCTCTCACCCTCTCTCTTGCCCTCCTTCTCCTCTGTGTGTGTATGACGGACGGAGAACCCCGTGTTCGCCTGTCCCTCAGCTGCTCTCTCTTCCTCGGGCAAATCCACCGGCCGCGTCCAGGGGGCAGCGGAACCCAGCAGCCCTATCTTGGGGCTTTTGAGGAGAGGCGCTGCGCCAGCCCAGAGAAAAAGGTGGCTGCGGCGCCTCTCAGGACAAATTTGGCGGCGGGGCAGGAGGAGAGGGGAAGGGCTGGCTCAGCTCATTTGCAAAGGAGAGGCAGTCAGCCTCTCTCTCCCTCCCTCCCTCTCTCTTTCTCGGGTGGAAAACCACCATTGACAAGCTGCCAGGCAGCTTCCCGCGTGTGTCAATCCACCAACGAGACTCCCTCCAGGCAGCCTGCGTTGTCTTCTCCTTCCCCCTCCACCTGCCCCAGAATAAGGATCTGAATGCGGCCGGGAAGAAGGCAATAGGGGTGAGTTTTGGGATTGCACACATTATTCACTTTTTCATTGATTCCTAGGGGAAACATTGTTTCATCTTACAAACCTTTCTTCTTACGAACCTCGTCACGGAATGAATTAAGTTTGTAAGACAAGGTACCACTGTATTATTACTGTACTTTTCTAAATGTCTTTTTAAATGACATGTATTGAAAGGTACCCTTTGCTTTTTTTAATTGGTTGAACCCAACATTGTACTAATAGTAAGGTTTTGCTTTAGTCTGGTTTTGCTTTCAATATTCGGGAATTGCATTCTCCCTATCCTTGAAAGAAGAGTTAATGTAAAAAAGATAAGAAAGGCAAAAATGTCATATTTCATTATAGGGTAAAATGTCATTTCTTTAAAAATTTCTTTGCTTAGTGTTTTTTCCATGAGAAAATTGAAAAATTAGAAGAAAATGAGAATAGGTTGACTGGTTTTTAAATGATAATAAAGAGCAGGCCTTCTATTGATTCTTCTGTGTTACTTATTTTTGGAATTGAATAACAAGCTATAACTTTATTTTCTAAATTTAAAAAAATGTAAATGCCATTTTGTATTAACTTAAATGTTCCATCATAAAATGGTAAATTCAAAACTTGAAAAATGCCTATCTGCAGATCCAGTCCTAAAATATTTTCATTCATTTCTAGAGGTTATAGTATTATTTTCTAAGAATTATAGTTGTTCATTTTGGAAGAGTATCTTTGAAATGCAAAGATATCCTGTGTGTTATATGCATTAAAGTAGCTGTTCAATCCTGGCAGTTTAATGAATTGTTCTCTTGGTTTTCTGCATGTTTTGAAGTAATTCTTCAAAAGTAAATCTCTAGCATTGCACTGGTATGGTTTCAAAGATGGGCATAAGGAATGTGTAGTAGAGATTTTAAAAATCAAACAAAAGTCTGTTTCCCCCCTCCCAAATTATTTTAAGTGTGAAGATTTTTTTTTTGTTCTAAAGGAAATTCACAGATTTGTTAAATGCTTAAATTAAATTAGACTAGATGACCTACAAGGTCCCTTCCAACAGCAACAATAACAATAATAATAAACAAACTATTGTTTTTTAGATAGCTGCTTTGAGTCCTTCGGGATTGGGCGGTAGAGAAGTCAAATAAATAAATAAACAAACAAACAAATACATAATTCCCATGATTCATCAGATTATCTAATCTCAGTTATATCAGTTTTGTCTGAATCGTAGCAAGTTATGGTGTTACCCTCAATAATCTAAAAAGATGTATAACTTCTTTGGTTGTCTTTTAACTGTATGGCATATATAGCTTGGGAAGTCTACAATGCTTTTTACCACAAAGTAGTTCTGGCAGCCTAATAAGATTGCTAGTTTGTTTTGTTCACACATGTGCTTCATCCATGGTACACCACAGAGTTTTGCAACAGCTGGCTAGCAGCGTTTGTGAGATTCCTTTGTTAAACTACTCTATTAGAGCTAAGATATATAACATTTCAAACAAGCCTCTTTTTAATTAAACTGATGGGATTTTAGAATAGTTGGATTATGTTTTTAAAACTTTTTCATATGTTTCAAAATGTGGCCCCTATTTCAACTCCTTAAATAAACACAAAAATATTTGAGAGGGAGCCCACGATTGAGAAGGTGGAAGATACCTGTGCATGTAAAGCCACATTTTAACAGGATTACTTCCTATTATGCTTGGATAAATATAGAATAGTCCTAAAGAGCTTCAGCTTCTGCAAAGCAGGATCGTTTATACTATCTTTTCCCCTCTGCCTGGACAAATAAAGCCCAAATCCCATTTATCTATTTATTTATCTATTAACTATCATTTTCCTCCCCAGTTTGCTTTGAAAAGTTGATAACCACCTTGTCAGAGTAGCAGCAAGTTCTTTCAATAATCCTTTATCTCACAAGCTGGAACCTTGTCACAACCAAATCATGCTGACTGTTGGATTATTTATATAAAGCAGAGAGGAAAATATGGGATAAGATCTGAAAGGGATCTAGCATAAGGTGATCAGACATCCCGCTTTCCGGGGGACAGTCACGCTTTTAAATTATTTGTTCCGCGTCCCACTGGGTTTCCAAAATGTCATCAGCCGAGTCATGTCCCGGCCTCGGCTGTGCATTGCAGGCATCTGGGGTGTTTCGGAGGATCTTCTCCGGGTGACCCCCGGGGCTTCTGAGCCAGACTGGACCGGGCAGGCTGGACCGGGGAGGCTTGGAAGGGATGCCGCTGCCCGGGCAGAAGCCGCAGCTGCTCGAGCACCGCAGGGACTCCTTGGGGGCATTTTAAGGGCGGGAGAACTTTTCCCGCCTTCTTTACCTTCAGGAGCCCAGCCACCACCGCCGCCACCTTGTCTCTCTTGTTATGCCCAGAGGACTTCTTCCTCCCGCCACCCTGCGGGGATAAGAGACCGCAACAGAGGGGGGAGGGGGGAAACGGGTGCTGAACAAAGGAGCTTTGGCACCCTGCGGCAGCAGGTGAACTTTGCAGCTCTCGGGTGGCAGGAAGAGCGGGGCTGGTCAGCTCTGGCGGCGGCACCAAGCAGGGGTTTATGTAGAAGCGGGAGGGCGCCAGCAGCAGCGGCACTGGGCAGTAGCTGTGGAGCGCCGGCGGGGCGGTCAGCTGTAAGCGGGAGCTCCAGGGCAGAGGCACCGATGGCAGCGGCTGGACGTGTTGCTGGACGCCATACATGCTGACAGGCCAGTGCTAGCCCCTCACCCATGCCGAGCACAGCGCCAGCATGTATGGCGTCCAGCCGCGCCCCCCCCGGTGCCTCCGCCCTGGAGCTCCTGCTCGCAGCTGACTGCCCAGTGCCGCTGCTCTCGGCACCCTCCCACTCCTACTTCAACCCCTGTATGTGGTGTACGAGAAAGAGAGAGAGAGAAAGGGAGAGAGAGAAAGGGAGATAGAGAGAGAGCAGGAGAAAGAAAGAGAGAGAAAGTTATTATTTTTTTGCGATTTTTTTTTTTGGTGAAATTTTTCTAGCACCCCCCCCCACCCCCCACCCCCCAATGGTGTCCTTTTTTCCCAATCTTAAAATCTGGTCACTTTAATCTAGCACAGTCTTACAGAAGTCCAGAAATCCTCATGTCATGTACAGTCAAAGCTGGATAGTTTCTTTCCTTTAAGAATTAAAACACAAGATTTTACAAATTATGTTAAAATGAACTCAAATGGCTTCAAATTAAAATTATTTTTAAATTTGATTTTACTATTGCTTGTTTCCAATGAAAACCTTTTATATTATAAAGTTGCAAAAGTAGTTATTGAAAGTGATGTATTTATCTCTTGCTCCACCCAAATTTTGAAATAGCAAAGGCTGACATAATATTAAGGGATCACAAAATCACAAAGCGTGAGAAGCTCAGTGCTCCACAGAAGGAGGATCTACAGACTGCTTTAAAAAGTAAGACTCATTTTTAATCCTTTAGAACTCTGTATGGTGGTAACCGATATAATCTACATGCACTCATGTCTGAAATATCTGAGGAATCTGGAACTCTCTATACTGAGACAAATTCAGTATATGCTCGGTTATGCAGAATGACTTTCTTTTTCTATTTTAAAGACTAGGAATACAATCTAATAAGTAGATTTCAGTTGCCAGAGAGAAGCAACTAGTGATCAGATGAAGTACATATGGGACAGCAAGCGCATAGAAGAATGCAATTTACAGTTAGCCCTTATTTGGATACCGGATGTAATTCTGGGTAGATATCACTTATAAAGCCATTTCATTTTACTATAGATAATAATGGAGGGACTGCACGATTCCTGTAAGTGCCCATCTGCTTTGTGTGCACTGACAGCATTAACCTCTTTCAGGCCCCATTGCAAAATAGTGTCACTAAGAGGAAACCAGGGACAACTTTTTCTGTTACTCCATTTATGCTGTGCGATAACATTTCCCCCCCCTCCGAGATCCATGTTTTCGATCATGCCCATTTTCAATTGTTCTTTAAAATCTCAGCTTTTTCCTAGGCTTTGGTTAAGAGTGATTGGTAGGCCCTTTTGAACTGAAGAGATTATTTTGTTCTCTTGGGTAGTTGTTTTATTATTGTTGTTTTTATGGAGTTATTTTAATTTTGTGAAGCCACTTTGTTAATAGGGTTGGGCAATCTGGAAATTTAATAAATAGTACAACTGTATTTTCAGATATTAATATTGTACATTGATTGTGGAGGGTATAGGTTTAGGTCACTTCATGACAGAGGTTCTTTGGTCAATATATTAGCAACAACCTATATATAGTGATAAATGGACTGCATTCTAAATCAGTTTCGTTATTTGTGTAATGTGTGTTAAAATCTTCAGAAAAAACTATACACTTTATTTTGACTGAAATGTTTAGTTGACACTTTCCTAATGAGTTAGAGTTCTTTGCAGTCTGTTTTCTGGAACACTTGTGTTCTTAAGTTCTTAGGATAAATGTTTAGAAAGACTCAAATAGATAAAGATATATACTTATTATAATAAAATATGAATGCATTACTGAAGTTTTTTTTTCTTCCTTTCTTACATATGTGTACTAGTTTCTAAACCTGAAAGAAGATCCTCACTTACAGCAATTGTGATATTTGTTGCAACTTGTATTGCTGCTGGTGGATGGTATATATTTTGGCATTCACCAATTCATGTTTCTGAAATGGATTATAAAGTTCTACAAGCATTTAAAAAACAAATGAAAGAGCTCAGGAACACTTATCCAAGTCAAGACGCAATAGTTTGGAACAGAATCCAAGGTACATTTGAGAAACGTCTAAATTCTTCTCACCCTCATTTGGAACCAGCTATTTTATTACTCACCGCTTCAAAAGAAGCTGAAGATGTGTTGAAGTGTTTAAGCAACCAGATTGCTGATGCTTTCTCATCTTCTCAAGGTGCACTTACGATTAAAATTGATGGGGCCAGCACAAGAGCTCAAGATAGTGATGTTGTCAAACTTAATGTCGATGAAAAGCTGAGCTCTGGTTTCGAGAATGGTAACAAAGCAGCGGTAGTCCATCGGTTTGACTCATTGCCCGCAGGTTCCACCCTGATTTTTTACAAGTACTGTGACCATGAAAATGCAGCATTTAAAGATGTGGCTTTACTATTAACCATTCTTCTGGATGGGGAGTCCTTGAATAAGAGCTTTTCCTTATTGCAAGTTGAGGAGAGAGTGAAAGATTTCCTCTGGGCTAAATTTACTAACTCAGACACACCGGAGTCTTATAACTACATGGATACAGACAAGTTGAGTGGCTTGTGGAGTCGCATAGCCCATGTAGTCTTACCTATATGGCCGGAAAACTTCATCCCTCAGGAGAAATGTTTGCAGATGAAATGACTGAAGAAAAGGGAGCAAGAAGAAAATACGTTGCAATACAAAATGTATTGTATAAGTCTGTTTATATAAGGAGAAAATTGCAATTTATTAATCAGAATTACTGAAGTTATAGGTGATTCAATATCAGAATAAAATTTCTCCTTTATAGAGAAGCTGGTAATCTATAAAAAAGTTAGACCTTTAACAATTCTAGTGATTTATTGGAAATCAAGATTCTATCTTAAGGGGGGAAATCTTTTTGCTCAGGCCCACTCAACTTTGTGTAATGAATTTTTTAAAGCATCAAAATCCTTTTGGAAAATACTGTGATTGTGGATAACAAGGTAAGGAATTATAATACTAGATTCTATCTTTCTGCTTAAAGTTTAATAGACTGCAAAGTTGAAATTGAGACCAGGTTTTCCTATAGCCTAAGAATAATGTTGTCTTATTCCATTTTCACAAACTGCACTGTAAAAAATCTTGTACCTGTAGATTCTGTAAGTTTATGCTTTTGCTACAAAATTATGTAAGATATAAGCCTGTGTTAAATCAATGATAGACTCTTTTTCTCATTTGAAAATGGCATGTAGCTATGTAATACAGTATGCATGTTTTCAAATAATTATAATTACATCAATCCAAAAACACAGGGCTCTTCAGTTTATTCAGTTAGACTATCACTGACAACCAAAGGCTTCCTTCAGATGAGAAATTTTGAAATTTTTTATTTGATTTTTTTTATTTGGTCAATGACCAGCAACATTAAATAATAAAATGAGTTATATAAAACAACAATAGGAAATACAACCAGGATCAATAAAGAGGACTAAGTGCATTATATATTAGCAATTATAAAATAAATCAAATATGATATACTCAATAAACACCTTATTACAATAATACCCCATTTATTTATCTAACACTGGTAAAAGTGAGGGGTCCATGGTGCTCTCTGAGCTTGCTTGTTTTCTTGCAGATGTTTCATTACCTTAACAAGGTAATATCATCAAAGCTGGAACAAGAGCACCAAGGACCCCCCTCATTTCATCCCTGAGCTACAAATATTCTCCTTTATTAGCACTGATAAAAGTAATACAGGTAGTCTTCAACTTACAACAGTTCATTTACTGACCGTTCAAAGTTACAATGACACTGAAAAAAATGACATTATTTTTCACACTTACGACAATTGCAGCAATCCTGGTCACCTGGTCAAATTTTAGATACTTGGCAACTGACTCATATTTATGACAGTTGCAGTGTCCTATGGTCACGTGATCATACTTTGTGACCTTCTCACAAGCAAATGTCAACAGGGAAGTCAGATTCATTTAACAACCGTGCTACTAATTTAACCACTGCAGTGCTTCACTTAACATATGTGGAAAGAAAAGGCATAAAATAGGGCAAAACTCACTTTGCAAATGTGTCACTTAGCAACATAAATTTTGGGCTCTGTTATCATAAGTTAAGGACCACGTGTATAATAAAACTATACATTAAAATATATGTTCTATAAAAATTATTAACAAAAATAATTAAGCAAAGTGTTAATAAGAATAAGGATATTTTTTTTGGAATTTTTACCAGTTAGAATAGAATTCTTTATTGTCCAATTGTGATTGGATACACAATGAATTTGTCTAGATGCATATGCTCTCAGTATACATAAAAGATACATTTGTCAAGAATGAGGTACAACACAACGATTGTCATAAGGATCAAATAAACAATGAGGAAACAATCAACATTAATAAAAATCTTAGGGATACAAGCAACATGTTACAGTCATACAGTCAATAGGTGGGGGGAAATGGGTGATAGGAATGATGAGAAAAAACTAGTAGTAATAGTGCAGACTTAGTAAATAGTTTGACAGAGTTGAAGGAATTATTTGTTTTGCAGAGTGATGGCATTCAAGAAAAAAACTCTTCTTGTGTCTAATTGTTTTGGTGTGCAGTTCTCTGTAGCGACGTTTTGAGGGTAGAAGTTGAAACAGTTTATGTCCAGGATGTAAGAGGTCAGCAAATATTTACACAGCCTTCTTTTTGACCCGTACAGCATACAGGTCCTCTATGAAAGGCAGGTTGGCAGCAATTCCTTTTTCTGCAGTTTTTTCTTATTATCATTGCAGAAGCACAAAAAATTGCCACTGCACGAATGGTCCATGGATTCAAATAATGAAGTGGTTGCAAAGAAATTATTTGATTTCTCTAGAAATCTAAGAAGAATGTACATTGATGTCCCTGTAAAATGTGTAGATGTGATATTTCTTCAACTTCCTCATTGTCACATATACATATTTGTTCAACTATTGGGATTTTATGCAAAGCAGAGATGAAAACATGGAATAGGGTCTATCAGAGATCTAGCATAGTCTTACAGCAGCCCAGCAATCCTCATAGCATGTACAGTGATCCCTCGAGTTTCGCGATCTCGATCTTTGCGAAACGCTATATCGCAATTTAAAAAAAAATATTAATTAAAAAAAAACCACTTCCACGTTTGGCTTTGGGAGTCAGCTGGGAAGCGGCGCGACTGTTTTAAAAGGTCGCAGCCGGCCTGGGGGGCTTCCCAGCCCCCTCCTGAACCCCCAACCCGGGTTCGGGGGGGTGCTGGGAAGCCCCCCAGGCCGGCTGCGACCCTTTAAAACAGCCGTGCTGCTTCCCAGCTGAGTCCTGAAGCCAAACGCCAAAGGCGAACTTCCGCGTTTGGCTTCAGGACTCAGCTGGGAAGCGGCGCGGCTGTTTTAAAAGGTCGCAGCCGGCCTGGGGGGCTTCCCAGCCCCCTCCTGAACCCCCAACCCGGGTTCGGGGGGGTGCTGGGAAGCCCCCCAGGCCGGCTGCGACCCTTTAAAACAGCCGTGCTGCTTCCCAGCTGAGTCCTGAAGCCAAACACCAAAGGCGAACTTCCGCGTTTGGCTTCAGGACTCAGCTGGGAAGTGGCGCGGCTGTTTTAAAAGGTCGCAGCCGGCCTGGGGGGCTTCCCAGCACCCCCCCGAACCCGGGTGGCCGGGCGAGCAGCGAGCGAACGGCGGGTGGCCGGGCGAAGGGCGGGCGAGCGGCAAACGGCGGGCGAGCGGGTGCTGGGGGGGCGGGGGCAGCCGACATTCAAAGCAATCTGTCGGCTTCCGCACTTTCGTCGCTCCCCACCTCCACCATCTGCGCATGCGCGGCCATGAAAAAAAAGGGCGCGCATGCGCAGATGGTGTTTTTACTTCCGCAACCCTACATTGCGAAAAATTGATTATCGCGAGGGGTCTTGGAACGGAACCCTCGCGATAATCAAGGGATCACTGTACTGCACAGTCAAAACTGGATCATTTTTTTTCCTGTTAAACAAACTGGTAGCAACTTTGGGATTTTCTAAATAGCAAATATTAGCATAAAATATTGATTCTATTAATCTTTGGGAAGCCAGTTTTTTATAGGGTTGGGCAATCAAGAAATTTAATAAAAAATAAAACCATATCTGCAGATATTAACATTTTACATTGATTATTCCCTTCATGAGAGGTTCTTTGTTCAATTCAAAGAATTTAATTTTTTAGCAAATCCTAATATAGTGATATCTAATACGTATTTAATCAGTTTGGTTATTTATGCATGCTAAAATCTTCATTAAAAATTACTATACAGTGATCCCTCGATTTGCGCGTTCTCGATTAGCGCGAAACGCTGCAACACGGTTTTTCAAAAAATATTAATTAAAAAATAAGTCCGCGTTTTTTTTTCCTACACCACGGTTTTTCCCGCCTGATGACGTCATACTGATTGCTGATTGGCCAAAATCTCGACCAATCGTTGCAAACGGAAAAAAAAGCTTTGCAACTGTTTTATTCTGTCATTACACAGTACAGTACAGTTACAGTTTAAGTGCTTTTTGAGAAAGGAGGGAGAGAAGGGAGGGAGAGAAGGGAAGGAGGGAGGGAGGGAAGGAGAGAAGGGAAGGAAGGAGGGAGGGAGGGAGAGAAGGGAAGGAGGGAAGGAAGGAGGGAGGGAGAGAAGGGAAGGAGGGAGGGTTGCCATTGCCATTGCCGCCAGCGCTGCCCCAAGAAAGCCGGTGAGAGGAAGGAAGGAGGGAAGGAGGGAGGGAGAGAAGGGAAGGAGGGAAGGAAGGAGGGAGGGAGAGAAGGGAAGGAGGGAGGGTTGCCATTGCCATTGCCGCCAGCGCTGCCCTGTGGGTAGCGGCGAGGAGCCCGGAAAAATCACCATTGCATTGCCAGCCTCCGAACTTGCGTCGCTCCACCTTCTGCGCATGTGCGGCCATGGGACAAAGGGCGCGCATGCGCAGATGGTGTTTTTACTTCCGCATCCAGTATAACGCGGAAATCGGTTAGCGCGGGAGGTCTTGGAACGTAACCCCCGCGCTAACCGAGGGATCACTGTATTACATTTCATCGTAATAAAGTTGACACTTTTCTGTAATGAGTCAGAATTCTTTGTGTTCTGTTTTCTGGAACACTTAAAGGTATCTTAGGATAAATATTTAGAAAGACTAAAGTAAATAAAGCGATACACTTAATATAATTAACTGCTTCATAAGCAGGGTCCCGACAATATAACTACCCTTTTGGAATGCAGGAAGAAAATCTACAGTTGATTATTGGATAGTATCATTTGATCTTTTGAATTTTGTATGGAAAATGAAGGTAGACTCACAACTAAAAAATGACCAATATCCAGTTATTGTAACTGACATTCCACTGGAAATTTCTGAGATCTAACTATCCACGAAAGCTCGATAAGTATAATATCCAGGTTAGAATTAAATGGACTGAGAAAATGCAATTACAGTCATTCAATAGATGCAAGCCTCAGAAACTCTAGAATTGTATGCAAATATCATAAAAAATAAATGTTAAGGATCATATTTAGATAGTTTTGAAGCTTTAATTGCCTATCTGAAATCAGTTCTCACTAATGGAACACTGCCTCAGTCCAGAAAGCAAGTTATAAAGAATAAATGGTTTGATCAAGACTGTACAACTGAAGAAGGTGTATAGTAAGGGAGTACAGAAAAAGTAAAAATTCCCCATCTGAAGATCAAATTCACTACCTAAACAGTGGTGGCAAACCTTTTTTCTTTGGGTGCTGAAAGAGCATGCACGTGTACTATCACACGTGCGAGTGCCCACATCCATAATTCAATTGCTGGGGAGTACGAAAACAGCTTTCCCCACCCATGGAGGCCCTCTGGAGGCTGGAAACGGCCTGTTTCCCAACTTCTGGTGCGACCAGTAGGCTTGTGTTTCACCCTCCCCAGGCTCCAAAGGCTTCCCTGGAGTCGAGGAGAGGGTAAAAATGCCCCCCTGCCCCCCTGGAGGCTCTCTGGAAGCCAAAACTGCCCTCCAAGAGCTTCTATGTGAGCCAAAAAATCAGGTGGCTAGCACACACATGCATGTTGGAGCTGAGCTAGGGCAATTGCTCCCGTGCCAGCAGATATGGCTCCGTGTGCCATTTGTGGCACCCATGCCATAGGTTCGTCATCACCGACCTAAAATGTCTGAAGGCTCAATATATGGCCCTTTTAAAAGAAAGGAAAAGTGCAGCATTGAAGGAGTCCTGGCACAAATTAATAGGGTAGAAGACTCCCTTTTTTGACATTACGGACTCCGCCTGTGAAATGAATGAGAGTCAGATCAATCTGGACCCAGTCCCTTACTGGCCTGCTGTAACACCACAAGTGGTATCACGGTTGATCGGATCCCTTAAAGTTAATTGGGCTCCCAGTGCTGATTATGTTCTGGCAGAAATAATTAAAAAGAACCTTAGCTGATAGAAACCCCTATTAGCATCTCTCTTTACATTTATAGATCAGACTGGTTGCATGCCAAGAGATTAGGGAATTGCAATTATAGTACCTATATACAAAAAGCAATAAAAATTATGTACCTGATTAATCTACTGATGTTGATAGCAAGTTGCATGCTAAGCACCTAAATAGCAAACTTCAAGATTGGATAATTGCAGAGGGCATAATTAAAAACAAAAAAAAAATGGATTCAGGGAAGCAAGGTCAATAATTGATCATATTTTGGTATTTTACCAACTATACAAAAATATACGTTTAAAGGACATATTCTCTTTTTGTGGCCCTTCTTGACTTTAAATAGGCCCTGGATTCAATATCCAGATGTTCCCTCTGGGATAAATTAAAAAGGACTACTATTATTAAACGGCTCCTCTACCTCATACAAAAAATATATAGTGATACCTCTACTTAAGAAGGTCTCTACTTAAGAACTTTTCTAGATAAAAACCGGGTGTTCAAGATTCTTCTTAAGAACCACTTTTTATTTAAGAACCCGAGCCTGGAAAAATTTCCCAGGAAATTTGAGAGCGGCACAAAGGCCTGGCCAGTTTCCATTCCCCCTGGGTTTCTCTCTCTGGTGCAGTGTATGGAAGGCAGCCTCACACCGGGTATATGGGAGGCATGTGCTCCTCCTCGCTGCCTCAGAGTCCCTCTTATTTCTTTTTAATCCTTAAGGTTTTGGATTTTCTTGATTCCCCTCACCTCACCTTCTTCCTTCAGCAGCTACTGTCCTCCTTCCTTCTCTTCCTCCCACCCAAATTCTGAGCTTTTATTTCTTTCTGCAAACCTACACATTATTTGCTTTTACATTGATTCCTATGGGAAAAATTGCTTCTACAGTGATACCTCGTCTTACGAACTCAATTGGTTCCGAGAGAAGGTTCGTAAGGTGAAAAGTTTGTAAGATGAAACAATGTTTCCCTTAGGAAACAATGTAAAACCGATTAATGCATGCAAGCAAAAAAAAAAATCGCAAAAACGGTGCTCCGCTGGGCGCCGCCACCCAGCTGTCACCTTTTAAAACAGCCAGGTACTTCTCGGCGCTCTCCTGAACACCGAACCTGGAAGTTTGGCAAAAGTTCGGGTTTGGGAGGCCGCCAAGAAGCGCTGCCGCCCGGCTGTCACCTTCCAAAACAGCCGGGGGGCCTCTCGGCGTTCTCCCAAATGCCAAACCCGGAAGTTCGGCAAAAGTTTGGGTTCAGCGTTCGGGTTCGGGAGAACGTCAAGAAGCGCCGCCACCCGGCTGTCACCTTTGCAGAAGAGCCGTGCAGCTGTCAGTCGGTCAGGAGGCTCAAACGGAGGTGGGGAATCCCAATAGGGAATTTCATGGGCGGAGCTTTGACATCACGAAGACGTACTTCCTGGCTGGCCGAAACGTGGAATGCTCTGCGTCACAACAGCCTCAAGCGAGCATCAGATAAGGGATCGGGAGGCCAGATAAGCCTCCGATCGATCCCCGCCAAGCCCCTGCAGGCCAGAAAGATCGCCCGCCATTCCCTCGGCAATATCAGGGCGGTGTGTCTTTTGTTCTAATGCCGAAAACAGCACTCATTTTTACAAGGTGTTTTGACACCTGTTATAGTGCCCGCCATTTTGGGGACATTGCCAGGAGATGGACGGAGGAGGTGCTTGATGCCTGGCCTGGCCTCATAGAGGCCTCTCATTACAGGGCAAATAGGCACCATTTTGAGGGCAGTAGCTTCGCGGGCGCACGCACATAGTCTCTTAACAATGGACAGCCATTTTCTGACAGTGCTGGGTATGACACTATGTGAGATCTTCCTCTGACAGTTTGTGACAGTTAGCCTTGATTCCTCAACGATGTTGCAAGACCTACAATTCAGTCTGGGTGAGACAGTTGCCATGGTTATAGTACCCAAAGTTAAGGACAGAGCTCAGATTTCCAAGACTAAAAGTAAGAGCTCACAGGCCTCCTCAGCCTTGAAAGGGGCTGAAAAACGTATAAAGGCCCTTGAGGGACAGCTCGAGGTGGTATATAAACTGGCTGCAACTAACCTGCTGGCCAGTGTGCCCCCACTCACCACTTGAGCCCAGTGGACATTGCTACCCCATCAACACTGCCAAGCTCTTTGGGGAGTCCCTTGACACAGTCCTCATCAAGGACAGAGACAAAAAGAAAGTCCTTCTGAGGACCTCCCGGAGACAGGACAGGAGGATGAACCCATGTTGGTGATGACCTATAAAGCCCTACATGGCATCGGGCCAGAATACCTTCAGGACCGTCTTCTGCCGCACGAATCCCAGCAACCGATAAGGTCCCACAGACTTGGCCTTCTCCGGGTTCCGTCGACAAAACAATGTCGTCTGGTGGGACCCAGAGGTGTGGGTCCCGACCCTCTGGAATAAACTCCCCCCGGAGATTAGGACTGTCCCTACCCTCACCTTTCGTAAACTCCTGAAAACCCACATAGTCACCAGGCATGGGGAAATTGATATACCCTTGGCTGTTCTGCTTTATGTGTGATTTGTTTGGATTGCATGATTGTTCTTAATAAGGGCTTTAAAAATTGTTTTTAATATTGAATTTGTATATTGTATTGTTGTGAGCCGCTCCAAGTCCTCGGAGAGGGGCAGCATACAAATCTAATGAATTATTATTATTATTATTATTATTATTATTATTATTATTATTATTATTATTTCCGTAGACAGCTCTTTCGGGTTGACCCAGCCACCGCCATGCCGCCGGGTCATCAGGTCCTATGGGCACGAGTCCTATAACCAGGCTTCATACTGATCAGATAGAACTGGATTCGGAGATCGGAACAGACAGTTCCAATAGCCCTGGAGATCCTTTTGGGGAACAAATCGAGGTGGATGTCATAGGTCAAAGTGACTCTGAGACGATATTCCCATTGGAGGTCAGTTACAGTTCTTCACCGCCTCTTGGGAAACTATCTACCGACGCTTGGGCGTTGGACACTGGAGCACAGGGCCTACAGATAAATTTCCTACAGACTCCGCCAAACAGATTCCTACAATGCCCAACACTGACCAACCCACAGAAACAGGCTCTTTTATCTCCAAAGGTCCACCATTTACTGGACATTAGGGCAATCGAACCGGTACCAGCAGCACAACAGGGACAGGGGTTCTACTCCATAGTCTTTGTGGTCCCCAGGACCTCTGTCTGATGCCGCTTGATCCTGAATCGTAGACAGCTGAATATATACGTCCGCTATCAGAGGTTCAAGATGCACTCCTTGTGCACAAGCCTGGCATCTATCCAACAACAGGACTGTATCTCAAAGAAGCATATCTGCATGTACCGGTCCACCCACAACATCGTAGTTTCCTCCACTTCTGTTTCAAGGATCAGCATTTCCCATACAGAGCCATGCCCTTCGGCTTGTCATCAACCCCGAGGGCGTTCACCAAGCTCTTGGATGTGCTGACAGCTGACCTCCGGACTCGTTCTTTACGTCTGACAGCATACCTGGACGATATCATTTTGTTCAGGAGTCCATAGCAGGCATGCAGAGACGTAACAGACACCATAAGGTCCCTAGAAATACAAGGGTTCACAATCAACTACGAAGAGTCACTTAGAACCAACCAGGCGCTTGCTGTACCTGGGTACCATGATAGATACATCGGTCTGCAAGGTGCACCTTTCGACAGAATGGCAGGAAAAGATCAAGACTATGGTGACTTACCTATAACATCGCAGCAAGGTAGCATTGGCATTCCTATCCCAACTACTAGGAATGTTCATTTCATGCATAGAGATCGTACCCTGGGCTGGACTCCACATCAGGCCGTTGCAGTGGTTCCTGCTCCCCTTTCAGAGAGCACGGGTCAGCCATTCCAGACAAGCTATGGCGATCACATCAGAAGTCCGCTGTTCTCTCCTCTGGTGGAATTCAGAGGCATTGCACAAGGGTTCACCCTTCCTGTTCCATCGGGAGGTTACTATCACAACCGATGCCAGTCTGTCGGGTTGGGGAGCTCATTCCAACTCTCACATAGCATAGGGCTTCTGGACGACAGAAGACCTCCTGGACTTCAATATGAACCTCCTACAGCTCCTACTCCTGGAACGAGCAGAGGTCCTACTTGTTGCACCTTAATGGCCCATATAAACATGGCTTGCGGACCTCATGGACTTATCAATCACCCTTCCATGGCTTCTTCCATACCATTGGGTTTCCCTCACTCAGGAGTCAATAGTCCACCCACACCCTCAATGGTGGAGAGTTGCCATGTGGCAATTGATGGGGATCGCATGAGGAAAGAGCATCTTCCCAAAAACATCATTACAGTGATCCCCCGTTTATTGCGTCCCCAACCATTGCGAACAGGGTACTTCGCTATTTTTCAACCCGGAAGTCAAAAATACCATCTACGCATGCGTGCCGGGCACGCATGCGTAGATGGCAGCGGCTTCCCTGGGTCTTCCCCCTCTTGCTGGCGTCAGCGAGGAGTTTCCCCACCGCCCACGCAAACTCCTCGCTGCCGCCCGCCCTTCGCCCGCCCACGCCGTTCATTCTCGCCGGTTTTGAGCTGAGTCCGGAAGCGAATTCGCTTCCGGACTCAGCTCAAAAGCGCCGATAGCAAGCGGCAAGGAACGGCTTGTCTCGGCGCTTTCGAGCTGTCAGCTCGAAAGCGCCGAGACAAGCCGTTCCTTGCCGCTTGGTATCGCCGGTTTTGAGCTGAGTCCGGAAGCGAATTCGCTTCCGGACAGCTCAAAAGCGCCGATAGCAAGCGGCAAGGAACGGCTTGTCTCGGCGCTTTCGAGCTGTCAGCTCGAAAGCGCCGAGACAAGCCGTTCCTTGCCGCTTGGTATCGCCGGTTTTGAGCTGAGTCCGGAAGCGAATTCGCTTCTGGACAGCTCAAAAGCGCCGATAGCAAGCGGCAAGGAACGGCTTGTCTCGGCGCTTTCGAGCTGTCAGCTCGAAAGCGCCGAGACAAGCCGTTCCTTGCCGCTTGGTATCGCCGGTTTTGAGCTGAGCCCGGAAGCGAATTCACTTCCGGACAGCTCAAAAGCGCCGATAGCAAGCGGCAAGGAACGGCTTGTCTCGGCGCTTTCGAGCTGTCAGCTCGAAAGCGCCGAGACAAGCCGTTCCTTGCCGCTTGGTATCGCCGGTTTTGAGCTGAGTCCGGAAGCGAATTCGCTTCCGGACAGCTCAAAAGCGCCGATAGCAAGCGGCAAGGAACGGCTTGTCTCGGCGCTTTCGAGCTGTCAGCTCGAAAGCGCCGAGACAAGCCGTTCCTTGCCGCTTGGTATCGTCGGTTTTGAGCTGAGTCCGGAAGCGAATTCGCTTCCGGACAGCTCAAAAGCGCCGAGAGCCAGCGCCCCCCGGACCCCCAACCCGGGTTTGGGGGGCTGCTAGGAAGCCCTCCATGCCGGCGGCAAACAGCCGCCCCGCCCCCAATCTTCGGCTCCTCGCTAGCGCTGTGGGAGTAAAAACACCGTCTGCACATGCGCAGACGGTGTTTTTACTTCCGCATCGCTACTTCGCGAAAACCCGCTCGTTGCGGGGGCTCCTGGAACGGAACCCTCGCAACGAGCGGGGGATCACTGTAATACCATTCAGGCTGCTCGTCAACCAGCGACAAAGCGCATCAATCAGGCCTCCTGGGCAACCTATTATCAATTTTGTCAGGCTCAGGAGATACGACCCCAATCATCTTCTGTTATTCACTTACTAGTCTTTTTGCAGAAAGGTCTAGATGGGGGGTTCGCGCCCAACACTCTGCGCAGGCAGGTGGCAGCCATTGCGGGCCTTTCAAGCCTTTATCTGAGGAGCCGCCACTGCTTCCCCTGCCTGAAGCAAGCTGCCTGAGAGGTTTGAAGACCAACTTCCAAGTTGGAAGACCCCCTGAGTTAGGAGTGCAAGGGTCTTCAAATCTGGCAAGTTTAAGGCTTGTGACTGAAGGAGGAATTCTGGGAGTTGAAGTCCACAAGTTGAATGTGGGTAAGACTGAAGTCCTGATTTTTCAGTCTGATCATCCAGCGGCTACTTTTGAATATTCACCTATGCATCTACAGGACTGCTCGGTGGTCCCGGTGTCAGTAGCCTGGAATCTTGGAGTCTTGTTGGATGATAGACTGTCTCTGCACGAAGAAGCAAAAGGTGAAAAAGCGGCAATTGCATCGTGCCTGTTGCTTGGCTGACGGCGCTGCCTACCCTGGAGCTCTCACCTCGCCCTCTCCAACTTTCCCTTAAGTTGACTTAACCTTCTTTGTGAATTCGTGGCGGAGCCTCTCCCACCCCCAGTGGGGGGAAATTAGGTTGGGGAGCAGGGAGAGAATTGGAAGACTGTGAATGGAGGGAAGGAAGGAGGAAGGGAAGTAAGGAATGAAGGAAGGAGAGAAGGGAAGGAGAGAAGGAAGGGAGAAAGGAAGGAAGGAGAAATGGAGGAAGGAAAGAAGGAGAAATGGAGGGAGGGAGGGAAAAAGCAGAAAAAAGAGGAGTTAATTGAGCTGTTGTTAAACCCAAATACGCGTGCGCCCAGTTGAGGGCGCCCAAGTACTGTTGTAACTTAACTAGGGTGGTTGTGTCCGGTAAAAAAAGGTGTGGCAAGTAAGGAGCAGCTCTGGCTGCCAAGAGCCTATGACCCAAATATAAATAGGGCTCCTTGATCTGAATTTTTTCAGGGGAGACATGAAGTCCTGAAATTCCTAGGAGAGAAACAAGATAATCTAAAAACTGCTGGACGGTACCCAGTGGTCCTGGGGTGGCCACAAGGATATCGTCCATATAATGGTAAATTAAGAGATGTTTATGTTGCAATCTGAAAGGTTGTAAAATGGCATTGACATAATACTGGCACATGGGACTATTAATCATGCCTTGGGGCAAAACTTTCCACTGATATCGACAAGAAAGTTTGGAATTGCTTAATGGTAAGACCGTAAAAGCAAATAATTGCCAATCCTTCTTCTGTAATGGGATGGGAAAAAAGGCATCCTTTAAATCAATTACCATAAGATCCCAGTCTCGGGGAATAAGATTGGGGTTTGGCAGGCTGCATTGAAGCACACCCATGGACTGTAAAATTCTATTAATGGCCCATAGATCGTGCAAGAATCTCCATTTTCCTGACTTCTTTTTAATTACAAAAACAGGAGTATTATAAAGACTCACAGAGGGTTCGATATGACCCATTTGCAATTGTTCTTCCACTCGTGCAGTAAGGGCAGTTAACTTTTCCATGGGAAGAGGCCATTGATCCACCCACACCAGGGAGGAGTCAAGCAGGGTGAGTGAGAGAGGGGGAGACATTAGTGCAAAACCAAGCGTCCGCCCAATTGTGAAATCAGATATCTCCCCCACAAGTTAACATGAAGGGGTGGGACTAAAGGCTTGATGTGGGCAGTAACAGAGCACTCGGAGGAAGTGACAGTAAGCCAATCCTTACTAACCTGAGCATTCTGAACACCCCGTACACCTCGGACAGCGGGCGAGGAAATGACGGGCCACTGGGATGGCCATTCAGACTATTGAATTATGGAGACATCCGCCCCAGTGTCCAGAATTCCTGAAAAAGAACATCCATTCAACTGAAAAATTAAAATAGGGTGGGAATGCGAGTGTCAACAGTAAGGCAGTCCATTTGAGCAGCACCAATGCGAGTGCTTCTATGGAAGTCCTGAGGTTCCCTTTCTAAAGGGACTGGGATTGCTTGTGCAACAAGTTCACCCTTTTCCACTGTTAAAGGTGTGTCCACAAGACAAATAAGGGCAAAATAGGCAAAGTCTGCGGGGTCTCTCAAAAAGGGAGAGGCTATGACTCTGTGGGTAATAAATTCCTTCCTGGGGTATACAATCAATGGCAAAGCGGGGGGCAGACCAGATGGGTCATCCTCACCCGCTTCCAGAAAATAAAAATCAGGCTCTGGTTCAAGAGGTAAAAAATAAGTAAGGCCAGGGGTCATCATAGACACAGTTTCAGACGCATAGAGACCAAAAGAAAGAAGCATACGCCCAAAATCAAAAATTTCAGCCTTTGGTGCGGGACTAGCTGAATGCCCCCACTCTATTTTCCCTGGTCCTGGTCCTGGGGCTGAGGTTGAGGCTGTACTTTACATTGATTTGCCCAATGATACCGTTTCTTGAATTTGGGGTAAAGAGTGCGTGGTTTGGCTGTGCTAGGGTTAAAGCATTGCTTTTAGGCGCCCCCCCCCTCCTAGGGCCTGCACTGGTTTTTGAAATGACCAAATTTACCGCAATTATAACAGTTGCCAGATCGTGGATTGGGGTTAAACCTTTCCAATGCCATGGCTAGGGATTCCATATTATATATATTAGTGCTAACAATGCGGCAGGCATGGAGATAATCAGCCAATCCTGCTTCTGGGCGAGAAAAAAGAGGTTGAAGAACCCGCTTAGTCCTCATTTGCACTCTCATAGGGTAGTTTTTTAATTTAATTTAATTTAATTAATTCCTTCTGTGCTATAGGGTTGGCGATTTCTTAAGATCATCCAAAAAATCAGAATAGGGCTGATTTGGTCCTTGATGAATTTTTGCAAAGGAACTTCTGGAAGCTTGGGAAACATCATCCACTCTTTTAAGAGTGTCTAATGCTGCACCACCACTATGGCCATAGGCAGAAGAGGGCAAATTAATCTGAGACACTGAGCTAGAGAAAGCTTTCAATCCCATAATTTCACCAAGGGTAAGGGTCCCCCCTGGGTAAGAACTGGTTTTTCACACTCCCTTTTCCACTCAGACTCCCATACTACATACTGCATGGGTGTTAAAATCATTCGCATAAGGTCTTTCCAGTCATTAGGACCCATTAAATAAAGACCAGAAATATTTTGCAACAATATGTGTAACCCATAAAGTGAAATTGCTTGTTCTAATTCATGAACTATTTTAATGGGCAATGATTGTACAAAAAGCGCGCCACCTTCATCTGTCTGCAATAGCGCACAAAGTGACATTTCCTCCAAGGTTATGTCTCCTTTCTCTTTAGCCTCCTGTAAACCCTTGGCCACCGCCCCAGCAGGAACCGGAATAACAACATGCAGAGTGGAGGGATTTTAAGACATAACCAGTAATATATCAGATTCATTGGAGGATTTTAAAGAGAGATTTTTAGAGTCAGGTTGATATGGCGGAGGGGGCTCAGATTCCCCTTTCACAGTACATTCATGAATTTTGAGGCATTCCATTATTATCTGCCATGTAGAAAGAATTTTGGGCGGGGCGCAAGGAGACTCATGAAAATACGCCCCTAATTTAATCCAGGTTGAACATTTTAAACTGCCCCTTTCCGGATAAGAGGGACAATTTTGGTAAACATTTTAATAAATGAACTAAATCCTTTTTTGAAGGCAAAGGCAAATTTTCCCCATTATTTTTCAAAATTAAAATGGATGACCTGGTTATTTCCCTGAATTCCTTAAAATGCTCTATCTGCAACTTAGAAAAATTCAGATCCCATATTCACGGAAGAGGGTGCTTCGTAGGCTCTTCTCCGTCGGTGAGTCAGGACGAACCATGAAACATGTCCTTTATCTGGATCACGTCGGAAAGTCACCAGTTGAAGGAAAACAGCCCTTCACCAGCAGGTCGAGCTCAGGGAAGGCACAGGATGCCGTAATTGCCACATCAAAAGGAAACAATGGAGAAAGTTTTATCAGTGAGACAACCACGATTGAATCAGGATCGTTCCTTTTATTGTATTTTACTTTTTATGTCAGGTGGAACAAAATAACCAATCCATGAATGCCACATACATTAAACCATCCCCCAACTACCATTCAGGCAACCTCCTCGTGACTTCCCTTTAGATGATTACATGGAAGCTCCGTCACAGCGTTTGCCTGGATTGTATATTTACTGGTGATTGGCTGGGGGATGACTGTAAGACATATGTTTTCCTTATATGGTAAGTTAACTACGGTATCTTCATGCTATATATCAAGTTAATTATTTTCCACGTGGTCATGGATTCTGCAGCTTGCCACTCAGCCTGGACTTGCTGCCTTTCTAAAGAGGAGGAATAAAGGTTTTATACACAGCACCCACTGGGTTAAAACATCACCCTCCAGTAATATCTTATCCCAGCGTTCAGTGCCTAAGAACCTATGATTACAACAAGAATTGTTCTTATTGGGAATAATTAAAAAAGCAATATAGTAAAGCTGAAAAATATTTAATATTACATATTACGACTGTGGCCAGAATTATCTTAGCCCAATATGGGGAAAATACAGAACCCCCCCCCCGAAAAAGCAGTAATTGACACAATACAGTATATAATTGTTCTGAAATTATTATTATTATTATTATTATTATTATTATTATTATTATTATTATTATTATTATTACTTAGATTTGTATGCCGCCCCTCTCCGAAGACTCGGGGCGGCTCACAACATGTAAAAACAAATCATAAGCAATCAGACAAATTTAAAATATTTAAATATTTAAAAAACCCCATATGCTAACAGTCACACACACAGACATACCATGCATAAATTAAACGTGCCCAGGGGGAGATGTTTCAGTTCCCCCCATGCCTGACGGCAAAGGTGGGTTTTAAGGAGTTTACGGAAGGCAGGAAGAGTAGGGGCAGTTCTAATCTCCGGGGGGAGTTGGTTCCAGAGGGCCGGGGCCGCCACAGAGAAGGCTCTTCCCCTGGGGCCCACCAACCGACATTGTTTAGTTGACGGGACCCGGAGAAGGCCCACTCTGTGGGACCTAATCGGTCGCTGGGATTCGTGCGGCAGGAGGCGGTCTCGGAGATATTCTGGTCCGATGCCATGAAGGGCTTTAAAGGTCATAACCAACACTTTGAATTGTGACCAGAAATTGATCGGCAACCAATGCAGACTGCGGAGTGATGGTGAAACATGGGCATACCTAGGTAGGCCCATGACTGCTCTCGCAGCTGCATTTTGCACGATCTGAAGTTTCCGAACACTTTTCAAAGGTAGCCCCATGTAGAGAGCATTACAGTAGTCGAACCTCGAGGTGATGAGGGCATGAGTGACTGTGAGCAATGAGTCCCGGTCCAGATAGGGCCGCAACTGGTGCACCAGGCGAACCTGGGCAAACGCCCCCCTCGCCACAGCTGAAAGATGTTGTTCTAATGTGAGCTGTGGATCGAGGAGGACGCCCAAGTTGCGGACCCTCTCTGAGGGGGTCAATAATTCCCCCCCCCAGGGTGATGGACGGACAGATGGGATTGTCCTTGGGAGGCAGAACCCACAGCCACTCCGTCTTATCCGGGTTGAGCTTGAGTCTGTTGACACCCATCCAGGCCCCAACAGCCTCCAGGCACCGGCACATCACTTCCACCGCTTCGTTGACTGGGCATGGGGTGGAGATGTAAAGCTGGGTATCATCCGCATATTGATGATACCTCACCCCATGTCCTTGGATGATCTCGCCCAGCGGTTTCATGTAGATGTTGAATAGCAGGGGGGAGAGGACCGACCCCTGAGGCACCCCACAAGGGAGAAACCTAGGAGTCGACCTCTGGCCCCCCACTAACACCGACTGCGACCGGTCAGAGAGGTAGGAGGAGAACCACTGAAGGACAGTGCCTCCCACTCCCAACCCCTCCAGCCGGTGCAGAAGGATACCATGGTCGATGGTATCGAAAGCCGCTGAGAGGTCAAGGAGCACCAGGACAGAGAATAAACCCCTGTCCCGGGCCCGCCAGAGATCATCCATCAACGCGACCAAAGCGGTTTCCGTGCTGTAACCGGCCCTGAAACCCGACTGCTGGGGACCTAGATAATCGGCTTCTTCCAAGGACCGCTGGAGCTGGAGTGCCACCACCTTCTCGACAACCTTCCCCATAAAGGGAAGGTTGGAGACTGGACGATAGTTGTTAAGTACGGCTGGGTCCAGGGAGGGCTTCTTGAGGAGGGGGCGCACAAGCGCTTCTTTATAGAGTGATGGAAAAACTCCCCTCCCCAAGGAAGCATTGACAATCTCCTGGGCCCAGCTCCGTGTCACCTCCCTGCTGGCCGAAACCAACCAGGAGGGACACGGATCCAGTAAACAGGTGGCGGAACTCACAGCTCCGATGGCCTTGTGCACTTCATCAGGTGTCACCAGATCAAACTCTTCCCAGACAGGTGGACAAGTACGTGCCCCAGTCACCTCGACTGACTCATTGTCAGTCGACTCTGTTATACAATTGGAGTCGAGATCGGCCCGGATCCGAGCGACTTTATCAGCGAAAAACGTGTTAAAATCCTCGGCACTACTCTGTAAGGGCTCCCCAACTCCCCCCTGGTTGAGAAGGGAGCGGGTCACCCTAAACAGAGCGGCCGGGCGGGATTCCGCTGATGCAATCAAGGCGGCATGGTACGCGCATCTTGCCGCCTTGAGCGCCACTTTGTAAGTCTTAATAAAAGCTCTTACAAGTGTTCGATCGGATTCAGACCTACTCTTCCTCCATCGCTTCTCTAGACGTCTCTTTTGGCGTTTCAACTCCCGGAGCTCCTCGTTGAACCATGGGGCTCTACGGGGTCTAGCGCCATGGAGAGGTCGCAAAGGCGCAATCCGGTCAAGAGCCCCCGCTGCAGCCCTGTTCCAGGCCTCCGCGAGAGACTCCGCCGAACTGTGGACGAGTGCCTCTGGAATAACCCCAAGCGCCGTCTGAAAGCCCTCTGGGTCCATCAGGCGCCTGGGGCGGAACATCTTCATTGGTTCCGCCTCCCTGCGGGGGAGGATTGGAGTCAGGAAGTCAAGCCGTAGTAGAAAATGGTCTGACCATGACAAAGGCAACACTTCTAAGCCCCTTAGTCTCAGACCATTACTCAATTGCTCGGAAAGTAATACCATGTCAGGTGCGTGCCCGCCCTCGTGAGTCGGACCCTGAACTACTTGAGTCAGGTCCACGGCTGTCATGGTGGCCATGAACTCCTGTGCCAACCCAGAGGTTTCGCCGAGTGACGGCAGATTGAAGTCCCCCAAGACAATAAGTCTGGGGAACTCTACCGCCAACCCGGCTACCTCCTCGAGTAGCACAGGCAGGGCTTTTGACACGCAGCTGGGAGGCAGGTACGTGAGAAATAAGCCCACCTGAACTCCTAAGTCCAACTTCATCAAGAGAGACTCGCAACCCGCTATTTCCGGAGCAATGAGTCTACGCAGGCAAAGGCTCTCCCTGGCTACAATAGCCACTCCTCCCCCCCTCCCCTGGGGTCGCGGTTGATGCCATATCTGAAACCTGGCTGGGCAAATTTCAGAGAGAGGAACACCTCCCTCCGGGCCCAGCCAGGTTTCAGTAATACATGCCAGGTCGGCCTCCTCATCCAGGATCAAATCCCGGATGAGGAGAGCTTTATTAACCACCGACCTGGCATTCAACAGCAGCAACCTGAGCCCAGGGCCAGAGTTACACTCATCACCAGTACCCAAGATTGGGCTCACATAGCCAGAACAGGGGACCGTTATTAAGCAACGGTCCCTCGTTCCCCTGGAACGGCTAACTCTGTGGCCCCCGCCATATCTGGATAAACTGGATGATGGAATTAAGGGGACAAAACTATTCCGGATATGAAATATGGGCAAAATGGCACAGATTGATTGAGTTAAGAAATAGAAATAAAAAGATCACAGAAGATATAAAGATTAGTAAAATAAAGAATATAAATATGTAAATATGAATGATTTGAATAGGGACTTTGTGATTGTATGAAATAATATGAATATAACTGTAATTAATTAATATGTATATTATAATAGGATTTAATGACATATCTGATGTAGCAATGCAGAAATACTTAATGTTTGCTGATATCAAAAAAAATGTTTATTTGTTTGTTTTGTTGTTTTTCCTTGTCTACCTTTGTCGGTATTTGTCTGTTTTAAAAATATATTTGAAAACTAATACTTTTTTTTCAAAAAAAAAAAAGTCAAGGACTACCTGTAGGTATAGGGATCCAACCTTCATACTGAGGGTGATGATGATGTTAGTTAATGAAATGTCTGCAAGCAAAGAACCAACCTCAGAGAGCACCAAGGACTCCACATTTCAGCCCTGAGATGCAAAGATTCCCTTCAATTGGATCTCATTTTGCAAATGAAACAAAAAATGAAAAAAAAATCCACAGTGTTTCCTAAGTTGATGATGTTCTTTCATTTTTTTCAACAACTGTGATAATGAAATACTGAGTTAAATTGAATTCTTTGGCTAAAGGGGATACAGAGGTAGATACAATTTTCCCAAGAAAACCTCCTCTTGTTTCTGCTGCTTCTAGTGCTACTAGCCTCACACTCATCAAATAAACAAAGAAGGAACATATCAGTAGCAGTTGTGGTTTGCAGAACTTCTTGTGCCATTTTGAACTGAGTGACATACTACGTGACATACCTAACGGAATAAGCTATTGCAACATGTGATTCACAACCAATGAATACTTATTATCAACAATAGTGATAATCTAGACAAAACTTTAAGATGGGAAAGCAGGCAGGCAGGAAGGAAAATAACTATATGAGATCCCTTCTGAACAGGACAGCATCCTGATTGGTTTGATGCCTGAAGAGTTTAGTACATTGGCCTAAAACTTATTCAGTTATTTGTAGTTATTAAGTAATCAAGAGAAGGAACGGTGAAGGGCCTTATGACGTTTCAGGACAATTGCCCATTTGCGGAACTGCAAGTGATGCCTCCGGCCTGAGGGCCACCCTTTTGACAACCCTGTTCTAATCCAGCTGCCTCAAGCAGGCGACTCTATACCCATGATAGTGACCGCATGGCACACATGCCACAGGTGGCACATAGAACCATATCAGAGGGCACACAAGACATTGCCCTATGTCAGCTCCAGTGCGTGTTTGCACGTTGGCCATCTGATGGTCGACCTTGGGGATGGATGTTTCCCCCTCTAGATGCTTAGAAATAAAAGATATAATACTGTAGTGGGAAGATCTTAAGAAGTTGGAGGGAACTTAACCAAATACTTAAAGGATAATAAAAGAATTAAAAAGAAAAGGAAGTATAGATACAGAAATAACGGGGGGGGGGGAGAAATCAACAAAATGGGGGGGGGGAGAGTTATGAGAGATGGAATTTTGGAGGGACCAAAAGAAAAAGATTGAAGAGGCATTCTAGTTGATTGAACTGAACTGTACTAATGTGATTAACTCTGGTTATTTTAAGTGGTTTTCATATAAGATTGGCATATATAGTCGTAATGTTTAAAAATAAAATGAAAGTTTGATACTCAAATTAAGAAGAAAAAGATATAAATATGAAAGATGAAAACCAGGATTATGGATTCTTAATGATTTAAATATGATGAATAACATAGATATTAAAAAAACCTAAATGTATTAATGTTATTAATTGTGTTTAAATAATTATCTTGAATGGTTTTTATAGAAACTATATAGAAATACAGAGGTATAAGGTTTTTATCAGTGGTTAACATAGCAAGAGATGAGAATTTAAGGGCTTTAGTGATATGGTTTGTATAAAAATAAAATGAGTAAAGATAAAAAACATTAAAAAGAAAAAAATATTGTTGAAATTAAAAGACCAGACCAGGGCACCATCTTTTTCACAATAAACTTATGAAGAAGAGTAGAAAGAAGGTGAGCATTGAAAAAAAGAAGAAATATAAAATTAAATAAAATTAAAAGAAATGAGGATGATTATTATTGTCAATTTAATTTATATTAAATCTGCTTGCTTTAATAATATATTGAGAAATAATTTTTTGATGGTAAATAACTGAAAGTAACAGTGGGAAGAATGGAGGAATGGAGGGGATTGGAGAGAAGTACGGGAGAAGAGAGGAGGAAGGTCAAAAAAGAAGAGAGGATGAAGGAAGGAGGAAGTAGAGAGGGAAAAGAAGCGAGGGAAAGAAAAGAGATAGAAATGGCAAAGGAGAGAAAGGAAAAGGAGAGGAGAAGAGGAGGAAAGTAGGAAGGGAGAGGAGGAAATGAAAGAGGAAAGAAGGAAGGATAGTTTTGATTGTAAACGGGGGATAAAATTAATTTTAAAAATTAATTGAGCTGGTATTTTAGAAGGCCACAACTGGTGCACCAGGCAAACGTGCCCCTTGCCATAGCTGAAAGATGATGTTCTTTCCCCCCCAGAGTAATGGACCAGCAGATGGAAGTATCCTCTGAAAGCTTTCTGGGTCCATCAGGTGCCTGGGAAGGAATCCCCTAATCAGTTCCATCTCCCTGCGGAGGAGGATTGAAGCCTTGAAATCAAGCCATAGCAGAAAATGACAAAGGCAACTTATTTAAGACCCTTAATTTCAGATCATTGCTCAACTGCTCTGTGGGGAATACCATGTCAGGAGCATGCCCCCCTCATGAGTTGCACCCTAAATTATTTCGGTCAGATCCATGGTTGCCATGGTGGCCATAAACTCCTGCACCAATCCAGAGGATTCTCCGAGCAACAGGTTAATGTCCACCAAGACAATAAGCTTGGGGAACTCCACTGCCAGTCCAGCTACCTCCTCGAGTAGCGTAGGCAGGGCTGTTGACACGCAGCTGGGAGGCAGGTACATGAGCAACAAGCCCACCTGAACCCCTAGGTCCAACTTCACAAAGAGGGACTCACAACCCGTAATCTCAGGAGCAGCGAGCCTGTGTAGGCTGAAGGTCTTTTTCACTATAATAGCCACTCATCCCCCCACCTTCCCTGGGGTCGTGGCTGGTGCCACACCTGCAACCCAGCTGGGCACATTTCAGAGAGAGGGATTCCTCCTTCTGGACCCAGCCAGATCTCAGTAACACATGTCAGGTCAGCCTCCTCATCTAGGAGTAAATCCTGGATGAGGGGAGTTTTATTTACAATTGACCTGGCATTGAATATCAACAGCCTGAGCCTAGGGTCCGAGATTCGCTTGTCGCCAGTACCCCGAGCTAAGCTCATGGGGCCGGAACAAGGGATTGCTTTCAAGCAGCGAGCTCTTGTTCCCCGAGAGCAGCCTACCCCATGTCTCCCAACATATCTGCCTCTCCCCAGCAAAACCGGGATATTCCGGCCCTGTGCCACCCTAGATATGGGCTCCTCCACTCCTCCCGCCTCTATATTGCAAGAGGGCTAATATCTCTCTGGTCCTTATATTTTACAGGAAAACATCAGTAATTGAAAAATTAAGAATAGAAAAAGAAGAAATGAAAATGGAGAAAATCACGTTCCAAAAAATGGACTTAATGGATAAAAATGAGGAGCTCTGCCGAGACTTTTCTGAATTGCAGTGGAGGTGAGAAATTTTTAGATAGCCACCATAAACTTCCTGGTCCAGAATTTTATATTAGGTTCTCCTTAACTTAGAAAATTCAGAAAAGTCTCACATTCTCCTTATTTTAGGGAAAAAAAAGAATTATAGCTCATTATAATTTTACATATATAGAAACATAGAAACATAGAAGACTGACGGCAGAAAAAGACCCCATGGTCCATCTAGTCTGTCCTTTTACTATTTCCTGTATTTTATCTTACAATGGATATATGTTTATCCCAGGCATGTTTAAATTCGGTTACTGTGGATTTACCAACCACGTCTGCTGGAAGTTTGTTCCAAGGATCTACTACTCTTTCAGTAAAATAATACTTTCTCATGTTGCCTTTGATCTTTCCCCCAACTAACTTCAGATTGTGTCCCCTTGTTCTTGTGTTCACTTTCCTGTTAAAAACACTTCTCTCCTGAACCCTATTTAACCCTTTAACATATTTAAATGTTTCGATCATGTCCCCCCTTTTCCTTCTGTCTTCCAGACTATACAGATTGAGTTCATTAAGTCTTTCCTGATACGTTTTATACTTCAGACCTTCCACCATTCTTGTAGCCCGTCTTTGGACCCGTTCAATTTTGTCAATATCTTTTTGTAGGTGAGGTCTCCAGAACTGAACACAGTACTCCAAATGTGGTCTCACCAGCGCTCTATATAAGGGGATCACAATCTCCCTCTTCCTGCTTGTTATACCTCTAGCTATGCAGCCAAGCATCCTACTTGCCTTTCCTACTGCCCGACCACACTGCTCACCCATTTTGAGACTGTCAGAAATCACTACCCCTAAATCCTTCTCTTCTGAAGTTTTTGCTAACACAGAACTGCTGATGCAATACTCAGATTTAGGATTCCTTTTCCCCAAGTGCATTATTTTACAATCTAGTAGATAGCCTCATTCAACTCCCAATGCCCAACTATAGATATATACTTTAGGAATGAGAGTTTCCTGACATCAAAGCAGTTCCCATTATTTTTAACTAAGAATACTTTGCTGTTGGTCCAGTTCATAGCTAACCTTTTGATTTTTTTCACAGAGAAACTACAGAGGAAAGGCTCGTGCCCATTCAGGAATGGAAAAGCTGAAGAGAAAAGAAAGCCACATCAGCTTAATAAAAAATGGCTGAAAATGTCAGTAGAAGAACTGAAAGCAAAAAATCTTAAAGAATCCATTTCAAATGTGCGGAACTGGCTTCTAAAAAAACATAGCGAGGATTCATGTAAGCTGTTGGCGTATACCCTGCCCCAATGGCTTAATGAATGCCTAACCAACCTGCCGAAGGAATGCGCCGAGGATGTGAAAAGTTGGTTAGGCATATCACTAAGTAATGTCGAAGAAGAAGGGCCAGAAACATGTGATTTAGATGTGCAGGGATGGATTGAAGCATCTATTATAGCCATTCAACATTTACAAAGAAGCCGAAAAAAGAGATGGCTTGAAATATCAGTAAAAAGCCCCAAGAAGCAATGTCCTGAAGAATCTGTGGTCAATATATCAGAATGACTTCAAGAGTCCTTAGAAAGCCTCCCACTATCTGGAGAATCTACCATGTTTCCCTGAAAACAAGACCTCGCCCTAAAATAAGACCTAGTGAAGGGGTTTTTTGCGTATGTGTCAAGGAGAGTAGACGCTCCGGTGAACGCTCCTCAAATGAAAAAAATAAACATTGGATTTTAAACCCCATTGAACCTCTTGGAGTCTCAAATAAACTGGACTAAGTAAAAAGCTAACACTTTGGAACCTGGAAATACCTTGGGCTTATCGGAGGAGAACAGAAACAAAGGGAAAACAGCCTGCTTCCCATTCGGAACTGTGAGTAAACAATAAGTTAAGAAGAGAAGGGAAATGGCGGAGGCAGTTGGGGCAGAACTCACAGAGAGAATGGACGCTTTGATGAAAACTTTTGTTATGGTCGGTCAACAGCTAAAAGAAATGCAAGATGTGGTGGCTAAGACTGAGACCGAGCTGCAAAAAGTGAAAATAGAACAGCAAGAAGTGAAAATAGAACAGCAAGCCCAGGGTATTAGGGTTTTAAAGATAGAAGAAGGAAGGGAACAGGACCGTCAACGTATAAATATGCTGGAAGACAGATTAAGAAGAGCAAATTTACGTCTGAGAGGATTTAAAGCAGATTTTGCCAATGGCAGAAATATGATCCAAAATATTCAGCAATGGTTTAAGGAGTATAAGATTGAAATTCAGGATCATCAAATAGAACGTACACATTGGGTTTTCGGAGTGCGAAGAGACGGGAATCAACGAGACATCGTAATTAAATTCCTCTCAGAAAAACAGCTGAAACAGTCTACAAAGAGTTAAGGAAAATTATTAACCTTACTTTTAAAGGAGCCTCAATCCAGGTTTTGAAGGATTTGTCGGTGCAAACTTTGCAAGCTAGGAGCCAGATGCGTCCGATAGCAGAAGCTTTGTTTAAGGGAAACATTCGTTTCAGCTGGCAATATCCGGCAATTATAATGGTCTTTCGAGAAGGGAAAATGTACCGAGCAAAGTCATTGGAGGAAGGGAAGGAAATGCTGGCAAAACTTGGTTTGAATCTGGATTTAAAGCAACAGGCAGAAAAAGCAACAGAGACGATTGAAGAGGGGGGTGCAAGAGGAGGAGAGGGGGTTAAAAATCTTTTTGAACTTTTGCAATCAACATTCCCCAAAATCTACACCAAACAATATTAGAACTAGCTATTGAAAATGTATTAATAATTGGTGATTTTAATGCTATCACGAACAGACAACTAGACCATTCGGGGGGGGGGGGGGGGTAATAACAAAAGGAAAAAAAGTAAAAAAAACAAGAAGGAATTTGCTACCTAGTACTTTTCAAAAAATGAAAGCGGAACTATTATTAAACGATATCTGGAGGGAAAGACACCCTCATAAGAGACAATATACCTTCTACTCCAACCCCCACAAAATTTGGACAAGAATAGACATGCTTTGGGCACCAAAAATGGTTGCAGAACAAATAAAAGAAGTCGAGATAGATGTTAATACATGGGCTGATCATAATCCAATAGTGGTCTTTATGAGAAGAAATAGTAAACAGAATAACTGGTGGATGAATAGAAACATTTTAAATGATAAGAAATATAAGGAATAGATTGAAAAAGAATTAAAAATATTTTTTGAAATTAACAAAAATTCAGACACCACTCCACAAAATTTATGGGATACACTTAAAGCTTATATAAGAGGATTAACAATATCCTACACAGCAAAATATAATAAGGAAAATAAATTAAAGTATGTACAATTAATAAATGAATTGAAACAATTAGAATTTTTATCACAGCAACATACTAAGCATAGAGATTTAAAAACAGAAATAAATGTAATTAAACATAAAATTAGAATCATAGAACAAAATCAGATAACTGAAAAAATTAAAAGAGCAAAGCAACACTATTTTGAACATGCAAATAAACCAGTCAGATGGCTAGCATATAAACTTAGAAAACAGAGACAATCAAAATTAATTAAAAAACTAGAAGACAAAGATGGTATAATAAAATATGATACAGAAGGAAAGGCATACATTGTGTACAATTTTTATAAAGATTTATATGCAAAAGATAATATTAGTGAAGATGAAGTTTTTAACTATTTACAATCTTCAAAATTACCACAAATAACAGAGGACCAACAGGCCACCATGGATGGACCAATAACAATGGAAGAACTCCTAATAATAATAAAAAAACAGAAAAATAACAAGGCCACAGGCCCAGACGCCATACTGGCAGAATGGTATAAAATAGAAAATGAAACAATAAGAAATCACATGTTAGAAACCTTTAATCTATGTAGACTTGAGGGTAAAATTCCTAAATCTTGGTCAGAATCACTAACAACTTTAATCCACAAACCGGGAACAGACCCAGAAAAAATTAAAAATTACAGGCCTATATCATTATTAAATGTAGATTACAAGATATTTATTGCTATTTATGCAGACAGACTTAAAAGAGTCATAAATGGAATAATACACCAAGACCAAAATGGGTTTCTACCAGGGAGACAAATTAAAAATAACCTCAGAACAGTTATAAATACACTAGAGTATTATGAACAATATCCAGGTAAGACCGCATCTTTAATGTTCCTAGATGCCCAAAAGGCCTTTGACAACGTCAATTGGATATTTATAAAAATGCAACTAAATAAAATGAGATTCGGCCCAAAATTTGTTAATTTAATAGATACTATTTATTCAAAACAAACAACCAATATAATATTGAACAATAATCAGTTACCAAAACTTGAGATAAATAAGGGAGTTCGTCAAGGTTGCCCTATATCACCATTGCTATTTATCATGACTCTTGAAACTCTATTAATTAAAATAAGAGCAGATCCTAAAATAAAAGGTTTAACCGCAGGAGATGAAATTTATAAAGCCCAAGCCTTTGCAGATGACTTAACGTTTATAATTGAAGAACCGATAACAACAGTCCCCACATTACTCCAAGCTATTGAACAATATGGAAAGGTAGCAGGTCTAAAGATAAATAAAAGTAAAACATATTTTTTAACTAAAAATATGAGCAAAACACAAGAAACCAAATTAGAAAGTATTTCTGGAATAAAGACTGTTAAAAAAGTAAAATACCTAGGAATAAATTTAACAGCGAAAACAATAACATTAAAAAATGATAACTACACAAAATTACTTACAGAAATCAAAAAAGATTTAGCAATGTGGAATAACCTGAAAATATCATTTCTTGGAAGAGTGGCAACAATTAAGATGAATATCTTACCTAAGGTTTTATTTCTCTTCCAGGTAATTCCAATAAATCCAGGGGGAATCTTCTTTAAAACTTTGACAAATTTAGTTAAAAAATTTATATGGCAAGGGAAAAAAGCTAGGATAAAAATAAATTGTCTAGAAGATATCAAAGAAAGAGGAGGTTTTGGCCTTCCAAATTGAAAATTATACTACCAGGCTGCCGCATTAACTTGGGTTAGAGATTGGATAACGTTAGAGAACAACAGAACATTAAACCTTGAAGGACATGATCTTATGCTTGGATGGCACGCATTTATATGGTATGACAAGGAAAAAAACCACTCATATTTTAAAAGACATACATTAAGGAAGTATTTATTAGAGGTATGGAAAGACATAAGGAAAAATCACTTTTTAAGTATCCCAGAGTGGCTTGCCCCCCTAGAAGCAATAACACATCCGAAGTCTATAAAAGACAAGAAAATATCTTTTAGATATAAAGAATTACTAAATGACCAGATGAAGTTAAAATCTAGAATTAAATTACAAGAAGAAGGGATAATAATAGATTGGTGGCATTATGCCCAGATTCGATCTCGATACCAGAAGGATAAAACTTCTTATATTTTCAATAAAAGTAAAAATTTGTTAAGTACTCTAATTACTACTAATCCAACAAAAATGATAGGTAAAATATATAAATTCCTCATTGCTCATAAAAATATAGAGTTGACTTTAAAAGATACTATGATAAGATGGTGCAGAAATATTGGCAAGGAAATAGATATTGATACATGGGAGAAAGTTTGGATTAATAACTGGAAAATGACTAAATCAGTCTCTTTAAAAGAAAATCAAATCAAAATGTTTTATAGGTGGCATCTCCCACCAAATAGGATAGCAAAAATGTTTCCTAAAACATCCCCACTATGCTGGAAATGCAAGAATGAAATAGGAACCTATTACCATCAATGGTGGACATGTGGTAAAGTTAAAATATATTGGAAGATGATAGAGAAAATAATAAAAGAAATAGTAAAGCAAGATATAGAAAATACCCCGGAATTTTACCTATTAGGAATCACTAATCAGACTTACAAGAAAGAAATTCTTTATTTAATTATACACATACTAACTGCGGCTAGAATAATATATGCGCAAAACTGGAAGGGGGAAGAAATCCCCAAGGAAGAAGAAGTTATAGTTAAAATATTAGATTGCGCTGAAATGGACATGATGACAAGACGATTAAATGATCAAGAAGATACTAAATTCTATGAAACATGGAACAATGTTTATAAATGGATAGATAAGAGAAAATAAGATATGTAAATTTATTTTTAGTTAATCTTTTGAATTTGTTTTTACCTAGGCGATAATAATGTTAACACTAGTTTAAATGTATTTCTTGATGATTATGGTATAGTAGTTTATGTATAAGTAACATATTAACAAACTAAGAATTTTGGTTTATATACGTATAATAGATAAAATTAGTTTAAATGTATTGTTTGATGATTATGGTATATTAGTTTACGTATAAGCAATATATAAAGAATTTTGGTTTATACACATATAGTATTTAAAGTTAGATTAAATGTATTGTTTGATGATTATGATATATCAGTTTACGCATAAGCAATATATTAAGAAATTTACTTTATATATGCATAATACTTAAGATTTTGAAAATTTTAACCCAAATTTATTAGACTTTTTAATATTTAACATATATTCAATTATGTATTCTTTTTCTGTATTTGAATTTATACTTTCAAGAGAAGCGGGGGAAATGCACCCCCACTTTATGTTTAATGTTTGTATGTGTGTTTGTTTATTTTAAGAAAAACCAATAAAAATCATTATTAAAAAAAAAAAAGGAAAAGGATGTGCGGGGGTATTTTGGGGCGTGCGCATGCTCACGCGTGCAGCTTACGGGGAACGGTGCCTTCTTCCCCACTTTCCTCCCTCACTTCCTTTTGCTTTCAGAGTGAGAGGGAAAACCAAATAAAAACAGGAAGGAGGCAAGGACAGAAAATGGTGCATGGCTGCAAAACAGGAGAAGGGCATTTTTCAGCCACTTTCTGGGACTGAAAAGTTGAGGGGACCCAAGCAGGGGCGGGTTCTAACTTACCTTGCCACTGGTTCGCTTCCTCGAGATGGTGACTGCACACACAGTGCTGGAAACTCAGCTTCTCCACATGCTCAGAAGAAAATAAAAATAAAAAATAAAACGAGGGCTGTGCCCATGGACCGACACTGACCAATCCGGTTCATTAACATCATCATGACATCACCAGTGGGTCGCTATCGGTTTGGGTGAACCGGTCCAAGCTAGGAGGGACCCATCCCTGCTCTGGACTCACAACTGCTGCTGGAGGAGCAGTTGTTTATCTGTGGCTAGCTGGCTTGGCACAGAGTCACCTCCTCCCATTTGTTCATGGTCCCTCACTACTTGGTCCCTTCATAATTGCACTCATGTAATGAGCTGTATATCGAGTCTTCCTTTGGCTATCATGCTGCATGGACTTTTGGGTTTTTTCTCAGGTTTAAAATAAGGTCGTCACTTTTCAAACCATGAATAACACAGAGCCAGGATACTTGCAAGGCCTCTCTCTGTCTGAGACAGATAAGAATGGGTGTCTCCGGGTCCCCTCGCTTAGACATCACCCAGTGAGACCATAGCTGCCCCTGCCAAGTGGTAAGAGGATTTTCTATGACATTCAGCATCCCCCCTTCATCCCCTTATTGGGTGAAATGGACTCGTCAAACAGTTGGTTCTTCCTCTAACGTATAGGGTAAGTTGAGACTAGAATTCAGAATGTGTGGAGGGAGAATGATTTTGTTGGTATGATACGCTGCACGGTTTGTGATTACTATCATTTTGTTGGCTTTTATATTTTATTCTTAAGCACTGACCCGTCCAGGAATGTTGGGCATAAGATGGGTGTCCACATTAGTCTCCTAAATAAAAAGAAGGGATTACTATGGTGTGATCTGCTGCCCAAGAACAAAATCAAGCCGATCCCAATGAATGAGGAATTTGCATTCAGCTGACTAGGAAGGGAACGGGGAATAAATCTCTTTGATTGAAACAGTTTGAGTGTAACAGAAGATGGAGGCAGTTGGGAACTTCTGGGACCTCACATCATTCAGGCAATCCAACCCTGATGTGACCTGAGTTAGATCCTCCAGAGAGATTTTCCCTCAACAATGTGGCTGTTGGGAGGGACTATGCAGATTCCCTCCTACTTGGCATGATCACCTCAGTTGTGGGCTTTTCCCTTGGGAGCAAAGAAAAAAGAAGTTGGAGGACAACACACAGTAAGGACTGAAGTCTCACTTTCTGGCATTGCCATTTTGCCAGCTATGAACAAGCTGGAAGAACAGAAATTATCAGGGCAAAGCAAAGGAATGATTACCCAGAGGGAGAGACCTTTTTGTGGTGTTCTTAGAAAAGACTAGTATGGAGGCATTTTTAAAAATAATAAATGATAAACTATTAAAACCTGTTTGAATATTTTTCACTTTCAACTCCTTGTCATCTTCCTGGCTCAGGAAACAGATCTCCACTCCATATTCTCAAATTCATCTCTGCATCACTAGGAATAGGATGGGCAGGAACTGCTACAAAACCCTCCAGTCCAGCATCTGAATTTCCAGGGTTTTTTCCTGAGTTTAGTCATTGATGTCAATGATGGTAGAGGTGGCTGCTATGTTCCCAGGACCCCTTCTGCTAGCACAACTCTCTGAAGTGGTGATGTTATAGACCAAAATATTTGATTCCTTACCTCTGTTTGTTGGTCTTGATGCTTGTCTAGAATTTCCCACAAGGCCCAAACAGAATGATTGGGAGGGGGGGAGGTTCCCACCTCTGACAGAGTGCACTATTTTATGGTGCTGAAAAGTTGCCCCAAGAAATCTCTTTGGATTTGCGCAGAGGAAAGTTCTTTCTTAAGATCAGGTATGGGGTTACGGAGGCTCGCAGCTGGCAACTGACTGCGGGTTAGTCACAAAATATATAAATAAAATAAAATAAATAAATCCAATTGAGAGAAAAAACCTCGGACAAGAAACTTGAAAACAACTTTTTCTCTTTGGTGAGACAACCTAGATTCAATCCAGGATGACCCTTTTATTGAAAGCAGACACAAAAAGGCAGGCTTCTATGATGCTACATTTCACATGGGTCTGTTACACCAATTCAAACTCATAACGTATTAAGCGTACAAAATATAACCAATAAAAATCACACAACCTGGGCTACATTTCAAAGTGCTGATTCATGAGAAAAAGAAAGCGAGAGCGAGAGAAAGGTCCCATCAGCCCACCTAGTGATATATAACGTTTGCACTTTTCTTAGGCTAGCAGCAAAGAAGGCAAGACAAGAGTGCTGGGAAGGAGAATGTTGCTAGAGAAACTGGGTCATCATACGTGTCATGCTCAAGGTCTATGCTTTTCGCACGCACATTCCAAGACACTAGTTCCCGCGTTCCCACAATCAGGAATTCCTTTGACCTGCTTGAGCTCTTTTCCCCTTGCAGGTAGGTAGGATAATTTCAATTGTGGGATGAAATCCTGTCAGCTTTTAAATGGATCCTACTGATCTTTTTAGAAAAACCTTCGATGAAATGTTGTTTTGAGTGGTGGGATCAGATAGGATGCAGTTGTCCTTCTTCCTGCATAAGGAAACTGGCATCCTGCCAAACACATTCCTTGCTATAGTTAAAGTTAATTTGACTTTCATTTGAAAAAAAGTGGAAATTTTTCCAGATTTATCCTGATCTGAAAATGCCCAGCATAATCGCCAGCACATTTTTGGGGCCCCGCCCATCTGCTCTGTGCACAGGATTAATTGCCATTGTTTTGGGGTAGGACTAACTTTTCTTCCAGGGTCTCTGGTGGAGAAGGGATGTCCCAACTGCGTGAGATCTAGCCCTACCTGGCTGGCTCTTTAAGACCAAGAAAGCGGCCCTCTTGCAGGTCTAAATTGGGGTCCCCAACGAGATGAATTCTGTTTTAGCTCAGGGGTTGGAGAGAATCCGCCCAATGGAACAAGGCAGAAATGGACCTTTTGGGGGCCTTTTGGTAAGAATCTGCCTTCAAACTACTGAGTGCCACAAGATCCATCCAAGATGTGCCTTTGACTAGATTGAAACAGCCACCTCACCTTCCAGCTGATAGGCCATCGGAAGTCGGGGCAGATCCGAACTCAAACTTGGTATCTCTGAATCCCACTCACTTTCGCGAGGGATCCCTCAACCTCTCACTCCTGGTTTCCACCAGGGAGCTCCTAGCAGCATTGCCAGCAGTGTCTTTCCTACAGAGAAATCATCCAGGCCACTGATTGTCCATGGAGAAGACCAAGGCACCCCCACACTTGCTTGGCATGCTGGGAAGATATCTTAAAGACAAGATTCCATCCTGAGCACCCATTTTTCCCAAAATCACTGATTCAAGTGGAAAAGAAGCCTTAAAGGAGGGCTCTTTAAACTTAGCAACTTTAAGACTGGACTCCCCCTGGACGTTGCGCACAGGAATTGTCATGACTTTCAGCCGGTCCTGGGGCTGCTATTGATGCGCAGTGGCAACCCATTCCTGAGTACAGGGTCTCCAACCTTGGCAACTTTTAAGACTTGTGGACTTCAACTCCTAGAACTCCTCAGTCAATTTCAACTCTGGGAGGTGAAGTCCGCAAGTCTTAAAGTTGCCAAGGTTGGAAACTTCTGGTCTAGTATAGCTGTTGGAGGTTAGGCTAACTCTAATGTTCCCCTTCTCTGTCTTTGTCTGTCTCTTTCTTTCTTTCTTTTTCTCTCTCTCTCTCTCTCTCTCACACACACACACACAAAATCACAAATTGTACAGTAGAATTTTAATAACTAATAAATCTAACTGGCACGCATAGTTATGTCCTTCTTCCACATCTGCAGGAATCCCAAAGTTTCTCTTCCTAGCTAGTACTTCAGTGGGAAGGAGATAGATGCAGTGATGGGCTACCAAAATTTTTACTACCACACTGTGGGCGTGGCTTATGCATTTTGTTTCAACATCTTTCAGTGCAAATTGGGTATTCTGGGGGTGGAGTTCCATTTTTGCTACCCCACTGCGTCCCACCCCCCGTCCGGGCAGTAGCCCACCCCTGATTATCTACTACATAAAGTGTATGTACACACACGCACACACAGCTCTTCTTCACTGGAGATAGGTGAACGTTATTACAGGTAATCCTCAACTTGTTACAGTTTGTTTAGTGATCCTATGGAAAGCTAGCACACAACCCTGTCTTAGAAGAATGAAATATTTGGAGAAATATTTAAAAGGTAGAATATTATATTTCCCTAAAGGAGAAACATGCTCTTGGAAAACAGCCCCCACCTTTCTTAATAGCCCCAGCAGGACTGGACCAGCCTATCTACAAGACAAAAGACCTTCAGCCTCAGTGATGCGATTAGCCCTCACGAAAGATCTAAACGAGGGCAAAATCATTCAGCCGCAATAGGACAAGCCCCTTCATTTCATTAGCAAGCTTCAACCATGCCTGAGACTCAGATAACTTACAAAGTTAACTATGACTGCTGCATAACCTGGGAGTCTGACAAGCCAACAGAATACATTTCTTGCACAGGAACAGGAAGCTTAAGGGCAAGGCCCAAGAGAGGGTATAAATACCTCAATCTCTCTCCTCCATATGTTGCCCAGGACCTCAAACCCATGTGGTCCTGTTCACCAATAAACCATCTTTCCAATCAGCCTCCATGTTTCCAGTGTCTTTCTCCCCACTTGGAACTGAACCATCTGGATACAGTATTTTGCAGGGGGAAAAACACGCTGGGACATGCACACCGCATGCAAGAGAACCAAAGCTGCGGGTGCAGCACTCCGGTAGCTTTGATAATCGCAATCTGGCCCTGATTATGTCCACATGCCCATCACATCCCACACTGACTTCATGTTGGGGAAGTAGGGCAGTCCATGGCTACCTGCTTATTCGAATGTAACCACATTTTGTGGGTGGGGACACTAGGTTGACATTTGAAAAACAGGCTGGTTGCAAAATATCCATTTCTGACACAGAATTCACTCTCATGTTCCATCAGCTGCAGCAAAACATTCTTGTTTGAGGGATACATTCTCATGACATCACCTCCATCTCATTTCACTCTTTTTCTAGAAACTAAACAGACGATTTTAATCTCTTTTTACCAAGTTGGCAGGCACTGTTACCTATAAGCTGCGCGGGTGCGCGCCCGCGCAGCCATTAAAAACCCTCTGCGCAGAAACATTTGAAGTGGCGCAAAGCCACGCAGTCCCAGATCACTCACTTCTCCAGCCAGCAAAGCCGGCTGCCCGGGAAAGCGGACGCTTTTTAAACATGTGGTGGCACGTAGAACCATATCAGAAGGTACACAAGACATTGCCCTATGTCAGCTCCAGTGCGTGTGTGTGCGTTGGCCATCTGAGGCTAGGCTAGGCTAGGCTAGGGCTAGGGCTGGGCAGGGGCTCTAGGGCTGGGGCTGGGGCTGGTTTCCTGTTCTGTCCTGAGGGACTGATGTCATGTTACCTCATTACAGTTTCATATTGGTCATTTACTTTCATATTCAAAATCCATTCACACTACAAGAAGTCTTCACTTTTGTTCTTCATGTTTTACTATAGTTTTTTGATGTACCCAATTCTCAATGACTTCAACTTACTTCTATGTCTCTGACTGGCCTACTTACTTATTTATTTTTGCCCTTCTCTGCAGACTCAGGGTGGCTCACAACAAAATAGGTACAAAAATACAATGCATAAGAAATCCAAATTTAAAAATCAGATCTAAACCCCCAATACATTAAAACAAGAATACACACTCATCCCATGTAGATTCCAATCCGTTGGCCGGAGCTAGGCATCACACTCAACGGCCCCAAGCCTGCTGGCAAAGGTGAGTTTTGAAAGCCTTGCGGAAGGCCAGGAGGGTGGGGTCAGTACGAATTCCTGGAAGGAGTTGATTCCAGAGAGCCAGGGATGCCAGAGAAGGCTCGTCTAATAGGCCCTGCCAGGCGGCATTGCCTAGCTGACGGGACCTGGAGAAGGCAAACTCTGTGAGACCTAACCAGCCCCAACTCTCACTTCAACTTGGACAAAAGCATATTATTATGTCTTCTGCCGGGCTTCTCGTTGCGAGCCCCCAATTAAGTCCAAAAAGAGAAATTCAAACACAGATGTTTGTAAAGGAACTATTATTATTATATTATATTATATTATATTATTATTATAATTATGCATACTTATTTTCTCCTCAGCCAACAACATGGCATGATTTGCATTCAAAAATACACATCTATTCATGTTGCCAATCAAACACTTTTAACATGAGAAACATTTGTTATTAAGCATTCAGGGGGATATGACGTTATTCCCTCAATGTTGAAAAATTTGCTATGGAAGAAGGTTTAAAGTATACATGAAAAGTGATATGGAGGAGATTTTGAGAAAATTGAAACATTATGATCTAATTAATTTGATGTGATTAAGAATAGTAACAGGCTAAAATGTATATTGGCTAACAGTTTTCTTTCTTTCTTGTCATATAAGGAATTGGAATAATTATTTTTTGTTCAGCTGTCAAATGGTAAGGAGGTGGCATTGGTTAATCTATGTATACCGAAATTGCAAAAATGATATACTATAATGTAACTTAAAATTAATGGTATCTTTTTTTCTATACACATGATTAGAGAAGGAAAATTTAAAAAAAATTACCCCCCCAAAAGAAAAATTTACTAGCCTTTCCATTTATTATCACGCTTATTTCCATCCTATACTGTTCTCATCGCACTCAGTAGCCAAACCTTTGCCTCTAAATGCAGTCCTCATTTAATGACCATTTATTTATTAACAGTTTAGGGTTATAATGAATAAGAGGATTTATGACTGGTCCTCAAGGTAGCAGTCATTGCAGTGTTCTTGCAATGAAATTACAATTGGGTGCTTGGCGCACAATTATGAGAGTTACAGCATCCTGCAATCCAGGGGGCGGGTTCTGAGTTTTTTTGCTGCTAGTTCACTCCTTGCTGTGCGGGCGCTTCACACACGCATGCATAGTGCTAAAAAAACCAGCTTACGCGCATGCACAGAAGCAAAAAATAAGATGACAGAACCTGTGGCACCGAGAACTGGAGAAAAGGAGAGGAGAAGAGGAGGAAAGTAGGGAGAGGAGGAAATGAAAGAGGAAAGAAGGAAGGATAGTTTTGATTGTAAACGGGGGATAAAATTAATTTTAAAAATTAATTGAGCTGGTATTTTAGAAATAGGCTAAATTCGGATCCCCCATCAGAATCAAAACTGCTGAAACCATTTCAGAGGTGGGACTTTCAGCCAAAAAGCTGATGAGGTTATCATGTATATGAGGAGCCATGGCGATTCTAGGACAAAGGTTTGCCTTAATAGGATAAGTCATGAAACACTCATTGTGATAATTGACTGCTACATACATATATATATCCAAGATCCCAATCCTTGTGCTGAGGCGTTTAGTTGAGGAGTGGAGGAGTTGAGGAGTTGAGTTGAGTTGAGTTGAGTTGAGTGGAGGAGTGGAGGAGTGGAGGAGTGGAGGAGTGGAGGAGTGGAGGAGTGGAGGAGTGGAGGAGTGGAGGAGTGGAGGAGTGGAGGAGTGGAGGAGTGGAGGAGTGGAGGAGTGGAGGAGTGGAGGAGTGGAGGAGTGGAGGAGTGGAGGAGTGGAGGAGTGGAGGAGTGGAGGAGTGGAGGAGTGGAGGAGTGGAGGAATGGAGGAGCGGAGGAGCGGAGGAGCGGAGGGGCGGAGGGGCGGAGGGGCGGAGGAGCGGAGGGGCGGAGGGGCGGAGGGGCGGAGGAGCGGAGGGGCGGAGGGGCGGAGGAGCAGAGGAGCGGAGGAGCGGAGGAGCGGAGGGGCGGAGGGGCGGAGAGGTGGAGGGGTGGAGGGGCGGAGGGGTGGATGGGTGGAGGGGTGGAGGGGTGGACGTGCTGAGGATCTGAAGTGTGGAATTGCTGAAGTGCTAAGGCGTGAAAGACCTGAGGATCCTGGTAAGGACACGGTTTTGGAAGAATGACCCAGTGGGTCCCACTTTTAGAGAAAGCACTGAGATGTCATTTCCCATCTTGCACCAAGCCTTGATGACACGTTTGCATTCAGCATTTAGTTTTTACATCGAAACTGAGAGGCAGACTTTTTGGTGAATGTCTATAAAATTCTGTTGCTAATCCTGTTGCCAATCTCCATTTTAAAGGCAGATAAATTATAGACTAAATATAGAATACCAAAAAGACATCTGCTATTTGTTGACCTGCATTCTGATCAAACTTTGGAGAAAAAAAGCTGCATATATAAATAGTTGAGCTTGTGATTCATATGAAGCTCTCATCACTATTGCAAATTTTGTTAAGGCAATTGTGATGTCACGCAACCTCACAAAAAGGGTACTGTGAGAAAGCAGCTTGTTGGCCTACTTTGGCAGATTGGCATTTGGGAACAAAGTGAGAACTTTTCCCACACACTAAATCAAAAACATTACCTCTAGAAATTGTTTTGAATATTTCGTGTCTGTTCTGCTATGAAAGAGAAAAATATTCTTTGAATTGAAAGGCTCTTCATGGGGAACATTCACAGCCAAGTACTATGATAGATCCATGATAGTTCAGCAGGTCCATGGTTACATCCCTTACACAGAAGGATTCACATTTTTAAAACTGTTGCATGACTGTTGATGTTTCCTTTTACAATCTGTTAATGTTTTATTTCACTTAGTTACCAAGTATTGCCTTTAGATAAGGCAAGCCACATATAAATAGAAAATGTGTTTCAGCAGACACTGAAGTCTGCAGGAGATACGCAGAAACTCCGCTGCTCTTGAGACTGAACTATTAGGCCGATGGGAGATGGTCTTTTCCTGCATCATCTCCAGAGTTTACAAGGCAGTCTTGAGGCAGCTGCATTTGGCTACAGCTCTGTCTTTATAAAATCCATAGAACACTTATTTTAGTATGGTCTTTAGGGGCCCATGTTGTTATGGTTTAGATTTTAATTTACCAGTCACATTTTTCATTATTGTGTCTATTCGTCTAGATCTTTTAGGACAGAAATATTATTTATTTGCTTATCTTTTTATGTTACTTATGTTCAACACCTGTCCTAAAGGAAAGGTAGCCAGATTTTAACATTGGTAAAGCAGGACACCATTGACCGGGGGTGTTTCTTGATTAAAAATTTGGTCTATATGGAGCAACAAAAAGTTTCATAGAACACAAAAATAGTATTGCAATATATATATTTTAATTTTAAGTACAATTTACAAATATAATACATTAAAAAGTTATGCATAGTATTATTTTATTCTTTGCCATATTTAATGCCATATAATGCTCGCTACTATTTCAGCCATTATTTTCTTCTTTATTTTCCTGTATGTTCTGGAACCTCAGAAAGAAAGCAGGTTTTTCAAGTTCCGTCCTAAGTAAAACTTCTTCCATATTTTTAATAGTTGTCATCCTGTTAGTTTCTGTTTCTTGCATTTTTGCCTCCATCTTTTCACTCTTCTCTTCTATTTCTTTTATTTTTGGCTCATTCTTTGATAATGTTTATTGAATAGACTCTATTTTCCCATCCATTTTGACTACTCTATCCTCTACTCTTTTAATATTACCCCTCATATCTTCCATGTTTTCTGTCATCTTTTCATAATTTTGATTGATTGATTGCTGCATCCTTACCATGGATTGGAATGTAGTCGCTGAAGACATCGACATTTTACTACATTCCAATACAAAACTGGCAAAAAGCCAGTTTTAAATTAAATATTTTAAATATTTCCAGAATATAACTCCAATTAACCATATACTTCTATTATATTTATTTAAACTATTTCAAAAAAGAGTTGCTATGTGTCAGGTTTGTCTATTAATATCTCTGCCTCTCAAATATTGAATAGTTAATGTAATTAAAAATTAAAGATCTAATAATTAATAATAATAACAAGCAAGCAATCTATCACTATAGTAGGTAATAAAGTAAATCAATCAATGACAGTTCATTTACAAAGCAATGTTAAATAAAGTAGCCAATAAATAGTTAAGTAATTTTGATTAATCAGGTTTGATCAGTATTTATATTAATTCTATATTTAATATGGAATCAATTGTAAATGAATATCAGAAGAGGAAAGAGAGAAATAGGAATTAGGATATACCTAGACAGTTTTACATTGATTATTAAATAAGATCAGTTTTGAACTCTTAATGTTATTAAGTTAGTTAAGAACCCAATTGTCTTCTAATTAATGTATCAGTCTGACCCAATCCTAAATTAATTCAACAATGTTCCTTATTGGTCGTCAAGTTGCTTATAGTTCTAATCCGTTTATATCCAAATTAATAAACCCGCTGAGCTGGTGATACTCCCTTTATTTTCAGCGTGGGGCTTCCAGTTTGCCTAGTCACCTCTAAGTCTTCTGTTCTTTCAACTTGCACAAAACTTCATATACATTCAAAAACACCACCTTGCCCTTTGCTATTCAAACAGCTCGTCCGGAATGATTCCCAAGTAGGTCTAAATCTGGTATTAGGAGGAGGGAGTCTGTGGCTGGTCTCCTATCTCTGAGCTCTGATTTCCGATCTCCAATCACCCGTCCGCCACTTCAACTCTTTCTCCTCACCCATCTTTCAAGTCCTCACTGTTCCTGATAAAATGCAATGACTGCTGCGTTGCGCCTTGGAACTCCCGATCAAATCAAATACAATCAAATCAATCCAACCAGACAGCATCAAGGGCTCCTCTCTCCAAGTCATTCTACTATTACCACCTCTCACTCCGAACCTTCCCACAAATCTGCAATCCCCATCCGTTTTAGTCCCTTATTTGGCTTATTTTGGCTGTTATTTCTTGCTTCCCTTTTAAGTGTCAGGTAGCTGCATCAGCTGTGTTTCTGAGGGTATTTCTCGCTCTCTGGGGGATCACCTTAACGCCACAGGAAGTTCCTCTTTAAGTTGTGGAGGCTCTCCAAGCTGCAACCAAAAAAGCTCAAAAGCAGAGAACAGACCTAGAGTTCACTGGAGGCTGCCCTGCCATGATGCGATGTCAAGTTGGAAGTAAAAAAAAAATAATCAGGACTTTTTAAAAATGCTGCGGGATGTGGGACAAATTGTTAAAAATTGGGACTGTCCTGCCAAAAGTGGGACATCTGGTCACCTTACCTAAAGGATCAGAGTAGAGGAATTAGAGGGGAAATATAATTTTAAAATTATGTGCTATTATGGACACTGTCTCAAGTTTAGATTCCAATTTTGGAAATAAAAATGTCAAGGCTGTTCTGCATTCTCACCTATTACTTTGTCTTCTAGTTTCCATTACTGATTTTGCGATGGAAAACAATTTGTTGACAAAATTAAGAGAAAAGATGAAACGTCTCGAAAGGGAGGTAAGAGAAAACATTTGTTCATACGCTGTCACAGTAAATGTGTGATGGAACATATAGAAATTTTAGGCAGGTAGCTAGGTAGCTAGGTAGGGATAGATAGATAGTATAGAGAGAGAGAGAGAGAGAGAGAGACAGACAGACAGTCAATCAGACAGACATATAGATAGAAAGAACAGTAGGTAGTTGGAGAAACACAGATAGACAGACAGATAGAATATGAATTGTGATTTCTGTTTATCCTCAGTTGACCATTTTGGTTTTTGTTTTGACCTTTGAAATACATAGTTAGCTTGCATTAGCAACCCAAGAAAGCCAGTTTGGTATCGTGGTTAAGGCATCACCCTGCGCACCCAGTGACCGACATTCCTTGCCCCACTTTAGGCACAAAGCCAAGTGGGTGACCCTGACCCAGTCACCTTTTCTTCCCCTAGAAAGGAGGCAACATCAAACCACTTCTGAAAAATCTTGTTAGGAAAACAGCAGGAACTCATCCAACCGAGAAGAAACTGGACTTTCCCTTTCCTTTGCTTGGGTTTTTTTTGAAAATATTTAGACCATAATCCAAGAAGTTTCTTCAGTTTTGGAAGAATAGTAAAATGTTATTTTTTTCAGTAGTGGGAATTTCCAGGCATGTGTCAAAGATTAGATGGCAGAGATATAGTTGGTACCCCAGATTTGAAGAGGAAACAATGTTTAATATCATTTAGAATTGTTGATAGAAAAATTAGTGTCTTTAATCACTGTCAATTTGCTTTTTAAAAATAGGGTATTTTGTCTCCGGATGAAGAAAGTTCGAGACTTCCTCTTCTGGCACAAAGACATGCTGAGGTATATAATGTATACTTGCAGCTCACCTTAGAATATAATTATGAGAAAAATGAAAATAAATGATTTTTTCACAATTGGTAATGGTTCATAATGCATGTGCAGCATATTTTATGTAGTATATATATTCGCTTTATATTTCTATTGCATATATGAAATCCATACACACATCTATACAGACTAGTTTATTTGTAATTTCTGTAAAAGAATGGCAATTATCAGAGCTGATGCTAATTCTTGGTCGGTTCCTTCGTTGCTACATTAGCTAGCTTCTTTGGCCACATACAATACCAATAGCAGTGAAATAAAATTTAGATGATTCATAATTGTTTACATTTCCTAAAGAAATTAACTAAGACTACTTTTTTTTCTAGCCCACCATAAAGTTGCGTTCCCATCAGGTAAGCAATCTAGTACATAAGGAACCTGTTGAGTGTGCATGACTGAGACATAGTTCATATCATAAAAAGAGGGGGGAAAGCCCAATGTGACTAATTGGGTAGTGAGGGGTAGCAAGTGGGCTGCTACGGAAATATATTCCTGACTTATGATCTATTTTGGCTTCTCTAGATTTTTCAGACAAAAGCGCAAAGTTCAGATGCTGATTTGACGAGAGTGAAGGAGCAGAATTATATGTAAGTCTTCACATAGTTCATCAAATCTTTGCACAATCCTATTAATTTTACCCTGTCTGTATGACATTCATAATTTCATAAGGTATTTTTAATGTGTATTTAATAAAAAATGAATAAAAAGGTTGATAATTCAAGTTAAAAAAAAACCTGGGGGCTAATTTCTCTCTGGTCTTCATTATTTGCAGCATGACAATGAAAATTTCGAAACTGTTAACGGAAAAACAAGAATTAGAAATAAAAAATAATGAACTTTTTGAGGAAAATAAGAAACTTTGCCAAGAAAAAAATGAAATTTGTGAAGACTTTGAAGAAAAGTTGAGGAGGTGAGAAAATTTTAGATAGCAACCCTGACTTTCTCGTTGTTTCTTCAATATTTCAATTAGTTTTAATTTTAAACAAGTTTTACAATTTGAGTAAAAAAAACCTAAGGGGGCTAACTTCACTCTGCTCTTGATATTTTACAGGAAAATTACTTCAGAGAAAGAAGACGAGATTCAAAAAATTATAAAAGAAAAGGAAACCCTCAGCTCAAAAATTCAAAAATGTGCCATGGAGAAAATAGACCTCCTCCATGAAAATAATGATTTAAAAGAAGAACTGCGTAGGTGAGAAATTTTTATTTTTATTTTATTTATTTTATTAATTGGATTTATATGCCGCCCCTCTCTAAGGACTCGGGGTGGCTTACAACATATAAAAACAAATACAATACAAATACAATAGCAAATCCAATTAAATTAAAACTATAGAGACAATCTAAAACCCCCAATTATATTAAAAATCAGTCATACCCATTCAAACAACAGCCATACAAACATTTGGTCGGCCAGGGGGACTGAGATCTAATTGCCCCAAGCCTGGTGGCATAAATGAAGTGGGGGGGGCAGAGCGAATCTCCAGGGGGAGCTGATTCAGGAGCCCCCACAAAAAAGGCTCTTCACCTACGCACCACCAAACGACATTGTCTAGTTGATGGGACCTGGAGAAGGCCAACTCTGTGGGATCTCACCAATTGCTGGGATTGATGCGTCAGAAGGCGGTCCCACAAGTACCGCCAAGTACCGATGCCATGTATGGCTTTATAGGTCATTACCAACACTTTGAATTGTGTCCAGAAACCAATCAGCAACCAATGCAATCCACGTAGTGTTGGAGAAAGAGGGGCATGTCTAGGAATGCCCATGACCATTTGCACGGCCACATTTTGCACAATTTTAATTTTCCAAACACTCTTCAAAGATAGCCCCATGTAGAGAGCATTGCAGTAGTTGAATCTCAAGGTGATAAAGGCATGAGCGACTGTGAGTAGAGACTCCCGGTCCAAATAAGGCCAAATAAGGAGGATTGAAGCCTTGAAATCAAGCCGTAGCAGAAAATGATCTGACCATGACAAAGGCAACATATTTAAGACCCTTAATTTCAGATCATTGCTCAACTGCTCTGTGGGGAATACCATGTCAGGAGCATGCCCCCCTCATGAGTTGCACCCTAAATTACTTCAGTCAGGTCCAACTCCTGCACCAATCCAGAGGATTCTCCGAGCAACAGGTTAATGTCCACCAAGACAATAAGCTTGGGGAACTCCACTGCCAGCCCAGCTACCTCCTTGAGTAGCGCAGGCAGGGCTGTTGACATGCAGCTGGGAGGCACATGAGCAACAAGCCCAACTGAACCCCTAGGTCCAACTTCACAAAGAGGGACTCACAATCCGTAATCTCAGGAGCAGCGAGCCTGCGTAGGCTGAAGGTCTTTTTCACTATAATAGCCACTCATCCCCCCACCTTACCTGGGGTCGTGGCTGGTGCCACACCTGCAACCCAGCTGGGCACATTTCAGAGAGAGGGACTCCTCCTTCTGGGCCCAGCCAGATCTCAGTAACACATGTCAGGTCAGCCTCCTCATCTAGGAGTAAATCCTGGATGAAGGGAGCTTTATTTACAACTGACCTGGCATTGAATATCAACAGCCTGAGCCTAGGGTCCGAGATTCGCTTGTCGCCAGTACCCCAAGCTAAGCTCATGGGGCCAGAACAAGGGATTGCTTTCAAGCAGCGAGCTCTTGTTCCCCGAGAGCCGCCTACCCCATGTCTCCCAACATATATGCCTTTCCCCAGCAAAACCGGGATATTCCGGCCCTGTGCCACCCTAGATATGGGCTCCTCCACTCCTCCCACCTCTATATTGCAAGAGGGCTAATATCTCTCTGGTCCTTATTATGTTACAGGAAAACGGTAGCATTGGAAAATTTTACAATAGAAAAAGAACAAATGAAAAGGAAAATCGAGAAACTCAAGCGTGTATGTGCTGAAGTGCTAAGGCGTGAAAGACCTGAGGATTCTGGTAAGGACACAGTTTTGGAAGAATGACCCAGTGGGTCCCACTTTTAGAGAAAGCACTGAGATGTCATTTCCCATCTTGCACCAAGCCTTGATGACACGTTTGCATTCAGTATTTAGTTTTTACATCGAAACTGAGAGGCAGACTTCTTGGTGAATGTATATAAAATTCTGTTGCTAATCCTGTTGCCAATCCCCATTTTAAAGGCAGATAAATTATAGACTAAATATAGAATACCAAAAAGACATCTGCTATATGTTGACTATTTGGAAATAAAAATGTCAAGGCTGTTCTGCATTCTCACCTATTACTTTGTCTTCTAGTTTCCATTACTGATTTTGAGATGGAAAACAATTTGTTGACAAAATCAAGAGAAAAGATGAAACATCTCCAAAAGGAGGTAAGAGAAAACATTTGTTCATATGCTGTCACAGTAAATGTGTGATGGAACATATAGAAATTTTAGGCAGGTAGTTAGGTAGCTAGGTAGGGATAGATAGGATAGATAGATAGATAGATAGATAGATAGGATAGATAGATAGATAGATAGATAGATAGATAGATAGATAGATAGATAGATAGATAGATAGAGACAGTCAGACAGACATATAGATAGAAAGAACAGTAGGTAGTTGGAGAAACACAGATAGACAGACAGATAGAATATGAATTGTGATTTCTGTTTATCCTCAGTTGACCGTTTAGGTTTTTGTTTTGACCTTTGAAATACATAGTTAGCTTGCATTAGCAACCCAAGAAAGCCAGTTTGGTATCGTGGTTAAGGCATCACCCTGCGCACGCAGAGACTGACATTCCTTGCCCCACTTTAGGCACAAAGCCAAGTGGGTGACCCTGACCCAGTCACCTTTTCTTCCCCTAGAAAGGAGGCAACACCAAACCACTTCTGAAAAATCTTGTTAGGAAAATAGCAGGAACTCATCCAACCGAGAAGAAACTGGACTTTCCTTTTTCTTTGCTTGGTTTTTTTTTGAAAATTTTTAGACCGTAATCCAAGAAGTTTCTTCAGTTTTGGAAGAATAGTAAAATGTTATTTTTTTCAGTAGTGTGAATTTCCAGGCATGTGTCAAAGATTAGATGGCAGAGATATAGTTGGTACCCCAGATTTGAAGAGGAAACGATGTTTAACATCAACCCAAGTCATTTAGAATTGTTGATAGAAAAATTAGTTTCTTTAATCACTGTCAATTTGCTTTTTAAAAATAGGGTATTTTGTCTCCGGAAGGAGACATCGTCTTCTGGCACAAAGACATGCTGAGGTATATAATGTATACTTGCAGCTCACCTTAGAATATAACTATGAGAAAAATGAAAATAAATGATTTTTTCACAATTGGTAATGGTTAATAATGCATGTGCAGCATATTTTATGTAGTATATATGTTCGCTTTATATTTCTATTGCATATATGAAATCCATACACACATCTATACAGACTAGTTTATTTGTAATTTCTGTAAAAGAATGGCAATTATCAGAGCTGATGCTAATTCTTGGTCGGTTCCTTCTTTGCTACATTAGCTAGTTTCCTTGGCCACATACAATACCAATAGCAGTGAAATAAAATTTAGATGATTCATAATTGTTTTGAACCACTGTGTTTTACATTTCCTACAGAAATTAACTAAGACTATTTTTTTTTCTAGTCCAGCATAAAGTTGCGTTCCCATCAGGTAAGCAATCTAGTACATAAGGAACCTGTTGAGTGTGCATGACTGAGACATAGTTCATATCATAAAAAGAGGGGGGAAAGCCCAATGTGACTAATTGGGTAGTGAGGGGTAGCAAGTGGGCTGCTACGGAAATATATTCCTCACTTATGATCTATTTTGGCTTCTCTAGATTGTTCACACAAAAGCGCAAAGATCAGATGCTGATTTGAATAGAGTGAGGGAGCAGATATATATGTAAGTCTTCACATAGTTCATCAAATCTTTGCACAATCCTCTTAAGTTCACCCTGTCTGTATGACATTCATAATTTCATAAGGTATTTTTAATGTGTATTTAATAAAAATTGAATAAAAAGGTTGATAATTCAAGTAAAAAAAAACCCTGGGGGCTAATTTCTCTCTGGTCTTCATTATTTGCAGGAAGACAAAGGACATTTCTAACCTGCTGACTGAAAAAAATGAATTAAAAATAAAAATAAATGAACTTCTTAAGGAAAATAAGAAACTTTCCCAAGAAAAAAATGAAATTTGTGAAAACTTTGAAGAAAAGTTGAGGAGGTGAGAAAATTTTAGATAGCAACCCTGACTTTCTCATCGTTTCTTTAATATTTCAATTAGTTTTAATTTTAAACAAGTTTTACAATTTGAGTAAAAAAACCTAAGGGGGCTAACTTCACTCTGCTCTTGATATTTTACAGGAAAATTACCGCCAAGTACCGATGCCATGTTTGGCTTTATAGGTCATTACCAACACTAATTGTGTCCAGAAACCAATCAGCAAACAATGCAATCCACGTAGTGTTGGAGAAAGAGGGGCATGTCTAGGAATGCCCATGACCATTTGCACGGCCACATTTTGCACAATTTTAATTTTCCAAACACTCTTTCTTCAAAGGTAGCCCCATGTAGAGAGCATTGCAGTAGTTGAATCTCAAGGTGATATAGGCATGAGCGACTGTGAGTAGAGACTCCCGGTCCAAATAAGGCCGCAACTGGTGCACCAGGCAAACGTGCCCCTTGCCACAGCTGAAAGATGATGTTCTTTCCCCCCCAGAGTAATGGACCAGCAGATGGAAGTATCCTCTGAAAGCTTTCTGGGTCCATCAGGTGCCTGGGAAGGAATCCCCTAATCAGTTCCATCTCCCTGCAGAGGAGGATTGAAGCCTTGAAATCAAGCCGTAGCAGAAAATGATCTGACCATGACAAAGGCAACATATTTAAGACCCTTAATTTCAGATCATTGCTCAACTGCTCTGTGGGGAATACCATGTGACATGAGGAGCATGCCCCCCTCATGAGTTGCACCCTAAATTACTTCGGTCAGGTCCATGGTTGCCATGGTGGCCATAAATTCCTGCACCAATCCAGAGGATTCTCCAAGCAACAGGTTAATGTCCACCAAGACAATAAGCTTGGGGAACTCCACTGCCAGCCCAGCTACCTCCTCGAGTAGCACAGGCAGGGCTGTTGACACGCAGCTGGGAGGCAGGTACATGAGCAACAAGCCCACCTGAACCCCTAGGTTCAACTTCACAAAGAGGGACTCACAACCTGTAATCTCAGGAGCAGCGAGCCTGCGTAGGCTGAAGGTCTTTTTCGCTATAATAGCCACTCATCCCACCTTCCCTGGGGTCGTGGCTGGTGCCACACCTGCAACCCAGCTGGGCACATTTCAGAGAGAGGGACTCCTCCTTCTGGGCCCAGCCAGATCTCAGTAACACATGTCAGGTCAGCCTCCTCATCTAGGAGTAAATCCTGGATGAGGGGAGCTTTATTTACAACTGACCTGGCATTGAATATCAACAGCCTGAGCCTATGGTTTGAGATTCGCTTGTCGCCAGTACCCCGAGCTAAGCTCATGGGGCCGGAACAAGGGATTGCTTTCAAGCAGCGAGCTCTTGTTCCCCGAGAGCAGCCTACCCCATGTCTCCCAACATATCTGCCTCTCCCCAGCAAAACCGGGATATTCTGGCCCTGTGCCACCCTAGATATGGGCTCCTCCACTCCTCCCGCCTCTATATTGCAAGAGGGCTAATATCTCTCTGGTCCTTATATTTTACAGGAAAATGGCAGTAATAGAAAAAATTACAACAGAAAAAGAACAAATGAAAATGGAAATGGAAAAAGCCACATTCCAAAAAATTGAAAATATTGATAAAAATGAGGAGCTCTGCCGAGAACATGACAGGTGAGAAATTTTTAGATAGCCACCAGAAACTACAGAGGAAAGGCTCGTAAGTCTTCACATAGTTCATCAAATCTTTGCACAATCCTCTTAAGTTCACCCTGTCTGTATGACATTCATAATTTCATAAGGTATTTTTAACGTGTATTTAATAAAAATTGAATAAAAAGGTTGATAATTCAAGTTTAAAAAAACCCTGGGGGCTAATTTCTCTCTGGTCTTCATGATTTGCAGGAACACAATGGAAATTTCAAAACTACAGAATGAAAAAGAAGAATTACAAATAAAAATTAATGAACTTTTTAAAGAAAATAAGAAACTTTGCAAAGAAAAAACTGAAATTTATCAGGAGCTTGAAGAAAAGTTGAGGTATTTCCGTTTGCGTCGAGGCTTGTAGACCAGTGATGGGCAACCTTTTGAGCTTATTGTGTCAAAATTCGCCAAAAAACCGAGCATAACTCGGGTGGTGTGTCACCTTGAGGAAAAAAACATAATTTTGTGCTAAAAGTGTCTGGTAACCGATTCCAGGCACTCCAAATTTCCCGTTCATAGTGGCACTCCTCTTGATTCTCCAAGCGACACCTTTCTACATTCTCAAACTTTGACCTCAAGTCAACAAACAAGCTTCTCCAAGTCTTATTTTCACTTTGTGGAATAGTCCCCGGACTCTTTTTTAAAAAAAAAAAAACTCCTGCAGGAGAGGGAGGGGCGCCCTTGCCCCAAAGACTCACTGAAACGGCGAATTCTCACGTGAATTGCAGGTTATTTCCAGAAGCCTGAGACAGATATCCTTGCAAAGGTTTGACAGAAAAAGCAAGCAAAGAGCAAACTTCAAAAGAAGGGAAATGACGGGAGGGAAGGAGGAGACGAAAGGAGGAAGGGAGGGAGCAGAGGGGAAAAGGAAGGGAGGGAGGAAGGAAGGAAGGAGAGAGAGAGAAAGAATGGTAAGAAGGAAGGAAGACAGAAAGAAAGAGGGAGAGAGAAAGAGGGAGAGAAAGAAAGGAAAGAAAGAAAGATGGTAAGAAGTTAGATAGAAAGAAAAAGAGAGAGAGATGGAAAAAATGAAGGAGGGAAGGACGGAAGAGAGAATGAAAGAGAAAAAAGAAGTAAGGAAGGAAAGAAAGAAAAAGAAGGAAGGAAGGAGAGAGAGAAAAAAGAAAGGTAAGAAGGAAGGAAGATAGAAAGAAACAAAGTGGGAGAGAGAGAAAGAGAGAGAAACAAGGAAAGAAAGAAAGATGGTAGGAAGACAGAAAGAAAGAGACAGAGAGAGAAGGAAGGAGAGAGAGAGAGAAAGAAAGAAAGAGAAAAAGAGAGAATGAAAGAAAAAAAAGAAGAAAGAAAGATCCCATGGGCTTTGAAAAGGGGGGGCAGCCCAGCCTCTCTCTTTCCGGTGAGAAGCGGGAATAGCCCAAGGAGCAAGGCCCTCTCCAGCCTGTGCCCAGCTGAAGCTGCGGGAAGAAAGCAAAGGCCGCTCCGCCAGTTGCCTCCGTTGCCCAATTCCTGGCATAGAAAATCGAACAGAGGGAGGGGGAGCTTCATCCGGAAGAGCGAATGGAAGAGCTACGGGAACGTCCCCCCCCCCCCACGCGCGGGCGCCCCAAATCCCTCCATGTTTGAAATTTCTGAACCGCAGTTGGTTCGAAGATTTAAAATCCGGTCGAGGTCGACCTGGATCTCGAGAAGTCCCACATTTTGTGCAACATCTGACGGCCCTCTTTCACCTACCCACCCCCAAACATTGGGAAGCCGCGCGTTCCCCGTAATGTCTTATGCTGGAGACTTAACGATCCCCGAGAGACAGTAAGACAAAAGGCGGCGACTTCGTTCTTAGAAGACCCATTTTCTGCGCGAGCGATGAATGGGATCGTAATGCCATCTGCTGGACAAACCGCAGTATTGCTCCCTTGGAAACGAGTAGAAAAACCCCTTCGGCCCAGCTCCGTTCCCGGAAGGGGCTCTTTGGAAGGAACAGGTTTCATTGTAATGGAAAGAATCGGCTCACTCAATGAAAGAGAACACGAAGCGACGATATTTCTTCCTCTGGAAAAATGGACACCTGACTTCCTTAGTGGCCGCATGTCACTGAAAATGGCTACGCGTGTCAGTGCTGACACGCGTGTCATAGGTTCGCCATCACTGGTGTAGACGCTCCGCTGAACTCTGAATGCTCCTCAAATGAAAAAAATAAACTTTGGATTTTAAACCCCATTGAACCTCTTGGAGTCTCAAATAAACTGGACTAAGTAAAAAGCTAAAACTTTGGAACCTGGAAGCTAGGAGCCAGATGCGTCCGATAGCAGAAGCTTTGTTTAAGGGAAACATTCGTTTCAGCTGGCAATATCCGGCAATTATAATGGTCTTTCGAGAGGGGAAAATGTACCGAGCAAAGTCGTTGGAGGAAGGGAAGGAAATGCTGGGAAAACTTGGTTTGAATCCGGATTTAAAGCAACAGGCAGAAAAAGCAACAGAGGCGATTGAAGAGGGGGCTGCAAGAGGAGGAGAGGGGGTTAAAAACCTTTTTGAACTTTTGCAATCAACATTCCCCATTAAGGAGTTCTAATTGAAAAGGCAAGCTCTTTTGGAGAAAGAGAAAGAAGCACCAGATTCTTCCAAAATGGAGGCAAGAGTTACGAGGCAAAAAAAGAAATGAAATGTTTGTAAAATATTTTTGTTTTGATTGTTTTATATATTAAGAAAAAGGTTAAGGTTTGGTCCTGATTTAATTTAATATTTGTTTTAATTTTAATCAAATTAAGGGAGACTTGGGGAGGGGAGTGTGGGGTTTTATTTCCTTTTTTAAAGAAAGGGTGTTAGGGGGAGAGCAACAGTTTTGGTGGAATCGTGCCCCCAGTGGTACCTGATCAAAACAGCGGATTTCCCCCCCGCTTTTCTCTCATTGTGAGAGAAATTCGGGGGGAGGCACCTGGGTGGGAAGATTCTTTTATAAAAATGAAGAATTCAATAGAACTCTGGGTTACAGGAGGGAAAAACGTTAAATGGAAATACTATGAGTGATCGAACAATTATGGCATTAAATATAAACGGTCTTGCATCGCCTCTAAAAAGGCACAGACTATTGAAATTAGTGAAAGAAAATCATGTCAATTTTTTATTTCTTACTGAAACCCATAAGAGACGGAAAAGAACGGATAAACTAATTGACAGTAATGAATGGAAAGGTATTTTCGAATCTAGAGGAAAAATAAACAGTAGGGGGGTAGCTATATTAATAAATGAAAGGAACCCATTTCAGGTGATACAAACAAAAGGGGACAAAGAAGGAAGATTATTATTTGTAAAAGGAAAAATAAACCAAATTACAATAACACTTGCGGTAATATATGCTCCAAATGTAAATGCTAACCAATTTAGTATGAATGCAAAACGTAAATTGGATTTATTTTCAGAAGGGATGGTGATATATGCTGGGGATTTCAATGTAGAAATAATGGCTAACAACAAAGAAAAGAAACAACTAAATTTAAATAGGTTAAATATGACAGACCTACATGCTGATAATTTAAATAGAGGAACATATTCTGTAAGACATAATAAGTTTAGTTGTATTGACTATATATTTATGAATAAAACAGGAAATATTCAAATAAAAAAAGCAGAAATTAAGAGTAATTGGATATCTGACCAGGCACCCATAACAGCAGTTATAAAAATAGACTCCATTAGTAGACAAAGAATTTGGAGATATAACACAATTGTTTCAATAAGTTAAAAAAATAGGGGAAAAATTCAGAGAGATATTCAGGAATTTTATAATATAAATGAAAATGGTGAAATGAGGCAATCAGTTATCTGGGACACGAAGAAAGCAGTTATTAGGGGTAATTTAATCAGTATGGAGTCTTATATTTAAAAAAGTTGGGGAATGGAAAGGGAAAAAAGAATAAGGGAAATAGAATTAATAAGAGAAGATTTAAGAATAACAAGAAATAAAGAATGGAATGATTTGTTAAAACTTACAAAGACATTTGGAGAGATTGTATAATAATGTCCTCACAACATTAGATGTTCCACAAACATGGAAGAACTCCAAAATTGTAACAATTCCTAAACCAGATCGAGATTTAAAAGAACCCGGTTCCTACTGCCCAATTAGTCTACTAAATCAGGATTATAAAATTTTGATGAAAATTTTAGCAAACAGATTGGAAAATATACTACCAAGAATAATTGGAAAGGATCAGTATGGATTTATAAAAGGAAGAAGAATATATGAACCTATTAGAAATATAGTGAATGTGCTGCACCATGCTACTAGAACTAAAAGGAAAATGGGACTATTAAAGTTAGATGTTTATAAAGCTTTTGACAAAATAAATCATGACTATTTATTTCAATTATGTAATAGCCTGAATATGGGGAAACATTTTGTCAAGTAATAAAAGAAATATATAAGGAAAATATAGCCTATGTTAGAGTGAATGGAAATAGAACGGAGAAGATAGAAATAAATAATGGAACCAAGCAAGGATGCCCCCTATCCCTGATGCTTTTCGTGATGGCAATTGAAACATTAGCTAATAAAATTAGAAAAGACAAACAATGGAAGGGATATCAAATAGGGAATATGGAATTAAAATTAAATCTATTTGCAGATGATGCTATAATAATTACAGAGACACCAGTAGATATGATTAAGAGAATGATTGTAATACTTCAGGAATTTAAAGACCAATCAGGGTTAAAAATAAATATGGAAAAATCAGAAATTATTTGTTTAAATACCGGGCCTAAAGAACAAATTGAAATACGGAAGGTATCAGGTTTAAAACGGGGGAATAAGAAAATGAAATATTTAGGAGTTTGATTATTAAAGAACCCAGAAAATATGGTGGAATTTAATTATAATTTAATATGGAAAAAAATTCAGAAACAAATTAAGAATTGGGGAAATAAAAATTTGAGAAGATTGGCTAGAGTAAGAGCATTAAAAATGATGATTATCTCAAAAATGTTATACATTTTACAGGTAATGCATGGAACCTTCCCAATAAGGAAATTAAAAGAATGGGATACTAAATTAAATGCTTGGAGAGAAGGTAATAAAAGACCAAGAATTTTAAAAAAAATGGCTGATAGCCACGGAAGGCGAGGGAGGTTGGGGAAATCCAAGTTTGGAGTATTACAGGGATGCATATCAAATAGATAGATTAATGGAATTACAATTATTAGAAGAGAAACCATGAGTAGAATTAGAGAAAGGAATTAATGACATTAAGAATCAAGAATTATTATTTAGGAAATGGAACAAGATAGAAATAAATAGATTAATAGATCCAACTAAAGCGATTATAGAAAGTTGGATGAAATGGCAAGGCAAATTAAAAATGACAAATTCTAAATTAGCGACGCTGCATGTGATAAATATAAAGAAAGAAAGTAACCTCACAAAGATAATATGGAAATTAAAGGAAAAAGGTATACAGAGAATTGAACAGTTATATGAAAAGGATGGAAGGATCAATAGAAATGAAATAGAGAGATGCCTTGGACAACAAAATTGGTTACAAGTTAACTCAATAAGTACGTATTTAAGTAAAAGGGAAAATAAAGAAATATTCCTCAAACAAGAAACAAATTTAGAGAAGATATTAAGGGAAAAGAGTAAGAATATAAAAGCTGGCTTTCCGGCAAAGCAGCGTGCTTTTCAAATGCGCTGCTTTCCTGCAACTCTTTCCTGAGCAGGGGGGGGGAGGAGGCCACTCCCCCCCCAGGAAAGAGGTGCAGGAAAGCAGCGTGTTTAAAAGGCACGCTGCTTTCCTGGAAAGCTGGCTTTCCTGGCCGGCACAGGGCTTTCCCGCCACTCCCCCCCGAAAACACAACGGAGACAGGCAGGGCGAAGCGGCGTCATGAGGCTCAAGCAGGCAGCCTCCGCGCTTTTCTTGGAAGAGGAGGAGAGGGGGCGGATCGGGCGAGCGGGGGCAGCGCCAAGAGGCCAGGGGCACGCGGGGGCGGGAGGCACGATGGGGAGGCAGGGGAGGCCGCGGCTCCCTTTCCTTCTACTGTTGGCGCCTCTCCGTCCCCGCCCCCCCGGCAGGCTGGCAGGGGGATGGGGAGCGTGCGCCCGTGGAAAAGGGTGTGCGGGGGTATTTTGGGGCACGCGCATGCTCACGCGCGCAGCTTACGGGGAACGGTGTCTTCTTCCCCACTTTCCTCCCTCACTTCCTTTTGCTTTCAGAGGGAGAGGGAAAACCAAATAAAAACAGGAAGGAGGCAAGGACAGAAAATGGTGCATGGCTGCAAAACAGGAGAAGGGCATTTTTCAGCTACTTTCTGGGACTGAAAAGTTGAGGGGACCCAAGCAGAGGCGGGTTCTAACTTGCCACTGGTTCGCTTCCTCGAGATGGTGACGGCATACACAGTGCTGGAAACTGGGCTTCTCCACATGCTCAGAAGAAAATAAAAATAAAAAATAAAACGAGGGCTGTGCCCATGGACCGACACTGACCAATCCGGTTCATTAACATCATCATGACATCACCAGTGGGTCGCTATCGGTTTGGGTGAACCGGTCCAAGCTAGGAGGGACCCATCCCTGCTCTGGACTCACAACTGCTGCTGGAGGAGCAGTTGTTTATCTGTGGCTAGCTGGCTTGGCACAGAGTCACCTCCTCCCATTTGTTCATGGTCCCTCACTACTTGGTCCCTTCATAATTGCACTCATGTAATGGGCTGTATATCGAGTCTTCCTTTGGCTATCATGCTGCATGGACTTTTGGGTTTTTTCTCAGGTTTAAAATAAGGTCGTCACTTTTCAAACCATGAATAGCACAGAGCCAGGATACTTGCAAGGCCTCTCTCTGTCTGAGACAGATAAGAATGGGTGTCTCCGGGTCCCCTCGCTTAGACATCACCCAGTGAGACCATAGCTGCCCCTGCCAAGTGGTAAGAGGATTTTCTATGACATTCAGCATCCCCCCTTCATCCCCTTATTGGGTGAAATGGACTCGTCAAACAGTTGGTTCTTCCTCTAACGTATAGGGTAAGTTGAGACTAGAATTCAGAAGGTGTGGAGGGAGAATGATTTTGTTGGTATGATACGCTGCACGGTTTGTGATTACTATCATTTTGTTGGCTTTTATATTTTATTCTTAAGCACTGACCCGCCCAGGAATGTTGGGCATAAGATGGGTGTCCACATTAGTCTCCTAAATAAAAAGAAGGGATTACTATGGTGTGATCTGCTGCCCAAGAACAAAATCAAGCCGATCCCAATGAATGAGGAATTTGCATTCAGCTGACTAGGAAGGGAACGGGGAATAAATCTCTTTGATTGAAACAGTTTGAGTGTAACAGAAGATGGAGGCAGTTGGGAACTTCTGGGACCTCACATCATTCAGGCAATCCAACCCTGATGTGACCTGAGTTAGATCCTCCAGAGAGATTTTCCCTCAACAATGTGGCTGTTGGGAGGAACTATGCAGATTCCCTCCTACTTGGCATGATCACCTCAGTTGTGGGCTTTTCCCTTGGGAGCAAAGAAAAAAGAAGTTGGAGGACAACACACAGTAAGGACTGAAGTCTCACTTTCTGGCATTGCCATTTTGCCAGCTATGAACAAGCTGGAAGAACAGAAATTATCAGGGCAAAGCAAAGGAATGATTACCCAGAGGGAGAGACCTTTTTGTGGTGTTCTTAGAAAAGACTAGTATGGAGGCGTTTTTAAAAATAATAAATGATAAACTATTAAAACCTGTTTGAATATTTTTCACTTTCAACTCCTTGTCATCTTCCTGGCTCAGGAAACAGATCTCCACTCCACATTCTCAAATTCATCTCTGCATCACTAGGAATAGGATGGGCAGGAACTGCTACAAAACCCTCCAGTCCAGCACCTGAATTTCCAGGGTTTTTTCCTGAGTTTAGTCATTGATGTCAATGATGGTAGAGGTGGCTGCTATGTTCCCAGGACCCCTTCTGCTAGCACAACTCTCTGAAGTGGTGATGTTATAGACCAAAATATTTGATTCCTTACCTCTGGTTGTTGGTCTTGATGCTTGTCTAGAATTTCCCACAAAGCCCAAACAGAATGATTGGAATGGCTGGGAGGTTCCCACCTCTGACAGAGTGCACTATTTTATGGTGCTGAAAAGTTGCCCCAAGAAATCTCTTTGGATTTGCGCAGGGGAAAGTTCTTTCTTAAGATCAGGTATGGGGTTACGGAGGCTCGCAGCTGGCAACTGACTGCGCGTTAGTCACAAAATAAATAAATAAATAAAATAAAATAAATCCAATTGAGAGAAAAAACCTCGGACAAGAAACTTGAAAACAACTTTTTCTCCTTGGTGAGACAACCTAGATTCAATTCAGGATGACCCTTTTATTGAAAGCAGACACAGAAATGCAGGCTTCTACGATGCTACATTTCACATGGGTCTGTTACACCAATTCAAATTCATAACGTATTAAGCGTACAAAATATAACCAATAAAAATCACACAACCTGGGCTACATTTCAAAGTGCTGATTCATGAGAAAAAGAAAGCGAGAGCGAGAGAAAGGTCCCATCAGCCCACCTAGTGATATACAGTAATACCCCGGTTATTGCGTCCCCTACCATTGCGAACAGGGTAATTTGCGATTTTTCAACCCGGAAGTCAAAACACCATCTGCGCATGTGTGCCCTTTTTTTCTATGGGCACAGAAGCGTAGATGGCGCCCGGCAGATCAGCTGCTGGGCGGCTTCCCTGGGTCTTCCCCCTCTTGCTGGCGGGAGGGCGAGCAGCGGGCATCAGCAAGGAGTTTCCCCACCGCCCACGCAAACTCCTCGCTGCCGCCCGCCCTTCGCCCGCCCACGCCGTTCATTCTCGCCGCTTTCGAGCTGAGTCCTGAAGCGAATTCGCTCCAGGACTCAGCTCGAAAGCGGCGACAGCCAGCGCGGAGAAGCCGTTCGCTGGCGCTGGCTGTCGGCGCTTTTGAGCTGAGTCCTGGAGCGAATTCGCTCCAGGACTCAGCTCGAAAGCGGCGACAGCCAGCGCGGAGAAGCCGTTTGCTGGCGCTGGCTGTCGGCACTTTTGAGCTGAGTCCTGGAGCGAATTCGCTCCAGGACTCAGCTCGAAAGCGGCGAGAGCCAGCGCCAGCGAACGGCTTGTCCGCCGCCTGCCTGCCCGCTAGCGAGGAGCCGAAGATTGGGGGCGGCGCGGCTGTTTTAAAATGTCGCCGCCGGCATGGGGGGCTTGCCAGCACCCCCCGGACCCCCAACCCGGGTTTGGGGGGCTGCTAGGAAGCCCCCCATGCCGGCGGCGACGTTTTAAAACAGCCGCGCCGCCCCCAATCTTTGGCTCCTCGCTAGCGCTGCGGGAGTAAAAACACCATCTGCACATGCGCAGATGGTGTTTTTACTTCCGCAGCGCTACTTCGCAAAAACCCGCTCGTTGCGGGGGGTCCTGGAACGGAACCCTCGCAACGAGCGGGGGATCACTGTATAACGTTTGCACTTTTCTTAGGCTAGCAGCAAAGAAGGCAAGACAAGAGTGCTGGGAAGGAGAATGTTGCTAGAGAAACTGGGTCATCATACGTGTCATGCTCAAGGTCTATGCTTTTCGCACGCACATTCCAAGACACTAGGTCCCGCGTTCCCACAATCAGGAATTCCTTTGACCTGCTTGAGCTCTTTTCCCCATGCAGGTAGGTAGGAAAATTTCAATTGTGGGATGAAATCCTGTCAGCTTTTAAATGGATCCTACTGATCTTTTTAGAAAAACCTTTGATGAAATGTTGTTTTGAGGGGTGGGATCAGATAGGATGCAGTTGTCCTTCTTCCTACATAAGGTAACTGGCATCCTGCCAAACACATTCCTTGCTATAGTTAAAGTTAATTTGACTTTCCTTTGAAAAAAAGGGGAAATTTTTCCAGATTTATCCTGATCTGAAAATGCCCAGCATAATCGCCAGCACATTTTTGGGGCCCTGCCCATCTGCTCTGTGCACAGGATTAATTGCCATTGTTTTGGGGTAGGACTAACTTTTCTTCCAGGGTCTCTGGTGGAGAAGGGATGTCCCAACTGCGTGAGATCTAGCCCCACCTGGCTGGCTCTTTAAGACCAAGAAAGCGGCCCTCTTGCAGGTCTAAATTGGGGTCCCCAACGAGATGAATTCTGTTTAGCTCAGGGGTTGGAGAGAATCCGCCCAATGGAACAAGGCAGAAATGGACCTTTTGGGGGCCTTTTGGTAAGAATCTGCCTTCAAACTACTGAGTGCCACAAGATCCATCCAGGATGTGCCTTTGACTAGATTGACACAGCCACCTCACCTTCCAGCTGATAGGCCATCAGAAGTCGGGGCAGAGCCGAACTCAAACTTGGTATCTCTGAATCCCACTCACTTTCACGAGGGATCCCTCAACCTCTCACTCCTGGTTTCCACCAGATAGCTCCTAGCAGCATTGCCAGCAGTGTCTTTCCTACAGAGAAATCATCCAGGCCACTGATTGTCCATGGGGAAGACCGGGGCACCCCCATACTTGCTTGGCATGCTGGGAAGATATCTTAAAGACAAGATTCCATTCTGAGCACCCAATTTTTCCCAAAATCACTGGATCAAGTGGAAAAGAAGCCTTAAAGGAGGGCTCTTTAAACTTAGCAACTTTAAGACTGGACTCCCCCTGGACGTTGCGCACAGGAATTGTCATGACTTTCAGCCGGTCCTGGGGCTGCTATTGATGCGCAGTGGCAACCCATCCCTGAGTACAGGGTCTCCAACCTTGGCAACTTTTAAGACTTGTGGACTTCAACTCCTAGAACTCCTCAGTCAATTTCAACTCTGGGAGTTGAAGTCCGCAAGTCTTAAAGTTGCCAAGGTTGGAAACTTCTGGTCTAGTATAGCTGTTGGAGGTTAGGCTAACTCTAATGTTCCCCTCCCATTCTCTGTCTTTGTCTCTTTCTTTCTCTCTCTCTCTCTCTCTCTCTCACACACACACACACACAAAATCACAAATTGTACAGTAGAATTTTAATAACTAATAAATCTAACTGGCGAGCATAGTTATGTCCTTCTTCAACATCTGCAGGAATCCCAAAGTTTCTCTTCCTAGCTAGTACTTCAGTGGGAAGGAGATAGATGCAGTGATGGACTACCAAAATTTTTACTACCACACTGTGGTCGTGGCTTATGCATTTTGTTTCAACATCTTTCAGTGCAAATTGGGTATTCTGGGGGTGGAGTTCCATTTTCGCTACCCCACTGCGTCCCACCCCCCATCCGGGCAGTAGCCCACCCCTGATTATCTACTACATAAAGTGTATGTACACACACGCACACACAGCTCTTCTAAAATTATACCCATTCAACCTCATTTATTGCGACAGGAAAAACATACCCAGAGCCCAGAAGGGGGGGAAAAAAGGGAAAAAAATCAAAATTTTGCTACCGGTACTGAGTACCTGTCCATACCCGTAGGAGCCCATCACTGGAGATAGGTGAACGTTATTACAGGTAATCCTCAAGTTGTTACAGTTTGTTTAGTGATCCTATGGAAAGCTAGCACACAACCCTGTCTTAGAAGAATGAAATATTTGGAGAAATATTTAAAAGGTAGAATATTATATTTCCCTAAAGGAGAAACATGCTCTTGGAAAACAGCCCCCACCTTTCTTAATAGCCCCAGCAGGACTGGACCAGCCTATCTACAAGACAAAAGACCTTCAGCCTCAGTGATGCGATTAGCCCTCACGAAAGATCTAAATGAGGGCAAAATCATTCAGCCGCAATAGGACAAGCCCCTTCATTTCATTAGCAAGCTTCAACCATGCCTGAGACTCAGATAACTTACAAAGTTAACTATGACTGCTGCATAACCTGGGAGTCTGACAAGCCAACAGAATACATTTCTTGCACGGGAACAGGAAGCTTAAGGGCAAGGCCCAAGAGAGGGTATAAATACCTCAATCTCTCTCCTCCATATGTTGCCCAGGACCTCAAACCCATGTGGTCCTGTTCACCAATAAACCATCTTTACAATCAGCCTTAAAAAAGGCATTACATAATTTATCGTACGTTTGCTTATTTTGACTGTACATGTCTTGAAGTACAGAACAACACAAACTGAGAGAACATAACCCTAATCCTCGCCCAAGTCAGTTCTTTCTTAGTATGTGTTTGCGGCCTGTAACAACAGCGGTTAAGTTCTCTCTTAATATTTAAACAATATAGTGACAGTCTATCTATCTTTTATGCATGTTCAGAAAAAGAGAGATTTCCCTCAAGCAAGCGGGCATGTATATCGCCTCGCCTGAATTTCCTCCTGATTTGTTGAGAGGTTCAAAACAAAATCAGGGGCAAATGTAGTTTTTTTAGTTGTAACTGAATTTGAATTATTTGGATTTCGATATACTGTATATTGCCTTTTTTATATGTTGTAAACTGCTCTGAGTCCTCAGAGAGGGGCGGCATATAAATCCAATAAACTTAAACTTAAATTGCTATTACCGTCCGCTGCTACTGGTGTGCTGCGTATGCAGCTTTCGTTGTCTTGTGTATGTGTTATGTGTGCATGTCCCCAGCATGTTTTTGCTTCTGTACATGCACAGAAAGCAAAAATGCGGTGAATTCTTGTGAGGAGACACTCTGAGTCTCCGGAGAGACGGCATACAAATCTAAATAATAATAATAATAATAATAATGATGATGATGATGATGATGATGATGATGTCTGAGGGAGGGAAAAACACCTTCCCCTCTGGAGGCCGGAAATGGCCTGTTTCACAAATTCTGGTGGGCCCAATAAGCTCTTGTTTCACTCCCCAGGCTCCAAAGGCTTCCCTGGAACCGGGGAAGGGTAAAAATGCCTCCCATCCCCCAGGAGGCTCTCTGGAAGCCAAAAACACCCTCCCAAAGCCTCTGTGTGAGCCAAAAATCAGCTGGCCAGCATACACCTGCATGTTGGAGCTCACATGCCAGCAAATATGGCTCCGCATGCCACTTGTGACACCCATGTCATAGGTTCGCCATCAATGCCTTAGACTGTCTACAGTCGACCTCACCGCATTCCTTAGAGATCTATAAGGGGGCGTGCATAAGCACACCATCGTGCCTACCATCCTTGTCTTACTGTCCTATTGTCCAAATTTACCTGTACCTACTTTGCTTTCGTTTATATTTATACCAATACCTGCTATCTTGTATGTATAGACAAATAAATAAATAAACATCTGGAAGACAGCAGTTCGGGAAATGCTGGGCTTGATCGTGATTGTAAATCTTGGGGATCTCTTTTGCACTAAACTGATGCACAATTGCGATGTGCACACACCTGTTCCACTGTCCTTTCACAGAATAATAATAATAATAATAATAATAATAATAATAATAATAATAATAATAATAATAATAATAATTATTATTATTATTAATTCATTTATTTATAATGCCCTTTTAACAAGGGGAATGACAGCAAGCCATATACAACTAACAAGGACAGGCAGTAGGCAATACACACACTTAGATGAAACACAACTAATAAAACCACAAAACTTATTAAAAACATTCCCAACCTCTCCAATTTCTTCCCCTCTTGCTGATCCCCAGAACAAGGCTGTTTCAATCTGTTGAATCAAAGAGGAATGTCTTTAGTGCCGTGGTGAGTGAGGCTACTCAGGGGCTTCTCAGCTCAGGATATTTTATCTCCCAGTATTACTGGCAGGAAAACATTTCTCTCCCCCTCCCCCAAGACTAGATCTACCATATTTGGGCTGTAAAAGGTTTAATTTAATTTAATTTAATTTAATTTATTTATAAGCCGCCCAACTCCTTCAGGACTCTGGGAAGTGTACAGCAATTTAAAACAATATAATAACAATTTAAAACCCCAAGAAAATAAATCATTCATCCTTTTAGCCGGAGCTAGATGGTATAACTCATTGGCCACAGGCCTGCAGGCAAAGCCAAGTTTTCACAGCCTTCAGGAAAGCCAGGAAGGTAGGAAGAGTGCGGATCACAGGGGTCAATTGATTCCAGAGAGTGGTCACTAGATGGCAGCAAAGAGACCTTTTAGTATCTTGCCTATTTTGTGGGTCTATAAAAAAAAGAAAGCTTATTTAATGATCAGGAGAACATTAAGGAAAAGTGGTTGAAGTCTTGATGGCTAACTTCATTATTTTTATTTAATATTTAGGTAAGGATTATTTTGCCTTTACGCCTGCAACAAAATAAGCAGCAAAGCTAAGAGAACTGAACCATATCTGACTGCAGAAATCTAGATTGACTACTAGATGATAGCAGAGAAATGTGAAAAGATTATTTTGTCCTGCCATGTGGATGTTTGCAGACCAGCTTACCTAATCTTAAACAAAGTAAGGGTGGGAATGATTTTGCTCCCTGTAAAAAAGACTGCTCTTCGCTGATTTAAGAGATTTTGGTAACTAGATTGAGAACAGTTGTGATTTTAAAACTGGTTCATGGGATTTGGACGGTGACAGTAGTGGATGTGAAGAAGTCAGAAGTGTCCATACACATAGTGAAGGCAGAACAAGAAACTGCCCTGAAGATCACAAACCTCTCTTGCTGTGCCTTCAACAAACTTGATTGCATGGATATATTGGCTGCAAAAATCACAAGAGTTACAGAAACCCCAAGATGTTTGCCACTACCAAATAGTCCTCTGGATATTTGCAACCTAAATATGCTTCTTGAAGCATAGGATGTGCTTATTAGGCAAAAGGAAGGAAGATGCCAGCCAGAAAAGACTGTCCCATTACAAAAGACATTTTGATGCTATGTGGTTCAAAAGCTCCAGAATCTGTCAGACAAGTCCTAGCCCTTAACTTCTCAAACTTGGAAAGCTGCTTCACAATGGGGATTAGCCAGCTTGTTTCATTTCCCCCAGTTTTTAAATGCACCCCATGCCATCTCATCCCATCGGATTACCATCTGGCAGGTTTTATCTGTGGAAGCCCTATGTGTAGCGATCATCTATCTATGTATCTACACTATGTTGTCATTATAGGTAGTACTTTCCACATGTAAATGTCATCTGAATCTCTTCAGTTGTATCCAAGATTCGTCAGGTTTTATTACACAGTGATTAGATTAGATTTAATGGATTTATATGCCGCCCCTCTCCGCAAACTCGGGGCGGCTCACAACAATAATGAAAAACAGTACATAATAAAAATCCAATGCCCACCAATCTAATTACAATTTAAAATTAGTAATTTCCTAAAACAATCCCAATATATATATAAAAAACAGGCACACAGTCAATCAATCAACAACACAACATAGGCAAGGGGGAGGTGTTTTAGTTCCCCCATGCCTGACGGCAGAGGTGGGTCTTAAGGAGTTTACGAAAGGCAGGGAGGGTGGGGGCAATCCTAATCTCGGGGGGAGCTGGTTCCAGAGGGTCAGGGCCCCCACAGAGAAGGCTCTTCCCCTGGGTCCCGCCAGACGACATTGTTTAGTCGATGGGACCCGAAGAAGGCCGACTCTGTGGGACCTAACCGGTCGCTGGGATTCGTGCGGCAGGAGGCGGTCCCGAAGATATTCTGGTCCGGTGCCATGAAGGGCTTTATAGGTCATAACCAACACTTTGAATTGTGACCGGAAACTGATCTGCAACCAATGCAGACTGCAGAGTGTTGGAGTAATATGGGCATACTTAGAGAAGCCCATAATTGCTCTCGCAGCTGCATTCTGCATGATCTGAAGTTTCCGAACACTTTTCAAAGGTAGCCCCATGTAGAGAGCGTTACAGTAGTTGAGCCTCGAGGTGATGAGGGCATGAGTGACTGTGAGCAATGACTCCCGGTCCAAATAGGGCCGCAACTGGCGCACCAGGCAAAGCTGTGCAAACGTCCCCCTCGCCACAGCTGAAAGGTGTTTCTCTAATGTGAGCTGTTGATCGAGGAGGACACCCAAGTTGCGGACCCTCTCTGAGGGGGTCAATAATCCCCCCCCCCAGGGTAATGGACGGACAGATAGAATTGTCCTTGGGAGGCAAAACCCACAGCCACTCCGTCTTGTCTGGGTTGAGTTTGAGTTTGTTGACACCCATCCAGGCCCCAACAGCCTCCAGGCACCGGCACATCACTTCCACTGCTTCGTTGACTGGACATGGGGTGGAGATGTACAACTGGGTATCATCGGCATATTGATGATACCTCACCCCATGCCCTTGGATGATCGCACCCAGCAGTTTCATGTAGATATTAAATAGCAGGGGGGAGAGGACCGACCCCTGAGGCACCCCACAAGGGAGAAACCTCGGGGTCGACCTCTGATCCCCCACTAACACAGACTGCGACCGACCGGAGAGGTAGGAGGAGAACCACTGAAGAACAGTGCCTCCCACTCCCAACCCCTCCAGCTGGCGCAGAAGGATACCATGGTCGATGGTATCGAAAGCCGCTGAGAGGTCAAGGAGCACCAGGACAGAGGACAGGCCCCTGTCCCGGGCCCACCAGAGATCATCCATCAACGCGACCAAAGCAGTTTCCGTGCTGTAGCCGGGCCTGAATCCAGACTGTTGAGGACCTAGATAATCGGCTTCTTCCAAGGACCGCTGGAGTTGAAGTGCCACCACCTTCTCAACAACCTTCCCCATGAAGGGAAGGTTGGAGACTGGACGGTAGTTATTAAGCACGGCTGGGTCCAGGGAAGGCTTCTTGAGAAGGGGGCGCACGAGTGCCTCCTTATAAAGGGGCGGAAAGGACCCCCTCCCCAAGGAGGCGTTGACAATCTCCTGGACCCAGCTCCATGTCACCCCTCGGCTGGCCGAAACCAGCCAAGAAGGACACGGATCCAGTAAACAGGTGGCGGAACTCACAGCTCCAATGGCCTTGTCCACTTCATCAGGTGTCACCAAGTCAAACTCCTCCCAGACAGATGGACAAAGACGTTTAGCCCCAGTCACCTCGAATGACTCATTGTCAGTCGACTCTGTTTTACAATTGGAGTCGAGGTCCGCTCGGATCCGAGCGATTTTATCAGCGAAAAACGTGTTAAAATCCTCAGCACTACTCTGCAAGGGCTCTCCAACTCCCCTCTGATTAAGAAGGGAGCAGGTTACCCTAAACAGAGCGGCCGGGCGGGATTCCGCTGATGCAATCAAGGCGGCATGGTACGCGCATCTTGCCGCCTTGAGCGCCACTTTGTAAGTCTTAATATGAGCTCTTACAAGTGTTCGATCGGATTCGGACTTACTCTTCCTCCATCGCAACTATAGGACAGGAAATGGCAAGAGACAGGTTGAATAGTAGAACTATCAATCACTAGCCAGTATGGTTGAAGAGGACAATTCTTAGGTTGTAAGATCCAGTATAATTCAACTTTATCCAGAATGGAAAGTTTCGGGATAGATAATGGTGGTATTATAGTCGCAACAATTTCCATAGGCAATTTCAACATGAGGTAAATATAGCAATGGTCTTTACTAGACTGAAGAAATGTGTTCAAATTGGATTGTACACTTTACTCTTGCACAGGGTCTTTTTGCTCTTTTTTATGTATTAAACAGAAATTTTGTTGCTAAAAAGCAACAAAAGAGAAATTAATTAGAGGTGGATATTGCCTGAAATAACTGAAGATAGTAGTTTGTGGCTCAGAAATGTTAATTCTAGCCTTCCCTGTTACCAACTTTATTAGGTAAACCTTTAAGGGGAGGCTACTTTTAACATTTAAGTTCTGAGCTTCAATATTCCATGGTTGGATTTGACAAGACTTTCACTCAGTTTAATTTGAATTGGGGAAAATACACCTCAATTTTATTTGTATTACTTTCTCATAAAACCATCACACAATGTGACATATCAATTCACTACTGCTAATTACTTAAGGTAGGACATAGATAATTGATAAAAAGACTTTTAAGTAAAGCAGAAGAAAATATAGTCTGCAACTTTATATTCTCCTTCCTTTGGGAGTTGTCTAGGCCAGTGATTTTCAACCTTTTTTTGAGCTGCGGCACATTTTTTACATCTACAAAATCCTGGGGCACACCACCAACCAAAATGACACTCTAACACAGTACATATTATACATATAGTTAATAATATACACCATCAGGATAGACATAACCATCTGAAGCTGAGGATTCATCTAGTGGTGGCAACATTTACCTCCAGTCCTGACCAGGATTAGAAATCGGGACCATGGGGAGGAGTAGCAGCTTCAACTACTCGCCATGGCCACACAATGACAAGTTCGCGGCAGCCCAAGTGGTGACCTTCCTGGGTGTAGATGAGAGGCGGCCTGCTATTGGTTCATCACTAATGATCGGGATGAATCCTAGAAGGTGATTGGTCAATGAGTGTTCCCTGTGCTTCCACTCTTCCTGTCGCTGATAGCTGGCGGGATTGTGAGGGGAATGTTTATGCTCGGATGGAGGCGGCTGGCCGGATAAATGGCCTACATGGGCTGTATCCGGCATGCGGGCTGTAGTTTGGGGACTCATGTTTAATTTCCCCACGGCACACCTGACCATGTTTCATGCATACTGGTTGAAAAACACTGGTCTAGGCCACTACTCACTCACTCTCTCTCTCTCTCTCTCTCTCTCTCTCTCTCATACACACATACCACACACACACACACACACATCATTTTTTAAATTACACAAAGATATTACTGGATAAAGAAATATTTATTTCTAGTGTTAATATTATGTACCATTCAATATAATATTCAGATGTACATTCAAAATAATATATTATTTTCTACAGTATCGATTTACAAATGAGAACAGCGAGCATGTTTCATACTTTCCAAAAGTTTGTACACAGTACATTATAATATATTGTTTTGCCTTCTGCCAACAGTTTGTGCTGTAATTATTGCTTCTGCATCTGAAAATTTCAGTCTAAAAATAGAATTTATTTTTCAGATTTGCTTTTCAATATCACATGACAAATTAGACATCCATAAAAATCAAGTTTCATTTCAAGATTTTTTTACAATTATTTAACAGTTCTAAGACAGAAAGTTAAAAACTATAATTAAGCATATTTCATGTTATGCCCATTCTTGCTCTACTGCAAGCAGATAGCATTTACTTAATATAAAGATTTGAGAAACACATTGCACTGATGATACATTTATTATATACTATAATAAAATATTCAGTTCTCTATTACTGAATGATCTCTTTTTATCTAAGAATAGACCAAAGAATTCAAATGTGTCAATCCAATTATTTCCATCTACTGTAATTGGAAGAGCATCAAATAAAGTCAGTACTGAACTTTAATGACTGATGTGGTAGAAAACCTGTGGATCACAGGTGGTCTCCACTTTGTTTTTTCCCTCTAAGCCCTGGAGCTCTCTAAAATTACTATGCTAAATCAAGAAGTGAACCACTGAATGACAGCCCTAAAAGTTTCCAGGGGAGGCATGAGAAGCAATAATTAAAAGAGTATGTTTGTCTTCAATAGTTTGATGTCATTTTTACTTTTTTGAAAAAAAAAACCTTCAGAAAGCTTCTTGAAAGGATGAAAACCCAAGCTTGGTCCCTCTAGTAACAACCTCTCCTGTGGCCTTTGCCAAAACTAGGACAGCATATTAAAGACAAGACAATAGCCATTAAAATTGGCTGTAATTGGATTAAAACATTATTTAATCACATTGGTTAATCAAAAGGAGGACACCTGCCTATAAAGATAGAAACCCAGACATTTCCTGCTTTGTTGCCTGTGGTCTGTTAGGAAATTTGTGGTCTAGAGCACAGCCACTAAATGCCAAAACCCAGCACTGTCTAACAAATACTTATTGTGAAAGTCTATGAGGGAAACGATTTCTTAGGAGCAAATACTGCAAGTTTCTTCTTTCCTCTAAGTAATTTTAAACAGAGATTAAACCAGGATAAAGCTTAGGTTTTAACGCTATGATCTAGGGCAGGTGTGTCAAACTCACGGTCCGTGGGCCAGATACGTCACACGCTGACCACGTCCACCCATGGTTTAGTGAAGGGGAGAAAAGTTGTGATACATCACGTGACGATGTGTCATTGTGAGTTTGACATCCCTGATCTAGGACGACTATAGGATTTCCGCTCTAATGCAAACTCTTCAAGATCCAGTCAGATTCTGATGTCAATGAACCTTGACTTCAGAAAGAACCAGAAGAGGGCTGGCTCATGGAAGGGCCATGGATCCAATGCTGTGTTGATTCACTAACATTTTCACTATTAACATTAACTTGTAATGTATCTATACAGGCAGTCATCAACTTACAACAGTTCACTTAGTGACTGTTTGAAATTGAAAAAAGTGACTTATTTTCACACTTAAAACCACTGTAGCATCCCCATGGATCACATAGCATCAAAGATCACGTGATCCTCTTTTGCGAACTTCTGACAAGCAAAGTCAACAGGGAAACCAGATTCCACTTAACAAGTGTGCTGCCAATTTAACAGCTGCAGAGATTCACTTAAGAAATGCTACTAGCTAACTTTTAAAACATGTCTGTGCATTTCTTAAAAGAGAAATATATTAAGTTAAGAATGTTTTTCTGGTACAAAGTATCCAGGGCATCAATAGTGGTTAAGGCACCAGGCTAGAAACCAGGGGCCTGTGAATTTTAGTCTTGCCTTAGACATGAAAGCAATGGATAAGAGACTGTTTAACTTCCAAAAAAGGAAGTTTTTCATAAAATAATTAGAATAAATAACAAAGCCAACCATCTTTATGTTGGCTGAAGAACTAACAGATTCACAAATTCAACAGATTTGACAAACAATAAACAATTGGGACTCAAAAGTCCTTTAGTGATGTCTCAAATCACAGAGAGAAGATACTGAAACCATTTGCTCTCTTTTACTGTTAAGGTAATTTAGATACCTATAAAAAACAGAGAAAATCTTGTATGATTACTGTATTTTTGGAGTATAATATGCATATTTTTCCACCCTAAAGGAGGCTGAAAATTTGGGTGCATCTTATGCTCCGAATGTAGCTTTTTCCGAAGGTTTTTTTTCAGCCCTAACAAGATGCTAATTATCTTCCCAGGTCTGACCTTGCTGGCTTTTTCATTGTTACTTTCTCTGAATAATGTTTTTTCCAGCCCTAAGTCTTTGCAGGCTTTTTTTCACTGCTCTACTTGCTCCAAATAAGTTTCTTTCCAGCACTAACGAGGCACTAATAATGTTCCGAGCTCTGACCGGCTGGCAGGTTCTTTCATTGTTACTCTTTCCCAATAAGGTTTTTTTAAGCCCCAACCAGGGGATAAAATAATGTGTGAAACCGACCAGATTAAGGACACTAGCCAGATGAATATCTGGCAGGCAGATTTCCCTCCCTTATTTTCCTCTCCAAAAACTAAGGTACATCTTATACTCCGAAAAATACAGTAATTTACGTAGAGAGTTATTCATACATTGTGCCTGTAACATAACATAGTAACAGTAATGATAGTACATCATAATATGTTTTTCATAAAAAGTTTAAGCTGTGCATTAAATGGTAATTAGGACTCAGAATTAACATAATTACCAGCACATATTTTTGAAACATAAATGTTTCAAAAAAAATTATGACAATTTTGTGCCTCTTATATTTGAATTTCCTCTTTGATGATTTCTTACTGAATCTGTGATGATTGTCCAGCTCCAGAATCTCCAACTACTTTCAGCAATTTTCCCCAATGTTTTTATTAAGACCTAAAGAAGGGAAAAAGGTACAGAGATGTTATCCAGCTGCACAAAAATATAATAAAGAAATCAAAATGGTCCCATTTTATAAATCAAACAAGATCTATTGATCTAAAGAAAATAATTTTAATAAAAATAAGTCACCCTGAATAAGAAGTGCAAGGTTAGAAATCGTATTGTTATAAAAAAATCCAAAGAATTAGTGGGGATAATCACAATTGCTCACTTTAGAAAAGTATAACTAATACCAAAGTTATCTTATGCACCATTATTTAAAAGGTTCACTGATATCTTCATTCCTCAACCCTCAGAAAGTTTAAAATAAATCAGTAATTGCTTTCACTTTTAACAATTTGCAATTCTGAAAAACGGGTATCCATCCATCCATCCATCTATCTATCTATGACATTGGGGGTCATGGGAATCCAGAGCAGCTTTCAAACCAGTGTAGGGTCACTAGGCTTATGAGGAAGTGCCTACAGTTTCACTAGATTCAAGACTGATGTTCTGTTAACCTGCTTTCTGTTCTCTTAGCTGCCAACTTAATTTAATATTGAAGGAACCAAGCTGTCAGATGATTCAACTGTCACCCAGGCCTTTAGTCACCAACCTTTTACAACAACAGAAAATATTTATAGGACTCTCCTCTTCGAATCTGTATGTTCCAGAGTTTGGCAGGTCTTTGCACTGGGCTATGAATGAATGAAGTTCTGTCTCTGGAAAGCCTTCAGGCTGGTAATGCTAAAAAAAAAAAAAGAGTTGTTATGTAGAACAACTCCAGTGGATATTATATGGCTATTAAATACACAATTTTTAAAGAGGGGTGAGGAAAAAAAGGAAAGGTCAGGTTTCTCCTGGTGAGTTAGAAGCCATTAAATAAGTAGAAAAGTGAGGTTCTTGCACCCTATTTCTCATCCACTTTCCCCCAAGTTTCCACATGAGATTGGGAAATTAGGGTGGACTTGTAATCTGCATTTTATTGGTCTTTAAACACTGGTAGAAATGACAGGGGAACACAACTTTGAGCCTCAGGATTCCAGGCAGACTCTAGTAGCCTTGGAGGAAATATTCAGATGTCTTCCAAATGATGCTGCCAAATTATAATTTTTCATATGAGAGAAGAGGAAAATTCTGAAATCAAAGAGCAAAGCCATCTTCTCTGGACCCTTGTGATTTACATGGATACATCCATTCAGTTTTATTGCCCAGGAATGGTAAGAAAGTGATGTGATTCTGCCATCTTCCAGGATTGGTTTTCAACCTCCCACAGCACTAGATTTTTTTCAACTTCCAATATGAAAGCTAACCAGAGCCAAATCTGCTTTGTCAAATCGTACGTTAGCTACCTGAAGATGCTGATGGCTGCTAAGGCAATAATTAAATAATAGAGAGGGAGCAAGGCCTTTGAAATATGGTGCTGGAGAAGACTTCTGCGAGTCCCTTGGACTGCAAGGCGATTAAATCGGTCAGTCCTAGATATCAACCCTGACTGCCCTTTAAAAGGCCAGATGCTGCAGATAAAACTCAAATACTTTAGCCACCTAATGAGAAGGAAGGACTCACTGGAGAAGAACCTAATGCTGGCAGAGATTGAGGGCAAAGGAATAAGGGGATGATAGAGCAGTGTTTCCCAACCTTTTTTGAGCCGCGGCACATTATTCATATTTTCAAAATCCTGGGGAACACTGAACGGGGGGGCGCGGGGGGGGCGCGGGGGGGGGCGCGGGGAGGCTAAAGAAAAGTTTGGAGAAAAAAAAATCTCTTCCTCCATTTCACTCTATTTCTCCCTCCCTCTTTCTCTCTCTTCCTTCCTTCCCTTCTTTCTCTCTCTCCATCCCTTTCTTTCGTCCTCTCTTTTTTGCTCTCTTTCTCTCTCCCTCCTTCCCTCCCTCTATGTCTTTCTCTCTCCCTTGCTCTCTCTGCCTCTCTTGCTATCTCTTTCATTCTCTCTCTTTCTTTCTCTCTCTTTCTCTGTCTCTCTTTCTCTGTCTATTTCTTTCTTTCTCTCTCTCTCTCTCTTTCTCTCTCTCTTTCTCTGTCTCTCTCTCTGTCTCTCTTGCTGTCTCTTTCTCTCTCTCTCTTTCTCTCTCTCTCTTGCTATCTCTTTCTTTCTCTCTCTCTGTCTCTCTTTCTCTCTCTTGCTATCTTTTTCTCTCTCCTTCTCTCTCTCTTTCTATCTCTTTCTTTCTCGCTCTCTCTCTTTCTCTCTCTTTCTCTCTCTCTGTCTCTCTTGCTATCTCTCTCTCTCTCTTGCTATCTCTTTCTTTCTCTCTCTCTCTGTCTCTCTCTCTTGGGCGTGGGGGGGCGTGGGGGGTCTAAAGAAAAGTTTGGACAAAAAAAATCTCTTCCGAGTGCGAACTGCGGGATGTGGCAAAGGACTCCTTGCCAACCAAAAAAGGGGTGGGGGTGGCAAAGGCAAAGCCTGGGAGGCGGGGAAGGGAAGAGCGGGAGACCCCCAGACAGAATGGCTGAGGGGAAGGAAAGACGGAAGGAGGGGGGGATTGAGAAGCGAATTCAGGGAGGGCTGAGAGAAAAGGGGAGCAGCGCGCGCACGGGAGGGGCGGGGCGGGCATTCCCGAAACGGACAGAGAAAGCCCTCTCTCGCAGTGAAAGCGCTCCCAGGCAGGGGGCTGTGAGAGAGGGCTTTCTCCGTCCGTTTCGGGAAAGCCCGCCCCGCCCCTCTCGCAGCCCCCTGGCTGAGAGTGCTTTCGTCCTGAGGAGCTGCAGCCACAGCCGCCGCGAGAGAAGTCGCGCCCCAAGGCAGGGGGCGGCGGAGGAGGAGAGGGGGCAGATCGGGCGGGCGGGGGGCAGGGCCGAGAGGCCAGGAGCGTGAGGGGGCCGGAAGCACCATGGAGAGGTAGGGGCGGCCGCAGCTCCCTTCTACTGCCCGCACCTCCCCGCCCCGCCCAGCTGGAGCTTCCCTAAGAGCTTCGCGGTACACCGGTTGGGAAACGCTGTGATAGAGAATGAGGTGGCTAGATGGAGTCACTGAAGCAGTTAGCGTGAGATTTAATGGACTTCAGGGAATTAGGAATTGTGTTGAATTAAATATCCTTGTAATTCAATATACACATAAATTAACTTAAAATCTTGTCTTGCTCCTGGGGTCTTCTCATGTCAGTATTGCAAGAAGAGTGCTTGACGGCTTTTCATATTTTTTTTGTCTTTAGGGCCTACAGAGGACATTAGGGAGTTGGAGCACCCAAACTATCTTCTGAAGAGATTCCCTCATATTATAGGCAATGGGAAGGGAAAAACAACTGTTATCATAGTACATGTCCTCTTGCCCAAGGGAAATTAAGCATAGTAGTTCAGATTAAAGTAGAGTTGGGAAATTAAGCAATAGGTTATAGCCTGAAACCTTATTCCATTAAAAAGAAATGGGCTAAAAATGTCAGGGCTGTTTCCTGGTGGACAAAGAGCACAAATGCATTGCACAGCAAATTAATAGACTTTTGATGATATGCACAGATACTGCTCATTTCTAATTTCTAATGATATTACCATGGATAGGTAAAATATACAGCTAGAAAAATGCCTTCTCTGGAGCAGCAGTTTTCTCAATGTGACCATTTTCCCCAGTTGAAGACTCAAGTGAACTATAAAAATAACAAAATTCAGGTTGGTCAATAAGATTTCAATTGGGACTTCCAAAACTGGAACACAGGTCATCAGGATTCAAGTCACTTACCTTAGCTTGTATCTCCATCTTTAATGTAGAACAAACTATGGTAAGAAGGTCACTAACGATGATCATGATATACCATCCATTGACAAATTCCACTAGATCAGAGAAAGATACTTCTTTCTTATAGTGATGTTGGAAAAAAGTCACAAATTCCTAGGATATGTGAGAGGGCAAGAAAAGAGAAATTGCTATTGAAAAGCTGCAATTAAATTAAGAGATACTGACAAACATAAGCTTACCCTTTGTAGATAAATTCCTTTAATTACAGATCGTGTGCAGAGAATCAGTGATGCAAGACATGTCAGTATGACAAAACCATCAAAGATCATCATATAATGGGTATTCTTCTGTACTGGGAAAAAAAGATTGATTTACTTGTCTATGCATAATAGTTAACCTGATACACTCATAGAACACATACTCATTTGTTTCTGAGGGGAAATTTTCTTCGTAAAATTGCCTTGAGAGAGTGCTAATAATGGAGAAGAGGCCTCCATCTTACTTAATTTTTCAATACAGGGAGAGGTGGATAATTAAAGGATTCAAAGCCATCAAAAAGAATGAATGCTTCACACTTTTGGTAGTCTAAAGAGGACCCCTCCTCCCTCAAGTTGTGTACTTATTTGCACTTGGGGCAAATTTCCCATTGTGGGGAATTCCCTTCTAATATACTGTAAATCAGAAGTGAAATTCAGCAGGTTCTGACAGATTCTGGAGAACCAGTAGCGGAAATTTTGACTAATTAGGAGAACCGGCAAATACCATCTCTGGCTGGCCCCAGAGTGGGGTGGGAATGAAGATTTTGCAGTATCCTTCCTTGCCACGCCCACCAAACCTCACCCACCAAACTGGTAGGGAAAATTTTTGAATTTCACCAGTACTGTAAATATTAACCATATAGAAAGAGACTTTTTTAAGGACTATAGGTGAAATGATGTAACACACATTCAAATTGCGTGCTCAGTTGACAAACATACTTTAAAAAATATAGTTACTGCAGATTATAGCAAATACTGTATTTAACTTCATGCATCACTAGGCCTTCAATAAAACCTAATAAGCACTAAATAAGTAATAACAAAAGTATGTTTTTTAAGCTTACTTGATCCAGAAACATGCCAGTCTTTACATTTCTTGATGGCAATATCATTGTCTAGGCTTATTTTAATTCTTCCACTATGAGTTTTGTTATCAAAGAGTATCTGTAGATATTGTGGAGATAGAAAAGATGCTATTATTCTTATTTCTAAACACTCGTTAGTTCAGATAAAATCTGAATAATTTATGCCAAATGCTTGGTAATAAAATCAAAATCTCTATCTATCTATCTATCTATCTATCTACCTACCTACCTACCTACCTACCTACCTACCATCCATCCATCCATCTATTTATCTATCTACTATTCTTCTCAAAAAAGCCATAAAGACTTATAGTTAGCTTGAAGTATAACTTTGAAGCAGTGATGGGATATAAAAAGCATGTTTTGTAGAAAACAGAAAATGCTTGGGGTTAGTTTAGTTCTGTCATTGTACCATTCTCCCCCAAACCTAAGCAGTTTAAAAATAAGGTGGAGAAATAGAATAAAGGAAGAATATATCTGAATAACCATCGAACAAAACTTAACAAGAGAACATGACCTAATGTCTTCATCTTTTTAATATTGTTTCAGAAATATTTCTATTCTTATCACTATTTGGGTTTTATTGCACTTTTCCATCTGAGGAGTATTCAAGTTGACCGCCAGGCACAGTCAACCAAAAATAAATAGAAACAAATTTTAAAATGTACAATACAATTACGTATAAGCAAAAGTATTAATATTATTGTTCATATTATTGTCGAAAAGCTAATACTATACAGAATTATGTTTTGAACTTAACTAAAAGGAGAATAAGTGAGTTACCGCGAGAATTAATGTGAATTGCAGGACACACACACACACACACACAAAGAATAGCTGATTTACCAAATGGGTATTTGCAGCTGTGGGCAGGCAAATCTCTGGTAGCAATAAATCATTGGTGCCTGCCTCTTGATTAGCTTCAGCGTTATCATTTCACTTCATTCTCTACTTCTAAGTTGCTAATGTATATACTGCAATAGTCCACTTTAAGAAGAAGCTGACACAATCTCGACCCATTTCTCCCATCCCAAACCTGCCCTTCAGAAAATGACTAATTACAAGTCTTCATCAGTTCAATTTTTTTTACTTGCTTCCTAGTTTATCTGCACAAAAACAACCAAGCTCAGAAAGTTCCAAGGACTCCACCTTTGTACTTACGGTTAGTGTGAAATCATAGCAGTCTGGGAGTTCATGTTGTCGAATGGTCTGGAGATTAATGGCCTTCAGTTTGAACGTGAGTGTCAGAGTTACAAGTCTAGAACAGAGACCGGAGCTTTATTTCACCATTACCAAAAATGTTCAAGAATGCCAGCAACTTTTATTTCTCCTCACCTCTGGAAGTCCAAAGTGAAATTGAAAGGAGTCTTCCTCAGTGTCCCATTTTCCAGAGGTAGTATTGGCTCCACATAAAGACACTCTGTGGGAAGACAGATGCTTTACGGCATATAGAAAATACTCAATATTTAATAAGATGATGAAATCAGAAAATCAGTAATAAGGAAATTAAATCCAGTCTGGTCACTAGTAGTCTTATCTAAATAATACGAGATGTAAAATCTTTCTTCATACTTGCAAGAAAAAAGCAGCTATGTTTTTTCATTAATTTAATGCATATATTTACTGAACTTCTGCCTTATGGGAATTCGTATTTGATAAAGAATCCCTGGAAATATCTGCTAGTTAAAAATTAACCCAAAAAGGAAATTTTATACTTGATCCACAGATCAGTACCCTAATACCCTAATTTCTATGGTTACAGGCCCTTCTACTTATGACTGTAGAATGATGCTTCAATGCAGTCATAAATTACTTCCATTTGAATAAAATGAAGAAACAGTAATTCAGAAAGTTCTTGTACTGTAATTATTTGTATATGTTACACATCGGTTCAAGTAATTGCATACATATATCAAAAAAAGACCCTCAATCTTTCAACAGTCCTTTAATATCTTTCATACCCAAGAGGTTTAAGCTAAGATATCCAAGAGGTTTAAGCTAAGATATCCTAAGAATTCAGCTTCTGGTATTGTTTGGAAATGTTGTGCACATATGTTTACTACATTATTTCGGTAAGAGATTATTATTTATGTCACTATTTCCAAACTCTAAAAATAAGTCACAATGCTTCTGAATTCTCATAACAGACACTACCAATAATTCTCTACGTTCAGTAATCAATATTCATGTTGAACAGTTAAGACTGTCCACTCAAATTTATTCACAAAGTTTCAGTGGCCAGTAGAGTCAGCCAATATATTTCGGTATTTGCCTGAAGCACATAAACATGAATGGCTCAGGCAGATAAGCTAACTGGATTTGTAAGTGCATTGTAAGGTGACATTTTCTTCAATACTTCAGGGCAAAAGTAAGAGCGCAAAATAATCCACACAGCAAACATTTATGTCATCCAACAGGTTACTAATGCTTTCTATCACATGTCTACAGTCTGAGGGCACTGCCTCACTTTTCCTAATAGTAAAGTTCACCCTGAACCTGAATCACCAATTAGTGTTGGTGATGTTTGCAACGTTGAGTTGGCAAGACACTTTTGTCGATTAGGGACGTCAATTGCTTCAATTTTGATTATACTACAGTATCTTGCAAGTAGATGCACCTTAACTCTGTTCAATAATTACCAGTATGAAGAACCTGCTTCAGATACAATAAAGTCAACACACTTTTGCCCCCTACTCCCATGCCTATCACCCCTGCCCTCCCCCTTCCCATGCGATCTTCTTTCCGCTCTTTCTACAGTCTTGGCACTTTGCCCCAAATCCACCAAGGGGCGCTGTTTGCCTTTGACAAGGAGCCATTGAGAGGGGCCTTTCTTCCCCCTACCCCCATGCCCATCACCCCTGCCCTGTCCCTCCCCACTCCAATGCACTCCTCTTTCCCACCCTTTCTACAATCATGGCACTTTGGCCCACCTTCTGTCCAGAGAAGGGAATATCAAATGCTTTCCCATTGGTCCAGTGGAGGGCAAATGTCATGGCTGGCTTTCCAGAGGAAGCTGTGATAGAAGTGACATCACAGACAATGTCCACTCTAGGACGCTGCATTCGCTCTCATTAATGGTCCAGGTCTTTCAGAGTTATGCTGGAACACACATACACACTAAGGGGTGCTAGGGTGTCTTACTCCCACAGTATTTGTTTCCAGAGGGTAAATCATCTGTGTACCAAGTTTGTTTAAAATAGCTTGAGACATTCCAGACTTATGCTGGAACATACAGCCGATAGATGGATGGATGGATGGATGGATGGATGGATGGATGGATGGATGGATGGATAGATAGATAGATAGATAGATAGATAGATAGATAGATAGATAGATATTACCTGGTTTATTGCGAAAGAGATCTGGTCATAGACCTCTGTTTGCGTGTACACTGCATAGGTGTCATCCATGCTGTCGATATAACCTTTCAGGAATAGATGCTTAAAGGATACCGTGTTTTCTTCTTTAAATGTAACCACCATTTGATTGCTTAACCCAAAAACTACAAGCTGAAAATATCAATAGAAAGGGAATTCTTCAGCTAAAATACTCAAAAAGTCCATTCTGACCACAAGTACATTAAAAATTTTAATTGATGGAGCATTTGTAGCTACCGTATCTTTCAGAGTATAAGACACACTGGAGTATAAGACGCGCCTTAGTTTCGGTATTCATCTGGCTAGTATCAGGTATTCATCTGGTTAGTGTTCTTAGTCAGTTCAGCTTCAACATATTATTTTATCCTCTAGTTAGGGCTGAAAAAGCCTTTTTCAGAGGGGGTAGGAATGAAAGCAAGCCTGCAAAGACTTAGGGCCGGAAAAAACCTCCTTCGGAGGGCATAGGAAGCAGAGAAGATTGTCAGCACCTTGCTAGGGTGGGGAAAAAAGCTTTGAAAAAGTAACATTTAAAGTATAAGTCACACCAAATTTTCAGCCTCTATTAGGGAGGAAAAGGGTGCCTCTTATCTGTATATTCCAAAAAATACAGTAGTTTTACCACCATTCCCTACTCATTCTCTTGGTAGTTTCATTTTACTCTGAGAGTGTGAAAGGTAAATAAATCAGGAATTGAACATATAGGAAAAAAGAGCTGGGTACCATCCCTCCAATTTACAACTTTTATTTTCATTCAGTGGTCAAAGACTCCTCCTATATTTATGTAACTATATTCTTTTTTTTTTTTTAAAATCTCTTTATTAATTTTTCTTATGTCATTCCCATCACATATTTTTTTGAATTACAGATTATACATATTCTCAGTTAACATTCTGACAGTAAGTTTTGACCGGTTTTCTTTCATTATATACATTGTATTTTGTGTTTTTAAATTCTAAAATCTATTACGTTCATTAATTATACACGGTAACTGTAGGTCGTTTCAATTGTACTGTTGTTTCATATTATGTTGCTTTTATGTTCTCTTTTGAACCCATTCGTGCCATTTTTGCCATGTTCTTTTTGATTCTATTGATTTATTTCCCTTAATTGAGTTCGTGAATTCGTCCATCTCTACACATGCATATATCTTATCTATAATTAAATCTTCCGTTGGTATCTGATCACTTTTCCAGAGTTGTGCTATCGCTATTCTCGTGGCGGTGTTAATATGTGTTGTGAGGAGCATTGTTTGTTTTGAATAATGTTTTCTCCAAACTCCTAAAAGCATAGCTTCCGGTGTGAGTTCTATTTCCTCTTTCGTGATCTCTGTGAGCCAAGTATGAGTTATTGTCCAAATTTTTTGTATCATGGGGCAGGACCACCACATATGGAAAAACGTACCTCTTTCCTTTTTACACTTCCAACATGAGTCTGATAACGTTGGGTGGAGCTTTGCTAATCTCGCCGGTGGGAGGTACCATCTGTAGAATAATTTGTAATAGTTTTCCTTATATGCTGCCGAAAGGGTTATTTTGGATATTGTGGTCCATGTTCTTTCCCAGTCGGCAATATGGATGGCGTGTTGCAGATTTTTTTCCCACGCTATCATTGGTGTTTTGGTCGTATCTTTTATTCTTTCCTGTTCTAAAAGTATTTGGTATATTCTGCTTATTTGTTTGTTTTCATTTCCTATCAGAATCTTATCTAATGGGTTCATAGATTTTTGAATACCGGGTGTTTGATTGTCTTTTTTAAATCTGGATTCTATTTGGGCGTATGTCCACCAATCCATTTTATGATTTAATCTTTCCAGTTCTTGTCTAGATTTGAGTTCCCCGTTTGGGTGTAATATGTCTCTGTACTGGATGGTTTTGGCTATGTCGATCAAATTTGGGTAGATGATGGCTTCCATAGTGGAAAGCCATCTTGGAATTTTGTCGTAGTGTTTATTTTTAATTTCGTACCAGGTTTTTAGTAGTGATTTACGGATCAAGTGCCTGTCAAATATAGTTTGTTTTTGCAATTTATCTTTCCATAAATGCGCATGCCAGCCTGTTTGTAAGTCATGACCTTCTAATACAAGTATTCTCTTATTTTTTAAGTTAATCCACTCTTTTATCCAAATTAGGCTTGCCGCTTTGTAGTATAATTTTAGATCCGGGAGCCCCAGGCCTCCTCTAATTCTATTATCTTGGAGATACACATATTTTATTCTTGGCCTTTTGTTTTGCCAGATGAATTTGGAGATGATTTTATTGATTTCTTTAAAAAAATTTGGTTCCAAGTTAATCGGAGCTGTCTGAAAAAGATATAAAAATTTGGGAAGAATATCCATTTTTATTACAGATATTCTGCCTAACATTGATATTTGTAGGTCTTTCCATTTCTCTAAATTTTTTTTGGTATCTTGCAATAATTTGTCATAATTGTCCTTTTTAAGTGTAATTGTTTTGTTTGTTAATATTAATCCTAAGTACTTCATTTTTTTTGTAGTTTGGAGTTTAGTAGTTTCTTCTAATTTCCTAATTTGTCGTATACTCATGTTTTTTGTCATTAACATTGTTTTCTGTTTATTTATTTTTAGACCTGCAAATTCCCCAAAAATTTCAATTTCTTTGATTAGCTCTGGGCCAGAGCTGGTTGGTTCTTCTAAAAAGAACACCATGTCGTCCGCATATGCCTGTAATTTGTATTCTTCTTTTTTAATTTTAATTCCTTGTATATTTTTATTATTTCTTATTTTATTTAGTAGTAGTTCCTGTGTCAGTATAAATAATAAGGGTGACATTGGGCAGCCTTGGCGGACTCCTTTTTCTATCAAAATTGGTTTTGTAGTGTCTCCATTTATTATTGCTCTGGCCTTTTGGGTGGTATATATATTTTTGATAATGTTTTCAAATCTGTTACCTAATTTTAATTCTCTAATTAACTCATTTAAGTATTGCCAATTAACATTATCAAATGCCTTCTGGGCATCCAGGAAGACAAGAGCTATTTGTTTTCCTGGATGGGCTTCACCATATTCTAAGACGTCTAAAACTGTCCTGGTGCAGTTGAAAATTTGTCTGGAGGGTAGAAAGCCATTTTGGTCTGTGTTGATGATTTTATTTAATATTTCTTTTATTCTGTCTGCTAAGATTACCATAAAGATCTTATAATCCGCGTTAAGCAGAGAAATTGGTCTGTAGTTTTTTATTTTCTGTTTGTCTAACCCCTCCTTTGGTATCATCGTTATGTATGATTCTCTCCAGGATTCTGGAATTTTTGCTTGTTCTAATATTTCATTGTATGTCTCCAGTAATATGGGTTCAAATAGATCTTTATTTCCTTTATAGAATTCCCCCGGGAGTCCATCCGGCCCTGGGGTTTTATTGTTTTTTTGTTTTTTTAATGCTAATTGGATTTCTTGTAGAGTAATTTTTTCATTTAAAATTTGTTTATCGAGTTCTTCAATTTGTATGGTATTATTTTCTTGTATGTATTTAGTAATTTTTACCATTTCAATTGGTTCTTCTTTATATAGGTTGTTGTAATAATCTTGTATTATTTCCTTTTTCTGTTGTTCCATGTGTTGTATTGTCCCGTCTTTATCCTCTAATTGATAAATTAATTTTTCGCTTCTCATTTTTTTGATTTTCTGTGCAAGCCATCTACCTGGTTTGTTAGCTGTTTCAAAGTATTTTTGTTTCGTTTGTTTTAAATTTCTAATAAATTCTTGCTGTTCTAATATATTTATTTTGGATTTAGCTTCCCTTAGTAATATTTGTGTCTGTTTGTTTGTTGGGTTTTGTTGAAGAGTTTTTTCCAGGTTGGCTATTTTATTTACGTAGTGATTATATTCTGCCTTCTCTTCTTTTTGTTTTTTAGCTGTATATGATATAGTAACTCCCCTAGTATATGCTTTCAGTGTGTCCCATAGTATTTGAGTTGAGGTGGGTTGCTTCTTATTTTCCTCTAGAAATAATTTTATTTCTTTGTTTAGCATTTCTGTATATTTTTCATCTCGAAGTAGGTTTGTATTTAATGACCATCTTCTAAATTCTTTCTTTTCCCCCTGCCAAATGATTGTTATTGGGTTATGGTCAGCCCACGTATTTGGTTCTATGTCAACAGATTTTATTTTTTTGTGCATATTCTTACTTAGCCATACCATATCTATCCTAGAGAAAGAGTTGTGTGGGGCAGAGTAGAATGTAAATTGTTTTTCATTTGGATGTATTAATCTCCACATATCTACCAGATCTAGTTCATCCGTCATTTTCTCAAATGTGGTTGGTAGTGTGGCTCTTTTTATTTTACTCTTGGTTTCTATTTTGTAGTCCAGTTTTTGGTTCACTATTCCGTTATAGTCTCCTATTATACATATATTTGTTTGGTTAAATTGTAATAATATTTCATGTATTTTTTTATAAAATTGTTTCAATTCATGATTTGGTGCATATATATTTACTAATAATATTTTCTCTCCTTTGATTTCTACTTCTACTATAATATATCTTCCTTTTGGGTCAGTTTTTATCTCTCTTGGGTTTAATTCTTTTTTCACATATGTGGCTACCCCTCTTTTCTTTTCTTTTTCATCTAGAGAAGTGTATAGCTCTCCCAATTTGGTGTATTCTAAATATTTTTTGTGTGCAAGTTTGATATGTACTTCTTGTAGACATATTATCTGTGCTTTCTGTTTCAGGAGTTTGGAGAAAACCTTTTTTCTTTTCTGATTGTTGTTGAGACCATTTATGTTTATTGAAATTAGTTTAGTTCCCAGTGGCATTTAGCTTTGAATGGGTAGAAAGAGAATATATAAACAAGAATAAAAGAATAAAAGAAAGAGGGCTTTTCCTTCTTGGTTGTTTTTAGTTCCTTTTGTTTGTTTGTTTTTATTTGTCTGCTGCTGCTGCTGCTGTTTGGGATCTGGTCTTAGCCCCTTCTTCCCTTTCTCTTTCTCCCCCCGTCTCCCCCGTCCTTCCACCTGTTTGTTTGTCAATTTCAATTTCTTCTTCTTTACTAGATTCTAATCTCTCCCCGCTCTCTAACTCTATCTCAGTGTTAACCAATTGTTCGTATATTTCTTGTGCTTTTTCAAGGGAGTCCACTTTAACTCTTCTGCCATCAATATTTATCATCATCCCTTCGGGATTAATCCATCTAAATGTAATTTCTTTTTTGTTTAGGACAGAGGCTAGTGTCTTATAATCTCTCCTTCTCTCTCTTACCTTTCTAGGGATTTGCTTTAATATATTTAATTCTTTACCCTTATATGTCATTTTCCTTCCTCTAGAAATTGCATATACCCTGTCTCTCATGATCCTTCTAGCAAATCTCAGGTGGATCTCCCTCGGGAGTCGGTTTCTACGGGCATAATTAGTGTTAATTCTGTAAATTTCATCCAGTTCACTTATTACCTCTTCCCGACTGGTTTGTAATATTCCTGAAATTATGGTTATCATAATCTCCCCTAAGTTTTCATTCTCTGTCTCTATCACATTTTGAAATCTTAAAAAATAAGAAGATCGTTCCAACTCCAGCTGAATCAGGGAGTTTTCGAGATCCTTATGGGATTCCTTAAGTTTTTGATCTACCTGTTCAATTTTTTTCTCACTCTGTTCTATTTTCTCTTCCACCTGTATAATTTTTTGTTCATTTTTCTGTGTTGCAAGTTGTGCTGTTTCCAGTCTGTTTTCTAACCTAAGGATATCAGTTTTTAACTCTAGGTGGTTATTGGTAATAAGTTCTTGTAGTTTCAGCATTGCTTCTTGCATAACTGTCAATGTTTTATTCATATTTTGCATTAGTGAGGAACTTTCTTTCTCTTTTTCTTTCTCTGGATTTAACATATCATCTATTTGTCTTTGTGATGCTGAAGAAGCTGAAGATAGTGTATTTGAAGGTGTGGCTGGGGTTGTTTTTTTACCACCTCTGGGCTGGTAATTGGCCATTTCTTTTATAATCTGGTTTTGCTTTTCTAAAATATTATATATTCTATTCCATATGACCATAGGAAATATTTATGCACTTTAAAAGTTCTATTATTTTTCTTAGAAATGTTAACGTTTTTTACAAGGCTACAAATTCTATAATAATTAATTACAATTTCTATAGCACTTAATGACTTAATAACTATTTTAGTATATTAAATATATCTAAATATCTAAATATAAGTATATCTGAGTATCAGTGTAGTTATAAACAATTAATCTATTAACAATTATGTAAATATATCTAAGAATCAAAAATAATAATAATAAACAATTAATATTTTTATACTATATATATATATATGCTATATATATATATATTTTTTTTTTAAAAAGTAACACTGTATCTATAAGGCTATGTCTAAATCTATACTTATGTATTATCTATGCTATTAATCTATTAATACAGACTTCTATTTTATAATTTGTCTAAACACTTAATATATATGTATTAATTTAAATAAAAAGAGAACTAATAGGTTGTAACATAGAATATAGAAAAAAGGGAAGAAAAAGGAAGGAAAGAAGGAAATTTTTAACTTTTTAAATTGTGAAAACACTTTCTTTGCTGCTTAGCGTTTCCTACTCCCCTAATATGCAAGTTCCAAATCTTCTACTGCAACTTAATAGCCGGATATGATGTCAGTTCATTTACTGTTCTCTTCGCCTCTTGCAATTTGGCCGTTATTCTAAAGTCTTTTACTCCTGTCACAGTCTTTCTGCCGCCAGATAAGATCTTGTAAAGTCTCACTAGTTCAAGTAATCCAAAACCCGACAGCAGAGTCTCACCAAAACAAATCTTTCCTTTCTGTTTAGCTGTGTTCAGGGTCACTCTCTCTGTCAGATTTTTCTCCCTGTGCTGTTCCGGTTTCTCCGCTCACTTCTCCACTCACTTTTCTTATCGGCTGCTTGTCAAACCTCACCGTCGCTTCAGTTATAAATCACCGTCTCTCCCGTTGTATAATAATTATCCCGTTGTATAATAATTATCTGCTGCAGTTTAAATCTTCAAGGTTTTGATCACCACAACAAACAGAGAAATTTCCCACGTTGAACTCCGGCTCACCCAGGCAGTTTCCGGTTCGTAAATCCCAGCGAAAGTGAATGTCAATTAGATGTCTGCGTCAGTTTTTTTTTTTTTTAGGCAAAGATGAAAGAATCACAAAGTTGATATGCTTGGGAATATTCTCTTCCCCCTACAGAGATCTGATCTTCAGATATTTTAGTTCCAAATCTGGTCAGATATCAGGCATTTCCCTCCTCTCGCCTTCGCCGCTTTTACTAATTTAAGGTTTTTTTTTTCTTTCTTCCGATCTCCGATTGGGGGTGGGTGTTTTTCAAAATAAAAGTAAGTCTAATTTTAATTGTGCCAGGCTTGTTCTTCTTAAAGTTAACAACAACAGTACAAATATAAGCTAAAGATTTGAAAATCTGTTTATCTCACTTGCTTCCCTCTGCGGTGGCTCATTGAGGCTTCAGGTCCGCCATACTGGTGACAGCTTGACAGACGCCTTTGATCTCTGATAGAGAGGGTGTCCTTCGCACCGATTGTAAAATGCCTTTACCAATCGATGCCTGGATGATCCCTCATTACCCACGTCGCCCTCCAAACGAACTGTGCCCCGAAAGGTCTCAGAAATCGAAGGAAATAGCAGTCATGGGGAGGAGAGATCCTCCTCACAGCTGCTTCGCCCCTCCTTGCCAACCAGGAAGTCCCATGTAACTATATTCTTGTTACACTTATAATTTAGCCCAGTTCAATATCATGACTATTTTATTCTTTTTGATCTTGGATCTGTTTTGCTGAATAAAAACATAATATAATATTAGTATAGTTCATATTGGACATTTTCATACTATATTCTGAACACACAGATTTCCTTATAGTTGGTGAACAATGAGCATTTAATTAGTAGAAGGCTGAAGAGTGACATATATAATAATGAAATGAAACTGCAACTATAATCTTGATATTGTTCATTGTCTCAACTTGACTAATAGCCTACTCTGTTCATTACCCCAATCCAGCATCCATCAAATATTTGGTCTAAAAGTTCTATAATTCCTAAACGAGATAGCTATGTTAGCTGGCACTTATGAAAGTTCTTTTGCAACACAGATGGAGAACATATGATGAAGATACATATAACATTATTAAATTTGTCAATACTAAATACTTGACAAAAATATTTTCTTCCAAAATATTCAGTGTGTAAGAACACAGGTCATTTCAATACTTACAGATGGTCCTTGATTTACAATCACAATTATGACCAACATTTCTGTTGCTAAGCAAGGCAATTATTACATGAGTTGTACCTGATTTTATTTTAAAAAATGGGGGGGCATGGTTTTTAAATGAATCACTGCAGTAATTGATTAAATTATGCGGTTGCTAAATAAATCCAGCTTTCCCTATTGACTTTGCTTGTTGGAAGCCAACTGGGAAGATTGCAAATGCAGGTCACATGTTTCAAGGATGCTGCAACCATCATTAGTATATGCTGGCTGTCAAGCGCCCAAATTCCAATCATATGACCAAGCCCTTATAACTTTAGACAGTTGCTAAACAAATGGTTATAAGTCGAGGACTGCCTGTATTAAGGTCTGAAAGTTTCAAATACCAACCATACAGATGGTTCTAAAAACACAAGTCACTAAAGCAGCAGTAAATCAGAGGTTGTCACTCAACTGGTTATAATTTCTTGAATTTATATAGCAGTAGCTAAAAATGTGTAAGTAATAATTGTAGTGCAGCATTGTTTCTCACCTGGATAGTGACCATAGCTATTCTCAGAATGTGTATGCCCAGCTTCCACGGTTTCCTTCCTCGGGCCCAGAATTTTTCACAGGGATTCATAAAGAAAAATTTAAGTTTTCTTCTTAACTGATCTTCCAGAAGCTGGCACATTGATGCATGATGTTTTACACTGTATAAATGTTCATCATCCTGAGTACTGCAGCTGCCTACAAGCACCTCAGGATTTTCCATTGCTGGAACAGAAAAAAACATTAGCAATATTGGAATGATTAACCAAAAATGCTATGCAGGTATTTGTGAGCATATATAAAACTCAAGGTGTGATTGTCTCCTTTAACAACGAGAGTTTCAACTCTAACCTACAAGTATTACAGCACTTTCCATGCCAACTTATAGCCCATCGATGTTATTTCATCAACTAATCACAGCAGTGAAAAAGATATTAACAGTGAAGAAAAATGAGTTCTGCCACAGTTCTCATGTTCCTATCATAGAAAGCACTATTTTTGGAACCAAACATGAGGTTTTTTCCATAAACACATTATTTTGTTTATCAGTTTTCCTGTTAAGATTTTACAGGATATTGTTTCACGAGTTATTTCTCAAAAAAATCTTCCACATTTCTCCCATCCTCCCCCTCTCTTACGTGCACATTTATCCTCGGCTCTTGCTTGATTTCTGCACCATCATAAAATGGCTGAGAATCACGGCTTCTGAATGGTCTAGAAGTCCAATAATGAATAACTGTGGGTTCTTTAAGACATGTGTATTATATGGAACTCCATTCTATGTCTTACCATCATACAGATCACACTTTCAGAGAAAAGTCACAGAACAAACCAATTTTTAAATCCAATTCCTTGAGCTAAGAAACTTTAGCACATTGAGGGAGTTCCATAAACTTCCTGGGGTTTTTAGTATTAGGAACCCTAGAAATTACAATATATTCTGTTTGCTCTTAGAGTACAGATGTCACAGAATCTACTTAAACTTCCTTCTAGTTCTATTGACCCTCTCACAGAAGGCATGTGAATTATTTAGTTCTGTATTTGCAACATTGGCCTTAATGTATTACAAATTGTTGGTAGAGGACAACAACAATGTTACAAGCCGGTGTGGCTCCATTCCAAAATAAGTGTGCTCAGAGGCAGGTCTCTCATCTGAAAAATTGAGTTTTCTTCCATTCATGTCTGGGTAGAAAGACAATAGATAGGAAGTAGATCCACTGTGAGAATGAAGACAAGATATTATCAACATCTTTACTACTGAAGATACCAGAAAACCAGGTTAACTAAATTCAAAGAATTTATTATTGAGAATTGTATGGTGCTCAAGAAATATAATTGCATTATTAGTATTGCTATGAAAAACACAAGAAGCAATATTTGGGGAACAGATTCCTACGCATACGAAGGACAAAGAAGTTAATCTATAAAGCAGTAGCTCATTTCCCTTCTCTTTCCCTCCTCTTCCCTGGTCCAGGATCTATATTATATGTGGCAGATTCCTCAATTCATCTCTTTCTCTTTCAAAAAGCACCAACGCACAATTGATATATTAAGATAAATGGGAGGAAAATCATTGTTATCTCATTTGACACTGGCATTTAAACGGGAAGTAATTTTGTGCTCATTCTAAAGCAGTACAAAAATATTTTCATATACTGTATTAAATTATTTTGTGGGACCTATCATATTTGTGCAAGGTGACTGTCTATTCCACAGGATTATTAATGTCATATCGATCCTGTAATACTGCCAACCCAACAGGGATGCTCATAATCTCATAAGATACAGCAAAACCCATGCAAAACCAAATTATTTATATAAATGTTGCAGTCAACTTATCAAATATAATGCTAAACATTTTCTTTATTGATTTCAATTGCCAAATCAGAGCCAGAGGAAGTAACTATATGCACAGAGTTAATTAGTGAATATACAGTCCATTTTTGGTATCATCATTTGAAAGTAATACGCCGCCTCCGAACTGATTTAACTGTTGCTCATAAAATCATACATCACAATGTACTCCCTGTTGGCGACTACTTCACCTTTAACAACAACAACGTAAGAGCATGCAATAGATACAAACTAAATGTAAATTGCTCCAAACTAGACTGCAGAAAATACAATTTCAGCAATAGAGTGGCCTGGAATTCACTCTGTTGTTTCTTCCCCCAATCCCAAAATCTTCAACCTTACATTATCTACAATAGACCTCTGCCCTTTTCTAAGAGGTCTATAAGGGGTGTGCATAAGTGCACCTTTGTGCCTACCGTTCCTGTCCTAATGTCCTTTTATCTTTTCTATCTCTACTTTATACTTATATTATGTTAAACATACTACAATACAATACTATATTTGTATGATAAATAAAATAAAATAAATAAATAAATAAATAAAATAATCAGAATTCAGAAAAATCTTCAAAGAACGGGAAGGCAATAATGTACCGGTAATCAAATCTTGAGTTGAATTTTATTCCTGATGACAACATACGTAGATTCATAAAGTGGGGTTTTTTTGGGGAGGTGGAGGGTTACAATCAGTGTGAAGGGCTACCAAACTTTTTACTACCACACTGTGGGCATTGTTTATGCAGGACGCCCTGCATTTCCTTTCATCATCTTTCAGTGCAAATTGGATGCTCTGGGGTGGAGCTCCATTTTTGCTACCCCACTGCATCCCCCCCGCCCCGGTCCGTGCAGTAGCCTACCCCCAGCTACAATATGGAAATGGTCTTGCCATTGCATTCTAGGATTTTTTTCCAGCTAGTCTACACATGAGATCCTTCACAGACTAAGTGTTTCTAAGTGCTAAATACCAAATACACCCTACTCCACTGTTCAACTAGGCAAGATTTGTTGAAATTTTGATTTAGTTGGTCAGACTTTTCAAGTCAATACAATTAGTATATTTTTCATGTATTTATTAGATTTGTGTTTAGGAAGTTCAGAGTAGGTTTATAAATTAAATTAGAGTGGTAGATTTAGCTGGCCATCTATGGTTTGTCAACACTACTATACAAGTGTCTCATAGAAGCAGAATCTAAATTTCTGACACTAAGTCTCAGTTCTAGCCACTGATGATTATTATGTCACACCCTATAACTAAAATCCATTTCAAAAAACTGAACTGTTCCAAGCTAAAATTAAAAAGCCAGATGAATTTGAAAAAGGGGCTATGATTAACTTGCACCACTCAGTTGAAGTTAAAAACAAAGTTCTAGAAAGCTTTTGTTCATTCACTTAGATATGCAAGTACAGTATTTTAACTTTTTCCACAATTTTGAAAATTTTTCAACTATCCTTCAAATAAAAAATAAGCCTCCAGAAAGAAGTGGATTTTTTTTCTTTGTATTCAGCATCATCACGTTTGTGGGAATGATAAATAGCGATGATTCATCTGCATAACCAATAACAGTGTCATTCATTAAAATTATTTCAAAGAAAGGACATATAAAACTAACATTACCTCTATAATGTAAAATAAGGCAACAATAATTCCATAACAATTTTAATCTGAATGGAAGGAACATATTTTAGCATCATCCAGAGTTTTTTTTAATTTAAGAACTCTCTAAGTTGTCCAGTTGAAGAAACTTAACACCATTTACCTAAAAAGAAATCTACTGTACAAAGAAAGGGCATATAGATTTAATATTACCTCCACAATAAAACATACGACAGCAACACATTCATATAACTTTCATATAATTTATTTGAATGGGAAGGAAGGGATTTGATTATTATTATTAATATTTATTATTATTATTTATTAAATTTGTATGCCGCCCCTCTCTGCAGACTCCAGAAGACTTCCCCAAATCCAGAAGACTTCCAATTGAAGAAACTTTTTTAAATGTTCATTTATCTAAGGAGGAATCGAAAGCAATGCCCATCTATCTAAGAACTTAACCTTAATTAGAATAATGAATATTTCCATTAAGTCAACATAGGCTTCCACTGATGAATTAAATTAGTTTTTAACAGTCGATCGCTTCTATACACATTGCTATTGGAGTGAAAGTATAATTTCTGAAGGAAAAAAGGATGCCACCTTCATGTTTAGATGGCATATGCATTTACGCCCAGAGTCCTTCAGGAGTTGGGCATCATATTATTTATTTCTTATTTATTAATTGGACTTTTATGCCACCCCTCCCCGAAGACTCAGGGTGGCTTACAACACATAATGAAACAATATATAACGTCCCAAATCCAGTTAATTTAAATTATAATCTTAAAAAAAACCCCAAACCATTAAAAGTCAGTCAGTCAGTCAGTCAGTCAATCAATCAATCAATCAGCATGCAATTTTAGAAAAATCATTCCCTTCACATAGCAGAAAAAGTGGGAGGATGCAAACTTAAGAGTTTGTCCCAAATATAGCATCCCTTTTGAGAAAAATGAACAAACGTGATATTAAATAAATATTAAATTATTATTCTTATTATTTTAAAAATACTCAAAAAATCACCCAATTAAGAGGGAGAAGAGCTTTTTTAGTTCGGCAGAAAAGCTTAGGAAAATTCAATTCAGTTCAATACGTTGCTCTCTTCCTCCTTCCAGCCACAGCTCTCAGTCCTGGAATTTTACCGCTTCGTCCTTTATTGGTCCTTCATCGAAAGATTATCGGGGCCACCACAAAAAAGCAAGCTTCGTCGCCAGGAAGGGTCTGCCTTAAAAACACGGTCAGACCCTCTCGATGGCCTAGTTCCATAATTCAGAGGTGGATCCCATCCGAAGCAGCCCCATTTTTTTCGCCTTTCTCTCTGCTCAGGAACCCCCTTCCTCCCGCCATCCCAAGGAAGGACAGAAGCGCCCGCCGACCCCAGACTCACCTTCCCAAAAGAAAGGCCGCCCCTTGAACTCCTAGAGCCGGGCAGGGGAGGGCCTTTTTAAAAAAAATTCCTACTTCAGCCCTAGCAGGTGAAGCTGGTTCCTCGAAGCGAGCGAGGGAGCGAGCGCCGGGCTTGCCTTACATCGCCGCCGGGCAGAAGAGTCACCTGAGCCGCGCGGCAAAGGCGAAGCGACGCAAGACGCCGGCGACTTCGGCCTGACTCTGCTACCACAAAGCCGTGTCTGGGGAGCATCCCCAGAAAAAGCCGGGCGATGAGCAGCTGGCGGAAAATTGCAGGCGGCAGAAGCTGCTCCTCTGTACCGGCACCATGTGACCGAGACCGGCTTCTGCCGCCCGTCGGCCACCTCCTCCTCGCCCAAAGGCAAGGAGAAATCCGAGGCCAGTCAGCCGCCCCGCCCGGGCGCAAACCACAGAAGGCCTGACGGGTTGTTTGGAGAGAAGGCAGCATCTGAGTTCCCTCGTCCGGATTCTCAGCTGCCTTTGTCTCTCTCCAGACCAAATCTCAACCAACATATGCTCTGTCCTACACATTGGCAAAAAGAATGAGATCACCAAATACAAGCTGAATAAACAAGACCTTGTAAACAACCGTCACTCGTTAAGAACCTTGGAATACTCATATTCCAAGGCTAGTATGAAAGGCTAGTATGAAAATAAGGAACATAATATCAGTCTTTCAAATATAAATTGAGTGAGGATAGGAGCCACTCTGGAAATGGACAAAATAAATAAATAAAATAAATAAATATTAAATGGCCTAAGTGTCAAAGCCCACTGCAAGGACATCGCCAAAAAGGCTTCAAGAGTTGTTAACCTAATCCTACATAGCTTCTGCTCCGGTAATCTCACACTACTAGCCAGAGCATACAAAATTTTTGTCAGACCAATCCTTAAATACAGCTCATCTATCTGGAACCCACATCACATTTTCGACATAAACACTCTAGAAAATGTCCAGAAATACTTTACTAGAACAGTGTTTCCCAACCTTTTTTGAGCCGCGGCACATTATTCATATTTTCAAAATCCTGGGGAACACTGAAAGGGGGAGGGGCGGGGGGCGGGCTAAAGAAAAGTTTGGACAAAAAACCCCCTCTCTCTTCCTCCCTTTCTCTCTATTTCTCCCTCTTTCTCTCTTTTCCTTCCTTCCCTTCTTTCTCTCTCTCCATCCCTCTTTCTTTCTTTCTTCCTCTCTTTTTTGCTCTCTTTCTCTCTCCCCCCTTCCCTTCCTCTATGTCTTTCTCTCTCCCTTGCTCTCTCTCTCTCTCTCTGTCTCTCTTGCTATCTCTTTCTTGCTTTTTTCTCTCTCTCTTGCTCTCTCTCTCTCTTTCACTGTCTTGCTATATGTCTCTTTCTTTCTCTTTGCCTCTCTTGCTATCTCTCTTTCTTTCTCTCTCTTTCTCTCTCTCTGTATCTCTTGCTATGTCTCTCTTTCTTTCTCTTTCTCTCTCTGTGCCTCTCTTGCTAAGTCTCTCTTTTTCTCTTGCTATGTCTCTCTTTCTTTTTCTCTCTCTCTGCCTCTCTTGCTATGTCTCTCTTTCTTTCTCTTTCTCTCTCTCTCTGTGCCTCTCTTGCTAAGTCTCTCTTTTTCTCTTGCTATGTCTCTCTCTCTTTATCTCTCTTTCTCTGCCTCTCTTGCTATGTCTCTCTTTCTTTCTTTCTTTCTTTCTTTCTTTCTTTCTTTCTCTCTCTCTCTCTCAGCTGACTGCAAGTGGGAGCCCTGACGGCGGCAGCTGGACACGCTGCTGGACACCGTATATGCCAGGCCCGCAGCGCCAGCATGTACGACGTCCAGCAGCACGTCCAACCGCCACCGTCAGGGCTCCCGCTTGCAGTCAGCTGAGAGAGAGAGAGAGAGCGCTCCCTCTCGCTGCCGCCTGGAGCTCCCTCTCGCCGCCGCCATCTCCCCGCGACTGCCTGTGGCAGGAAGGAAGGCGGGAAAAAGGCGCGAAGAATGGAGCTCTCCTTCTTCCTGCCTTCCTTCTTTGGGGCCCAGCAGGAGAGCACTGAAAACCGCGGCATGGAGCAGGAGCCGGGGGACAGCTGCGAGCCGGAGCCCCAGGACGGAAGTACCGGCAGCGCCCCGCCCAGCTGGAGCTTGGCGGCACACCTGGCCGTATCTCGCAGCACACTAGTGTGCCACGGCACACCGGTTGGGAAACGCTGTACTAGAAGAGCCCTCCATTCTTCTACTCACAACAGAATACCGTACGCAACTAGATTTACAATCCTAGGTTTAGAAAGCTTAGATCGATGTCAGCTAAAACATGACCTAAGTATAGCCCATAAAATCATCTACTACAATGTCCTTCCTGTCAACGACTACTTCAGCTTCAAACACAACACACGAGCACATAACAGATACAAACTTAAAGTAAACTGCACCAAACTTGACTGCAGGAAATACGACTTTCATAACCAAGTAGTTAATGTATAGAACTCACTACCTGACTCTGTAGTATCATCACCTAACCCCCAAAACTTTACCCTTACACTATCCACTGTTGACTTCTCCTGATTTCTAAGATATCAGTAAGGGGCGTGCATAAGTGCACCAGCATGTTTTCTGTCCCCTGTACTAATGTTTCTCTCTTATTAGTATCATGTATATAAACATTGTTATATCTTTGTATGCTACCAATGTGTACTTGACAAAAACAAACAAATAATAGAATAGAATAGAAAAGAAAAGAATAAAATAGAATAATAGAGCTCCACAAGAAATGATAGTTAAAAAAATTAAGCTATAGCAATATTTTAAGAATAAAAATTGAATTAATTGGTGGTTGGCCCAGGAGACAAAATTAGGGGATTAGGTGACATTAGAGTCATGTAACATATGCCAAGGTTGTAGAAATTATAAACATAGCAATGAAACAAAAATAATAATTTGAGAAGTGGCACCGCTAGTATGAAAATAAGGAACATAATATCAGTTTGTCAAATATAAATTGAGTGAGGATAGGAGACACTCAGGGAACAGTATTAGAGGGAGGAAGAGGAAGTAGAAGGGGAAGTTAGAGGAGTGAAAAGAAGTAGAAAATATAGAGTGTTAATAGAGGATGAAGGGAGGGAAGGAGAAAGGGGAGAGAAGGAGTAAGAAAGTAGGAAGGGGATGAAGGTTGAGAGAGAGGAGTGTTGGGTCAGACTGAAGAATAAGAGTTGAAAAAGGTGCAAAATAAGATATTGGTTTATGAAATATTGAAAATGTATATATCTCTTATTGATATATTTTAAGGCGTATATGTTTTGTTATAAAATGGAATTTGTGAAGAGAAAAAATAGAATAATAGAGCTGGAAGGGATCTTGGAGGTCTTCTAGTCCAACCTCCTGCTTAGGCAGGAAAGCCTACACCACTTCAGACAAATAGTTATCAAATCTCTTATTTGAAACTTTCAGTGTTGGAGCATTTACAACCTCTGGAGGCAGGTTGTTCCATTGATTGTTTTAGGTATCAGGAAATTTCTCCTTAGTTCTAAGTTGCTTCTCTCCTTGATTAGTTTCCACCCATTGCTTCTTGTCCTACCGTCAGGGTTTTGGAGAATAGCTTGACTCTCTCCTTTGTGACAGCCTCTGAGATATTGGAACACTGCTATCATGTCACCCCTAGTCCTTTTCATCAGACTATACATACACAGTTCCAGCAACCATTCTTTGTATGTTTTAGCCTCCAGTCCCATAATCATTTTGTTGCTCTTCTTTGCACTCGTTCTAGAGTCTCAACATTTTTTTAAAATTGTGGCGACCAAAATTGAATGCAATATTCCAAGTGTGGCCTTACCAAGGCATTATAAAGTGGTATTAACACTTTGTATGATCTTGATTCTATCCCTCTCTTTATGCAGCCTAGAACTATGTTGGGTTTTTTGCTCACTATAGCGCTCTGCTGATTCATATTTAAGTGATTGTCCATTAGGACTCCAAGATCCCTCTCACAGTTACTACTGTTGAACAAGGTACATGTACTATACCTGTGCATTTTATTTTACTTGTCTAAATGTAGAACCTTACTTTTTTCATCATTGAATTTCATTTAGTTAGATAATGTCCAAATTCAAGTCTATCAAGATCCTTCTATATCTTAAGCTTATATTCTGGAGTGTTGGCTATTTCTGCTAGCTTAGTGTTGTCCGAAAATTTGATGAGTTCTTCATCTATACCTTTATCCACATCATTGATGAATATGTTGAAGAGTATTGGCCTTAAAACAGAGCCATGGGGTACCCCACTGTATATTTCCCTCCATGTAGATGCAGTTCCATTGAGGACTACACGTTGAGTGTGGGGTACTGGATTAAAGTGACTTGTCATTAAACATGAGGCTAACCCTGTTTGGCTAGCCATATTAGTGCCCATCTGAAATTTGCCCCTGGTGTTTATGGGTTTTCTGCTCTATTGCTCAATATTGGTAGACTTACACAATCTAGAACAAATGAGTACACTTTCAAGCAACTAATGAAGCCTAGGGGGGGGGGGGGGTTTAGAGAAGCTGTACCCAATCTGGTGGCCTCCATGTGCACTGAACTTGTAACTCCAAGACACATCATATATGAGGGGAATTCTCCATTGTAGAAGCCTGTTCAAAAATATTGAGGACTTTCATCTTCCTGAAATGCCCAATGAGCCATTGAGGCTCTGAGCTCTTTTATGGATGAAACATCCCAAAAAGGCAGATCAGAGAAATGCAAGGCAAATAAGGCCAAACAACAGAGTTGACTTTTTCCTGTCCTGTCCTGGATTATAATTCCCATACTCAAATGAAAATACAAATTATAAAAGTGGAATTCTTCAGGCAAAATAGATGGTTTTGGGGACTGTTTAACCTGCTCATATTGCATTTTAGGAATTGAATGTTTGACTCATCGTGCACACAAAGTTCCATATAATTCCAAGAAATTTTACTTTATTTCAGATCTTTGGAGCTAGACTTCACAATGGTTATTGAATGATAATGAAAGACACATTATATTATAATTACTATTATTTTCTTTGGATTATCACATTAAACCAAACCAATATCTGTGCCAAAGAGCTTATAAACGTTCAATCTTGAATCTTGGCAGAGTTAAAAATTGTACAAAGATTCACTTCAAATAAATCCAATAACTCATCAACAACTTGACCCAGAACTGGGCATATCATCTGCTCGGATTACGATTGATTGATAGATGTGTTCAGTGAAGGGCTACCAAAAATTTTACTACCACAATATGGGCATGGCTTATGCAGGACACCCTGCATTTTCTTTCAACATCTTTCAGTGCAAATTGGGTGCTCTGGGTGGAGCTCCATTTTCACTACCCCACTGTGTCCCTCCTCTCCCCATCTGGGCAATAGCCCACCCCTGGATGTGTTGCCCATCTCCTTCCACTCTGTTGTGCAATCAATTGTGCAGACTGGGGGCGCTGTTAGATTTGCTATAGCTTCTGGGAGTTCAAATGATAGCATTGTCTATTTTATATAGCAGATTACTCAACATAATCTTACACTTGAAAACTATAGTTATTGCAAGACCTGTGAATTAAAGCCATATATTGTGAACTGTAGTTTTTCCATTTTTTTCTAAATCCAGTTGAGAATTCTAGTTCTTACCAATACAATTATAAATATTTTAAGACTAGAATTTCTGAAAAACTGTTTCCACACATTTGAATCTGAATGTAATTTGGAGCCCAGTTGCATATATCAATTACCAAACTGGCTAAATTGGGATTAGTGGAAAACACCTTGTTGAAATTTCCTTCTCAGGGATGATAGATAATTAACGATAGGCAGCCCAGTTACTTCTTGGCTACATAAATTTGGTCAATCAATCAATAAAATAAATCAGCATTCTCCAAAAGGACTCTTGTATCTTGGCACTTTAATTTCTCAATTCCCAGCATCAATTTCTAACAATGTGCAATTTAGCCTTTTAAATATAGATTATTTCAAGTGCAAATTGAACAGAAAAGCAATTTTTATAACAGCTCAAACATTACAAAAGGGTTTAGAAAACAGCTTCGTTAGCATCACAAATCATCTTGTTAATAGGGGCTATGAATTTTAAGTATGGCTACTAAATGCCGTAAGAAAAGTATCCTAAAATTTACTGATGTTATACAGAGGCTACATATTGCAGTGTTAAAAATTTTTAAAGAGAATTTGCCAATCTTGATTGATCATTTATCAGTGATCTCTTGTGGCTGTACTATGTTGCATAGCAATTTGTGAGTCTAATGAAATCTTGTTTTAGCACTGAGAAAGATCTACTGTACTGTACTGTCTTTGACTGTATCACTACAAGTGAAGCCAAAGTAGAGCCAAAGTGTACTTAAGTTATTAAAGTGATTACATCGGTTTAAAGGAAAAAGACAGCCATGTATCTGAAGAGATTTCCCCCCCAAAAGAATTATTAAAAAACTTATTATAACGTTTTTAATAATTCTTTTTATTATAAATTATATTAAAAAAAATTTTTAAACTAAAAAACTTAAAATGTTTTTTATCCTATATCCTATATCGAGGGCTGGCAACAGAACAGAGGAAAATGATTACTGGAAAGCAACATCGGTGCATTCATTTCGCACTTAACAGTGATCCGAATCTTACATGGATTCAGGATCCAACAAAAGCGAATAAGCACAGCACAATTCGCTCTTACACACCGACCGTTCATCTGCATGCTAAAGGCAAAAGCATGCTGGAACCTGTAGTTCGCTCTATGCTTTTGGCTCCTTTCTGCAAGAGGGGCAGGGCTAAGCGTAAGGAATGTTTATTCGTTCTTGAAGACGCCAATCTTGGGTGGCTGTTGACCCTAGCAACTGAACGACGCCTGAGCTTGAAGAGCCGAAAGAGGAAAAAGAAAAAAGAAAGAAAAGGCCAGTGTTAAAAGACGGACAACAACTTCGTAAGCGGTAAGTAGTGATCTCTGAGAGAAGGAAAAGTGGCGTACTCAGGGCCGCCGATAGGGCGGTACTACTGGGAGTGGCGTACCGGGCCCGGGCAAATTGGAAAATGGGGGGGGGCGGTGCCCGCCAAAAACTCCCCAATCCAGATTGCGATGGGGAAAAGCGCGCCAAGGAAAGCAAAAGGACCAAGACACCTCACCATAGGCTATTTCAGGAACTGGGTTAAGCCGATTGTGTGGACTCGTCCAGGAGAAAGAAAGAAGCGGGAGTGACAATGGAAAGAAAGATCCTCCTGGCATCGGTCAGGCAGAGCGAGGCTTATTTACGGCTCCTTGGCACTTCTCCCTTCTTGTTGACAAAAAACCATGTGCTTTCTAGCGAGGGGAGGGGGATCCCACACCCGGCAGCCACCGGCGAGGAGCTGGAAAGGACGAGAGAAGAGAAAAAGCAGGGTACCAGCAGTCAGGCGGGTGTCTTGAGGGGGCACTCCCATCTGGAATGAAGGGAAGAAAGGCGAGGGCGAGCTAGGAAGGAAGGAAGGAAGGAAGGAAAGAGGGAAGGGACAGGAACAGAGGAAGGGTGCAAAGGAAGCAAGGAAAGGTGAAAGGGGAGAGTAAGAGAGGAAGGAGTGAAAGAAGGGAGTGAGGGAGGAAAGAAGGGAGGAAGGAGAAGGAAAGCAAGAAATGGAGGGAAGGAAGGAAGGAAAGAAAGGGGGAAGGGACAGGAACAGAGGAAGGAAGCAAGGAAACTTATGAAAGGGGAGAGTAAGAGAGGAAGGACTGAAGGAAGGGAGGGAGGGAAGAAGGTAGGAAAGAAAGAAAAAGAAAGAAAGAAAAGGAGAAAGAAAAGAAGAAATAGAGGAAGGGAAGGTAAAAGAGGGAAAGAAAAAGAGCAATAAAGAAAGAAAGAGAATGAAAGAGAAATAAAAATAGGTAGGGGGAATGAAAGAAATGGAAGGAGGGAAGGAAGGAGAGAAAGAAAGAAAGAAAGAGAAAGAAAGAAAAAAGAATGAAAGAGCAAGAGAGCAAGAAAGAAAAAGAAACAAAAGAAAGAAGGAAAGAAAGAAAGAAAGAAGGAAGGAAAGAAAGATAAGAAAGAAAGAGAATGAAAGAGAAATAAAAAGAGAGAGGGGGAATGAAAGAAATGGAAGGAGGGAAGGAAGGAGAGAAAGAAAGAGAAAGAAAGAAAGCAAGAGAAAGAAAAAAGAATGAAAGAGCAAGAGAGAAAGAGAGAAAGAAAGAAAAAGAAAGAAAAGAAAGAAGGAAAGAAAGAAAGAGAAAAGAAAGAAAGAGAATGAATGAGAAATAAAAATAGAGAGGGGGAATGAAAGAAATGGAAGGAGGGAAGGAAGGAGAGGCTCACTGAGCGGATGTGTGAAAAGAGGGACCTTGCCTCCCCCTCACGCCTCGTTCTTCCCACCCGGCCGGCCACGCGCACTTACCTGCTCCCAGCGCCAGCAGCAGGAAGGCGATTGGCTCTGGGCGGCGGGCGGTGTTCACGCCCCCCCCCGAATCCCCGGCCCAGCACCTCCGGAGGCCGAAAGGCGCTGCTCTCTTGCCCTCGCAATCCTTGGGGGACACACAAGGTTGGCGGAGAAGCCGGCCAGGCTCAGCCCTCTCCCGGCTTCCCCAGCAGCGCGGCTTGGCTTCCAGAGGGCCAAGTCACCCCCGCGCTTTCTTCCGCGGCTGCGATCGGGGCTCCCTGCCTGTATGCCGGCCTCCCTGCCTTCTTTCCTTGCAGGCGTGGGAAGAAGGTGCGGGCCTCAGTCAGAGAAGCTCCGCAGAGGCATGGGGAATTCTGGCTGGGGAATTCTGGGAGTTAAAGTCCAGATATCTTCAAGTTGCCAAGGTTGGGAAACACTGGCCTATGGGACCGTCTCGCTTGGCGTGAAGCGGGAAATGATCCCCAGGGGATGGAGTGGCTTGGCGACTTAAAATAGTTTTAAAATGGCGGGGGGGGGGGGGGCGCCAGACATTTAGGCTGTATGGGGCCCCAAAATTCCTGATGGTGGCCCTGGGCGTACTGTGAAAGAAGCCCCCTCGGGAGTTATGAAACCACAAACAAACTTGTGCAGAACTGAAGCATCCTTTCCCCTCTCGAAAACGACACGTTCACAAGCTGCCTTAACTGGGAATTGTGAGCGTTGTAGCCCTGTTCCAAAGGAAGGGACTCAAGACTGGCAAGCATGCTTTCAACATTTTATTTCCATTGTGCCAGCACTGAACCTAGATATTTATTCATGTACCCATTGCATAGATAGGGAAATTGTGACTTCCTTCCACCTTAAAACAGTGTCAAACAGCTGAATGAACCCTGAGACTCGCTGGTAGTATTTTTGCAGCATTGCTAGCTTTTTGTCAATGGGACCCTAGGGCAGTGTTTCCCAACCTTGGCAACTTGAAGATATTTAGACTTCAACTCCCAGAATTCCCCAGGCAGCGAAGACGTGTTCACGATTTCCGGGGTTTTTTGCTTCCACACATGCTCCCCTCGCTGCACCGCTTGTCCTCACTCCCTCCGCCGTGCCGCTTGCCCTCACTCCCCTCCCCTGCACAGGGAGCAGGGTGGGTGGCCCCAATTCTGGCCGCATGGCCTGTTCTGCGCTCTCCCACACTGCAGGCATCTCTCCTGTAAGCCAGGAGATCAAAGAGCAGGCCACGTGGCCAGAGGGACGCTTTTGCTGCTGGCCCCAGCTGTTGCTCTAGGTGTGGCAGCGAGAAATCTTTCTGCATGCAAAAAAACCCGTTAATTTTTACCGGAATCGCGCCATTGCGCATGCACACGCATGCGCATCCGACGGCAATGGAGCGAGCCTACACACTCCATTACAGTCAACGGAACGGCATGCCCCCCATTCCGCCTGGGTGGGTTTTTCCCGGTTCGGACCAGATCACCCAAACCGTTAGCAACCTGCTGGTAATGTAATTTAGGCGTCATAGATCAGATTCTGCCTCTGCCGGTCTCTGCTTTCCACCATCTCTCTTTTTGTGGAATTTTTGGTGATTTTTTGGTTTTTGTTTGCATGGCTTCTTCTCCTCTACTGTGGAAAAAATCCCCCCTCCTGCCCGCACATTAATACCCACCTATATTTCTTCATCCGAAGCACAGCTGAGTGGGTCCACAGTTGTGTTTCGGCCTGAAACCACCTTCTGAGCATGTCCGGAAGAGAAATTGCAGGAAGGGACACACGTGTACGAGTGTGGCACCTGCATTCATGCAACATCACGATGCGCACCGGTAGCGAAGGTAAGTAGAACCCGCCCCTGATCCATAGATATTCTTAGTTTTCCCTTAAAAAAATAATACAATGGTACCTCTATTTAAGAACTTAATTCGTTCCGTGACCAGGTTCTTAAATATAAAAGTTTGTAAGTAGAACATTTTTCCCCCATAGGAATAAATGTAAAAGCAAATAATACGTGCAAACCCATTAGGAAAGAAAGAAAAGTTCAGAATTTGGATGGGAGGAGGAGGAAGAAGAGGAGGAGGACAGCCACTGCCCAGAGTGAAGGGAGCATTTCTTTTCTCTGGGCGCTGGCAGAGGTTTATTCCCTGTCCAAGCGCCCAGAGAAAGGAAAATGCTTCTTTCACTCTGGACTGCCAAAGCCTCCTTAACCGCCACCGAAAGGCTCCTCTGGCAATCCAGAAAAGCCCGAGATGGCCAGGATTAAAGGGGGAAAGGCAGGAAAGTGGCCAGGCCTTCATGCCGCTCTCAAATTTCCTGGGCAACTTTTCCAGGGTCGCGTTCTTAAGTAGAAAATGGTTCTTAAGAAGAGGCAAAAAAATCTTGAACATCCGGTTCTTATGTAGAAAAGTTCTTAAGTAGAGGCGTTCTTAAATAGAGGTACCACTGTACTTAAATGTTGGCATTTACTGAACGCCCTGGTAACCTCTACAGAACAGTTAAAGTGAACCCACTTACAAAATTGCCACCATTTAGAAGCAAAGTAAAAAAGTTTTTAAAAAATGTAAATGTAACAAAAAGCAATAATTAAAAGAACTTAATACTAGACCCTTTTTAGATTTGGCCCAAGAGCAGGTGGCATCTATCCAGTGGAACAAACAGGGAACCCTAAAGGCTGAAACATCTTTTTTTCCCTGAAGTTCTGTTGTTGTTGTAACTGGCTTTTAGGGTTAAGACAGGATTTATTTTACACCTGTGTCTTTTGATGATTCAGGGTTTTTTTTTTTGCCCCAAAACAAATTGCAATCCTTAATCTTTAATGAGTAAAGTGCCTACATGGGACATTAAAACAGTTTAATCTCAGTGCTAATTTATCATTCTTCCTTCCTGGAACAAACAACATTCATGTCTTTGTTGTTAACTAATTAACTATCCCCATCCTTGCATACTTAGCAACATGCTGGTTCAGTTTTGTAAGGTTAAATATTTTACCCCATTAGCTCATTACAAGAATGTGCTCTTACTCTATTTCTCCCCCCTCTTTCTGGCCTCAGATAACTGTCAATTTTCTAGCACAACAACCATCTGTCAGTCATTTTTCAATACTGGAATGAGGGAAGTTGAGTGCACAAATCAGTCCATACAACTTTACAAAGAAAACAAAAAAGATTGGGTCAAATAAATGGTGATTGGAAAAGTGGAATTATATATTTGTTGTTCCAAAACATGAAATGTTGGCTTATAGCTGATGTGGAAATTGCCAGGAATTGCCATGAGCTTAACGATCATATATTTATTCAGTTTGTATAGTAGTGTAGCTCAACAAATCACTCTTGATGGTGAACAAAATTAAAATAAAAACGTTGCAAAAATTAAAATACAAAGCAGTTGAAAAACATCCAACCCAAATTATTAGTACAACAAAGAAGCTGGTTCCCTGAGCCCAGAACCAGGCTTTCATTGCTTTATAAAAGGCCAACAGGGTGTGGGGCCATCCTGATTTCTGGAAGAAGAATGTCCACAAGGTGGATGCTATGGCAGAAAAGGAATGTCCTCTAGGTCCAGCGATGGGCTACGAGCCGGAACGCTAAATTGCGCTCACCGCTGCAGCTTGTAAGTTCTTGCGGGGCCAGTGTAATCTTGCTGCTGCACCTGTGGAGGTAGCAAAATTGTGCACGGAGCTGCAGATGTACCTGTGTTTCGGCCAGGTTTTCTTGCTTCCACGCATGCCGAAACACAGACGCATGCACGATTTCCCCTCTCACAATTACTGTTTTTGAGCCAGGTTTCACCTAGTCTGTACTTGTACCTTTGGTTTTTTTTGTTGACATTAGCAGTGGTGGGTTCTAAATGGTTTTGTTACCAGTTCACATGCTCACTCACGTGCACAATCCTGGGTGGGTGGGCAGAGTCTCCCACTGCCACTGCTACCGGTTCAGACAACCAGGCCATTCTTTCCCTACCGTATCAATCCCGGATGCCGATGTGGGTGCACACACTCCCGTGCAAGAATTTGCTTCTGTGCATGCGCAGAAGCAAAGAAATCTGGGAAAATTGCCGAAATCTCAGGTGAGGACATTCACATGTGTGAGATTTCAGCTTTTTCTTTGCTTCCGCACATGCGCAGAAGCAAAGAAAGGTTGAAAATCGCCAAAACTCGCCGATTTTTGCCAATTTATTTTGTGCTTCAATGTGACGGTCTTTGGAAAAAGCAACTTTGAAAGGCAACTTTATCCTGAATAAATAAGAGTAGAAGGCAATCAAAAGAGAGATAAATATAGTCATAGAGGGGGAAAATCAACTAATGACTTATTTTTGTAATGACTACATAAAACCTCCAGGATTAGAAGAAATGGGATTTCAAATATGGGTATGGATTGCAAATATGGATTGATGGAGAATATCAGCAGATGGAACCTGTTGCTTCTGTGTGCTGCTTGCACAATACATTGAGAGGCTTCTGACTGGCCATAATGGAAACATGATCCTGGGATAAAAGTGCTTTTAGTCAGATCAAACAGGGCTCTTACGATTCTTTTTCATTTTCTATCTGTCTGCCTCACAGTACTGTAATATAGAGCAGGTCTTCAACCAGAGGTAGTATTCAGATGTGAGCGTTCTTCCAACATTTATTTACTATTTCCCCTTTTTCTGTTGTTTGCATGACTGTGACTTAAGTCTCGACTCAGACTGAATTTATTAATTGCACAAAAATCTGCCCTATTCTGTGTACCTAACCTGGGTACATCACTGGAAGACATTCTTGACCTTTTACATTCTTCTCTTCTCTCCTCTTCCTCTATCTCAGGCTCCCTTATCTTCCCTGCATCCTCTTCCCTTTTTCCTGCACACAGAACAGCAAAACAAAACAACAACAACAACAAAACAACTCCACCCCTTTCCTATGCAAAGACACTGTTGCACATAATTCTTGTTTCAAAACCATTGTTGCACATGACGGTGACCCCAGGGTTGCTGGGTTTACTTTGAGACCACAAGTTGCACACAAATGCAGAGCATTGTATGTGTGGAGAAAGTAGCAGATGTTTGAAAATCACATGTACATGATCATATATCTTAGAGACTCCAGGTGCAGTCTATGGTGTGCTTTGTGATAGGAGTACACCTATTTTTGTTAAATACGTAAGCAAAAAGTTCCAATGCAGAAAAGTAGATATATGTTGTGGCACGCACACACCCAGCAGCTTGTGCAGCTGGTAGCAGATCCCATCCGAGATGACGCCAATGAGGTGATGCGCAAGGGGCCTGTACAGCTGGCACCCGAGTTGGATAGTGAGGAGGCTGTTGACTAAATGGTGGCAAAATGAGATATTAGTAGAGGTACAAGAAATGGAAAATATAGTAGAAGATATAAGGAAAACTAAAAATACAAGAATTAGGGAAATGAGAAGGAAAATATTACATAAGTGGTATTTCACTCCCGTTCAATTCGCACATTTTCAGCAGAATGTCAAGGGGAATTGTTGGCATGGTTGTCAAGACAAAGGAGTGTTTATGCATATGTTTTGGGAATGCCCGATAGTGCAGGAATTTTGGCAAAAAGTGAAAGAGGATATCAATAGAATGTTAAATATACAATGGACAATCACTAAGGAAATGGCAGTACTAGTAAAAAGTAATGCGATGGGAGAATTTAGAGAAATAAAAAAAGCAGCAATAGAAAGCGCTCAGGCAGTAATAGTTCTGGGTTGGAAGGATGCGACAAAATGGACAATGGAAAATTGGTATAGGTACATGGTGGACCTTATTCAATTTGAAATTATGGAAAAAAGGATAAATTTGGATAATGAAACTGAGTTGGGACAGCTGATGGGACGGTGGGACAAGGTAAGATGATATATGACGAGCAGAATCCAAGACCAAGCTACAAGAAATAAACTGGAATCACTCTATAATATGTAAACAGATATATTGCTCTTGGGTTAAGTGGACTTTACAAGAAATACCCCCAATTTGGTGGTGGGGAATGTGTGTATGTCAGGGTGGTGGGCACAATTCACTACGCACTGTTTTATGTTGTGTGATGTTAAATCGTTAAAAATCAATAAAAAAATATTAAAAAAAAAAAAGATAGTGAGGAGGCTGGTAAGGATTCGGTGCCAGTGGCAGAGGTTCAGCCAGGCCTTCAGAACCTCCAGCACCTCACAGCAGAGATGAGGAAGAAGAGGAGGAATCCCTTCTTAATGCACGTGTGCTAAGTTTTCTCTGGTCTGTAGTTGAGGCGGAGCAGGATATTGGGAGCATTGAGAATCACCAGATTGAGAGCGTTGAAAATCACCAGATTGAAAGCGTTGAAAATCTGTTCTTCTAGGCTGATTGTGCCGTGGATATCTTGGAGTGTAGCCCCTTTGTTGGTAGCTGTGACTCATTGTAGGTTTGTAACCAGGTCCTGTAGTTTTGAGTCTACTTTGCATAATCACTTCTTCTTCTGTTAACAGCTTACATACTCTGGACGTAGTTCTTTGAGCTAAAGGTATGTTATTATACTTTGTTTTGCATCTTTCCATTCATAATTTAAAGACGTTATTATTGCGGTTGTCATCTGTATGTCGTGTATTTGATAGCCTCTCTCTATCAGATCCTTTTGCATTGCTAGAAGTTTAGATAAGTGTGGAGCAATTTTCTCTTCAGGCTTTAATTTTGAAGTAAAAAATTCAGTAAACAATAAGCATGTTCCTTCAGCTGAAACTGGTCTATAAAGTTCATCTAGAGCTGTGATCAGGTCATTTGCAGTGATATCATGTGGAAATCAAACTGATAGATCTGTGTCGAGAGACCTAAGTATCAAGATGGTCGCTCTAGTATTAAAAGCTTTCTTCTTCAGTCCACTGTCTATAGGGTGGATTAAAAGCCATATGATCTACCCCTTCAGCAAGTAAAATCAGTCTTATTTCATGCAACCAAGTTTTATAATTTTGTCCATTATTTTTTAATCTTGACTCACCTTTCAATGGTGATAGAGTAACGGCTTGCCTTTGAGCTGCAGCTAGTACTGCTGCTGGTTGTGGCATCTGGGGTGCTTGGACCGGTGGCGGTTGAATCTGAAGAACTGGAACTTGTTGTTGGTCCTTTTGCATCTGCGCACCTTGGTTTGCTTGCGGTACTTGTGGCTTAATTGAAGGATAATGATGAACAACGTGTTGTCCATATTTCAAAGATTGATCTGGAATAAAACATGGTATTTGTTTGAGATGAGAAACAGTTTTATATTTAATATCTTGTATTCCACTAGGTGGTGCTGCAGGATAACTTTTAGATTTCTCTGAACTTATTTTCTGAACAGGCTGCATTTTTTTTATTTGGCCACCAGATGGTGCTGCAGGATAACTTTTGAGATTTTCTTCTTTGTTTATAAACGTGGCACTTAGACTTTCGATTTCTGGTTTGTTTACATTTACTGGTGGCTTGACAGAGATAATTTCCAGCTCTCTCTCTAATAGGGTTATTTGAATATCTCTTAGTTTATTTAATTGTTTTCTATATTTACAAATGTCATGCAGACAACTGTGCATTGTTTGCTTTTCTTTTTCATCTAGATTAATTCCTCTCTGCTGATAAAAATCTGAGACACAGGCTTGGGTATCTTGGAGAGATTGTTCTAAGCGTGCTATTATGCTATTACTTTGTCAATATCATTGATTGAATCCAGACTGCTAGCTAAACTTCTTACAGACTCTCGGTCATCGGAATGTCTCAGTTTCATCTTTGCTTTTAGCGAGGCGCCATGGGACGCACTGCTTTCGGAAATTGCCTGGCTACATGACTCAGAAGGGATCATTACAGCCTGTAAGTTGCTTGGGTCATAAATCGGCTGACCTGAACTATCTCCTAGTTTTTCAGCATTCACAATAGCAGTTGAAATTGGGTTATAAATCTTACGCTTTGGAGTGTTTCACTTTCTTCGTCTCCTGCAGAGAAAAGTTCTTGTTCGGCTTCAGTTTCCTTTTCATCAGAGTTAAAGTCTGTTTGAACCTTAAATCATTCTGGAGGTGATGGATTGAGAGAGCAGACATTTGTTGTCAGAGCAAGATTTCTTTTTATCATAAAAGTAGAAAATTAAATATGTCATGAGAGACAAATAAAAAATACATCTTCACATTATGGCTGCTAACACAGGACTGACTTAATTAAAATGGAGAGGAGGATAAAGACGGGTGTGAGCTATAATGATGTGGCAGGATTTTACATCATAGTAGTAGGAGCTAATAAAACACACACGCAGTTAACTATTTAATTACTGAATGTCTCTGAATGTCTTTGGGGCTGTCAATATTCAGCGTGACAAAAAGGGAGAGGCTATGACTCCACGGGTAATAAATTCTTTCCTGGGGTATACAATCAATGGCAATGGGGGGGGCAGACCAGATGGATCATCCTCACCCACTTCCAGAAAATAAAAATCAGGCTCTGGTTCAAGAGGTAAAAAATAAGTAAGGCCAGGGGTCATCATAGACACAGTTTCAGAAGCATAGAGACCAAAAGAAAGAAGCATACGCCCAAAATCAAAAATTTCAGCCTTTGGTGCGGGGCTAGCTGAATGCCCCCACTCTAGTTTCCCTGGTCCTGGGGCTGAGGTTGAGGCTGTATTTTACATTGATTTGCCCAATGATACCGTTTCTTGAATTTGGGACAAAGAGTGCGTGGTTTGGCTGTGCTAGGGTTAAAGCGTTGCTTTTGGGCGGCCCCCCCTCCTATGGTCTGGATTGGTTTTTGAAATGACCATATTTACTGCAATTATAACAGTTGCCAGATCGTGGATTGGGGTTAAACCTTTGTAATGACATATACAGTAATTGGTTCCTGACGGAGGTTCGTAAGGCGAAACGTTCGTAACACAAAACAATGTTTCCCATTGGAAACAATGTAAAAGCGATTAATGTGTGCAAGGGAAAAAAAATATCCCCAAATGGTGCTCCGCTTGGCGCCGCTGCCCAGCTGTCACCTTTTAAAACAGTCATTATTTCTACAATATTTTCTTCTTTATTTTCCTGTATGTTCTGGAACCTCAGAAAGAAAGCAGCGTTTTCAAGTTCCATGCTAAGTAAAGCTTCTTCCATATTTTTAATACTTGTCAACCTGTTAGTTTCTGTTTCTTGGATTTTTGCCTCCATCTTTTCATTCTTCTCTTCTATTTCTTTTATTTTTTGCTCACTTTGATAATGTTTATTGAATAGACTCTATTTTCCCATCCATTTTGACTACTCTATCCTCTACTCTTTTAATATTACCCCTCATATCTTTCTGTCATCTTTTCGTAATTTTGATTGATTGATTGCTGCATCCTTACCATGGATTGGAATGTAGTCGCTGAAGACATCGACATTTTACTATATTCTAATCCAAAACTGGCAAAAAGCCAGTTTTAAATTAAATATTTTAATTTAAATATAACCAGAATATAACTCCAATTAACCATATACGTCTACTATATTTATTTAAACTATTTCAAAAAAGAGTTGCTATGTGTCAGGTTTGTCTATTAATATCTCTGCCTCTCTAATATTGAATAGTTAATGTAATTAAAAATTAAAGATCTAATAATTAATAATAATAACAAGCAAGCAATCTATCACTATACTAAGTAATAAAGCAAATCAATCAATGACAGTTCATTTACAAAGCAATGTTAAATAAAGTAGCCAATAAATAGTTAAGTAATTTTGATTAATCAGGTTTGATCAGTACTGTATTTATATTAACTCTATATTTAATAGGGAGTCAATTTTAAATGAATATCAGAAGAGGAAAGAGAGAAATAGGAATTAGGATATACCTAGACAGTTTTATATTGATTATTAAATAAGATCAGTTTTGAACTCTTAATGTTATTAAGTTAGTTAAGAACCCAATTGTCTTCTAATTAATGTATCAGTCTGACCCAATCCTAAATTAATTCAACAATGTTCCTTATTGGTCATCAAGTTGATTATAGTTCTAATCCGTTTATATCCAAATTAATAAATCCGCTGAACTGGTGATACTCCCCTTATTTTCAGCGTGGGGCTTTGCCTAGTCACTTCCAAGTCTTCTGTTCTTTCAACTTGCACAAAACTTCATATACATTCAAAAAAACCACCTTGCCCTTTGCTATTCAAACAGCTCATCCGGAATGATTCCCAAGTAGGTCTAAATCTGGTATTAGGAGGAGGGAGTCTGTGACTGGTCTCCTATCTCCGATCTCCGATCTCCAATCACCCGTCCGCCACTTCAACTCTTTCTCCTCACCCATCTTTCAAGTCCTCACTGTTCCTGATGAAATGCAATGACTGCTGCGTTGCCCCTTGGAACTCCCGATCAAATCAAATACAATCAAATCAATCCAACCAGACAGCATCAAGGGCTCCTCTCTCCAAGTCATTCTACTATTACCACCTCTCACTCGGAACCTTTCCACAAATCCACAATCCCCATCCGTTTTAGTCCCTTATTTAGCTTATTTTGGCTGTTATTTCTTGTTTCCCTTTTAAGTGTCAGGCAGCTGCATCAGCTGTGGTCCTGAGGGTATTTCTCGCTTTCTGGGGTATCACCTTAATGCCACAGATACACAGGAAGTTCCTCTTTAACTTGTGGAGGCTCTCCAAGCTGCAACCAAAAAAGCTCAAAAGCCGAGAGCAGCCCTGGAGTTCACTGGAGGCTGCCCTGCCATGATGCGATTTCAAGTTGGAAGTAAAAAAAAAAAATCAGGACTTTTAAAAAATGCTGCGGGATGTGGGACAAATTGTTAAAAATTGGGACTGTCCTGCCCAAAAGTGGGACATCTGGTCACCTTACCTAAAGGTGACAGTAAATGTGTGAAGGAACATATAGAAATTTTAGGTAGGTAGGTAGGTAGCTAGGTAGGGATAGATAGATAGGATAGATAGATGGATAGATAGATAGATAGATACAGACAGTCAATCAGACAGACATATAGATAGAAAGAACAGTAGGTAGTTGGAGAAACACAGATAGACAGATAGATAAAATATGAATTGTGATTTCTGTTTATCCCCAGTTGAGTTTAGGTTTTTGTTTTCACCTTTGAAATGTATGTATGTATGTATGTATGTATGTATGTATGTATGTATGGATTGATTGATTGATTGATTGATTGATTGGATTTGTATGCCGCCCCTCTCCAGAGACTCGAGGCAGCTAACAGCAACAATAAAACAGTGTACAATAGTAATTCAATATTAAAAACGATTAAAAACCCATTAATATAAAAACCAAACATACATACATACATACATACATACATACATACATACATACATACCATGCATAGAATTGTAAAGGCCTAGGGGGAAAGAGGATCTCAATTCCCCCATGCCTGACGGCAGAGGTGGGTTTTAAGTAGCTTACGAAAGGCAAGGAGGGTGGGGCCAATTCCAATCTCTGGGGGGAGTTGGTTCCAGAGGATCAGGGTAGCCACAGAGAAGGTTCTTCCCCTGGCTCCCGCCAAACGACATTGTTTAGTTGACGGGACCCGGAGATGATCCACTCTGTGGGACCTAACTGGTTGCTGGGATTCGTGCAGCAGAAGGCAGTCCCTAAGATAATCTGGTCCGGTGCCATGAAGGGCTTTATAGGTCATAACCAACACTCCAACACTTTGAATTGTGACCGGAAACTGATCGGCAACCAATGCAGACTGCGGAGTGTTGGTGTAACATGGGCATATTTGGGAAAGCCCATGATTGCTCTCGCAGCTGCATTCTGCACGATCTGAAGTTTCCGAACATTTTTCAAAGGTAGCCCCATGTAGAGAGCATTACAGCAGTCGAGCCTCGAGGTGATGAGGGCATGAGTGACTGTGAGCAGTGACTCCCGGTCCAAGTAGGGTCGCAACTGGTGCACAAGGCGAACCTGGGCGAACGCCCCCCTCGCCACAGCTGAAAGATGTTTTTTTATTGTGAGCTGTGGATCGAGGAGGACGCCCAAGTTGCGAACCTTCTCTGAGGAGGTCAATGATTCTCCCCCCAGGGTAATGGACGGACAGATGGAATTGTCCTTGGGAGGCAAGACCCACAGCCACTCCGTCTTGTCTGGGTTTTTTTTTTTTAATATAATTTTTATTGATTTTTATAAAAAGATTACATAAAACAAACATATAACAGTGCACAGTGCCTGTGCCCATCACCTAACAAACAAAACACCCCCCTTCACCCCCACCACCCATTACAAGGGGTTCAAAATGTTTCTGGTTTATTTGTCTGTATTTCCTTGGCTCTACCTTGCATTAGATATTACTGAAAGAGTGATTGCAGTTTATTTTTCACATTTACATCACAGATTCTACTCAACATATAACCTTTCACCTTATTCCATCGTACCATCAGCTTCTCCAATTTGTTTTCATCAAAATTGTTTAATCTTATTTCCAATTCTGTAATGTCCATTTTGTAGAGTCTTTCCAGCCCAATACCACTACTGCTTGAGCACTTTGCAATGCTGCAGTTTTTATTTCCTTGGATTCTCCTAATTTTCTTTGTTTAATTAAAATCACTATTTCTTTTGTAATTATCCAGTTAATATTTAACATTTTATTAATTTCATTCTGTACTTCTTTCCAAAATGTCTGAATTTCTACACACTCCCAGAACATATGCATAAAAATTCCCTTCTTTTGGCAACCATGCCAACAATTACCCTTCTCTTTCCCCTGGAAGTGTGCAAGTTGTGCCGGTGTGTAATACCATTTGTGTAAGATTTTCCTTCTCATCTCTTTAACTCTTGTATTTTTAATCTTATATATATTTTCTACCATTTCTTTCATTTCACTTTCATCTATTTGTAAATCATTTTGCCAGCATCTTATCAAACTTTTAGTTACTTCCTCTTCCACCTGCAATAACATTCTATATATATTACTGGCTTGGGCTTTTATCTCATTAATCTTTTCTTTTATTATTTTTTCTAAACAATTTTCTTCTCGTAAAAAAGCTTCTTTATTCTCACTTTTATTTAAGTATTTACTTATTGCATTAATCTGCAGCCATTTCTGTTGACCAAGCCACCATTCCAACCGAGTTCTGCTAACTCTTCCGTCCTTCTCATATAATTGTTCAATTCTCATTATCCCTTTGCTATTTAATACTTTTATAATTCTGCTTAAATTAACATCATAACCTGTATTCAATACATGTAATGTTGATAATTTGGAATTTCTAGTTCCACATTTTCCCTGCCATTTGGACCATATTTCTAAGCATGCTTTCAGAGGGTCGGTTAAATTACTGATTTCTATTCTACTCCAATTTTTAAATAATAGCTCTTTATTATTTATATTATTAATTTCCGTTTCCAATTTCACCCACTTCTTTTCCCCCCGTAACTGTAATTCCATTAATCTTTCTATTTGAAATGCTTCTCTATATAGTACTAAGCACGGGCTCCCCCACCCTCCCTCTTTCTCGTGGGCAAACTGCCATTTTTTTCTTATTCTAGGCCTTTTGTTTCCTTCAATCCAAAAATTCAATTTACTATCCCATTCTCTCAGTTTTGCCCCAGGAAAGGTGCCTGGTAGAACCTGAAATAAATACATCATTTTTGATATTATCATCATTTTAAGGGCTCTGATCTTAGCAATTCTTCCCAACCTTTTTCCCCTCCAATTTTTTATCTGCTTCTGAATTCTCTTCCATATTAAATTATAGTTGACTGTCGCAATTTTAATCGGATTTTTAAACAACCAAATTCCTAAATATTTCATTTTTTTACATCCTAGTTTCAATCCTGATACTTTTTGTATCTCAATTTGCTCTTTAGGGCCTATATTTAAACAAATTATCTCCGATTTCTCTATATTAACCATAAGTCCCGATTGGTCTTTAAATTCCTGGAGCAAGATCATTATTCTTTTCATCATTTCAATAGGGGTTTCAGACATCACTATAGCATCATCTGCAAACAGATTTAATTTCAATTCGAGTTTTCCTAGTTGATAACCTCTCCATTCCTTATCATTTCTAATCTTATTTGCTAAGACTTCAATTGCCAATGCGAATAACATTGGGGATAATGGGCAGCCCTGCTTAGTTCCATTCTGAATTTTAATCGTCTCTGTTCTGTTGCCATTTACTCTAATATGAGCTATATTGTCTTTATAAATTGTTTCTATAATTCTACAAAATGAATCTCCCATATTTAAATCTTTACATAATTGAAACAGGTAATTATGGTTAACTTTATCAAAGGCTTTGTACACATCTAACTTTAAAATACCTAGTTTTCTTTTGGTATTGGTAGCATGGTGTATAACATTAACCACGTTTCTAATTGGTTCATAAATCTTTCTTCCTTTAACAAATCCATATTGGTCTTCTCCAATTACCTTTGGTAAGATATTCTCTACCCTGTTTGCCAATATTTTCATAAATAGTTTGTAATCCTGATTAAGTAAGCTGATAAGGTGATAGGAACTTGGGTCCATTAAATCACAATCTGGCTTTGGGATAGTTATAATTTCTGAGATTTTCCACGACTGTGGAGTTTCAAAAGTCTCAATTACATTATTAAACAATTTTTCCAAATGCGGTAATAATTCATTCTTATAAGTCTTATAATATTCACCAGTAAAACCATCTGGGCCTGGGGCTTTAGCAGGTTTCAACCCTTTAATAACTCTGGATATCTCATCATTTGTTATTTTTGCATTTAAAATTTGTCTATCTTCCGTTAATTTCTCATAGTTTGCAATGTAATATGTTCTTTTTTGTATAAATTCCGATAAAAATCACTCATTATTTTTTCCATTTCTACATTACTACGTTTTATTGCACCTTCCTTATCCTTAAAAGCAGAGATATGGGATTTCTCTTTTCTTTTTTTCAAGTAATATACCATTTGTTTCATTGATTTGTTCCCCCATCCCATGATTCTCTGTTTTACAATAATCTTCATTTTATTCCATCTCTCTTCATCAAGAGATTGTAATTTCTTTTTCTTGAATGATAATAATGTATTCCAAGCTCTATTTCTTGTAATTTTCAAAGTTTCTTGAATTAAATCTATTTCTTTTAAAAGGCTTTCTCTTTTAGCTTCCCAGGATTTCCTAATAAAAGCTTCAGTGCTAATACAATTACCTCTCATAACAGCCTTGTGTGCATCCCAAACTATTGTTTGCTTAGTTTCACCTGTTGCGTTAATACTAAAAAATTCACTCAATTCCTTTTGTAATTTGAGTCTATTTTTCTCACTAGCCGAAACCACAGGGTTATATCTCCAAATCCTTTGTTGCCTAGCAACATCCATTTCAATCACTGCTAACAATGGGTCATGGTCTGATAACCAAATACTTTTAACTTCTGCTTTCTTAAGCTGTACCTCCCGTTTTGTTAATTAATATATAATCTATGCAGCTAAATTTATTGTGTCTTGCCGAATAAAATGTATCGCTGTTTACTATATTTTAATGGAGGTCCATCATATTAATTTTATTTAAGTGTAACTTTTTCTTTTCTCCCCTCCCTGCTGTTAATTCCAAGTTGAAATCGCCTGCTAAAATCACTGTGCCTTCCGCAAAGTTATCTAATTTACACTTTACATTCATTATAAATTGTTTTGCATTTACATTGGGGACATAAATTACTGCTAAAGTTACTGGCTTATTATTTATTTTCCCCTTAATAAATAGCATTCTACCGTCTTTGTCTCTTTTAATATTAATTAATTGAAATAAAATTCTTTAGTTAATCAAGATGGCAACTCCTCTGCTTTTTACCGTCCCTCTCGACTCATAGGCCCGTTGCCACTCGCTATTGGTAACTAATTTATCTGATTTTTTCCTCCCTTTATGAGTTTCTGATAAAAATAAGACATGAGCTCTACTATCCCTAGCCAGCTTCATAATTCTATAGCGTTTTTTCTGTGATGAGAGACCATTTACGTTTAACGACAATATCACTGTTTCACCCATTTTACATAATTTTAAATGTATTTCCCCCTCCTGCAAAACAGAGCCTGTTGGAAAAGTATTTATTAATTGACATGAACCCCCACCCTAGTGCCCCTTCCCTTGCACCCCCCCCAAGGGGAGGCAATGAAAAGAATTTTTGTTATCCAAGAGGCACTCCTGAATTTGCGTTCCACTAGAGAACCCCCCATCTCTCCCCTTTTAATACAATAAAGAAAGATCCCCCCTCCTTCCCTCTTTTCCCCTTGTTGGTTAGCGTAAAATACACAAAGAAGAAGTTAGTTAAGAACAATAATACCATGTTGGCAAATCAGCTCAGTTCAGTTCAGTTCTTTATTTCTTCTTCTGGCGGGTGATTCTTGGTTCCTCTCTTTTTTCCTTTTGCTGGAGTAATTCAAGTTCCTTTTGAAGAGCTGCAATTTTTTCCTCTTTCCTTTGTTCTGCTGCACGAATTGGTTGGAGCGTAAACAAATCATCTTCTCCTCTTCCGTTTCTTCCCTCTCCCTCTCCATCTCCTGCTTCTGGCTTGCCCTTCAATGTTGATGCCTGGGAAATTACCTTCGAATCGATACCCAGCTGTTGAAGCAGTTTCTTCCCCTCATCCAGAGATCTCGCCTGGAAAACTTTGGAATCTTTGAAAACAACTACTGTAGCAGGATAACGCCATGTGAAACGGATTCCATTTTCATATAGCTGGGACGTGACGTCTCTCATTTGATTTCTCATCTTAAGTGTCTCTGCAGACAAGTCTTTTAAAATGCGTATAGGAATGGCTTTATAATGTAAGTTTGAAATCTGCTTTAGTTCTCTGAAAATTTCTGCTGCTCTCCGTTCCGAGTTGAATCTTACAATAACATCTTTTTGATCTCCTTGACTCCGAGAGCCGAATGCCCAATGTACTCTTTCAAATTCGCCTGGGTCACACTTAATGTTTTCACCCGTCTTGTCTGGGTTGAGTTTGAGTTTGTTGACACTCATCCAGGCCCCAACATCCTCCAGGCATCGGCCCATCACTTCCACTGCTTCGTTGGCTGGACATGGGGTGGAGATGTATAACTGGGTATCATCGGCGTATTGATGATACCTCACCGCATACCCTTGGATGATCTCACCCAGCGGTTTCATGTAGATATTAAATAGTAGGGGGAGAGGACCGACCCCTGAGGCACCCCACAAGGGAGAGACCTAGAGGTCGACCTCTGACCCCCCACTAACACCGACTGCGACCGACCGGAGAGGTAGGAGGAGACCCACTGAAGAACAGTGCCTCCCACTCCCAAATACATTGTTAGCTTGCATTAGCAACCCAAGAAAGCCAGTTTGGTATCGTGGTTAAGGCATCACCCTGCGCACCCAGAGACCGACATTCCTTGCCCCACTTTAGGTACAAAGCCAAGTGGGTGACCCTGACCCAGTCACCTTTTCTTCCCCTAGAAAGGAGGCAACACCAAACCACTTCTGAAAAATCTTGTTAGGAAAACAGCAGGAACTCATCCAACCAAGAAGAAACTACTTTCCTTTTTGTTTGTTTGGGGTTTTTTTGAAAATTTTTAGACCGTAATCCAAGAGGTTTCTTCAGTTTTGGAAGAATAGTAAAATGTTATTTTTTCAGTAGAGTGAATTTCCAGGCATGTGTCAAAGATTAGATGGCAGAGATATAGTTGGTACCCCAGATTTGAAGAGGAAACAATGTTTGACATCAACCCAAGTCATTTAGAATTGTTGTTAGAAAAATTAGTGTCTTTAATCACTGTCAATTTGCTTTTTAAAAATAGGGTATTTTGTCTCCGGAAGGAGAAAGTTCGAGACTTCCTCTTCTGGCACAAAGACATGCTGAGGTATATAATGTATACTTGTAGCTCACCTTAGAATATAATTATGAGAAAAATGAAAATAAATGATTTTATTCACAATTGGTAATGGTTAATAATGCATGTGCAGCATATTTTATGTAGTATATATGTTCGCTTTATATTTCTATTGCATATATGAAATCCATACACACATCTATACAGACTAGTTTATTTGTAATTTCTGTGAAAGAATGGCAATTATTAGAGCTGATGCTAATTCTTGGTCAGTTCCTTCTTTGCTACATTAGCTAGTTTCTTTGGCCACATACAAAACCAATAGCAGTGAAATAAAATTTAGATGATTCATAATTGTTTTGAACCACTGTGTTTTACATTTCCTAAAGAAATTAACTAAGACTACTTTTTTTTGTAGCCCAGCATAAAGTTGCGTTCCCATCAGGTAAGGAATCTAGTACATAAGGAACCTGTTGAGTGTGCATGACCAAGACATAGTTCATATCATAAAAAGAGGGAGGAAAGCCCAGTGTGACTGATTGGGTAGTGAGTGGTAGCAAGTGGGCTGCTACGGAAATATATTCCTGACTTATGATCTATTTTGGCTTCTCTAGATTGTTCAGACAAAAGCGGAAAGAGCAGATGCTGATTTGAAGAGAGTGAGGGAGCAGAGTTATATGTAAGTCTTCACATAGTTTATCAAATCTTTGCACAATCCTATTAAGTTCACCCTGTCTGTATGACATTCATAATTTCATAACGTATTTTTAATGTGTATTTAATAAAAATTGAATTAAAAGATTGATAATTCAAGTTAACAAAAACCCTGGGGGCTAATTTCTCTCTGATCTTCATTATTTGCAGGAAGACAATGGAAATTTCTAAACTCCTGAATGAAAAACAAGAATTAGAAATAAAAATTAACGAACTTGTAAAGGAAAATAAGCAACTTTGCAAAGAAAAAAAATGAAATTTCTGAGGAGTTTGAAGAAAAGTTGAGGAGGTGAGAAAATTTTAGATAGCAACCATGACTTTCTCGTCGTTTCTTCAATATTTCAATTAGTTTTAATTTTAAACAAGTTTTACAATTTGAGTAAAAAAACCTAAGGGGGCTAACTTCACTCTGCTCTTGATATTTTACAGGAAAATTAGTTCAGAGAAACAAGAGGAGATTGAAAAAATTATAAAAGAAAATGAAAGTCTCAGCTCAAAAATTAAAAAATATGCCATCGAGAAAGCAGATCTCCTCCACGAAAATAATGAATTAAAAGAAGAACTGTATAGGTGAGAAATGTTTATTTTTATTTTATTTATTTTATTTATTGGATTTATATGCCGCCCCTCTCTAAGGACTCATTATTTTTAACTAAGAATACTTTGCTGTTGGTCCAGTTCATAGCTAACCTTCTGATTTTTTTCAGAGAGAAACTACAGAGGAAAGGCTCGTAAGTCTTCACATAGTTCATCAAATCTTTGCACAATCCTATTAAGTTCACCCTCTCTGTATGACATTCATAATTTCATAAGGTATTTTTAATGTGTATTTAAAAAAAATTGAATTAAAAGGTTGATAATTCAAGTTAAAGAAAACCCTGGGGGCTAATTTCTCTCTGGTCTTCATTATTTGCAGGAAGACAATGGAAATTTCTAAACTCCTGAATGAAAAACAAGAATTAGAAATAAAAATTAACGAACTTGTAAAGGAAAATAAGCAACTTTGCAAAGAAAAAAAATGAAATTTCTGAGGAGTTTGAAGAAAAGTTGAGGAGGTGAGAAAATTTTAGATAGCAACCCTGACTTTCTCGTTGTTTCTTCAATATTTCAATTAGTTTTAATTTTAAACAAGTTTTACAATTTGAGTAAAAAAACCTAAGGGGGCTAACTTCACTCTGCTCTTGATATTTTACAGGAAAATTAGTTCAGAGAAACAAGAGGAGATTGAAAAAATTATAAAACAAAATGAAAGTCTCAGCTCAAAAATTAAAAAATATGCCATCGAGAAAGTAGAGCTCCTCCACGAAAATAATGAATTAAAAGAAGAACTGTATAGGTGAGAAATGTTTATTTTTATTTTATTTATTGGATTTATATGCCGCCCCTCTCTAAGGACTCGGGGTGGCTTACAACATATAAAAAGAAATACAATACAAATACAATAGCAAATCCAATTAAATTAAAAGTATAGAGACAATCTAAAAACCCCAATTATATTAAAAATCAGTCATATCCATTCAAACAACAGACATACAAACATTTGGTCAGCCAGGGGGACTGAGATCTAACTGCCCCAAGCCTGGTGGCATAAATGAAGTGGGGGGGGGCAGAGCGAATCTCCAGGGGGAGCTGATTCAGAAGCCCCCACAGAAAAGGCTCTTCACCTACGCACCACCAAACGACATTGTCTAGTTGATGGGACCTGGAGAAGGCCAACTCTGTGGGATCTCACCAATTGCTGGGATTGATGCGGCAGAAGGCGGTCCCACAAGTATCGCCAAGTACCGATGCCATGTATGGCTTTATAGGTCATTACCAACACTTTTAATTGTGTCCAGAAACCAATGAGCAACCAATGCAATCCACGTAGGGTTGAAGAGAGAGGGGCATGTCTAGGAATGCCCATGACCATTTGCACGGCCACATTTTGCACAATTTTAATTTTCCAAACACTCTTCAAAGGTAGCCCCATGTAGAGAGCATTGCAGTAGTTGAATCTCAAGGTGATAAAGGCATGAGCGACTGTGAGTAGAGACTCCCGGTCCAAATAAGGCCGCAACTGGTGCACCAGGCAAACGTGCCCCTTGCCACAGCTGAAAGATGATGTTCTTTCCCCCCCAGAGTAATGGACCAGCAGATGGAAGTATCCTCTGAAAGCTTTCTCGGTCCATCAGGTGCCTGGGAAGGAATCCCCTAATCAGTTCCATCTCCCTGCAGAGGATTGAAGCCTTGAAATCAAGCCGTAGCAAAAAATGATCTGACCATGACAAAGGCAACATATTTAAGACCCTTAATTTCAGATCATTGCTCAACTGCTCTGTGGGGAATACCATGTCAGGAGCATGCCCCCCTCATGAGTTGCACCCTAAATTACTTCGGTCAGGTCCATAGTTGCCATGGTGGCCATAAACTCCTGCACCAATCCAGAGGATTCTCCAAGCAACAGGTTAATGTCCACCAAGACAATAAGCTTGGGGAACTCCACTGCCAGCCCAGCTACCTCCTCGAGTAGCGCAGGCAGGGCTGTTGACACGCAGCTGGGAGGCAGGTACATGAGCAACAAGCCCACCTGAACCCCTAGGTCCAACTTCACAAAGAGGGACTGACAACCCGTAATCTCAGGAGCAGCAAGCCTGCGTAGGCTGAAGGTCTTTTTCGCTATAATAGCCACTCACCCCACCTTCCCTGGGGTCGTGGCTGGTGCCACACCTGCAACCCAGCTGGGCACATTTCAGAGAGAGGGACTCCTCCTTCTGGGCCCAGCCAGATCTCAGTAACACATGTCAGGTCAGCCTCCTCATCTAGGAGTAAATCCTGGATGAGGGGAGCTTTATTTACAACTGACCTGGCATTGAATATCAACAGCCTGAGCCTAGGATCCGAGATTCGCTTGTCGCCAGTACCCCGAGCTAAGCTCATGGGGCCGGAACAAGGGATTGCTTTCAAGCAGCGAGCTCTTGTTCCCTGAGAGCAGCCTACCCCATGTCTCCCAACATATCTGCCTCTTCCCAGCAAAACCGGGATATTCCGGCCCTGTGCCACCCTAGATATGGGCTCCTCCACTCCTCCCGGCTCTATATTGCAAGAGGGCTAATATCTCTCTGGTCCTTGTAGTTTACAGGAAAACGTCAGTAATTGAAAATTTAACAATAGAAAAAGAAGAAATGAAAATAAAAATCGAGAAAATCACATTCCAAAAAATGGATAAAATGGATAAAAATGAGGAGCTCTCCCGAGACTATTATAAATTGCAGTGGAGGTGAGAAAATTTTAGATAGCCACCATAAACTTCCTGGTCCAGAATTTTATATTAGGTTCTCCTTAACTTAGAAAATTCAGAAAAGTCTCACATTCTCCTTATTTTAGAAAAAAAGAAAGAATTATAGCTCATTATAACTTTACATATATAAATATAGTAGATAGCCTCATTCAACTCCCACTGCCCAACTATAGATATATACTTTAGGAATGAGAGTTTCCTGACATCAAAGCAGTTCCCATTATTTTTAACTAAGAATACTTTGCTGTTGGTCCAGTTCATAGCTAACCTTTTGATTTTTTTCAGAGAGAAACTACAGAGGAAAGGCTCGTAAGTCTTCACATAGTTCATCAAATCTTTGCACAATCCTATTAAGTTCACCCTGTCTGTATGACATTCATAATTTCATAATGTATTTTTAATGTGTATTTAATAAAAATTGAATAAAAAGGTTGATAATTCAAGTTAAAAAAAACCTGGGGGCTAATTTCTCTCTGGTCTTCATTATTTGCAGGAAGACAATGGAAATTTCTAAACTGTTAACTGAAAAACAAGAATTAGAAATAAAAATTAACGAACTTGTAAAGGAAAATAAGCAACTTTGCAAAGAAAAAAATGAAATTTCTGAGGAGTTTGAAGAAAAGTTGAGGAGGTGAGAAAATTTTAGATAGCAACCCTGACTTTCTCGTCATTTCTTCAATATTTCAATTAGTTTTAATTTTAAACAAGTTTTACAATTTGAGTAAAAAAAACCAAGGGGGCTAACTTCACTCTGCTCTTGATATTTTACAGGAAAATTAGTTCAGAGAAACAAGAGGAGATTGAAAAAATTATAAAAGAAAATGAAAGTCTCAGCTCAAACATTCAAAAATATGCCATCGAGAAAGCAGATCTCCTCCATGAAAATAATGAATTAAAAGAAGAACTGTATAGGTGAGAAATGTTTATTTTTATTTTATTTATTTTATTTATTGGATTTATATGCCGCCCCTCTCTAAGGACTCATTATTTTTAACTAAGAATACTTTGCTGTTGGTCCAGTTCATAGCTAACCTTCTGATTTTTTTCAGAGAGAAACTACAGAGGAAAGGCTCGTAAGTCTTCACATAGTTCATCAAATCTTTGCACAATCCTATTAAGTTCACCCTCTCTGTATGACATTCATAATTTCAGAAGGTATTTTTAATGTGTATTTTAAAAAAATTGAATTAAAAGGTTGATAATTCAAGTTAAAGAAAACCCTGGGGGCTAATTTCTCTCTGGTCTTCATTATTTGCAGGAAGACAATGGAAATTTCTAAACTCCTGAATGAAAAACAAGAATTAGAAATAAAAATTAACGAACTTGTAAAGGAAAATAAGCAACTTTGCAAAGAAAAAAAATGAAATTTCTGAGGAGTTTGAAGAAAAGTTGAGGAGGTGAGAAAATTTTAGATAGCAACCCTGACTTTCTCGTTGTTTCTTCAATATTTCAATTAGTTTTAATTTTAAACAAGTTTTACAATTTGAGTAAAAAAACCTAAGGGGGCTAACTTCACTCTGCTCTTGATATTTTACAGGAAAATTAGTTCAGAGAAACAAGAGGAGATTGAAAAAATTATAAAAGAAAATGAAAGTCTCAGCTCAAAAATTAAAAAATATGCCATCGAGAAAGCAGATCTCCTCCACGAAAATAATGAATTAAAAGAAGAACTGTATAGGTGAGAAATGTTTATTTTTATTTTATTTATTTTATTTATTGGATTTATATGCCGCCCCTCTCTAAGGACTCATTATTTTTAACTAAGAATACTTTGCTGTTGGTCCAGTTCATAGCTAACCTTCTGATTTTTTTCAGAGAGAAACTACAGAGGAAAGGCTCGTTCCCATTCAGGAATGAAAAAGCTGAAGAGAAAAGAAAGCCACATCAGCTTAATAAAAAATGGTTGAAAATGTCAGTAGAAGAACTGAAAGCAAAAAATCTTAAAGAATCCGTTTCAAGTGTGCGAAACTGGCTTCTAAAAAAACATAGCGAGGATTCGTGTAAGCTGTCGGCGTACACCCTGCCCCAATGGCTTAATGAATGCCTAACCAACCTGCCGAAGGAATGCGCCAAGGATGTGAAAGGTTGGTTAGGCATATTACTAAGTAATGTCCAAGAAGAAGGGCCAGAAACATGTGATTTAGATGTGCAGGGATGGATTGAAGCATCCATTATAGGCATTCAACATTTACAAAAGTCCAAGTCAGAGTTTCAAAGAAGCCGAAAAAAGAGATGGCTTGAAATATCAGTAAAAAGCCCCAAGAAGCAATGTCCTGAAGAATCTGTGGTCAATATATCAGAATGACTTCAAGAGTCCTTAGAAAGCCTCCCACTATCTGGAGAACCTACCATGTTTCCCTGAAAACAAGACCTCGCCCTAAAATAAGACCTAGTGAAGGGGGGGGTTGCGTATGCGTCGAGGAGAGTAGACGCTCCGCTGAATGCTCCTGAAATGAAAAAAATAACCATTGGATTTTAAACCCCATTGAACCTCTTGGAGTCTCAAATAAACTGGACTAAGTAAAAAAGCTAAAACTTTGGAACCTGGAAATACCTTGGGCTTATCGGAGGAGAGCAGAAACAACGGGAAAACAGCCTGCTTTCCATTCGGAACTGTGAGTAAACAATAAGTTAAGAGAAGGGAAATGGCGGAGGCAGTTGGGGAAGAACTCACAGAGAGAATGGACGCTTTGATGAAAACTTTTGTTATGGTCGGTCAGCAGCTAAAAGAAATGCAAGATGTGGTGGCTAAGACTGAGACCAAGCTGCAAAAAGTGAAAATAGAACAGCAAGAAGTGAAAATAGAACAGCAAGCCCAGGGTATTAGGGTTTTAAAGATAGAAGAAGGAAGGGAACAGGACCGCCAACGTATAAATATGCTGGAAGAGATTAAGAAGAGCAAAGTTACGTCTGAGAGGATTTAAAGCAGATTTTGCCGATGGCAGAAATATGATCCAAAATATTCAGCAATGGTTTAAGGAGTATAAGATTGAAATTCAGGATCATCAAATAGAACGTGCACATTGGGTTTTTGGAGTGCGAAGAGACGGCAATCAACGAGACATCGTAATTAAATTCCTCTCAGAAAAAGCAGCTGAAACAGTCTACAAAGATTTAAGGAAAATTACTAACCTTACTTTTAAAGGAGCCTCGATCCGGGTTTTGGAGGATTTGTCGGTGCAAACTTTGCAAGCTAGGAGCCAGATTTTCTAATGACATTAATTAAAATGATGCATTTTAGAGATAAATTTAATAATTTTATAGAAACTATATATTCAGGCCAACAGCTAATATAATAATAAATGGAGATAAGACAGATATAATTAATATTGAAAAGGGAGTTAGACAAGGTTGTCCAATCTCTCCGCTACTATATATTTTGTACATTGAAATCTTATTGAACTTTGTGACAACAAATCCAGATATTAGAGGTTTGAAAATTAAGAAGCAACATTATAAGACACAAGCCTTTGCCGATGACCTAGTCTATATCATACCATTAAATTCGGGATTGGAATTGTTAAGGGAAATGGAAAAATTTTGAAAAGTAGCGAGGCTCAAAATCAACAAGGATAAAACAAAGATGTTAACTAAAAACTTGTCCAAGAAACATATAGAGGAATTAGAGGAAAGAATAGAAATTAAATCAGTTTAAAAAGTTAAGAATCTGGGGATTTGGCTTACAGCCAAATGTACTTTGATAAAAAAAAGACAACTACCCAAAATTTTTAAATGATATGCAGAAAGATTCAACGAAATGGTCTAAATTACAAATATCTCTGTTAGGGATCTCAGTAATTAAGATGAATGTACTTCCAAAGGAATTTTACCTATCTTCCTTGGTGACTTCAACCCACCTCACATTTCCCAGGGGAAAAAAAAAACAAGGAATATAAAATCTTACTGGAGAAGATTTGTCCAATGTCAGCTAAGTTATGGCATGCGCTGCACTCTTTTGGACTATTTTCAACGGATCTTCACTGTTGATCGTTTTGTTTGCTTGGAATCAAATCAGCTGAATGTATAAATTGATATAGAGAAACATGTGTATCTGGCATTGAAAAGCCAAATTGAAAGCTGGACATTTTGAAGGTGAAAAGGAATCAACCAAAATCAGGATTGCTTCCCTGACTGCAACATTGCTAGCATAACAGTACAGCCTTTGTGGAAGGGAAGGGCTGCCTTATGAGGAGAGTTCTCAGACTTCCATGGCCATCTCACAGTTATAAGCCGTGGTCTGGTCTTGCCATGACCCTGGAATTTGGGTGCCAAACTTTAATTAAAAAGTTGAAATTGGATTTCAACTGGATTTTAATTGAAGGGCCATAAAATTGCCCTTTCAGCTCTGAGCTTTGCAGTTGAAATCCAATTTCAACTTTTTAATTAAAGTTTGGCAGCCAAATTCCAGGGTCATGGCAAGACCAGACCACGGCTTATCCAGGGCCTCAGAATATCTCCGTTGCTTGAACTGGAGTTCCCAGCAGCTAAAAAATGATCTTTGGATTTGATATTTCCTCCATTTAATTTGCCTCCTACAGGTACTTAATAAAGCTTGAAATCTCCTTATGAACTGGTGTGTTTGTTTGGTTTTGATTCTCAAAAAGCCATTTATTTGGCAGCTGGCCATTGCCTGACACTTGCACACACACACACACACACATACACACACACACCACAGAAACATATCAGATTTATTTACTTTGAATAACAAGGTAAATTTACAAGTCTTCAGAGAGGGGTGGCATACAAATCTACTAAATAATAATAATAAAAATAAAAATAATAATAATTATTGTTATTATTACAAACAAACCAAGGACCCACCCACACATTTAATGTTCAGAAGCAATTGTGCCAAGAGAACAAGATCACTGGTAAACCAGGCTGTCACCAGAAATTCATTGTATCCATAAGGTACCTGGGATGGATCACCAAAATGGATCTGGCCTTGCATAGGCAGTCCAAAGCAGGCTGCAGCAATACCAAACCATCGAGCCACACCGTGCCAAGGATAGGAAGCTTTGCTTGCTTTCCTACGCAGTAACTTCCCCGGCTGAGCAAAGATGCTGGAGAGGAGCACAAGCCCCTTGCCACTTTGTCTGAAAGGGAAGAAGCCAGGCTTTGCTCACCCCTCCTGAAATGGAGCACATTATCTCCATGCCAGGAGAAGCCTTCCTCCCAAGTCATTTTTCTAGAAAGCAGAATTCTGGGCTGGCTCCTGGTTCTACAGCCATGACAGCTAGTATTTGGGCACCAGCAAAGAAAGCCTTCCATTCCTTTCATTCTAGGTTAAGCTGAAAGAAAAGAGCCCACAAGGGACCACATAATACTATACTACACCTGCCAAATGACCTCACCTAATGGTCTCATCTACTTTTAGTATTAAAAGGAGCAGGAACAAACCCTGATTGCTCAGACCATGCTATTCATGTGTTCACACAGTGCTTGGAAGCTTTGAATTTTGGATGAGGAGAATTTTGTGGGCATGGCTTAATTTGTAGAAGTTGCTTGTCGGTCATATAACTGGGTGGGAGTGGCTTTGTGGTCATGTGACTGCGTCAGGGTGGCCAACTTGACATCACTAACATCAAGGGTTAGTTAGGGTTAGGGTGTCTGACCTCTCCTCGCCTCAATGAGATACAATTTCCATATCTATTTACTATTACTGAGCATGCAAACTATGTTATTTAATCCTATGTACATATGCCATATGTAGACTTACATATTACATACAGGCACACAAAAATATACATTATCTACTATGTGTACTGTATGTGCATGTACACGCACACGCACACACACACACACACAAACACACCTCTTCTGAAACTATACATATTCAATCTCACTTATTGCATTTGGAAAAAAACATACCCAGAGTTCACGCTCTGCCACACATTTAACTCTGACTTCTGTACATTAAAACATTCCACATGCCTTCAGATTTACTTCCCTAGTTTGCACATACCACTATTAGAGCCAGGAGATGTCATGGGTTGAATAAAATGTGGCGAAACTCAATTGGGCTCAATTGTGGTCATCAGTTAAGGACTATCTCTGCCTTCCTCTGCATGGCAGCCTTGTCCTAGTAAACTCCTTCTTCTTTCTGGCAATTGTTCTCTCTGTTAGAGGCACCAAAATAATCCAGACAGTGTAAGCTTTCCTGCTGCAGCAGGGGGTTGGACTAGATGACCTCCTAGATGTCTTCCAGCCCTAAATTGCTGTGTTGTTTCAAAGTGTCTTCTGAAACGATGTCTAGAACCACAGTTTGTGGTGCTTCCTTCCTCTTCTCTCTCTCTCTGTTTTCTCCCTTTTCCCCCTCCCCTCCCTCCCTTCCTTCCTTCCTTCCTTCCTCTATTTCTTTTTTCTCTTTTTTTGTCTCTCTTTCCCTTAATTTGTTTCTTTCCACTTTGATGATTTCTTACTGAATCTGTGATGATTGTCCAGCTCCAGAATCTCCAACTACTTTCAGCAATTTTTGACAATGTTTTTATTAAGACCTAAAGAAGGGGAAAAGGTACAGAGATGTTATCCAGCTGCACAAAAATATAATAAAGAAATCAAAATGGTCCCATTTTATAAATCAAACAAGATCTATTGATCTAAAGAAAATAATTTTAATAAAAATAAGTCACCCTGAATAAGAAGTGCAAGATAAGAAACCGTACTGTTATAAAAAACCAAAGAATTAGTGGGGATAATCACAATTGCTCACTTTAGAAAAGTATAACTAATACCAAAGTTATCTTATGCACCATTATTTAAAAGGTCAAACTGATATCTTTATTCCTCAACCCTCAGAAAATTTAAAATAAATCAGTAATTGCTTTCACTTTTAACCATTTGCAATTCTGAAAAATGGGTATCTATCTATCTATCTATCTATCTATCTATCTATCTATCTATCTATCTATCTATCTATCTATCTATCCATGACACTGGGGGATCATGGGAATCCAGAGCAGCTTTCAAACCAGTGTAGGGTCACTAGGCTTATGAGGAAGTGCCTACAGTTTCACTAGATTCAAGACTGATGTTCTGTTAACCTGCTTTCTGTTCTCATAGCAGCCAACTTAATATTGAAGAAACCAAGCTGTCAGATGATGCATCTGTCACCCAGGCCTTTAGTCACCAACCTTTTACAACAACAGAAAATATTTATAGGACTCTCCTCTTCTAATCTGTATCTTCCAGAGTTTGACAGGTCTTTGCACTGGGCTATGAATGAATGAAGTTCTGTCTCTGGAAAGCCTTCACGCTGGTAATGCTAAAAAAAAAAAGAGTTGTTGTGTAGTACAACTCCAGTGGATATTATATGGCTATGAAAAACACAATTTTTAAAGAGGGGTGAGGAAAAATAGGAAAGGTCAGGTTTCTCCTGGTGAGTTAGAAGCCATTAAATAAGTAGAAAAGTGAGGTTCTTGCACCCTATTTCTCATCCACTTTCCCCCAAGTTTCCACATGAGATTGGGAAATTAGGGTGAACTTGTAATCTGCATTTTATTGGTCTTTAAACACTGGTAGAAATGACAGGGGAACACAACTTTGAGCCTCAGGATTCCAGGCAGACTCTAGTAGCCTTGGAGGAAATATTCAGATGTCTTCCAAATGATGCTGCCAAATTATACTTTTTCATATGAGAGAAGAGGAAAATTCTGAAATCAAAGAGCAAAGCCATCTTCTCTGGCCCCTTGTGATTTACATGGATACATCCATTCAGTTTTATTGCCCAGGAATGGTAAGAAAGTGATGTGGTTCTGCCATCTTCCAGGATGGGTTTTCAACCTCCCAGAGCACTAGATTTTTTTCAACTTCCAATATGAAAGCTAATCAGAGCCAAATCTGCTTTGTCAAATCGTACGTTAGCTACCTGAAGATGCTGACGGCTGCTAAGGCAATAATTAAATAATAGAGAGGGAGCAAGGCCTTTGAAATATGGTGCTGGAGAAGACTTCTGCGAGTCCCTTGGACTGCAAGGCGATTGAATCAGTCAGTCCTAGATATCAACCCTGACTCCCTTTAAAAGGCCAGATGCTGCAGATAAAACTCAAATACTTTAGCCACCTAATGAGAAGGAAGGACTCACTCGAGAAGAGCCTAATGCTGGGAGAGATTGAGGGCAAAGGAATAAAGGGATGATAGAGAATGAGGTGGCTGGATGGAGTCACTGAAGCAGTCAGCGTGAGATTTAATGGACTTCAGGGGATGGTAGAGGACAGGGAGGCCTGAAGGAATGTTGTCCATGGGGTGACGATGGATTAGACACAACTTTGCATCTAACAACAACAAAAATCATAGGAATTGTGTTGAATTAAATATCCTTGTAATTCAATATAAACATAACATTAACTTAAAATCTTGTCTTGCTCCTGGGGTCTTCTCACGTCAGTATTGCAAGAAGAGTGCTTGAGGGCTTTTCATATTTTTTTTGTCTTTAGGGCCTACAGAGGACATTGGGAAGTTGGAGCACCCAAACTATCTTCTGAAGAGATTCACTCATATTATAGGCAATGGGAAGGGAAAAACAACTGTTATCATAGTACATGTCCTCTTGCCCAAGGGAAATTAAGCATAGTAGTTCAGATTAAAGTAGAGTTGGGAAATTAAGCAATAGGTTATAGCCTTAAACTTCAGTCTTGGTTGTTCTAAAGAACTTGCTCAGTTCTTTAGAACCAGATAAACCATGCTAACAAAAAAAATTAAACACAAAACACTTATCACTCAGCTATGGAATAAATCGAACAGATGGCCTGTGATTTGGATGCATTATGGGCAGGCCAAGCCCACCCAAGTTCCGCAAAGGGGGGAAACATCGCAATACATCATAGGACGGTAACATGACTCTGTGAGTTTGACATAGACCGAATAAATGATGACACTGCATCATGATGTCATCATGCAATTGGCCCTTTTTTACTTACTTGCAGTAAATATGAAGTTATCAGAGCTCTGTGTCATTTGTATGATGATGTCATGGTGGAATGCTGAATTCTTGCAAAGGTGTAGAATATCTCTGTTTGCAAAAGAGACTAATGAAATGAACAAAATCATTTGATATTCAGAAAACTATTTCAGAACTTTTGGAAATTCACATTTTAAAAATTAAACGTAACATCCTATAGTGATGTTTATGTACCTTCACTGTTTCATACGTGTCTGTAATTAAGGCAATGAAGAGACTCAGGACCATGTAGATAAAAAGTCTAATGAAAGAGTAGAGATAGATACGGCTGAACCAGGTAGCTTTTCTGTTGCATTTTTGCAAAAGTAGCAAACATGTCATCTCCATTTATCAAAGAGAAAAGACATTCAGAAACCATATTCAAGGTATGGAACTAGAAGAGAACAAATATTCAGGAACAAACAGACAAAATAAAAGAAAATTATTTCCATTTTTTGCTCAAGTTGTTTAAAAAATACTGGTCAAATACAGTAAACTGCAAATAAATGTTACATGTTTTACTCAATACCAGCCCTTGAAAATCTCTGGATATTACAATATTTTATTAAGGTTTGCATCAATGCCTCAGATAATGCAGAATATATACCTATACGTGACAACTCCATATTCTGGTGATCATGTATAGTTACATAACTAAAGTGATAAACTGGCCCTTTCAGATATCTTGGCAGCGTGCTCATTTTGTTAACATTTGCGCAAGACCCTTCAGATACAAAACTAGATGACAAACATCCAACTCACAGTACCTTAGCATGATATGGGCCCAGCACAATCCAGCCACAGAAGCAATAACCCAGATAAATCATAGCCGCACAGGAGCACGGAGAGTCAAAATAAGCAGCTGAAAAACAAGGCCCAAGAAAAACCCAGAGATGCTCATTAGACTTTCCAAAGATATTCAGCATTGCCAGGTAATAACAGAAAAGAATACCAAGAGCATGAGTGTTCCAGAAGATCCTTACATTGTATTTCTTAAAGAAGCTGAGGTAGCGGATCACTCCAAGCCACACAAGCATGGTGGAAGTTCCTAACAGGATACTGCAGACGTCATAGCTTGTCAGACTCTATATGAAGATTAAGATGATGTTCAATAAATTACACTAACGGAATTTCAGGTGGGATGCCCATAAAAAAAGGACCTTTTATATTCATTTTAACTCTTGGGGATACCATATTTTCTTTTCTTTTGACACTGAGATGGGTGACATAAAGTTTTGCTAGATTAGGAGACAGTTCTTGGGAGGTGAGTAAACCTTATAACATTAAAAAGAAATGGGCTAAAAATGTCAGGGCTGTTTCCTGGTGGACAAAGAGCACAAATGCATTGCACAGCAAATTAATAGACTTTTGATGATATGCACAGATACTGCTCATTTCTAATTTCTAATGATATTACCATGGATAGGTAAAATATACAGCTAGAAAAATGCCTTCTCTGGAGCAGCAGTTTTCTCAATGTGACCATTTTCCCCAGTTGAAGACTCAAGTGAACTATACAAATAACAAAATTCAGGTTGGTCAATAAGATTTCGATTGGGACTTCCAAAACTGGAACACAGGTCATCAGGATTCAAGTCACTTACCTTAGCTTGTATCTCCATCTTTAATGTAGAACAAACTATGGTAAGAAGGTCACTAACGATGATCATGATATACCATCCATTGACAAATTCCACTAGATCAGAGAAAGATACTTCTTTCTTATAGTGATGTTGGAAAAAAGTCACAAATTCCTAGGATACGTGAGAGGGCAAGAAAAGAGAAATTACTATTGAGAAGCTGCAATTAAATTTATTAAGAGATACTGACAAACATAAGCTTACCCTTTGTAGATAAATTCCTTTAATTACAGATCGTGTGCAGAGAATCAGTGATGCAAGACATGTCAGTATGACAAAACCATCAAAGATCATCATATAATGGGTATTCTTCTGTACTGGGAAAAAAAGATTGATTTACTTCTCTATGCATAATAGTTAACCTGATACTCTCATAGAACACATACTCATTTGTGTCTGAGGGGAAATTTTCTTCGTGAGATTGCCTTGAGAGAGTGCTAATAATGGAGAAGAGGCCTCCATCTTACTTAATTTTTCAATACAGGGAGAGGTGGATAATTAAAGGATTCAAAGCCATCAAAAAGAATGAATGCTTCATACTTTTGGTAGTCTAAAGAGGACCCCTCCTCCCTCAAGTTATGTAGTTATTTGCACTTGGGGCAAATTTCCCATTGTGGGGAATTCCCTTCTAATATACTGTAAATCAGAAGTGAAATTCAGCAGGTTCTGACAGATTCGGGAGAACCAGTAGCGGAAATTTTGACTAGTTAGGAGAACCGGCAAATACCATCTCTGGCTGACCCCACAGTAGGGTGGGAATGAAGATTTTGCAGTATCCTTCCTTGCCACGCCCACGAAACCTCACCCACCAAACTGGTAGGGAAAAAATTTGAATTTCGCCAGTACTGTAAATATTAACCATATAGAAAGAGACTTTTTTAAGGACTATAGGTGAAATGATGTAACACACATATTCAAATTGCGTGCTCAGTTGACAAACATACTTTAAAAAATATAGTTACTACAGATCATAGCAAATACTGTAGCAAATACTTCATGCATCATAGCAAATACTTCATGCATCACTAGGCCTTCAATAAACCCTAATAAGCACTAAATAAGTAATAACAAAAGTATGTTTTTTAAGCTTACTTGATCCAGAAACATGCCAGTCTTTACATTCCTTGATGGCAATATCATTGTCTAGGCTTATTTTAATTCTTCCACTATGAGCTTTGTTATCAAAGAGTATCTGCAGATATTGTGGAGATAGAAAAGATGCTATTATTCTTATTTCTAAACACTTGTTAGTTCAGATAGAATATGAATAATTATCACAAATGGCAACTCAACAAACATTAACTAAGTCGTTGAGAAGGGGTAATTTAACCTTACTATCACCAGCTGTGCAGAAATCCTCATCGACCTCCGATATTGTTGCAGGAGAGATTAAAGATCAGACACCCTCGCTTCAAAGTTTACAAAATTCCCTAGACAAAATTCAAGAATTTATGATAAAACAATAGGAGTCCTCTAACCAAACTCAAAAAACTATAATTAAAAACCATCAGGAGACACAAAAAAAAATTCGAGGAAGTAAATGAAAATTTTGCCAAATTTAATAATATAATAGAAAGTGTTAAAGAAGCAGTAGACCAACAGGAAATTAAAATACAGCAAGTGGAAGAGACAACCGAGGCGAATAAGTTAAGATTAACTAAAAACGAAGAAGACCTCAGGAGGGTAAACAAAGATTTAGAAGGGGCCATTGCACAATTAGAATTTGAAAAAGCCTCATTTTATCTTAGGCTACAAAATATACCAGAAGAAAAAGGGGAGAACTTGTTTGCGACCGTAGTTGAACTCTTTGCTGAAGAGTTAAAAATAAACGAAAACGAACTAATTAACCACGTAGACGAGGTATATCGAGTGCAAACTAATTACGCACGTCGCCATCAACTCCCCAGAGAGGTCCACCTTAGATTCACTAAAAAAACCCTGAGGGATGAGATATATAGGAACACCAGAGGGGTCTTAACGTATAAAGGAAAAGACATCATTGTATTGAAACAAATACCTAAAAGAATTAGGGAACGAAGGAGGGATTACCATTACTTTACAAACAAATTAATAAAAAACGAGATACAATTTAGATGGTTAGTGCCAGAGGGGGTAATGGTAACGTGGAAGGGGAAGAAAATAAATATAGAAACACTAGAACAAGCAGACAAATTTATTCGAGAACATCTGAAGAAAGAAGGGGAAAGTAGCACGGAACTGGAGACAACAAGCCAAGAGGAGGGAGAGATAGAGGAAGAGAGAACAGACAAGATAAGCAAGGGGAAAGGGGGGAAAACAGAAAACTATAGAGAGCTTAGAAGCAGCAAAAGGGCAAGATAGTTGACGAAGAATGAATAAAGAAATTAAATTATTTTCGGTGAATATAAATGGAATGAACTCTCCTCAAAAAAGAGGACAAACATTTACAAAACTAATAAAACAAAATCTAGATGTAATATGCCTTCAGGAAGTCCATGTAAAGAAAAAGGATAAGAAAGTATTGGAATACCCGAAATTGGGGAAACTATTCACATCACTTGCAAATGAAAAAAAAAAGAGGAATTGCACTATATATTAAAAGCTGGTTAAATCCAAAAGTAATTGACAGTGATGAAGAGGGTAGAATACTTATAATAGAAATCGAAATTAATTTAAAAAAAAACAAATTTAATTGTGATTTATGCTCCCAATAAAGACCAAAAATCTTTTTATAAAAAGTTGTACCAAAAAATAATAAAAATTGAAAAAGGAAACATTTGTGTGATTGGGGACTTTAATATAATAATAGATTACGACAAAGACTATAAAGGTAAAGAAAAGAGTAAAAAGAAAAAAACTATACCAGAAAAACTCAAAGATATTATAGAAGAATTTAAGTTAAAGGATACATGGAGGGAAAGACACAGGGATGAATGTAAATATACTTATTATTCACACCCACACGACTCATGGTCTAGATTGGACATGATATGGACAAACATAGAATTACAACAAGAGATAATATCAGCAGAAATAGAACCTAACTTTTGGGCAGACCACAATCCAGTAAGTATTGTAATTAGAGGAAACCAAACCAAAAAAAATAGATGGACAATGAATACAAAAATTATACAAGAAAACAAATACAAAGAATTTTCAAAAAAAGAATTAGATATCTTTCTAGAAAAAAATTGGAATAAAGACACAACCATACAAAATATATGGGACACAACCAAAGCATATATAAGGGGGATAACCATTGCATACACTAGTAAAAAAAATAAGGATAAAAATAGGGAGATGAGAGAAAATCAAAAAGAATTAGAACAAATAGAAGCCGAATGGATAAAAGATCCAAAAAAAATCGAACTAAAAGAAAAAAGAGATGTAATTAAACACAAGATTAACTTGATAGCACAGGAAGAAATAGCCCAAAAAATCAAAAGTGTAAAACAAAACTACTTCGAACACGCAAACAAACCGGGAAGGTGGCTTGCCTATAAAATTAAAAAACAGAAAGAGAAGAAATATATCCAACAACTGGAAGATGAAAAGGGGAAAAAACAAATTGATATAGAAGAAAAAAAAGATAATACAAAACTATTTTCAACAGCTATATAGGAAAGATGATATAAAAGAGGAAGAAATAGATCAATATTTGAACGAGATTGAACTACCCCAAATATCGGAGACCAACATAGATAGAATGGATAAAACCATAACTATGACAGAATTAGAGCTAGCAATTAAAAAACAAAACAATAACAAAACCCCAGGAGTAGATGGAATACCAGCCGAATATTACAAAGAAATATACGAACCAGTCAAAAAATTATTACTACAGATGCTGAATGAGGTGCTAGATAAAGGAGCAATGCCTGAATCCTGGAAGGAAGGGTTAATAACACTAATACCAAAAGATTTGGAACAAAGATATTTAATAAAACAATACAGACCAATTGCATTACTAAACTCAGATTACAAAATTTTCACAACAATATTAGCAGAAAGGTTTAAAGGGATAATTAACGAAATCATACATACGGACCAGAACGGTTTTTTACCAAACAGAAATATAAAAAATAATCTGAGAAACATTATAAATATTTTAGAATACTATGAGGCAAACCCAGGAAAGAATTTGGCATTAATATTTTTAGATGCGGAAAAAGCATTCGATAATTTGAATTGGAATTTCTTTATTAAACAACTGACCAAAATGAAATTTAAAGAAAAATTTATAAAAGCAATCAAGACGATATACTCTACACAATCGGCAAAAGTTATAATAAACGACCAATTAACGCAAAATATAAAAATAGAAAAGGGAGTACGGCAAGGATGCCCCCTTTCCCCATTAATATTTATTTTGGCCATAGAAATCTTATTAAATCAGATAAGGTTAAATAAAAATGTTAAAGGATTAAATTTGAAAGGACAAGAATACAAAATTCAGGCATTTGCCGATGATCTAGTATTCAATATAGAAGATCCAATTGAATCAGGGGAAGTTTTATTAAAAGAGATTACTGAATTCGGAAAAGTAGCAGGACTTAAAATTAATAAACAAAAAACCAAAATACTGACAAAAAATTTAACAAATACAGAGAAGAAAATATTAGAAGACAGATTAGGCCTACAAATAGTAAAAACAGTTAAGTATTTGGGAATAAAATTAACAGCAAAAGCAATCACAATAAAGGAAGATAATTATACGGTTTTAATAAAAAAAATAAAAAAGAAATTAGAAAAATGGAACAAATTGCCTATCTCGCTCATAGGTAGAATCTCAACAATAAAAATGTCCATCTTACCCAAGATTCTATATCTATTTAGGACGATTCCAATTATATTAAGAAAAGACTTTTTTCAAAAATTAAATAGAATGATTACAAAATTTGTCTGGGCCGGAAAAAAACCTAGAATTAGAATACAATATCTTCAAGATAATATCAAACAAGGAGGATTTGCACTACCAGATTTCGAATTATATTATAATGCAGCAATTATGGATTGGTTGAAAGATTGGTTTAAATTGGAAAATAAAAGACTATTAATACTGGAAGGACATGATATGAGAACAGGGTGGCATGCTATCCTCTGGGAAAATAAAGAACAAATACATAGTTATTTCAAACAACATATAATAAGAAACTCGCTATACATAACTTGGAAAAAAATCAAAAAAATGTACTACCACCAAATCCCCAAATGGTACTCGAGCTTAGAGGCGACGGTATACCCAAACTCAAGAGAACTAAACAAAATGTTAAATTATTATCAAACATTAGAAAAAAATGGGGAATTAAAAACCAGGGAACAATTAGAAAAAATTGGAATCAAAATTGATTGGTGGGCGTATAACGTAATTAAATCAAAATATCAAGAAGGGAAAAGGAAGGAAATACAAATAAAAGAGATAGAATTAGATAAGATAATTTTAGGCCAAGAAAAGAAAATGATTTCCAAAATATATAGATATATGCTACACTACAAAATGGAGGAACACATAGTTAAAAATAGTATACATAGTTGGGGCAAAAATTTTGGTTATAGCATAAATTTAGATAAGTGGGAATCAATTTGGATCAAAAACTATAAATTAACAAAATCTACAGCTTATAAGGAAAACATATACAAAATGTATTATAGGTGGCACCTTCCACCGGCAACGTTAGCCAAAATGTATAAAGGAACAAGCCCAAAATGTTGGAGGTGTAAAAAAAATGGGGACCTACAACCACATTTGGTGGACCTGCCCCAAAATGAAAAAATTCTGGAACAAAATGCAGAATTGGATAGAAGAGATTTTACAAATGAAGATAAATAAAAAACCTGACGCCTTTCTCCTGGGAATTATAGATCAAAAAATTGAAAAAAACAAACATTACTTATTAATTCATATATTGACAGCAATTAGAATAACGATAGCTCAAAATTGGAAGCAACCCGAACCACCTGAAGACGATTTGATAATTAAAAAAATATTAGACTGTGCTGAATCTGACACACTAACAATTAAATTAAAAAATAAAGAAGATTCCGAACATGATAAAACCTGGATACATCTTTATAACTGGTTTAAGAAAAGAAATAAAACTCAAAAGAAAAAACCAAATTAACAATACTTTATATCCTTTTTATTACATAGAAAAAAAAAATACAAAAGACATATATACAAAAACCCTTTTTATAAAGAAAGATCTGTATGATATTAAAGAAATTGAATGAGAATAAAAGAAGGCGGATAAGAAAGAATTAAATTATTTAAAGAACAGTGACAACCTACAAGAGAAAATGGTATACGCTGAGGACACAACATACTTCACCAGAAAATAATTTAAAATCAAAAATCATTAAAAACTTACCTCCTGAAGGGAATACAAGTACAAATATTATAAAATATGCTAAGTGAATAGTTATTGTTATTAATGTACTTAAATAAGCAATTAGATCTTTTTTTAAGAATATTTTTTTTGTTTGTCATGTTTGTTTGTTTGTTTATTTGTTATGCGTTGATTTAGCCTTGTATTAATATAAAACATATATTGTATGTAAATGTGTATATATTTGTAATAAAAAAATTTCTAAAAAAAAAAAAGAATATGAATAATTTATGCCAAATGCTTGGTAATAAAATCTATATCTATATCTATATCTATATCTATAACTCTATCTATCTATCTATCTATCTATCTATCTATCTATCTATCTACCTACCTACCTACCTACCTACCTACCTACCATCCATCCATCCATCCATCCATCCATCCATCCATCCATCCATCCATTTATCTATCTACTATTCTTCTCAAAAAAGCCATAAAGTCTTATAGTTAGCTTGAAGTATAACTTTGAAGCAGTGATGGCATATAAAAAGCATGTTTTGTAGAAAACAGAAAATGCTTGGAGTTAGTTTAGTTCTGTAAGTGTACCATTCTGAGGAGTATTCAAGTTGACCGCCAGCCATAGTCAACCAAAAATAAATAGAAACAAATTTTAAAATGTACAATTACAATATACTTACACGCATAATAAAAGTATTAATATTATTGTTAATATTATTGTCAAAAAGCTAATACTATACAGAATTATGTTTTGAACTTAACTAAAAGGAGTATAGGTGAGTTACCGCGAGAATTAATGTGAATTGCAGGACACACACACACACAAAGAATAGCTGATTTACCAAATGGGTATTTGCAGCTGTGGGCAGGCAAATCTCTGGTAGCAATAAATCATTGGTGCCTGCCTCTTGATTAGTTTCAGCGTTATCATTTCCCTTCATTCTCTACTTCTAAGTTGCTAATGTATATACTGCAATAGTCCACTTTAAGAAGACGCTGACACAATCTAGGCCCATTTCTCCCATCCCAAACCTGCCCTTCAGAAAATGACTAACTACAAGTCTTCATCACTTCAATTTTTTTTACTTGCTTCCTAGTTTATCTGCACATAAACAACCAAGCTCAGAAAGTTCCAAGGACTCCACCTTTGTACTTACTGTTAGTGTGAAATCATAGCAGTCTGGGAGTTCATGTTGTCGAATGGTCTGGAGATTAATGGCCTTCAGTTTGAACGTGAGTGTCAGAGTTACAAGTCTAGAACAGAGACCGGAGCTTTATTTCACCATTACCAAAAATGTTCAAGAATGCCAGCAACTTTTATTTCTCCTCACCTCTGGAAGTCCAAAGTGAAATTGAAAGGAGTCTTCCTCAGTGTCCCATTTTCCAGAGGTAGTATTGGCTCCACATAAAGACACTCTGTGGGAAGACAGATGCTTTACGGCATATAGAAAATACTCAATATTTAATACGATGAGGAAGACATAAAATCAGTAATAAGGAAATTAAATTGTCTGGTCACTAGTAGTCTTATCTAAATAATACGAGATGTAAAATCTTTCTTCATACTTGCAAGAAAAAAGCAGCTATGTTTTTTCATTAATTTAATGCATATATTTACTGAACTTCTGCCTTATGGGAATTCTTATTTGATAAAGAATCCCTGGAAATATCTGTTAGTTAAAAATTAACCCAAAAAGGAAATTTTATACTTGATCCACAGATCAGTACCCTAATACTCTAATTTCTATGGTTACAGGCCCTTCTACTTATGACTGTAGAATGATGTTTCAATGCAGTTATAAATTACTTCCATCTGAATAAAATGAAGAAACAGTAATTCAGAAAGTTCTTGTACTGTAATTATTTGTATATGTTACACATTGGTTCATGTAATTGCATACATATATCAAGAAAAGACCCTCAATCTTTCAACAGTCCTTTAATATCTTTCAAACCCAAGAGGTTTAAGCTAAGATATCCTTACAGAATTCAGCTTTTGGTATTGTTTGGAAATGTTGTGCACATATGTTTACTATTTCCAAACTCTACAAATAAGTCACAATGCTTCTGAATTCTCATAACAGACACTACCAATAATTCTCTATGTTCAGTAATCAATATTCATGTTGAACAGTTAAGACTGTCCACTCAAATTTATTCACAAAGTTTCAGAGGGCAGTAGAGTCAGCAATATATTTCGGTATTTGCCTAAAGCACATAAACATGAATGGCTCAGGCAGATAAGCTAACTGGATTTGTAAGTGCATTGTAAGGTGACATTTTCTTCAATACTTCAGGGCAAAAGTAATAGCGCAAAATAATCCACACAGCAAACATTTATGTCATCCAACAGGTTACTAATGCTTTCTATCACATGTCTACAGTCTGAGGGCACTGCCTCACTTTTCCTAATAGTAAAGTTCACCCTGAACCTGAATCACCAATTAGTGTTGGTAATGTTTGCAACGTTGAGTTGGCAAGACACTTTTGTGGATGAGGGACATCAATTGCTTCAATTTTGATTATACTACAATATCTTGCAAGTAGATGCACCCTTAACTCTTTTCAATAATTACCAGTATGAAGAACCTGCTTCAGATACTATAAAGTCAACACACTGGGCTATGAGTCAGCCATTTTTATCAGCAGGGTATCAGGCCACTTGGAAACTAAGCCACGTACACCCTAAAGGTGCTTTTTTAAAGAGGCACCTGGACTTTCTGGTTTTTCTTTGAAGATGTTCTGTTTCTCATCCATGAAGCTTCTTCAGCTCAGAGTTGAAGAAGCTTATTGGAGGAGAAGCAAAACATCTTCAAAGAAAAACCAGAAAGTCCAGTTACTTCTTGAAAAAGCACCTTCAGGACAACCATAACCTGGATGACTGAGAATCTCCATAGATATAAACAATGTACATCTATATGGAATATACAAGGTCTGACTGAAGCTGACATCATTTGAGTGAAATGGGGCAAGGAATTAAATGAAGCACCACTACTGCAGTTTTCATGACTTAAACAAGACTCTAATGTACAAGTAGTCCTCACTAATCACAGTTACTAAGTGATATAGTCATAAAGTGAAACATCACGACAGTTCCACTGCAGTCATTAACCAAATCACCTCAGGTTGTTAAGCAAAATGGCATGTGACTTTTGTGACTTCCTGGCATTTTCCACAATGATTCTGCTTGTTGGAAACAAGCTGAGAAGGTGACAATGGATGTTGCAATAGCTGCAAGTTCAGGGATTGGTCTTAAATATACCTTTTCACTGTTGTCATAACTCTGAACTGTTACTGAATGAAGCAATTGCTAAATGAGGACTATCTGCAGTAGTTGAGTTTCTTCCTGTACAAATAAAATATCTGAAGTGTCTACCCATTATATTGTAATGATACTGGAAATTACTATGTGTTTGCTTTTAAACACTATGACTTTGCTCAAGTTGTCTCTCTTTCTGACCTCCGCCCACCCCACTCTCATTCTCCTTTCTCTCACACACACAGAAACAATCTATCTGATTTGAGTAGTTCAGTATATCACCAGTTTCAATTTCTGGGTCAATATCGACAGTGTCATTTCCTGTGCTGATAATTCCTCTCTTGTAGAAGTACTGACATATTGCCATGGGCGTCTCTTCTGATCCTTTCTTTTCATAGGCGTGATTTCCAACCGAATTAGCACGCAGCTGTAAGAACTAAGCGACAAGGTACAACCAGTTAATGGAGCTGCCTGATAATTAAAACTGAACTAATTGGAGACGCAAGAGAATGGAACATACTGCTTTTCAGATTTATTGATCTCATGAATAGAATTACAGACTAAGGTTCAAATAAAACTCGGTGAAATGGATTCACTCATAGAAAACCTCATTTTATGGGCCAATTGCCTGTGTTACCTTTATCTCATGAGGTTATTATGGAATTAAAAGGTCTCCATCTCTTGCCTCATTAGAGCCAATGCAAGCTCCATGGTATAGGAAACCAATGTGATTTTCCTTCCATTCATATCTGTTTACATATACTGACTTGGCTTTTTTCAAGCTTAGTTTAAGTTCAGTGTACAATATTTTATAAAATACTAGCTGAAAACCCAGCGCTACACAGGTATTTATAGACGTCAAAGCATTTGTCTGACAGGGAGCCATTGAGAAGGGTCTTTTTGCCCCCTACTCCCATGCCTATCACCCCTGCCCTCCCCCTTCCCCCTCCCATGCGATCTTCTTTCCCGCCCTTTCTACAATCTTGGCACTTTGCCCCAAATCCACCAGGGGGCACCGTCTGCCTCTGACAGGGAGCCACTGAGAGGGGCCTTTCTTCCCCCTACCCCCATACCCATCACCCCTGCCCTGTCCCTCTCCCCTCCAATGCACTCCTCTTTCCCACCCTTTCTACAATCATGGCACTTTGGCCCACCTTCTGTCAAGAGAAGGGAATATCAGGTGCTTTCCCATTGGTCCAGTGGAGGGCAAATGTCATGGCTGGCTTTCCAGAGGAAGCTGTGATAGAAGTGACATCACAGACAATGTCCTCTCTAGGACGCTGCACTCGCTCTCATTAATGGCCCAGGTGTTTCAGAGTTATGCAGGAACACATATACACACTAAGGGGTGCTAGGGTGTCTTACTCCCACAGTATTTGTTTCCAGAGGGTAAATCATCTGTGTACCAAGTTTGTTTAAAATTGCTTGAGCCATTCCCGACTTATGCTGGAACATACAGCCGATAGATGGATGGATGGATGGATGGATGGATGGATGGATGGATGGATGGATGGATGGATAGATAGATAGATAGATAGATAGATAGATAGATAGATAGATATAGATAGATATAGATAGATAGATAGATAGATATTACCTGGTTTATTGCGAAAGAGATCTGGTCATAGACCTCTGTTTGCGTGTACACTGCATAGGTGTCATCCATGCTGTCCATATAACCTTTCAGGAATAGATGCTTAAAGGATACGTGTTTTCTTCTTTAAATGTAACCACCATTTGATTGCTTAACCCAAAAACTACAAGCTGAAAATATCAATAGAAAAGGAATTCTTCAGCTAAAATACTCAAAAAATCCATTCTGACCACAAGTACATTAAATTTTTTAATTGATGGAGCATTCGTAGCTACCATATCTTTCAAAGTATAAGACACACTGGAGTATAAGACGCACCTTAGTTTTGGGGGAATAAAATAGGGGGGGGGGAGAATCAACCTATCAGGTATTCATCTGGCTTGTGTTCTTAGTCAGTTCAGGTTCAACACATTATTTTATCTCCTGGTTAGGGCTGAAAAAGCCTTTTTCAGAGGGGGTAGGAATGAAAGCAAGCCTGCAAAGATTTAGGGCTGGAAAAAACCTTCTTCAGAGGGCATAGGAAGCAGAGAAGATTGTCAGCACCTTGCTAGGGCTGGGGGAAAAGCTTTCAAAAAGTAACATTCAAAGTATAAGTCACACCCAAATTTTCAGCTTCTTTTAGGGAGGAAAAGGGTACCTCTTATCTGTATATTCCAAAAAATACAGTAGTTCTACCAACATTCCCTACTCATTCTCTTGGTAGTTTCATTTTACTCTGAGAGTGTGAAAGGTAAATAAATCAGGAATTGAAAATATAGGACAAAAGAACTGGGTACCATCCTTCCGATTTTACAACTTTTATTTTCATTCAGTGGTCAAAGACTCCTCCTATATTTATGTAACTATACAGTATTCTTGTTACACAGTTCAATATCATGACTATTTTATTCTTTTTGATCTTGGATCTGTTTTGCTGAATAATAATAATGAATCGAGGCTGCAGTTCAGTTCCAAGTCAAGCCCCGCTCTGGCGCACGTCACATTAACGCAGTTCGCAAATGCTCCTCTTCCAGTTCTAGTTCAATATTAGTATAGTTCATATTGGACATTTTCATACTATATTCTGAACACACAGATTTCCTTATAGTTGGTGAACAATGAGCATTTAATTAGTAGAAGGCTGAAGAGTGACATATATAATACTGAAATGAAACTGCAGCTATAATCTTGATATTGTTCATTGTCTCCACTTGACTAATAGCCTATTCTGTTCATTACCCCAATCCACCATCCATCAAATATTTGGACTAAAGTTCTATAATTCCTAAACGAGATAGCTATGTTAGCTGGCACTTATGAAAGTTCTTCCGCAACACAGAGGGAGAACATATGATGAAGATACATATAATATTATTAAATTTGCCAATACTAAATACAGTAATACCTCGTCTTACGAACTTAATTGGTTCCGGGAGGAGGTTCATAAGGTGAAAAGTTCATAAGATGAAACAATATTTCCCATAGGAATCAATGGAAAAGCCAATAATGCGTGCAACCCCATTAGGAAAAACCAAAACATTAAGGCTTTTTTAAAAAAACAGCTGTGGGCAAACGAAGCTGAGGCGAACGGAGTGGGGGGAGGGACAGCGAGAGGTGGCAGTCCCAACGAAGCAAGGCGAAAAGAGCCTCTCTTGAGCTCCATCGGTCTTTCCGTCCTGTTTTTGCCCACCCCGTTCTGCTCATTTTCCCCACACCTTTCTCCTCTTGAGCTCCATGAGTCCCTCCCGTTTTTGCCCACCCCGTTCTGTTCATTTTCCCCACACCTTTCTCCTCTTGAGCTCCATGAGTCCCTCCCATTTTTGCCCACCCCGTTCTGTTCATTTTCCCCACACCTTTCTCCTCTTGAGCTCCATGAGTCCCTCCCATTTTTTGCCCACCACTTTCTGCTCATTTTCCCTGCACCTTTCTCCTCTTGAGCTCCATGGGTCCCTCCCGTTTTTACCCACCCTGTTCTGCTCATTTCCCCACCTTTCTCCCCTCTTGAGCTCCATGGGTCCCTCCCGTTTTTACCCACCCTGTCCTGCTCACTTTCCCCACACCTTTCTCCTCTTGAGCTCCATGGGTCCCTCCTGTTTTTACCCACCCTGTCCTGCCCATTTTCCCCACACTTTTCTCCTCTTGAGCTCCATGAGTCCCTCCCGTTTTTGCCCACCCTGTTCTGCTCATTTTCCCACCTTTCTCCTCTCTTGAGCTCCATGAGTCCCTCCCGTTTTTGCCCACCCTGTTCTGCTCATTTTCCCACCTTTCTCCTCTCTTGAGCTCCATGAGTCCCTCCCGTTTTTACCCACCCTGTCCTTCTCATTTTCCCCACACCTTTTTCCTCTTGAGCTCCATGAGTCCCTGCCGTTTTTGCCCACCCAGTCCTGCTCATTTTCCCACCTTTCTCCTCTTTTGAGCTCCATGAATCTTTTCTTCCCGTTTTTCCCCACCCCACTCTCCTAATCTCCCCCACACCTTTCTCCTCCCTTGAGATCCATGAATCTTTTCTTCCTGTTTTTGTCCCCCCAACTCTGTCCATTTTTGCGATCCTGGGATTTCCCTACAGCATCGCGTTTTTGCGGAAGTCAGGAGGTGGGGTTTCCCATGGAGGGGAGCCTCGGGGGATCCCAGGATTGCAAAAACTTGGAACTAATGTCTGGAGGCGGGGCATCCCAGCAGCTGTGGCATGTTCATAAGGTGAAAAAAGTTCGTAAGAAGAGGCAAAAAAATTCCAAACTCTGGGTTTGTATCTCGAAAAGTTCGTATGACGAGGGGTTCCTATCATGAGGTACCACTGTACTTGACAAAAATATTTTCCTCCAAAATACTCAGTGTGTAAGAATACAGGTCATTTCAATACTGACAGATGATCCTTGATTTACAATCACAATTATGACCAAAATTTCTGTTGCTAAGCAAGGCAATTATTACATGAGTTGTACCTGATTTTATTTTTTAAAATGGGGGGGGGGAGCATGGTTTTTAAATGAATCACTGCAGTAATTGATTGAATTATGCTAAATAAATCCAGCTTTCCCTATTGACTTTGCTTGTTGGAATGACTTTGCTTGTTGGAATGACTTTGCTTGTTGGAAGCCAGCTGGAAAGATTGCAAATGCAGGTCACATGTTTCTAGGATGCTGCAAGCATCATTAGTATATGCTGGCTGTCAAGCGCCCAAATTCTAATCATGTGACCATTCCCTTGTAACTTTAGACAGTTGCTAAACAAATGGTTATAAGTCGAGGACTGCCTGTATTAAGGTCTGAAAGTTTCAAATACCAACCGTACAGATGGTTCTAAAAACACAAGTCTCTAAAGCAGCAGTAAATCAGAGGTTGTCACTCAACTGGTTATAATTTCTTGAATTTATATAGCAGTAGCTAAAAATGTGTAAGTAATAATTGTACTGCAGCTGTGTATCTCACCTGGATAGTGACCATAGCTATTTTCAGAATTTGTATGCCCAGCTTCCACGGTTTCCTTCCTCGGGCCCAGAATTTTTCACAGGGATTCATAAAGAAAAATTTAAGTTTTCTTCTTAACTGATCTTCCAGAAGCTGGCACATTGATGCATGATGTTTTACACTGTATAAATGCTCATCATCCTGAGTACTGCAGCTGCCTACAAGCACTTCAGGATTTTCCATTGCTGGAACAGAAAAAAACATTAGCAATATTGGAATGATTAACCAAAAATGCTATGCATGTATTTGTGAGCATATCTAAAACTCAAGGTGTGATTGTCTCCTTTAACAATGAGAGTTTCAACTCTAAACTACAAGTATTACAGCACCTTCCATGCCAACTTATAGCCCATCGATTTTATTTCATCAACTAATCACAGCAGTGAAAAAGATATTAACAGTGAAGAAAAATTAGTTCTCCCACAGTTCTCATGTTCCTATCATAAAAAGCACTATTTTTGGAACCAAACATAAGAAGGTTTTTTCCATAAACACATTATTTTGTTTATCAGTTTTCCTGTTAAGATTTTACAGGATATTGTTTCAAGAGTTATTGCTCAAAAAAATCTTACACATTTCTCCTATCCTCCCCCTCTCTTACATGCACATTTATCCTTGGCTCTTGCTTGATTTCTGCGCCGTCATAAAATGGCTGAGAATCACAGTTTCTGAATGGTCTAGAAGTCCAATAATGAATAACTGTGGGTTCTTTAAGACATGTGTATTATATGGAACTCCATTCTATGTCTTACCATCATACAGATCACACTTTCAGAGAAAAGTCACAGAACAAACCAATTTTTAAATCCAATTCCTTGAAATGCTGTATGCTAAGAAACTTTAGCACATTGAGGGAGTTCCATAAACAACTTCCTGGGGTTTTTAGTATTAGGAACCCTAGAAATTACAATATATTCAGTTTGTTCTTAGAGTACAAATGTCACAGAATCTGCTTAAACTTCCTTCTAGTTCTATTGACCCTCTAGTTCCACAGAAGGCATGTGAATTATTTAGTTCTGTATTTGCAACATTGGCCTTAATGTATTACAAATTGTTTGTAGAGGACAACAACAATACTGAAGATACCAGAAAACCAGGTTAACTAAATTCAAAGAATTTATTATTGAGAATTGTATGGTGCTCAAGAAATATAATTGCATTATTGGTATTGCTATGAAAAACAAAAGAAGCAATATTTGGGGAACAGATTCCTGCACATATGAAGGACAAATAAGTTAATCTATAAAGCAGTAGCTCACTTCTCTTCTCTTTCTCTCTTCTTCCCTGGTTCAGGATCTATATTATAAGTGGCAGATTCCTCAATTCATCTCTTTCTCTCTCAAAAAGCACCAACGCACAATTGATATGTTAAGATAAATGGGAGGAAAATCATTGTTATCTCATTTGACACTGGCATTTAAATGGGAAGTGATTTTGTGCTCATTCGAAAGCAGTACAAAAATATTTTCATATATTAAATTATTTTGTGGGACCTATCATATTTGTGCAAGGTGACTGTCTATTCCACAGAATTATTAATGTCATATCGATCCTGTAATACTGCCAACCCAACAGGGATGCTCATAATCTCATAAGATACAGTAAAACCCATGCAAAACTGGGGCTAATTTGGGCCGATCCCAAATTATTTATATAAATGTTGCAGTCAACTTATCAAATATAATGCTAAACATTCTCTTTATTGATTTCAATTGCCAAATCAGAGCCAGAGGAAGTAACTGTATGCAGAGTTAATTAGTGAATATACAGTCAATTTTTGATATCATCATTTGAAAGTAATACACTGCTTCCGAACTGATTTAACTGTTGCTCATAAAATCATACATCACAATGTACTCCCTATTGGCGACTACTTCACCTTTAACCACAACACCACAAGAGCATGCAATAGATACAAACTAAATGTAAATTGCACCAAACTAGACTGCAGAAAATACGATTTCAGCAATAGAGTGGTCAAAGCCTGGAATTCACTACCGGACTCTGTTGTTCCTTCCCCCAATCCCAAAATCTTCAACCTTACATTATCTACAATAGACCTCTCCCCTTTTCTAAGAGGCCTGTAAGGGGCGTGCATAAGTGCACCTTTGTGCCTATCGTTCCTGTCCTAATGTCTTTTTATCTTTTCTATCTCTACATTATACTTATATTATGTTAAACATACTACAATACAATACAATACAATACTACATTTGTATGACAAATAAAGTAAATAAATAAATAAATGAACGAACGAACGAACGAACACACAAACAAATAAATAAATGAACGAACAAACAAACAAGCAAACAAATAAATAAATAAAATAATCAGAATTCAGAAAAATCTTCACAGAACGGGAAGGCAATAATGTACCGGTAATCAAATCCTTGAGTTGAATTTTATTCCTGATGACAACATAGGTAGATTCATAAAGTGGTAGATTTAGCTGGCCATCTATGGTTCGTCAACACTATTATACGAGTGTCTCATAAAAGCAGAATCTAAATTTCTGACACTAAGTCTCAATTCTAGCCACTGATGATTATTATACCATACCCTATAACTAAAATCCATTTCAAAAAACTGAACTGTTCCAAGCTAAAATTAAAAAGCCAGATGAATTTGAAAAAGGGGCTATGATTAACTTGCATCACTCAGTTGAAGTTAAAAACAAAGTTCTAGAAAGCTTTTGTTCATTCACTTAGATATGCAAGTACAGTATTTTAACTTTTTCCACAATTTTGAAAATTATTCAACTATCCTTCAAATAAAAAATAGCCTCCAGAAAGATGTGGATTTTTTTTTCTTTGTAGTTATTCAGCATCCTCATGTTTGTGGGAATGATAAATAGCCATGATTCATCTGCATAACCAATAACATAGTGTCATTCATTAAAATGATTTCAAAGAAAGGACATATAAAATTAACATTACCTCTATAATGTAACATAAGGCAACAATAATTCCATAACAATTTTAATCTGAATGGAAGGAACATATTTTAGAATCATCCAGAGTTTTTTTTTAAATTTAACAACTCTCTAACTCAGTGATGGCGAACCTATGACACGTATGTAAGCACTGACACACGTAGCCATTTTCGGTGACATGCGGCTGGAGAAACGGGGAGCTTTAGGGCAGCGGTCCCCAAACTACGGCCCGCTGAGGCCATTTACCCGGCCCCCGGCAACGTACGAGATTTTACCATAAGCTCCCGATTCTCCCCTCCACTCTGCTGCTGAGCGTCTGGCGGCGGCAAGGAAGAAAGCCAGGGGGCGGGGAGGAAAGCATCCTATGGCAGAGCAGCAGCAGTTCCTCTCCCTGAAGGCGAGAAAGAAATTGGCCAATTGCAGGCCCGCTTTCCTCCCCGCCCCCTGGCTTTCCTCCTCCTCCTCCTCCAGACGCTCAGCTGCAGACCGTCTTGGTCCCTCCAGTGCCGCTTTTTTGCTTCTTCGCCGCCCCGCGGGAAGCCTGGAATCCCTGCAAGAGCGGCTGGAGGGGGCCGTAAGCAAGCCATCAGGACCCCCACGCACTAACTTGTTGACGGCCATGCCGTCCCGGATCGCGGGGAGGGAAGCTCTTCTCCCGCCAAGCGACGGCGAGGCCCTCCCAATGCTTGCCCGCCCAGGCCTCGCACTTGGAGCCGGGGCGACGGGCCTAGCCTCAGCTTACTTGGCCCTGGCGCGGCCGAAGCGTGGGGCGGAGTAGGCGGCGGCTGTTTCAGGCCCGCCCCCGAGCTCAGCTTCCTTTGGCTTCCTTCGAGGCAAAGCTGCAAAGCTCACCTGCTGCCTCGAAGGAAGCCAAAGGAAACTCAGCTCAATGAGGATCGGCTGTTGGTCTCTTCAAGCTGCTGCTGCCCACTGCGGAGATCCCTTCGCCCGAACAGAGGTGGCGGCGGCGGGTTCAAGGGACCAACAGCCGGTCCTTTTCAGGGCTGCGTTGTTGCAGCATCTGAGGCCGCCGCCACCTCCGCCTTCAGGCGAAGGGATCTCCGCAGTGGGCGACAGCGGCAGCTTTAAGGGACCAACAGCCGGTCCTTTTCGGGGCTGCATTGTTGCAGCCTCCGAGGCCACCCACCGAGGAGATCCCTTCGCCTGGAGGCGGAGGCAGCGGCGGCCTCAGACGCTGCAACAACGCAGCACCGAAAAGGACCGGCTGTTGGTCCCTTGAACCCACCGCCGCCGCCTCTGTTCGGGCGCCCCCCCCCTGCCCAGGAAAGAGTTGCAGCAGGAAAGCAGCGCATTTGAAAAGCGCGCTGCTTTCCCGTAAAGCCGGCTTTCCTGGCTGGCCCAGGGCTTTACCGGGCAGCTGGCTTGAGCCTTGTGCCGGTTAGCAAAACCGTCTGCCCGCCAGAGACGTGGAGAGAAAGAAGGGAAAAAGAGGGAGGGAAAGAGAAGAGGAAAGAAGGAGGGAGGGAGGGAGGGAAGGGAGAGAAAAGTGAACGAGAGGGAGAGAGAAAGGGAGGAAGAGAGGAAGGAAGGAAGAGATAAAGGAGAAGAGGAAGAGGAAAAATGAGAGGAGGAGGAAGAGGAGAAGGAAAAGGAGAGGAGGAGAAAGCGGAAGAGGAGAAGGAGAAGGAAGAGCAGGAGAAGGAGAACCAGAAGGAAATGGAGGAGATGAAGAGGAGGAGAAAAAGGAGAGGAGGAGGAAGAGGAGGAAAAGGAGAGGAAGAGGAGGAGAAAAAGAAGAGGAGGAGGAAGAGAAGGAAAAGGAGAGGAAGAGGAGGAGAAAAAGGAGAGGAGGAGGAAGAGGAGGAAAAGGAGATGAAGAGGAGGAGAAAAAGGAGAGGAGGAGGAAGAGGAGGAAGAGGAGAGGAAGAGGAGGAGAAAAAGGAGAGGAGGAGGAAGAGGAGGAAAAGGAGATGAAGAGGAGGAGAAAAAGGAGAGGAGGAGGAAGAGGAGGAAAAGGAGAGGAAGAGGAGAAAAAGGAGAGGAAGAACAGGAGGAAAAGGAGAGAAGGAGGAAGAGAAGGAGGAGAAAGAAAAGGAGAAGAGGAAGAGGAAAAATGAGAGGAGGAAGAGGAGGAAACGGAGAGGAAGAGGAGGAGGAAAAGGAGAGGAGGAGGAAGAGGAGGAAAAGGAGAGGAAGAGTAGGAGAAAAAGGAGAGGAGGAGGAAGAGAAGGAGGAGGAGAAAGAAAAGGAGAAGAGGAAGAGGAAAAATGAGAGGAGGAGGAAGAGGAGGAAAAGGAGAGGAAGAGGAGGAAAAAAAGGAGAGGAGGAGGAAGAGGAGGAAAAGGAGGAAACGGAGAGGAAGAGGAGGAGGAAAAGGAGAGGAGGAGGAAGAGGAGGAAAAGGAGGAATAGGAGAGGAAGAGTAGGAGAAAAAGGAGAGGAGGAGGAAGAGAAGGAGGAGGAGAAAGAAAAGGAGAAGAGGAAGCAGAAGAGGAAAAATGAGAGGAGGAAGAGGAGGAAAAGGAGAGAAAGAGGAGGAGAAAAAGGAGAGGAGGAGGAAGAGGAGGAAAAGGAGAGGAAGAGGAGGAGAAAAAGGAGAGGAGGAGGAAAAGGAGAGGAAGAGGAGGAGAAAAAGGAGAGGAGGAAGAGAAGGAGGAGGAGAAAGAAAAGAGGAGGAGGAAAAATGAGAGGAGGAGGAAGAGGAGGAAAAGGGGAGGAAGAGGAGGAGGAAGAGAAGGAGGAGAAGAAAGAAAAGCAGGAGAGGAAGAGTAGGAGAAGAGTAGGAGAGAGGGAGAGGGAGGGGAAGGAAGGAAAAGAGAGAAAGAGAGAAAAGTGGAAGGAAGAGAGAAGGAAAGAAAGGAAGAGAGAGAGTGAGAGAGAGCAAGAAAGAAAGAGTGAGAGATGAGAGAGGAAGGAAGAGAGTGAGAGAGAGTGAGAGTGTTTTTTTCTCAAGGTGACACACCACCCGAGTTATTCTCGGTTTTTTGGCTAATTTTGACACACCAAGCTCAAAAGGTTGCCCATGACTGATCTAAGTTGTCCAGTTGAAGAAACTTAACACCATTTACCTAAAAAGAAATCTACTGTACAAAGAAAGGGCATATAGATTTAATATTACCTCCACAATAAAACATACGACAGCAATACATTCATATAACTTTCATATAATTTATTTGAATGGGAAGGAAGGGATTTGATTATAATCCAGAAGACATCCAATTGAAGAAACTTTTTAAAATGTTCATTTATCTAAGGAGGAATCGAAAGCAATGCCCATCTATCTAAGAACTTAACCTTAATTAGAATAATGAATATTTCCATTAAGTCAACATAGGCTTCCAGTGATGAATTAAATTCGTTTTTAACAGTCGATCGCTTCTATACACATTACTATTGGAGTGAAAGTATAATTTCTGAAGGAAAAAAGGATGCCACCTTCATGTTTAGATGGCATATGCATTTACGCCCAGAGTCTTTCAAGAGTTGGGCATCATATTATTTATTTCTTATTTATTAATTGGACTTTTATGCCACCCCTCTCCGAGGACTCAGGGTGGCTCACAACACATAATGGAACAATATATAAGGTCCCAAATCCAGTTAATTTAAATTATAATCTTAAAAAAACCCCAAACCATAAAAAGTCAGTCAGTCAGTCTGTTAATCAATCAATGCAATTTTAGAAAAATCGTTCCCTTCAGGTAGCAGCAAAAGTGGGAGGATGCAAACTTAAGAGTTTGTCCCAAATAAAGCATCCCTTTTGAGAAAAATGAACAAACATGATATTAAATAAATATTAAATTATTCTTATTCTTATTTTAAAAATACTCAAAAAATCACCCAATTAAGAGGGAGAAGAGCTTTTTTAGTTCAGCAGAAAGGCTTGGAAAATTTAAATTCAATTCAATACGTTGCTCTCTTCCTCCTTCCAGCCACAACTCTCAGTCCTGGAATTTTATCGCTTCGTCCTTTATCGGTCCTTCATCGAAAAATTATCGGGGCCACCACAAAAAAGCAAGCTCCGTCGCCGGGAAGGGTCTGCCTTAAAAACACGGCCAGACCCTCTCGATGGCCTAGATCCCATCCGAAGCAGCCCCATTTTTTTCGCCTCTCTCTGTGCTCAGGAAGCCTTTTCCTCCCGCCATCCCAAGGAAGGACAGAAGCGCCCGCCGACCCCAGACTCACCTTCCCAAAAGAAAGGCCGCCCTTTGAACCCCTAGAGCCGGGCAGGGGAGGGCCTTTTTTTAAAACTCCTACTTCAGCCCCAGCAGGTGAAGCTGGTTCCTCGAAGCGAACGAGGGAGCGAGCGCCGGGGTTGCCTTACATCGCCGCCGGGCAGAAGAGTCACCTGAGCCGCGCGGCAAAGGCGAAACGACGCAAGCCGTTGGCCGCTTCGGCCTGACTCTGCTGCCACAAAGCCGCGCCTGGGGAGCATCCCCAGAAAAAGCGGGCCGATGAGCAGCCGGCGGAAAATTGCAGGCGGCAGAAGCTGCTCCTCTGCGCCGGCACCACGTGACCGAGGCCGGCTTCTGCCGCCCGCCTCGTCGGCCGCCTCCTCCTCCTCCTCGCCCAAAGGCAAGGAGAAATCCGAGGCCAGTCAGCCGCCCCGCCCGGGCGCAAACCGCAGCAGGCCTAACGGGTTGTTTGGAGAGAAGGCGGCATCTGAGTTCCCTCGCCCCGATTCTCAGCTGCCTTTGTCTCTCTCCAGACCAAATCTCAACCAACAAATGCTCTGTCCCACACATTGGCAAAAAGAACGAGATCACCAAATACAAGCTGAATAAACAAGACCTTGTAAACAACCGTCACTCGTTAAGGACCTTGGAATACAGTACTCATATTCCAAGGCTAGTATGAAAGGCTAGTATGAAAATAAGGAACATAATATCAGTCTGTCAAATATAAATTGAGTGAGGAGAGGAGCCACTCTGGAAATGGACAAAATAAATAAATAAAATAAATAAATATTAAATGGCCTAAGTGTCAAAGCTCACTGCAAGGACATCGCCAAAAAGGCTTCAAGAGTTGTTAACCTAATCCTACATAGCTTCTGCTCCGGTAATCTCACACTACTAGCCAGAGCATACAAAACTTTTGTCAGACCAATCCTTAAATACAGCTCATCTATCTGGAACCCGCATCACATTTTGGACATAAACACTCTAGAAAATGTCCAGAAATACTTTACTAGAGGAGCCCTCCATTCCTCTACTCACAACAGAATACCCTACGCAACTAGATTTACAATCCTAGGTTTAGAAAGCTTAGATCGATGTCAGCTAAAACACGACCTAAGTAGGGCCGCCATCAGGAATTTTGGGGCCCCATACAGCCTGTCTGCCCCCCCTCCCTTCTTCTTTCCCCTTTTCTTTCTTTTTTTTCTCTTTTTGTTTTTCTTTTCCTTCCTTCTTTCCTCCCTCCCTCCCCATCCCCTTCCTTCCTTCCTTCCTTCCTCTTTCTCTCTCTCTCTCTTTCTTTCTTTCTTTCCCTTTCTTTTTTCTCTTTCTTTCTTTCCTTTTTTCTCTTCTTTTTCTTTTCCTCCCTCCTTCCCTCCTTCCTTCCTTCCCTTTTAAATTTTCAAACTGTCTTCTCCATATTCCTGGCTGAGGAATTCTGAAAGCTGCAGTCAACTGTCTGCAGCCATTGTCCAGCCCTGCGCTACGGACCCCTCCCGCCACCCCCTGAAGAGGCTGGGGGCTTCTTTCCAAAGCCAGTGGCAGTGATGCCAGAACCCCCTTCCCTGGGGATGGGAGCGGGGGGGGTGTCTCCCTCGACAAGACCTTCAGCAATACATCAGCCCTGCTGGGCAGGCCTCTTAGCCCCGCCAAAGAAATGGGGGTTAAGGAAGACCCCCACCCCTCACCTTGCCCCAAACACTGGCACTCTGCATAACCCATGCGGGGGCTTTGGCTCCCCATCTGCAGAACAGAAGCTGGGGACCTCTCCCTCCACATACACTGGATCCCTATGGCCCATCCGGGGGCTGGCAAAATAGGTGTGCCCCCCCACCTGCTTTTCTCTCTCTCTCTTTCTATCTCTCTCTTTCTCTCTCTCTTTCTCTTTTTATCTCTCTTTCTCTCTCCTTTTCTCTTTCTTTTTCTCTTTTTGTCTCCCTTTCTCTCTCTTTTTCTCTCTTTCTCCCTTTCTCTCTTTCTCTCCCTCTCTTTATCTTTTTCTCTCCCTTTCTCTCTCTCTTTCTCTTTATATCTCTTTCTCTCTTTTTTCTCTCTCCCAACCTCTCTCTTTCTCTCTTTCTATCTCTTTCCCTCCCTCTCTCTTTCACTTTCTCTATCTCTTTCTCTCCCTCTCTCCCCTTCTCTCTTTCTTTCTTTCTCTCTCTTTCTCTCCCTCCCCCTCTCTCTTTCTCTTCCTCTTTTTATCTCTCTTTCTCTTTTTTCTCTTTTTCTCTCCCTTTCTCTCTCTTTCTCTCCCTCCCTCTCTCTTTCTCTTTTTATCTCTCTCTTTCTCTCCCCCTCCCTCTCCCTTTCTTTCTATCCCTTTCTCTCTCTCTCTCTTTCTCCCCCCATCTTTCTGAAGTGGGGAGGGCCGGGTTGGCACACGGGTGCAAAAGCAAACTACTCTGCCGGCCCGGGCCCAGATCGGAAGGAAGGAAAGAAGGAAGGAAGGAATTGTAAAAGGGGCGATCAAGAGAGGAATGGGTGAATGAATGGATGGAGGGTGGGAAGGAAGGAAGGAAAGAGGGAAGGGACAGGAACAGAGAAAGGGTGCAAAGGAAGCAAGGAAAGGTGTGAAAGGGGAGAGTAAGAGAGGAAGGAGTGAAAGAAGGGAGGGAGGGAGGAAAGAAGGAAGGGAGGAGAATGAAAGCAAGAAATGGAGGGAGGGAGGGAAAGAAAGAAAGAAAGAAAGAAAGGGGGAAGGGACAGGAACAGAGGAAGGAAGCAAGGAAACTTATGAAAGGGGAGAGTAAGAGAGGAAGGACTGAAGGAAGTGAGGGAGGGAAGAAGGTAGGAAGGAGAAAGAAAAGAAGAAATAGAGGAAGGGAAGGTAAAAGAGAGAAAGAAAAAGAGCAAGAAAGAAAGAAAGAAAGAGAAAGAAAGAAAGAGAATGAAAGAAATAAAAAGAGGGGGAATGAAAGAAATGGAAGGAGGGAAGGAAGGAGAGAAAGAAAGAGAAAGAAAGAAAGCAAGAGAAAGAAAAAAGAATGAAAGAGCAAGAGGGAAAGAGAGAAAGAAAGAAGGAAAGAAAGAAAGAAGGAAGGAAAGAAAGAAAGAAGGAAAGAAAGAAAGAAGGAAGGAAAGAAAGAAGAAGGAAAGAGAAAGAAAGAAGGAAAGAAAGAAAGAAGGAAAGAAAGAAAGAAAGAAAGAAGGAAGGAAAGAGGGAAGGAAAGAAAGAAAGAAGAGAAACGAAAGAAAGAAAAAGAAAGAAAGAAAGAAAGAAAGAAAAAGAGAAATGAAAGAAAGAAAGAAAGAAAGAAAGAAAGAAGAAAGAAAGAAAGAAAGAAAGGCAACTCCAAAGAAAGGCTCACTGAGCGGATGCATGAAAAGAGGGAAAGGGATCTCCACTTGCCTCCACCTCGCACCTCGCCCTTCCCACCCGGCCACCCGCGTGCGCTTACCTGCTCCCAGCGCTAGCAGCAGGAAGGCGAGCGAGTAAGCCGGCGCACGCCAAAAAGAAGCCATTGGCTCCGGGCGGCGGTGTTCACGGCCCCCCGGAACCCCCGGCCCAGCACCTCTGGAAGCCGAAAGGCATGGCTCTCTTGCCCTCGCAATCCTCGAGGGAACACAAGGCCGGCGGAGAAGCCAGCCGGGCTCAGCCCTCCCCCCATTTTTTCAATTTGGAAGCCGGTCGGGCGCCGGGGTCCCCCCCATTTTTCAATTTGGCCAGGCCCCTGACGCCAGTCCCAGTAGTACCGGCCTATCGGTGGCCCTGGACCTAAGTACAGTGATCCCCCATTTATTGCGTCCCCAACCATTGCGAACAGGGTACTTCGCTATTTTTCAACCCGGAAGTCAAAATACCATCTACGCATGCGTGCCCGTGGGCACGCATGCGTAGATGGCAACCGGGAGATCAGCTGCTGGGCGGCTTCCCTGAGTCTTCCCCCTCTTGCTGGCGTCAGCGAGGAGTTTCCCCACCGCCCACGCAAACTCCTCGCTGCCGCCCGCCCTTCGCCCGCCCACGCCGTTCATTCTCGCCGCTTTCGAGCTGAGTCCGGGAGCGAATTCGCTCCCGGACTCAGCTCGAAAGCGGCGAGAATGAACGGCGTGGACAAGCCGTTCCTTGCCGTTCGTTCTCGGCGCTTTCGAGCTGAGTCCGGGAGCGAATTTGCTCCCGGACTCAGCTCGAAAGCGGCGAGAATGAACGGCGTGGACAAGCCGTTCCTTGCCGTTCGTTCTCGGCGCTTTCGAGCTGAGTCCGGGAGCGAATTTGCTCCCGGACTCAGCTCGAAAGCGGCGAGAATGAACGGCGTGGACAAGCCGTTCCTTGCCGTTCGTTCTCGGCGCTTTCGAGCTGAGTCCGGGAGCGAATTTGCTCCCGGACTCAGCTCGAAAGCGGCGAGAATGAACGGCGTGGACAAGCCGTTCCTTGCCGTTCGTTCTCGGCGCTTTCGAGCTGAGTCCGGGAGCGAATTCGCTCCCGGACTCAGCTCAAAAGCGGCGAGAATGAACGGCGTGGACAAGCCGTTCCTTGCCGCTTGCTATCGACGCTTTTGAGCTGAGTCCGGGAGCGAATTCGCTCCCGGACTCAGCTCGAAAGCGCCGAGAGCCAGCGCCCCCCCGGACCACCGCCTGTCTCCTGCTGCCCGGTTTAGCCAGGGACACGAGCGGTGAAATGACTTGGAGGAATGTGAAGCTGAAACCGTCCGGTTTCAGCTTCACATTCCTCCAAGTCATTTCGCCGCTCGTGTCCTGGCTAAACCGGGCGACAGGCGGTGGGCTGGGAGCCGCAGGCGAAAGGAGCTCGGGCATTGTTCTCCGGACCCCGCCCGCAGCCTGGAGAGGGAAAGGGCCGCCGCGGGGCTGAGCGGGCGGGGTCCGGAGAACAATGCCCGAGCTCCTTTCGTCTGTGGCTCCCAGCCCACTGCCTGTCGCCCTAAAGCGGGGTGCGAAATGACTTGGAGGAATGGGAAGCTGAAACCGGCCGGTTTCAGCTTCACATTCCTCCAAGTCATTTCGCCACTCGTGTCCTGGCTAAACCGGGCGACAGGCGGTGGGCTGGGAGCCGCAGGCGAAAGGAGCTCGGGCATTGTTCTCCGGACCCCGCCCGCAGCCTGGAGAGGGAAAGGGCCGCCGTGGGGCTGAGCGGGCGGGGTCCGGAGAACAATGCCCGAGCTCCTTTCGCCTGCGGCTCCCAGCCCACCGCCTGTCGCCCTAAAGCGGGGTGCGAAATGACTTGGAGGAATGGGAAGCTGAAACCGGCCGGTTTCAGCTTCACATTCCTCCAAGTCATTTCGCCGCTCGTGTCCTGGCTAAACCGGGCAGCAGGAGACAGGCTTTGAGTTTTTGGCTGCGGGGGGAGAAGTAGGACTTTCCTAACTCCCTCGCCCCGCAGCCAAAACTCAAAGCCTGTCTCCTGCTGCCCGGTTTAGCCAGGACACGAGCGGCGAAGTGACTTGGAGGAATGGGAAGTCCAAATCGGCCGGTTTCAGCTTCCCATTCCTCCAAGTCATTTCGCACCCCGCTTTAGGAGTCAGCGGAGAACGGCGCAACTGTTTTAAAACGATCAGAGCTTTCCAATGAGTCCCGAAGACAAACGTGTCTTCGGGACTCATTGGAAAGCCGCGCGGGTGTTTTTAAAAGGTCCCCGCCGACATGGGGGGCTCGCTAGCACCCCCCCAAACCTGGGTTGGGGGTTCGGGGGGTGCTAGCGAGCCCCCCATGTCGGCGGCGACGTTTTAAAACAGCCCCGCCGCCCCCAATCTTCGGCTCCTCGCTAGCGCTGCGGAAGTTAAAAACATCATCTGCACATGCGCAGATGGTGTTTTTACTTCCGCAGCGCTACTTCGCGAAAACCCGCTCGTTGCGGGGGGTCCTGGAACGGAACCCTCGCAATGAGCGGGGGATCACTGTATAGCCCATAAAATCATCTACTACAATGTCCTTCCTGTCAACGACTACTTCAGCTTCAAACACAACACACGAGCACATAACAGATACAAACTTAAAGTAAACTGCACCAAACTTGACTGCAGGAAATACGACTTTCATAACCAAGTAGTTAATGTATGGAACTCACTACCTGACTCTGTAGTATCATCACCTAACCCCCAAAACTTTACCCTTAGACTATCCACTGTTGACTTCTCCTGATTACTAAGATATCAGTAAGAGGCGTGCATAAGTGCACCAGCATGCTTTCTGTCCCCTGTACCAATGTTTCTCTCTTATTAGTATCACGTATATAAACATTATTATATATTTGTCTGCTACCAATATGTACATGACAAAAACAAACAAATAATAGAATAGAAAAGAATAGAATAGAATAATAGAGCTCCACAAGAAATGATAATTAGTTAAAAAAATTAAGCTATAGCAATATTTTAAGAATAAAAATTGAATTAATTGGTGGTTGGCCCAGGAGACAAAACTAGGGGATTAGGTGACATTAGAGTCATGTAACATAAGCCAAGGTTGTAGAAATTATAAACATAGCAATGAAACAAAAATAATAATTTGAGAAGTGGCACCGCTAGTATGAAAATAAGGAACATAATATCAGTTTGTCAAATATAAATTGAGTGAAGATAGGAGACACTCAGGGAACAGTATTAGAGGGAGGAAGAGGAAGTAGAAGGGGAAGTTAGAGGAGTGAAAAGAAGTAGAAAATATAGAGTGTTAATAGAGGATGAATGGAGGGAAGGAGAAAGGGGAGAGAAGGAGTAAGAAAGTAGGAAGGGGATGAAGGTTGAGAGAGAGGAGTGTTCGGTCAGAATGAAGAATAAGAGTTGAAAAAGGTGCAAAATAAGATATTGGTTTATGAAATATTGAAAATGTATATATATCTTATTGATATATTTTAAGGCGTATATGTTTTGTTATAAAATGGAATTTGTGAAGAGAAAAATAGAATAATAGAGCTGGAAGGTATCTTGGAGGTCTTCTAGTCCAACCTCCTGCTTAGGCAGGAAAGCCAACACCACTTCAGACAAATCGTTAACAAATCTCTTATTTAAAACTTTCAGTGTTGGAGCATTTACAACCTCTGGAGGCAGGTTGTTCCATTGATTGTTTTAGGTATCAGGAAATTTCTCCTTATTTCTAAGTTGCTTCTCTCCTTGATTAGTTTCCACCCATTGCTTCTTGTCCTACCGTCAGGGCTTTGGAGAATAGCTTGACTCTCTCCTTTGTCACAGCCTCTGAGATATTGGAACACTGCTATCATGTCACCCCTAGTCCTTTTCATCAGACTAGATATACCCAGTTCCAGCAACCATTCTTTGCATGTTTTAGCCTCCAGTCCCCTAATCATTTTGTTGCTCTTTTTTGCACTCTTTCTAGAGTCTCAACATTTTTTTAAAATTGTGGCAACCAAAACTGAATGCAATATTCCAAGTGTGGCCTTACCAAGGCATTATAAAGTGGTATTAACACTTTGAATGATCTTGATTCTATCCCTCTCTTTATGCAGCCTAGAACTATGTTGGTTTTTTTTGCTCACTGTAGCGCTCTGCTGGTTCATATTGAAGTTATTGTCCATTAGGACTCCAAGATCCCTCTCACAGTTACTACTGTTGAACAAGGTACCACATGTACTATACCTGTGCATTTTATTTTACTTGTCTAAATGTAGAACCTTACTTTTTTCATCATTGAATTTCATTTAGTTAGATAATGTCCAAATTCAAGTCTATCATGATCCTTCTATATCTTAAGCTTATCTTCTGGCGTGTTGGCTATTCCTGCTAGCTTGGTGTTGTCCGAAAATTTGATGAGTTCTTCATCTATACCCTTATCCACATTATTGATGAATATGTTGAAGAGTACTGGGCTTAAAACAGAGCCATGGGGTACCCCACTGTATATTTCCCTCCATGTAGATGCAGTTCCATTGAGGACTACACGTTGAGTGTGGAGTACTGGATTAAAGTGACTTGTCATTAAACATGCGGCTAACCCTGTTTGGCTAGCCTTACTAGTGCCCATCTGAAATTTGCCCCTGGTGTTTATGGGTTTTCTGCTCTATTGCTCAGTGTTGGTAGACTTACAGAATCTACAACAAAGGAGTACACTTTCAAGCAACTAATGAAGCCTAGGGGGTTTTTTTAGAGAAGCTGTACCCAATCTGGTGGCCTCCATGTGCACTGGACTTGTAACTCCAAGACACATCATACATGAAGGGAATTCTCCATTGTAGAAGCCTGTTCAAAAATATTGAGGACTTCCATCTTCCTGAAATGCCCAATGAGCCATTGAGACTCTGAGCTCTTTTATGGATGAAACATCCCAAAGAGGCAGATCAGAGAAATGCAAGGTAAATAGAGTTGACTTTTTCCTGTCCTGTCCTGGATTATAATTCCCATACTCAAATGAAAATACAAATTATAAAAGTGGAATTCTTCAGGCAAAATAGATGGTTTTGGGGGACTATTTAACCTGCTCATATTGCATTTTAGGAATTGAATGTTTGACTCATAGTGCACAAAAAGTTCCATATAATTCCAAGAAATTTTATTTTATTTCAGATCTTTGGAGCTATACTTCACAATGGTTATTGAATTATAATGAAAGACACATTATATTATAATTACTATTATTTTCTTTGGATTATCACATTAAACCAAACCAATATCTGTGCCAAAGAGCTTATAAACATTCAATCTTGAATCTTGGCAGAGTTAAAAATTGTACAAAGATTCACTTCAAATAAATCCAATAACTCATCAACAACTTGACCCAGAACTGGGCATATCTTCTGCTCGGATTAGGATTGATTGATAGATGTGTTCAATGAAGGGCTACCAAAATTTTTACTACCACAATATGGGCATGGCTTATGCAGAACACCCTGCATTTTCTTTCAACGTCTTTCAGTGCAAATTGGGTGCTCTGGGGTGGAGCTCCATTTTCACTACCCCACTGTGTCCCTCCTCTCCCCGTCCGGGCAATAGCCCACCCCTGGATGTGTTGCCCATCTCCTTCCACTCTGTTGTGCAATCAATTGTGCAGACTGGGGGGCGCTGTTAGATTTGCTATAGCTTCTGGGTGTTCAAATGATAGCATTGTCTATTTTATATAGCAGATTACTCAACATAATCTTACACTTGAAAACTATAGTTATTGCAAGACCTGTGAATTAAAGCCATATGTTGTGAACTGTAGTTTTTCCATTTTTTTCTAAATCCAATTGAGAATTCTAGTTCTTACTAATACAATTATAAATATTTTAAGACTAGAATTTCTGAAAAATTGTTTCCACACATTTGAATCTGAATGTAATTTGGAGCCCAGTTGCATATATCAATTACCAAACTGGCTAAATTGGGATTCGTGGAAAACACCTTGTTGAAATTTCCTTCTCAGGGATGATAGATAATTAATGATAGGCAGCCCAGTTACTTCTTGGCTACATAAATTTGGTCAATCAATCAATAAAATAAAATAAATCAGCATTCTCCAAAAGGACTTGTATCTTGGCACTTTAATTTCTCAATTCCCAGCATCAATTTCTGACAATGTGTAATTTAGCCTTTTAAATATAGATTATATCAAGTGCTAATTGAACAGAAAAGCAATTTTTATAACAGCTCAAACATTACAAAAGGGTTTAGAAAACAGCTTCATTAGCATCACAAATCATCTTGTTAATAGGGGCTATGAATTTTAAGTATGGCTACTAAATGCCATAAGAAAAGTATCCTAAAATTTACTGATGTTATACAGAGGCTACATATTGCAGTGTGAAATTTTTTTAAAGAGAATTTGCCAATCTTGATTGATCATTTATCAGTGATCTCTTGTGGCTGTACTATGTTGCATAGCAATTTGTGAGTCTAATGAAATCTTGTTTTAGCACTGAGAAAGATCTACTGTACTGTACTGTCTTTGACTGTATCACAAGTGAAGCCAAAATAGAGCCAAAGTGTACTTAAGTTATTAAAGTGATTAGATCGGTTTAAAGGAAAAAGACAGCCATGTATGTGAAGAGATTTCCCCCCCAAAAGAATTATTTAAAAACTTATTATAAAGTTTTTTTATGATTCTTTTTATTATAAATTATATTAAAAAAAAATTTTAAACTAAAAAACTTAAAATATTTTTTATCCTATATCCTATATCGAGGGCTGGCAACAGAAAAGAGGAAAATGATTACTGGAAAGCAACATCGGTGCATTCATTTCGCACTTAACAGTGATCCGAATCTTACATGGATTCAGGATCCAACAAAAGCGAATAAGCACAGCACAATTCGCTCTTACACACCGACCGTTCATCTGCATGCTAAAGGCAAAAGCATGCTGGAACCTGTAGTTCGCTCTATGCTTTTGGCTCCTTTCTGCAAGAGGGGCAGGGCTAAGCGTAAAGAATGTTCATTCGTTCTTGAAGACGCCAATCTTGGGTGGCTGTTGACCCTAGCAACTGAACGACGCCTGAGCTTGAAGAGCCGAAAGAGGAAAAAGAAAAAAGAAAGAAAGAAAGAAAGAAAAGGCCAGTGTTAAAAGACGGACAATAACTTCGTAAGCGGTAAGTAGTGATCTCTGAGAGAAGGAAAAGTGGCGTACTGTGAAAGAATCCCCCTCGGGAGTTATGAAACCACAAACAAACTTGTGCAGAACTGAAGCATCCTTTCCCCTCTCGAAAACGACACGTTCACAAGCTGCCTTAACTGGGAATTGTGAGCGTTGTAGCCCTGTTCCAAAGGAAGGGACTCAAGACTGGCAAGCATGCTTTCAACATTTTATTTCCATTGTGCCAGCACTGAACCTAGATATTTATTCATGTACCCATTGCATAGATAGGGAAATGGTGACTTCCTTCCACCTTAAAACAGTGTCAAACAGCTGAATGAACCCTGAGACTCGCTGGTAGTATTTTTGCAGCATTGCTAGCTTTTTGTCAATGGGACCCTAGGGCAGTGTTTCCCAACCTTGGCAACTTGAAGATATTTGGACTTCAACTCCCAGAATTCCCCAGGCAGCGAATGCTGGCTGGGGAATTCTGGGAGTTGAAGTCCATCTATCTTCAAGTTGCCAAGGTTGGGAATCACTGCCCTAGGGCATATAAACTGCTCAAAAAATAAATAAATAAAGGGAACACTCAAATAACACATCCTAGATCTGAATGAATGAAATATTCTCATTGAATATTTCATTTGCACAACTATTCCATTTGCACAACAGCATTTGAAATTGATTGCCAATCACTGTTGCTTCCTAAGTGGACAGTTTGATCTCACAGAAGTTTGATTTACTTGGAGTTGCCAAGGTTGGGAATCACTGCCCTATGGCATATAAACTGCTCAATAAATAAATAAATACAGTGGTCCCTCGACTTGCGCGTTCTCGATTAGCGCGAAACGCTGCAACGCGGTTTTTCAAAAAATATTATTTAAAAAAATAAAATATTAAAAAATAAATTTTTTTTAATTCTGTTCCCTGAATGGAGACCGCCGGCCGCTCAATCGGGCCGGCAGGGAACAGAATGGAGCCTTCCGCGGCGGGGCTGGTAAGGGGGGGAGCCGAGGGGGGAGCCGAGCCCAGCCCCGTGGCATTCGCTTTCCTCCCGCCGGCAGCCGACTGATCGTGGGCTCCTTCGCAACCTCGGAGAGCTTCCTGGTTTTCGTGAGCTTTCATGCCCCGGAAGCTCTCCGAGGTTGCGAAGGAGCCCACAATCAGTCTCGGCTGCGGGTGGGAGGAAGGCGAATCCCCCGTGAGCTCCGTTACATCTTCCGCTTCCAGCCAGGCCATGCTGGCGGCAGCGGAACAATCGCTGGCTGTCAACTTTTCTTTTTAAAACTGGGCAGGAGCTGACTTTCCTCCCCAGTGCTAAAAAGAAAAGTTGACAGCCAGCGCTACGACTGACCTGCCCTTTCATCCCCGCCGACCACAGGGGCGAGGGGTGGGGATGAAGGGGCAGGACTTCCCGGGCGGAAGGCGTGCTCGGCTCTGCCGCTCCAGCCCCTTTCGGCCGAGCCTCCCTAGCCAAGCGACTGCCTTCCGTCGCAGCGGGGAACATCGGCGCAGGAGGCAGGAGAGGACCGGGCGACCGGAGAAGCAGCGCTGCCGCCGCCACGCCTGGCTCGACTTCCCTGGCTGCTTGGCCGGGGAGGCTCGGCCGAAAGGGGCTGGAGCGGCAGAGCCGAGCATGCCTTCCGCCCGGGAAGTCCTGCCCCTTCATCCCCACCCCTCGCCCCTGTGGCCGGCTCATCCAGGGGGGCGTGTGTGGACTGGCAAGCGGCAAGCGGGAAGACCAAGGGAAGGTTCCTTCAGCCGCCCAACACCTGATCCGCTCCGCAGCGCGGCAGCAGCGAGGAGCCGAAGATGGGGTTTCCCCTTTGCCTTTACCCCATCTTCGGCTCCTCGCTGCTTCCGCGCTGCGGAGCAGATCAGCTGTTGGGCGGCTGAAGGAATCTTCCCTTGGTCTTCCCCGCCACCCACACGCAAACTCCACCATCTGCGCATGTGCGGCCATGAAAAAAATGGCGCACATGCGCAGATGGTGGTTTTACTTCCGCATCCAATATAACGCGGAAATCGGTTAGCGCGGGAGGTCTTGGAACGTAACCCCCGCGCTAACCGAGAGATCACTGTACAGTGATCCCCCGATCATTGCGAGGGTTCCGTTCCAGGACCCCCCGCAACGAGCGGGTTTTCGCGAAGTAGCGCTGCGGAAGTAAAAACACCATCTGCGCATGCGCAGATGGTGTTTTTACTTCCGCAGCGCTAGCGAGGAGCCGAAGATTGGGGGCGGCGCGGCTGTTTTAAAACGTCGCCGCCGGCATGTGGGGCTTCCTATCAGCCCCCCAAACCCGGGTTGGGGGCCCGGGGGGTGCTGGAAAGCCCCCCCAGGCCGGCTCCGATCGTTTTAAAACAGGCGCGCCGTTCTCCGCTGACTCCTAAAGCGGGGAAGTTCGCCAGGAGTCAGCGGAGAACGGCGCGCCTGTTTTAAAATGATCGGAGCCGGCCTGGGGGGGCTTTCCAGCAACCCCCGAGCCCGGGTTGGGGGCTCGGGGGTTGCTGGAAAGCCCCTCCAGGCCGGCTCCGATCGTTTTAAAACAGGCGCGCCGTTCTCCGCTGACTCCTAAAGCGGGGAAGTTCGCCAGGAGTCAGCGGAGAACGGCGCGCCTGTTTTAAAACAGGCGCGCCGTTCTCCGCTGACTCCTGGCGAACTTCCCCGCTTTAGGAGTCAGCGGAGAACGGCGCGCCTGTTTTAAAACGATCGGAGCCAGCCTGGGGGGGCTTTCCAGCAACCCCCGAGCCCGGGTTGGGGGCTCGGGGGTTGCTGGAAAGCCCCCCCAGGCCGGCTCCGATCGTTTTAAAACAGGCGCGCCGTTCTCCGCTGACTCCTGGCGAACTTCCCGGGCGAAGGGCAAAGGGCGGGCGAAGGGCGGGTGGCCGGGCGAAGGGCGGGTGAGCGGCAAACGGCGGGTGGCCGGGCGAACGGCGGGCGAGCGTGTGCTGGGGGGGCTTCGCCCTCCCGCCAGCAAGAGGGGGAAGACCCAGGGAAGCCGCCCAGCAGCTGATCAGCCCGGCGCCATCTACACATGCGTGCCCATAGAAAAAAGGGCATGCATGCGCAGATGGTGTTTTGACTTCCGGGTTGAAAAATCGCAAATTAGCCTGTTCACAATGGTCGGGGACGCAATAACCGGGGGATCACTGTAAAGGGAACACTCAAATAACACATCCTAGATCTGAATGAATGAAATACAGTGGTACCTCAAGTTACGAACCTCTCGTCTTACGAACAACCCGTGATACGAACCCGGGGTTCAGAAAATTTTTGCATCTTCTTACAAACGTTTTTCATCTTACGAACGCCAAACCCGAACTTCCGGGTTCGGCATTCCGGAGGCTGCTGGGAATCCCCGCAGTGTGGCTGTCACCTTTTAAAACAGCCGGGGGGCTTCCCAGCAGCCTCCCGAAGCTGAACCCGGAAGTTTGGGTTTGCCGTTCGGCTTCGGGAAGCTGCTGGGAAGCCACCCGGCTGTTTTAAAAGGTGACAGCTGGGCTGCGGGGCTTCTCGGCGGCGGCAGCAGGTTGGTAAGATGGAAAACGTCCGGGAGGCCGCTTTGGGTTTTTGGCTGGGAGGGAAGGCAGGAGGTCCGGCGCTGGGGAAGGGAGTCAGGAAGGTCCTCCTGCTCCCCCCTCAGCGAAAAACACAAAGACGGTCTGCCGCCGCATGACAGGCAGGGCAGAGCAGCATGGAGCAAACGGAGACTGAAACCGCCAGCGGCTTCAGCTTCCCATTGCTCCGCGGGCGGCGGCAGACCGCCTTTGTATTTTTGGCTTGGGGGGGGGAGCAGGAGGCGCAGGATCAGGCGGGCGGCGGACGAGGCGTGACCGAGCGGGCCCGGCTCAGGCTCCGGCTAGGACGGGGCGGGCAGCGGCTGCGCGCGGCGGCGAGGGTGCGTCCGACTCAGGGCTGGCGGCGCCCGACGCAGCGCGGAACATCAGTGTGGGAGGCAGGAGAGGACCAGGCAACCGGAGCAGCGTCGCCGTTACTCCCGACTTGGTTTCCCTCGCCGCCGCAGGCAACGTGCCTTGCGATCTTTCGGGCCGGCCAGGCTCAGCGGATCAAGCCGCGCCTCCCGGGCCTTCCGTCACTGAGCCTCGCCGGCCCGGAAAATCGCAGCCCCTGTTGCCTGCGGCGGCGAGGGAAGCCAAGCCGAGAGCAACATCACCGCGGCTCCTGGCTCGGTTTCCCTCGCCGCCGCAGGCAACACGGGCTGTGATTTTCCAGGCCGGCGAGGCTAAGTGACGGAAGGCCCGGGAGGCGCGGCTTGATCCGGGAGGAGCGGCTTGATCCGCTGAGCCTGGCCGGCCCGGAAAATCGCAACCCGTGTTGCCTGCGGCGGTGAGGGAGCCCAAGCCGAGAGCAGCATCACCGCGGCTCCTGGCTCGGCTTCCCTCGCAGCCGCAGGCAACACGGGCTGCGATTTTCCGGGCCGGCGAGGCTCAGTGATGGGAGGCGCGGCTTGATCCGGGAGGCGCGGTTTGATCCGCTGAGCCTGGATGGCCCGGAAAATCGCAGCCCGTGTTGCCTGCGGCGGCGAGGGAACCCAAGCCGAGAGCAGCATCACCGCGGCTCCTGGCTTGGTTTCCCTCGCAGCCGCAGGCAACACGGGCTGCGATTTTCCGGGCCGGCGAGGCTCAGTGACGGGAGGTGCGGCTTGATCCGGGAGGCGCGGCTTGATCTGCTGAGCCTGGATGGCCCGGAAAATCGCAGCCCGTGTTGCCTGCGGCGGCGAGGGAAACCGAGCCAGGAGCCGCGGTGATGCTGCTCTCGGCTTGGCTTCCCTCGCCACCACAGGCAACACGGGCTGCGATCTTTCGGGCCGGCCAGGCTCAGCGGATCAAGCCGCACCTCCCGGGCCAGGCGGCTGCCTTCCGTCACTGAGCCTCGCCATCCCAGAAGATGGCATGTGTGGAAGAGGTCCGTGGGAGAACTGGAGGGACCCCAGCCCACGCCTGCTGCTTGCACTCCTGGAAAGACCCCAGCCCACACCTTCGGGAGCGTCCCAGCCGGGTCCCTTCCACGGGGCAGTGGCCACGGCTCCCCCCAGTTCTCCCGCTGACGCTTTCCACACACGCACACCATCCCCAGCCTCCGTGCCGCCGGTTGGCTGTCATCTTCTAAACAAGCAAGAAGAGGAGGAGGAGCTGGGCGCCGGTGGTGGTGGAGGAAGACGCCCAGCTCCTCCTCCTCTTCTTGCTTCTTTAGAAGATGACAGCCGCCCCGCGGCGCAGAGAATGTGGCCCAGAGGCTGGGAGGGAGGCGGAATACAGGAGGAGGAGGAGGAGGGAGGCCAGGAGGGAGGGAGGAAATCAGAGAAGACGCACATACAAACTTCCGCGTTCGGCTTCAGGAGACAGCTAGGAAGCGGCGCGGCTCTTTTAAAAGGTCGCAGCCGGCCTGGGGGGTTTCCCAGCACCCCCCCAGGCCGGCTGTCACCTTTTAAAACAGCCGCCCGGCTTCCCAGCAGTCGCCGAAAGCAGTTTTTTTGCGGGGGTTTTTTTGGTTGCACGGATTAATTGACTTTACATTGTTTCCTATGGGAAACAATGTTTCGTCTTACGATCCTTTCGTCTTACAAACCTCCTCCTTGCACCAATTAAGTTCGTATCATGAGGTATTACTGTATTCTCATTGAATATTTCATTTGCACAACTATTCCATTTGCACAACAGCATTTGAAATTGATTGTCAATCACTGTTGCTTCCTAAGTGGACAGTTTGATCTCATAGAAGTTTGATTTACTTGGAGTTATATTCTGTTATTTAAGTGTTCCCTCTATTTATTTATTTTTTGAGCAGTGCATAAGAAGCTGAAACAAAAGAGTTGGTTCACCTTGATCAGGACCATCCTAAGTCATTTTGCTACCTAAAGTAGAGCCTATTTGCTATCTAAAGTAGAGCCTATATGTCCTTCCTTTGCCGATGGAAGGAAGGAAGGAAGGATTATAATTATTATTTATTAGATTTGTATGCTGCCCCTCTCCGAAGACTCGATTATTATTATTATTATTATTATTATTATTATTATTATTATTACTATTATTATTAAACTGAGATTTCAAATTCCTGACTTAAAAGTGTTTCTTAACCATGGCAACTTCAAAGTAAATAAACTTCAATTCCCAGAATTCCCCAGCCAGTATATTCTGGGAACTGAAGACCATTGAGCTTAAAGTTGCAAATATTGAAAACCACTGATTTAGTGTGATGTGTGAACCCAGGTGTTATCTGGCTCTGACGGAGTTGAATAAACTGACAATCAAGTGGCAATATTTAGCTGACTTGGGGCCTGGTGCATATTTGGATGGTAGCCTACTGGAAAATCCCAGGGCTATATGTTTTTCTAGGAGGTGGGGAAATATTTTGGAGAAGACAGGAACAAATGACTTCTCTACCTTGTTTCCCCGATAGTAAGACACCCCCGATTGTAAGACGTATCGGGGGTTTCAGGGAGGTTGGCTAATATAAGCCGTACCCCGAAAGTAAGACATATGTCTTACTTTCGGGGAAACACGGGGGTATTGCCGCCTCCCTCTCATCTAGCTGCGCGCCGCCTCCTGCCCACGTCCGCACCATCCCCCTCTCCATACGTTGCCGCGTCTGCCACCTCCCTCTGATCTTAATGAGCGCCGCCTCCTGCCCACGTCCGCACCGTCCCCCTCTCCATACGTCGCCGCGTCTGCCACCTCCCTCTGATCTTAATGAGCGTCGCCTCCTGCCCACGTCCGCACCGCCCCCCCTCCATACGTCACCGCGTCTGCCACCACCCTCTGATCTTAATGAGCGCCGCCTCCTGCCCACGTCCGCACCGTCCCCCTCTCCATACGTCGCCGCGTCTGCCACCTCCCTCTGATCTTAATGAGCGCCGCCTCCTGCCCGCTTCCGCGCCGCCCCCTCCATACGTCACCGCGTCTGCCACCTCCGTCTGATCCAAATGAGCGCCACCTCCTGCCTACTTCCACGCCGCCCCCCTCTCCATACGTCACCATGCCGTCCCCCTCTCCATACGTCACAGCGCCGTCCCCTGCACTTGTCACTGCCGCCTCCTGCTTAAAATATGGTAATGCACACAGTATTAATCATACATCAGTAAAACATACACACTGGCATACTGGGGTATCATCTGCTGTTTTGTGGTGAATACAATACTGTTCAGGTTGTTAATAAATGTTAATTTTATGGTTAAAGCAAAACATTCGACAATTTTTTTCCAATATAAGACATACCCCGAAAGTAAGACATAGTGGGGCTTTTGGGGATAAAAAGAAAGTAAGACACTGTCTTACTTTCGGGGAAACACGGTATTACTGATGAGACCATTATATAGACGTTTTCCTGGAATCATCAGGAGTCAAATGTGACTCAAAGATGACTTTACATTTTCCTTAATCGAATGCAATTGATTGTATTAAAAGTCCTTTCAAGACCATTTCCTTCTGATTGCTTATTATCTCCAAGATGGAAAGGATTTGTGCAATTTCTAGATTATACCTTCATCTTCTTGAGGAAATATCTGGAGACACAGATGAGGGAAGAAATATGAGGAATTGGGCAAATTCTGCAGCATTTTATAGCATATTGAAAGCTACATATAATGAGAAGGAACAGTAATTTTAAGGTAGGAGACTATAGTAGCATCCATAGGAGGGGTGGGTTCAGGGGCGAGCTACCAACCACAGTCCTACCGGAACACGCCGGGAGCGCACCACTGCAAGCGTACCCGGCGTGCACCCATGCCCGGTTCACGATTTGGCTCCTGTGCATGTGCAGAAGCTAAATATTGTGCAAAGACGTGTTCACGAATTCCAGGGTTTTTTGCTTCCACGCATGCTCCCCTCGCTGCACCGCTTGTCCTCACTCCCTCCGCCGTGCCCCTTGCCCTCACTCCCCTCCCCTGCACAGGGAGCAGGGTGGGTGGCCCCAATTCTGGCCGCACGGCCTGTTCTGTGCTCTCCCACACTGCAGGCATCTCTCCTGTGGGCCAGGAGATCAAAGAGCAGGCCACGTGGCCAGAGCTGGGGCAGGACGCTTTTGCTGCTGGCCCCAGCTGCTGCTCTAGGTGTGGCAGCGAGAAATCTCTTTCTGCGTGCGTGGAAGCAAAAAACCCGTTAATTTTTACCGGAATCGCTCCATTGCGCATGCACACGCATGTGCATCCGACGGCAATGGAGCGAGCCTACACACTCCATTACAGTCAACGGAACGGCATGCCCCCCATTCCGCCTGGGTGGGTTCGGACCAGATCACCCAAACCGTTAGCAACCTGCTGGTAATGTAATTTAGGCGTCATAGATCAGATTCTGCCTCTGCCGGTCTCTGCTTTCCACCATCTCTCTTTTTGTGGAATTTTTGGTGATTTTTTTGGTTTTTGTTTGCATGGCTTCTTCTCCTCTACTGTGGAAAAAGTCCCCCCTCCTGCCCGCACGTTAATACCCACCTATATTTCTTCATCCGAAGCACAGCTGAGTGGGTCCACAGTTGTGTTTCGGCCTGAAACCACCTTCTGAGCATGTCCGGAAGAGAAATTGCAGGAAGGGACACACGTGTACGAGTGTGGCACCTGCATTCGTGCAACATCACGATGCACACCGGTAGCGAAGGTAAGTGGAACCCGCCCCTGATCCATAGATATTCTTAGTTTTCCCTTAAAAAAATAATACAATGGTACCTCTATTTAAGAACTTAATTCGTTCCGTGACCAGGTTCTTAAATATAAAAGTTTGTAAGTAGAACATTTTCCCCCCATAGGAATCAATGTAAAAGCAAATAATATGTGCAAACCCATTAGGAAAGAAAGAAAAGTTCAGAATTTGGATGGGAGGAGGAGGAGGAAGAAGAGGAGGAGGACAGCCACTGCCCAGAGTGAAGGGAGCATTTCTTTTCTCTGGGTGCTGGCAGAGGTTTATTCCCTGTCCAAGTGCCCAGAGAAAGGAAAATGCTTCTTTCACTCTGGACTGCCAAAGCTTCCTTAACCGCCACCGAAAGGCTCCTCTGGCAATCCAGAAAAGCCCGAGATGGACAGGATTAAAGGGGGAAAGGCAGGAAAGTGGCCAGGCCTTCGTGCCGCTCTCAAATTTCCTGGGCAACTTTTCCAGGGTCGCGTTCTTAAGTAGAAAATGGTTCTTAAGAAGAGGCAAAAAAATCTTGAACATCCGGTTCTTATCTAGAAAAGTTCTTAAGTAGAGGCGTTCTTAAATAGAGGTACCACTGTACTTAAGTGTTGGCATTTACTGAACGCCCTGGTAACCTCTACAGAACAGTTAAAGTGAACCCACTTACAAAATTGCCACCATTTAGAAGCAAAGTAAAAAAGTTTTTTAAAAATGTAAATGTAACATAAAGCAATAATTAAAAGAACTTAATACTAGACCCTTTTTAGATTTGGCCCAAGAGCAGGTGGCATCTATCCAGTGGAACAAACAGGGAACCCTAAAGGCTGAAACATCTTTTTTTTCCTGAAGTTCTGTTGTTGTAACTGGCTTTTAGGGTTAAGATAGGATTTATTTTACACCTGTGTCTTTTGATGATTCAGGGGTTTTTTTTGCCCCAAAACAAATTGCAATCCTTATTGCAGAAGAGACGGAGTAACGACACAGACACCAGAGCTGGATTTAAACTGGGTCATTTTTATTAATAATAAATTAGCATAATTTCTTTAATTAAATTAGCATAAATTAGCATAAATCAACATGCTTAACTATGACCCAAAACAGTGGACCTGCAGGGTCAAACAAATACTTCCGGGGCGGAAATGACGTAGCAATAAACATTCCTGGGCAACTATGGGCATAGCTCGATGCTAGTCCAGGTGAGGGACCTCTCCCTCACCTGAAACCCTGCCATGCTCTTGCATGAGGGGGGTCCCGCCGGCTCACCCCTACCCGGGGACTTCAATGTGCGGGACCCAAAGACAGGTTCCCCCCAACTGCTCAGGTAGCACCCCACCATGAGCTTGGAGAGAACCTGTCAATCATCCCCAAAGATGCCCAATGGAGAACGCGCAGTTGCTAAACCACCACCCAGATTTCCGCCCCTAACCTGCCTACCCAAATGACGAAAGGTAAGCCAATCAGCCTAAAAAGGTGCAAACACACCATAACCGCACATCCATCTCCCCAGTGTGGCATGGGCAAAAAAACGGCCTGGCCTAAGGGGCAAAGCCACAAAAAATTCCCATTCGGCCCCCCTAGGGGCGACCCCAAGTAGCACACTGCAAAATAGGGAAGGGCGGGTGGGTGTCTGTTCTGCTGTAGAAATCCGGGCGAAAAGGCTTGGCCCAGGGCCTGCAAGCCCTTATATAGGGCCAGCAAGCCCCGCCCGGCTTCCACAGCATGTCAGGCCACATGGGCCTGACTTTCGGCCGAAATCTCGTCTCGCGAGATTTCGGCCGAAAATCAAAATGGCGGCCGCCATGGGGAGTCCGATGTCTCCCCCGACCCTCCTGCAAACGCTGCCGGCGGGTAAGTCCACCGGCGCTATTGCAGAAGAGACGGAGTAACGACACAGACACCAGAGCTGGATTTAAACTGGGTCATTTTTATTAATAATAAATTAGCATAATTTATTTAATTAAATTAGCATAAATTAGCATAAATCAACATGCTTAACTATGACCCAAAACAGTGGACCTGCAGGGTCAAACAAATACTTCCGGGGCGGAAATGACGTAGCAATAAACATTCCTGGGCAACTATGGGCGTAGCTCGATGCTAGTCCAGGTGAGGGACCTCTCCCTCACCTGAGACCCTGCCATGCTCTTGCATGAGGGGGGTCCCGCCGGCTCACCCCTACCCGGGGACTTCAATGTGCTTGACCCAAAGACAGGTTCCCCCCAACTGCTCAGGTAGCACCCCACCATGAGCTTGGAGAGAACCTGTCAATCATCCCCAAAGATGCCCAAGGGAGAACGCGCAGTTGCTAAACCACCACCCAGATTTCCGCCCCTAACCTGCCACGGAGCGGGGGTCAGATCTCTATCTTGGCCCCCCGACTCCCCCCTCTAGCTGCGCCAGCTCACGCAGAGACCGCTGCAGGTCCTGTAAGAAAATGGCGTTCCCCTGTTCTGACAGGTGAACGCCGTTGGCCCGGGAAAAGCCACGGCCGAGCTACAGTGATGAGGGGATGGGCCACTACAACCCCACCTAATTCCCAACTGTTTTGCCCAGGGCCTTGTTTACTTTACGCCTGACCCGGTGAATGGCCCTAAGGGAAATGGCGTCCCTCCACACGATCCTCGGGAGGATCTCTGACCACACCACTTGCGTGGTTGGCCAGACCGAGCGAAGCCACCGCAGGTCTTCGCGCACTTGGATGATCAACGGTAGACCACCAAGCAGGCATAGGTCATTGCCACCGAGGTGCAAGGCCAGCCATCTGGGTGCAGCAATGGGATGCCGCCCACCCCGTCCCATCTGACCCTGGGTAGCCGCCCGCCCAGTAGCGCCGGGTACAGCCCTGGGATGCTGCCCGCCCAGCAACGTCGGTAGGAGCCCCTCCCACCGCATACCTCTCCGGCCCATCCAAACAACATTGATCCACCGTCCCAATGACAACTGGGTCCCGATGGTGCTTCTGGCTGCTGAGCGGCCGGCCCAAAATACCATGCTGTGGCCACACAGCAGCGCCGTCGGTTTCTGATTGGCATGGGGACCTGGAAGAGGACACACACAGAGAGGTTACCTAGCCTAAGCCCTGCCTGGAATCCTCAGTGGGCCTAACATAACCCAAATATGCCGCTGACCGCCAGCGGCCAATCTCCCGAATCCGATGGGCCGGGAAACCAGAAAGTGCCGCACTAGTGGCGGCGCCGATACGGAACGAATGTGTTCCATAGCCGGCGGGATCCATGCCTACCTGAGCCATTGCCTTAGACACTAACGCCCAGAATTGATAACGGGTCAGGGGGGGGGTACCGTCCTGATGCTTAAAAGGGTACTCCTGCCCTGACCCCCTCAAGCCACAAAAACACTGTAAAGCAGCCACCGGGCACACAGACTGGTCGGCGGCTGCGCTGAGCTCTATCCTAACCCCTCTGTGTAACTGATCTGTCTTGGAATGTCTCACCAAAAGGGAGACACCCCCCTGCCTGAAGGCTAGATCAGTGTACTGGAAGGCTCAGACCGACGCGTCAGCCTGCGAGGAGGCCATTGCCTCACTGACCCTCAGGGCCCCAAAAAACATGACACAAGTCGCTGCCCTAAAAAGACGGGCCTCGTACAGAGAGGCACACAGACTGTCCAAGGCCTGATTAATCAGTGACAGCTGCTGAACCGTCAGGGCCTGACGAGTGTCCAAAGGGATCCCCTGTCGCTCCCTCACCCAGCCTTCCAGCATCTTCCGAATGCGGAAGTCACCAGAAAAATCACTGAACCCCCCCCGCCTTGGACAGAAAGGCGAGACCGGCTAACCGGGACCTAATAGTCCTAACTGAAAGGCCACGCTGCCTAAGCAGGACACAAAATTCCGCCAGGTGCTCAACTGGGGCAGGCCAACTATGGGGGTAACCCTTACCCTGCCTGAAATCCCCAAACTCTTTACCTGCACGGTGGTAAGCCCGCAGGGTGCCCGGTGCTACTGAGAGGGCGATAGCCCTGGAGGCCTCATCACTCCACCGCTCGGGAGCCCGCCCAGGCTCCAAAGGTGGTCTGGGAACGCCTCCGGCGACTCTCGGGCCCATGGGGCCAGGATCCGAAACCTGGACAACTGACCACGGGACAAGGCGTCAGCCACCCCGTTATCTAGCCCAGGGACATGCCTAGCCAAAAACAATGTGTTTAGGGACAAGGACCTGTGCACAAAATGGCGGACAAACCGCATGACCCTGTCGCTTTTAGAGGACAGGGCATTCACAACATGGACAACCGCCAGGTTGTCACACCAAAAATGCACAGTCTTGTCCCTAAACTGCTCACCCCAAAGCTCTAAGGCCACTATCAAGGGGAAGAGCTCCAAAAAAGTCAAATCCTTAACCAATGAAGAGGCACTCCATTCCGGAGGCCACACCAACCAGCACCACTGGTCACCTAGCACTACCCCAAAACCACAAGTCCCCGCAGCATCGGAGCAGAGCTGCAACTCAGCTTCCAAAAGAAGCTCGTGCCTCCAAACAGACAACCCATTAAAGCGGTCTAAAAACTCCCGCCACACGCAGAGGTCAGCCCTGACCCCTGCGCAGAAGCAGGTACGATGATGGGGCAGACTGAGCCCCTTCATCGCAGTATATAACCTCCTAGAGAAAGCCCTGCCCGGCACCACTACCCGACAGGCAAAATTAAGTATCCCGGCCAGTTCCTGGAGCTGCCGAAGAGTGACCTTCCTGCAGCCCAGGACCGCATCAAGCTTACCCCTGATTTTAATCAACTTTTCCAGGGGCAATCTAGAAGATTGCTCCTCCGAGTCCAATTCAATATCGAGGAAGGTAATCTTGGTGGCAGGACCTTCGGTCTTCTCAGAGGCTAAAGGCACCCCCAACTGAGCACAAAGGGCTTCGAAATCCCGCATCAGAGCAAAGCATTGCTCCGAGTGCGCAGGCCCCGCCATCAAGAAATCATCAAGGTAGTGAACGACCGAGCCCAGACCACTGCGCCTCCTGAGCGCCTACTCCAAGAAGGTGCTAAAACTCTCAAAAAGAGAGCATGAGACAGAGCAGCCCATTGGCAATGCCCTGTCCACATAAAACCCACCTTCGAAATAGAAGCCCAGAAGCTCGAAGTCGTCTGGGTGTATGGGGAGGAGCCGGAATGGCGACTTAATGTCGCATTTTCCCATAAGGGCTCCAACCCCACACTTCCTAACCATGGTCACGGCCACATCAAAGGATGCGTACCGCACCGAACAAAGTTCGTCAGGAATGAAATCATTCACTGACTCCCCTTTAGGAAAAGACAGGTGGTGAATCAACCTAAATTCACCACTTGCCTTTTTGGGGACCACCCCCAATGGGGATACTCTAAGATTCGGGAAGGGCGGCTCCGGGAAAGGCCCAAGGACCCTGCCCTCGGCCACCTCCTTCCGAATCTTATCCCTAACAATGTCCTCATGTCCAATAACCGATCTAAGGTTGTCGGACATGAAGGCCTTCCTAACCCCCACATAAGGGATCCTAAATCCCTTAGAAAAACCTAGCAAGAGAGCGGCAGCTCTCGAGCGAGGGTGGTAGTCAACCAACCAACCCTCAAGTGCTGACAAATTAATTGGGCTGGGGCCCTTTTCCCCCAACAGTTGGGGGAGGCTTTCCCGGACCCCCACCCTTCTTTTTTTTTTTTAAAGAAAGTATTTTTATTAATTTTCTTAAAATAGACGAACACACATACAAACATTAAACATAAAGTGGGGGTACATTTCCCCCGCTCATCTTGAAAGTATAAATTCAAATACAGAAAAAGAATACATAGTTAAATATATGTTGAATATTAAAAAGTCTAGTATATTTGAGTTAGAGTTTTCCAAATTTTTACTAATATATGTATATAAACCAAAATTCTTACTATGTTACTTATACATAAACTAATTCTACCATAATCATCAAACGGTATGTTTAAACTAATGTTAACATTATTATTACTTAGGTAAAAACAAATACAAGAAATTAACTAAAAATAAATTTATATATCTTGTTTTTTCTTATCTATCCATTTATAAACGTTGTTCCATGTTTCATAGAACTTACTATCTTCTTGATCATTTAAACGTCTTGTCATCATATCCATTTCAGCGCACTCTAATATTTTCGCTATAACTTCTTCTTCTTTGGGGATTTCTTCCCCCTTCCAATTTTGCGCATATGTAATTCTAGCCGCAGTTAGTATGTGTATAATTAAATATAAAATTTCTTTCTTATAGGTCTGATTAGTGATTCCTAATAAATAGAATTCCGGAGTGTTTTCTATGTCCTGCTTTACTATTTCTTTTATTATTTTCTCTATCATCTTCCAATATGTTTTAGCTTTACCACATGTCCACCATTGATGGTAGTAGGTTCCTATTTCTTTCTTACATTTCCAACACAATGGAGATGTTTTGGGAAACATTTTTGCTATCCTGTTTGGTGGGAGATGCCACCTGTAAAACATTTTAATTTGATTTTCTTTTAATGATACTGATTTAGTCATTTTCCAGTTGTTTGTCCAAACTTTCTCCCATGTATCGATATCTATTTCCTTGTCAATATTTCTGCACCATCTTATCATATTGTCTTTTAAGGTCAATTCTATATTTTTGTGTGCAATAAGAAATTTATATATTTTACCTATTGTTTTTGTTTGGTTAATAGTAATTAAATTGCTTAGCAAGTTTTTACTTTTATTAAAAATATAGAGGGTTTTATCCTTCTGATATCTAGATCGAATCTGGGCATAGTGCCACCAATCTATTGTTATCCCTTCTTCTTGTAATTTAGTCCTGGATTTTAGCTTCATCTGGTCATTTAATAATTTTTTGTATCTAAAAAAATTTCCCTTGTCTTTTATAGACTTCGGATGTGTTATTGCTTCTAAGGGGGCAAGCCATTCTGGAATATTTAAAAAGTGATTTTTCCTTATATCTTTCCAGACCTCTAGTAGATACTTCCTTAATGTATGTCTTTTAAAATATGAGTGGTTTTTCTCCTTGTCATACCATATAAATGCATGCCATCCGAGCATAAGATCATGTCCTTCTAAGTTTAATATTCTTTTATTCTCTAGAGTTATCCAATCTCTAATCCATGTTAAGGCAGCCGCCTGATAATATAATTTCCAATTTGGAAGACCAAATCCTCCTCTTTCTTTAATATCTTCTAGACAGTTTATTTTTATCCTTGCTTTTTTCCCTTGCCATAAAATTTTTTTAACTATACAGTGGAACCCCGACATAAGAGCTGCTCTACTTAAGAGCAACTCGAGATAAGAGCTGGGAGGGGAGAGATATTTTTGTTCTACTTACAAGCCCAAATTCGAGATACAAGCGCCAAGGAGCTGTCTCCTGAAGCCAAACGCTAACTTCCGCGTTCGGCTTCAGGAGACAGCTGCGAAGCGGCGCGCGTGTTTTAAAAGGTTGCAGCCGGCCTGGGGGGCTCGGGGGAGTGCTTGCAGCTTTCTTTCTTGCTCTTTTTCTTTCTCTGTTTTACCTTCCCTTCCTCTATTTCTTCTTTTCTTTCTCCTTCCCACCTTCTTCCCTCCCTCCCTTCACTCATTCCTCTCTTACTCTCCCCTTTCATAAGTTTCCTTGCTTCCTTCCTCTGTTCCTGTCCCTTCCCCCTTTCTTTCTTTCTTTCTTTCTTTCTTTCTTTCTTTCTTTCTTTCTTTCTTGCTCTTTTTCTTTCTCTCTTTTACCTTCCCTTCCTCTATTTCTTCTTTTCTTTCTCCTTCCCACCTTCTTCCCTCCCTCCCTCCCTTCACTCATTCCTCTCTTACTCTCCCCTTTCATAAGTTTCCTTGCTTCCTTCCTCTGTTCCTGTCCCTTCCCTCTTTCCTTCCTTCCTTCCCACCCTCCGTCCATTCATTCACCCATTCCTCTCTTGATCGCTTAAAGCCGGTCCCTGGTGCAAAAAGGGTTGGGGACCTCTGTCCTACAGGATTGGGTGGCAGAGAAGTTGAACATATGTAAATTTAAAAGTTTAAGAAAGTTTACAAGTTAAGTGAAAGAAACTTCATTATTCATTTATATGTACATGTACATTTCTTCATTAAAAACATGTCTTTCTGCATAATTTAGACTAACTTTGTGAGTTTTTTGAGGACTGGAACCAATTAAAATTATTTACATTAATTCCTATGGGGAAAAGTCGTTCGAGATAAGAGCTGCTCGTCTTAAGAGCCCAGGTCCGGAACGAATTAAACTCGTATCTCGAGGTACCACTGTATTTGTTAAAGTTTTGAAAAAAAATACCCCCTGGATTTATTGGGATTACTTGGAAGAGAAATAAAACCTTAGGTAAAATATTCATCTTAATTGTTGCAACTCTTCCTAAAAAAGATATTTTCAAGTTATTCCACATTGCTAAATCTTTTTTAATTTCTGTTAATAATTTTATGTAGTTATCATTTTTTAATGTTATTGTTTTAGCTGTTAGGCATATTCCTAAATATTTTACTTTTTTAACAATCTTTATTCCAGAGATACTTTCTAGTTTGGTTTCTTGTATTTTGCTCATATTTTTAGTTAGAAATTGTGTTTTACTTTTATTTATCTTTAAACCTGCTACCTTTCCATATTGTTCTATAGCTTGCATTAGTATAGGGACTGTTGTTATTGGTTCTTCAATTATAAACGTTAAGTCGTCTGCAAAGGCTTGAACTTTATAAGTTTCATCTCCTACAGTTAAACCTTTTATTTTAGAGTCTGTTCTTATTTTAATTAATAGAGTCTCCAGAACCATAATGAATAGCAATGGTGATATAGGGCAGCCTTGACGAACTCCCCTGTTTATCTCAAGTATTGGTAATTGATTATTATTCAATATTATATTTGTTGTTTGTTTTGAATAAATAGTATCTATTAAATTAACAAATTTTGGGCCAAATCTCATTTTGTTTAGTTGCATTTTTATAAATATCCAGTTGACGTTGTCGAAGGCCTTTTGGGCATCTAAGAACATTAGGGATGCTGTCTTACCTGGATGTTGTTCATAGTATTCTAATGTGTTTATGACTGTTCTGAGGTTATTTTTAATTTGTCTACCTGGTAAAAACCCATTTTGGTCTTGATGTATTATTCCATTTATAACTCTTTTAAGTCTGTCTGCATAAATAGCAATAAATATCTTGTAGTCTACATTTAATAATGATATAGGCCTGTAATTTTTGATTTTTTCTGGCTCTGTACCCGGTTTGTGTATTAAAGTTGTTAATGATTCTGACCAGGATTTAGGAATTTTACCCTCGAGTCTACATTCATTGAAAATTTCTAACATATTATTTCTGATTGTTTCATTTTCTATTTTGTACCATTCTGCCGGTATGGCGTCTGGGCCCGTGGCCTTATTATTTTTCTGTTTTTTTAATTGTTATTAGGAGTTCTTCCATTGTTATTGGTCCATCCATAGTAGCCTGTTGGTCTTCTGTTATTTGTGGTAATTTTGAAAATTGTAAGTAGTTAAAAATTTCATCCTCGCTAATATTATCTTTTGCGTATAAATCTTTATAAAAGTTGTACACAATGGCTGCCTTTCCTTCTGTATCATGTTTTATTGTGCCATCTTTATCTTCTAGTTTTTTAATTAATTTTGATTGCCTCTGTTTTCTAAGTTTATATGCTAGCCATCTGCCTGGTTTGTTTGCATGTTCAAAATAATGTTGCTTTGCTCTTTTAATTTTTTCAGTTATCTGGTTTTGTTCTATAATTCTAATTTTATGTTTGATTACATTTATTTCTGTTTTTAAGTCTCTGTTCTTTGTATGCTGCTGTGCTAAAGATTCTATTTGTTTTAGTTCATTTATTAATTGTACATATTTTAATTTGTTTTCCTTATTGTATTTTGCTGTATAATATATTGTTAATCCTCTTATATAAGCTTTAACTGTGTCCCATAAATTTTGTGGAGTAGTGTCTGAGTTTTTATTAATTTCAAAAAATGTTTTTAATTCTTTTTCAATCCAATCCTTGTATTTCTTATCATTTAAAATGTTTCTATTCATCCGCCAGTTATTCTGTTTATTATTAATTCTCATAAAAACTACTACAGGATTGTGATCGGCCCATGTATTGACATCTATCTCGACCTCTTTTATTTGTTCTGCAATAATTTTTGGTGCCCATACCATGTCTATTCTTGTCCAAATTTTGTGGGGGTTGGAGTAGAAGGTATACTGTCTCTTGTGGGGGTATCTTTCCCTCCAAATATAATTTAATAATAGTTCCGCTTTCATTTTTTGAAAAGTACTAGGTAGTAGATTCTTTCTTCTTTTTTTACTTTTTTTACTTCTTTTACTTTTGTTGTTGCCTCCCCCCCCCCCCCGAATGGTCTAATTGTCTATTTGCAATAGCATTAAAATCACCAATTATTAATACATTTTCAATAGCTAATTCTGTTATTATTTGATGTAATTTTTTATAAAATGTCATTTGATCTTCATTAGGGGCATAAATAGAAACAATAACTAGAGGTCTAGGTTCAATGTCAACTTGTACAATCAATATTCTACCTTCATTATCCTTAAATATTTGTTTGGAATTTATAGAGTTCTCAACATACATCACTACTCCTCTTTTTTTTTATGTGCTAATGCAGCATACATTTTTCCAATTTTGGGATTCAACAGTAATTTTTGGTTACTTTTTTTAATATGCACTTCTTGTAATATTGCAATTTGAGCATTTTGATTTCTAATTTTAGAAAAGATTTGTTTCCTTTTCCTTGGTTCATTAAGTCCATTAACATTTACGGAAAAGATTTTTAAGTCTTTACTTATTGTCATTTAGTGGGTTTCTTGGTTTCTCGCTGAGGTTGAACTCTTCTAGCACCTTGGTCCTGCTCGACTATCTGGGCGGTAGCCCCCAGATCTTCTTCCTGTTGGATTGCTGGTTTTTCCACTGGTTGCTGTTGTACTGGTTGTTGTTGAACCACTTGTTGTTTGGCTGCGTGGTCCAGTTGGCTGATACCACTATTTTCAAAAAAGTACATGGCTTGATCTATATTTTCCAGTTTGTATCTTGTGGAACGCCAAGTCAGAGATAGTCCTTGTGGAATGAGCCAACGAAAAGTTATATTTTCTTTAATCAAAATTCTAGTTAGGAAATGATAGTCTCTTCTGCTTTCTCTAACACTTCTTGGAACTTGTTTCAATATTTTTATTTCAACTCCTTTATGTTGCAATTTGGAGTTTCTTGCCCAGTGGAGTATGTCATCTCGCAAGGCTTTTCTTGTAAACTTGATGTGTATCTCTCTCAGAAGATTGTGGCGACGAATGTAGCTATTCGAAGTTCTGAAAACTTCATCGATTTCTTTCAATAATTCTGTGGGATCCTCTTGGAGTATTCCTCCAATAGTTTCAGCCATAATCATTTTTAAATCTTCATCTTTTTCTTCTTTTATATTCTGAAACCGTAGCCCATACGAAGCACGTTGCATCTCCAACTGAGTGATTGATTCATCATATCTTCTGTATCGTGCATCAGCTCTGCCTTCGAGGTAGTCCATTCTTTTTTCAGTTTTATCAGACTTCTCTTCAACTTTTTTAACACGATCTTCACTTTCTTGTAGTGTTTGTTGTATCTCCTTTATCTGATCTTTCATTTCTCCCATGTCAGCTTTCAGTTCAGCCATATCTGTTTTAAATTCTGCCAACTCAGATTTTATAGCTTCTCTTTGTTGTGTTGCGTCCTCTTTAATAGCCTCTCGTTGTTGGGTTGCATCTTCTTGAGATTTAAACATAAAGTCTTTCAATGTATTCAAAGTTTCTTGTATTGTTGCAAAATTAGACTGCATTGATTTATCTTTGTCTTTGTCTTTCTCCTTGGTGGACATAGTTACTGATAACACCTGGTGCGTCGGGGAAGGATGCGGTGACCCTTGTGGGGAAGAAATTGCTGCTGTAGTTTGTTTTTTAACTGTTTTAACGTAGGTTGAGGTGCTTGACATTCTCAAATTTGAATCCACTATTTCAAATTTAGAATTACTTTCAATTTATATGTAGTGAAAGGAAAAGAATTCCTATAAATTCCAAACCTGTTCAATTTACCTTGTTTGCAATTTCCCTTAAGATATAACAATATATCAATCCAATTACTAACAAAATTCAAAATGTATTGTTATTTTTAAAACTGTAGATAGGCAAAACCAAAAAAGCCAGGTGTAACACTTTTAAAAATAAGAAAGAAGAAAAAAAGAAAGAGAAATAATCTGGAAAGAGGACAAAATGAATAAAGAAAAATAACTATTCATAAGAGGAAAGAAAGAACATAGAAAGGGAAAAATATAGGAAGGAAAGAAGAGGGAGAGAAAAGAGAGAAGAGAAAAATAAAAAAATGAGTAAAGGGAATTGTTCTGGGAGAGAGGAAAAAAAAGAGGAGGGGGTATTTTAATTCCACTGGAAAAGAGCAGGAAACCAAGGTCTATTAACAACGCATATGTTTCAGATCAATTTTCTTTTAAAAATAACGCTACACAGAAAAAGAAAAAAAAATCCAAAGGAGACCAGGAAAGAAAATGGTTATTCTAAAACACAAAATATCAGTATTGTATACTTATATTCTTCTTATGAGTCGAATAATTATGCTGGTGAAGAAAAGTTGTAAATCCAAATATCAAAGAGTAAAGTTCTATTTAGTTCCAATTTCAGGTTCAGAAGCAAAGTCAAATTAAAAGTTTTCGTTTATTTAAAATGGAGTCAGTTTATTTTCCAAATCCAAGACAGATGTAGACAGGCAAATCTTAAAATGGAGTCAGGTTAAGTTTCGTGCACCAGGGCAGATATTAAGATGATCTCAGCAAATAATCCAGAAACGATCAGCAAGTAATCCAAATACGATAATCCAGAAGCAAATAATCCACAGGAAAGGCTGAATAAACTCTTTTTAGTTTAATATTTCAGTTCCTTTTATTTTCCATTTATTTTCGAGTTATTGTGTTATTTCGTTGTTATATAGAAAAAAAACGGCAAGATGAGAAAAATGGCAGCAAGAATGTGTTCCTCCGCTGTCAAAGTTAAAGCCCGGAACACAATTTTTTGACGATCTAAAAAGTACAAATTCCAATCATCATTGCAGGTTACTTTTAGCAGTTCAAATCTTTTCTATAATCATATCAAATTTAAATTGTTTTGTTAATCCATCGAAAGAAAAAATGTTTTTTAAGTTCCAAAGTTCAAGTTCAAGATGGAAAGAACGAAAGTGAAAAAATTAGATTCGGCTGTTATATGCGGATGAATACAAATTGTCCAAAAACTTTCACCTTCGCCTTGTTAAGAGAAAAAAACTTTCACTTGAAACTTTTACTGTGATCAAATCTTCTGTTTTTACACATGAAACGAAAAAAAATTTTTACCTTAGGTTTTCTTGTCTGCCGTATTCCTTTTCAGTCAAATAGATTGCAATAGTTTCACTTTCTATAACTTTCTCTTGCTTCCCGCTAGGTTTGGAGAGAATGCACTGGCCGAATCCTCCTAAGAAAGGAGGATCGGTTCTCCCTTCTCCGAAGCTGCGGGGCGAACCGCTGTCTCCGGAGCTTCAGCAACGGCTCCTCGGACAGAGGGGAGCCCCCTGTTCTAGGATCGGGCCATCCGGACCCGATCTGATCGCAATTAGCGACCTTCGGAGGGGTAGAAGGAGTCTCGGGGCAGAGCCCTGCCGGGGGAGACTCCACTGCGGTCTCTTTCAGACCGGAAGTCCCGGACCCCCACCCTTCTTTTCCACCCCCTTCTTGGGATGGGGGCATACAGAGGATGCATGGGACCCCCCACAATTCCCGCAGGCATGTTTATACTTGCAAAAGGGACGAAAACATGCCCCTTTTGCAGCAAACTCATGACAAGCAGGTGAGGCCCCCTTACCAGCTACCCCAGCAGCCGCCTTGGTTGGCGTGGCAACTGCGGGCTCCTCCTCCATAAAAATGACCGCTATCGGTCCATTCGCACCCTTCCTTGCCGGACATATGCGTGGCCCGGAACCACAGGTCCGGTACCACCATATCCCAGGGCAGGTTGGGCTCAACAGCCATCCTCATCCGGAAACCCTTATCGTAGTGGCGCCATATGGTGTCCTTATACTCAAAGTTGGCCCTGGCTATCAAATCAATATACTTGAGCATAGCAGAGGCCATAGCAGGCTGCCTCTGAATCACCACTGACGCATACGTCAGGAAAGCGTACAGCCATGAGCTGAAGCACTTGGTGACTTTTGTCTTCTTGGGCTTTTCCCCAGGGACTAGATCTTTCTCTTGTTTAGGGACCTCTCTGTTCAGAAGTGAGAAGAGGTCCACATACTCCCCCTTCCAGATTGCTTCCTTCACGGACGGGTGGAGGTGATACCCCAGGGGCGTGGCCGGCAACCCACACGGAATGGCCCCTGCCTTAATACTGGAAAACGGGTCCCACACCGTGGTGGCCCCCATACCAAACACCCCCAGCCCTTGGGGATAGGCCATCAAAGGGGGCGGGGGCATAATAGCAGGAGCTGGAGGGGTCCAACCCCCCACCCTGGGCACCCCGGGAACCCCTGCCACTCCCGGCCCAAGCAACGGCACTGTTCCGGGTGCCGGCGCCCTCGCCGAAGGAACCGGCGGTGACCAAACCTGCCCGCATGTGCCTACCGGTGACCCCATAAGACCAATCCCGCTCCCCAAACCCGGCAGGGTAACACCCGCACCGGGCAAGGGGAGAAGTGAAGGGGATGTGGTGTGTGGTGCAGCCTCACCTGCCCCATACGGGGTCGAAGACATCCATGGGGGCCTCATCGACGCGGGGCCCGGAAACGCCGACATCCGCCCAGACTGGGCCATCTGCCCGGTATGGGCCATCTGCCCGGCCTGGGCTGCCGCAGGATCCCTTCCCAAAGCCGCCGCTGCCGGTACGAGGGGCCCACCGGGGCCTCAGCCAGACCGCCACTGCTCAAGTTCATCCAGCCGCTCCAAGACCCTGCCCCAAGAGAGAGCAGGAGAAATATCCGTTTGAGGGGGTGAGGGGAGGAGACCCACTGCCCCCTCCAAGGGGACCATCCCAGGGGGGCCCTCCATACTGGCCCGAGGCCGGGCAGAAGGCCTAAGAGCCCTCCTGGGCCGCCCAGCCGGTGGTGCCGGCGCGGCCGCAGGTGCCCGAGTTTGCTTCTTCTTGGGAGCCATTCCCTTAAGTACAAAAAACAAGCCAATAAAGCCCACCCGCACCAAACCTGTGCTGGCAAACCTAAACCGGGGGCCTCAGCAGGCACTCCACCCCCTCCCACGGTGGCTGAAGTCACCCTACGACCCCCCTACCCTGCAGGGCCCTGCAGAGTAGAAACCAGAAATGCCTGTCCCAAGCACCACCCCCCTAAAGGAGGGAAGCGCTAGGCCGCGCTTCCCCAAATGCAGCCCCCCCCCCACGATCACCCGATCCCAGGGGAAGCTGGAGCCCTCAAACCACAAGCGGAGCCCAGCCGATGCTGGCTCCGCAGCGAAAACCGGCTCCTGCCGCGTAGGAAGCTGGATAAGGCCTTCTCGCCCCGAAAACTGCACCCAAAATGGCGACCGCACACGAGGGTGACAAAATGGCCGCCAGAACAGACTGAAGCCGAATGTCTGTTCAGCTGTAGAAATCCGGGCGAAAAGGTTTGGCCCAGGGCCTGCAAGCCCTTATATAGGGCCAGCAAGCCCCGCCCGGCTTCCACAGCATGTCAGGCCACGTGGGCCTGACTTTCGGCCGAAATCTCGTCTCGCGAGATTTCGGCCGAAAATCAAAATGGCGGCCGCCATGGGGAGTCCGATGTCTCCCCCGACCCTCCTGCAAATGCTGCCGGCGGGTAAGTCCACCGGCACTAATCTTTAATGAGTAAAGTGCCTACATGGGACATTAAAACAGTTTAATCTCAGTGCTAATTTATCATTCTTCCTTCCTGGAACAAACAACATTCATGTCTTTGTTGTTAACTAATTAACTATCCCCATCCTTGCATACTTAGCAACATGCTGGTTCAGTTGTGTAAGGTTAAATATTTTACCCCATTAGCTCATTACAAGAATGTGCTCTTACTCTATTTCTCCCTCCTCTTTCTGGCCTAAGATAACTGTCAATTTTCTAGCACAACAACCATCTGTCAGTCATTTTTCAATACTGGAATGAGGGAAGTTGAGTGCACAAATCAGTCCATACAACTTTACAAAGAAAACAAAAAAGATTGGGTCAAAAAAATGGTGATTGGAAAAGTGGAATTATATATTTGTTGTTCCAAAACATGAAATGTTGGCTTATAGCTGACGTGGAAATTGCCAGGAATTGCCATGAGCTTAACGATCATATATTTATTCAGTTTGTATAGTAGTGTAGCTCAACAAATCACTCTTGATGGTGAACAAAATTAAAATAAAAACGTTGCAAAAATTAAAATACAAAGCAGTTGAAAAACATCCAACCCAAATTATTAGTACAACAAAGAAGCTGGTTCCCTGAGCCCAGAACCAGGCTTTCATTGCTTTATAAAAGGCCAACAGGGTGTGGGGCCATCCTGATTTCTGGAAGAAGAATGTCCACAAGGTGGATGCTATGGCAGAAAAGGAATGTCCTCTAGGTCCAGCGATGGGCTACGAGCCGGAACGCTAAATTGCGCTCACCGCTGCAGCTTGTAAGTTCTTGCGGGGCCAGTGTAATCTTGCTGCTGCACCTGTGGAGGTAGCAAAATTGTGCACGGAGCTGCAGATGTACCTGTGTTTCGGCCAGATTTTCTTGCTTCCACGCATGCCGAAACACAGACGCATGCACGATTTCCCCTCTCACAATTACTGTTTTTGAGCCAGGTTTCACCTAGTCTGTACTTGTACCTTTGGGGGTTTTTGTTGACATTAGCAGTGGTGGGTTCTAAATGGTTTTGTTACCAGTTCACATGCTCACTCACGTGCACAATCCTGGGTGGGTGGGCAGAGTCTCCCATTGCCACTGCTACCGGTTCAGACAACCAGGCCATTAGACCAGTGAAGGGCCGCACTTACCTTCTTTCCCTACCGTATCAATCCCGGATGCCGATGTGGGTGCACACACTCCCGTGCAAGAATTTGCTTCTGTGCATGCGCAGAAGCAAAGAAATCGGTGAAAATTGCCGAAATCTCAGGTGAGGACATTCACATGTGTGAGATTTCAGCTATTTCTTTGCTCCTGCACATGCGCAGAAGCAAAGAAAGGTTGAAAATCGCCAAAACTGGCCGATTTTTGCCAATTTATTTTGTGCTTCAATGTGACGGTCTTTGGAAAAAGCAACTTTGAAAGGCAACTTTATCCTGAATAAATAAGAGTAGAAGGCAATCAAAAGAGAGATAAATATAGTCATAGAGGGGGGAAATCAACTAATGACTTATTTTTGTAATGACTACATAAAACCTCCAGGATTAGAAGAAATGGGATTTCAAATATGGGTATGGATTGCAAATATGGATTGATGGAGAATATCAGCAGATGGAACCTGTTGCTTCTGTGTGCTGCTTGCACAATACATTGAGAGGCTTCTGACTGGCCATAATGGAAACATGATCCTGGGATAAAAGTGCTTTTAGTCAGATCAAACAGGGCTCTTACGATTCTTTTTCATTTTCTATCTGTCTGCCTCACAGTACTGTAATATAGAGCAGGTCTTCAGCCAGAGGTAGTATTCAGATGTGAGCGTTCTTCCAACATTTATTTACTATTTCCCCTTTTTCTGTTGTTTGCATGACTGTGACTTAAGTCTCGACTCAGACTGAATTTATTAATTGTACAAAAATCTGCCCTATTCTGTGTACCTAACCTGGGTACATCACTGGAAGACATTCTTGACTTTTTACATTCTTCTCTTCTCTCCTCTTCCTCTATCTCAGCCTCCCTTATCTTCCCTGCATCCTCTTCCCTTTTTCCTGCACACAGAACAGCAAAACAAAACAACAACAACAACAAAATAACTCCACCCCTTTCCTATGCAAAGGCACTGTTGCACATAATTCTTGTTTCAAAACCATTGTTGCACATGACGGTGACTCCAGGGTTGCTGGGTTTACTTTGAGACCACAAGTTGCACACAAATGCAGAGCATTATATGTGTGAAGAAAGTAGCAGATGTTTGAAAATCACATGTACATGATCATATATCTTAGAGACTCCAGGTGCAGTCTATGGTGTGCTTTGTGATAGGAGTACACCTATTTTTGTTAAATACGTAAGCAAAAAGTTCCAATGCAGAAAAGTAGATATATGTTGTGGCACGCACACACCCAGCAGCTTGTGCAGCTGGTAGCAGATCCCATCCGAGATGACGCCAATGAGGTGATGCGCAAGGGGCCTGTACAGCTGGCACCCGAGTTGGATAGTGAGGAGGCTGTTGACTAAATGGTGGCAAAATGAGATATTAGTAGAGGTACAAGAAATGGAAAATATAGTAGAAGATATAAGGAAAATTAAAAATACAAGAATTAGGGAAATGAGAAGGAAAATATTACATAAGTGGTATTTCACTCCCGTTCAATTTGCACATTTTCAGCAGAATGTCAAGGGGAATTGTTGGCATGGTTGTCAAGACAAAGGAGTGTTTATGCATATGTTTTGGGAATGCCCGATAGTGCAGGAATTTTGGCAAAAAGTGAAAGAGGATATCAATAGAATGTTAAATATACAATGGACAATCACTAAGGAAATGGCAGTACTAGTAAAAAGTAATGCGATGGGAGAATTTAGAGAAATAAAAAAAGCAGCAATAGAAAGCGCTCAGGCAGTAATAGTTCTGGGTTGGAAGGATGCGACAAAATGGACAATGCAAAATTGGTATAGGTACATGGTGGACCATATTCAAGTTGAAATTATGGAAAAAAGGATAAATTTGGATAATGAAACTGAGTTGGGACAGCTGATGGGACGGTGGGACAAGGTAAGATGATATATGACGAGCAGAATCCGAGACCAAGCTACAAGAAATAAACTGGAATCACTCTATAATATGTAAACAGATATATTGCTCTTTGGTTAAGTGGACTTTACAAGAAATACCCCCAATTTGGTGGTGGGGAATGTGTGTATGTCGGGGTGGTGGGCACAATTCACTACGCACTGTTTTATGTTGTGTGATGTTAAATTGTTAAAAATCAATAAAAAAATATTTAAAAAAAAAGATAGTGAGGAGGCTGTTAAGGATTTGGTGCCAGTGGCAGAGGTTCAGCCAGGCCTTCAGAACCTCCAGCACCTCACAGCAGAGATGAGGAAGAAGAGGAGGAATCCCTTCTTAATGCACGTGTGCTAAGTTTTCTCTGGTCTGTAGTTGAGGCGGAGCAATATAACAATTAATTGTGGCACCACAATACTTGTTTTTTTAGGTTGCTAGCCAGTACAGGCCACACTGTGTACCGGTAGCGAAAAATGGAGCTGTGCTTGCAGCTCTGTGTTGCCGGCATGTGTGCGCCCCAGTGAGATTTTGTTTCTGCGCATGCACGGAAGGAAAAAAAATACTGAAATCTCACGCGCACATGCCCTTTCATGAGATTTTGCTTCCTTCCATGCACAGAAGCAAAATCTCGCTGGGGCATGCGATCGTGCACACTGGCGACGCAGACCTGCGCACGCATCATACCAGTAATGGCGGTAAGTACCAACCCCACCTGCACTGCAACATTGTTTGAGCTAGGAAGTAGGCAAGGTAGGCAAGGTAGGACCTGGTCAATACTTGATTAAGAAATTTCTAAAAAGCTCAGGATCTAGACTAGGTTGGGAAGTAAAAAAAATCAGAAAAAGATTATAATGGTAAGAATATTATAAATACATAGAGTAAATCCTATTTTTCCTCTTGTTTCATTTCATTCACTAGATTTTATTATAGACCATAATCATCTGCTACTTAGTAAGTTTATTCTAACTTGTTATCTAACTTGACTCATGTAAAAGTTTGTACGTGTAACTTAAATTATTCTGAAAATAATTCATTTTAACTATGTGAGAGCAATCCCATAGGAATAAGTAGGAACTTTCTTCATGGTTTTGCAAATTGCTTTCTAAAAATAGCTCGGTGATTAATCTCTGAAACTACAGTGTTGTCCATGTGACTCAAGTGTTTGGATGACTTGATAGAAGCAATCATATTTTCCAATCTGTGGGTTATTTCAGTTCCTTATTGTCAAAACAATAATCCTTGTTTCTACAATATCCTTTTTTTAATTTTCTATTTAGGAGCATTGAGCATTCTTGTGCGTTTCTCCCATTTTCTGAAATCTGCTGTTACATCAAATTTAGTACTTACTTTGATGGGATGTCTGTCCTGTAATATGCAGTTTCAGGAATGACATCCGAGCAAACCTAAGGTCTTTTAATTAAATGAATGCTAATGCTAACCTCAAAGTAAGCTAATGTCATTCCTGGGAAACTTTGGAAAGAAAACTTGTTTTCGTCCAATTCTGCCATGTGATGTAGACCATCTCCACACGATGGTGCTACAATTATTCTTTACTCTTATTCCCCATTAATCTGGCCATTCATTTACTGAGGAACAAAACAACCATCTCAACAGACCTGTGATTTCTGACCTTGACATTTGAATAGTATTTAAACAACCATCTCAACAGACCTGTGATTTCTGACCCTGACATTTAAATAGTATTAAATGGCTATTACGGTATATAGGGCCACGTAAAATAAAAAAATCCTTATCTACATAACAAATACAAGCAGGCTTCCACCGCCCCATAACTGGAGATCAAACAGGATCAAGGGTATTTGAATCTTGATAGGAAGGCTGTTTATAAAGCAGGAATCTTGGGACAGAAAGCACACTTCCTAAATCCTATCTGTAAGCCCTGCATGGAAACCAAAACTGATGGGACACAGAACTTATCCATCTTGCCTGATAGAGTAAAATAACATTCTTGTGATCAATATTCCCTCTAATTTTTCCCCGTTGTGGGCGGAAAAGTATAGTGTCTGAGCTGCAGTCCCCTTGGGACTGGGCGGCATAGAAATAAGTAAGTAAGTAAGTAAGTAAGTAAGTAAGTAAGTAAGTAAGTAAGTAAGTAAGTAAGTAAGTAAGTAAGTAAGTAAACAAACAAACAAACAAACAAACAAATAAATACATAAAAAAGAAAAACGCGGGGGGCGTTTTGGGGTGCACGCGCGCAGGTGCGTGCAGCTTACGGGGAACAGTGGCTGTGACTAAAAATAATCTCTTTTAACTAATACAAATAATAATCCTATAAATTGACTAAAAAATGAAAGGCACATCTTATTTTCTGTTTGAAAAATAAATTACAAAATTTCTGCTTTATCAACAATGAAATAATTGCAGCTCTGTACCTCAACTGAATGCCTCACCAGTTGCTCCAAATCACAGCTTCTGAAGTTTCTTTCAGATGGCTGCCGTAAGGAGGATTTTGTGAGCTGATTCTAGGATTCTCTCTAACCCAGGAGAATCATATAAACAAAAGGAATCCTGTTCCTTTTGTTAAGTAAGTTGAACAAATAACTGTCCAGAGAAAAACCTCTCTGGGGCTATCAAGCATTGGCCATCTACGCAGGGAATCCCTTATTAGGATTGTCATAAAGATTAGCCGAGAAACTCAACATGAATAAATCCAATTGAATTATTTTCATTTGAATTCAGAAGACTAGCCATGTTAATCTTTACGAAAAACAATGTATTGTCCTTAAAAATGAAAGTAACATTCATTACCTAATTATTTTTTGGTCTTTATTAGTGCCCAATTCAGCAGATACATAACAATTTCCTAATACAGGTAGGTTTCATTGAGGTTAATGAGTTCCATGAAGTGGTGAATGTTATTCAAATTCACACTGTTCATAGTAGTATTTCTATGGAAAATAGGGAAATTGGTTTCAGATTGAGAAAAATAAAAAATGAAAACTTTTTAAACATAATACAAATCTAATAAATAAATAATAATTTTATATGAATATTAACAAAATGCTAAAATAATATATAAATAATATACTTAAAATTTAAAATTCTGGTTAACAAAATCACAGAATAGTTATAGAAAACAAAGTAAAAAAAATCTACTATAGATTCAGGTATTCCAACATATTTTATTTTAATCTTTCTATACCATATTCATGTCGTTCATATGCATTTAGACATACTGTAGTAAAGAAGACATGACACCTCTTAGATTATATCTTTTAACATGATCATTTGTTCTCCTTTTGAGGTTCTTTTTCAGATTCAGTGCAGAATTTGGAAGAATTAAAGCACAGAAAACAAGGTATTTATTAATGTTGGGCTCTGTCATATGTATGTTATTTGGTTTAATATTTAATATTTATATTAATTATGTGTTTAGGTTTATGATCTGCCATTATAAATGATAGCAGATATATAGTTCTGATTGAGAATACTATGTCATTAGGTTAGAAATACAGTGGTACCTCATCTTACGAACGCCTCTTCATGCGAACTTTTCAGGATACGAACCCGGTGTTTAAGATTTGTTTGCCTCTTCTTAAGAACCATCTTCACCTTACGAACCCGAGCCCGGGCTCTCTTACTGCGCGTGCACTCTCTTACTGCCGCAGGGATTCCCTTGCCTTGTGACTGCCACCGCCGGGATTTCCCATTTGCTTTCCAGCAGCTGGGCGAGATGCCTCCTCCTCCTCCAGAGCTCGCGGGAAAGAAAGTGGGGAAAGAAAGAGTCCCATTTTCAAGAGGGGAGAAAGAGAGAAATGAGTACCGTTTTCCAAAGAGAAAGAGAGGCAAATGGGGAGGAAGAAGGACAGAGAGAGTCCCCTTTTCAAGAGGGGAGAAATAAGTCCCGTTTTCCAAAGAAAGAAAGAGAGGCAAGTGGGTAGGAGAGGGGAAAGAGTTCCTATCTATCTATCTATCTATCCATCCATCCTCCTTCCTCTCCATTTGCCTCCTCTCTTTCTCTCTTTCCTCCCCTCTTGAAAATGGGACTCTCTCTGTCCTCCTTCCTCTCCATTTGCCTTTCTTTCTCTCTTGGAAAATGGGACTCGATTCTCTCTTTCTCCCCTCTTGAAAACGGGACTCTTTCCTTCCTCTCTCCTACCAGTTGCCTCTCTTTCTCTCTTTGGAAAACGGGACTCATTTCTCTCTTTCTCCCCTCTTGAAAATGGGACTCTCTCTGTCCTCCTTCCTCTCTATTTGCCTTTCTTTCTCTCTCAGAAAGCCTAGGTAGCCAAGTGTGGCTCCATCTCTCCAGTTGTTCTTTGTATTCCCTCCCGCTGCCGCCTTTTGCTGGTCCATGCTGAGAAACTGGAGTTTACCCCCCGAGCCTCGCTTGGTTGCCTTTCAGTCCTTCCCTCCCCACCTCCACCTCGGCCGTTAAATTTTTCATCCTCCCTCAGGAGCTAGACCCTATTTAGCAAGGTGAAGCTGGTGCACAGGTGGGGAGGGGAGAACTGTGGTTTTGTCTCTCTCTCTCTCTCTCACACACACACACACACACACCTCTCTCTTTCCCTTCCTCTCTTTCTCCCCATTTCTTTTTCCCCCTCTCACCCTCTCTCTTGCCCTCATAGGATCCTTCCAGGGGCTTAGTTCTGCTTTACACCTGAGTACGAATAGAGCCGCCAAACAAGCCAACGCAGTGGTAGAGCAGCATTTGAGATGCTATGTCTAATGGGGCAGATCTCCTGCCCTTTGGTGAGGTTGCATAAAGTAGCCATGGGGAAGGGGGGATTTGTCCCCGTGCCAGAATACCCTCAGGAACCCTCTTCCTCAATGAGTTTAACAGAATGGGTGGGTTATTGCAGAGTGTGTGGAGAAATGTAAACTGAGTGCTAGCCAAAGCAAAGGAGACTCAGAAAGTGCAGGCAGACAAGAGACAGTCACCCCAGAGACAGAATATGAAGACAGACTGATGGATCAATATGTTTTGTGAGAAATACCCACAGAAACCAAAGGACCTTTAATGGCTTTCATTAATGTATGTGTGTGTTTGTTGTTTTCCAGGTGCTTCTCACTTTCTAGGAGGATCCAACTGTCAACAGATCAGGCCTGCCACAGCCATTTCACAGTTTACCCCATTGTGTGGGAAGGAGGAGGTCTGGAATATCAGACCATACAACAGCAAATCATCCCGTGAGAACCGAGGTCATCTCAACAGGTGCTGACCAGAGATTGAGGGGTTGCCAAAGAGAGAGGGCATTATCTATTCCTTAATTATACTGAAACCACAGGAAATAATTAGAGCTGGTTTTGTTTTCATTCATGCCAAAATGATATACTCAATAAAACAGTTCTTTGAGAAAGTTGCAAATTTTGGAGTATTGAATTGGTTTAGTTCCTTAGTTGGAGCCGTTTCGGCCGACCAGGAAGGACGTCTTTGTGACGTCAAAGCTCCGCCAATGGAATTCCCTATTGGGATTCCCCACCTCCGTTTCAGCCTCCAGATCGGCCGAAAACGCCGCTGCCGATTGCAAAACCGGCGCTCCGCCAGGCACCGCCGCTGGCTGTAATCTCCTGAAACAGCCAGGTGCTTCTCCGCGGCCTACAGAACCTGAATCCAAACCCAAACTTTTGCTGAACTTCTGGATTCGACGTTCGAGAGAACGCCGAGAAGCTCCCTGGCTGTTTCAGAAAGTGACAGCCGGGCGGCAGCGCTTCTCGGCGGCCTCCTGAACCCAAACCTGAAAGGTTCGGGTTCGAGAGAACGCCGAGAAGCCCCCTGGCTGTTTTAAAAGGTGACAGCCGGGCGGCAGCGCCCAGCAGAACGCCTTTTTGCGACCTGCAGTGTGTTCGTATGAAGAGGCAAAAAATTTCCAAACCCCCGGTTCGTATCTCAAAATGTTCGTATCACGGGGGGTTTGTATCACGAGGTACCACTGTATTTTGAAAAATTCTGCTTAGCAAAATGTATTAAAAGGAAAAGGCGGCAAGAGACTAATCCTTACTTTTAACCTGCTTCTAACCTTCCCCTTAAAAATCCAATCCTGTCATTGTTAAGGTTCGATGATGTTTTTGAATGCCAGATCAGTATTTGTTAAGATCTTCCTTAGGAATGACTTAATTGTAGATGAGGTGGTCTGGTGTCAATAACTAAGATCTGAGTGAAAGTTCTCCTTTTAGGAATTGTGATCTGGGGTGAACAGAACTGGTTGCTGTGGGATGTGTGGCCAGGGGTAGGTGGGATGGCAGCTATCATTTCGGTATCCTTGGGGGATTTCAGTGGCTTTCACAGGTAACTGGATGTCAGATTATCTGATTGAAGATGGGTTTTAAAAAGCAGTTGGGTTTATTGCTGCTGTACCTGCCTCCATACTATATAGCCATGATGGTGAACCTATGGCACGCATAAGGGGCGCACATAAGTGCACTGGTGTGCCTTTCGTCCCCTGTCCAATTGTCTTTCCTTTCTCTCACATATCATATAGTATATTCTCTTTCTTTCATATATCCTCTCCTCTGAGTTCACTTTTACCCTTATATATATTACTACGTGTCTATTTTTCTTCCTATGTATTTGTGTATTGGACAAATGAATAAATAAATAAAAATAAATGTCACAGATGACCCGGAGAGCCATATCTGAGGACACACGTGTTGCCGTATGTCAGTCATTATGCACAGCAGGCTTTCCTGAAACCTGGGGACAGTGAAAAACTGCCCAAAGGCCCAACTGTAAGTTCATCTCGAACTTCTGGTTGGGCTATTGGGTCCATTTTTTGCCATCCACAGGTTCCGGAAGCTTTCCTGAAGCCTGGAGTAGGAGAAAACAACCTCTCCCCACCCTCTGGAAGGCCAAAAATCAGTTGGAATCTGTTTTTTGCTATCCACAGGTTCTGGAGACTTCAGTAAGCACTATGCACATAAGGATAGCACGGTGGGGGTTGTGCGCACCTGCACAGAGGAGCACATTGCATTATGGGAGAAAAAAACCTCTCCCCACCCTCTGGAACAGACCTGGGCAAGATACGGCCTGGGGGCTGGATGTGGCCCACCCGCTGTCTGTGACCGGCCTGTGGAGGTCAGTCCAACCTGTGCGCGCGCATATGCGCACAGGCAAAAACCAAAAGCCACATGGTGGAGTTGGACGGCCTCGCCACCTGCACGAAGAAGCAAAAGGCGAAAAAACGGCAATCGCATCATGCCTGTTGCTTGGCTGACAGCGCTGCCTACACTGGAACTCTCACCTCACCCTCTCCACCTTTCCCTTAAGTTGACTTAACCTTCTTTGGGAATTCGCGGCGGAGCCTCTCCCACCCCCAGTGGGGGTAAATTAGGTTGGGGAGCAGGGAGAGAATTGGAAGACTGTGAATAGAGGGAAGGAAGGAGGAAGGAAGGAAGGAGAGAAGGGAAGGAGGGAAGGAAGGGAGAAAAGAAGGAAGGAAGGAGAAATGGAGGGAGGGAGGGAAGGAGGAAGGAAAGAAGGAGAAATGGAGGATGGAAGGAAGGGAGGAAGGAAGGAAGGAAGGAGAAATGGTATTACTCTGGAAATATAAAATATAAAACTGTTAAATATGAATATCTCCCTTCTTCATCAAAGAAAATCTAGGATCTGTAGGAGTATGATATGAAATATGTCCAGGCCAATCCGCTAAAGCGAATTGAAGATCCTCTGAAACTTTAAAAAGCGCATCCCAGGTATTCAAAGGACAAGGAACTATAAATGAAAGTGGTTCAATGCCTGCTAAAAGTTTCACCTGCGATGGCCTTTGACAATGAGATTTGCAAAAAGAGTATACTTTTGGGTAATACTTTCCCTTGGGGTGTGGGAGAAGTGAAGCCATTCTAAAAATCGCAATGGAGGGCCTATTTGAGACAAAACAGCAGTTGGTAGGGTAGCAGTGTTCAAAATAATTAAGACAGTTGGCTCATTCTCTTGCATACGATCTACCCATACTTGCTGAAGAGCTGTATCCACAATTTCAAGGGTGTCCTTTTGCTGCTGGTTCAAAGGGATCCTGTCTCCCGGAGCCTTGCCGCCGGAAAAAGCAGAAAAAAGAGGAGTTAATTGAGCTGATGTTAAACCCAAATACGTGCGCGCCCAGTTGAGGGCGCCCAAGTACTGTTGTAATTTAACTAGGGTGGTTGTGTCCGGTAAAAAAAGGTGTGGCAAGTAAGGAGCAGCTCTGGCTGCCAAGAGCCTATGACCCAAATATAAATAGGGCTCCTTGATCTGAATTTTTTCAGGGGAGACATGAAGTCCTGCAATTCCTAGGAGAGAAGCAAGAGAATCTAAGAACTGCTGGACGGTACCCAGTGGGCCTGGGGTGGCCACAAGGATATCGTCCATATAATGGTAAATTAAGAGCTGTTTATGTTGCAATCTGAAAGGTCGTAAAACGGCATTGACATAATACTGGCACATGGTGGGACTATTAATCATGCCTTGTGGCAAAACTTTCCACTAATATCGAGAAGAAGGTTTGGAATTGTTTAATGGTAAGACCGTAAAAGCAAATAATTGTCAGTCCTTCTTCTGTAATGGGATGGGAAAAAAGGCATCCTTTGAATCAATTACCATAAGATCCCAGTCTCGGGGAATAAGATTGGGGTTTGGCAGGCTCCATTGAAGCACACCCATAGGCTGTAAAATTCTATTAATGGCCCGTAGATCGTGCAAGAATCTCCATTTTCCTGACTTCTTTTTAATTACAAAAACAGGAGTATTATAAGGACTCACAGAGGGTTCGATATGACCCATTTGCAATTGTTCTTCCACTAGTGCAGTAAGGGCAGTTAACTTTTCCATGGGAAGAGGCCATTGATCCACCCACACCAGGGAGGAGTCAAGCAGGGTGAGTGAGAGAGGGAGAGGCATTATTGCAAAACCAAGCGTCCGCCCAATTGTGAAATCAGATATCTCCCCCACAAGTTAACGTGAAGGGGTAGGACTAAAGGCTTGATGTGGGCAGTAACAGAGCACTCAGAGGAAGTGACAGTAAGCCAATCCTTACTAACCTGAGCATTCTGAACCCCCCCCCCCACACCTCGGACAGCGGGCGAGAAAATGACGGGCCACTGGGATGGCCATTCAGACTGTTGAATTACGGAGGCATCCGCCCCAGTGTCCAGAATTCCTGAAAAAGAACGTCTGAATTTGAAATGTGAGTGTCAACAGTAAGGCAGTCCATTTGAGCAGCACCAATGCGAGTGATTCTATGGAAGTCCTGAGGTTCCCTTTCTAAAGGGACTGGGATTGCTTGTGCAACAAGTTCACCCTTTTCCACTGTTAAAGGCGTGTCCACAGACAAATAAGGGCAACAGAGGAAAGTCTGTCAGAATGAGGGAAATTAAAGTCCGTTTGAACCTTAAATCATTCTGGAGGTGATGGATTGAGAGAGCAGACATTTGTTGTCAAAGCAAGATTTCTTTTTATTATAAAAGTAGAAAATTAAATATGTCATGAGAGACAAATAAAAAATACATCTTCACATTATGGCTGCTAAAACCCTGCCTTCGTTCTACAATTCCGTTAAGAGCCGGGGAGTAACGTACTGACGCTTGATGATGGATTCCATTTTTCCTCATCCATCCTTGGAATTGCTGGGACATGAATTCTCCACCATGATCACTTTGTATTCTTCTGATGCGGACACCATGTTGTTAGTACCTCTGCAGCAAAGTCTTTAAAGATCTGAAAAGTCTCAGATTTTTGTTTCATTAGGTATACATACCCATATCTAGAATAACTATCAACAATAGTCAAGAAATACTTACAGTTCCTTTTAGAAGGCCGAAATGGACTGACAATGTCAGTATGAACCAAATCAAAAATGTGTGTAGATAAATGTGTGGCATGCTTAGCGATAGGTGCAGCTTTAGATTTAGAAGAGTTGCAAACAGAACAGTCTAAATGAATTTTGCAATTACTATCAACCTTAAAACCATTTACAAGTTCAGGCATCTTGGATAAGACTGGATAAGATGCATGGCCCAAACGACGGTGCCATCGGTGAACACACCTGGAATGAAAAGATTTGTTTGTTAATACAGGTTTAACATTTGCAACATCATGTGGAACCTCTTGAACATCATTGGCTTTAGGAGCCTTTGTTTCTATAGTGGCAACAGGTTTTCTCTCTGGACCTGTGCTTTCGCCCTTTGGAACTTTTATACTTACATCACGTTTTACATGAGGATTTGGCTTTAAGTAGTAAACACCTCTGATTGGAAAAGCAGTAGCAATGACTCTTCTGTTCTTGACAACGTAGCCTTCACTTAGTTTAAAAGTCACTTCAGAACCTATATCTTCATTTAGGCGATATGTGCTGAGTATGTTGCTTGTAGCTTGTGGAATATATAGAGCATGTGGAATCATCTGGTCTAATACTTTTATGTAGACAGTTCCTTCTCCTTCAACTTTGCATAAGTGATTTGACACTGCATGTAATTCTTTAATATCAGTCTTATAAAATTTTATGAACAGTTCTTTTTGGTAGGTGATGTGAAAAGCTGCTCCGCTGTCTAATGTCCATAAATGTTGAATGTCGTACTGTAGACTCTTTTGTCAAATATTGTTCAGGATGAAAGAATTGATGTAAGGACATGGCTCACCTCTAGAACCTCGTTGAGATGATCTGTAGTTGCTGGAGCTTCTGCTTCTGGAACCCCTAGGATCTGTTCCTCTGAGCTGAGCAGGATATTGGGAGCATTGAGAATCACCAGATTGAGAGCGTTGAAAATCACCAGATTGAGAGCGTTGAAAATCTGATCTTCTAGGCTGATTGTGCCATGGATATCTTGGAGTGTAGCCCCTTTGTTGGTAGCTGTGACTCATTGTAGGTTTGTAACCAGGTGCTGTAGTTTTGAGTCTACTTTGCATAATCACTTCTTCTTCTGTTAACAGCTTACATACTCTGGACATAGTTCTTTGAGCTAAAGGTATGTTATTATACTTTGTTATAGCATCTTTCCATTCATAATTTAAAGACGTGATTATTGCGGTTGTCATCTGTATGTCGTCTATTTGATAGCCTCTCTCTATCAGATCCTTTTGCATTGCTAGAAGTTTAGATAAGTGTGGAGCAATTTTCTCTCCAGGCTTTAATTTTGAAGTAAAAAATTCAGTAAACAATAAGCATGTTCCTTCAGCTGAAATTGGTCTATAAAGTTCATCTAGAGCTGTGATCAAGTCATTTGCAGTGATATCATGTGGAAATCAAACTGATAGATCTGTGTCGAGAGACCTAAGTATCAAGATGGTCGCTCTAGTATTAAAAACTTTCTGCTTCAGTCCACTGTCTATAGGGTGGATCAAAAGCCATATGATCTACCCCAGTGTTTCCCAACCTTTTTTGAGCCGCGGCACATTATTCATATTTTCAAAATTCTGGGGAACACTGAATGGGGGGGGGCCTAAAGAAAAGTTTGGACAAAAATAATATCTCTTCCTCCATTTCACTCTATTTCTCCCTCCCTCTTTCTTTCTCTCTCTTCCTTCCTTCCCTTCTTTCTCTCTCTCCATCCCTCTTTCTTTCTTCCTCTCTTTTTTGCTCTCTTTCTCTCTCCCTCCTTCCCTCCCTCTATGTCTTTCCCTATCCCTCCTTCCCCCCTCTCTTTCTCTCTCTCTCTCTTGCTTTCTTTCCCTCTCTTTCTCTTGCTTTCTTTCTCTCTCATTCTCTCTCCCCTACTTTTTCTCTCTCTCTCTTTCTCTCTCGTTCACCACGCCAGCAACAGAGAGAAAAAGAAAGAGAGAGAGCCGGAGAGAGAATGGAGGGCGCCGTTGTCTTCGCCTCTGCCCGCCGGCTCTGCAGCTAAGAGGCAGCAGCCATCAGCCCCCTCGCCCTCCCAGACGTCCCCAGCGCCCGGCCATGCGCCGCCTCCCATTAGCCCGGCCGACTTTTCCCTGCTGCCGTTTTCTCTTCATGGCACAAAGCCACACAGTCCCGGACTCCCGGATCGCTCGCTTCTCCGGCTGCCTCTTAGTTGCAGAGCCGGCGGGCGGAGGCGAAGACAACAGCCCCCTCCATTCTCTCTCCGGCGGCGGAGGAGAGGGGGCGGATCGCGCCCCAAGACAGGAGGCAGCGGCGGCGAGTGGGCAGATCGGGCGGGCAATGGGGCAGGGCAGAGAAGCCAGGGGCGCGTTTGGCCGGAGGCAGCGTGGGGAGGCAGGGGCGGCCGTGGCTCCCTTTACTCCTACTGCCGCACCTCCCCGCCCCTGCCTCCTTTTTCCCGCCTTCCTTCTTTGTGGCCCAGCAGGAGAGTGCCGGAAACAGATGCATCGGGCAGCAGCCTGGGGACAGCTGCGAGTGGGAGCTCCAGGTCGGAGGCACTGGTGGTCCGGCACTGGCAGCGCCCCGCCCAGCTGGAGCTTCCAAAAACTTCGCGGCACACCTGGCCGTGTCTCGCGGCACACCGGTTGGGAAACGCTGATCTACCCCTTCAGCAAGTAAAATCAGTCTTATTTCATGCAACCAAGTTTTATAATTTTGTCCATTATTTTTTAATCTTGACTCACTTTTCAATGGTGATAGAGTAACGGCTTGCCTTTGAGCTGCAGCTAGTACTGCTGCTGGTTGTGGCATCTGGGGTGCTTGGACTGGTGGCGGTTGAATCTGAAGAACTGGAACTTGTTGTTGGTCCTTTTGCATCTGCGCACCTTGGCTTGCTTGCGGTACTTGTGGCTTAATTGAAGGATAATGATGAACAACGTGTTGTCCATATTTCAAAGATTGATCTGGAATAAAACATGGTATTTGTTTGAGATGAGAAACAGTTTTATATTTAATATCTTGTATTCAGATAGGTGGTGCTGCAGGATAACTTTTAGATTTCTCTGAACTTATTTTCTGAACAGGCTGCATTTTTTTATTTGGCCACCAGATGGTGCTGCAGGATAACTTTTGAGATTTTCTTTTCCTTTGTTTATAAACGTGGCACTTAGACTTTCGATTTCTGGTTTGTTTACATTTACTGGTGGCTTGACAGAGAGAATTTCCAGCTCTCTCTCTAATAGGGTTATTTGAATATCTCTTAGTTTATTTAATTGTTTTCTATATTTACAAATGTCATGCAGACAACTGTGCATTGTTTGCTTTTCTTTTTCATCTAGATTAATTCCTCTCTGCTGATAAAAATCTGAGACACAGGCTTGGGTATCTTGGAGAGATTGTTCTAAGCGTGCTATTATGCAATTTACTTTGTCAATATCATTGATTGAATCCAGACTGCTAGCTAAACTTCTTACAGACTCTCGGTCATCTGAATGTCTCAGTTTCATCTTTGCTTTTAGCGAGGCGCCATGTTGAATGGACACACTGCTTTCGGAAATTGCCTGGCTACATGACTCAGAAGGGATCATTACAGCCTGTAAGTTGCTTGGGTCATAAATCGGCTGACCTGAACTGTCTCCTAGTTTTTCAACATTCACAATAGCAGTTAAAATTGGGTTATAAATCTTACGCTTTGGAGTGTTTCACTTTCTTCGTCTCCTGCAGAGAAAAGCTCTTGTTCGGCTTCAGTTTCCTTTTCATCAGAGTTAAAGTCTGTTTGAACCTTAAATTATTCTGGAGGTGATGGATTGAGAGAGCAGACATTTGTTGTCAGAGCAAGATTTCTTTTTATCATAAAAGTAGAAAATTAAATATGTCATGAGAGACAAATAAAAAATACATCTTCACATTATGGCTGCTAACACAGGACTGACTTAATTAAAATGGAGAGGAGGATAAAGACGGATGTGAGCTATAATGACATGGCAGGATTTTACATCATAGTAGTAGGAGCTAATAAAACACACATGCAGTTAACTATTTAATTACTGAATGTCTCTGAATGTCTTTGGGGCTGTCAATATTCAGCGTGACAAAGTCTGCGGCATCTCTCAAAAAGGGAGAGGCTATGACTCCACGGGTAATAAATTCTTTCCTGGGGTATACAATCAATGGCAATGGGGGGGCAGACCAGATGGATCATCCTCACCCGCTTCCGGAAAATAAAAATCAGGCTCTGGTTCAAGAGGTAAAAAATAAGTAAGGCCAGGGGTCATCATAGACACAGTTTCAGAAGCATAGAGACCAAAAGAAAGAAGCATACGCCCCAAATCAAAAAATTTCAGCCTTTGGTGCGGGGCTAGCTGAATGCCCCCACTCTAGTTTCCCTGGTCCTGGGGCTGAGGTTGAGGCTGTACTTTACATTGATTTGCCCAATGATACCGTTTCTTGAATTTGGGACAAAGAGTGCGTGGTTTGGCTGTGCTAGGGTTAAAGCGTTGCTTTTGGGCAGGCCCCCCTCCTAGGGCCTGTACTGGTTTTTGAAATGACCATATTTACTGCAATTATAACAGTTGCCAGATCGTGGATTGGGGTTAAACCTTTGTAATGCCATATACAGTAATACCTCGTCTTACGAACCTAATTGGTTCCGGAAGGAGGTTCGAAAGTCGAAACGTTCGTAACACGAAACAATGTTTCCCATTGGAAACAATGTAAAAGCGATTAATGTGTGCAAGGGGAAAAAAAAATCCCCAAATGGTGCTCTGCTTGGCGCCGCCGCCCAGCTGTCACCTTTTAAAACAGCCATTATTTCTACTATATTTTCTTCTTTATTTTCATGTATGTTCTGGAACCTCAGAAAGAAAGCAGCGTTTTCAAGTTCCATGCTAAGTAAAGCTTCTTCCATATTTTTAATACTTGTTAACCTGTTAGTTTCTGTTTCTTGCATTTTTTCCTCCATCTTTTCATTCTTCTCTTCTATTTCTTTTATTTTTTGCTCATTCTTTGATGTTTATTGAATAGACTCTATTTTCCCATCCATTTTGACTACTCTATCCTCTACTCTTTTAATATTACCCCTCATATCTTCCATGTTTTCTGTCACCTTTTCGTAATTTTGATTGATTGATTGCTGCATCCTTACCATGGATTGGAATGTAGTCGCTGAAGACATCGACATTTTACTACATTCTAATCCAAAACTGGCAAAAAGCCAGTTTTAAATTAAATATTTTAATTTAAATATAACCAGAATATAACTCCAATTAACCATATACTTCTATTACATTTATCTAACTATTTCAAAAAAGAGTTGCTATGTGTCAGGTTTGTCTATTAATATCTCTGCCTCTTTAATATTGAATAGTTAATGTAATTAAAAATTAAAGATCTAATAATTAATAATAATAACAAGCAAGCAATCTATCACTATAGTAAGTAATAAAGCAAATCAATCAATGACAGTTAATTTACAAAGCAATGTTAAATAAAGTAGCCAATAAATAGTTAAGTAATTTTGATTAATCAGGTTTGATCAGTACTGTATTTATATTAACTCTATATTTAATAGGGAGTCAATTTTAAATGAATATCAGAAGAGGAAAGAGAGAAATAGGAATTAGGATATACCTAGACAGTTTTATATTGATTATTAAATAAGATCAGTTTTGAACTCTTAATGTTATTAAGTTAGTTAAGAACCCAATTGTCTTCTAATTCATGTATCAGTCTGACCCAATCCTAAATTAATTCAACAATGTTCCTTATTGGTCATCAAGTTGCTTATAGTTCTAATCCGTTTATATCCAAATTAATAAAACTGAGCTGGTGATACTCCCTATATTTTCAGCATGGGGCTTCCGGTTTGCCTAGTCACCTCCAAGTCTTCTGTTCTTTCAACTTGCACAAAACTTCATATACATTCAAAAAAACCACCTTGCCCTTTGCTATTCAAACAGCTCATCTGGAATGATTCCCAAGTAGGTCTAAATCTGGTATTAGGAGGAGGGAGTCTGTGGCTGGTCTCCTATCTCCGAGCTCTGATTTCCGATCTCCAATCACCCGTCCGCCACTTCAACTCTTTCTCCTCACCCATCTTTCAAGTCCTCACTGTTCCTGATGAAATGCAATGACTGCTGCGTTGCCCCTTGGAACTCCCGATCAAATCAAATACAATCAAATCAATCCAACCAGACAGCATCAAGGGCTCCTCTCTCCAAGTCATTCTACTATTACCACCTCTCACTCCGAACCTTTCCACAAATCCGCAATCCCCATCCGTTTTAGTCCCTTATTTGGCTTATTTTGGCTGTTATTTCTTGCTTCCGTTTTATGTGTCAGGCAGCTGCATCAGCTGTGGTCCTGAGGGTATTTCTCGCTTTCTGGGGGATCACCTTAATGCCACAGATACACGGGAAGTTCCTCTTTAACTTGTGGAGGCTCTCCAAGCTGCAACCAAAAAAGCTCAAAAGCAGAGAACAGCCCTGGAGTTCACTGGAGGCTGCCCTGCCATGATGCGATGTCAAGTTGGAAGTAAAAAAAAAAAATCAGGACTTTTAAAAAATGCTGCGGGATGTGGGACAAATTGTTAAAAATTGGGACTGTCCTGCCCAAAAGTGGGACATCTGGTCACCTTACCTAAAGGATCAGAGTAGAGGAATTAGAAGGCAAATATAATTTTAAAATTATGTGCTATTCTGGACACTGTCTCTCAAGTCTAGATTCCAATTTTGGAAATAAAAATGTCAAGGCTGTTCTGCATTCTCACCTATTACTTTGTCTTCTAGTTTCCATTACTGATTTTGCAATGGAAAACAATTTGTTGAGAAAATTAAGAGAAAACATGAAACGTCTCCAAAAGGAGGTAAGAGAAAACATTTGTTCATACGCTGTCACAGTAAATGTGTGATGGAACATATAGAAATTTTAGGCAGGTAGTTAGGTAGCTAGGTAGGGATAGATAGATAGGATAGATAGATAGATAGATAGATAGATAGATAGATAGATAGATAGAGACAGACAGTCAATCAGACAGACATATAGATAGAAAGAACAGTAGGTAGTTGGAGAAACACAGATAGACAGATAGATAAAATATGAATTGTGATTTCTGTTTATCCCCAGTTGACAGTTTAGGTTTTTGTTTTCACCTTTGAAATGTATATATATATGTATGTATATATGTATGTATGTATGTATGTATTGATTGATTGATTGATTGATTGATTGGATTTGTATGCTGCCCCTCTCCAGAGACTCGGGGCAGCTAACAGCAACAATAAAACAGTGTACAATAGTAATTCAATATTAAAAACAATTAAAAACCCATTAATATAAAAACCAAACATACATACATACATACATACCATGCATAGAATTGTAAAGGCCTAGGGGGAAAGAGGATCTCAATTCCCCCATGCCTGACGGCAGAGGTGGGTTTTAAGTAGCTTACGAAAGGCAAGGAGGGTGGGGGCAATTCTAATCTCTGGGGGGAGTTGGTTCCAGAGGATCAGGGCAGCCACAGAGAAGGTTCTTCGCCTGGGTCCCACCAAACGACATTGTTTAGTTGACGGGACCCGGAGAAGATCCACTCTGTGGGACCTAACTGGTCGCTGGGATTCGTGCAGCAGAAGGTAGTCCCTAAGATAATCTGGTCCGGTGCCATGAAGGGCTTTATAGGTCATAACCAACACTCCAACACTTTGAATTGTGACCGGAAACTGATCGGCAACCAATGCAGACTGCGGAGTGTTGATGTAACATGGGCATATTTGGGAAAGCCCATGATTGCTCTCGCAGCTGCATTCTGCACGATCTGAAGTTTCCGAACATTTTTCAAAGGTAGCCCCATGTAGAGAGCGTTACAGCAGTCGAGCCTCGAGATGATGAGGGCATGAGTGACTGTGAGCAGTGACTCCCGGTCCAAGTAGGGTCGCAACTGGTGCACAAGGCGAACCTGGGCGAACGCCCCCCTCGCCACAGCTGAAAGATGTTTCTTTAATGTGAGCTGTGGATCGAAGAGGACGCCCAAGTTGCGAACCTTCTCTGAGGGGGTCAGTGATTCTGCCCCCAGGGTAATGGACGGAGAGATGGAATTGTCCTTGGGAGGCAAGACCCACAGCCACTCTGTCTTGTCTGGGTTGAGTTTGAGTTTGTTGACACGCATCCAGGCCCCAACATCCTCCAGGCACCAGCCCATCACTTCCACTGCTTCGTTGGCTGGACATGGGGTGGAGATGTATAACTGGGTATCATCGGCGTATTGATGATACGTAACCCCATACCCTTGGATGATCTCACCCAGCGGTTTCATGTAGATATTAAATAGTAGGGGGAGAGGACCGACCCCTGAGGCACCCCACAAAGGAGAGACATAGAGGTCGACCTCTGACCCCCCACTAACACCGACTGTGACCGACCGGAGAGGTAGGAGGAGACCCAATGAAGAACAGTGCCTCCCACTCCCAAATACATTGTTAGCTTGCATTAGCAACCCAAGAAAGCCAGTTTGGTATCATGGTTAAGGCATCACCCTGCGCACCCAGAGACCGACATTCCTTGCCCCACTTTAGGCACAAAGCCAAGTGGGTGACCCTGACCTAGTCACCTTTTCTTCCCCTAGAAAGGAGGCAACACCAAACCACTTCTGAAAAATCTTGTTAGGAAAACAGCAGGAACTCATCCAACCGAGAAGAAACTGGACTTTCCTTTTTGTTTGTTTGGGGTTTTTTTGAAAATTTTTAGACCGTAATCCAAGAGGTTTCTTCAGTTTTGGAAGAATAGTAAAATGTTATTTTTTTCAGTAGAGTGAATTTCCAGGCATGTGTCAAAGATTAGAAGGCAGAGATATCGTTGGTACCCCAGATTTGAAGAGGAAACAATGTTTAACATCAACCCAAGTCATTTAGAATTGTTGTTAGAAAAATTAGTGTCTTTAATCACTGTCAATTTGCTTTTAAAAAATAGGGTATTTTGTCTCCGGAAGGAGAAAGTTCGAGACTTCCTCTTCTGGCACAAAGACATGCTGAGGTATATAACGTATACTTGTAGCTCACCTTAGAATATAATTATGAGAAAAATGAAAATAAATGATTTTATTCACAATTGGTAATGGTTAATAATGCATGTGCAGCATATTTTATGTAGTATATATGTTCGCTTTATATTTCTATTGCATATATGAAATCCATACACACATCTATACAGAATAGTTTATTTGTAATTTCTGTGAAAGAATGGCAATTATCAGAGCTGATGCTAATTCTTGGTCAGTTCCTTCTTTGCTACATTAGCTAGTTTCTTTGGCCACATACAAAACCAATAGTAGTGAAATAAAATTTAGATGATTCATAATTGTTTTGAGCCACTGTGTTTTACATTTCCTAAAGAAATTAACTAAGACTACTTTTTTTTCTAGCCCAGCATAAAGTTGCGTTCCCATCAGGTAAGCAATCTAGTACATAAGGAACCTGTTGAGTGTGCATGACCAAGACATAGTTCATACCATAAAAAGAGGGGGGGGGGGGGAAGCCCAGTGTGACTGATTGGGTAGTGAGTGGTAGCAAGTGGGCTGCTACGGAAATATATTCCTGACTTATGATCTATTTTGGCTTCTCTAGATTGTTCAGACAAAAGCGGAAAGAGCAGATGCTGATTTGAAGAGAGTGAGGGAGCAGAGTTATATGTAAGTCTTCACATAGTTCATCAAATCTTTGCACAATCCTATTAAGTTCACCCTGTCTGTATGACATTCATAATTTCATAAGGTATTTTTAATGTGTATTTAATAAAAATTGAATAAAAAGATTGATAATTCAAGTTAAAAAAAACCCTGGGGGCTAATTTCTCTCTGGTCTTCATTATTTGCAGGAAGACAATGGAAATTTCTAAACTCCTGAATGAAAAACAAGAATTAGAAATAAAAATTAACGAACTTGTAAAGGAAAATAAGCAACTTTGCAAAGAAAAAAATGGAATTTCTTAGGAGTTTGAAGAAAAGTTGAGGAGGTGAGAAAATTTCAGATAGCAACCCTGACTTTCTCGTCGTTTCTTCAATATTTCAATTAGTTTTAATTTTAAACAAGTTTTACAATTTGAGTAAAAAAACCTAAGGGGGCTAACTTCACTCTGCTCTTGATATTTTACAAGAAAATTAGTTCAGAGAAACAAGAGGAGATTGAAAAAATTATAAAACAAAATGAAAGTCTCAGCTCAAAAATTAAAAAATATGCCATCGAGAAAGTAGAGCTCCTCCACGAAAATAATGAATTAAAAGAAGAACTGTATAGGTGAGAAATGTTTATTTTTATTTTATTTATTGGATTTATATGCCACCCCTCTCTAAGGACTCGGGGTGGCTTACAACATATAAAAACAAATACAATACAAATACAATAGCAAATCCAATTAAATTAAAACTATAGAGACAATCTAAAAACCCCAATTATATTAAAAATCAGTCATACCCATTCAAACAACAGCTATACAAACATTTGGTCAGCCAGGGGGACTGAGATCTAACTGCCCCAAGCCTGGTGGCATAAATGAAGTGGGGGGGGGGGCAGAGCGAATTTTCAGGGGGAGCTGATTCAGAAGCCCCCACAGAAAAGGCTCTTCACCTACGCACCACCAAACGACATTGTCTAGTTGATGGGACCTGGAGAAGGCCAACTCTGTGGGATCTCACCAATTGCTGGGATTGATGCGGCAGAAGGCGGTCCCACAAGTACCGCCAAGTACCGATGCCATGTATGGCTGTATAGGTCATTACCAACACTTTGAATTGTGTCCAGAAACCAATCAGCAATCAATGCAATCCACGTAGTGTTGGAGAAAGAGGGGCATGTCTAGGAATGCCCATGACCATTTGCACGGTCACATTTTGCACAATTTTAATTTTCCAAACACTCTTCAAAGGTAGCCCCATGTAGAGAGCATTGCAGTAGTTGAATCTCAAGGTGATAAAGGCATGAGCGACTGTGAGTAGAGACTCCCGGTCCAAATAAGGCCGCAACTGGTGCACCAGGCAAACGTGCCCCTTGCCACAGCTGAAAGATTATGTTCTTTCCCCCCAAGAATAATGGACCAGCAGATGGAAGTATCCTCTGAAAGCTTTCTGGGTCCATCAGGTGCCTGGGAAGGAATCCCCTAATCAGTTCCATCTCCCTGCAGAGGAGGATTGAAGCCTTGAAATCAAGCCGTAGCAGAAAATGATCTGAGCATGACAAAGGCAACATATTTAAGACCATTAATTTCAGATCATTGCTCAACTGCTCTGTGGGGAATACCATGTCAGGAGCATGCCCCCCTCATGAGTTGCACCCTAAATTACTTCGGTCAGGTCCATGATTGCCATGGTGGCCATAAACTCCTGCACCAATCCAGAGGATTCTCCGAGCAACAGGTTAATGTCCACCAAGACAATAAGCTTGGGGAACTCCACTGCCAGCCCAGCTACCTCCTCGAGTAGCGCAGGCAGGGCTGTTGATACGCAGCTGGGAGGCAGGTACATGAGCAACAAGCCCACCTGAACCCCTAGATCCAACTTCACAAAGAGGGACTCACAACCCGTAATCTCAGGAGCAGCGAGCCTGCGTAGGCTGAAGGTCTTTTTCGCTATAATAGCCACTCATCCCACCTTCCCTGGGGTCGTGGCTGGTGCCACACCTGCAACCCAGCTGGGCACATTTCAGAGAGAGGGACTCCTCCTTCTGGACCCAGCCAGATCTCAGTAACACATGTCAGGTCAGCCTCCTCATCTAGGAGTAAATCCTGGATGAGGGGAGCTTTATTTACAACTGACCTGGCATTGAATATCAACAGCCTGAGCCTAGGGTCCCAGATTCGCTTGTTGCCATTACCCCGAGCTAAGCTCATGGGGCCGGAACAAGGGATTGCTTTCAAGCAGCGAGCTCTTGTTCCCCGAGAGCAGCCTACCCCATGTCTCCCAACATATCTGCCTCTCCCCAGCAAAACCGGGATATTCCGGCCCTGTGCCACCCAAATATGGGCTTCTCCACTCCTCCCGCCTCTATATTGGAAGAGGGCTAATATCTCTCTGGTCCTTATATTTTACAGGAAAACATCAGTAATTGAAAAATTAACAATAGAAAAAGAAGAAATGAAAATAAAAATCGAGAAAATCACATTCCAAAAAATGGATAAAATGGATAAAAATGAGGAGCTCTCCCGAGACTATTATAAATTGCAGTGGAGGTGAGAAAATTTTAGATAGCCACCATAAACTACCTGGTCCAGAATTTTATATTAGGTTCTCCTTAACTTAGAAAATTCAGAAAAGTATCACATTCTCCTTATTTTAGGGGAAAAAAAGAATTACAGCTCATTATAATTTTACATATATAAATCTTGTAGATAGCCTCATTCAACTCCCATGGCCCAACTATAGATATATACTTTAGGAATGAGAGTTTCCTGACATCAAAGCAGTTCCCATTATTTTTAACTAAGAATACTTTGCTGTTGGTCCAGTTCATAGCTAACCTTTTGATTTTTTTCAGAGAGAAACTACAGAGGAATGGCTTGTGCCCATTCAGGAATGAAAAAGCTGAAGAGAAAAGAAAGCCACATCAGCTTAATAAAAAATGGCTGAAAATGTCAGTAGAAGAACTGAAAGCAAGAAATCCTAAAGAATCCGTTTCAAATGTGCGGAACTGGCTTCTAAAAAAACATAGCGAGGATTCGTGTAAGCTGTCGGCGTACACCCTGCCCCAATGGCTTAATGAATGCCTAACCAACCTGCCGAAGGAATGCGCCAAGGATGTGAAAGTTTGGTTAGGCATATCACTAAGTAATGTCGAAGAAGAAGGGCCAGAAACATGTGATTTAGATGTGCAGGGATGGATTGAAGCATCTATTATAGCCATTCAACATTTACAAAGAAGCTGAAAAAAGAGATGGCTTGAAATATCAGTAAAAAACCCCAAGAAGCAATGTCCTGAAGAATCTGTGGTCAATATATCAGAATGACTTCAAGAGTCCTTAGAAAGCCTCCCACTATCTGGAGAACCTACCATGTTTCCCTGAAAACAAGACCTCGCCCTAAAATAAGACCTAGTAAAGGGGTTTTTTGCGTATGCGTCGAGGAGAGTAGACGCTCCGCTGAACGCTCCTCAAATGAAAAAAATAAACATTGAATTTTAAACCCCATTGAACGTCTTGGAGTCTCAAATAAACTGGACTAAGTAAAAAGCTAAAACTTTGGAACCTGGAAATACCTTGGGCTTATCGGAGGAGAGCAGAAACAACGGGAAAACAGCCTGCATTCCATTCGGAACTGTGAGTAAACAATAAGTTAATTGGGGAAGGGAAATGGCGGGGGCAGTTGGGGTAGAACTGACAGAGAGAATGGACGCTTTGATGAAAACTTTTGTTATGGTCGGTCAGCAGCTAAAAGAAATGCAAGATGTGGTGGCTAAGACTGAGACCAAGCTGCAAAAAGTGAAAATAGAACAGCAAGAAGTGAAAATAGAACAGCAAGCCCAGGGTATTAGGGTTTTAAAGATAGAAGAAGGAAGGGAACAGGACCGCCAACGTATAAATATGCTGGAAGACAGATTAAGAAGAGCAAAGTTACGTCTGAGAGGATTTAAAGCAGATTTTGCCGATGGCAGAATATGATCCAAAATATTCAGCAATGGTTTCCCACAAAGCCCAAACAGAATGATTGGGAGGGGGGGGAGGTTCCCACCTCTGACAGAGTGCACTATTTTATGGTGCTGAAAAGTTGCCCCAAGAAATCTCTTTGGATTTGCGCAGAGGAAAGTTCTTTCTTAAGATCAGGTATGGGGTTACGGAGGCTCGCAGCTGGCAACTGACTGTGCGTTAGTCACAAAATAAATAAATAAATAAAATAAAATAAATAAATCCAAATGAGAGAAAAAACCTCGGACAAGAAACTTGAAAACAACTTTTTCTCTTTGGTGAGACAACCTAGATTCAATCCAGGATTACCCTTTTATTGAAAGCACACACAAAAAGGCAGGCTTCTACGATGCTACATTTCACATGGGTTTGTTACACCAATTCAAACTCATAACGTATTAAGCGTACAAAATATAACCAATAAAAATCACACAACCTGGGCTACATTTCAAAGTGCTGATTCATGAGAAAAAGAAAGCGGGAGCGAGAGAAAGGTCCCATCAGCCCACCTCGTGATATATAATGTTGCACTTTTCTTAGGCTAGCAGCAAAGAAGGCAAGACAAGAGTGCTGGGAAGGAGAATGTTGCTAGAGAAACTGGGTCATCATACGTGTCATGCTCAAGGTCTATGCTTTTTGCACGCGCATTCCAAGACACTAGTTCCCGCGTTCCCACAATCAGGAATTCCTTTGACCTGCTTGAGCTCTTTTCCACGTGCAGGTAGGTAGGAAAATTTCAATTGTGGGATGAAATCCTGTCAGCTTTTAAATGGATCCTACTGATCTTTTTAGAAAAACCTTCGATTAAATGTTGTTTTGAGGGGTGGGATCAGATGGGATGCAGTTGTCCTTCTTCCTACATAAGGTAACTGGCATCCTGCCAAACACATTCCTTGCTATAGTTAAAGTTAATTTGGCTTTCCTTTGAAAAAAAGGGGAAATTTTTCCAGATTTATCCTGATCTGAAAATGCCCAGCATAATTGCCAGCACATTTTTGGGGCCCCGCCCATCTGCTCTGTGCACAGGATTAATTGCCATTGTTTTTGGGTAGGACTAACTTTTCTTCCAGGGTCTCTGGTGGAAAAGGGATGTCCCAACTGCATGAGATCTAGCCCCACCTGGCTGGCTCTTTAAGACCAAGAAAGCAGGTCTAAATTGGGGTCCCCAACGAGATGAATTCTGTTTTAGCTCAGGGGTTGGAGAGAATCCGCCCAATGGAACAAGGCAGAAATGGACCTTTTGGGACCTTTTGGTAAGAATCTGCCTTCAAACTACTGAGTGCCACAAGATCCATCCAGGATGTGCCTTTGACTAGATTGACACAGCCACCTCACCTTCCAGCTGATAGGCCATCAGAAGTCGGGGCAGATCCGAACTCAAACTTGGTATCTCTGAATCCCACTCACTTTCACGAGGGATCCCTCAACCTCTCACTACTGGTTTCCACCAGGGAGCTCTTAGCAGCATTGCCAGCAGTGTCTTTCCTACAGAGAAATCATCCAGGCCACTGATTGTCCATGGGGAAGACCGAGGCACCCCCACACTTGCTTGGCATGCTGGGAAGATATCTTAAAGACAAGATTCCATCCTGAGCACCCAATTTTTCCCAAAATCACTGGATCAAGTGGAAAAGAAGCCTTAAAGGAGGGCTCTTTAAACTTAGCAACTTTAAGACTGGACTCCCCCTGGACGTTGCGCACAGGAATTGTCATGACTTTCAGCCGGTCCTGGGGCTGCTATTGATGCGCAGTGGCAACCCATCCCTGAGTACAGGGTCTCCAACCTTGGCAACTTTTAAGACTTGTGGACTTCAACTCCTAGAACTCCTCAGTCAATTTCAACTCTGGGAGTTGAAGTCCGCAAGTCTTAAAGTTGCCAAGGTTGGAAACCTCTGGTCTAGTACAGCTGTTGGAGGTTAGGCTAACTCTAATGTTCCCCTACCCTTCTCTGTCTCTGTCTGTCTCTTTCTTTCTGACTCTCTCTCTCTCTCACACACACACAAAATGACAAATTGTACAGTAGAATTTTAATAACTAATAAATCTAACTGGCGAGCATAGTTATGTCCTTCTTCCACATCTGCAGGAATCCCAAAGTTTCTCTTCCTAGCTAGTACTTCAGTGGGAAGGAGACAGGCAGTGAGGGGTTACCAAAATTTTTACTACCACACTGTGGGCATGGCTTATGCATTTTGTTTCAACATATTTCAGTGCAAATTGGGTGTTCCGGGGTGGAGTTCCATTTTCGCTACCCCACTGCGTCCCACCCCCCATCCGGGCAGTAGCCCACCCCTGATTATCTACTACATAAAGTGTATGTACACACATGCACACACAGCTCTTCTAAAATTATACACATTCAACCTAATTTATTGCGACAGGAAAAACATACCCAGAGCCCAGAAGGGAAAAAAGAAAAGAAAAAAAAAATCAAAATTTTGCTACCGGTACTGAGTACCTGTCCATACCCGTAGGAGCCCATCACTGGAGATAGGTGAACGTTATTACAGGTAATCCTCAAGTTGTTACAGTTTGTTTAGTGATCCTATGGAAAGCTAGCACACAACCCTGTCTTAGAAGAATGAAATATTTGGAGAAATATTAAAAAGGTAGAATATTATATTTCCCTAAAGGAGAAACATGCTCTTGGAAAACAGCCCCCACCTTTCTTAATAGCCCCAGCAGGACTGGACCAGCCTATCTACAAGACAAAAGACCTTCAGCCTCAGTGATGCGATTAGCCCTCACGAAAGATCTAAACGAGGGCAAAATCATTCAGCCGCAATAGGACAAGCCCCTTCATTTCATTAGCAAGCTTCAACCATGCCTGAGACTCAGATAACTTACAAAGTTAACTATGACTGCTGCATAACCTGGGAGTCTGACAAGCCAACAGAATACATTTCTTGCACAGGAACAGGAAGCTTAAGGGCAAGGCCCAAGAGAGGGTATAAATACCTCAATCTCTCTCCTCCATATGTTGCCCAGGACCTCAAACCCATGTGGTCCTGTTCACCAATAAACCATCTTTACAATCAGCCTTAGAAAAGGCATTACATAATTTATCGTACGTTTGCTTATTTTGACTGTACATGTCTTGAAGTACAGAACAACACAAACTGAGAGAACATAACTGAAGTAAACCCAGAGGCAGGGTTAGGTGAGAACGGTACCTTTATTCAGCTCAGAATAGTAAGTGACTTTCAGCTAGTACCGTCTGCTCTGCTTGGGAGAAACTGCTTCTTTTATACATTTGCGGTTCCCGCCAAAGCAAGAGCAGCGCGCGTCTGAGCCAATCAGGAGCGACTTCCTGATTCCAGCTCAGACAGCGCTTTAACAAGGAACAAACTATTTACAGAGATACAAGGTAGCCATTACAGGATACAACACCCCTCCCTCCTTAGTTGGATACATCCATCACGAAAGCCATGTGACGAAGTCGTCCAATCTGTTGGGTCGCCGCGAGGCTCGCTCCGACCTGCGCAGTTCAGTTGCGTCCTCGCTACCGACAGTCGAGGTTGGTTCGCTGTTGCTCCCCCGGCGCGGCTGGGGCCTGGTTGGGGCTCCGGCCTGTTGATTCGGCCTGGCAGGCACGATGCTGGCTTCGGAGGAGGACGATGGTTCGGCGTCGCTGGTGGATTCTCCCTGACCCGATAAGTCCATTTGAATGTCTAGTAAATCGGGTTGCGAGTTATAGTCTGTTGAAATGGGAGAGTCTTTGTCAGCGGTTTGCTCCAGGGGTTTTTCCATGCGTTTCCGAATGTGGTCAATGTGCCGCTTCCACATTCGACCATCCTCCAGTTTTACCATATATGTTTTTGGAGCAGTTTGTTTAACAACAATTCCCTTCATCCAGTTTACACCTCCATCAAAATTTTTTACAAATACATTTTGTCCCAAATACATTTGTCTTTCAGGGTTTACATATATTGGGTTATTAGTACAAAACTTTGGGTGTAACCTATCCAGTGGGGACCTTAATTTCCTTCCCATTAGCAACTCAGCAGGACTCACGTGCGTGTGAGAGTTTGGGGTAATGTGCTGGGTTAACAAGAACTGGTCCAAATTCTGTTGTACATCTCCAGGGCCTGACCTGCGTAATGCTTCCTTAGCCACGTGAACATAACGTTCCGCCAACCCATTAGCCCAGGGCGAGTAAGGTGAGATGAGTGCATGTCTGACTCCTAGGTTATCTAAGAACAATTCAAACTGCCTGGCCGTTAATTGAGGCCCATTGTCAGACACTAGGATATCAGGGCAACCATGGGTAGCAAACAGTCTGCGCAAAACCTTGATGGTGGCACTTGTGGTTATGTTGTTCATTGCTATGATTTCCACCCATTTGGAAAATGCATCAACCACTATTAAGAAGTATTGTGACCCCACTGGCCCTGCAAAATCAATATGGACCAGGGACCAAGGCCCTGCAGGTTGCTCCCACTCTGCTGGAGTTGTTTTGGGGGGGTTAGGCCGTGATTCTTGGCATGGATCACATTTGGCTACCCAATTTTCAATATTAGCATCCAAACCTGGCCACCATAAATGCCCTCTAGTTAGGCCTTTCATCCTGACAATCCCAGGATGGCCCACATGTAACATTTCAAGTACCTTTTCCCTTAGGCTTTTAGGAATGATCACTCTATCCCCCCACAACAGACAACCTTTTACATATGACAATTCAAGTCTTTTGGTTTTGAAGTCACACAATTCAGGTTTCACAGAGTCATTTTGCCATCCCTTAAGTACACAGTTAACCACCTGTTTTAGGATTGGATCTTGCTGCGTATGTGCAGCCACCTCCCTTGCAGTAGTTAGTGGGTTGTCTTCGAGCTCTATCATTAAGACATCAGCAGAAGGGGCAGGGTCCTCCACTAACTCTGCCATGGGGCACCTACTGAGGCCATCTGCGTGGTTGATGGTTTTACCCCCTTTATGGATGAGCTCGTACTGGTATCCTGAGAGGAAAAGGGCCCATCTTATTAATCTTGGGGACATAAATGGAGGAGTAGGCTTGTTGGGGGCTAAAAGGCCTAATAAGGGCTTGTGGTCGGTAACCAATTCGAAACTCCTCCCAAAAAGGTAATTATGAAACTTCTTTACTCCTGCCACTAGAGCTAGAGCCTCCTTATCTAGTTGGCTATAGTTCCTTTCAGTATTGGTCATCGTTCTGGAAAAGAAAGCAATTGGGGCCTCTGTTTTGTTAGGCAAAACGTGAGCCAAGACTCCTCCCACGCCGTACGGGGAAGCGTCGCACGTAAGCCTGATAGGTAGCGAAGTACTATACTGGACTACCACACTTTTAGAAGTCAATAATTGCTTTATTTGTACAAAGGCTTCGTGTTCAGTTCTCCCCCATGTCCAAGGGGTTTCTTTCTGTAGCAAACGGTGTAGAGGCTCTGCTGCTGTTGCCTTCTGTTTTAAAAAAACGGAGTAAAAATTAAGAAGGCCTAAAAAAGCTTGCAATTCAGTCTTATTTTGTGGCTCTGGGGCTTCTCTAATGGCTCTCAGTTTCTCAGTCGTGGGGTGGATACCCTCCTTATCGATTTTATACCCTAGGAATTCTACACTGTTGGTTCCCCAGACGCATTTATCAGGCTTAATTCTCAACCCTTTGTCCTGAAGTCTCTGAAGTACTTCCCTTATCCTTTTGTTGAGCTGTTCTTGGTTTTCCCCTGCAATTAAGATGTCATCAAAATAGGGAATGGCCCCTTTAATCCCTGATAACAATCTTTCCATTATGCTTTGGAATATCCCTGGGGCTATGCTTACTCCAAACTGTAATCTGGTACATTTAAAGGCACCCCTGTGGGTCACAATCGTTTGCGCATTTGCTGTCGGTTCATCGACAGGCAGCTGTTGATAAGCTTGTGCGAGATCGATCTTTGCAAACCTTTTTCCTTCCCCCAGGGAGTGTAGGAGTTGTTGTACCACCGTAATGGGGTAAGGGTGATGTTGGAGGGCCTTATTTAGCGTGGATTTATAGTCAGCGCAAACTCTTAAGGACCCATCCGGTTTTAGAGGCGTGACTATGGGTGTTTCCCATGGTCCCTGCTCCACAGGAACTAAAATGCCTTGGCTTATGAGCTTATCTAGCTGCGGGTCAAGTTTGGGAAGGAGCGGAAGGGGTACCCTGCGAGGTTTGAGCCAGATAGGCGGGACCTTGGGGTCAATAGAAAACGAGATAGGGGGCCCTTTATACGACCCCAAGGTGGGGCTAAACACTTCAGGGAACTCTTGTAAAAAGTTAGGCATGCTATCACAGTTAACAGTGCAAATACCAGAAATTTCAATTCCCAAAGGTCCCATCCAAGCCAACCCCAGGAGAGAGTGCTTAGCCCCTGTAACAACAATCATAGGCAGGGTACATTTAACATTCTTAAACACGATAGGTACATTCACTTTGCCCAGAACAGAGATTATCCCCCCTTGAAAATCTCTAATTACCAACGAGGTTTGCAATAGCTCAGATTTAGACAGGCTAGGCATGTACAATTTAAGCTTTTCCCACGGCATAATGGTGTATTTAGACCCCGTATCAAGCTCCATAGAACATGGCTTGTTGTTTAGAAGTAATGAAATAACAATCTTGCCCCCATTTTTTGTTGCCGTGTTATTCACGGAAAATTGAGTGTTACCTCTTGAGTAGTCGCGGTTAGCGGTTGAGTAGTTCTTTCGGCCCGAAAAACGAAAAGGTCGGTTTTCTCGCGGTTGAGGTGTTTGGTTCTGGGGTCGTTGATGGCGCGGGGTGGAGAAGGTTTCCTCCGGTGCAGATGCTCTGCAGGCTTCGGCGATGTGGCCACGTCGGTTGCAGCGGCGGCATATGGCGTCCCGGAATGGGCATCGTTGGCTCTGATGGTTTCCTCGGCAGCAGGCGCAGGGGGCGGCGGGGTGAGGAAGTCTGTGTTATCTCGGCTGGTCTTGCAGCAGGAAACAGCTGTCCTCGTTGCGAGCTGGTGGGCTGAGGTCGTCTGGGTCCTCGGCGCGGGAAGACGTGGAGTCTATCTTGGTGATGACTTCTTTCCTTTCGTGATCCATCAGCTCTTTAGCAGCAGCGTCGGCGACCTCTGCGGTTTGTGCTAGCTTAATCACTGTTTGTAGGGTCGGTTCGTCTTCGGTGAGGAGTTTGTTCCTGACCGAGGCGTTTCTCATGCCAAAGACTAAGGCATCGGTGAGGCGAGCTTCCGGGTTGTCAAACTTGCATTTCGCAAGCACCGTTCAAAGTCGCGTTGCAAATTGGTTGATTGATTCCGCTTCGCGCTGAGCCATTCTGGAGAACTGGTGCCGGAAAACCATGGCTGGTTTTGTTGGCTTGAAATGGCTTGCGAGCTTGGCTTGCAGGACGTCCCAAGCGACGGATCTTGCCGGCAGCGGGTCGGTGAGAGTCTGGCGAGGGCGCGGATTTCTGGACCGCAGTAATTTAGGAAAATGGCCCGTCTTCGATCGGCGTCCCGTATTCCTGCTGCCTCGAGGAAGATCTCGAAGTTGGCTAGGTAGTCGTCCCAGGAAGTCTTCTCGGGATCGAAGAACTCAGGAGCCCGGCCGATTTGGAGATTGTTCATGTTGCACGCGTAGTTTCTTTCGTCCGTCGTCACCAGTGAAGTAAACCCAGAGGCAGGGTTAGGTGAGAACGGTACCTTTATTCAGCTCAGAATAGGTAAGTGACTTTCAGCTAGTACCGTCTGCTCTGCTTGGGAGAAACTGCTTCTTTTATACATTTGCGGTTCCCGCCAAAGCAAGAGCAGCGCGCGTCTGAGCCAATCAGGAGCGACTTCCTGATTCCAGCTCAGACAGCGCTTTAACAAGGAACAAACTATTTACAGAGATACAAGGTAGCCATTACAGGATACAACAATAACCCTAATCCTCGCCCAAGTCAGTTCTTTCTTAGTATGTGTTTGCGGCCTGTAACAACAGCGGTTAAGTTCTCTCTTAATATTTAAACAATATAGTGACAGTCTATCTATCTTTTATGCATGTTCAGAAAAAGAGAGATTTCCCTCAAGCGAGCGGGCATGTATATCGCCTCGCCTGAATTTCCTCCTGATTTGTTGAGAGGTTCAAAACAAAATCAGGGGCAAATGTAGTTTTTTTAGTTGTAACTGAATTTGAATTATTTGGATTTCGATATACTGTATATTGTCTTTTTTATATGTTGTAAACTGCTCTGAGTCCTCAGAGAGGGGCGGCATATAAATCCAATAAATTTAAACTTAAATTGCTATTACCGTCCGCTGCTACTGGTGTGCTGCGTATGCAGCTTTGGTTGTCTTGTGTATGTGTTATGTGTGCATGTCCCCAGCATGTTTTTGCTTCTGTACATGCACAGAAAGCAAAAATGCGGTGAATTCTTGTGAGGAGACACTCTGAGTCTCTGGAGAGACGGCATACAAATCTAAATAATAATAATAATAATAATAATAATAATAATAATAATGATGATGATGATGATGATGATGATGATGATGATGATGATGTCTGAGGGAAAAACACCTTCCCCTCTGGAGGCCGGAAATGGCCTGTTTCACAACTTCTGGTGGGCCCAATAAGCTCTTGTTTCACTCCCCAGGCTCCAAAGGCTTCCCTGGAACCGGGGAAGGGAAAGAATGCCTCCCCATCCCCCAGGAGGCTCTCTGGAAGCTAAAAACACCCTCCCAAAGCCTCTGTGTGAGCCAAAAATCAGCTGGCCAGCATACACCTGCATGTTGGAGCTCACATGCCAGCAAATATGGCTCCGCATGCCACTTGTGACACCCATGTCATAGGTTCGCCAGCACTGCCTTAGACTGTCTACAGTCGACCTCACCGCATTCCTTAGAGGTCTATAAGGGGGCGTGCATAAGCACACCATCGTGCCTACCATCCTTGTCTTACTGTCCTATTGTCCAAATTTACCTGTACCTACTTTGCTTTTGTTTATATTTATACCAATACCTGCTATCTTGTATGTTTAGACAAATAAATAAATAAACATCTGGAAGACAGCAGTTCGGGAAATGCTGGGCTTGATCGTGATTGTGAATCTTGGGGATCTCTTTCGCACTAAACTGATGCACAATTGCGATGTGCACAAACCTGTTCCACTGTCCTTTCACAGAATAATAATAATAATAATAATAATTTTTATTATTATTATTATTATTATTATTATTATTATTATTATTATTATTAATGTATTTATTTATAATGCCCTTTTAACAAGGGGAATGACAGCAAGCCATATACAACTAACAAGGACAGGCAGTAGGCAATACACACACTTAGCTGAAACACAACTAATAAAACCACAAAACTTATTAAAAACATTCCCAACCTCTACAATTTCTTCCCCTCTTGCTGATCCCCAGAACAAGGCTGTTTCAATCTATTGAATCAAAGAGGAATGTCTTTAGTGCCGTGGTGAGTAAGGCTACTCAGGGGCTTCTCAGCTCAGGATATTTTATCTCCCAGTATTACTGGCAGGAAAACATTTCTCTCCCCCTCCCCCAAGACTAGATCTACCATATTTGGGCTGTAAAAAGTTTAATTTAATTTAATTTATTTATTTATAAGCCGCCCAACTCCTTCGGGACTCTGGGAAGTGTACAGCAATTTAAAACAATATAATAACAATTTAAAACCACAAGAAAATAAATCATTCATCCTTTTAGCCGGAGCTAGATGGTATAACTCATCGGCCACAGGCCTGCAGGCAAAGCCAAGTTTTCACAGCCTTCAGGAAAGCCAGGAAGGTGGGAACAGTGCGGATCACAGGGGTCAATTGATTCCAGAGAGTGGTCACTAGATGGCAGCAAAGAGACCTTTTAGTATCTTGCTATTTTGTGGGTCTATCAAAAAAAAGTTTATTGAATGATCAGAACATTAAGGAAAAGTGGTTGAAGTCTTGATGGCTAACTTTAGTATTTTTATTTAATATTTAGGTAAGGATTATTTTGCCTTTACGTCTGCAACAAAACAAGCAGCAAAGAGAACTCAACCATATATGACTGCAGAAATCTAGATTGACTACTAGATGATAGCAGAGAAATGTGAAAAGATTATTTTGTCCTGCCATGTGGATGTTTGCAGACCAGCTTACCTAATCTTAAACAAAGTAAGGGGTGGGAATGATTTTGCTCCCTGTAAAAAAGACTGCTCTTCGCTGATTTAAGAGATTTTGGTAATTAGATTGAGAACAGTTGTGATTTAAAAACTGGTTCATGGGATTTGGACAGTGACAGTAGTGGATGTGAAGAAGTCAGAAGTGTCCATACACATAGTGAAGACAGAACAAGCAGCTGCCCTGAAGATCGCAAATCTCTCTCTTGCTGTGCCTTCAACAAATTTGACTGCATGGATATATTGGCTGCAAAAATCCAGATCACCACAAGGCATCACAAGAGTTACAGAAAACCCAAGCTTTTTGTACCACTAAATAGCCGTCTCGATATTTGCAGCCTAAATATGATTCTTGAAACACAGGATGTCCTTATGAAGCAAAATGGAAGAGCAGAGCAAAAGGAAGGAAGAAGCCAGCCAACCAGCCAGAATAGACTGTCCCATTACAAAAGACATTTTGATGCTGTGTGGTTCAAAAGCTCCAGAATCTGTCAGACAAGTCCTAGCCCTTATCTTCTCAAACTTGGAAAGCTGCTTCACAATGGATGGAAAAGGGGATTAGCCGGCTTGTTTCATTTCCCCCAGTTTTTAAATGCACCCCATGCCATCTCGTCCCATCGGATTACCATCTGACAGGTTTTATCTGTGGAAGCCCTATTGTAACGATCATCTATCTATGTATCTACACTATGTTGTCATTATAGGTAGTACTTTCCACATGTAAATGTCATCTGAATCTCTTCAGTTGTATCCAAGATTCGTCAGGTTTTACTATACAGTGATCCTCCATACAACTTTCGGACAGGAAATGGCAAGATTCATTTAAGAAATGCTACTAGCTAACATTTAAAACATGTCTGTGCATTTCTTAAAATAGTAATATATTAAGTTAAGAATGTTTTTCTGGTACAAAGTACCCAGGGCATTAATAGTGGTTAAGGCACCAGGCTAGAACTCAGGAGCCTGTGAATTTTAGTCTTGCCTTAGACATGAAAGAGATGGATAAGAGGCTGTTTAAGTTCCAAAAAAGGAGGTTTTACATAAAATAATTAGAATAAATAACGAAGCCAACCATCTTTATTTTGGCTGAAGAACTAACAGATTCACAAATTCAACAGATTTGACAAACAATAAACAATTGGGACTGAAAAGTCCTTTAGTGATCTGTCTCAAATCACAGAGAAAAGAACTGAAACCATCTGCTCTCTTTTATTTTAAGATTATTTAGATACCTATAAAAAACAGAAATTCTTGTATGATTACTGTATTTTTGGAGTATAATATGCATCTTTTTCCACCCTAAAGGAGGCTGAAAATTTGGGTTCATCTTATACTCCGAATGTAGCTTTTTCTGAAGTTTTTTTTCCAGCCCTAACAAGGTGCTAATGATCTTCCCAGGCCTTACCTTGCCGGCTAATATTTTTTCCACCCCTAAGTCTTTGCAGGCTTTTTTTCATTGCTCTACTTGCTCCAAATAAGTTTCTTTCCAGCATTAACAAGGCACTAGTAATGTTCTGAGCTCTGACCAGCTTGCAGGTTCTTTCATTGTTACTCTTTCCAAATAAGGTTTTTTTAAGCCCTAACCAGGGGATAAAATAATGTGTGAAACCGACCAGATTAAGGATGCTAGCCAGATGAATACCTGATAGGCAGATTTCTCCCCCTTATTTTCCTCTCCAAAAACTAAGGTACATCTTATACTCCGAAAAATACAGTAATTTACGTAGAGTTATTCATACATTGTGCCTGTAACATAACATAGTAAGAGTAATGATAGTACATCACAATATAATTTCAGTTTTCCACTGTTTTTCATAAAAAGTTTAAGATGTGCATTATATGGTAATTAGGACTCAGAATTAACATAATTACCAGCACATATTTCAAAAACATTTATGACAATTTTGTGCCTCTTATTTTTGAATTTCCTCTTTGATGATTTCTTACTGAATCTGTGATGATTGTCCAGCTCCAGAATCTCCAACTACTTTCAGCTATTTTTGCCAATGTTTTTATTAAGACATAAAAAAGGAGAAAAGGTACAGAGATGTTATCCAGCTGCACAAAATATATAATAAAGAGGAAGAAATCAAAATGGTCCCATTTTATAAATCAGACAAGATCTATTGATCTTAAGAAAATAATTTTAATAAAAATAAGTCACCCTGAATAAGAAGTGCAAGATAAGAAACCGTACTGTTATAAAAATCCAAAGAATTAGTGGGGATAATCACAATTGCTCACTTTAGAAAAGTATAACTAATACCAAAGTTATCTTATGCACCATTATTTAAAAGGTTCACTGATATCTTTATTCCTCAACCTCTATCTATCTATCTATCTATCTATCTATCTATCTATCTATCTATCTATCTATCTATCATCTATCTATCTATCTATCTATCTATCTATCTATCTATCTATCTATCTATCTATCTATCTATCTATCTATCTATCTATCTATCTATGACATTGGGGGATCATGGGAATCCAGAGCAGCTTTCAAACCAGTGTAGGGTCACTAGGCTTATGAGGAAGTGCCTACAGTTTCACTAGATTCAAGACTGATGTTCTGTTAACCTACTTTCTGTTCTCACAGCAGTCAACTTAATTTAATATTGAAGAAACCAAGCTGTCAGATGATGCAGCTGTCACCCAGGCCTTTAGTCACCAACCTTTTACAACAACAGAAAATATTTATAGGACTCTCCTCTTCTAATCTGTATCTTCCAGAGTTTGGCAGTCTTTGCACTGGGCTATGAATGAATGAAGTTCTGTCTCTGGAAAGCCTTCACGCTGGTAATGCTAAAGAAAAAAAAAGAGTTGTTATGTAGTACAACTCCAGTGGATATTATATGGCTATGAAATACACAATTTTTAAAGAGAGGTGAGGAAAAATAGGAAAGGTCAGGTTTCTCCTGGTGAGTTAGAAGCCATTAAATAAGTAGAAAAGTGAGGTTCTTGCACCCTATTTCTCATCCACCTTCCCCCAAGTTTCCACATGAGATTGGGAGATTAGGGTGGACTTGTAATCTGCATTTTATCGGTCTTTAAACCCTGGTAGAAATGACAGGGGAACACAACTTTGAGCCTCAGGATTCCAGGCAGACTCTAGTAGCCTTGGAGGAAATATTCAGATGTCTTCCAAATGATGCTGCCAAATTATAATTTTTCATATGAGACAAGAGGAAAATTCTGAAATCAAAGAGCAAAGCCATCTTCTCTGGACCCTTGTGATTTACATGGATACATCCATTCAGTTTTATTGTCTTCTTTTTCCATCCCTTGTGTGTGTGTGTGTGTGTGTGTGTATACACTCTTGAACCATTTCCAAAAACAGGTGAGGGTTGGGTTTTTTTTCCCCTCACTTCTTTGTATGCTTTTTAACATATGGTTTAAATCAAGAGTCACTTCTCTCTCTTTTTTCTTTCTCTCTTTCGTCTCATTCTCTGTCTCCATCATTTCCCCTTTTTTTCTCCCCCTTTTGCTCTCATTTGTCTCTCTCTTTCCATTTCATTTCTGTTCTCCTTTACCCCCTTCCTCATTCTTTCCCTCCATCAGTTTCTCATTTTTCTCTTTCTCCTTTTCTCTCACATTCCCTCCCTCTCTCACTTCTCCCCCCTCCCTTTCCCTCTGCCTCTGTCTCTCTGGGTACAAGCAGGCAGCCTACCCAACTTCTTCTGAGCTTATCCTCCGGTTTTATGCAGAACTGCACCACTTCCGGGATGACAGCTGGCCAAGCAGGATCGCCTCCCTTCCTGCGCTCTGCGCTGCGAAGTCTCTCTGGCCGGGCTTCGCTGCCTAAGATGCCGAGGGGACTTGGAACCGCACCGCAGGTCTCCCCTGCCGGCTGGATGTACCCAGGGGAATCCTCCTTGTAAGCTGCTCCCAGAGGCTCCGCTCCGCACCCAGCAGCGAAGTGTCCCATTCCAGGCACTGCCTCAGCGCCCCGCATCTGATTGGTTTGTTTGTTTGTTTATTTGTTTGTTTGTTTGTTTATTTATTTATCTATCTATCTATCTATCTATCTATCTATCTATCTATCTATTTATTTATTTATTTATTTATTTATTTATTTATAGAGTTGAAAGGGACCGTTTGGTCATCGAGTCCAACCCCCTGCCTGAGCAGGAAACCCTACAGCACCCCAGCCAAATGGAAGTCCAATCTCCTCTTGAAGGTGTCCAGAGTTGGGGAGTTCACCACCTCCCCTGGCAGGCAGTTCCATTGGTTGATCGCTCTGACCGTCAGGAAGTTCTTCCTTATTTCCAGATTGAATCTCTCCTTGGTCAGCTTCCAACCATTGTTCCTCGTCCGGCCCTCTGGTGCCCTGGGGAATAAAGAGACCCCCTCCTCACCATGGCAACCCCTCAAGTATCTGTAAACTGCTATCATGTCCCCTCTAGACCTTCTTTTTTCTAGGCTGTCCATGCCCAGTTCTCTCAATCTCTCTTCATAAGTCTTGGTTTCGAGTCCCGCACTCCCTCTGACTCCTCCCATTTGAAAGCAAAAAGGGGCGCGGAAATGCCTACAGCTGGTTGAATTTTACCCAACAGAAAACCAGAAGCAACTCTGGAGGCGGGACTAATGGTGATGCAGGCGCTGCTGAAGAAACTCCTCGTGCTCTCTGTGTTCGAGGAAGGTGGGGGCGAGGGGCGCGTGTTAGTGCGACCAACTGTCAAAATGGTGCTCTTGGAAGAGGTCACCTTGGTTGTATGATACAGTTGTCAGAAAGGACGAACTCTTTATCGGCAAACTCATCCATTTGCAAAGCCCCAGTCTAATTTTCTCCCCTGGGTTTGCTTTTCTTCGGCTGCCGAAAAACACCACCTGTCAGCTCTTTGGCCAGCATTTTCTCCAAAATGTAGACTCCAACGCCTTGCGGGTGTTGAGCTCCGTTGCCTTCCTTGCCAATCGGACAGCCTCGCCACCTGCATGGAGAAGCAAAAGGTGAAAAAGCGGCAGTTGCGTCGTGCCTGTTGCTCGACTGATGGTGCTGCCTACACTGGAGCTCTCACCTCGCCCTCTCCACATTTCCCGTAAGCTGACTTAACTGGGAATTCGGGGCGGAGCCTCTCCCACCCCCAGTGGGGGGAAATTAGGTTGGGGAGCGGGGAGAGAATTGGAAGACTGAGAATGGAGGGAAGGAAGGAGAAAAGGGAGGAGGGAGAAAGGGAGGGAGGGAAGGTGTTCTGTCGGGCTCTCTGGAAGACTCCTCCCAAAAATTCACAGGTACAAATTTCAGACACACACACGTTTGAAAATTCAAAACAATGTTCTTTATAATGAAAATTCACTTAACCTAAGCCCTCTTTTGGTATAGCAAAGAGCACTCGTCTCCAAACAAACTGGTAATTTGTACAAGTCCTTTATCAGTTCTGTGATACTTAGCTTGCAGCTGTGAGGCAATTCACAGTCCTTCTTCTTTCACAAAGTGAAACACACTTTGCTCTGGTTTAGTTTCAAAGCGGGGGAAAAGCAGCACACAAAAGGTCAAAGTCAGTAAAGCAGTCACGAAACACAACGATCAGATAATCCTCCACAATGGCCAAACCCACAGGCTGCTATTTATAGCAGCCTCACTAATTACCACAGCCCCACCCAACCACAGGTGGCCTCATTTTCTTTGATAATAATCTCTCAGTTGTTGTTGCCTATGCATTGCTCTCTGCATGCCTGGCTGTATCATTAACTCTTGTTCTGAATGCAAGGAGGAGCTAGATAATTGATCTCCTTCTGAGCTGACTGCCACACTCTCCTCCTCCCTGTCACTCATGTCTTCTTGGTCAGAGGAGCCTTCATCAGCAGATTCCACTGGGAGCAAAACAGGCCTGCTGCATGTGGATGTCTCCCCCACATCCACAGTCCTTGGGGTAGGAGCTGGGCCAGAGCTAACCACAACACTAAACAGACGATTTCAATCTCTTTTCACCAAGGTGACAGGCATATGAATTAAAGAAAAAATACAAATAAACAACAAAGCTCTCCTTTAAAGCTAACAGTCCTAATTTGCAAAGAATTTTTTTCTTTGTTATATTAACTGCAATATTGTTTTCAAAGGAGATGACTTTGGAATGTTTTATGTAGTCTAGAAGTAATGTTTGGAAATAAAAGAGGCATAACAGATTAACAGAGTTGGAAGGGACCTTGCAGGTCATCTAGTCCAACCCCCTGCCCAAGCAGTAAGACTCTATATCTGCCTCTATCTAGGATCAAACTCATAACCTCCTGATTGTGAGGCAAGATCGCCACCTCTAGGCCACAGCATTTGGGTTATTACTATGGATGATTATAGTTATTATAGGTTAGTATGGTGGATCCTACTGCTCAGAAGTTTCTTCACAGTTTTATAGTAATTAAATAAACACAATAGAATAAAAATGTAATGAACATTTTAGAACAAATTTTATTGTAAAATTTAGCATGAATATTTTATCATCCTTAAAAATCATAGTTATATGAAGAATGGAGGAATTAATGTTATTACAGCCGCCATCATCATCATCATCTTCCTAGCGTTAATCATGCAGGTGCAGATTGCAAATAAATTAAACAGAGAAACAAAGAGATTATGTATGAATTCCTTGGAAAGAAACAAAGTGATTATCAAAAAGCATGGGTTTGTTAAGAAGACAGCTACTGGGCTAATCTTCCAGGTACACAAGATAGGAAAAATGACAATATAAGCTAACTATATTGGAAAAATGCATCAAGAGATCTCTCACAAACTCTTTAATGCCTGAACAATCATGGAAGATCTTTTCTGATTTTCTCTTCCAGTTAGGCAGCTGTGGACTCCCCCACCTTATCTGTTGTGCATCTCCTCCCCTGTACCCCAAAATCACATTATTTATATCCTATATTTATTATTTTTTACAAATATCTCAAGGCAGTGAAGATATGTGAAATGTGCAGCGGCTGCCAAAAAAGCCAACACGATTCTAGGCTGCATTAATAGAGGGATAGAATCAAGATCACGTGAAGTGTTAATACAACTTTATAAGGCCTTGGTAAGGCCATACCTGGAATACCACATTCAGTTTTGGTCGCCACGATGCAAAAAGGATTTTGAGATTTTTGAAAAAATGCAGAGAAGAGCGATAAAGATGATTAGGGGACTGAAGGCTAAAATATATGAAGAATAGTTGCAGGACCTGGGCATGGCTAGTTTAATGAAAAGAAGGACCAGAGGGGACATGATAGAAGTGTTCCAATATCTCAGGGGTTGCCACAAAGAAGAAGGAGTCAACCTATTCTCCAAAGCACCTGAGGGTAGAACAAGAAGCAATGTGTGGAAACTAAACAAGGAGAGAAGTAACTTAGAACCAAGGAGAGATTTTCTGACAGTCAGAATAGTTAATCAGTGGAATAGCTTTCCTCCAGAAGTTGTGACTGCCCCAACACTGGGCGTTTTTAAGCAGATGTTGGATAACCATCTGTCTGAAGTAGTGTAGGGTTTCCTGCCTAAGCAGGGGGTTGGACTAGAATACCTCCAAAGTCCCTTCTACCTCTGTTGTTATTATATCCAATACACTTCCTCCTCCTATTTTCTCCACAACAATTCTGTGAGGTGGATTGGGCTGAGACAGGATGAAAGTCACCCTGACAGATTTGATAGCTAAGGCAGGGCTCACATCTCGTGCTTTCTGGCATGGTGCCACACCATATTTGCACATACTGTACCACTACAGTTCTTTCAGTGATGGGCTGCAGGTGCATCTGACGCGCCCCTGCGTGCCCGCGTGTAAGATTTGGCTTTTGCGCATGCAGCAAATGAAATCTTCTGTGAGGACGCTCATGCAAGCAAGATTTTCACAATTTTCGTTGTTTTTTTGCTTCTGCACATGCAAGTTCATCCTCATGCAGGATTTCGCCTGTTGCACATGCACAGAAGCTGAATCTTGTGTCGACAGGCATACATGCACCCGCTGGACATGCCCAAACCAATGACGGACTTGGAGGGTGCACTGGTAGCACCGAAGACGAGCAGCCCTTCACCGACTTGATTTCAGCAAAGTATTAACAAAGTACTTCCTAATAATTAACCTAATTAATTAATTGATAAAATATGATTTGGTGATGCAACATTTCTAGCAACTCTTCGACAAAGCTATTTTGATGTAATTTTAAAAATAATCATATTTCATAACAATATTTATTATTTCCTAATACTAGAGGTGCATAGAAATACATACCGTATTTTTTGGTGTATAAGACGTACCCAGATTTTAGAGCAGGAAAACAAGGAAAAAAGTATTCTGAACCAAATGGTATAGTATTATATTGTTTAATAAAATACCAGTGTAACAGAATACTTTTTATAAACTTCAAACTTGACAGCTTCAAGACTTGTGGACTTCAGCTCCCAGAATTCCTCCACCAGTCATGCTACCTTGTGAATGGGAGTTGAAGTCCACAAGCCTTAAACTTGCCAGGTTTGAAGACCAAAGTCAGGTTTCATCCAAACCCAGATTATTTGATCCCTATGACAATCATTAAGTGTTGTATCTCATGATCCTTGACAAGTGTATCTTTTCTTTTATGTACACTGAGAGCATATGCACCAAAGACAAATTCCTTGTGTGTCCAACCACACTTGGCCAATAAAAGAATTCTCTTCTATTCTAAACAATGTTCCACAAAGCAGAGAAAGAAAGTAGTAAGCCTAAGAAATTAAAGAAAGGAAAACAAGCACTGTTTATATGTTTCTGCCCTTAGAACAATATGTCTATCATCCAAAAAGATGCTAAAACATCTAGATGAAATGTTTTACTATTAGGCAGTGAATACAGAACACTAAAAATCTAACTTAAGGAATAGGGAAAATATACTGCATTAATTAATAAAAATATTTTTGGCACAGAAATTGAATTGTCAGCAGACTACTATGGCTATATTTATTTTTGACCCTTTTTGCAATTTGTATTAAGAATACATTTTTACAAATAAATACAGTGATACCTTGTCTTACAAACTTAATTGGTTCCGGGACGAGGTTCTTAAGGTGAAAAGTTTGTAAGATGAAACAATGTTTCCCATAGGAATCAATGGAAAAGCGATTAATGTGTGCAAGCTCAAAATTCACCCCTTTTGCCGGCCGAAGTGCCCATTTTTGCGCTGCTGGGATTTCCCTGAGGTTCCCCTTCATAGGAAACCCCACCTCCGGACTTCTGTGTTTTTGCGATGCTGCAGGGGAATCCCAGTAGGGGAATCCCAGCATCGCAAAAACAAGTGCTTCGCTGGCAACAGAAGTCTTCAAATGTGTCAATCCAATTATTTCCATCTACTGTAATTGGAAGAGCATCAAATAAAGTCAGTATTGAATTTTAATGACTGATGTGGTAGAAAACCTGTGGATCACAGGTGGTCTCCACTTTGTTTTTTCCCTCTAAGCCCTGGAGCTCTCTAAAATTACTATGCTAAATCAAGAAGTAAACCACTGAATGACAGCCCTAAAAGTTTCCAGGGGAGGCATGGGAAGCAATAATTAAAAGAGTGTGTTTGTCTTCAATAGTTTGATGTCATTTTTACTTTTTTGGGAAAAAAATACTTCAGAAAGCTTCTTGAAAGGATGAAAACCCAAGCTTGGTCCCTCTAGTAACAACCTCTCCTGTGGCCTTTGCCAAAACTAGGACAGCATATTAAAGACAAGACAATAGCCATTAAAATTGGCTGTAATTGGATTAAAACATTATTTAATCACATTGGTTAATCAAAAGGAGGACACCTGCCTATAAAGATAGAAACCCAGATTTTTCCTGCTTTGTTGCCTGTGGTCTGTTAGGAAATTTGTGATCTAGAGCAGTGTTTTTCAACCAGTGTGCCGTGGCACACTAGTGTGCCGCGAGACATGGTCAGGTGTGCCGCGAAGCTCAGAGAGAGAAAGAAAGCGAGCGAGAGAGAGAGAGAAAGAAAGCGAGAGAGAGAGAGAAAGAAAGCAAGAGAGAGAAAGAGCGAGCGAGAGAGAAAGAGAACAAGAGAGAGAGAAAGAAAGAAAGAGAGAGAGAAAGAGAACAAGAAAAAGAAAGCAAGAGAGAAAGAAAGCAAGAGAGAGAAAGAGAAAGAGAGGGAGGGAAGGAGAGAGAGAGAAAGACATAGAGGGAGGTAAGGAGGGAGAGAGAAAGAGCAAAAAAGAGAGGAAGGAAGGAAGAGAATTAAAGAGGGATGGAGAGAGAAAAAAAGAAAGATGAAGGGAGAGAAAGAGGGAGGGAGAGAGAAATAGAGCGAAAGGGAGGAAGAGAGAGAGGGAAATTTTTTTGTCCAAACTTTTTTTAGCCCCCCTCCCGCTCAATGTGCCCCAGGGTTTCGTAAATGTACAAAATGTGCCGTGTCTCAAGAAAGGTTAAAAATCACTGGTCTAGAGCACAGCCACTAAATGCCAAAACCCAGCACTGTCTAACAAATACTTATTGTGAAAGTCTATGAGGGAATTGATTTCTTAGGAGCAAATACTTCAAGTTTCTTCTTTCTTCTAATTAATTTTAAACAGAGATTAAACCAGGATAAAGCTTAGGTTTTAATGCTATGATCTAGGGCAGGTGTGTCAAACTCATGGTCCGTGGGCCAGATACGTCACACACTGACCACGTCCACCCATGGTTTAGTGAAGGGGAGAAAAGTTGTAATACATCACGTGACGGTCATTGTGAGTTTGACACCCCTGATCTAGGACGACTATAGGATTTCCGCTCTAATGCGAAGAATCTGGCCTTGATGTGAGTACTCTTCAAGATCCAGTCAGATTCTGATGTCAATGAACCTTGACTTCAGAAAGAACCAGAAGGGGGCTGGCTCATGGAAGGGCCATGGATCCAATGCTGTGTTGATTTACTAACATTTTCACTATTAACATTAACTTGTAATGTATCTATACAGGCAGTCCTCAACTTACAACAGTTCACTTAGTGACTGTTCGAAATTGAAAAAAGTGACTTATTTTCGCACTTAAAACCACTGTAGCATCCCCATGGATCACATAGCATCAACGATCAAGTGATCCTCTTTTGCGAACTTCTGACAAGCAAAGTCAACAGGGAAACCAGATTCCACTTAACAAGTGTGCTATCAATTTAACAGCTGCAGAGATTCACTTAAGAAATGCTACTAGCTAACATTTAAAACATGTCTGTGCATTTCTTAAAATAGAAATATATTAAGTTAAGAATGTTTTTCTGGTACAAAGTACTCAGGGCATTAATACTGGTTAAGGCACCGGGCTAGAAACCAGGAGCCTGTGAATTTTAGTCTTGCCTTAGACATGAAAGCGATGGATAAGAGACTGTTTAAGTTCCAAAAAAGAAGGTTTTTCATAAAATAATTAGAATAAATAACGAAGCCAACCATCTTTATGTTGGCTGAAGAACTAACAGATTCACAAATTCAACAGATTTGACAAACAATAAACAATTGGGACTCAAAAGTCCTTTAGTGATCTGTCTCAAATCACAGAGAGAAGATACTGAAATCATTTGCTCTTTTACTTTTAAGGTAATTTAGATATACCTATAAAAAACAGAGAAAATCTTGTATGATTACCGTATTTTTGGAGTATAATATGCATCTTTTTCCACCCTAAAGGAGGCTGAAAATTTGGGTTCATCTTATACTCCGAATGTAGCTTTTTCCGAAGGTTTTTTTTCAGCCCTAACAAGATGCTAATTATCTTCCCAGGTCTGACCTTGCTGGCTTTTTCATTGTTACTTTCTCCGAATAATGTTTTTTCCAGCCCTAAGTCTTTGCAGGCTTTTTTTCACTGCTCTACTTGCTCCAAATAAGTTTCTTTCCAGCACTAACGAGGCACTAATAATGTTCCGAGCTCTGACCGGCTTGCAGGTTCTTTCATTGTTACTCTTTCCGAATAAGGTTTTTTTAAGCCCCAACCAGGGGATAAAATAATGTGTGAAACCGACCAGATTAGGGACGCTAGCCAGATGAATATCTGGTAGGCAGATTTTCCTCCCTTATTTTCCTCTCCCAAAACTAAGGTAAAAACTAAAGGTACCGTATATACTCGAGTATAAGCCGAGTTTTTCAGCCCCAAAAATGGGCTGAAAAACCCGACCTCGGCTTATACTCGGGTCACCACAAGAGGGCGCCGTGTCACCACAAGAGGGCGCACCGCGGGAGCCCGGGAGACAGCTGCCTTCCCTTCCCCGGGTCCAGCAAAGTTGCCAGCCAACTGCTCCGATGGCGTGCGAGAGAGGAACAGACGATGCAAAGCTGGTGAGGTCGGGGGGGGGACTCATGAAGCAGGAATCCCCCCCCCCCGACTTCCCATCGTCTTTTCCCCTCTCGCACGCCATTGGAACAGTTGGCTGGCAACTTTGCTGGGCCCGGGGAAGGCAGCTGCCCTACCCTTCCCACAGCCGCATCACTCGGAGCCCCCTTTTACTTCCCTCTTGGAGCTCCTGTCGGCATCTTGCAGCTGCCTTCCCTTCCCCGGGTCCAGCAAAGTTGCCAGCCAACTGCTCCGACGGCGTGCAAGAGAGGAACAGACGATGCGAAGCTGGTGAGGTGGGGGGGGGACTCATGAAGCAGGAATCCCCCCCCCCGATTTCCCATCATCTTTTCCCCTCTCGCACGCCGTCGGAGCAGTTGGCTGGCAACTTTGCTGGACCTGGGGAAGGGAAGGCAGCTGCAAGACGACGACAGGAGCAAGAGGGAAGTAAAAGGGCGCTCCGGCTTCCCCTCGCCTTTTTCCCCTCGCACACCATTGGGGCAGTCGCAGGGAAGAAGAGAGAGAGGGTGCCTGCGTGCACTCTTTCTCTCTCCCCCCCTCCACCTCACCGGCTGGTGCCTTTGCTTGAGCCTGCGAGAGGAGGCAGTGGGAGGGGTGGGGCAGTTGCCACCTCTCCCCAGCTCAAGCAAAGGCGCCTCCAAAGGCAGCGCACACAGTGAGAGAGAATGAGTGCGAGCCTGAATGAGAAGCGGCTGGCTACCTTCTTGTGTCCCCTTTTGGTTGCGTTTAAAACCCAGAGCTTGAAGTTCTCCCTGAGTTGGGAGGAGAGGAAAACGTACCATTTGGCAGCTGATTGATTCGCACTTGCACGGGCTGGGTGACGAGAACGCCTACACAGCCTTAGGTGGCTGGGAAAGTGAGGGGGAGCCAAGGGAACAAAAAAAGGGGCGAGGATCAGCTTTGGAGGGTGTGTGTGTGTGTGTGTGTGTGTGTGTGTGTGTGTGAGCGCCTGTCCACCCTGCAAAGAATGCCAGCTACTTCTTTGAAACCGGGAGGGGTTTTTTTCTCCTCGCTCACTCTGTGTGTGTATTTGTCAACAAATAAACCCTATCTGAGTTGGCAGGAAGCCGGAGGAATCCCTAGAGCGGCGTGGGGGGTGGGCTTGTGAATGAAAGGGAAGCCAAGGCAACAAAGAAAAAGGGGAAGGATGAATTTTGGAGGGCGAGTGTGTGTGTGTTTGTGTGCGTGCCCGCCCCCTCCCCCCCCTGACAAATGCCAGTTACCTCTTTGAAGGAGGTGTAGCCAAAGTGCCTCCTTTCCCCCTGGCTGAAACCAGCAGGTTTTTTTTTTAACTCCTCACTCCCTTAATGTGTGTATTTGTCAACAGGTTTTAACTATTCCTCGCCCTCTCTGAGTTGCCCTTAGTTGGATTAAAAAGACCTCCTGCTGTCCGATTCTCCTCCCCCTCTTTTGAAAAGATTTAAACTGTTTAAAAATGGTATCTTGTGGTAGTTGCTGTCCTTGCTTGGATAGGATTTAATAATGTGTAATGAGGCAAGAGCTAGACAGGAATTTCTTAAGTGTGTTTGTGGATCTTTAAAAGTTGCCTTTTATAAAGTGGGTTTGAGAGCATATCTATCTATCTATCTATCTATCTATCTATCTATCTATCTATCTTTCTTTCTATGTATCTCTCTATCTTTCTATGTATCTCTCTATCTTTCTATGTATCTATCTATCTATCTATTTATCTATCATTCTGTCTATCTATCTATCTATCATTCTATTTATCTATTATTCTATCTATCTATCTATCATTCTATCTATCTATCTATCTATCTATCTATCTATCTATCTATCTATCTATCTATCTATCATTCTATCTATCTATCTATCTATCTTTCTATCTATCTATCTATCTATCTATCTATCTATCATTCTATCTATCTATCTATCTATCATTCTTTCTATCTATCTATCTATCTATCATTCTATCTATCTACCTATCTATCTATCATTCTTTCTATCTATCTATCTATCTATCTATCTATCTATCTATCTATCTATCTATCTATCTATCTATCTATCTATCTATCTGGTTTTCTATGCTGATAACCTCACAGCAGCTAATGCTGGAGCTGTTTGGACATACAGATTTATTTATTTATTTATTTAATTGGATTTGTATGCCGCCCCTCTCCAAGGACTCAGGGCGGCTCACAGCATATATAAAAACAGAACAATAATGTAAATCCAATTAATGATGAGAAGGAATCCAGTTTTGAAGGATTTTAACTCTTAGGTTTTAGCATTGTTGTTGATTGAGCTACTTTTTTTACTTTTCAATTTATTGTTAATATTGTTAATTTGTTTACCCTCTTTTAAATTTACAGAGCTAGTTTACTGGTTTTCTTTAAAATAAATATTCTAAAACATGTCTCAATTAATGTAATTTTATTGGTTTCTATTTTTATAAGTTACCAGTAGCCACTGCATTTTCTAACCTCGGCTTATACTCAGGTCAATAGGTTTCCCAGTTTTTGTGGCAAAAATTGGTGCCTCGGCTTATACTCGGGTCGGCTTATACTCGAGTATATACGGTACATCTTATACTCCGAAAAATACAGTAATTTACGTAGAGTTATTCATACATTGTGCCTGTAACATAACATAGTAAGAGTAATGATAGTACATCACAATATAATTTCAGTTTTCCACTGTTTTTCATAAAAAGTTTATGCTCTGCATTAAATGGTAATTAGGACTCAGAATTAACATAATTACCAGCACATATTTCAAAAACATTTATGACAATTTTGTGCCTCTTATATTTGAATTTCCTCTTTGATGATTTCTTACTGAATCTGTGATGATTGTCCAGCTCCAGGATCTCCAACTACTTTCAGCAATTTTTGACAATGTTTTTATTAAGACCTAAAGAAGGGGAAAAGGTACAGAGATGTTATCCAGCTGCACAAAAATGTAATAAAGAAATCAAAATGGTCCCATTTTATAAATCAAACAAGATCTATTGATCTAAAGAAAATAATTTTAATAAAAATAAGTCACCCTGAATAAGAAGTGCAAGATAAGAAACCGTACTGTTATAAAAAACCAAAGAATTAGTGGGGATAATCACAATTGCTCACTTTAGAAAAGTATAACTAATACCAAAGTTATCTTATGCACCATTATTTTAAAGGTTCACTGGTAACTTTATTCCTCAACCCTCAGAAAATTTAAAATAAATCAGTAATTGCTTTCACTTTTAACCATTTGCAATTCTGAAAAATGGGTATCTATCTATCTATCTATCTATCTATCTATCTATCTATCTATCTATCTATCTATCTATCTATCTATCTATCTATCTATCTATGACACTGGGGGATCATGGGAATCCAGAGCAGCTTTCAAACCAGTGTAGGGTCACTAGGCTTATGAGGAAGTGCCTACAGTTTCACTAGATTCAAGACTGATGTTCTGTTAACCTGCTTTCTGTTCTCACAGCAGTCAACTTAATTTAATATTGAAGAAACCAAGCTGTCAGATGATACAACTGTCACCCAGGCCTTTAGTCACCAACCTTTTACAACAACAGAAAATATTTATAGGACTCTCCTCTTCTAATCTGTATCTTCCAGAGTTTGGCAGTCTTTGCACTGGGCTATGAATGAATGAAGTTCTGTCTCTGGAAAGCCTTCACGCTGGTAATGCTAAAAAAAAAAAAGAGTTGTTATGTACTACAACTCCAGTGGATATTATATGGCTATGAAATACACAATTTTTAAAGAGAGGTGAGGAAAAATAGGAAAGGTCAGGTTTCTCCTGGTGAGTTAGAAGCCATTAAATAAGTAGAAAAGTGAGGTTCTTGCACCCTATTTCTCATCCACTTTCCCCCAAGTTTCCACATGAGATTGGGAAATTAGGGTGAACTTGTAATCTGCATTTTATTGGTCTTTAAACCCTGGTAGAAATGACAGGGGAACACAACTTTGAGCCTCAGGATTCCAGGCAGACTCTAGTAGCCTTGGAGGAAATATTCAGATGTCTTCCAAATGATGCTGCCAAATTATAATTTTTCATATGAGACAAGAGGAAAATTCTGAAATCAAAGAGCAAAGCCATCTTCTCTGGACCCTTGTGATTTACATGGATACATCCATTCAGTTTTATTGCCCAGGAATGGTAAGAAAGTGATGTGGTTCCCGCCATCTTCCAGGATAGGTTTTCAACCTCCCACAGCACTAGATGTTTTTCAACTTCCGATATGAAAGCTAACCAGAGCCAAATCTGCTTTGTCAAATCGTATGTTAGCTACCTGAAGATGCGGATGGCTGCTAAGGCAATAATTAAATAATAGAGAGGGAGCAAGGCCTTTGAAATATGGCACTGGAGAAGACTTCTGCGAGTCCCTTGGACTGCAAGGCGATTAAATCGGTCAGTCCTAGATATCAACCCTGACTGCCCTTTAAAAGGCCAGATGCTGCAGATAAAACTCAAATACTTTAGCCACCTAATGAGAAGGAAGGACTCACTCGAGAAGAGCCTAATGCTGGGAGAGATTGAGGGCAAAGGAATAAGGGGATGATAGAGAATGAGGTGGCTGGATGGAGTCACTGAAGCAGTCAGCGTGAGATTTAATGGACTTCAGGGGATGGTAGAGGACAGGAAGGCCTGAAGGAATGTTGTCCATGGGGTCACGATGAATTAGACACAACTTTGCATCAAAAACAACAAAAATCATAGGAATTGTGTTGAATTAAATATCCTTTTAATTCAATATAAACATAACATTAACTTAAAATCTTGTCTTGCTCCTGGGGTCTTCTCACGTCAGTATTGTAAGAAGAGTGCTTGAGGGCTTTTCATATTTTTTTTGTCTTTAGGGCCTACAGAGGACATTAGGAAGTTGGAGCACCCAAACTATCTTCTGAAGAGATTCCCTCATATCATAGGCAATGGGAAGGGGAAAACAACTGTTATCACAGTACATGTCCTCTTGCCCAAGGGAAATTAAGCATAGTAGTTCACATTAAAGTAGAGTTGGGAAATTAAGCAATAGGTTATAGCCTTAAACTTCAGTCTTGGTTGTTCTAAAGAACTTGCTCAGTTCTTTAGAACCAGATAAACCATGCTAACAAAAAAAAAATTAAACACAAAACACTTATCACTCAGCTATGGAATAAATCGAACAGATGGCCTGTGATTTGGATGCATTATGCACAGGCCAAGCCCACCCCAGTTCCGCAAAGGGGGGAAACATTGCAATACATTATATGACGGTAACATGACTGTGAGTTTGACATAGACCGAATAAATGATGACACTGCATCATGATGTCATCATGCAAATGGCCCTTTTTTGCTTACTTGCAGTAAATATGAACTTATCAGAGCTCTGTGTCATTTGTATGATGATGTCATGATGTTATGCTGAATTCTTGCAAAGGTGTAGAATATCTCTGTTTGCACAAGAGACTAATGAAATGAACAAAATCATTTGATATTCAGAAAACTATTTCAGAACTTTTGGAAATTCACATTTCAAAAATTAAAAGTAACATCCTATAGTGATGTTTATGTACCTTCACTGTTTCATACGTGTCTGTAATTAAGGCAATGAAGAGACTCAGAACCATGTAGATAAAGAGGCTAATGAAAGAGTAGAGGTAGTTGCGGCGCAGGCGGAGTAACAGTCGGACACAAAGGTGTGGGTATAAATAGGGTCACTTTTATTAAACAAAATTCAAATTAACTATTTAGCCAATTAAACCACGTGACCTGCAAAGGTGCATAAATCAAACGGGGGCGGAGTTAACTTTCCAACAAACTCAACTGAGCAACTCTAGGGCGAAAGCTCCTTGCCCGGGTGCAGGGTCAGGTAAAATTACACCTGCCCCCTGCCCAATGCTACGCCCCCACGGCGTGTGGGATGGCTCGCCACTGGTCTCTGATACGCCACAGGCAGCGAGCCACAGGAGCGACCCCCTCCCCGAACCCAAGCCGGTCGAGCCCTGTAATCCGAGAAGGAGATCGCCCCTCACCTCAGTAGAGGTGCCCCTAAAGGAGATCACACAGTTGCTGCTTACGCCCATTTCCGCCCCCTTTCGGCCGTCCCCCCCCCAGTGACCTTGAGGGGGGGCGCTAGTTGGTGAGACCACCCCCTAACCACACTCCCACGCACAGAGTGGAGTAGGCGAAAAAACAGCCACAATTCGGCCAATTCCTTGTGACTGCAAAAAATTCCTACTCGGCCCCACCGAGGGCGACCCATCATATGCACCCTGTAACAGAGGGAGGGTGGGCGGGTGTCCCGCGCCAGCGGGCAGGAGGCACTGCGCCATGAGGCAGCCCCTTTTATAGGGCTGCCTCCCTCCTGCCCGGTTCACTGGGTGACCGAGCACCCAAACGCTGCGCTGCGGCCCCCGGGGATGACGTGGGGTCCGCAGGCTCCGCCCCAACATGGCGGCCTCCTTCCCCGGCCCACGCCGCAACCCTCGCCAGCGGTGAGTCGCCAGCGGCATTGTGGCGCAGGCGGAGTAACAGTCGGACACAAAGGTGTGGGTATAAATAGGGTCACTTTTATTAAACAAAATTCAAATTAACTATTTAGCCAATTAAACCACGTGACCTGCAAAGGTGCATAAATCAAACGGGGGCGGAGTTAACTTTCCAACAAACTCAACTGAGCAACTCTAGGGCGAAAGCTCCTTGCCCGGGTGCAGGGTCAGGTAAAATTACACCTGCCCCCTGCCCAATGCTACGCCCCCACGGCGTGTGGGATGGCTCGCCACTGGTCTCTGATACGCCACAGGCAGCGAGCCACAGGAGCGACCCCCTCCCCGAACCCAAGCCGGTCGAGCCCTGTAATCCGAGAAGGAGATCGCCCCTCACCTCAGTAGAGGTGCCCCTAAAGGAGATCACACAGTTGCTGCTTACGCCCATTTCCGCCCCCTTTCGGCCACAGCAGGGGGTGAAATTATACATTTATTCCCCCTGCTCCCCCCCTGCACATGAATGTGCAGGCACCTCTGCAGGTCCGCTATGAATTTGTCATTCCCTTCATCTGTCAATGTACCCCGTCCCTTCTCAATAAAGCTAACTGTGATACTCTGAATGTTGGGGAGATCTATCACTCCACCCCCTGTCTGGAGTACCCATTCCTTCGCTGCCCTGTTGACTCTCTACCTGGCATCCTCCACCACCTTGTGCTCTTGGCATACCACCACACCTCCGATAATACATGGTATAACATGCGTGTGTCAGTCCTCCTTTCCAAATTCACCAGCAACAGGCGGTTGCCACCAGTGGGCCACACCAAACAATCCGGGTCCGGCCCCTCACTGCTCCCAACTTCCACAACGGGAGAGGCCCGTCTCATATGGAGACCTCCGAGCTCAAGCCCCTTCCACTGAAGCCCCAGTGACTCAGCAACCTCCACATTCCTGAAGACAATGTTGCAGCTGTACATCCAGCCGACATGCCACGCAGTGGCCGCCGTTCGCTACTGTGGGCAAAGGAAGGGCAACTCCGTCGCACTTTGCGCGTAATAAAGTGGAGCAGGGCCAGGACCTAGAAAAATGATAAGAATAACAAGACAGTGTTAGCCACCCGCTCCCAAAAACGCTTGTACTCAGGTGCACGAATCTACGCCATGAAAACCCACTGACTTCAATCCGCCACCGTATTCGCTACTTTGCGGAGAACTCGCTGAAAACCGCAATCAGTATTGCTGAGGGAATACCACCCGATACCTGCCAATCCTCCCGAAAACGGCCCCCACTGTTATTTGCTCAGTGGAGGCCCGTATTATGGTACAAAGGGAACCATTCCCTGGCTTCCTCGCTGTACCTGGGCTGGGTCCCTCACACCCAGGCCTCTGTCCTGTTAGATACGCCTGGCCGGTGATCAGTCCACCATCTGCGTTACTGGAGACTTCGAGCTCAACCAATGCGGTTGCCACAGCCCCCAATTTAACATCGATTTCCTGGCCCAGGGAACCGTACCCGATCCACTACTGTGCGACCAGGACAGCACCTGGCATACCCCCGTGTCCCAAAGGCCATAGTTTTGGCTGTCGAGTGAAACGGCCTTGCCTCGCTGGGTGAGAAGCTGGGTCTCCACCAATGCCGCTGCCCCTGAAACTGGGTAAGGTATAGCGGCTTACTAATTCTCCCCCATCTGTGTCCCTTCCCTGGACCATCCCTTGATCGTTCCCCCCGTCCACAAATAGTTAGCCACCGGGTCTTTTGTTAGGAGAGCTAAGCCCCCCCTTGTTGCCCATACACGAGGGCGTGTAACCGTGCAGTCCCCACCTGCACTCCTTTGCTTGATCGAAGGCACCGCCCACCATTCTGGGTACCCTGTGCCCCCGCCCATGCCATGTGGCTGCCAACCACCTGCCCATGCGCACATACTCCCTGTTAACAAACCAGGCCTTCTATTGCTGTCTCGCTTCCCTGCCGCAGAACCAGCTGTGCCACCGTCGCAGCCCCATGTTCCTGTATTCCTCTCAGGCAGTCACCACACTCTTCTTCAGCCTTAAATTGTCTGGGAGACGAGCCAATAAGCTCCGTGGCCCTGCTCGATCCCCCAGGGAGTAGAATAGTAGCGAGAAATTTATGCAGAGAAGCAAAGGCCCCTGAAAATGCCTCCTTTACCGTAAGCGCATGAATTAGCTAGACCAACCTGACTTAATCATTATAACCATAGTATTAATGTTAACCTCCTGACACCCCCACTTCGATAAATCTGATGATAATAACATTTCATGATTATTCTTCCCTGAAACAATTAGTACCATGCTTAATAACCCATCTTAAGGTCAAGTCAACTTAAGCGTGAGTTCGACTCAGATGACCGGAAAACTTAGCGTTCGTGCAAGCCCCCCATACCAGGAAATGACTACACCGTTTCACTGAACCACTAAAGGTGGCTGCGATAAACTGACTAATTCATTCATTCCTTCATTTATGCAATTATCATGCCGCCCCTTGTCCCTAGACCCGTGGCGGCTCACAAAATGTCGGCCGCAGCCCCTTTCACACAGAGCCCGGCTATTGCCCCCACAATCTGGTTCCCCATTGCGTACTTCCGCTAGAATTAACCAGAGATTAGGGGATTTCCAAACTTCGGCCTGGTAATGACCTGGGAATCTGCCGGCTGTAGTTATGATATTAATAGTATCTCCCAGTTTTGTTGGTACAGAAAAAGGCCTGCTTACCGACTGCACCCGTAATGTTATGGCCCCCAGTACAAAATGACATTTAGACCTGTGGCAAAATTCAGAAACATTAGTAGTGAGGAGCCACCAACAGTCATGCCTATAGTGACAAAATCCCTACCCCCCAGCGTCTGGGGCAGTATTAGTGCCTTAACCCATAAAACATCTTGTAAAAGGCGGGAGTGCTTCCCTGCTGGAATGTCCCTCTTACCAATGTCTGTTTCCTTATGGTTCTTGTCCCGAATGGAACTGCCATAGCGTACCCCAGGTTCAAAGTGTCCTGAAGTATTTGCCCACATTGCCCAAACGTCCCTTGCCAATTTTACTACCTCCCCATGTAGCAAGGTCAACAGGTACCTCTTATGGACCATGTGCCCGGGCCAAAGTGGCCAATGAGAGAAACATGGAAGATCGATGGCAGGAAAAAGACCCCATGGTCATCCAGTCTGCCCTCACACTCTTTCCCGTATGCCATCATACAATGGATATGTTTATCCCAGGCATGTCTAAATCCAGCCACTGCCGATCCACTGCCCATGTCTGCTGAACGATTGTCCCAAGGATCAACTACTCCTACAATAAAGCCATAAAATAATAAATAACAATGACAATGACAACACACAAGGCACCCAAGCGGACAGTGCACACAGATACCCTCAAATCTGCTAGAGACGTAAACCGTTACGGTGAGGGACTGCGCCTCGCCTGCTTACCGCCAGGACGTGTATGTGTGTGTTCCAGGCCTTGCCCTAACTGGGGAAAGGTGGGAACCACCCTGTGGGCAATCCCCCTCCTCGCAATAAGGGCATAGTGAAGCTGGTGTCCAGCTAAATTACTGGTATCCAGCTCATAAATCATAAATTAAAATTAATTATATCCCTTATAATGACAGTAATAACAATCATAATAACCATTCATTAATTTTGCATGTCGCCCCCCTGCCACCGACCATATATATATATCTTGGTTCCCTCATTTGTAAACCCTAAACTCACCACTAGGACTAAAATAAATAACATGAATTAATAGTATATTAAATAAAACTGAACCCAGTGGTTCAATTAATCCCACCACTTAATCAGCTAAAGCTCCCTAAAAAGGGGGAGGAATTAGTTCCCTCAAGCACTGCGTTCATCCATATCCCCAGTGTAAGTTCCTCCTGATTCCAGTGGATTAATAATAATTATTACCTTAATTATGCGTGTGTAAAATTCCTTGTTCAATAATCAGTCAAGAATGAAATGCCTCTTATCTAATAACTGGGTTGCCCTATTAACTATATGCAAAATGAGATCGGGGAATAAATAGTTCACTATTGGCATTGTAGTTGATAAATTACCCCTTTGCCATGAAATGGGAGGGGGGGGGCAAACCAGCAGTTAATTTTATGACCAATTAATAAATCCCCCGCCCTCAATCCGGGCTGCCGTGACTCAACCAATTAATCCTGTGGGGTTCCGTGAAGCAAACAACTTCTGCCCACAGCTGGAACCATTCTCCCAACCGTTCACTACCATATGAACTGATTTATGCAATAATAATGATAATAATAATAATAATAATAATAATAATAATAACAACCACAACCAGAATAATTTAATAGATTTGTATGCCGCTCCTCTCCGAAGACTCGGGGCGGCTCACAGCAAACGCTGTGTACTCATTTAACTGGCCAGGGGCAACGACCATGGAAAGCACTCCACCACCAGGGGAAACGGGCCCACCCACGCGGCGTCAGCCTGGCTGGTATTAATGGGGGAGGGGCCGCCGGGAGGCAAGAAACCCCCCCCCCTGCCGCGCAGAGTCCCGACCCCGAACTCTGCGGCCAAAAGGAAAAAACCACCACGTGGAGGAAGGGCGAACGGCCTCTCCACAGCCGTCGCCCACTCCCCAGTTCTCTCCCGGGCCTCCCTGACTGAAACGCTCCAGGCGCGTAGCCGGCAGGGCCCTCAGAGCCCTAAGCAACCACCCGGCGGAACACCAGCCCGGCAAACCCGGCCGGCAAGCCGTCGACGCCCCGCGCGCCCTGCCGCCATTTACACGATGCCACGGGGGGGGAAGGAGGGGCGCCGGCACAGCAGCCATCTGACCCCCTCCTCCCTTTCCCAAGCAAGCCGCCGGCGAATCCTGCAATTTTCTGGCCGGCGCCGTCCTGCGCGCTGCTGGCAACGAACAAGGAGAAGCGATGTCGCCACGGACGGCCCGTGCACGGGCGCTGGGCGCCGCCGCACCCCCACCCCCGTAGACCAGGGCCGCCCCCGGCGATCGCCATCGATCCCGGGGGCTTCACAAACCATCCACCTCAGTCCTCCCGACGGGGAGAAAAGCACGCTGGTCCCCCCTCGCCGTTCAGTCCTGCGGCGAGATCGGGGGGGAGCAAGAGATGTCCCGCGCCAGCGGGCAGGAGGCACTGCGCCACGAGGCAGCCCCTTTTATAGGGCTGCCTCCCTCCTGCCCGGTTCACTGGGTGACCGAGCACCCAAACGCTGCGCTGCGGCCCCCGGGGATGACGTGGGGTCCGCAGGCTCCGCCCCAACATGGCGGCCTCCTTCCCCGGCCCACGCCGCAACTCTCGCCAGCGGTGAGTCGCCAGCGGCAATCCGGCTGAACAGCCACACCAGGTAGCTTTTCTGTTGCATTTTTGCAAAAGTAGCAAACATGTCATCTCCATTTATCAAAGAGAAAAGACATTCAGAAATCATATTCAAGGTATGGAACTAGAAGAGAACAAATATTCAGGAACAAACAGACAAAAGAAAATTATTTCCATTTTTTGCTCAAGTTGTTTAAAAAATACTGGTCAAATACAGTAAACTGCAAATAAATGTTACATGTTTTACTCAATACCAGCCCTTGAAAATCTCTGGATATTACAATATTTTATTTGCATCAATGCCTCAGATAATGCACAATATATACCTATACGTGACAACTCCATATTCTGGTGATCATGTATAGTTACATAACTAAAGTGATAAACTGGCCCTTTCAGATATCTTCTCAGCGTGCTCATTTTGTTAACATTTGCGCAAGACCCTTCAGATACAAAACTAGATGACAAACATCCAACTCACAGTACCTTAGCAGAATATGGGCCCAGCACAATCCAGCCACAGAAGCAATAACCCAGATAAATCATAGCCGCACAGGAGCAAAATCGAATGACATTGGGCAATGCTGCACGGAGAGTCAAAATAAGCAGCTGAAAAACAAGGCCCAAGAAAAACCCAGAGATGCTCATTAGACTTTCCAAAGATATTCAGCATTGCCAGGTAATAACAGAAAAGAATACCAAGAGCATGAGTGTTCCAGAAGATCCTTACATTATATTTCTTAAAGAAGCTGAGGTAGCGGATCACTCCAAGCCACACAAGCATGGTGGAAGTTCCTAACAGGATACTGCAGACGTCATAGCTTGTCACACTGTATATGAAGATTAAGATGATGTTCAATAAATTACACTAACGGAATTTCAGTTGGGGTGCCCATAAAAAAGGACCTTTTATATTCATTTTAACTCTTGGGGATACCATATTTTCTTTTCTTTTGACACTGAGATGGAAGACATAAAGTTCTGCTAGATTAGGAGACAGTTCTTGGGAGGTGAGTAAACCTTATTCCATTAAAAAGAAATGGGCTAAAAATGTCAGGGCTGTTTCCTGGTGGACAAAGAGCACAAATGCATTGCACAGCAAATTAATAGACTTTTGATGATATGCACAGATACTGCTCATTTCTAATTTCTAATGATATTACCATGGATAGGTAAAATATACAGCTAGAAAAATGCCTTCTCTGGAGCAGCAGTTTTCTCAATGTGACCATTTTCCCCAGTTGAAGACTCAAGTGAACTATAAAAATAACAAAATTCAGGTTGGTCAATAAGATTTCGATTGGGACTTCCAAAACTGGAACACAGGTCATCAGGATTCAAGTCACTTACCTTAGCTTGTATCTCCATCTTTAATGTAGAACCAACTATGGTAAGAAGGTCACTAGCGATGATCATGATATACCATCCATTGACAAATTCCACTAGATCAGAGAAAGATACTTCTTTCTTATAGTGATGTTGGAAAAAAGTCACAAATTCCTAGGATACGTGAGAGGGCAAGAAAAGAGAAATTGATATTGAAAAGCTGCAATTAAATTTATTAAGAGATACTGACAAACATAAGCTTACCCTTTGTAGATAAATTCCTTTAATTACAGATCGTGTGCAGAGAATCAGTGATGCAAGACATGTCAGTATGACAAAACCATCAAAGATCATCATATAATGGGTATTCTTCTGTACTGGGAAAAAAAGATCGATTTACTTGTCTATGCATAATAGTTAACCTGATACTCTCATAGAACACATACTCATTTGTGTCTGAGGGGAAATTTTCTTTGTGAAATTGCCTTGAGAGAGTGCTAATAATGGAGAAGAGGCCTCCATCTTACTTAATTTTTCAATACAGGGAGAGGTGGATAATTAAAGGATTCAAAGCCATCAAAAAGAATGAATGCTTCACACTTTTGGTAGTCTAAAGAGGACCCTTCCTCCCTCAAGTTATGTAGTTATTTGCATTTGGGGCAAATTTCCCATTGTGGGGAATTCCCTTCTAATATACTGTAAATCAAAAGTGAAATTCAGCAGGTTCTGACAGATTCTGGAGAACCAGTAGCGGAAATTTTGACTAATTAGGAGAACCGGCAAATACCATCTCTGGCTGGCCCCAGAGTGGGGTAGGAATGAAGATTTTGCAGTATCCTTCCTTGCCACGCCCACCAAACCTCACCCACCAAACTGGTAGGGAAAAATTTTGAATTTCGCCAGTACTGTAAATATTAACCATATAGAAAGAGACTTTTTTCAGGACTATAGGTGAAATGATGTAACACACATATTCAAATTGCGTGCTCAGTTGACAAACATACTTTAAAAAATATAGTTACTGCAGATTATAGCAAATACTGTATTTAACTTCATGCATCACTAGGCCTTCAATAAAACCCAATAAGCACTAAATAAGTAATAACAAAGGTATGTTTTTTAAGCTTACTTGATCCAGAAACATGCCAGTCTTTACATTCCTTGATGGCAATATCATTGTCTAGGCTTATTTTAATTCTTCCACTATGAGCTTTGTTATCAAAGTGTATCTGTAGATATTGTGGAGATAGAAAAGATGCTATTATTCTTATTTCTAAAGACTCGTTAGTTCAGATAAAATCTGAATAATTTATGCCTAATGCTTGGTAATAAAATTGTTGTGTTTGTTTAAAAATAATCGCAGAAAATCTGTGATTGGTTAAGACGCGGCTATTCAGAAAATAGCCGCGAAAGTTAAATATTTGTCAGTTAAAAGAAAGCCCGCCGTTTTAGAGAGTATAAAAGGGCAACGGGTTAGCCGTTGCCCTCATTCGGAAAATCTGCTGTCCCAGAGCTTGTGATTCACCTTGTTATGAATAAACCAGTTTGATTTAAACTACCGGAGTCCTGACTTTTCAGTGGCGACGAGGAGGTCGAACTCCCGCTAACGCAGCCATGAACTCGGCCATGGCTCCACCGCCGCCTGTATTCAACTCCGAGACGGAAGCTTGGACCTCTTACATGTCCAAATTCACATTTTTCCTGAAAGCGAGCAATCTACATGACGCCGATGACGATAGGAAGAAAGCTATATTCCTCGCTTATTGCGGCACAGAAGTCTACAGCCTAGCCTCTACACTCGTTGACCCAGACACCCTGGAAACCATCGCATGGTCAACTCTGCAAGCAAAACTTGCCGCTCATTACCAGCCGACGACTCCTGTCCGCGTATACCGCCATCAATTCGCCCAAATGCGGCAAGCGGACGGAGAATCTACCAACGATTTTATAACTCGGCTACGCGCACTCCTTCCGAAGTGCAAATACAAGGATCCAGAGGAACAGTTGATTGACCGCCTTATTTTCGGTCTAACCAATATCACGCTTCAGAAGAAATACTTAGTTGATGAGGATGCCTCTCTCCAAGACATTCTTAAGGCAGCAAAAGCCTCCGAGGTATCTGAAACATCTGTTGCCGAAATTAAACGCGCAACCTCAACCGTTCATCACATCCCCGATGAATCACCTTGGCACGCCTGCTCTCCCGATGAAAAACACTCGGAATCCGCTACTCCAGTCGACACCTGCCTCCAAATCCGAAGAGCTTCCGACCATGACGCCAAAGAAGCACCCCGTGCAGACAGATGTGCCGGCTGCAACGGAAATCATCCTCGTTTTCGCTGCCATTTAAAGGACGCCTATTGCCGCTGTTGCCAGCGCCGCGGCCACATCGCTGAAGTCTGCCGCGCCGCCAACCCAACTCCAGCAACTCAGCAAAACCAACGACCCTATTTTTCACCGAGGAATCGACGACCGCCGTTTTCACGCAACGTTTCCCGCCCGGCTGACAACTCGCACTCTTCAAACCAACGAGGTAACTCCCCTCCTTCTGTAAACTGCAATTTCCCCGCTGCGGAAAACAAGCTATTTGTTTCTCTTTTCCTCAACGGCCACCCCTGCCAAATGGAATTAGACACTGGTTCCAGACATTCCATAATGCCTTGGGAAAAACTTAAATTATATTTACCTCGTGTAAAACAAACTGACTTGAAACCTTGGGAACCGGGTTTGAGTGATTTTCAGGGCCATTCAATTCCAGTATTAGGATGTTTAAATGTTCCTATTGCGTTTAAAAAATTTCAAGGGTTTTTACCTCTTTTAGTGGTTGACGGTCCTAAACACACATTACTGGGACTTAGATGGTTGCAACCTTTAGGCATTGAAATTTCAGGGGTTAACAATGTATGTGACTCTTTTGACTCAAATGATTTATTGAAAGAATTTCCCGAAGTTTTTTCTAGCACTCTGGGTAAATATACAGGCAGCCCCATATCATTTAATCTGGACCCGAATATTTCGCCTATCCGATTAAAGCCCCGCAGAATTCCCATTCCACTTTTGCCTAAAGTGGATGAACAATTGGACAAATTAATAGCTCAGGGCATCTTAATTCCCACTGATCATGCTAAATGGGAAACTCCTATTGTAACACCTGTTAAACCGGATGGCTCTATTAGAATTTGCGCAGACTATAAAGCCACGATTAATAAAGCCTTACAGCATAATGCCTATCCAATCCCAGTCGTGCAACAACTCTTGCACACCTTAGGAAATGGGTCCATCTTCGCGAAGTTGGACCTGGCACAGGCATATCAACAGCTTCCCGTAGATCAAGACACCTCTGAGGCCCAGACAATTGTAACGCATAGAGGTGCCTTTAAATGCACCCGGCTCCAGTTTGGAGTCTCTACCGCCCCAGGCATCTTTCAGGGTCTGATGGAACGCATTTTAAATAATATTCCTGGGGTCGTCCCATATTTCGACGACGTATTAATATCAGCCACATCCAAATCTGAATTATGGGACAGAATCAGGCGCATTTTAACTAAATTTAAAGAAACAGGACTCCATTTAAAAGCAGACAAATGTTCCTGGGCCGTTCCCAAAGTTGAATTCTTGGGTTTTACAATAGATCGTTTTGGAATTCACCCCACAAACGACAAAGTTGAGGCTATAAGAAATGCCCCCACCCCCTCAGATAAGACAGACTTGCAAGCATTCCTAGGACTCCTTAACTTTTATTCCGTCTTTCTTAAACAGAAAGCGACGGTGGCAGAACCGCTTCATAACCTCCTAAAGAAAGACTCTGCCTGGACGTGGGGACCAAAAGAACAAGCCGCTTTCACAGCAGTAAAAAATTTACTTTCCTCCAACAGTGTCTTAGTACAATATAATGTAGCTATGCCCTTATCCCTAACCTGCGACGCTTCACCGTTCGGCATAGGAGCTGTCCTCAGCCATAACTTTCCAGACGGCACAGAAGCCCCAATAGCCTATTATTCTAAAACTCTCTCGTCAGCTGAAAGGAATTACTCCCAACTCGACAAGGAGGCGCTAGCCCTTGTCGCTGGAGTTAAACGATTTCATTATTATCTCTGTGGTCGCCCCTTTACTTTAATCACCGACCATAAACCGCTTTTAGGTATTTTGGCGGGAAACAAACAAACTCCCGCCTTTCTCTCCCCTCGCATGACTCGTTGGACTATTTTTTTAGCCGCTTACAATTATACATTAATCCACAGGGGGGGGAAAGAGATAGGAAATGCTGATGCATTAAGCAGGTGCCCCCAAACAGAATTAGTCAGTGATCCAGCCCCTGCCTCAAGCGTTTTATTAATTGAAACTAGTAAACAAACTCTATTAACAGCGACAGAAATAGCCAATCAGACACAAGTAGATCCAATTTTAAAATATATTAAACAATGGATATTAAAGGGATGGCCAATTGAACAACAACCAAACCAATTTCAACCCTTTAAGAATAGACAGTTTGAATTAAATGTGTTAAAAGATTGTATATTATGGGGAGACAGGGTTGTTATTCCAAAATCATTACAGAAGCAAGCATTGCAGTTATTGCATATAGGTCACCCAGGAATAGTCAAAATGAAAACTATTGCCAGAAGTCATTTATGGTGGCCAGGGTTGGATAAGGACATAGAGTCTTGGGTGGGTGGTTGTGTACCCTGCCAGAGAACAAGACCCAACCCACCAAAAGTCACACCATCAGAGTGGCCAACACCAAGAGGGCCCTGGTCCAGAATACATATTGACTTTGCAGGACCAATCAGGGGCCAATCTTTTTTACTGGTTGTGGATGCATACTCCAAGTGGCTGGAAATTGAACTCATGGCATCCACAACTACTAGCGCAACTATAAAGGCATTAAGGAAAATGTTTGCCACACATGGTATTCCAGACATTTTGGTATCTGACAACGGGCCTCAGTTAACAGCCCGTCAAATGGAACTATTTCTTGCAGACCAGGGCATAAAACATGTGCTCACTCCACCTCATTTTCCCCAAGCTAATGGGCAAGCAGAACGAATGGTTAGAACCACAAAGGAAGCATTAAACAAAGCACCATTAGGAGATTGGCAACAACAAATCGATGAATTTTTAACCATTCAGCATATTACGCCATCAGCGTCCACAAACAAAAGCCCGGCAGAACTTTTAATGGGCAGAAATCTTCGTTCTAAATTAGACAGAATTCACCCAAACTACCAGAATGACCAAAGAGAAATAAAAGTACAAAGTGAGAGACAGTTTAACATTGGGGATTTAATTTATGCTAAAGATTATGATTCGAACGACAAATGGAAAGAAGGAACGGTATTAGATAAAACAGGTTTTAAAACATACATCATAATATTAACAGATGGGCGCAGTTGGCATCGGCATGTCGACCAACTACGCAAAAGGATTAAGACTAACCCAGACATTTTACCTACTGTAGACAAACCAATAGAGGACTTACCAGAACCACCTCGAGACTCCAGCGATGGCTGTTTGTTGCCCCTGGCGGCCGGCGAAGATCAAAACGCATCATCGCAACCAGGCCCGTCAGAGACTAGCCTTAGCGGAGCAACGGAGCCGGCCGTCCAGGCGAGCAGCTCCCAGCAAAATGAATTGCGCAGGTCCCAGAGATCTGTAAAGCCACCAATCCGCTTGCAGGACTATGTGACGTGGATTAACACGTAATCGTGGTCTCAGCCAAAGAGGGAGGGGTGTTGTGTTTGTTTAAAAATAATCGCAGAAAATCTGTGATTGGTTAAGACGCGGCTATTCAGAAAATAGCCGCGAAAGTTAAATATTTGTCAGTTAAAAGAAAGCCCGCCGTTTTAGAGAGTATAAAAGGGCAACGGGTTAGCCGTTGCCCTCATTCGGAAAATCTGCTGTCCCAGAGCTTGTGATTCACCTTGTTATGAATAAACCAGTTTGATTTAAACTACCGGAGTCCTGACTTTTCAAAAATCAAAATCTATATTTATCTATCTATCTATCTATCTATCTATCTATCTATCTATCTATCTATCTATCTACCTACCTACCTACCTACCTACCTATCATCCATCTATTTATCTATCTATCTACTATTCTTCTCAAATAAGCCATAAAGTCTTATAGTTAGCTTGAAGTATAACTTTGAAGCAGTGATGGGATATAAAAAGCATGTTTTGTAGAAAACAGAAAATGCGTGGGGTTAGTTTAGTTCTGTCATTGTACCATTCTCCCCCAAATCTAAGCAGTTTAAAAATAAGGTGGAGAAATAGAATAAAGGAAGAATATATCTGAATAACCCTCGAACAAAACTTAACAAGAGAACATGACCCAATGTCTTCATCTTTTTAATATTGTTTCAGAAATTTTCTATTCTTATCACTATTTGGGTTTTATTGCACTTTTCCATCTGAGGAGTATTCAAGTTGACCGCCAGGCACAGTCAACCAAAAATAAATAGAAACAAATTTTAAAATGTACAATACAGTTACGTATAAGCAAAAGTATTAATATTACTGTTAATATTATTGTCTAAAAGCTAATACTATACAGAATTATGTTTTGAACTTAACTAAAAGGAGAATAAGTGAGTTACCGTGAGAATTAATGTGACTTGCAGGACACACACACACACACACACACACACACACAAAGAAGAGCTGATTTACCAAATGGGTATTTGCAGCTGTGGGCAGGCAAATCTCTGGTAGCAATAAATCATTGGTGCCTGCCTCTTGATTAGCTTCAGCGTTATCATTTCACTTCATTCTCTACTTCTAAGTTGCTAATGTATATACTGCAATAGTCCACTTTAAGAAGACGCTGACACAATCTAGGCCCATTTCTCCCATCCCAAACCTGCCCTTCAGAAAATGACAAATTACAAGTCTTCATCAGTTCAATTTTTTTTACTTGCTTCCTAGTTTATCTGTACATAAACAACCAAGCTCAGAAAGTTCAAAGGACTCCACCTCTATATTACTGTTAGTGTGAAATCATAGCAGTCTGGGAGTTCATGTTGTCGAATGGTCTGGAGATTAATGGCCTTCAGTTTGAACGTGAGTGTCAGAGTTACAAGTCTAGAACAGAGACCGGAGCTTTATTTCACCATTACCAAAAATATTCAAGAATGCCAGCACCTTTTATTTCTCCTCACCTCTGGAAGTCCAAAGTGAAATTGAAAGGAGTCTTCCTCAGTGTCCCATTTTCCAGAGGTAGTATGGGCTCCACATAAAGACACTCTGTGGGAAGACACATGCTTTACGGCATATAGAAAATACTCAATATTTAATAAGACGAGGAAGACAGAAAATCAGTAATAAGGAAATTAAATCCAATCTGGTCACTAGTAGTCTTATCTAAATAATACGAGATGTAAAATCTTTCTTCATACTTGCAAGAAAAAAGCAGCTATGTTTTTTCATTAATTTAATGCCTAATGGGAATTCTTATTTGATAAAGAATCCCTGGAAATATCTGCTTGTTAAAAATAAACCCAAAAAGGAAATTTTATACTTGATCCACAGATCAGTACCCTAATACCCTAATTTCTATGGTTACAGGCCCTTCTACTTATGACTGTAGAATGATGTTTCAATGCAGTTATGAATTACTTCCATCTGAATAAAATGAAGAAACAGTAATTCAGAAAGTTCTTGTACTGTAATTATTTGTATATGTTACACATTGGTTCATGTAATTGCATACATATATCAAAAAAAGACCCTCAATCTTTCAACAGTCCTTTAATATCTTTCATACCCAAGAGGTTTAAGCTAAGATATCCTTACAGAATTCAGCTTTTGGTATTGTTTGGAAATGTTGTGCACATATGTTTACTACATTAGTTCGCTAAGAGATTATTATTTATGTCACTATTTCCAAACTCCAAAAATAAGTCACAATGCTTCTGAATTCTCATAACAGACACTACCAATAATTCTATATGTTCAGTAACCAATATTCATGTTGAACAGTTAAGACTGTCCACTCAAATTTATTCACAAAGTTTCAGAGGGCAGTAGAGTCAGCAATATATTTCGGTATTTGCCTAAAGCACATAAACATGAATGGCTCAGGCAGATAAGCTAACTGGATTTGTAAGTGCATTGTAAGGTGACATTTTCTTCAATACTTCAGGGCAAAAGTAAGAGCGCAAAATAATCCACACAGCAAACATTTATGTCATCCAACAGGTTACTAATGCTTTCTATCACATGTCTACAGTCTGAGGGCACTGCCTCACTTTTCCTAATAGTAAAGTTCACCCTGAACCTAAATCACCAATTAGTGTTGGTGATGTTTGCAACGTTGAGTTGGCAAGACACTTTTGTGGATGAGGGACATCAATTGCTTCAATTTTGATTATACTACAGTATCTTGCAAGTAGATGCACCCTTAACTCTGTTCAATAATTACCAGTATGGAGAATCTGCTTCAGATACAATAAAGTCAACACACTGGGCTATGAGTCAGCCATTTTTATCAGCAGGGTATCAGGCCACTTGGAAACTAAGCCACGTACACCCTAAAGGTGCTTTTTCAAGAGGCACCTGGACTTTCTGGTTTTTCTTTGAAGATGTTCTGTTTCTCATCCATGAAGCTTCTTCAGCTCAGAATTGAAGAAGCTTATTGGAGGAGAAACAAAACATATTCAAAGAAAAACCAGAAAGTCCAGTTACTTCTTGAAAAAGCACCTTCAGGACAACCATAACCTGGATGACTGAGAATCTCCATAGATATAAACAATGTACATCTATATGGAATATACTAGGTCTGACTGAAGCTGACATCATTTGAGTGAAATGGGGCAAGGAATTAAATGAAGCACCACTACTGCAGTTTTCATGACTTAAACAAGACTCTAATGTACAAGTAGTCCTCACTAATCACAGTTACTAAGTGATATAGTAATAAAGTGAAACATCCCATGACAGTTCCACTGCAGTCATTAACCAAATCACCTCAGGTTGTTAAGCAAAATGGCATGTGACTTTTGTGACTTCCTGCCATTTTCCACAATGATTCTGCTTGTTGGAAACAAGCTGAGAAGATGACAATGGATGTTGCAATAGCTGCAAGTTCAGGGATTGGTCTTAAATATACCTTTTCACTGTTGTCATAACTCTGAACTGTTACTGAATGAAGCAATTGCTAAGTGAGGACTATCTGCAGTAGTTGAGTTTCTTCCTGTACAAATAAAACATCTGAAGTGTCTACCCATTATATTGTAATGATACTGGAAATTACTATGTGTTTGCTTTTAAACACTATGACTTTGCTCAAGTTGTCTCTCTTTCTGACCTCCGCCCACCCCACTCTCATTCTCCTTTCTCTCTCACACACAGAAACAATCTATCTGATTTGAGTAGTTCAGTATATCACCAGTTTCAATTTCTGGGTCAATATCGAAAGTGTCATTTCCAGGGCTGATAATTCCTCTCTTGTAGAAGTACTGACATATTGCCATGGGCGTCTCTTCTGATCCTTTCTTTTCGTAGGCGTGATTTCCAACCGAAATAGCACGCAGCTGTAAGAACTAAGCGACAAGGTACAACCAGTTAATGGAGCTGCCTGATAATAAAAACTGAACTAATTGGAGACGCAAGAGAATGTCTGCGATGGAACATACTGCTTTTCAGATTTATTGATCTCATGAATAGAATTACAAAGACTAAGGTTCAAATAAAACTCGGTGAAATGGATTCAGTCATAGAAAACCTCATTTTTATGGGCCAATTGCCTGTGTTACCTTTATCTCATGAGGTTACTATGGAATTAAAAGGTCTGCATCTCTTGCCTCATTAGAGCCAATGCAAGCTCTATGGTATAGGAAACCAATGTGATTTTCCTTCCATTCATATCTGTTTACATATAATGACTTGGCTTTTTCAAGCTTAGTTTAGGTTCAGTGTACAATATTTTATAAAATACTAGCTGAAAACCCAGCACTACACGGGTATTTATAGACCTCAAAGCATTTGTCTGACAGGGAGCCATTGAGAAGGGTCTTTTGCCCCCTACTCCCATGCCTATCACCCCTGCCCTCCCCTTCCCATGTGATCTTCTTTCTGCTCTTTCTACAATCTTGGCACTTTGCCCTAAATCCACCAGGGGGCGTCGTCTGCCTCTAACAGGGAGTCATTAAGAGGGGCCTTTCTTCCCCCTACCCCCATGCCCATCACCCCTGCCCTGTCCCTCCCCCCTCCAACGCACTCCTCTTTCCCACCCTTTCTACAATCATGGCACTTTGGCCCACCTTCTGTCAAGAGAAGGGAATATCAAGTGCTTTCCCATTGGCCCAGTGGAGGGCAAATGTCATGGCTGGCTTTCTAGAGGAAGCTGTGACAGAAGTGAATCATAGACAATGTCCACTCTAGGACGCTGCACTCGCTCTCATTAATGGCCCAGGTGTTTCAGAGTTATGCTGGAACACACACACACACTAAGGGGTACTAGGGTGTCTTACTCCCACAGTATTTGTTTCCAGAGGGTAAGTCATCTGTACCAAGTTTGTTTAAAATTGCTTGAGTCATTCCAGACTTATGCTGGAACATACAGCCGATAGATAGATAGATGGATGGATGGATGGATGGATGGATGGATGGATGGATGGATAGATAAATATTACCTGGTTTATTGCGAAAGAGATCTGGTCATAGACCTCTGTTTGCGTGTACACTGCATAGGTGTCATCCATGCTGTCCATATAGCCTTTCAGGAATAGATGCTTAAAGGATACCGTGTTTTCTTCTTTAAATGTAACCACCATTTGATTGCTTAAACCAAAAACTACAAGCTGAAAATATCAATAGAAAGGGAATTCTTCAGCTAAAATACTCAAAAAGTCCATTCTGACCACAAGTACATTAAATTTTTTAATTGATGGAGCATTCGTAGCTACCGTATCTTTCAGAGTATAAGACACACTGGAGTATAAGACGCACCTTAGTTTCGGGGGAGTAAAATAGAGGGGGGGAATCTACCTATCAGGTATTCATCTGGCTAGTGTTCTTAGTCAGTTCAGCTTGAATACATTATTCTATCCTCTGGTTAGGGCTGAAAAAGCCTTTTTCAGAGGGGGTAGGAATGAAAGCAAGCCTGCAAAGACTTAGGGCTGGAAAAAACCTTCTTTGGAGGGCATAGGAAGCAGAGAAGATTGTCAGCACCTTGCTAGGGCTGGGGAAAAAAGCTTTGAAAAAGTAACATTCAAAGTATAAGTCACACCCAAATGTTCAGCCTCTTTTAGGGAGGAAAAGGATGCCTCTTATCTGTATATTCCAAAAAATACAGTAGTTCTACCACAATTCCCTACTCATTCTCTTGGTAGTTTCATTTTACCCTGAGAGTGTGAAAGGTAAATAAATCAGGAATTGAACATATAGGAAAAAAGAACTGGGTACCATCCTTCCGATTTTACAACTTTTATTTTCATTCAGTGGTCAAAGACTCCTCCTATATTTATGTAACTATATTCTTGTTACACTTATAATTTAGCCCAGTTCAATATCATGACTATTTTATTCTTTTTGATCTTGGATCTGTTTTGCTGAATAAAAACATAATATAATATTAGTATAGTTCATATTGGACATTTTCATACTATATTCTGAACACACAGATTTCCTTATAGTTGGTGAACAATGAGCATTTAATTAGTAGAAGGCTGAAGAGTGACATATATAATAATGAAATGAAACTGCAACTATAATCTTGATATTGTTCATTGTCTCCACTTGACTAATAGCCTATTCTGTTCATTACCCCAATCCACCATCCATCAAATATTTGGACTAAAAGTTCTATAATTCCTAAATGAGATAGCTATGTAAGCTGGCACTTATGAAAGTTCTTTTCCACCACAGATGGAGAACATATGATGAAGATACATATAATATTATTAAATTTGTCAATACTAAATACTTGACAAAAATATTTTCTTCCAAAATATTCAGTGTGTAAGAACACAGGTCATTTCAATACTTACAGATGGTCCTTGATTTACAATCACAATTATGACCAACATTTCTGTTGCTAAGCAAGGCAATTATTATATGAGATGTACCTGGTTTGATTTTAAAAAATGGGGGGGGGGGCATGGTTTTTAAATGAATCACTGCAGTAATTGATTGAATTATGCGGTTGCTAAATAAATCCAGCTTTCCCTATTGACTTTGCTTGTTGGAAGCCAACTGGGAAGATTGCAAATGCAGGTCACATGTTTCTAGGATGCTGCAACCATCGTTAGTATATGCTGGCTGTCAAGCGCCCAAATTCTAATCATACAACCATGCCCTTGTAACTTTAGACAGTTGCTAAACAAATGGTTATAAGTCGAGGACTGCCTGTATTAAGGTCTGAAAGTTTCAAATACCAACCGTACAGATGGTTCTAAAAACACAAGTCTCTAAAGAAGCAGTAAATCAGAGGTTGTCACTCAACTGGTTATAATTTCTTGAATTTATATAGCAGTAGCTAAAAATGTGTAAGTAATAATTGTACTGCAGCTGTGTATCTCACCTGGATAGTGACCATAGCTATTTTCAGAATTTGTATGCCCAGCTTCCACAGTTTCCTTCCTCGGGCCCAGAATTTTTCACAGGGATTCATAAAGAAAAATTTAAGTTTTCTTCTTAACTGATTTCCAGAAGCTGGCACATTGATGCATGATGTTTTACACTATATAAATGTTCATCATCCTGAGTACTGCAGCTGCCTACAAGCACTTCAGGATTTTCCATTGCTGGAACAGAAAAAAACATTAGCAATATTGGAATGATTAACCAAAAATGCTATCCATATATTTGTGAGCATATCTAAAACTCAAGGTGTGATTGTCTCCTTTAACAATGAGAGTTTCAACTCCAAACTACAAGTATTACAGCACCTTCCATGCCAACTTATAGCTCATCGATGTTATTTCATCAACTAATCACAGCAGTGAAAAAGATATTAACAGTGAAAAAAAATGATTTCTCCCACAGTTCTCATGTTCCTATCATAGAAAGCACTATTTTTGGAACCAAACATAAGGAGTTTTTTTTCCATAAACACATTATTTTGTTTATCAGTTTTCCTGTTAAGATTTTACAGGATATTGTTTCAAGAGTTATTTCTCAAAAAAATCTTCCACATTTCTCCCATCCTCCCCCTCTCTTACGTGCACATTTATCCTCGGCTCTTGCTTGATTTCTGCACCATCATAAAATGGCTGAGAATCACGGCTTCTGAATGGGCTAGAAGTCCAATAATGAATAACTGTGGGTTCTTTAAGACATGTGTATTATATGGAACTCCATTCTATGTCTTACCGTCATACAAATCACACTTTCAGAGAAAAGTCACAGAACCAATTTTTAAATCCAATTCCTTGAAATGCTGTGAGCTAAGAAACTTTAGCACATTGAGGGAGTTCCATAAACTTCCTGGGCTTTTTAGTATTAGGAACCCTAGAAATTACAATATATTCTGTTTGCTCTTAGAGTACAAATGTCACAGAATCTGCTTAAACTTCCTTCTAGTTCTATTGACCCTCTAGTTCCACAGAAGGCATGTGAATTATTTAGTTCTGTATTTGCAACATTGGCCTTAATATATTACAAATTGTTGGTAGAGGACAACAACAATGTTAAAAGCAGGTGTAGATCCATTCCAAAATGAGTGTGCTCAGAGGCAGGTCTCTCATCTGAAAAATGGAGCTTTCTTCCATTCATGCCTGGGTAGAAAGACAATAGATAGGAAGTAGATCCACTGTGAGAATGAAGACAAGATATTATCAACATCTTCAATACTGAAGATACCAGAAAACCAGGTTAACTAAATTCAAAGAATTTATTATTGAGAATTGTATGATGCTCAAGAAATATAATTGCATTACTGGTATTGCTATGAACAACAAAAGAAGCAATATTTGGGGAACAGATTCCTGTGCATACGAAGGACAAAGAAGCTAATCTATAAAGCAGTAGCTCACTTCCCTTATCTTTCCCTCCTCTTCCCTGGTCCAGGATCTATATTATATGTGGCAGATTCCTCAATTCATCTCTTTCTCTTTCAAAAAGCACCAACGCACAGTTGATATATTAAGATAAATGGGAGGAAAATCATTGTTATCTCATTTGACACTGGCATTTAAATGGGACATAATGTTGTGCTCATTTTAAAGCAGTACAAAAATATTTTCATATATAAATTATTTTGTGGGACCAATCATATTTGTACAAGGTGACTGTCTATTCCACAGGATTATTAATGTCATATCGATCCTGTAATACTCCCAACCCAATAGAGATGCTCATAATCTCACAAGATACAGTAAAACCCATGCAAAACCAAATTATTTATATAAATGTTGCAGGCAACTTATCAAATATAATGCTAAACATTCTCTTTATTGACTTCAATTGCCAAATCAGAGCCAGAGGAAGTAAATGTATGCATAGAGTTAATTAGTGAATATACAGTCCATTTTTGGTATCATCATTTGAAAGTAATACACCGCCTCCGAACTGATTTAACTGTTGCTCATAAAATCATACATCACAATGTACTCTGTTGGCAACTACTTCACCTTTAACAACAACAACGCAAGAGCATGCAATAGATACAAACTAAATGTAAATCGCTCCAAACTAGACTGCAGAAAATACAATTTCAGCAATAGAGTGGCCTGGAATTCACTACCGGACTCTGTTGTTTCTTCCCCCAATCCCAAAATCTTCAACCTTACATTATCTACAATAGACTTCTTCCCTTTTCTAAGAGTGCATAAGTGCCTACCGTTCCTGTCCTAATGTCTCTTTATCTTTTCTATCTCTACTTTATACTTATATTATACTTATATTATGTTAAACATACTACAATACAATACTATATTTGTATGATAAATAAAATAAAATAAATAAATAAATAAATAAAATAATCAGAATTCAGAAAAATTTTCAAAGAACGGGAAGGCAATAATGTACCGGTAATCAAATCCTTGAGTTGAATTTTATTCCTGATGACAATATAGGTAGATTTATAAAGTGGGGTTTTTTGGGGGGTGGGGGGCTACAGTCAGTGAAGGGCTACCAAACATTTTAATACCACACTGTGGGCATGGTTTATGCAGGATGCCCTGCATTTTCTTTCATCATCTTTCAGTGCAAAATGTGTGCTCTGGGGTGGAGCTCCATTTTTGCTACCCCACTGCATCCCTCCCACCCCGGTCCGGGCAGTAGCCCACCCCTGGCTACAATATGGAAATGGTCTTGCCGTTGCATTCTAGGATTTTTTTCACTTAGTCTGTAAATGAGATCCTTCACAGACTAAGTGTTTCTAAGTGATAAATACCAAGCAGACCCTACTCCACTGTTCAACTAGACAAGATTTGTTGAAATTTTGATTTAGTTGGCCATATTTTTCCATTCAATACAATTAGTATATTTTTCACGTATTTATTAGGTTTGTATTTAGGAAGTTCAGAGTAGCTTTATAAATTAAATTAGAGTGGTAGATTTAGCTGGCCATCTATGGTTCGTCAACACTACTATACGAGTGTCTCATAAAAGCAGAATCTAAATTTCTGACACTAAGTCTCAGTTCTAGCCACTGATTATTATTATACCATACCCTATAACTAAAATCCATTTCAAAAAACTGAATTGTTCCAAGCTAAAATTAAAAAGCCAGATGAATTTGAAAAAGGGGCTATGATTAACTTGCATCACTCAGTTGAAGTTAAAAGCTAAGTTCTAGAAAGCTTTTGTTCATTTACTTAGATATGCAAGTACAGTATTTTAACTTTTTCCACAATTTTGAAAATTATTCAACTATCCTTCAAATAAAAAATAGCCTCCAGAAAGATGTGGATTTTTATTCTTTGTAGTTATTCAGCATCATCACGTTTGTGGGAATGATAAATAGCCATGATTCATCTGCATAACGAATAACATAGTGTCATTCATTAAAATGATTTCAAAGAAAGGACATATAAAATTAACATTACCTCTATAAGGCAACAATAATTCCATAACAATTTTAATCTGAATGGAAGGAACATATTTTAGCATCATCCAGAGTTTTTTTTAAAATTTAAGAACTCTCTAACTTCTCCAGTTGAAGAAACTTAACACCATTTACCTAAAAAGAAATCTACTGTACAAAGAAAGCGCACATAGATTTAATATTACCTCCACAATAAAACATACGACAGCAATACATTCATATAACTTTCATATAATTTGAATGGGAAGGAAGGGATTTGATTATAATCCAGAAGACTTCCAATTGAAGAAACTTTTTAAAATTTTCATTTATGTAAGGAGGAATCGAAAGCAATGCCCATCTATCTAAGAACTTAACCTTAATTAGAATAATGAATATTTCCATTAAGTCAACATAGGTTTCCACTGATGAATTAAATTAGTTTTTAACAGTTGATCGCTTCTATACACATGGCTATTGGAGTGAAAGTATAATTTCTGAAGGAAAAAAGGATGCCACCTTCATGTTTAGATGGCATATGCATTTACGCCCAGAGTCCTTCAGGAGTTGGGCATCATATCATTTATTTCTTATTTATTAATTGGACTTTTATGCCACCCCTCTCCGAGGACTCAGGGTGGCTCACAACACATAACAGAACAGTCAATCAATCAATCAATCAATCAATCAGCATGCAATTTTAGAGAAATCATTCCCTTCACATAGCAGCAAAAGTGGGAGGATGCAAACTTAAGAGTTTGTCCCAAATATAGCATCCCTTTTGAGAAAAATGAACAAACGTGATATTAAATAAATATTAAATTATTATTATTATTATTATTTTAAAAATACTCAAAAAAATCACCCAAGAGGGAGAAGAACTTTTTTAGTTCAGCAGAAAGGCTTAGAAAAATTAAATTAAATTCAATACGTTGCTCTCTTCCTCCTTCCAGCCACAGCTCTCAGTCCTGGAATTTTACCGCTTCGTCCTTTATCGGTCCTTCGTCAAAAGATTATCGGGGCCACCACAAAAAAGCAAGCTCCATCGCCGGGAAGGGTCTGCCTTAAAAACACGGCCAGACCCTCTCGATGGCCTCGTTTCATAATTCAGAAGCGGATCCCATCCGAAGCAGCCCCATTTTTGTCGCCTCTCTCTGTGCTCAGGAAGCCCCTTCCTCCTGCCATTCCAAGGTAGGACAGAAGCGCCCGCCGGCCCCAGACCCACCTTTCTAAAAGAAAGTGGCACCACTGGCATCAGGGCGCCCCTTGAACCCCTAGAGCTGGGCAGGGGAGGGCCTTTTTTTAAAAACTCCTACTTCAGCCCCAGCAGGTGAAACTGGTTCCTCGAAGCGAACGAGAGAGCGAGCGCCGGGGCTGCCTTACATCGCCGCCGGGCAGAAGAGTCACCTGAGCCGCACGGCAAAGGCGAAGCGACGCAAGACGTCGGCGGCTTCGGCCTGACTCTGCTACCACAAAGCCGCGCCTGGGGAGCATCCCCAGAAAAAGCCGGGCGATGAGCAGCCGGCGGAAAATTGCAGGCGGCAGAAGCTGCTCCTCTGCGCCAGCACCACGTGACCAAGGCCGGCTTCTGCCGCCCGCCTCCTCGGCCGCCTCCCCCTCCTCCTCGCCCAAAAGCAAGGAGAAATCCAAGGCCAGTCAGCCGCCCCGCCCTGCGCAAACTGCAGCAGGCCTGACGGGTTTTTGGAGAGAAGGCGGCATCTGAGTTCCCTCGCCCGATTCTCAGCTGCCTTTGTCTCTCTCCAGACCAAATCTCAACCAACAAATGCTCTGTCCTACACATTGGCAAAAAGAATGAGATCACCAAATAAAAGCTGAATAAACAAGACCTTGCAGACAACCCTCACTCGTTAAGGACCTTGGAATATTCATATCAAATGGCCTAAGTGTCAAAGCCCACTGCAACGACATCGGCTAAAAGGCTTCAAGAGTTGTTAAACTAATCCTACATAGCTTCTGCTCAGGTAATCTCACAATACTAGCCAGAGCATACAAAACTTTTGCCAGACCAATCCTTAAATACAGCTCATCTGTCTGGAACCCGCATCACATTTTGGACATAAACACTCTAGAAAATGTCCAGAAATACTTTACTAGAAGAGCCCTCCATTACTCTACTCACAACAGAATACCCTACGCAACTAGATTTACAATCCTAGGTTTAGAAAGCTTAGATCGATGTCAGCTAAAACACGACCTAAGTATAGCCCATGAAATCATCTACTACAACTCCTGTCAACGACTACTTCAGCTTCACTCTCAACAACACACGAGCACATAACAGATACAAACTTAAAGTAAACTGCACCAAACTTGACTGCAGGAAATACGACTTTCATAACCGAGTAGTTAATGCATGGAACTCACTACCTGACTCTAGTATCATCATCTAACCCCCAAAACTTTACCCTTAGACTATCCACTGTTGACTTCTCCTGATTACTAAGATATCAGTAAGGGGCGTGCATAAGTGCACCAGCATGTTTTCTGTCCCCTGTACTAATGTTTCTCTCTTATTAGTATCATGTATATAAACATTGTTATATCTTTGTATGCTACCAATATGTACTTGACAAAAACAAACAAATAATAGAATAGAATAGAAAAGAAAAGAATAAAATAGAATAATAGAGCTCCACAAGAAATGATAGTTAAAAAAATTAAGCTATAGCAATATTTTAAGAATAAAAATTGAATTAATTGGTGGTTGGCCCAGGAGACAAAACTAGGGGATTAGGTGACATTAGAGTCATGTAACATATGCCAAGGTTGTAGAAATTATAAACATAGCAATGAAACAAAAATAATAATTTGAGAAGTGGCACCGCTAGTATGAAAATAAGGAACATAATATCAGTTTGTCAAATATAAATTGAGTGAGGATAGGAGACACTCAGGGAACAGTATTAGAGGGAGGAAGAGGAAGTAGAAGGGGAAGTTAGAGGAGTGAAAAGAAGTAGAAAATATAGAGTGTTAATAGAGGATGAATGGAGGGAAGGAGAAAGGGGAGAGAAGGAGTAAGAAAGTAGGAAGGGGATGAAGTTTGAGAGAGAGGAGTGTTGGGTCAGACTGAAGAATAAGAGTTGAAAAGGGTGCAAAATAAGATATTGGTTTATGAAATATTGAAAATGTATATATCTCTTATTGATATATTTTAAGGCGTATATGTTTTGTTATAAAATGGAATTTGTGAAGAGAAAAAATAGAATAATAGAGCTGGAAGGGATCTTGGACGTCTTCTAGTCCAACCTCCTGCTTAGGCAGGAAAGCCAACACCACTTCAGACAAATAGTTATCAAAACTCTTATTTGAAACTTCCAGTGTTGGAGCATTTACAACCTCTGGAGGCAGGTTGTTCCATTGATTGTTTTAGGTATCAGGAAATTTCTTCATAGTTCTAAGTTGCTTCTCTCCTTGATTAGTTTCCACCCATTGCTTCTTGTCCTACCGTCAGGGCTTTGGAGAATAGCTTGACTCTCTCCTTTGTGACAGCCTCTGAGATATTGGAACACTGCTATCATGTCACCCCTAGTCCTTTTCATCAGACTAGACATACCCAGCTCCAGCAACCATTCTTTGTATGTTTTAGCCTCCTGTCCCCTAATCATTTTGTTGCTCTTTTTTGCACTCTTTCTAGAGTCTCAACATTTTTTTAAAATTGTGGCGACCAAAACTGAATGCAATATTCCAAGTGTGGCCTTACCAAGGCATTATACAGTGGTATTAACACTTTGTAAGATCTTGATTCTATCCCTCTCTTTATGCAGCCTAGAACTATGTTGGGTTTTTTGCTCACTGTAGCGCTCTGCTGGTTCATATTTAAGTGATTGTCCACTAGGACTCCAAGATCCCTCTCACAGTTACTGCTGTTGAACAAGGTACCACATATACTATATCTGTGCATTTTATTTTACTTGTCTAAATGTAGAACCTTACTTTTTTCATCTTTGAATTTCATTTAGTTAGATAATGTCCAAATTCAAATCTATCAAGATCCTTCTATATCTTAAGCTTATCTTCTGGAGTGTTGGCTATTCCTGCTAGCTTGGTGTTGTCCGAAAATTTGATGAGTTCTTCATCTATACGCTTATCCACATCATTGATGAATATGTTGAAGAGTACTGGCCTTAAAACAGAGCCTTGGGGTACCCCACTGTATATGTCCCTCCGTGTAGATGCAGTTCCATTGAGGACTACACGTTGAGTGTGGAGTACAGTGATACCTCATCTTACAAACGCCTCGTCATACAAACTATTCGAGATACAAACCCGGGGTTTAAGATTTTTTTGCCTCTTCTTACAAGCTATTTTCACCTTACAAACCCACCGCCGCCGCTGGGATGCCCCGTTTCTGGACTTCCGTTGCCAGCGAAGCACCCATTTTTGCGCTGCTGGGATTCACCTGAGGCTCCCCTCCATGGGAAACCCCACCTCAGGACTTCCGTGTTTTTGTGATGCTGCAAGGAATCCCAGCAGGGGAATCCCAGCAGTGCAAAAACGGGCACTTCACTGGCAATGGAAGTCCGGAGGTGGGGTTTCCCAGAGAGGGGATTCTCAGTGAAATCACAGCATTGCAAAAACACAGAGGTCCGGAGGCAGGTTTTCCTATGGAGGGGAGCCTCAGGGGAATCCCAGCAGTGCAAAAACAGGCGCTTCGGCTGGCAAAAGGGGTGAATTTTGGGCTTGCACGCATTAATCGCTTTTCCATTGATTCCTATGGGAAACATTGTTTCATCTTACAAACTTTTCACCTTAAGAACCTCGTCCCGGAACCAATTAAGTTTGTAAGACAAGGTATCACTGTACTGGATTAAAGTGACTTGTCATTAAACATGCTGCTAACCCTGTTTGGCTAGCCTTACTAATGCCCATCTGAAATTTGCCCCTGGTGTTTATGGGTTTTCTGCTGTATTGCTCAGTGTTGGTAGACTTACACAATCTACAACAAAGGAGTACACTTTCAAGCAACTAATGAACATGACATAAATCAATAAAAACAAAGCACAGGCGCCGTGTCATATTTAATAAAACAGTTAAGGTCATATAAAGCCTAGGGTTTTTTTAGAGAAGCTGTACCCAATCTGGTGGCCTCCATGTACACTGGACTTGTAACTCCAAGACACATCATACATGAAGGGAATTCTCCATTGTAGAAGCCTGTTCAAAAATATTGAGGACTTTCATCTTCCTGAAATGTCCAATGAGCCATTGAGGCTCTGAGCTATTTTATGGATGAAACATCCCAAAAAGGCAGATCAGAGAAATGCAAGGTAAATAAGGCCAACCAACAGAGTTGACTTTTTCCTGTCCTGTCCTGGATTATAATTCCCATACTCAAATGAAAGTACAAATTATTAAAGTGGCATTCTTCAGGCAAAATAGATGGCTTTTGGGACTATTTAACTTGCTCATATTGCATTTTAGGAATTCAATATTTGACTCATCGTGCACACAAAGTTCCATATAGTTCCAAGAAATTTTATTTTATTTCAGATCTTTGGAGCTAGACTTCACAATGGTTATTGAATGATAATGAAAGACACATTATATTATAATTACTATTATTTTCTTTGGATTATCACATTAAACCAAACCAATATCTGTGCCAAAGAGCTTATAAACGTTCAATCTTGAATCTTGGCAGAGTTAAAAATTGTACAAAGATTCACTTCAAATAAATCCAATAACTCATCAACAACTTGACCCAGAACTGGGCATATCATCTGCTCGGATTAGGATTGATTGATAGATGTGTTCAGTGAAGGGCTACCAAAATTTTTACTACCACAATATGGGCATTGCTTCTGCAGGACACCCTGCATTTTCTTTCAACATCTTTCAGTGCAAATTGGGTGCTCTGGGGTGGAGCTCCATTATCACTACCCCACTGTGTCCCTCCTCTCCCCATCCGGGCAATAGCCCACCCCTGGATGTGTTGCCCATCTCCTTCCACTCTGTTGTGCAATCAATTGTGCAGACTGGGGGCGCTGTTAGATTTGTTATAGCTTCTGGGTGTTCAAATGATAGCATTGTCTATTTTATATAGCAGATAACTCAACATAATCTTACACTTGAAAACTATAGTTATTGCAAGGCCTGTGAATCAAAGCCATATATTGTGAACTGTCGTTTTTCCATTTTTTTTAAAATCCAATTGAGAATTCTAGTTCTTACCAATACAATTATAAATATTTTATGACTAGAATTTCTGAAAAACTGTTTCCACACATTTGAATCTGAATGTAATTTGGAGCCCAGTTGCATATATCAATTACTAAACTGGCTAAATTGGGATTAGTGGAAAACACCTTGTTGAAATTTCCTTCTCAGAGATGATAGATAATTAATGATAGGCAGCCCAGTTACTTCTTGGCTACATAAATTTGATCAATCAATCAATAAAATAAATCAGCATTCTCCAAAAGGACTCTTGTATCTTGGCACTTTAATTTCTCAATTCCCAGCATCAATTTCTGACAATGTGTAATTTAGCCTTTTAAATATAGATTATTTCAAGTGCTAATTGAACAGAAAAGCAATTTTTATAACAGCTCAAACATTACAAAAGGGTTTAGAAAACAGCTTCATTAGCATCACAAATCATCTTGTTAATAAGGGCTATGAATTTTAAGTATGGCTACTAAATGCCGTAAGAAAAGTATCCTAAAATTTACTGATGTTATACAGAGGCTACATGTTGCAGTGTTAAGAAATTATAAAGAGAATTTGCCAATCTTGATTGATCATTTATCAGTGATCTCTTGTGGCTGTACTATGTTGCATAGCAATTTGTGAGTCTAATGAAATCTTGTTTTAGCACTGAGAAAGATCTATTGTACTGTACTATCTTTGACTGTATCACTACAGGTGAAGCCAAAATAGAGCCAAAGTGTATTTAAGTAATTAAAGTGATTTGATCGGTTTAAAGGAAAAAGACAGCCATGTATCTGAAGAGATTTCCCCCCCAAAAAAATAATTATTAAAAAACCTATTATAAAGTTTTTTTATAATTCTTTTTATTATAAATTATAATTTTAAAAAAAAACACCAAAAAACTTTAAAAGTTTTTTATCCTATATCCTATATCGAGGGCTGGCAACAGAACAGAGGGAAATGATTACTGGAAAGCAACATCGGTACATTCATTTCGCACTTAACAATCAGTGATCCGAATCTTACATGGATTCAGCATCCAACAAAAGCAAATAAGCACAGTTCGCTCTTACACACCGACCGTTCATCGGCATGCTAAAGGCAAAAGCATGCTGGAACCTGTAGTTCGCTCTATGCTTTTGGCTCCGTTCTCCAAGAGGGGGAGGGCTAAGCGTAAAACAGTGTCAAACAGCTGAATGAACCCTGAGACTCGCTGGTAGTATTTTTGCAGCATTGCTGGCTTTTTGTCAATGGGACCCTAGGGCAGTGTTTCCCAACCTTGGCACCTTGAAAATATTTGGACTTCAACTCCCAGAAGGAAGGAAGGAATTCTGGGAGTTGAAGTCCAGCTGTCTTCAAGTTGCCAAGGTTGGGAAACACTGCCCTAGGGCATATAAACTGCTCAAAAAATAAATAAATAAAGGGAACGCTCAAATAACACATCCTAGATCTGAATGAATGAAATATTCTCATTGAATATTTCATTTGCACAACTATTCCATTTGCACAACAGCATTTGAAATTGATTGCAAATCACTGTTGCTTCCTAAGTGGACAGTTTGATCTCACAGAAATTTGATTTACTTGGAGTTATATTTTGTTATTTAAGTGTTCTCTTTATTTATTTATTTTTGAGCAGTGTATAAGAAGCTGAAACAAAAGAGTTGGTTCCCCTTGATCAGGACCATCCTAAGTCATTTTGCTACCTAAAGTAGAGCCTATTTGCTACCTAAAGTAGAGCCTATATGTCCTTCCTTTGCGGAAGGAAGGAAGGAAGGAAGGAAGGAAGGAAGGAAGGAAGGAAGGAAGGAAGGAAGGAAGGAAGGAAGGATCATGGCATTCTAAACCAGCTAACACTGTAGCTTATTAGGTAAGCCACCTCGAGTCTTCGGAGAGGGGCGGCATACAAATCTAATAAATTATTATTATTATTATTATTATTATTATTATTATTATTATTATTATTATTATTAAACTAATATTTCAAATTCCTGACTTAAAAGTGTTTCTTAACCATGGCAACTTCAAAGTAAATAAACTTCAATTCCCAGAATTCGCTAGCCAGTATATTCTGGGAACTGAAGACCATCAAGCTTAAAGTTGCAAATATTGAAAACCACTGATTTAGTGTGATGTGTGAACCCAGGTGTTATCTGGCTCTGACGGAGTTGAATAAACTGACAATCAAGTGGCAATATTTAGCTGACTTGGGGCCTGGTGCGTATTTGGATGGTAGCCCACTGGAAAATCCCAGGGCTATATGTTTTTTCTAGGAGGTGGGAAAATATCTTGGAGAAGACAGGAACAAATCACTTCTCTATTACTGATGAGACCATTATATAGACATTTTCCTGGAATCATCAGGAGTCAAATGTGACTCAAAGATGACTTTACATTTTCCTTAATCGAATGCAATTGATTGTATTAAAAGTCATTTCCTTCTGATTGCTTATTACCTCCAACATGGAAAGGATTTGTGCAATTTCTAGATTATACTTTCATCTTCTTGAGGAAATATCTGGAGACACAGATGAGGGAAGAAATATGAGGAATTGGGCAAATTCTGCAGCATTTTACATTATATTGAATGCTACATATAATAAGAAGGAACAGTAATTTTAAGGTAGGAGACTAGAGTAGCATCCATAGGCTCAGGGGCAGGTTACCAACCACAGTCCTACCGGAACACGCTGGGAGTGCACCACTGCAAGCGCACCCAGCATGCACCCATGCCCGGCGCACAGTTTGGCTTCTGTGCATGTGCAGAAGCTAAATATTGTGCAAAGACGTGTGCATTATTTCCGGGATTTTTTGCTTCCATGCATGCTCCCCTCGTTGCACCACTCGCCCTCACTCCCCCGCTGCATTGCTCATCCTCGCTCGCTGCGCCGCTCACCCTCGCTCCCACCACCGTGACCCTTGCCCTCACTCCCCTCGCCAGGCCCCTCACCCCGCTTACCTGGATCACCTCCTGCAGGGGCTATGGCACAGGGAGCAGGGTGGGTGGCCCCAATTCTGGCTGCACGGCCTATTCTGTGCTCTCCCACACTGCAGGCATCTCTCCTGTGGCCCGGGAGATCAAAGAGCAGGCCACATGGCCGGAGCTGGGGCAGGATGCTTTTGCTGCTGGCCCCAGCTGCTGCTCTAGGCGTGGCAGCGAGAAATCTCCTTCTGCATGCGTGGAAGCAAAAAACTCGTTAATTTTTACCGCAATCGCACATCCGATGGCAATGGAGTGAGCCTACACGCTCCATTTCCGTCAACGGAATGGCATGCCCCTCGTTCCACCTGGGTGGGTTCTTCCCGGTTCGGACCAGATCACCCAAACTGTTAGCAACCTGCTGGTAATGTAATTTAGGCATCCTAGATCAGATTTTGGTTGTTGTTTGCATGGCTTCTTCTCCTCTACTGTGGAAAAATCCACCCCTCCTGCCCGCACATTAATACCCACCTATATTTCTTCATACGAAGCACAGCTGAGTGGGTCCACAGCTGTGTTTCGGCCTGAAACCACCTTCTGAGCATGTCCGGAAGTGAAATTGCAGGAAGGGACACGCGTGTACGAGTGTGGCACCTGCATTCGTGCAACATCACGATGCGCACCGGTAGCGAAGGTAAGTGCAACCCGTGCCTGATCCATAGATATTCTTAGTTTTCCCTTAAAATAATAATACAGTGGTACCTCTATTTAAGAACTTAATTCGTTCCGTGACCAGGTTCTTAAGTAAAAAAGTTTGTAAGTAGAAGCAATTTTTTCCCATAGGAATCAATGTAAAAGCAAATAATGCGTGCAAACCCATTAGGAAAGAAATAAAAGCTCAGAATTTGGGTGGGAGGAGGAGGAGGAAGAAGAGGAGGAGGACAGTCACTGCCCAGAGTGAAGGGAGCATTTCTTTTCTCTGGGCGCTGGCAGAGGTTTATTCCCTCTCCAAGCGCCCAGAGAAAGGAAAATGCTTCGTTCACTCTGGACTGCCAAAGCCTCCTTAAGTGCCACCGAAAGGCTCCTCTGGCAGTCCAGAAAAGCCCGAGATGGCAGGATTAAAGGGGGAATGGCAGGAAACTGGCCAGGCCTTCGTGCCGCTCTCAAATTCCCTGGGAAACCTTTCCGGGCTCGGGTTCTTAAGTAGAAAATGATTCTTAAGAAGAGGCAAAAAGATCTTGAACATCTGGTTCTTATCTAGAAAAGTTCTTAAGTAGAGGCGTTCTTAAATAGAGGTACCACTGTACTTAAGTGTTGCCATTTACTGAACGCCCTAGTAACCTCTACACAACAGTTAAACTGAACCCACTTACAAAATTGCCACCATTTAGAAACAAAGTAAACAAGTTTTTAAAAAATGTAAATGTAACAGAAAGCAATAATTAAAAGAACTTAATACTAGACCCTTTTTAGATTTGGCCCAAAAGCAGGTGGCATCTATCCAGTTGAACAAACAGGGAACCCTAAAGGCTAAAACATCTTTTTTTTAAATTCTGATGCTGTTGTAACTGGCTTTTAGGGTTAAGACGGGATTTATTTTACACTTGTGTCTTTTGATGATTCAGGGTTTTTTTTGCCCCAAAACAAATTGCAATCTTTAATCTTTAATGAGTAAAGTGCCTACATGGGACATTAAAGCAGTTCAATCTCAGTGCTAATTTATCATTCTTACCTTCCTGGAACAAACAACATTCATGTCTTTGCTGTTAACTAATTAACTATCCCCATCCTTGCATACTTAGCAACATGCTGGTTCAGTTGTGTAAGGTTAAATATTTTACCCCATTAGCTAATTACAAGAATGTGCTCTTACTCTATTTCTCCTCCCTCTTTCTGGCCTAAGATAACTGTCAGTTTTCTAGCACAACAACCATCTGTCAGTCATTTTTCAATACTGGAATGAGGGAAGTTGAGTGCACAAATCAGTCCATACCACTTTACAAAGAAAACCAAAAAGATATTTATTATTTATTTTTATTTTATTTATTATTTATTATTTAGATTTGTATGCCGCCCCTCTCCGCAGACTCGGGGCGGCTCACAACAAGACACAACAAATCGTAACAAATCCAAATAAATTTAAATATTTAAAAAGTTTAAAAAGTGTCCCAATATACTAACACACACACACACACACACAAACATACCATGCATAAATTGTACATGCCCGGGGGAGGTGTTTTAGTTTCCCCATGCCTGACGGCAAAGGTGGGTTTTAAGGAGTTTACGGAAGGCAGGGAGAGTAGGGGCATTTGTAATCTCTGGGGGGAGTTGGTTCCAGAGAGTCGGGGCTGCCACAGAGAAGGCTCTTCCCCTGGGGCCCGCCAACCGACATTGTTTAGTTGACGGGACCTGGAGAAGGCCCACTCTGTGGGACCTAATCGGTCGCTGGGATTCGTGCGGCAGGAGGCGGTCTCGGAGATATTCTGGTCCAGTGCCATGAAGGGCTTTAAAGGTCATAACCAACACTTTGAATTGTGACCGGAAATTGATCGGCAGCCAATGCAGACTGCGGAGTGATGGCGAAACATGGGCATACCTAGGTAAGCCCATGACTGCTCTCGCAGCTGCATTCTGCACGATCTGAAGTTTCCGAACACTTTTCAAAGGTAGCCCCATGTAGAGAACATTACAGTAGTCAAACCTTGAGGTGATGAGGGCATGAGTGACTGTGAGCAATGAGTCCCGGTCCAGATAGGGCCACAACTGGTGCACCAGGCGAACCTGGGCAAACGCCCCCCTCGCCACAGCTGAAAGATGGTTCTCTAAAGTGAGCTGTGGATCGAGGAGGACGCCCAAGTTGCGGACCCTCTCCGAGGGGGTCAATAATTCCCCCCCCCAGGGTAATGGACGGACAGATGGAATTGTCCTTGGGAGGCAAAACCTACAGCCACTCCGTCTTATACGGGTTGAGTTTGAGTCTGTTGACACCCATCCAGGCCCCAACAGCCTCCAGACACCGGCACATCACTTCCGCTGCTTCGTTGTTGTTTTTTTAAATATTTTTTATTGATTTTTAACAATTTAAAACCACACAACATAAAACAGTGCGTAGTGAATTGTGAATTGTGCCCACCACCCCGACATACACACATTCCCCACCACCAAATTGGGGGTATTTCTTGTATAATCTACTTAACCCAAGAGCAATATATCTGTTTACATATTATAGAGTGATTCCAGTTTATTTCTTGTAGCTTGGTCTCGGATTCTGCTCGTCATATATTGTCTTACCTTGTCCCACCGTCCCATCAGCTGTCCCAACTCAGTTTCATTATCCAAATTTATCCTTTTTTCCATAATTTCAAATTGAATATGGTCCACCATGTACCTATACCAATTTTGCATTGTCCGTTTTGTCGCATCCTTCCAACCCAAAACTATTACTGCCTGAGCGCTTTCTATTGCTGCTTTTTTTATTTCTCTAAATTCTCCCATCGCATTACTTTTTACTAGTACTGCCATTTCCTTAGTGATTGTCCATTGTATATTTAACATTCTATTGATATCCTCTTTCACTTTTTGCCAAAATTCCTGCACTATCGGGCATTCCCAAAACATATGCATAAACACTCCTTCATCTTGACAACCATGCCAACAATTCCCCCTGACATTCTGCTGAAAATGTGCAAATTGAACGGGAGTGAAATACCACTTATGTAATATTTTCCTTCTCATTTCCCTAATTCTTGTATTTTTAATTTTCCTTATATCTTCTACTATATTTTCCATTTCTTGTACCTCTACAAATATCTCATTTTGCCACCATTTAGTCAATCCATCAATCGTGTCCCCATCTGACTGCACTAGCAGTTTGTATATATTAGTTGCTTGCGCCTTTATCCCCTCACTTTTTTCTCTTATTATTTTCTCTAACCCTGTCTCCTCCCACCATAATACTTCTTTATTCTCCCTTTCATTTAGATATTTACATATTGCATTTATTTGTAGCTACCTTCCCTTACCTAACCACCATTCTATACGATTTCTACTTGGCCTGCCATCCTTCTCGTATAACTGTTCTATCTTAGTTATCCCTTTTCCCTTCAACTCTCCTATAACCCTATTTAAGTTAATTTCGTTTTCCTCTATTTATTACATAAAGCGATGACAGTTTAGATTTATATAATCCTATTTTCCCTTGCCATTTTTTCCAAATTTCCATAGTCCCTTTCATTGGGCCTATTAATTTACCTATATCACTCCTATTCCACTTCCTAAAAATTAATTCTCTATTGTTCATCCCGTTTATCTGTTTTTCCAATTTCGCCCATTTATTTTCACCTAATTGCAACTCCATTAACCTTTCCATTTGAAAAGCTTCCCTATACAGCTCCAAACATGGAACTTTTCATTCGCAATTAACCACTTTTTTCTTATTCTTGGTCTCTTGTCTTCTTCAATCCAATAATTTAGTTTTTTGTCCCACTCTTTAACCTTACATACCGATAGCCCCCCCGACAGCACCTGAAATAGGTACATCATCTTGGGAGCTATCATCATTTTTAAAGCTCTTATTTTAGAGAGTCTCCTTAGATTTTTATCTTTCCAGCTCCTCATCTGTTTCAACATTTTCCTCCATATTAATCTATAATTAATCTCTTCAATTTTCACTGGGTTTTTCAATAACCAAATTCCCAAATATTTTATTTTTTTAAGTCCTAATTTCAACCTTGATTCTTTCCTAATTTCTATCTGTTCTCTCGGATCTATATTTAAACACATAATCTCTGATTTTTCCATATTAACCGACAGTCTTGATTCCTGCTTAAACTCTTGTAAAATATTTATTATACCTTTAATCATCTCCATCAGGGTCTGGGTCAATATAATTGCGTCATCTGCAAATAAATTTATTTTCATTTCTAATTCCCCTATTCTATATCCTGCCCAAGTGTTATCTTGTCTTATCTTATTAGCTAAGATCTCTATTGCTATTACGAATAATTTTGGAGACAAAGGGCATCCCTGCTTGGTGCCGTTTAATATTTTAATACTCTGCGTTCTTTGTCCATTCACTCTTATATATGCTTCATTTCCTTTATAAATCTCTTTTATAGTTTCACAAAAATTTCCCCCCATATTTAATTCATTACATAATTTATATAAATAACTACGGTTAACTTTATTGAACGCTTTATAAACATCTAATTTCAAAATTCCAAATTTCCTTTAGTAGCGGTAGCATGGTGCATCACATTCATTACATTTCTAATTGGTTCACTTATTTTCCTTCCCTTCACGAATCCATATTGATCCTCTTCAATTATTTTTGGTAAAATATTTTCTAATCTATTTGCCAGTATTTTCATAAATATTTTATAATCCTGATTTGCCAAACTGATCGGACGGTAAGACCCAGGCTCTCTTAAATCTCGACCCATCTTCGGAATGGTAACAATTTCTGAAAGCTTCCATGTCTGCGGGATATCACGATTTAACAATATATTATTAAACAATTTCCCCAAATGCGGCAACAACACATTCACATAAGTTTTATAGAATTCCCCTGTAAACCCATCTGGGCCCGGTGCTTTGGCTTGTTTTAACCCTTTAATTACTCTAGCAATTTCATCTTGTGTAATTTCTGCATTCAAAATTTGTTTATCTTCTTCACTTACTATTTTTCCAACCTTGAGGACTCCTATCTTCACTTGCTCCTCTTTATACAAATCTTCATAATATTTCCTCATTATCTCCTCTAACTGGTCATTACCATATCTAACCACTCCACTAGTGTCCCTCAATGCTAAAATACATGATTTTTCTTTCCTCTTCTTCAGATATCTCGCCATTTGCTGCATTGATCTTGTCCCCCAGCTCTGTATTTTTTGTCGCATCGCCATTCTCATCTTATTCCATTTAATCTCATCATACACCATCAACTGTTTCTTTTTCAATTTCAATAAACTATTGCAATCTCTACTTTTCGTTAATCTTAACTGCTCTTGTATCAAATCTATTTCCCTTATCTTCCTTTCCCTCTCTCTACCCCACCTCTTCCTAATATCTGCTTCCATACATATACATTGTCCCCTCATGAAGGCCTTACATGCATCCCATACAATTGATTGTTTAATACCACCCACATCATTAATTCTAAAATATTCTGATAACTCTGTTTGCAATTTCTCTTTATCTTGTTCCCTAGCAGTTACAACTGCATTATATCTCCAAATTCTTTGATTTCGTTCCTGACCTATTTCCAATTCTGCCAATAGTGGGGCATGATCTGATATCCATATACTTTTAATGTCTACTTTTTTAACTTGTATATTGCCTCCCCTATTCATTAATATGTAGTCTATGCAGCTAAATGTGTGATATCTTGCTGAATAATATGTAGCTCTGTTTAAAATATCTGCATGTAAATCCACCATATTAAGTCTGTTTAAATGTAACATCCTACTATTTGCAGTCCCATTTGTTAATTGCATATTAAAATCTCCTGCCAAAACAGTTGAGCCCTCCTTAAAGTTGTCTAACTTCTTCTTAGTATTTATTATAAATTGTTTTGTTTTCACATTTGGGGCATAAATTGCTGCTAATGTCAGCTTCTTTTGATTTATTTTCCCTTTAACAAATATCCACCTTCCTTCTCTGTCTTTCTGAATTCCCACCTCTTCAAAATTAACCCTCTGATGAATCAGAATCGCTGTGCCTCGACTTTTTTGTGTTCCTCTCGACTCAAACACCCATTTCCAATTTCTATCATTAATCAAGTTATCCCTTCCTTCCCTTCTTTTATGTGTTTCTGTCAAAATCATAATATCCACCTTGTATTGCTTAGCCATCCTTAATATCCTAAAACGTTTCAAATCCGATCCCAAACCATTCACATTTAAAACCATTATCTTACACTCCATCATAATATACCAAAATCACCCTTTTCCCCTCTTGTTTTGCCCTTGGTTTATTTTTCCCCCTTTCTTTACCCCTATTACCCCCCCCCCCAACATGCCTCCCCCTGTGCTCCCCCCACTGAGAGGGGAGAAGACAAGAAAAAACCTTGCCCATACATGAGGCACATTATCTGGATTGCGTTCCCACTCAACTAGCTCCTCTTTCAACCCTTTTTAATTTTATTAAAGAGAAAATTTCTCCCCCCTCCTTTCTCCTTTAAATAATTCCTTCTTTAATTTTAAATTCTTAAACCACCTTTTTCTCCCCCTTAGACTTCCCCCACTGAATGACAGATATACAGGAATCCCAAGGCATCTCCAAGAAAAATAATAATAATAACAACAATAATAGTAATAGTAATAGTAATAATTCTTTTCCTTCCCCCCCCCCCCCACAACAAGACAAGGGACCAAACACCATCACTTTCTGGCTCTCTTCTCACGCAGAGCCCGTGTTCTTCTCTGCTCCTTTCTGATGGCCTCCACCTGTCCGCTTAACTCCGTCAGCTGCTCTTCCCTTCGTCTTTCCTCCTCATCTGGGGTACTCCGACCGTCAAAAGCCTCTTCTCCTTCATATGCTAGTGCTCCAGTTTCATCAAACTTAATCCCCAGTTGATCCAATAAAGCCTTTCCCTCCTCCAATGAACGTGCTCTGTACATTTTATTGTCCTGGAACACCAAGATGGCCACTGGGTAGCCCCAGCTAAATCTGGTTCCACTTTGATATAGCCGGCTTGCAATTGGTTTCAACACAGCTCTCGCTCTCAGGGTTTCCCAGGAAAGATCCCTCAGAACCCTTATCTCATTTCCATCTTGTTTAAGGCTCGTAGAAGTCTTCAAAGTTTTATAAATCATCTCTGCTTTTTTTTCACTGAGGAAAGCGATGATCACATCTCTCTGTCTGCCGTCTCTTCTGGGGGCTGCCCAGTGAACTCGCAACAACTCCTCCACGCTGACATGCACGCCTGTCTGTATATTTAACCAAGCACAGACAGCTTCTGTTAACTTTAAATCAGAGGCCGAATCCATTCTGAACCCCCGTAAACGCAAATTCCTCCTTCTCTGTCTGTCCTCCAAATTTGCGATTCTATCATTTATTTGTCTTATTTTTCCATCGTAATCCATCACTTGTTTCTCAACTTTGAGTATCTTTCCAGCAGAGGAATCTCCCTCCTTTTTAATTTGCTTTACTTCTAAGTCCAGCTGTTCCATTTTAGTCTCAACTTTATTAAATCTCTGTTCAAATCCACTGCAAATGTCCAGCAGTTTATCCAGGTTTTTTTCAATGTTTGCTAAGCTGGAAACGTCTTCTTTTTTCCCTCCCTCTGCCATTTTAAGATTTATTGTACTCACTTATCACTTCCTTGTTACAGCGAAGGCACCTCCGTCTTTGCTTGAAGTCGTAAATCTTCAAATTCTCTTTGATGCCGACGGATTCCTGTATCTCCTATTTTTTTCTAAGGAAGATTTATAGTCTTTTTAAGGGGGAGAAAACTCTTTACATTTTATATTTATTCGGAGCCAGAGGTGAAATGACTAGAAAGCAATTCGGCGCATGCGCAATCACTTCCGCTGCTTCGTTGACTGGACATGGAGATAGCTGCCTTTGGGCCAAATAAAAGGTGATTGGAAAAATGGAATTATATTTTTGTTGTTCCAAAACATAAAATGTTGGCTTCTAGCTGATGTGGAAATTAGCCAGAAGTCATGAGCTTAATGATCATGTATTTATTCAGTTTGTATAGTAGTGTAGCTCAACAAATCACTCTTAATGGTGAACAAAATTAAAATAAAAACATTGCAAAAATTAAAATACAAAGCAGTTGAAAAACATCCAACCCAAATTATTAGTACAACAAAGAAGCTGGTTCCCTGAGCCCAGAACCAGGCCTTCATGGCTTTATGAAAGGCCAACAGGGTGTGGGGCCATCCTGATATCTGGAGGAAGAATGTCCACAAGGTGGATGCTATGGCAGAAAAGGAATGTCCTCTACGTCCAGTGGTGGGCTACGAGCCAGAATGCTAAATTGTGCTCACCGCCGCGGCTCATATGTTCTTCTACCTTTGGAGGTAGCAAAATTGTGCATAGGCCGCAGGTGTGCCTATGTTTCGGTGAGGGTTTTTTGCTTTCACGCATGCCGAAACACGGGTGCATGGGTTTCACCTAGTCTGTACTTGTACCTTTGGGTTTTTTTGTTGACATTAGCAGTGGTGGATTCTAAATGGTTTTGTTACCAGTTCACATGCTCACTCACGTGCACAATCCTGAGTGGGTGGGCGGAGTCTCCCACTGCCACTGCTACCAGTTCAGACAACCAGGCTGAACCGGGAGCAACCCACTGCTGGACATTAGACCAGTGAAGGGCCGCACTTACCTTCTTTCCCTACCGTATCAATCCCGGATGCCGATGTGGGTGCACACACTCCCGTGCAAGAATTTGCTTCTGTGCATGCGCAAAGGCAAAGAAATCGGTGAAAATTGCCAAAATCTCAGGTGAGGACATTCACATGTGAGAGATTTCAGCTATTTCTTTGCTTCCGCACATGCGCAGAAGCAAAGAAAGGTTGAAAATCGCCAAAAATCGCCGATTTTTGCCAATTTATTTTGTGCTTCAATGTGACCATCTTTGGAAAAAGCAACTTTGAAAGGCAACTTTATCCTGAATAAATAAGAGTAGAAGGCAATCAAAAGAGAGATAAATATAGTCATAGAGGGGGGAAATCAACTAATGATTTATTTTTGTAATGACCACATAAAACCTCCAGGATTAGAAGAAATGGGATTTCAAATATGGGTATGGATTGCAAATATGGATTGATGGAGAATATCAGCAGATGGAACCTGTTGCTTCTGTGTGCTGCTTACACAATACATTGAGAGGCTTCTGACTGGCCATAGTGGAAACATGATCCTGGGATAAAAGTGCTTTTAGTCTGATCAAACAGGGCTCTTACGATTCTTTTTCATTTTCTATCTGTCTGCCTCACAGTACTGTAATATAGAGCAGGTCTTCAGCCAGAGGTAGTATTCAGATGTGAGCGTTCTTCCAACATTGTTGCACATGATGGTGACTCCAGGATTGCTGGGTTTACTTTGAGACCACAAGTTGCACACAAATGCAGAGCATTATATCTGTGGAGAAAGTAGCAGATGTTTGAAAATCACATATACATGATCATATATCTTAGAGACTCCAGGTGCAGTCTATGATGTGCTTTGTGATAGGAGCAGGGCCGCCGATAGACGGGTACTACTGGGAGCGCCGTACCGGGCCCGGGCAAATTGGGGCCCGCAGTCAGCGGCTCCTTGCACATGCCCAGACTGTACCCTCCCTCTTTTGCCGGCTGCCTGCCTTTACCCCACTCACCGGCTTCCATCGATCCCACTGAAATCCCTGCCGCCGCCAGTGGCAACTTCGCCTAGCAGAACCGCTCTCCGAAGTTGACACATTTGGGGCAGGGCCCCCTAATTGGCTGGCACTTCCGTCGCTCTGACTGGCCAAGCTCCGCCTTCCTCCGCCTTGATAGACAACCCCGCCCCCTCTTCTCAGCTTTTCCCTCCTCGCCCCCTCCCACCCCCTCCACCACCGCTGCTTGGAGTCCCCATGGGCGCTATTGCGGCTGGGCGCCTTTTTTGGGGCCATGTGCGCTACGCCCGGATGTTCGACCCACGGCCGGCCGGGAAGGGAGAACTTCTGGCAACAGGTGGGTTGAGGTAATGCCGTCAATCAGAGCTTCCCTTCGGTAAAAGAAAAATAACCCGGATGAATGGACGTGAGGGAAACTCGAGGCGCCTTCCCAAAGCAAAAGAAGGGAGGCTTGTTGTCATGTGGGGCTGGTCTTCAGAACCCGGTTGTAATTTATACAACGATAGAATCCCTGTATTATCAGAGGGTCTCCAACCTTGGTGACTTTAAGACTTGCGGACTTCAACTCCCAGAGTTCCCCAGGCAGCTTCGCTGGCTGAGGAACTCTAGGAGTTGAAGTCCGCAAGTCTTAAAGTCGCCAAGATTGGAGACCTCCTGCTCTATCTACAGTGTAATCTGCCCAACGAGGTCTTTTAACCGGCCCGCCGCAGCTCACGAGATTTGAGGGACCGCTTATCCAGGTGGGCGTGGACCGGCAAGCCGCCCTCCGCTCTCTCTCTTTCTCTCTCTGTTGCTGGCGTGGTGTATGAGAGAGAAAGAGAGAGAGCGGAGGGCAGCTTGCCGGTCCATGCCCACCTGGATAAGTGATTCCGCATGGCCCCAGTGCCGGACTCCGCCGTTGATCTCCGCCCCCGTTCGGCTCTGCAGCTGAGAAGCAGCAGCCACGTCCACCCCTTCGCCCTCCCCCCGCATCCCCGGCACCAAGCGTCTGGCCCCACACCGCCTCCACCACCCGGTAACGCGCCCGATCTCTACCTCTCTCTTTCTCTCTCTGCTGCTGGTGTGGTGCATGAGAGAGAAAGAGAAAATAAGGGAGAAAGAAAGAGAGAGAAAGGAAGAGGAGAGATAGAAAGGGGAAGAGAGAAAGAGGGAGAGAGAAAAAATAAGGGAGAATGAAAGAGAGAGAAAGGAAGAGGAGAGATAGAAAGGGGAACAGAGAAAGAGGGAGAGATAGAGAAGGAGAGAGAGAAAGAGAGATATACAAAGAGAGTGAGAGAAGGAGAGATAAGAGAGAGAAAGAAAGAGAGGGGCAGAGAGAAAGAAAGAGGGACAGAGAAAGAGAGGGACAGAGAGAAAGAAAGAGAGGGACAGAGAGAAAGAAAGAGGGACAGAGAGAAAGAGAGGGACAGAGAGAAAGAAAGAGAGGGACAGAGAGAAAGAAAGGGGGACAGAGAGAAAGAAAGAGAGGGACAGAGAGAAAGAAAGGGGGACAGAGAGAAAGAAAGAGAGGGACAGAGAGAAAGAAAGAGAGGGACAAAGAGAAAGAAAGAGAGGGACAGAGAGAAAGAAAGAGGGACAGAGAGAAAGAAAGAGAAGAACAGAGAGAAAGAAAGAGAGGGACAGAGAAAGGGAGAGAGAGAAAGAAAGGTAGAGAGAAAGAGGGAGAGATAGAAAGAGAGTGAGAGAAAGAGAAGAGAGAGAAAGAAGGAGAGAGGTGGGAGAGAAAGAGGGAAAGATAGAGAGGGAGAGAGAAAGGAAGAAGAGAGATAGAAAGGGAGAAAGAGAGAGAAAGGAGGAGACAGAGAGAGGGAGAGAGAAAGGGAGAGATACAAAGACAGTGAGTGAGAGAAAGAGAGAAGAGAGAGAAAGAAAGAAAGAGAGAAAGAGAAAGAGAAGACAGAGAGAAAGAGAGAGAGAGAATTAGAAAGACAGAAGGACAGAGAGAAAGGGAGAGAGAGAGAAAGAGGAAGAATAAATATTAAATATTGTATTTGTTCCCATTTTGTTTTTTACTTTAAATAAGGTATGTGCAGTGTGCATAGGGATTTGTTCACACATTTTTTTAATAGTCCGGCCCTCCAACAGTCTGAGGGACAGTGAACTGGCCCCCTGTGTAAAAAGTTTGGAGACCCCTGATCTACACTGTTCAAAAAAATAAAGGAAACACTTAAACAACACAATATAACTCCAAGTAAATCAAACTTCTGTGAAATCAAACTGTCCACTTAGGAAGCAACGCTGATTGACAACTTGGAGTTTATATTGTGTTGTTTAAGTGTTCCCTTCACTTTTTTTTTGAGCAGTGTACTTTGAAATTAACTTGGATACCACGGGCTCGTTCAGACCTGCGTTCACCGATGGGCGTAAAAACTAGATCGAAAAGGATATTGAGATGTGAAGCAATATGAAATTGTATTTGGTTTTTTTTTTAACAGCTCCTATTTTAATACCACTGATAACTACACAACCCCCTGGATAATTAGAATAGAATAACAGTGGGAAGGCACCTTGGACGTCTTCTAGTCCAACCCCCTGCTTAGACAGGAATCCTACACTACTTCAGACAGATGATTTTTTTTTAAAAAAAGTAGTTATTATGTAAACATTAAAAAAATAAGATACATAATCTATCATTTTACAATATACTTATTTGTTTGTTTAAATTTTGTATTTGCATTTTATAAGACAAGCAACAAAACAACACAACATAACAAACACCACCCCCGTCCCTTTTGAACTGTTATCCTCACAGTTCCTTCTTTATATAGTTATACGGCCTGTAACATCAGCGGTTATTATATGATTATTCTATAGTTCCAGTAAAACTAAGGTCAAGTTGTTGCTATCATAATCTTATGAATAAAGTTAATTCTGGGAACATCGGGTTTTATTTACAGCTATTTTCAGATGATTATCTAACATCTTCTTAAAAACTTAAAAAAAGTAGTTTTAAAATGGCGGGGGGGGCAGACACTTAGGCTGTATGGGCCCCCAAAATTCCTGATGGCGGCCCTGGATAGGAGTACACCTATTTTTGTTAAATACGTAAGCAAAAAGTTCCAATGCAGAAAAGTAGATATATGTTGTGGCACGCACACACCCAGCAGCTTGTGCAGCTGGTAGCGGATCCCATCCGAGATGACGCCAATGAGGTGTTTGGATGACTTGATAGTGTTTGGATGACTTGATAGAAGCAATCATATTTTCCAATCTGTGGGTTATTTCAGTTCCTTATTGTCAAAACAATAATCCTTGTTTCTACAATATCCTTTTTTTAATTTTCTATTTAGGAGCATTGAGCATTCTTGTGCGTTTCTCCCATTTTCTGAAATCTGCTGTTACATCAAATTTAGTACTTACTTTGATGGGATGTCTGTCCTGTAATATGCAGTTTCAGGAATGACATCCGAGCAAACCTAAGGTCTTTTAATTAAATGAATGCTAATGCTAACCTCAAAGTAAGCTAATGTCATTCCTGGGAAACTTTGGAAAGAAAACTTGTTTTCGTCCAATTCTGCCATGTGATGTAGACCATCTCCACACGATGGTGCTACAATTATTCTTTACTCTTATTCCCCATTAATCTGGCCATTCATTTACTGAGGAACAAAACAACCATCTCAACAGACCTGTGGTTTCTGACCCTGACATTTAAATAGTATTAAATGGCTATTACGGTATGTAGGGCCACGTAAAAAAAAAAAATCCTTATCCACATAACAAATACAAGCAGGCTTCCACAGCCCCATAACTGGAGACCAAAAACGATCAAGGGTGTTTGAATCTTCATAGGAAGGTTGTTTATAAAGCAGGAATCTTGAGACAGAAAGCACACTTCCTAAATCCTATCTGTAAGCCCTGCGTGGAAACCAAAACTGATGGGACACAGAACTTATCCACCTTGCCTGATAGAATAAAATAACATTCTTGTGATCAATGTTCCCTCTAATTTTTTTTCGGTGTGGGCGGAAAAGTATAGTGTCTGAACGGCAGTCCCCTTGGGACTGGGCCGCATAGAAATAAATAAACAAACAAACAAGAAATAAATAAGAAAAAAATCCCTTCTTTTTTTATTAAAAGAAATTAATAATTTAAAAAAACCAAAATCCATTACTATTAAAACTAAAACAACTAGCAAAACCAAAAACATAACTATTAATAAAAACAGGTGAGGGCTGGGTTTTTTTCCTCTGTTATTATTTAAGTGCTTTTACCATATGCTTTAAATCAAGAGTCACTTCTCTCTCTGTTTCTCTCTCTTTCCTGTCATTCTAAGCCTCAAATATTTTCTCATTTCTCTTTTTCTCCACTTTTTTCTATAATTTCTCTTTCTCTCTCTCTTCCTTCCACTCTTCTCTCTCTCTTGCTTTCTCTGTCTGTCTCTCTCTTGCTTGCTTTCTTCCTCTCTCTCACTCTCTTCCTTCCTCTCTCATCTCTCTCTCTCTTTCTTTCCCTCCCCCTCTTGCTCCCTCTTTTTCTCACTTTCTCTCTCTTGTTTTCTTTCTCTCTCTCTCTCTTGCTTTCTCTCTCTCTCACTCTTTCTCTCTTGTTTTCTTTCTCTCACTCTTTCTCTCTCTTGTTCTCTCTCTTGCTATCTCTTTCTCTCCACCCTTTCTCTCTCTCTCTCACTTTCTCTCTATCTTGCTCTGTCGCTCTCACTATCTCTCGTTCTCTCTCCGTTCTTCTCACAGCGGAGACCGGCGAAGGTGATTTTCAATGTCGGGCGCGTGGGCGGGCGGGCGCACTCCCCATCCCCCTGCCAGTCTGCCCGGAACATTCAAAGTAAGAAAAACCTTCTTTGGAAAACGGGACTCAACCCTGACTTTCTCGTCGTTTCTTCAATATTTCAATTAGTTTTAATTTTAAACAAGTTTTACAATTTGAATAAAAAAACCTAAGGGGGCTAACTTCACTCTGCTCTTGATATTTTACAGGAAAATTAGTTCAGAGAAATAAGAGGAGATTGAAAAAATTATGAAACAAAATGAAAGTCTCAGCTCAAAAATTTAAAAATATGTCATCGAGAAAGTAGAGCTCCTCCACGAAAATATTGAATTGAAAGAACTGTATAGGTGAGAAATTTTTATTTTTATTTTATTTATTTTATTAATTGGATTTATATGCCGCCCCTCTCCAAGGACTCAGGGTGGCTTACAACATATAAAAACAAATGCAATACAAATACAATAGCAAATCCAATTAAATTAAAACTATAGAGACAATCTAAAACCCCCAATTATGTTAAAAATCAGTCATACCCATTCAAACAACAGCCATACAAACATTTGGTTGGCCAGGGGGACTGAGATATAACTGCCCCAAGCCTGGTGGCATAAATGAAGTGGGGGGGGCAGAGCAAATCTCCAGGGGGAGCTGATTCAGAAGCCACCACAGAAAAGGCTCTTCACCTACGCACCACCAAACGACATTGTCTAGTTGATGGGACCTGGAGAAGGCCAACTCTGTGGGACCTCACCAATTGCTGGGATTGATGCGGCAGAAGGCGGTCCCACAAGTACCGCCAAGTACCGATGCCATGTATGGCTTTATAGGTCATTACCAACACTTTGAATTGTGTCCAGAAACCAATCAGCAACCAATGCAATCCACGTAGTGTTGGAGAAAGAGGGGCATGTCTAGGAATGCCCATGACCGTTTGCACGGCCGCATTTTGCACAATTTTAATTTTCCAAACACTCTTCAAAGGTAGCCCCATGTAGAGAGCATTGCAGTAGTTGAATCTCAAGGTGATAAAGGCATGAGCGACTGTGAGTAGAGACTCACGGTCCATATAAGGCCGCAACTGGTGCACCAGGCAAACGTGCCCCTTGCCACAGCTGAAAGATTATGGTTTCTTCCCCCCCAGAGTAATGGACCAGCAGATGGAAGTATCCTCTGAAAGCTTTCTGGGTCCATCAGGTGCCTGGGAAGGAATCACCTAATCAGTTCCATCTCCCTGCAGAGGAGGATTGAAGCCTTGAAATCAAGCCGTAGCAGAAAATGACAAAGGCAAAATATTTAAGACCCTTAATTTCAGATCATTGCTCAACTGCTCTGTGGGGAATACCATGTCAGGAGCATGCCCCCCTCATGAGTTGCACCCTAAATTACTTCGGTCAGGTCCATGGTTGCCATGGTGGCCATAAACTCCTGCACCAATCCAGAGGATTCTCTGAGCAACAGGTTAATGTCCACCAAGACAATAAGCTTGGGGAACTCCACTGCCAGCCCAGCTACCTCCTCGAGTAGCGCAGGCAGGGCTGTTGACACGCAGCTGGGAGGCAGGTACATGAGCAACAAGCCCACCTGAACCCCTAGGTCCAAATTCACAAAGAGGGCCTCACAACCCGTAATCTCAGAAGCAGCGAGCCTGCGTAGGCTGAAGGACTTTTTCACTATAATAGCCACTCATCCCCCCACCTTCCCTGGAGTCATGGCTGGTGCCACACCTGCAACCCAGCTGGGCACATTTCAGAGAGAGGGACTCCTCCTTCTGGGCCCAGCCAGATCTCAGTCACACATGTCAGGTCAGCCTCCTCATCTAGGAGTAAATCCTGGATGAGGGGAGCTTTATTTACAATCGACCTGGCATTGAATATCAACCGCCTGAGCCTAGGGTCTGAGATTCGCTTGTCGCCAGTACCCCGGGCTAAGCTCATGGGGCCGGAACAAGGGATCGCTTTCAAGCAGCGAGCTCTTGTTCCCCGAGAGCAGCCTACCCCATGTCTCCCATCATATCTGCCTCTCCCCAGCATAACCGGGATATTCCGGCCCTGTGCCACCCTAGATATGGGCTCCTCCACTCCTCCCGCCTCTACATTGCAAGAGGGCTAATATTTCTCTGGTCCTTATATTTTACAGGAAAACATCAGTAATTGAAAAATTAACAAGAGAAAAAGAAGAAATGAAAATGGAGAAAATCACGTTCCAAAACATTGACTTAATGGATAAAAATGAGCAGCTTTGCCGAGACTATTATGAATTGAAATGGAGGTGAGAAATTTTTAGATAGACACCATAAACTTCCTGGTCCAGAATTTTGTATTAGGTTCTCCTTAACTTAGAAATTTCAGAAAAATCTCACATTCTCCTTATTTTAGAAAAAAAAAAAAGAATTATAGCTCATTATAATTTTACATCTATAAATCTAGTAGATAGCCTCATTCAACTCCCACTGCCCAACTATAGATATATACTTTAGGAATGAGAATTTCCTGACATCAAAGCAGTTCCCATTATTTTTAACTAAGAATACTTCGTTGTTGGTCCAGTTCATAGCTAACCTTCTGGTTTTTTTTGGAGAAGAACTACAGAGGAAAGGCTCTTGCCCATTAAGGAATGGAAAAACTGAAGAAAAAAGAAAGCCACATCAGCTCAATAAAAAATGGCTGAAAATGTCAGTGGATGAACTTAAAACAAAAAACCTTAAGAAATCCATTTCAAATATGCTGAACTGGCTTCAAAAAAAAAAGAGAGAGAGAATTCGTGTAAGCTGTCAGGGTACACCCTGCCCCAATGGCTTAATGAATGCCTAACCAACCTGCCAAAGGAATGTGCCGAGGATGTGAAAGGTTGGTTAGGCATATCACTAAGTAATGTCCAAGAAGAAGGGCCAGAAACATGTGATTTAGATGTGCGGGGATGGCTTGAAGCATCAATTATAGGCATTCAACATCTACAAAAGTCCAAGTCAGAGTTTCAAAGAAGCCGAAAAAAGAGATGGCTTGAAATATCAGCAAAAAACCCCAAGCAGCAATGTCCTGAAGAATCTGTGAATATATCAGAATGACTTCAAGAATCCTTAGAAAGCCTCCCACTATCTGGAGAACCTACCATGTTTCCCTGAAAACAAGACCTCGCCCTAAAATTTGACTAGCAGTAATTGTGTAGAGCTGTGGAGTTTCCTGTTTCACTCAGAGATCCCGTGGAGGACTGTGATTTTTGAATTTGTGCCACCCTAGATATGGGCTCCTCCACTCCTCCCGCCTCTACATTGCAAGAGGGCTAATATCTCTCTGGTCCTTATATTTTACAGGAAAACAGCAGTAATGGAAAAATTAACAAGAGAAAAAGAAGAAATGAAAATGAAAATGGAGAAAATCACGTTCCAAAACATTGACTTAATGGATAAAAATGAGCAGCTCTGCCGAGACTATTATGAATTGAAATGGAGGTGAGAAATTTTTAGATAGCCACCATAAACTTCCTGGTCCAGAATTTTGTATTAGGTTCTCCTTAACTTAGAAAATTCAGAAAAATCTCACATTCTCCTTATTTTAGAAAAAAAAAGAATTATAGGTCATTATAATTTTACATCTATAAATCTAGTAGATAGCCTCATTCAACTCCCACTGCCCAACTATAGATATATACTTTAGGAATGAGAATTTCCTGACATCTAAGCAGTTCCCATTATTTTTAACTAAGAATACTTCGTTGTTGGTCCAGTTCATAGCTTTTCGCACGCACATTCCAAGACACTAGTTCCCGCGTTCCCACAATCAGGAATTCCTTTGACCTGCTTGAGCTCTTTTCCCCATGCAGGTAGGTAGGAAAATTTCAATTGTGGGATGAAATCCTGTCAGCTTTTAAATGGATCCTACTGATCTTTTTAGAAAAACCTTCCAGATGAAATGTTGTTTTGAGGGGTGGGATCAGATGCAGTTGTCCTTCTTTCTACATAAGGTAACTGGCATCCTGCCAAACACATTCCTTGCTATAGCTAAAGTTAATTTGACTTTCCTTTGAAAAAAAGGGGAAGTTTTTCCAGATTTATCCTGATCTGAAAATGCCCAGCATAATCGCCAGCACATTTTTGGGGGGTCCGCCCATCTGCTCTGTGCACAGGATTAATTGCCACTGTTTTGGGGTAGGACTAACTTTTCCTCCAGGGTCTTTGGTGGAGAAGAGATGTCCCAACTTGCGTGAGATCTAGCCCCACCTGGCTGGCTCTTTAAGACCAAGAAAGCGGCCCTCTTGCAGGTCTAAATTGGGGTCCCCAACGAGATGAATTCTGTTTTAGCTCAGGGGTTGGAGAGAATCCGCGCAATGGAACAAGGCAGAAATGGACCTTTTTGGGACCTTTTGGTAAGAATCTGCCTTCAAACTACTGAGTGCCACAAGATCCATCCAGGATGTGCCTTTGACTAGATTGACACAGCCACCTCACCTTCCAGCTGATAGGCCATCAGAAGTCGGGGCAGAGCCAAACTCAAACTTGGTATCTCTGAATCCCACTCACTTTCACGAGGGATCCCTCAACCTCTCACTCCTGGTTTCCACCAGGGCGCTCCTAGCAGCATTGCCAGCAGTGTCTTTCTTACAGAGAAATCATCCAGGCCACTGATTGTCCATGGGGAAGACCGGGGCACTCCGACACTTGCTTGGCATGCTGGGAAGATATCTTAAAGACAAGATTCCATCCTGAGCACCCAATTTTTCCCAAAATCACTGGATCAAGTGGAAAAGAAGCCTTAAAGGAGGGCTCTTTAAACTTAGCAACTTTAAGACTTGTGGACTTCAACTCCCAGAGTCAGCTATGCTATGTCAGATATGCTGGCTGGAGAGTTCTGGGAGTTGAAGTCCACAAGTCTTAAAGCTGCCAAGTTTGAAGACCCCTGCCTTAAAGGAAAGAAATTACTGCACTTACAGGAGATTGTGGCTAGGAGGGGAGAAGACTTCCACCCTAGCAAACCTCACCTGGACTGCGGCCCCTTTCTAAAGATCCCGACTCATTCCGAGTGTCCTGTCCCCGCCCCCCATTGTAGCCTGCTAACAGGAGGAATCTCTTTCCTTGGGATGCTGCACAGCAGCCGCCACCTAGTGGTCCCTGCCTGCTACTGCAGCCTATCCTTCAAATCGGAGGGGAGATTAAAGGAAACGTTGCCACCCACGCTCCCCAGGAATTACTATGGGAAACGTTCTCTTGCGCATGTTCCATTAGTCCTCTGACGCTACCGAGAAGGTTGGCTTCTTCTGGGCATTCTGCGCATGATACAAGAAGACTTCCCGTTGGCTGGAGCGTGGGTGTGTCTCTGTGAGGAATATGCAATGCAAATTGGCCCGGAGCTCAATCACTGATGGGAAGCATGGCAGGATGACTTGACCCCTTCCTCTCCCTGCTTTGAACTCCTCGGATGTGTGGAGCGCCCCCTGGACGTTGCGCACAGGAATTGTCATGACTTTCAGCCGGTCCTGGGGTTGAGCGGAATCAAACAGTCTTTCTGGATTTCCTCTTTGTTAATTGGGTGGTGGGGGGGTGGAGAGTCTGCTGCTGCGTTAGTCCCCACTGAGGTGCGAAAATATGCCCCTCCCCTTGAGGAAGGAGCAGTGAATTTTCCCTTGCTGGCACAGCTGGTAGACTGGTCCTGGGGTGTGTGTGGGCATTGGTGTGGGTTTTATTAGGGATGTCTGGATTCTGTAGTGTAGTACAGGCTAGGGCGGATTGCTACTACCGGCTATTACCGGTGGGGTGTGCACGCAGCTTGGATTATCTCATTGTGCATGTGCATCCCCAGCATGATTTGGCTTCCGCGCATGGGCAGGAAGCAAAAAATGTGCTGAAATCTTGCAAGGGAACACGTGTATGTGTGTTTTTGGTGATTTTTAGATGCAAAAAATCACCAAAATCTTGCACGCATGCGCCTCTCCTCACAAGGTTTTGCTTGTCTGCACGAAGCAAAAAAAATGCAAAAAATTAAAGAAAAAAGATGGTGGTAGCCCATAGGACTGGCACCAGAGTGGTTGCCTGCAGGTTGCACAATTTGGCGGCTGCTATTGATGCGCAGTGGCAACCCATCCCTGAGTACAGGGTCTCCAACCTTGGCAACTTTTAAGACTTGTGGACTTCAACTCCTAGAACTCCTCAGTCAATTTCAACTCTGGGAGTTGAAGTCCGCAAGTCTTAAAGTTGCCAAGGTTGGAAACCTCTGGTCTAGTACAGCTGTTGGAGGTTAGGCTAACTCTAATGTTCCCCTACCCTTCTCTGTCTCTGTCTGTCTCTTTCTTTCTGACTCTCTCTCTCTCACACACACACAAAATGACAAATTGTACAGTAGAATTTTAATAACTACTAAATCTAACTGGCGAGCATAGTTATGTCCTTCTTCCACATCTGCAGGAATCCCAAAGTTTCTCTTCCTAGCTAGTACTTCAGTGGGAAGGAGACAGGCAGTGAGGGGTTACCAAAATTTTTACTACCACACTGTGGGCGTGGCTTATGCATTTTGTTTCAACATATTTCAGTGCAAATTGGGTGTTCCGGGGTGGAGTTCCATTTTCGCTACCCCACTGCGTCCCACCCCCCATCCGGGCAGTAGCCCACCCCTGATTATCTACTACATAAAGTGTATGTACACACATGCACACACAGCTCTTCTAAAATTATACACATTCAACCTAATTTATTGCGACAGGAAAAACATACCCAGAGCCCAGAAGGGAAAAAAGAAAAGAAAAAAAAATCAAAATTTTGCTACCGGTACTGAGTACCTGACCATACCCGTAGGAGCCCATCACTGGAGATAGGTGAACGTTATTACAGGTAATCCTCAACTTGTTACAGTTTGTTTAGTGATCCTATGGAAAGCTAGCACCCAACCCTGTCTTAGAAGAATGAAATATTTGGAGAAATATTTAAAAGGTAGAATATTATATTTCCCTAAAGGAGAAACATGCTCTTGGAAAACAGCCCCCACCTTTCTTAATAGCCCCAGCAGGACTGGACCAGCCTATCTACAAGACAAAAGACCTTCAGCCTCAGTGATGCGATTAGCCCTCACGAAAGATCTAAACGAGGGCAAAATCATTCAGCCGCAATAGGACAAGCCCCTTCATTTCATTAGCAAGCTTCAACCATGCCTGAGACTCAGATAACTTACAAAGTTAACTATGACTGCTGCATAACCTGGGAGTCTGACAAGCCAACAGAATACATTTCTTGCACAGGAACAGGAAGCTTAAGGGCAAGGCCCAAGAGAGGGTATAAATACCTCAATCTCTCTCCTCCATATGTTGCCCAGGACCTCAAACCCATGTGGTCCTGTTCACCAATAAACCATCTTTCCAATCAGCCTCCATGTTTCCAGTGTCTTTCTCCCCACTTGGAACTGAACCATCTGGATACAGTATTTTGCAGGGGGAAAAACACGCTGGGACATGCACACCGCATGCAAGAGAACCAAAGCTGCGGGTGCAGCACTCCGGTAGCTTTGATAATCGCAATCTGGCCCTGATTATGTCCACATGCCCATCACATCCCACACTGACTTCATGTTGGGGAAGTAGGGCAGTCCATGGCTACCTGCTTATTCGAATGTAACCACATTTTGTGGGTGGGGACACGAGGTTGACATTTGAAAAACAGGCTGGTTGCAAAATATCCATTTCTGACACAGAATTCACTCTCATGTTCCGTCAGCTGCAGCAAAACATTCTTGTTTGAGGGATACATTCTCATGACATCACCTCCATCTCATTTCACTCTTTTTCTAGAAACTAAACAGACGATTTTAATCTCTTTTTACCAAGTTGGCAGGCACTGTTACCTATAAGCTGCGCGGAGTGCGCGCCCGCGCAGCCATTAAAAACCCTCTGCGCAGAAACATTTGAAGTGGCGCAAAGCCACGCAGTCCCAGATCACTCACTTCTCCAGCCAGCAAAGCCGGCTGCCCGGGAAAGCGGACGCTTTTTAAACATGTGGTGGCACGTAGAACCATATCAGAAGGTACACAAGACATTGCCCTATGTCAGCTCCAGTGCGTGTGTGTGCGTTGGCCATCTGAGGCTAGGCTAGGCTAGGCTAGGGCTAGGGCTGGGCAGGGGCTCTAGGGCTGGGGCTGGGGCTGGTTTCCTGTTCTGTCCTGAGGGACTGATGTCATGTTACCTCATTACAGTTTCATATTGGTCATTTACTTTCATATTCAAAATCCATTCACACTACAAGAAGTCTTCACTTTTGTTCTTCATGTTTTACTATAGTTTTTTGATGTACCCAATTCTCAATGACTTCAACTTACTTCTATGTCTCTGACTGGCCTACTTACTTATTTATTTTTGCCCTTCTCTGCAGACTCAGGGTGGCTCACAACAAAATAGGTACAAAAATACAATGCATAAGAAATCTAAATTTAAAAATCAGATCTAAACCCCCAATACATTAAAACAAGAATACACACTCATCCCATGTAGATTCCAATCCGTTGGCCGGAGCTAGGCATCACACTCAACGGCCCCAAGCCTGCTGGCAAAGGTGAGTTTTGAAAGCCTTGCGGAAGGCCAGGAGGGTGGGGTCAGTACGAATTCCTGGAAGGAGTTGATTCCAGAGAGCCAGGGATGCCAGAGAAGGCTCGTCTAATAGGCCCTGCCAGGCGGCATTGCCTAGCTGACGGGACCTGGAGAAGGCAAACTCTGTGAGACCTAACCAGCCCCAACTCTCACTTCAACTTGGACAAAAGCATATTATTATGTCTTCTGCCGGGCTTCTCGTTGCGAGCCCCCAATTAAGTCCAAAAAGAGAAATTCAAACACAGATGTTTGTAAAGGAACTATTATTATTATATTATATTATATTATTATTATAATTATGCATACTTATTTTCTCCTCAGCCAACAACATGGCATGATTTGCATTCAAAAATACACATCTATTCATGTTGCCAATCAAACACTTTTAACATGAGAAACATTTGTTATTAAGCATTCAGGGGGATATGACGTTATTCCCTCAATGTTGAAAAATTTGCTATGGAAGAAGGTTTAAAGTATACATGAAAAGTGATATGGAGGAGATTTTGAGAAAATTGAAACATTATGATCTAATTAATTTGATGTGATTAAGAATAGTAACAGGCTAAAATGTATATTGGCTAACAGTTTTCTTTCTTTCTTGTCATATAAGGAATTGGAATAATTATTTTTTGTTCAGCTGTCAAATGGTAAGGAGGTGGCATTGGTTAATCTATGTATACCGAAATTGCAAAAATGATATACTATAATGTAACTTAAAATTAATGGTATCTTTTTTTCTATACACATGATTAGAGAAGGAAAATTTTAAAAAAATTACCCCCCCAAAAGAAAAATTTACTAGCCTTTCCATTTATTATCACGCTTATTTCCATCCTATACTGTTCTCATCGCACTCAGTAGCCAAACCTTTGCCTCTAAATGCAGTCCTCATTTAATGACCATTTATTTATTAACAGTTTAGGGTTATAATGAATAAGAGGATTTATGACTGGTCCTCAAGGTAGCAGTCATTGCAGTGTTCTTGCAATGAAATTACAATTGGGTGCTTGGCGCACAATTATGAGAGTTACAGCATCCTGCAATCCAGGGGACGAGTTCTGAGTTTTTTTGCTGCTAGTTCACTCCTTGCTGTGCGGGCGCTTCACACACGCATGCATAGTGCTAAAAAAACCAGCTTACGCGCATGCACAGAAGCAAAAAATAAGATGACAGAACCTGTGGCACCGAGAACTGGAGAAAAGGAGAGGAGAAGAGGAGGAAAGTAGGGAGAGGAGGAAATGAAAGAGGAAAGAAGGAAGGATAGTTTTGATTGTAAACGGGGGATAAAATTAATTTTAAAAATTAATTGAGCTGGTATTTTAGAAATAGGCTAAATTCGGATCCCCCATCAGAATCAAAACTGCTGAAACCATTTCAGAGGTGGGACTTTCAGCCAAAAAGCTGATGAGGTTATCATGTATATGAGGAGCCATGGCGATTCTAGGACAAAGGTTTGCCTTAATAGGATAAGTCATGAAACACTCATTGTGATAATTGACTGCTACATACATATATATATCCAAGATCCCAATCCTTGTGCTGAGGCGTTTAGTTGAGGAGTGGAGGAGTTGAGGAGTTGAGTTGAGTTGAGTTGAGTTGAGTTGAGTGGAGGAGTGGAGGAGTGGAGGAGTGGAGGAGTGGAGGAGTGGAGGAGTGGAGGAGTGGAGGAGTGGAGGAGTGGAGGAGTGGAGGAGTGGAGGAGTGGAGTGGAGGAGTGGAGGAGTGGAGGAGTGGAGGAGTGGAGGAGTGGAGGAGTGGAGGAGTGGAGGAGTGGAGGAGTGGAGGAGTGGAGGAGTGGAGGAATGGAGGAGCGGAGGAGTGGAGGAGCGGAGGGGCGGAGGGGCGGAGGGGCAGAGGAGCGGAGGGGCGGAGGGGCGGAGGGGCGGAGGAGCGGAGGGGCGGAGGGGCGGAGGAGCAGAGGAGCGGAGGAGCGGAGGAGCGGAGGGGCGGAGGGGCGGAGAGGTGGAGGGGTGGAGGGGCGGAGGGGTGGATGGGTGGAGGGGTGGAGGGGTGGACGTGCTGAGGATCTGAAGTGTGGAATTGCTGAAGTGCTAAGGCGTGAAAGACCTGAGGATCCTGGTAAGGACACGGTTTTGGAAGAATGACCCAGTGGGTCCCACTTTTAGAGAAAGCACTGAGATGTCATTTCCCATCTTGCACCAAGCCTTGATGACACGTTTGCATTCAGCATTTAGTTTTTACATCGAAACTGAGAGGCAGACTTTTTGGTGAATGTCTATAAAATTCTGTTGCTAATCCTGTTGCCAATCTCCATTTTAAAGGCAGATAAATTATAGACTAAATATAGAATACCAAAAAGACATCTGCTATTTGTTGACCTGCATTCTGATCAAACTTTGGAGAAAAAAAGCTGCATATATAAATAGTTGAGCTTGTGATTCATATGAAGCTCTCATCACTATTGCAAATTTTGTTAAGGCAATTGTGATGTCACGCAACCTCACAAAAAGGGTACTGTGAGAAAGCAGCTTGTTGGCCTACTTTGGCAGATTGGCATTTGGGAACAAAGTGAGAACTTTTCCCACACACTAAATCAAAAACATTACCTCTAGAAATTGTTTTGAATATTTCGTGTCTGTTCTGCTATGAAAGAGAAAAATATTCTTTGAATTGAAAGGCTCTTCATGGGGAACATTCACAGCCAAGTACTATGATAGATCCATGATAGTTCAGCAGGTCCATGGTTACATCCCTTACACAGAAGGATTCACATTTTTAAAACTGTTGCATGACTGTTGATGTTTCCTTTTACAATCTGTTAATGTTTTATTTCACTTAGTTACCAAGTATTGCCTTTAGATAAGGCAAGCCACATATAAATAGAAAATGTGTTTCAGCAGACACTGAAGTCTGCAGGAGATACGCAGAAACTCCGCTGCTCTTGAGACTGAACTATTAGGCCGATGGGAGATGGTCTTTTCCTGCATCATCTCCAGAGTTTACAAGGCAGTCTTGAGGCAGCTGCATTTGGCTACAGCTCTGTCTTTATAAAATCCATAGAACACTTATTTTAGTATGGTCTTTAGGGGCCCATGTTGTTATGGTTTAGATTTTAATTTACCAGTCACATTTTTCATTATTGTGTCTATTCGTCTAGATCTTTTAGGACAGAAATATTATTTATTTGCTTATCTTTTTATGTTGCTTATGTTCAACACCTGTCCTAAAGGAAAGGTAGCCAGATTTTAACATTGGTAAAGCAGGACACCATTGACCGGGGGTGTTTCTTGATTAAAAATTTGGTCTATATGGAGCAACAAAAAGTTTCATAGAACACAAAAATAGTATTGCAATATATATATTTTAATTTTAAGTACAATTTACAAATATAATACATTAAAAAGTTATGCATAGTATTATTTTATTCTTTGCCATATTTAATGCCATATAATGCTTGCTACTATTTCAGCCATTATTTTCTTCTTTATTTTCCTGTATGTTCTGGAACCTCAGAAAGAAAGCAGGTTTTTCAAGTTCCGTCCTAAGTAAAACTTCTTCCATATTTTTAATAGTTGTCATCCTGTTAGTTTCTGTTTCTTGCATTTTTGCCTCCATCTTTTCACTCTTCTCTTCTATTTCTTTTATTTTTGGCTCATTCTTTGATAATGTTTATTGAATAGACTCTATTTTCCCATCCATTTTGACTACTCTATCCTCTACTCTTTTAATATTACCCCTCATATCTTCCATGTTTTCTGTCATCTTTTCATAATTTTGATTGATTGATTGCTGCATCCTTACCATGGATTGGAATGTAGTCGCTGAAGACATCGACATTTTACTACATTCCAATACAAAACTGGCAAAAAGCCAGTTTTAAATTAAATATTTTAAATATTTCCAGAATATAACTCCAATTAACCATATACTTCTATTATATTTATTTAAACTATTTCAAAAAAGAGTTGCTATGTGTCAGGTTTGTCTATTAATATCTCTGCCTCTCAAATATTGAATAGTTAATGTAATTAAAAATTAAAGATCTAATAATTAATAATAATAACAAGCAAGCAATCTATCACTATAGTAGGTAATAAAGTAAATCAATCAATGACAGTTCATTTACAAAGCAATGTTAAATAAAGTAGCCAATAAATAGTTAAGTAATTTTGATTAATCAGGTTTGATCAGTATTTATATTAATTCTATATTTAATATGGAATCAATTGTAAATGAATATCAGAAGAGGAAAGAGAGAAATAGGAATTAGGATATACCTAGACAGTTTTACATTGATTATTAAATAAGATCAGTTTTGAACTCTTAATGTTATTAAGTTAGTTAAGAACCCAATTGTCTTCTAATTAATGTATCAGTCTGACCCAATCCTAAATTAATTCAACAATGTTCCTTATTGGTCGTCAAGTTGCTTATAGTTCTAATCCGTTTTTATCCAAATTAATAAACCCGCTGAGCTGGTGATACTCCCTTTATTTTCAGCGTGGGGCTTCCAGTTTGCCTAGTCACCTCTAAGTCTTCTGTTCTTTCAACTTGCACAAAACTTCATATACATTCAAAAACACCACCTTGCCCTTTGCTATTCAAACAGCTCGTCCGGAATGATTCCCAAGTAGGTCTAAATCTGGTATTAGGAGGAGGGAGTCTGTGGCTGGTCTCCTATCTCCGAGCTCTGATTTCCGATCTCCAATCACCCATCCGCCACTTCAACTCTTTCTCCTCACCCATCTTTCAAGTCCTCACTGTTCCTGATGAAATGCAATGACTGCTGCGTTGCCCCTTGGAACTCCCGATCAAATCAAATACAATCAAATCAATCCAACCAGACAGCATCAAGGGCTCCTCTCTCCAAGTCATTCTACTATTACCACCTCTCACTCCGAACCTTCCCACAAATCTGCAATCCCCATCCGTTTTAGTCCCTTATTTGGCTTATTTTGGCTGTTATTTCTTGCTTCCCTTTTAAGTGTCAGGTAGCTGCATCAGCTGTGTTTCTGAGGGTATTTCTCGCTCTCTGGGGGATCACCTTAACGCCACAGGAAGTTCCTCTTTAAGTTGTGGAGGCTCTCCAAGCTGCAACCAAAAAAGCTCAAAAGCAGAGAACAGACCTGGAGTTCACTGGAGGCTGCCCTGCCATGATGCGATGTCAAGTTGGAAGTAAAAAAAAAATAATCAGGACTTTTTAAAAATGCTGCGGGATGTGGGACAAATTGTTAAAAATTGGGACTGTCCTGCCCAAAAGTGGGACATCTGGTCACCTTACCTAAAGGATCAGAGTAGAGGAATTAGAGGGGAAATATAATTTTAAAATTATGTGCTATTCTGGACACTGTCTCAAGTTTAGATTCCAATTTTGGAAATAAAAATGTCAAGGCTGTTCTGCATTCTCACCTATTACTTTGTCTTCTAGTTTCCATTACTGATTTTGCGATGGAAAACAATTTGTTGACAAAATTAAGAGAAAAGATGAAACGTCTCGAAAGGGAGGTAAGAGAAAACATTTGTTCATACGCTGTCACAGTAAATGTGTGATGGAACATATAGAAATTTTAGGCAGGTAGCTAGGTAGCTAGGTAGGGATAGATAGATAGTATAGAGAGAGAGAGAGAGAGAGACAGACAGACAGACAGACAGACAGTCAATCAGACAGACATATAGATAGAAAGAACAGTAGGTAGTTGGAGAAACACAGATAGACAGACAGATAGAATATGAATTGTGATTTCTGTTTATCCTCAGTTGACCATTTTGGTTTTTGTTTTGACCTTTGAAATACATAGTTAGCTTGCATTAGCAACCCAAGAAAGCCAGTTTGGTATCGTGGTTAAGGCATCACCCTGCGCACCCAGTGACCGACATTCCTTGCCCCACCTTAGGCACAAAGCCAAGTGGGTGACCCTGACCCAGTCACCTTTTCTTCCCCTACAAAGGAGGCAACATCAAACCACTTCTGAAAAATCTTGTTAGGAAAACAGCAGGAACTCATCCAACCGAGAAGAAACTGGACTTTCCCTTTCCTTTGCTTGGGTTTTTTTTGAAAATATTTAGACCATAATCCAAGAAGTTTCTTCAGTTTTGGAAGAATAGTAAAATGTTATTTTTTTCAGTAGTGGGAATTTCCAGGCATGTGTCAAAGATTAGATGGCAGAGATATAGTTGGTACCCCAGATTTGAAGAGGAAACAATGTTTAATATCATTTAGAATTGTTGATAGAAAAATTAGTGTCTTTAATCACTGTCAATTTGCTTTTTAAAAATAGGGTATTTTGTCTCCCGATGAAGAAAGTTCGAGACTTCCTCTTCTGGCACAAAGACATGCTGAGGTATATAATGTATACTTGCAGCTCACCTTAGAATATAATTATGAGAAAAATGAAAATAAATGATTTTTTCACAATTGGTAATGGTTCATAATGCATGTGCAGCATATTTTATGTAGTATATATATTCGCTTTATATTTCTATTGCATATATGAAATCCATACACACATCTATACAGACTAGTTTATTTGTAATTTCTGTAAAAGAATGGCAATTATCAGAGCTGATGCTAATTCTTGGTCGGTTCCTTCGTTGCTACATTAGCTAGCTTCTTTGGCCACATACAATACCAATAGCAGTGAAATAAAATTTAGATGATTCATAATTGTTTTGAACCACTGTGTTTTACATTTCCTAAAGAAATTAACTAAGACTACTTTTTTTTCTAGCCCACCATAAAGTTGCGTTCCCATCAGGTAAGCAATCTAGTACATAAGGAACCTGTTGAGTGTGCATGACCGAGACATAGTTCATATCATAAAAAGAGGGGGGAAAGCCCAGTGTGACTGATTGGGTAGTGAGGGGTAGCAAGTGGGCTGCTACGGAAATATATTCCTGACTTATGATCTATTTTGGCTTCTCTAGATTTTTCAGACAAAAGCGCAAAGTTCAGATGCTGATTTGACGAGAGTGAAGGAGCAGAATTATATGTAAGTCTTCACATAGTTCATCAAATCTTTGCACAATCCTATTAATTTTACCCTGTCTGTATGACATTCATAATTTCATAAGGTATTTTTAATGTGTATTTAATAAAAAATGAATAAAAAGGTTGATAATTCAAGTTAAAAAAAAACCTGGGGGCTAATTTCTCTCTGGTCTTCATTATTTGCAGCATGACAATGAAAATTTCGAAACTGTTAACGGAAAAACAAGAATTAGAAATAAAAAATAATGAACTTTTTGAGGAAAATAAGAAACTTTGCCAAGAAAAAAATGAAATTTGTGAAGACTTTGAAGAAAAGTTGAGGAGGTGAGAAAATTTTAGATAGCAACCCTGACTTTCTCGTTGTTTCTTCAATATTTCAATTAGTTTTAATTTTAAACAAGTTTTACAATTTGAGTAAAAAAAACCTAAGGGGGCTAACTTCACTCTGCTCTTGATATTTTACAGGAAAATTACTTCAGAGAAAGAAGACGAGATTCAAAAAATTATAAAAGAAAAGGAAACCCTCAGCTCAAAAATTCAAAAATGTGCCATGGAGAAAATAGACCTCCTCCATGAAAATAATGATTTAAAAGAAGAACTGCGTAGGTGAGAAATTTTTATTTTTATTTTATTTATTTTATTAATTGGATTTATATGCCGCCCCTCTCTAAGGACTCGGGGTGGCTTACAACATATAAAAACAAATACAATACAAATACAATAGCAAATCCAATTAAATTAAAACTATAGAGACAATCTAAAACCCCCAATTATATTAAAAATCAGTCATACCCATTCAAACAACAGCCATACAAACATTTGGTCGGCCAGGGGGACTGAGATCTAATTGCCCCAAGCCTGGTGGCATAAATGAAGTGGGGGGGGCAGAGCGAATCTCCAGGGGGAGCTGATTCAGGAGCCCCCACAAAAAAGGCTCTTCACCTATGCACCACCAAACGACATTGTCTAGTTGATGGGACCTGGAGAAGGCCAACTCTGTGGGATCTCACCAATTGCTGGGATTGATGCGTCAGAAGGCGGTCCCACAAGTACCGCCAAGTACCGATGCCATGTATGGCTTTATAGGTCATTACCAACACTTTGAATTGTGTCCAGAAACCAATCAGCAACCAATGCAATCCACGTAGTGTTGGAGAAAGAGGGGCATGTCTAGGAATGCCCATGACCATTTGCACGGCCACATTTTGCACAATTTTAATTTTCCAAACACTCTTCAAAGATAGCCCCATGTAGAGAGCATTGCAGTAGTTGAATCTCAAGGTGATAAAGGCATGAGCGACTGTGAGTAGAGACTCCCGGTCCAAATAAGGCCAAATAAGGAGGATTGAAGCCTTGAAATCAAGCCGTAGCAGAAAATGATCTGACCATGACAAAGGCAACATATTTAAGACCCTTAATTTCAGATCATTGCTCAACTGCTCTGTGGGGAATACCATGTCAGGAGCATGCCCCCCTCATGAGTTGCACCCTAAATTACTTCAGTCAGGTCCAACTCCTGCACCAATCCAGAGGATTCTCCGAGCAACAGGTTAATGTCCACCAAGACAATAAGCTTGGGGAACTCCACTGCCAGCCCAGCTACCTCCTTGAGTAGCGCAGGCAGGGCTGTTGACATGCAGCTGGGAGGCACATGAGCAACAAGCCCAACTGAACCCCTAGGTCCAACTTCACAAAGAGGGACTCACAATCCGTAATCTCAGGAGCAGCGAGCCTGCGTAGGCTGAAGGTCTTTTTCACTATAATAGCCACTCATCCCCCCACCTTACCTGGGGTCGTGGCTGGTGCCACACCTGCAACCCAGCTGGGCACATTTCAGAGAGAGGGACTCCTCCTTCTGGGCCCAGCCAGATCTCAGTAACACATGTCAGGTCAGCCTCCTCATCTAGGAGTAAATCCTGGATGAAGGGAGCTTTATTTACAACTGACCTGGCATTGAATATCAACAGCCTGAGCCTAGGGTCCGAGATTCGCTTGTCGCCAGTACCCCAAGCTAAGCTCATGGGGCCAGAACAAGGGATTGCTTTCAAGCAGCGAGCTCTTGTTCCCCGAGAGCCGCCTACCCCATGTCTCCCAACATATATGCCTTTCCCCAGCAAAACCGGGATATTCCGGCCCTGTGCCACCCTAGATATGGGCTCCTCCACTCCTCCCACCTCTATATTGCAAGAGGGCTAATATCTCTCTGGTCCTTATTATGTTACAGGAAAACGGTAGCATTGGAAAATTTTACAATAGAAAAAGAACAAATGAAAAGGAAAATCGAGAAACTCAAGCGTGTATGTGCTGAAGTGCTAAGGCGTGAAAGACCTGAGGATTCTGGTAAGGACACAGTTTTGGAAGAATGACCCAGTGGGTCCCACTTTTAGAGAAAGCACTGAGATGTCATTTCCCATCTTGCACCAAGCCTTGATGACACGTTTGCATTCAGTATTTAGTTTTTACATCGAAACTGAGAGGCAGACTTCTTGGTGAATGTATATAAAATTCTGTTGCTAATCCTGTTGCCAATCCCCATTTTAAAGGCAGATAAATTATAGACTAAATATAGAATACCAAAAAGACATCTGCTATATGTTGACTATTTGGAAATAAAAATGTCAAGGCTGTTCTGCATTCTCACCTATTACTTTGTCTTCTAGTTTCCATTACTGATTTTGAGATGGAAAACAATTTGTTGACAAAATCAAGAGAAAAGATGAAACATCTCCAAAAGGAGGTAAGAGAAAACATTTGTTCATACGCTGTCACAGTAAATGTGTGATGGAACATATAGAAATTTTAGGCAGGTAGTTAGGTAGCTAGGTAGGGATAGATAGGATAGATAGATAGATAGATAGATAGATAGATAGATAGATAGATAGATAGGATAGATAGATAGATAGATAGATAGATAGATAGATAGATAGATAGATAGATAGATAGATAGATAGATAGATAGAGACAGTCAGACAGACATATAGATAGAAAGAACAGTAGGTAGTTGGAGAAACACAGATAGACAGACAGATAGAATATGAATTGTGATTTCTGTTTATCCTCAGTTGACCGTTTAGGTTTTTGTTTTGACCTTTGAAATACATAGTTAGCTTGCATTAGCAACCCAAGAAAGCCAGTTTGGTATCGTGGTTAAGGCATCACCCTGCGCACGCAGAGACTGACATTCCTTGCCCCACTTTAGGCACAAAGCCAAGTGGGTGACCCTGACCCAGTCACCTTTTCTTCCCCTAGAAAGGAGGCAACACCAAACCACTTCTGAAAAATCTTGTTAGGAAAATAGCAGGAACTCATCCAACCGAGAAGAAACTGGACTTTCCTTTTTCTTTGCTTGGTTTTTTTTTGAAAATTTTTAGACCGTAATCCAAGAAGTTTCTTCAGTTTTGGAAGAATAGTAAAATGTTATTTTTTTCAGTAGTGTGAATTTCCAGGCATGTGTCAAAGATTAGATGGCAGAGATATAGTTGGTACCCCAGATTTGAAGAGGAAACGATGTTTAACATCAACCCAAGTCATTTAGAATTGTTGATAGAAAAATTAGTTTCTTTAATCACTGTCAATTTGCTTTTTTAAAATAGGGTATTTTGTCTCCGGAAGGAGACATTGTCTTCTGGCACAAAGACATGCTGAGGTATATAATGTATACTTGCAGCTCACCTTAGAATATAACTATGAGAAAAATGAAAATAAATGATTTTTTCACAATTGGTAATGGTTAATAATGCATGTGCAGCATATTTTATGTAGTATATATGTTCGCTTTATATTTCTATTGCATATATGAAATCCATACACACATCTATACAGACTAGTTTATTTGTAATTTCTGTAAAAGAATGGCTGATGCTAATTCTTGGTCGGTTCCTTCTTTGCTACATTAGCTAGTTTCCTTGGCCACATACAATACCAATAGCAGTGAAATAAAATTTAGATGATTCATAATTGTTTTGAACCACTGTGTTTTACATTTCCTACAGAAATTAACTAAGACTATTTTTTTTTCTAGTCCAGCATAAAGTTGCGTTCCCATCAGGTAAGCAATCTAGTACATAAGGAACCTGTTGAGTGTGCATGACTGAGACATAGTTCATATCATAAAAAGAGGGGGGAAAGCCCAATGTGACTAATTGGGTAGTGAGGGGTAGCAAGTGGGCTGCTACGGAAATATATTCCTGACTTATGATCTATTTTGGCTTCTCTAGATTGTTCACACAAAAGCGCAAAGATCAGATGCTGATTTGAATAGAGTGAGGGAGCAGATATATATGTAAGTCTTCACATAGTTCATCAAATCTTTGCACAATCCTCTTAAGTTCACCCTGTCTGTATGACATTCATAATTTCATAAGGTATTTTTAATGTGTATTTAATAAAAATTGAATAAAAAGGTTGATAATTCAAGTTAAAAAAAACCCTGGGGGCTAATTTCTCTCTGGTCTTCATTATTTGCAGGAAGACAAAGGACATTTCTAACCTGCTGACTGAAAAAAATGAATTAAAAATAAAAATAAATGAACTTCTTAAGGAAAATAAGAAACTTTCCCAAGAAAAAAATGAAATTTGTGAAAACTTTGAAGAAAAGTTGAGGAGGTGAGAAAATTTTAGATAGCAACCCTGACTTTCTCATCGTTTCTTTAATATTTCAATTAGTTTTAATTTTAAACAAGTTTTACAATTTGAGTAAAAAAACCTAAGGGGGCTAACTTCACTCTGCTCTTGATATTTTACAGGAAAATTACCGCCAAGTACCGATGCCATGTTTGGCTTTATAGGTCATTACCAACACTAATTGTGTCCAGAAACCAATCAGCAAACAATGCAATCCACGTAGTGTTGGAGAAAGAGGGGCATGTCTAGGAATGCCCATGACCATTTGCACGGCCACATTTTGCACAATTTTAATTTTCCAAACACTCTTTCTTCAAAGGTAGCCCCATGTAGAGAGCATTGCAGTAGTTGAATCTCAAGGTGATATAGGCATGAGCGACTGTGAGTAGAGACTCCCGGTCCAAATAAGGCCGCAACTGGTGCACCAGGCAAACGTGCCCCTTGCCACAGCTGAAAGATGATGTTCTTTCCCCCCCAGAGTAATGGACCAGCAGATGGAAGTATCCTCTGAAAGCTTTCTGGGTCCATCAGGTGCCTGGGAAGGAATCCCCTAATCAGTTCCATCTCCCTGCAGAGGAGGATTGAAGCCTTGAAATCAAGCCGTAGCAGAAAATGATCTGACCATGACAAAGGCAACATATTTAAGACCCTTAATTTCAGATCATTGCTCAACTGCTCTGTGGGGAATACCATGTGACATGAGGAGCATGCCCCCCTCATGAGTTGCACCCTAAATTACTTCGGTCAGGTCCATGGTTGCCATGGTGGCCATAAATTCCTGCACCAATCCAGAGGATTCTCCAAGCAACAGGTTAATGTCCACCAAGACAATAAGCTTGGGGAACTCCACTGCCAGCCCAGCTACCTCCTCGAGTAGCACAGGCAGGGCTGTTGACACGCAGCTGGGAGGCAGGTACATGAGCAACAAGCCCACCTGAACCCCTAGGTTCAACTTCACAAAGAGGGACTCACAACCTGTAATCTCAGGAGCAGCGAGCCTGCGTAGGCTGAAGGTCTTTTTCGCTATAATAGCCACTCATCCCACCTTCCCTGGGGTCGTGGCTGGTGCCACACCTGCAACCCAGCTGGGCACATTTCAGAGAGAGGGACTCCTCCTTCTGGGCCCAGCCAGATCTCAGTAACACATGTCAGGTCAGCCTCCTCATCTAGGAGTAAATCCTGGATGAGGGGAGCTTTATTTACAACTGACCTGGCATTGAATATCAACAGCCTGAGCCTATGGTTTGAGATTCGCTTGTCGCCAGTACCCCGAGCTAAGCTCATGGGGCCGGAACAAGGGATTGCTTTCAAGCAGCGAGCTCTTGTTCCCCGAGAGCAGCCTACCCCATGTCTCCCAACATATCTGCCTCTCCCCAGCAAAACCGGGATATTCTGGCCCTGTGCCACCCTAGATATGGGCTCCTCCACTCCTCCCGCCTCTATATTGCAATAGGGCTAATATCTCTCTGGTCCTTATATTTTACAGGAAAATGGCAGTAATAGAAAAAATTACAACAGAAAAAGAACAAATGAAAATGGAAATGGAAAAAGCCACATTCCAAAAAATTGAAAATATTGATAAAAATGAGGAGCTCTGCCGAGAACATGACAGGTGAGAAATTTTTAGATAGCCACCAGGAACTACAGAGGAAAGGCTCGTAAGTCTTCACATAGTTCATCAAATCTTTGCACAATCCTCTTAAGTTCACCCTGTCTGTATGACATTCATAATTTCATAAGGTATTTTTAACGTGTATTTAATAAAAATTGAATAAAAAGGTTGATAATTCAAGTTTAAAAAAACCCTGGGGGCTAATTTCTCTCTGGTCTTCATGATTTGCAGGAACACAATGGAAATTTCAAAACTACAGAATGAAAAAGAAGAATTACAAATAAAAATTAATGAACTTTTTAAAGAAAATAAGAAACTTTGCAAAGAAAAAACTGAAATTTATCAGGAGCTTGAAGAAAAGTTGAGGTATTTCCGTTTGCGTCGAGGCTTGTAGACCAGTGATGGGCAACCTTTTGAGCTTATTGTGTCAAAATTCGCCAAAAAACCGAGCATAACTCGGGTGGTGTGTCACCTTGAGGAAAAAAACATAATTTTGTGCTAAAAGTGTCTGGTAACCGATTCCAGGCACTCCAAATTTCTCGTTCATAGTGGCACTCCTCTTGATTCTCCAAGCGACACCTTTCTACATTCTCAAGCTTTGACCTCAAGTCAACAAACAAGCTTCTCCAAGTCTTATTTTCACTTTGTGGAATAGTCCCCGGACTCTTTTTTTTTAAAAAAAAAACTCCTGCAGGAGAGGGAGGGGCGCCCTTGCCCCAAAGACTCACTGAAACGGCGAATTCTCACGTGAATTGCAGGTTATTTCCAGAAGCCTGAGACAGATATCCTTGCAAAGGTTTGACAGAAAAAGCAAGCAAAGAGCAAACTTCAAAAGAAGGGAAATGACGGGAGGGAAGGAGGAGACGAAAGGAGGAAGGGAGGGAGCAGAGGGGAAAAGGAAGGAAGGGAGGAAGGAAGGAGAGAGAGAGAAAGAATGGTAAGAAGGAAGGAAGACAGAAAGAAAGAGGGAGAGAGAAAGAGGGAGAGAAAGAAAGGAAAGAAAGAAAGAAAGATGGTAAGAAGTTAGATAGAAAGAAAAAGAGAGAGAGATGGAAAAAATGAAGGAGGGAAGGACAGAAGAGAGAATGAAAGAGAAAAAAAGAAGTAAGGAAGGAAAGAAAGAAAAAGAAGGAAGGAAGGAGAGAGAGAAAAAAGAAAGGTAAGAAGGAAGGAAGATAGAAAGAAACAAAGTGGGAGAGAGAGAAAGAGAGAGAAACAAGGAAAGAAAGAAAGATGGTAGGAAGACAGAAAGAAAGAGACAGAGAGAGAAGGAAGGAGAGAGAGAGAGAAAGAAAGAAAGAGAAAAAGAGAGAATGAAAGAAAAAAAAAGAAGAAAGAAAGATCCCATGGGCTTTGAAAAGGGGGGGCAGCCCAGCCTCTCTCTTTCCGGTGAGAAGCGGGAATAGCCCAAGGAGCAAGGCCCTCTCCAGCCTGTGCCCAGCTGAAGCTGCGGGAAGAAAGCAAAGGCCGCTCCGCCAGTTGCCTCCATTGCCCAATTCCTGGCATAGAAAATCGAACAGAGGGAGGGGGAGCTTCATCCGGAAGAGCGAATGGAAGAGCTACGGGAACGTCCCCCCCCCCCACGCGCGAGCGCCCCAAATCCCTCCATGTTTGAAATTTCTGAACCGCAGTTGGTTCGAAGATTTAAAATCCGGTCGAGGTCGACCTGGATCTCGAGAAGTCCCACATTTTGTGCAACATCTGACGGCCCTCTTTCACCTACCCACCCCCAAACATTGGGAAGCCGCGCGTTCCCCGTAATGTCTTATGCTGGAGACTTAACGATCCCCGAGAGACATTAAGACAAAAGGCGGCGACTTCGTTCTTAGAAGACCCATTTTCTGCGCGAGCGATGAATGGGATCGTAATGCCATCTGCTGGACAAACCGCAGTATTGCTCCCTTGGAAACGAGTAGAAAAACCCCTTCGGCCCAGCTCCGTTCCCGGAAGGGGCTCTTTGGAAGGAACAGGTTTCATTGTAATGGAAAGAATCGGCTCACTCAATGAAAGAGAACACGAAGCGACGATATTTCTTCCTCTGGAAAAATGGACACCTGACTTCCTTAGTGGCCGCATGTCACTGAAAATGGCTACGCGTGTCAGTGCTGACACGCGTGTCATAGGTTCGCCATCACTGGTGTAGACGCTCCGCTGAACTCTGAATGCTCCTCAAATGAAAAAAATAAACTTTGGATTTTAAACCCCATTGAACCTCTTGGAGTCTCAAATAAACTGGACTAAGTAAAAAGCTAAAACTTTGGAACCTGGAAGCTAGGAGCCAGATGCGTCCGATAGCAGAAGCTTTGTTTAAGGGAAACATTCGTTTCAGCTGGCAATATCCGGCAATTATAATGGTCTTTCGAGAGGGGAAAATGTACCGAGCAAAGTCGTTGGAGGAAGGGAAGGAAATGCTGGGAAAACTTGGTTTGAATCCGGATTTAAAGCAACAGGCAGAAAAAGCAACAGAGGCGATTGAAGAGGGGGCTGCAAGAGGAGGAGAGGGGGTTAAAAACCTTTTTGAACTTTTGCAATCAACATTCCCCATTAAGGAGTTCTAATTGAAAAGGCAAGCTCTTTTGGAGAAAGAGAAAGAAGCACCAGATTCTTCCAAAATGGAGGCAAGAGTTACGAGGCAAAAAAAGAAATGAAATGTTTGTAAAATATTTTTGTTTTGATTGTTTTATATATTAAGAAAAAGGTTAAGGTTTGGTCCTGATTTAATTTAATATTTGTTTTAATTTTAATCAAATTAAGGGAGACTTGGGGAGGGGAGTGTGGGGTTTTATTTCCTTTTTTAAAGAAAGGGTGTTAGGGGGAGAGCAACAGTTTTGGTGGAATCGTGCCCCCAGTGGTGCCTGATCAAAACAGCGGATTTCCCCCCCGCTTTTCTCTCATTGTGAGAGAAATTCGGGGGGAGGCACCTGGGTGGGAAGATTCTTTTATAAAAATGAAGAATTTAATAGAACTCTGGGTTACAGGAGGGAAAAACGTTAAATGGAAATACTATGAGTGATCGAACAATTATGGCATTAAATATAAACGGTCTTGCATCGCCTCTAAAAAGGCACAGACTATTGAAATTAGTGAAAGAAAATCATGTCAATTTTTTATTTCTTACTGAAACCCATAAGAGACGGAAAAGAACGGATAAACTAATTGACAGTAATGAATGGAAAGGTATTTTCGAATCTAGAGGAAAAATAAACAGTAGGGGGGGTAGCTATATTAATAAATGAAAGGAACCCATTTCAGGTGATACAAACAAAAGGGGACAAAGAAGGAAGATTATTATTTGTAAAAGGAAAAATAAACCAAATTACAATAACACTTGCGGTAATATATGCTCCAAATGTAAATGCTAACCAATTTAGTATGAATGCAAAACGTAAATTGGATTTATTTTCAGAAGGGATGGTGATATATGCTGGGGATTTCAATGTAGAAATAATGGCTAACAACAAAGAAAAGAAACAACTAAATTTAAATAGGTTAAATATGACAGACCTACATGCTGATAATTTAAATAGAGGAACATATTCTGTAAGACATAATAAGTTTAGTTGTATTGACTATATATTTATGAATAAAACAGGAAATATTCAAATAAAAAAAGCAGAAATTAAGAGTAATTGGATATCTGACCAGGCACCCATAACAGCAGTTATAAAAATAGACTCCATTAGTAGACAAAGAATTTGGAGATATAACACAATTGTTTCAATAAGTTAAAAAAATAGGGGAAAAATTCAGAGAGATATTCAGGAATTTTATAATATAAATGAAAATGGTGAAATGAGGCAATCAGTTATCTGGGACACGAAGAAAGCAGTTATTAGGGGTAATTTAATCAGTATGGAGTCTTATATTTAAAAAAGTTGGGGAATGGTAAGGGAAAAAAGAATAAGGGAAATAGAATTAATAAGAGAAGATTTAAGAATAACAAGAAATAAAGAATGGAATGATTTGTTAAAACTTACAAAGACATTTGGAGAGATTGTATAATAATGTCCTCACAACATTAGATGTTCCACAAACATGGAAGAACTCCAAAATTGTAACAATTCCTAAACCAGATCGAGATTTAAAAGAACCCGGTTCCTACTGCCCAATTAGTCTACTAAATCAGGATTATAAAATTTTGATGAAAATTTTAGCAAACAGATTGGAAAATATACTACCAAGAATAATTGGAAAGGATCAGTATGGATTTATAAAAGGAAGAAGAATATATGAACCTATTAGAAATATAGTGAATGTGCTGCACCATGCTACTAGAACTAAAAGGAAAATGGGACTATTAAAGTTAGATGTTTATAAAGCTTTTGACAAAATAAATCATGACTATTTATTTCAATTATGTAATAGCCTGAATATGGGGAAACATTTTGTCAAGTAATAAAAGAAATATATAAGGAAAATATAGCCTATGTTAGAGTGAATGGAAATAGAACGGAGAAGATAGAAATAAATAATGGAACCAAGCAAGGATGCCCCCTATCCCTGATGCTTTTCGTGATGGCAATTGAAACATTAGCTAATAAAATTAGAAAAGACAAACAATGGAAGGGATATCAAATAGGGAATATGGAATTAAAATTAAATCTATTTGCAGATGATGCTATAATAATTACAGAGACACCAGTAGATATGATTAAGAGAATGATTGTAATACTTCAGGAATTTAAAGACCAATCAGGGTTAAAAATAAATATGGAAAAATCAGAAATTATTTGTTTAAATACCGGGCCTAAAGAACAAATTGAAATACGGAAGGTATCAGGTTTAAAACGGGGGAATAAGAAAATGAAATATTTAGGAGTTTGATTATTAAAGAACCCAGAAAATATGGTGGAATTTAATTATAATTTAATATGGAAAAAAATTCAGAAACAAATTAAGAATTGGGGAAATAAAAATTTGAGAAGATTGGCTAGAGTAAGAGCATTAAAAATGATGATTATCTCAAAAATGTTATACATTTTACAGGTAATGCATGGAACCTTCCCAATAAGGAAATTAAAAGAATGGGATACTAAATTAAATGCTTGGAGAGAAGGTAATAAAAGACCAAGAATTTTAAAAAAAATGGCTGATAGCCACGGAAGGCGAGGGAGGTTGGGGAAATCCAAGTTTGGAGTATTACAGGGATGCATATCAAATAGATAGATTAATGGAATTACAATTATTAGAAGAGAAACCATGAGTAGAATTAGAGAAAGGAATTAATGACATTAAGAATCAAGAATTATTATTTAGGAAATGGAACAAGATAGAAATAAATAGATTAATAGATCCAACTAAAGCGATTATAGAAAGTTGGATGAAATGGCAAGGCAAATTAAAAATGACAAATTCTAAATTAGCGACGCTGCATGTGATAAATATAAAGAAAGAAAGTAACCTCACAAAGATAATATGGAAATTAAAGGAAAAAGGTATACAGAGAATTGAACAGTTATATGAAAAGGATGGAAGGATCAATAGAAATGAAATAGAGAGATGCCTTGGACAACAAAATTGGTTACAAGTTAACTCAATAAGTACGTATTTAAATAAAAGGGAAAATAAAGAAATATTCCTCAAACAAGAAACAAATTTAGAGAAGATATTAAGGGAAAAGAGTAAGAATATAAAAGCTGGCTTTCCGGCAAAGCAGCGTGCTTTTCAAATGTGCTGCTTTCCTGCAACTCTTTCCTGAGCAGGGGGGGGAGGAGGCCACTCCCCCCCCCAGGAAAGAGGTGCAGGAAAGCAGCGTGTTTAAAAGGCACGCTGCTTTCCTGGAAAGCTGGCTTTCCTGGCCGGCACAGGGCTTTCCCGCCACTCCCCCCCGAAAACACAACGGAGACAGGCAGGGCGAAGCGGCGTCATGAGGCTCAAGCAGGCAGCCTCCGCGCTTTTCTTGGAAGAGGAGGAGAGGGGGCGGATCGGGCGAGCGGGGGCAGCGCCAAGAGGCCAGGGGCATGCGGGGGCGGGAGGCACGATGGGGAGGCAGGGGAGGCCGCGGCTCCCTTTCCTTCTACTGTTGGCGCCTCTCCGTCCCCGCCCCCCCGGCAGGCTGGCAGGGGGATGGGGAGCGTGCGCCCGTGGAAAAGGGTGTGCGGGGGTATTTTGGGGCACGCGCATGCTCACGCGCGCAGCTTACGGGGAACGGTGTCTTCTTCCCCACTTTCCTCCCTCACTTCCTTTTGCTTTCAGAGGGAGAGGGAAAACCAAATAAAAACAGGAAGGAGGCAAGGACAGAAAATGGTGCATGGCTGCAAAACAGGAGAAGGGCATTTTTCAGCTACTTTCTGGGACTGAAAAGTTGAGGGGACCCAAGCAGAGGCGGGTTCTAACTTGCCACTGGTTCGCTTCCTCGAGATGGTGACGGCATACACAGTGCTGGAAACTGGGCTTCTCCACATGCTCAGAAGAAAATAAAAATAAAAAATAAAACGAGGGCTGTGCCCATGGACCGACACTGACCAATCCGGTTCATTAACATCATCATGACATCACCAGTGGGTCGCTATCGGTTTGGGTGAACCGGTCCAAGCTAGGAGGGACCCATCCCTGCTCTGGACTCACAACTGCTGCTGGAGGAGCAGTTGTTTATCTGTGGCTAGCTGGCTTGGCACAGAGTCACCTCCTCCCATTTGTTCATGGTCCCTCACTACTTGGTCCCTTCATAATTGCACTCATGTAATGGGCTGTATATCGAGTCTTCCTTTGGCTATCATGCTGCATGGACTTTTGGGTTTTTTCTCAGGTTTAAAATAAGGTCGTCACTTTTCAAACCATGAATAGCACAGAGCCAGGATACTTGCAAGGCCTCTCTCTGTCTGAGACAGATAAGAATGGGTGTCTCCGGGTCCCCTCGCTTAGACATCACCCAGTGAGACCATAGCTGCCCCTGCCAAGTGGTAAGAGGATTTTCTATGACATTCAGCATCCCCCCTTCATCCCCTTATTGGGTGAAATGGACTCGTCAAACAGTTGGTTCTTCCTCTAACGTATAGGGTAAGTTGAGACTAGAATTCAGAAGGTGTGGAGGGAGAATGATTTTGTTGGTATGATACGCTGCACGGTTTGTGATTACTATCATTTTGTTGGCTTTTATATTTTATTCTTAAGCACTGACCCGCCCAGGAATGTTGGGCATAAGATGGGTGTCCACATTAGTCTCCTAAATAAAAAGAAGGGATTACTATGGTGTGATCTGCTGCCCAAGAACAAAATCAAGCCGATCCCAATGAATGAGGAATTTGCATTCAGCTGACTAGGAAGGGAACGGGGAATAAATCTCTTTGATTGAAACAGTTTGAGTGTAACAGAAGATGGAGGCAGTTGGGAACTTCTGGGACCTCACATCATTCAGGCAATCCAACCCTGATGTGACCTGAGTTAGATCCTCCAGAGAGATTTTCCCTCAACAATGTGGCTGTTGGGAGGAACTATGCAGATTCCCTCCTACTTGGCATGATCACCTCAGTTGTGGGCTTTTCCCTTGGGAGCAAAGAAAAAAGAAGTTGGAGGACAACACACAGTAAGGACTGAAGTCTCACTTTCTGGCATTGCCATTTTGCCAGCTATGAACAAGCTGGAAGAACAGAAATTATCAGGGCAAAGCAAAGGAATGATTACCCAGAGGGAGAGACCTTTTTGTGGTGTTCTTAGAAAAGACTAGTATGGAGGCGTTTTTAAAAATAATAAATGATAAACTATTAAAACCTGTTTGAATATTTTTCACTTTCAACTCCTTGTCATCTTCCTGGCTCAGGAAACAGATCTCCACTCCACATTCTCAAATTCATCTCTGCATCACTAGGAATAGGATGGGCAGGAACTGCTACAAAACCCTCCAGTCCAGCACCTGAATTTCCAGGGTTTTTTCCTGAGTTTAGTCATTGATGTCAATGATGGTAGAGGTGGCTGCTATGTTCCCAGGACCCCTTCTGCTAGCACAACTCTCTGAAGTGGTGATGTTATAGACCAAAATATTTGATTCCTTACCTCTGGTTGTTGGTCTTGATGCTTGTCTAGAATTTCCCACAAAGCCCAAACAGAATGATTGGAATGGCTGGGAGGTTCCCACCTCTGACAGAGTGCACTATTTTATGGTGCTGAAAAGTTGCCCCAAGAAATCTCTTTGGATTTGCGCAGGGGAAAGTTCTTTCTTAAGATCAGGTATGGGGTTACGGAGGCTCGCAGCTGGCAACTGACTGCGCGTTAGTCACAAAATAAATAAATAAATAAAATAAAATAAATCCAATTGAGAGAAAAAACCTCGGACAAGAAACTTGAAAACAACTTTTTCTCCTTGGTGAGACAACCTAGATTCAATTCAGGATGACCCTTTTATTGAAAGCAGACACAGAAATGCAGGCTTCTACGATGCTACATTTCACATGGGTCTGTTACACCAATTCAAATTCATAACGTATTAAGCGTACAAAATATAACCAATAAAAATCACACAACCTGGGCTACATTTCAAAGTGCTGATTCATGAGAAAAAGAAAGCGAGAGCGAGAGAAAGGTCCCATCAGCCCACCTAGTGATATACAGTAATACCCCGGTTATTGCGTCCCCGACCATTGCGAACAGGGTAATTTGCAATTTTTCAACCCGGAAGTCAAAACACCATCTGCGCATGTGTGCCCTTTTTTTCTATGGGCACAGAAGCGTAGATGGCGCCCGGCAGATCAGCTGCTGGGCGGCTTCCCTGGGTCTTCCCCCTCTTGCTGGCGGGAGGGCGAGCAGTGGGCATCAGAAAGGAGTTTCCCCACCGCCCACGCAAACTCCTCACTGCCGCCCGCCCTTCACCCGCCCACGCCGTTCATTCTCGCCGCTTTCGAGCTGAGTCCTGAAGCGAATTCGCTCCAGGACTCAGCTCGAAAGCGGCGACAGCCAGCGCGGAGAAGCCGTTTGCTGGCGCTGGCTGTCGGCACTTTTGAGCTGAGTCCTGGAGCGAATTCGCTCCAGGACTCAGCTCGAAAGCGGCGAGAGCCAGCGCCAGCGAACGGCTTGTCCGCCGCCTGCCTGCCCGCTAGCGAGGAGCCGAAGATTGGGGGCGGCGCGGCTGTTTTAAAATGTCGCCGCCGGCATGGGGGGCTTGCCAGCACTACCCGGACCCCCAACCCGGGTTTGGGGGGCTGCTAGGAAGCCCCCCATGCCGGCGGCGACGTTTTAAAACAGCCGCGCCGCCCCCAATCTTCGGCTCCTCGCTAGCGCTGCGGGAGTAAAAACACCATCTGCACATGCGCAGATGGTGTTTTTACTTCCGCAGCGCTACTTCGCGAAAACCCGCTCGTTGCGGGGGGTCCTGGAACGGAACCCTCGCAACGAGCGGGGGATCACTGTATAACGTTTGCACTTTTCTTAGGCTAGCAGCAAAGAAGGCAAGACAAGAGTGCTGGGAAGGAGAATGTTGCTAGAGAAACTGGGTCATCATACGTGTCATGCTCAAGGTCTATGCTTTTTGCACGCACATTCCAAGACACTAGGTCCCGCGTTCCCACAATCAGGAATTCCTTTGACCTGCTTGAGCTCTTTTCCCCATGCAGGTAGGTAGGAAAATTTCAATTGTGGGATGAAATCCTGTCAGCTTTTAAATGGATCCTACTGATCTTTTTAGAAAAACCTTTGATGAAATGTTGTTTTGAGGGGTGGGATCAGATAGGATGCAGTTGTCCTTCTTCCTACATAAGGTAACTGGCATCCTGCCAAACACATTCCTTGCTATAGTTAAAGTTAATTTGACTTTCCTTTGAAAAAAAGGGGAAATTTTTCCAGATTTATCCTGATCTGAAAATGCCCAGCATAATCGCCAGCACATTTTTGGGGCCCTGCCCATCTGCTCTGTGCACAGGATTAATTGCCATTGTTTTGGGGTAGGACTAACTTTTCTTCCAGGGTCTCTGGTGGAGAAGGGATGTCCCAACTGCGTGAGATCTAGCCCCACCTGGCTGGCTCTTTAAGACCAAGAAAGCGGCCCTCTTGCAGGTCTAAATTGGGGTCCCCAACGAGATGAATTCTGTTTAGCTCAGGGGTTGGAGAGAATCCGCCCAATGGAACAAGGCAGAAATGGACCTTTTGGGGGCCTTTTGGTAAGAATCTGCCTTCAAACTACTGAGTGCCACAAGATCCATCCAGGATGTGCCTTTGACTAGATTGACACAGCCACCTCACCTTCCAGCTGATAGGCCATCAGAAGTCGGGGCAGAGCCGAACTCAAACTTGGTATCTCTGAATCCCACTCACTTTCACGAGGGATCCCTCAACCTCTCACTCCTGGTTTCCACCAGAGAGCTCCTAGCAGCATTGCCAGCAGTGTCTTTCCTACAGAGAAATCATCCAGGCCACTGATTGTCCATGGGGAAGACCGGGGCACCCCCATACTTGCTTGGCATGCTGGGAAGATATCTTAAAGACAAGATTCCATTCTGAGCACCCAATTTTTCCCAAAATCACTGGATCAAGTGGAAAAGAAGCCTTAAAGGAGGGCTCTTTAAACTTAGCAACTTTAAGACTGGACTCCCCCTGGACGTTGCGCACAGGAATTGTCATGACTTTCAGCCGGTCCTGGGGCTGCTATTGATGCGCAGTGGCAACCCATCCCTGAGTACAGGGTCTCCAACCTTGGCAACTTTTAAGACTTGTGGACTTCAACTCCTAGAACTCCTCAGTCAATTTCAACTCTGGGAGTTGAAGTCCGCAAGTCTTAAAGTTGCCAAGGTTGGAAACTTCTGGTCTAGTATAGCTGTTGGAGGTTAGGCTAACTCTAATGTTCCCCTCCCATTCTCTGTCTTTGTCTCTTTCTTTCTCTCTCTCTCTCTCTCACACACACACACACACACACAAAATCACAAATTGTACAGTAGAATTTTAATAACTAATAAATCTAACTGGCGAGCATAGTTATGTCCTTCTTCAACATCTGCAGGAATCCCAAAGTTTCTCTTCCTAGCTAGTACTTCAGTGGGAAGGAGATAGATGCAGTGATGGACTACCAAAATTTTTACTACCACACTGTGGTCGTGGCTTATGCATTTTGTTTCAACATCTTTCAGTGCAAATTGGGTATTCTGGGGGTGGAGTTCCATTTTTGCTACCCCACTGCCTCCCATCCCACGTCCGGGCAGTAGCCCACCCCTGATTATCTACTACATAAAGTGTATGTACACACACGCACACACAGCTCTTCTAAAATTATACCCATTCAACCTCATTTATTGCGACAGGAAAAACATACCCAGAGCCCAGAAGGGGGGAAAAAAAGGGGAAAAAAATCAAAATTTTGCTACTGGTACTGAGTACCTGTCCATACCCGTAGGAGCCCATCACTGGAGATAGGTGAACGTTATTACAGGTAATCCTCAACTTGTTACAGTTTGTTTAGTGATCCTATGGAAAGCTAGCACACAACCCTGTCTTAGAAGAATGAAATATTTGGAGAAATATTTAAAAGGTAGAATATTATATTTCCCTAAAGGAGAAACATGCTCTTGGAAAACAGCCCCCACCTTTCTTAATAGCCCCAGCAGGACTGGACCAGCCTATCTACAAGACAAAAGACCTTCAGCCTCAGTGATGCGATTAGCCCTCACGAAAGATCTAAATGAGGGCAAAATCATTCAGCCGCAATAGGACAAGCCCCTTCATTTCATTAGCAAGCTTCAACCATGCCTGAGACTCAGATAACTTACAAAGTTAACTATGACTGCTGCATAACCTGGGAGTCTGACAAGCCAACAGAATACATTTCTTGCACGGGAACAGGAAGCTTAAGGGCAAGGCCCAAGAGAGGGTATAAATACCTCAATCTCTCTCCTCCATATGTTGCCCAGGACCTCAAACCCATGTGGTCCTGTTCACCAATAAACCATCTTTACAATCAGCCTTAAAAAAGGCATTACATAATTTATCGTACGTTTGCTTATTTTGACTGTACATGTCTTGAAGTACAGAACAACACAAACTGAGAGAACATAACCCTAATCCTCGCCCAAGTCAGTTCTTTCTTAGTATGTGTTTGCGGCCTGTAACAACAGCGGTTAAGTTCTCTCTTAATATTTAAACAATATAGTGACAGTCTATCTATCTTTTATGCATGTTCAGAAAAAGAGAGATTTCCCTCAAGCAAGCGGGCATGTATATCGCCTCGCCTGAATTTCCTCCTGATTTGTTGAGAGGTTCAAAACAAAATCAGGGGCAAATGTAGTTTTTTTAGTTGTAACTGAATTTGAATTATTTGGATTTCGATATACTGTATATTGCCTTTTTTATATGTTGTAAACTGCTCTGAGTCCTCAGAGAGGGGCGGCATATAAATCCAATAAACTTAAACTTAAATTGCTATTACCGTCAGCTGCTACTGGTGTGCTGCGTATGCAGCTTTCGTTGTCTTGTGTATGTGTTATGTGTGCATGTCCCCAGCATGTTTTTGCTTCTGTACATGCACAGAAAGCAAAAATGCGGTGAATTCTTGTGAGGAGACACTCTGAGTCTCCGGAGAGACGGCATACAAATCTAAATAATAATAATGATGATGATGATGATGATGATGATGATGATGATGATGATGTCTGAGGGAGGGAAAAACACCTTCCCCTCTGGAGGCCGGAAATGGCCTGTTTCACAAATTCTGGTGGGCCCAATAAGCTCTTGTTTCACTCCCCAGGCTCCAAAGGCTTCCCTGGAACCGGGGAAGGGTAAAAATGCCTCCCCATCCCCCAGGAGGCTCTCTGGAAGCCAAAAACACCCTCCCAAAGCCTCTGTGTGAGCCAAAAATCAGCTGGCCAGCATACACCTGCATGTTGGAGCTCACATGCCAGCAAATATGGCTCCGCATGCCACTTGTGACACCCATGTCATAGGTTCGCCATCAATGCCTTAGACTGTCTACAGTCGACCTCACCGCATTCCTTAGAGATCTATAAGGGGGCGTGCATAAGCACACCATCGTGCCTACCATCCTTGTCTTACTGTCCTATTGTCCAAATTTACCTGTACCTACTTTGCTTTCGTTTATATTTATACCAATACCTGCTATCTTGTATGTATAGACAAATAAATAAATAAACATCTGGAAGACAGCAGTTCGGGAAATGCTGGGCTTGATAGTGATTGTAAATCTTGGGGATCTCTTTTGCACTAAACTGATGCACAATTGCGATGTGCACACACCTGTTCCACTGTCCTTTCACAGAATAATAATAATAATAATAATAATAATAATAATAATAATAATAATAATAATAATAATAATTATTATTATTAATTCATTTATTTATAATGCCCTTTTAACAAGGGGAATGACAGCAAGCCATATACAACTAACAAGGACAGGCAGTAGGCAATACACACACTTAGCTGAAACACAACTAATAAAACCACAAAACTTATTAAAAACATTCCCAACCTCTCCAATTTCTTCCCCTCTTGCTGATCCCCAGAACAAGGCTGTTTCAATCTGTTGAATCAAAGAGGAATGTCTTTAGTGCCGTGGTGAGTGAGGCTACTCAGGGGCTTCTCAGCTCAGGATATTTTATCTCCCAGTATTACTGGCAGGAAAACATTTCTCTCCCCCTCCCCCAAGACTAGATCTACCATATTTGGGCTGTAAAAGGTTTAATTTAATTTAATTTAATTTAATTTATTTATAAGCCGCCCAACTCCTTCAGGACTCTGGGAAGTGTACAGCAATTTAAAACAATATAATAACAATTTAAAACCCCAAGAAAATAAATCATTCATCCTTTTAGCCGGAGCTAGATGGTATAACTCATTGGCCACAGGCCTGCAGGCAAAGCCAAGTTTTCACAGCCTTCAGGAAAGCCAGGAAGGTAGGAAGAGTGCGGATCACAGGGGTCAATTGATTCCAGAGAGTGGTCACTAGATGGCAGCAAAGAGACCTTTTAGTATCTTGCCTATTTTGTGGGTCTATAAAAAAAAGAAAGCTTATTGAATGATCAGGAGAACATTAAGGAAAAGTGGTTGAAGTCTTGATGGCTAACTTCATTATTTTTATTTAATATTTAGGTAAGGATTATTTTGCCTTTACGTCTGCAACAAAATAAGCAGCAAAGCTAAGAGAACTGAACCATATCTGACTGCAGAAATCTAGATTGACTACTAGATGATAGCAGAGAAATGTGAAAAGATTATTTTGTCCTGCCATGTGGATGTTTGCAGACCAGCTTACCTAATCTTAAACAAAGTAAGGGTGGGAATGATTTTGCTCCCTGTAAAAAAGACTGCTCTTCGCTGATTTAAGAGATTTTGGTAACTAGATTGAGAACAGTTGTGATTTTAAAACTGGTTCATGGGATTTGGACGGTGACAGTAGTGGATGTGAAGAAGTCAGAAGTGTCCATACACATAGTGAAGGCAGAACAAGAAACTGCCCTGAAGATCACAAACCTCTCTTGCTGTGCCTTCAACAAACTTGATTGCATGGATATATTGGCTGCAAAAATCACAAGAGTTACAGAAACCCCAAGATGTTTGCCACTACCAAATAGTCCTCTGGATATTTGCAACCTAAATATGCTTCTTGAAGCATAGGATGTGCTTATTAGGCAAAAGGAAGGAAGATGCCAGCCAGAAAAGACTGTCCCATTACAAAAGACATTTTGATGCTATGTGGTTCAAAAGCTCCAGAATCTGTCAGACAAGTCCTAGCCCTTAACTTCTCAAACTTGGAAAGCTGCTTCACAATGGGGATTAGCCAGCTTGTTTCATTTCCCCCAGTTTTTAAATGCACCCCATGCCATCTCATCCCATCGGATTACCATCTGGCAGGTTTTATCTGTGGAAGCCCTATGTGTAGCGATCATCTATCTATGTATCTACACTATGTTGTCATTATAGGTAGTACTTTCCACATGTAAATGTCATCTGAATCTCTTCAGTTGTATCCAAGATTCGTCAGGTTTTATTACACAGTGATTAGATTAGATTTAATGGATTTATATGCCGCCCCTCTCCGCAAACTCGGGGCGGCTCACAACAATAATGAAAAACAGTACATAATAAAAATCCAATGCCCACCAATCTAATTACAATTTAAAATTAGTAATTTCCTAAAACAATCCCAATATATATATAAAAAACAGGCACACAGTCAATCAATCAACAACACAACATAGGCAAGGGGGAGGTGTTTTAGTTCCCCCATGCCTGACGGCAGAGGTGGGTCTTAAGGAGTTTACGAAAGGCAGGGAGGGTGGGGGCAATCCTAATCTCGGGGGGAGCTGGTTCCAGAGGGTCAGGGCCCCCACAGAGAAGGCTCTTCCCCTGGGTCCCGCCAGACGACATTGTTTAGTCGATGGGACCCGAAGAAGGCCGACTCTGTGGGACCTAACCGGTCGCTGGGATTCGTGCGGCAGGAGGCGGTCCCGAAGATATTCTGGTCCGGTGCCATGAAGGGCTTTATAGGTCATAACCAACACTTTGAATTGTGACCGGAAACTGATCTGCAACCAATGCAGACTGCAGAGTGTTGGAGTAATATGGGCATACTTAGAGAAGCCCATAATTGCTCTCGCAGCTGCATTCTGCACGATCTGAAGTTTCCGAACACTTTTCAAAGGTAGCCCCATGTAGAGAGCGTTACAGTAGTTGAGCCTCGAGGTGATGAGGGCATGAGTGACTGTGAGCAATGACTCCCGGTCCAAATAGGGCCGCAACTGGCGCACCAGGCAAAGCTGTGCAAACGTCCCCCTCGCCACAGCTGAAAGGTGTTTCTCTAATGTGAGCTGTTGATCGAGGAGGACACCCAAGTTGCGGACCCTCTCTGAGGGGGTCAATAATCCCCCCCCCAGGGTAATGGACGGACAGATAGAATTGTCCTTGGGAGGCAAAACCCACAGCCACTCCGTCTTGTCTGGGTTGAGTTTGAGTTTGTTGACACCCATCCAGGCCCCAACAGCCTCCAGGCACCGGCACATCACTTCCACTGCTTCGTTGACTGGACATGGGGTGGAGATGTACAACTGGGTATCATCGGCATATTGATGATACCTCACCCCATGCCCTTGGATGATCTCACCCAGCAGTTTCATGTAGATATTAAATAGCAGGGGGGAGAGGACCGACCCCTGAGGCACCCCACAAGGGAGAAACCTCGGGGTCGACCTCTGATCCCCCACTAACACAGACTGCGACCGACCGGAGAGGTAGGAGGAGAACCACTGAAGAACAGTGCCTCCCACTCCCAACCCCTCCAGCTGGCGCAGAAGGATACCATGGTCGATGGTATCGAAAGCCGCTGAGAGGTCAAGGAGCACCAGGACAGAGGACAGGCCCCTGTCCCGGGCCCACCAGAGATCATCCATCAACGCGACCAAAGCAGTTTCCGTGCTGTAGCCGGGCCTGAATCCAGACTGTTGAGGACCTAGATAATCGGCTTCTTCCAAGGACCGCTGGAGTTGAAGTGCCACCACCTTCTCAACAACCTTCCCCATGAAGGGAAGGTTGGAGACTGGACGGTAGTTATTAAGCACGGCTGGGTCCAGGGAAGGCTTCTTGAGAAGGGGGCGCACGAGTGCCTCCTTATAAAGGGGCGGAAAGGACCCCCTCCCCAAGGAGGCGTTGACAATCTCCTGGACCCAGCTCCATGTCACCCCTCGGCTGGCCGAAACCAGCCAAGAAGGACACGGATCCAGTAAACAGGTGGCGGAACTCACAGCTCCAATGGCCTTGTCCACTTCATCAGGTGTCACCAAGTCAAACTCCTCCCAGACAGATGGACAAAGACGTTTAGCCCCAGTCACCTCGAATGACTCATTGTCAGTCGACTCTGTTTTACAATTGGAGTCGAGGTCCGCTCGGATCCGAGCGATTTTATCAGCGAAAAACATGTTAAAATCCTCAGCACTACTCTGCAAGGGCTCTCCAACTCCCCTCTGATTAAGAAGGGAGCAGGTTACCCTAAACAGAGCGGCCGGGCGGGATTCCGCTGATGCAATCAAGGCGGCATGGTACGCGCATCTTGCCGCCTTGAGCGCCACTTTGTAAGTCTTAATATGAGCTCTTACAAGTGTTCGATCGGATTCGGACTTACTCTTCCTCCATCGCAACTATAGGACAGGAAATGGCAAGAGACAGGTTGAATAGTAGAACTATCAATCACTAGCCAGTATGGTTGAAGAGGACAATTCTTAGGTTGTAAGATCCAGTATAATTCAACTTTATCCAGAATGGAAAGTTTCGGGATAGATAATGGTGGTATTATAGTCGCAACAATTTCCATAGGCAATTTCAACATGAGGTAAATATAGCAATGGTCTTTACTAGACTGAAGAAATGTGTTCAAATTGGATTGTACACTTTACTCTTGCACAGGGTCTTTTTGCTCTTTTTTATGTATTAAACAGAAATTTTGTTGCTAAAAAGCAACAAAAGAGAAATTAATTAGAGGTGGATATTGCCTGAAATAACTGAAGATAGTAGTTTGTGGCTCAGAAATGTTAATTCTAGCCTTCCCTGTTACCAACTTTATTAGGTAAACCTTTAAGGGGAGGCTACTTTTAACATTTAAGTTCTGAGCTTCAATATTCCATGGTTGGATTTGACAAGACTTTCACTCAGTTTAATTTGAATTGGGGAAAATACACCTCAATTTTATTTGTATTACTTTCTCATAAAACCATCACACAATGTGACATATCAATTCACTACTGCTAATTACTTAAGGTAGGACATAGATAATTGATAAAAAGACTTTTAAGTAAAGCAGAAGAAAATATAGTCTGCAACTTTATATTCTCCTTCCTTTGGGAGTTGTCTAGGCCAGTGATTTTCAACCTTTTTTTGAGCTGCGGCACATTTTTTACATCTACAAAATCCTGGGGCACACCACCAACCAAAATGACACTCTAACACAGTACATATTATACATATAGTTAATAATATACACCATCAGGATAGACATAACCATCTGAAGCTGAGGATTCATCTAGTGGTGGCAACATTTACCTCCAGTCCTGACCAGGATTAGAAATCGGGACCATGGGGAGGAGTAGCAGCTTCAACTACTCGCCATGGCCACACAATGACAAGTTCGCGGCAGCCCAAGTGGTGACCTTCCTGGGTGTAGATGAGAGGCGGCCTGCTATTGGTTCATCACTAATGATCGGGATGAATCCTAGAAGGTGATTGGTCAATGAGTGTTCCCTGTGCTTCCACTCTTCCTGTCGCTGATAGCTGGCGGGATTGTGAGGGGAATGTTTATGCTCGGATGGAGGCGGCTGGCCGGATAAATGGCCTACATGGGCTGTATCCGGCATGCGGGCTGTAGTTTGGGGACTCATGTTTAATTTCCCCACGGCACACCTGACCATGTTTCATGCATACTGGTTGAAAAACACTGGTCTAGGCCACTACTCACTCACTCTCTCTCTCTCTCTCTCTCTCTCTCTCTCTCTCTCTCATACACACATACCACACACACACACACACACATCATTTTTTAAATTACACAAAGATATTACTGGATAAAGAAATATTTATTTCTAGTGTTAATATTATGTACCATTCAATATAATATTCAGATGTACATTCAAAATAATATATTATTTTCTACAGTATCGATTTACAAATGAGAACAGCGAGCATGTTTCATACTTTCCAAAAGTTTGTACACAGTACATTATAATATATTGTTTTGCCTTCTGCCAACAGTTTGTGCTGTAATTATTGCTTCTGCATCTGAAAATTTCAGTCTAAAAATAGAATTTATTTTTCAGATTTGCTTTTCAATATCACATGACAAATTAGACATCCATAAAAATCAAGTTTCATTTCAAGATTTTTTTACAATTATTTAACAGTTCTAAGACAGAAAGTTAAAAACTATAATTAAGCATATTTCATGTTATGCCCATTCTTGCTCTACTGCAAGCAGATAGCATTTACTTAATATAAAGATTTGAGAAACACATTGCACTGATGATACATTTATTATATACTATAATAAAATATTCAGTTCTCTATTACTGAATGATCTCTTTTTATCTAAGAATAGACCAAAGAATTCAAATGTGTCAATCCAATTATTTCCATCTACTGTAATTGGAAGAGCATCAAATAAAGTCAGTACTGAACTTTAATGACTGATGTGGTAGAAAACCTGTGGATCACAGGTGGTCTCCACTTTGTTTTTTCCCTCTAAGCCCTGGAGCTCTCTAAAATTACTATGCTAAATCAAGAAGTGAACCACTGAATGACAGCCCTAAAAGTTTCCAGGGGAGGCATGAGAAGCAATAATTAAAAGAGTATGTTTGTCTTCAATAGTTTGATGTCATTTTTACTTTTTTGAAAAAAAAAACCTTCAGAAAGCTTCTTGAAAGGATGAAAACCCAAGCTTGGTCCCTCTAGTAACAACCTCTCCTGTGGCCTTTGCCAAAACTAGGACAGCATATTAAAGACAAGACAATAGCCATTAAAATTGGCTGTAATTGGATTAAAACATTATTTAATCACATTGGTTAATCAAAAGGAGGACACCTGCCTATAAAGATAGAAACCCAGACATTTCCTGCTTTGTTGCCTGTGGTCTGTTAGGAAATTTGTGGTCTAGAGCAGCGTTTCCCAACCGGTGTGCCGCGGCACACCGGTGTGCCGCAAGACATGGCCAGGTGTGCCGCTAAGCTCCAGCTGGGCGGGGCGCTGCCGGTACTTCCGTCCTGGGGCTCCCGCTCGCAGCTGTCCCCCGCCTCCTGCTCGATGCCGCGGTTTTCGGCGCTCTCCTGCTGGGCGCCAAAGAAGGAAGGCAGGAAGAAGGAGAGCTTTATTCTTCGCGCCTTTTCCCCGCCTTCCTTCTTTGGGACCCAGCAGGAGAGCGCCGAAAACCGCGGCATCGAGCAGGAGCCGGTTGACAGCTGCGAGCGGGAGCCCCAAGACGGAAGTACCGGCAGCGCCCCGCCCAGCTGGAGCTTCTCCTGCGTCGACGGCAAGTTTCCTTTGTGGCCCGGCGGGAGGGCACTGGCGATGGGAGCGGGGGGCGGGGGCGGCCGCAGTGGCCGCAGGCAGTCGTGGGGAGATGGCGGCGGCGAGAGGGAGCGCTCTCTCTCTCTCTCTCAGCTGACTGCAAGCGGGAGCCCTGACGGTGGCGGTTGGACGTGCTGCTAGACGTCGTACATGCTGGCGCTGCGGGCCTGGCATATACGGTGTCCAGCAGCACGTCCAGCTGCCGCCGTCAGGGCTCCCGCTTGCAGTCAGCTGAGAGAGAGAGAGAGAAAGAAAGAGAGACATATAAGAGAGGCAGAGAGAGAGAGAAAGAGAGACATAGCAAGAGAGGCAGAGAAAGAGACAGAGCAAGAAAGAGAGGCAGAGAAAGAGAGAGAGAGAAAGAGAGACATAGCAAGAGAGGCAGAGAGAGAGAGACAGAGCAAGAAAGAGAGGCAGAGAAAGAGAGACATAGCAAGAGAGGCAGAGAGAGAGAAAAAGAAAGAGAGACATAGCAAGAGAAAAAGAGAGACTTAGCAAGAGAGGCACAGAGAGAGAGAGAAAGAGAAAGAAAGAGAGACATAGCAAGAGAGACAGAGAGAGAGAAAGAGAGAAAGAGAAAGAGAGATAGCAAGAGAGGCAAAGAGAAAGAAAGAGACATATAGCAAGACAGTGAAAGAGAGAGAGAGAGCAAGAGAGAGAGAAAAGCAAGAAAGAGATAGCAAGAGAGACAGAGAGAGAGAGAGAGCAAAGGAGAGAGAAAGACATAGAGGAAGGGAAGGAGGGAGAGAGAAAGAGAGCAAAAAAGAGAGAAAGAAAGAAAGAGGGATGGAGAGAGAGAAAGAAGGGAAGGAAGGAAAAGAGAAAGAGGGAGAAATAGAGCGAAAGGGAGGAAGAGAGAGGGTTTTTTTGTCCAAACTTTTCTTTAGCCCTCCCCCCGCCCCGCCCCCCCCTTTCAGTGTTCCCCGGGATTTTGAAAATATGAATAATGTGCCGCGGCTCAAAAAAGGTTGGGAAACACTGGTCTAGAGCACAGCCACTAAATGCCAAAACCCAGCACTGTCTAACAAATACTTATTGTGAAAGTCTATGAGGGAAACGATTTCTTAGGAGCAAATACTGCAAGTTTCTTCTTTCCTCTAAGTAATTTTAAACAGAGATTAAACCAGGATAAAGCTTAGGTTTTAACGCTATGATCTAGGGCAGGTGTGTCAAACTCACGGTCCGTGGGCCAGATACGTCACACGCTGACCACGTCCACCCATGGTTTAGTGAAGGGGAGAAAAGTTGTGATACATCACGTGACGATGTGTCATTGTGAGTTTGACATCCCTGATCTAGGACGACTATAGGATTTCCGCTCTAATGCAAACTCTTCAAGATCCAGTCAGATTCTGATGTCAATGAACCTTGACTTCAGAAAGAACCAGAAGAGGGCTGGCTCATGGAAGGGCCATGGATCCAATGCTGTGTTGATTCACTAACATTTTCACTATTAACATTAACTTGTAATGTATCTATACAGGCAGTCATCAACTTACAACAGTTCACTTAGTGACTGTTTGAAATTGAAAAAAGTGACTTATTTTCACACTTAAAACCACTGTAGCATCCCCATGGATCACATAGCATCAAAGATCACGTGATCCTCTTTTGCGAACTTCTGACAAGCAAAGTCAACAGGGAAACCAGATTCCACTTAACAAGTGTGCTGCCAATTTAACAGCTGCAGAGATTCACTTAAGAAATGCTACTAGCTAACTTTTAAAACATGTCTGTGCATTTCTTAAAAGAGAAATATATTAAGTTAAGAATGTTTTTCTGGTACAAAGTATCCAGGGCATCAATAGTGGTTAAGGCACCAGGCTAGAAACCAGGGGCCTGTGAATTTTAGTCTTGCCTTAGACATGAAAGCAATGGATAAGAGACTGTTTAACTTCCAAAAAAGGAAGTTTTTCATAAAATAATTAGAATAAATAACAAAGCCAACCATCTTTATGTTGGCTGAAGAACTAACAGATTCACAAATTCAACAGATTTGACAAACAATAAACAATTGGGACTCAAAAGTCCTTTAGTGATGTCTCAAATCACAGAGAGAAGATACTGAAACCATTTGCTCTCTTTTACTGTTAAGGTAATTTAGATACCTATAAAAAACAGAGAAAATCTTGTATGATTACCGTATTTTTGGAGTATAATATGCATATTTTTCCACCCTAAAGGAGGCTGAAAATTTGGGTGCATCTTATGCTCCGAATGTAGCTTTTTCCGAAGGTTTTTTTTCAGCCCTAACAAGATGCTAATTATCTTCCCAGGTCTGACCTTGCTGGCTTTTTCATTGTTACTTTCTCTGAATAATGTTTTTTCCAGCCCTAAGTCTTTGCAGGCTTTTTTTCACTGCTCTACTTGCTCCAAATAAGTTTCTTTCCAGCACTAACGAGGCACTAATAATGTTCCGAGCTCTGACCGGCTGGCAGGTTCTTTCATTGTTACTCTTTCCCAATAAGGTTTTTTTAAGCCCCAACCAGGGGATAAAATAATGTGTGAAACCGACCAGATTAAGGACACTAGCCAGATGAATATCTGGCAGGCAGATTTCCCTCCCTTATTTTCCTCTCCAAAAACTAAGGTACATCTTATACTCCGAAAAATACAGTAATTTACGTAGAGAGTTATTCATACATTGTGCCTGTAACATAACATAGTAACAGTAATGATAGTACATCATAATATGTTTTTCATAAAAAGTTTAAGCTGTGCATTAAATGGTAATTAGGACTCAGAATTAACATAATTACCAGCACATATTTTTGAAACATAAATGTTTCAAAAAAAATTATGACAATTTTGTGCCTCTTATATTTGAATTTCCTCTTTGATGATTTCTTACTGAATCTGTGATGATTGTCCAGCTCCAGAATCTCCAACTACTTTCAGCAATTTTCCCCAATGTTTTTATTAAGACCTAAAGAAGGGAAAAAGGTACAGAGATGTTATCCAGCTGCACAAAAATATAATAAAGAAATCAAAATGGTCCCATTTTATAAATCAAACAAGATCTATTGATCTAAAGAAAATAATTTTAATAAAAATAAGTCACCCTGAATAAGAAGTGCAAGGTTAGAAATCGTATTGTTATAAAAAAATCCAAAGAATTAGTGGGGATAATCACAATTGCTCACTTTAGAAAAGTATAACTAATACCAAAGTTATCTTATGCACCATTATTTAAAAGGTTCACTGATATCTTCATTCCTCAACCCTCAGAAAGTTTAAAATAAATCAGTAATTGCTTTCACTTTTAACAATTTGCAATTCTGAAAAACGGGTATCCATCCATCCATCCATCTATCTATCTATGACATTGGGGGTCATGGGAATCCAGAGCAGCTTTCAAACCAGTGTAGGGTCACTAGGCTTATGAGGAAGTGCCTACAGTTTCACTAGATTCAAGACTGATGTTCTGTTAACCTGCTTTCTGTTCTCTTAGCTGCCAACTTAATTTAATATTGAAGGAACCAAGCTGTCAGATGATGCAACTGTCACCCAGGCCTTTAGTCACCAACCTTTTACAACAACAGAAAATATTTATAGGACTCTCCTCTTCGAATCTGTATGTTCCAGAGTTTGGCAGGTCTTTGCACTGGGCTATGAATGAATGAAGTTCTGTCTCTGGAAAGCCTTCAGGCTGGTAATGCTAAAAAAAAAAAAAGAGTTGTTATGTAGAACAACTCCAGTGGATATTATATGGCTATTAAATACACAATTTTTAAAGAGGGGTGAGGAAAAAAAGGAAAGGTCAGGTTTCTCCTGGTGAGTTAGAAGCCATTAAATAAGTAGAAAAGTGAGGTTCTTGCACCCTATTTCTCATCCACTTTCCCCCAAGTTTCCACATGAGATTGGGAAATTAGGGTGGACTTGTAATCTGCATTTTATTGGTCTTTAAACACTGGTAGAAATGACAGGGGAACACAACTTTGAGCCTCAGGATTCCAGGCAGACTCTAGTAGCCTTGGAGGAAATATTCAGATGTCTTCCAAATGATGCTGCCAAATTATAATTTTTCATATGAGAGAAGAGGAAAATTCTGAAATCAAAGAGCAAAGCCATCTTCTCTGGACCCTTGTGATTTACATGGATACATCCATTCAGTTTTATTGCCCAGGAATGGTAAGAAAGTGATGTGATTCTGCCATCTTCCAGGATTGGTTTTCAACCTCCCACAGCACTAGATTTTTTTCAACTTCCAATATGAAAGCTAACCAGAGCCAAATCTGCTTTGTCAAATCGTACGTTAGCTACCTGAAGATGCTGATGGCTGCTAAGGCAATAATTAAATAATAGAGAGGGAGCAAGGCCTTTGAAATATGGTGCTGGAGAAGACTTCTGCGAGTCCCTTGGACTGCAAGGCGATTAAATCGGTCAGTCCTAGATATCAACCCTGACTGCCCTTTAAAAGGCCAGATGCTGCAGATAAAACTCAAATACTTTAGCCACCTAATGAGAAGGAAGGACTCACTGGAGAAGAACCTAATGCTGGCAGAGATTGAGGGCAAAGGAATAAGGGGATGATAGAGCAGTGTTTCCCAACCTTTTTTGAGCCGCGGCACATTATTCATATTTTCAAAATCCTGGGGAACACTGAACGGGGGGGCGCGGGGGGGCGCGGGGAGGCTAAAGAAAAGTTTGGAGAAAAAAAAAATCTCTTCCTCCATTTCACTCTATTTCTCCCTCCCTCTTTCTCTCTCTTCTTTCCTTCCCTTCTTTCTCTCTCTCCATCCCTTTCTTTCGTCCTCTCTTTTTTGCTCTCTTTCTCTCTCCCTCCTTCCCTCCCTCTATGTCTTTCTCTCTCCCTTGCTCTCTCTGCCTCTTTTGCTATCTCTTTCATTCTCTCTCTTTCTTTCTCTCTCTTTCTCTGTCTCTCTTTCTCTGTCTATTTCTTTCTTTCTCTCTCTCTATCTCTTTCTCTCTCTCTTTCTCTGTCTCTCTCTCTGTCTCTCTTGCTGTCTCTTTCTCTCTCTCTCTTTCTCTCTCTCTCTTGCTATCTCTTTCTTTCTCTCTCTCTGTCTCTCTTTCTCTCTCTTGCTATCTTTTTCTCTCTCCTTCTCTGTCTCTCTTTCTATCTCTTTCTTTCTCGCTCTCTCTCTTTCTCTCTCTTTCTCTCTCTCTCTCTCTCTTGCTATCTCTCTCTCTCTCTTGCTATCTCTTTCTTTCTCTCTCTCTTGGGCGTGGGGGGGCGTGGGGGGTCTAAAGAAAAGTTTGGACAAAAAAAATCTCTTCCGAGTGCGAACTGCGGGATGTGGCAAAGGACTCCTTGCCAACCAAAAAAGGGGTGGGGGTGGCAAAGGCAAAGCCTGGGAGGCGGGGAAGGGAAGAGCGGGAGACCCACAGACAGAATGGCTGAGGGGAAGGAAAGACGGAAGGAGGGGGGGATTGAGAAGCGAATTCAGGGAGGGCTGAGAGAAAAGGGGAGCAGCGCGCGCACGGGAGGGGCGGGGCGGGCATTCCCGAAACGGACAGAGAAAGCCCTCTCTCGCAGTGAAAGCGCTCCCAGGCAGGGGGCTGTGAGAGAGGGCTTTCTCCGTCCGTTTCGGGAAAGCCCGCCCCGCCCCTCTCGCAGCCCCCTGGCTGAGAGTGCTTTCGTCCTGAGGAGCTGCAGCCACAGCCGCCGCGAGAGAAGTCGCGCCCCAAGGCAGGGGGCGGCGGAGGAGGAGAGGGGGCAGATCGGGCGGGCGGGGGGCAGGGCCGAGAGGCCAGGAGCGTGAGGGGGCCGGAAGCACCATGGAGAGGTAGGGGCGGCCGCAGCTCCCTTCTACTGCCCGCACCTCCCCGCCCCGCCCAGCTGGAGCTTCCCTAAGAGCTTCGCGGTACACCGGTTGGGAAACGCTGTGATAGAGAATGAGGTGGCTAGATGGAGTCACTGAAGCAGTTAGCGTGAGATTTAATGGACTTCAGGGAATTAGGAATTGTGTTGAATTAAATATCCTTGTAATTCAATATACACATAAATTAACTTAAAATCTTGTCTTGCTCCTGGGGTCTTCTCATGTCAGTATTGCAAGAAGAGTGCTTGACGGCTTTTCATATTTTTTTTGTCTTTAGGGCCTACAGAGGACATTAGGGAGTTGGAGCACCCAAACTATCTTCTGAAGAGATTCCCTCATATTATAGGCAATGGGAAGGGAAAAACAACTGTTATCATAGTACATGTCCTCTTGCCCAAGGGAAATTAAGCATAGTAGTTCAGATTAAAGTAGAGTTGGGAAATTAAGCAATAGGTTATAGCCTGAAACCTTATTCCATTAAAAAGAAATGGGCTAAAAATGTCAGGGCTGTTTCCTGGTGGACAAAGAGCACAAATGCATTGCACAGCAAATTAATAGACTTTTGATGATATGCACAGATACTGCTCATTTCTAATTTCTAATGATATTACCATGGATAGGTAAAATATACAGCTAGAAAAATGCCTTCTCTGGAGCAGCAGTTTTCTCAATGTGACCATTTTCCCCAGTTGAAGACTCAAGTGAACTATAAAAATAACAAAATTCAGGTTGGTCAATAAGATTTCGATTGGGACTTCCAAAACTGGAACACAGGTCATCAGGATTCAAGTCACTTACCTTAGCTTGTATCTCCATCTTTAATGTAGAACAAACTATGGTAAGAAGGTCACTAACGATGATCATGATATACCATCCATTGACAAATTCCACTAGATCAGAGAAAGATACTTCTTTCTTATAGTGATGTTGGAAAAAAGTCACAAATTCCTAGGATATGTGAGAGGGCAAGAAAAGAGAAATTGCTATTGAAAAGCTGCAATTAAATTAAGAGATACTGACAAACATAAGCTTACCCTTTGTAGATAAATTCCTTTAATTACAGATCGTGTGCAGAGAATCAGTGATGCAAGACATGTCAGTATGACAAAACCATCAAAGATCATCATATAATGGGTATTCTTCTGTACTGGGAAAAAAAGATTGATTTACTTGTCTATGCATAATAGTTAACCTGATACACTCATAGAACACATACTCATTTGTTTCTGAGGGGAAATTTTCTTCGTAAAATTGCCTTGAGAGAGTGCTAATAATGGAGAAGAGGCCTCCATCTTACTTAATTTTTCAATACAGGGAGAGGTGGATAATTAAAGGATTCAAAGCCATCAAAAAGAATGAATGCTTCACACTTTTGGTAGTCTAAAGAGGACCCCTCCTCCCTCAAGTTGTGTACTTATTTGCACTTGGGGCAAATTTCCCATTGTGGGGAATTCCCTTCTAATATACTGTAAATCAGAAGTGAAATTCAGCAGGTTCTGACAGATTCTGGAGAACCAGTAGCGGAAATTTTGACTAATTAGGAGAACCGGCAAATACCATCTCTGGCTGGCCCCAGAGTGGGGTGGGAATGAAGATTTTGCAGTATCCTTCCTTGCCACGCCCACCAAACCTCACCCACCAAACTGGTAGGGAAAATTTTTGAATTTCACCAGTACTGTAAATATTAACCATATAGAAAGAGACTTTTTTAAGGACTATAGGTGAAATGATGTAACACACATTCAAATTGCGTGCTCAGTTGACAAACATACTTTAAAAAATATAGTTACTGCAGATTATAGCAAATACTGTATTTAACTTCATGCATCACTAGGCCTTCAATAAAACCTAATAAGCACTAAATAAGTAATAACAAAAGTATGTTTTTTAAGCTTACTTGATCCAGAAACATGCCAGTCTTTACATTTCTTGATGGCAATATCATTGTCTAGGCTTATTTTAATTCTTCCACTATGAGTTTTGTTATCAAAGAGTATCTGTAGATATTGTGGAGATAGAAAAGATGCTATTATTCTTATTTCTAAACACTCGTTAGTTCAGATAAAATCTGAATAATTTATGCCAAATGCTTGGTAATAAAATCAAAATCTCTATCTATCTATCTATCTACCTACCTACCTACCTACCTACCTACCTACCATCCATCCATCCATCTATTTATCTATCTACTATTCTTCTCAAAAAAGCCATAAAGACTTATAGTTAGCTTGAAGTATAACTTTGAAGCAGTGATGGGATATAAAAAGCATGTTTTGTAGAAAACAGAAAATGCTTGGGGTTAGTTTAGTTCTGTCATTGTACCATTCTCCCCCAAACCTAAGCAGTTTAAAAATAAGGTGGAGAAATAGAATAAAGGAAGAATATATCTGAATAACCATCGAACAAAACTTAACAAGAGAACATGACCTAATGTCTTCATCTTTTTAATATTGTTTCAGAAATATTTCTATTCTTATCACTATTTGGGTTTTATTGCACTTTTCCATCTGAGGAGTATTCAAGTTGACCGCCAGGCACAGTCAACCAAAAATAAATAGAAACAAATTTTAAAATGTACAATACAATTACGTATAAGCAAAAGTATTAATATTATTGTTCATATTATTGTCGAAAAGCTAATACTATACAGAATTATGTTTTGAACTTAACTAAAAGGAGAATAAGTGAGTTACCGCGAGAATTAATGTGAATTGCAGGACACACACACACACACAAAGAATAGCTGATTTACCAAATGGGTATTTGCAGCTGTGGGCAGGCAAATCTCTGGTAGCAATAAATCATTGGTGCCTGCCTCTTGATTAGCTTCAGCGTTATCATTTCACTTCATTCTCTACTTCTAAGTTGCTAATGTATATACTGCAATAGTCCACTTTAAGAAGAAGCTGACACAATCTCGACCCATTTCTCCCATCCCAAACCTACCCTTCAGAAAATGACTAATTACAAGTCTTCATCAGTTCAATTTTTTTTACTTGCTTCCTAGTTTATCTGCACAAAAACAACCAAGCTCAGAAAGTTCCAAGGACTCCACCTTTGTACTTACGGTTAGTGTGAAATCATAGCAGTCTGGGAGTTCATGTTGTCGAATGGTCTGGAGATTAATGGCCTTCAGTTTGAACGTGAGTGTCAGAGTTACAAGTCTAGAACAGAGACCGGAGCTTTATTTCACCATTACCAAAAATGTTCAAGAATGCCAGCAACTTTTATTTCTCCTCACCTCTGGAAGTCCAAAGTGAAATTGAAAGGAGTCTTCCTCAGTGTCCCATTTTCCAGAGGTAGTATTGGCTCCACATAAAGACACTCTGTGGGAAGACAGATGCTTTACGGCATATAGAAAATACTCAATATTTAATAAGATGATGAAATCAGAAAATCAGTAATAAGGAAATTAAATCCAGTCTGGTCACTAGTAGTCTTATCTAAATAATACGAGATGTAAAATCTTTCTTCATACTTGCAAGAAAAAAGCAGCTATGTTTTTTCATTAATTTAATGCATATATTTACTGAACTTCTGCCTTATGGGAATTCGTATTTGATAAAGAATCCCTGGAAATATCTGCTAGTTAAAAATTAACCCAAAAAGGAAATTTTATACTTGATCCACAGATCAGTACCCTAATACCCTAATTTCTATGGTTACAGGCCCTTCTACTTATGACTGTAGAATGATGCTTCAATGCAGTCATAAATTACTTCCATTTGAATAAAATGAAGAAACAGTAATTCAGAAAGTTCTTGTACTGTAATTATTTGTATATGTTACACATCGGTTCAAGTAATTGCATACATATATCAAAAAAAGACCCTCAATCTTTCAACAGTCCTTTAATATCTTTCATACCCAAGAGGTTTAAGCTAAGATATCCAAGAGGTTTAAGCTAAGATATCCTAAGAATTCAGCTTCTGGTATTGTTTGGAAATGTTGTGCACATATGTTTAGTACATTATTTCGGTAAGAGATTATTATTTATGTCACTATTTCCAAACTCTAAAAATAAGTCACAATGCTTCTGAATTCTCATAACAGACACTACCAATAATTCTCTACGTTCAGTAATCAATATTCATGTTGAACAGTTAAGACTGTCCACTCAAATTTATTCACAAAGTTTCAGTGGCCAGTAGAGTCAGCCAATATATTTCGGTATTTGCCTGAAGCACATAAACATGAATGGCTCAGGCAGATAAGCTAACTGGATTTGTAAGTGCATTGTAAGGTGACATTTTCTTCAATACTTCAGGGCAAAAGTAAGAGCGCAAAATAATCCACACAGCAAACATTTATGTCATCCAACAGGTTACTAATGCTTTCTATCACATGTCTACAGTCTGAGGGCACTGCCTCACTTTTCCTAATAGTAAAGTTCACCCTGAACCTGAATCACCAATTAGTGTTGGTGATGTTTGCAACGTTGAGTTGGCAAGACACTTTTGTCGATTAGGGACGTCAATTGCTTCAATTTTGATTATACTACAGTATCTTGCAAGTAGATGCACCTTAACTCTGTTCAATAATTACCAGTATGAAGAACCTGCTTCAGATACAATAAAGTCAACACACTTTTGCCCCCTACTCCCATGCCTATCACCCCTGCCCTCCCCCTTCCCATGCGATCTTCTTTCCGCTCTTTCTACAGTCTTGGCACTTTGCCCCAAATCCACCAAGGGGCGCTGTTTGCCTTTGACAAGGAGCCATTGAGAGGGGCCTTTCTTCCCCCTACCCCCATGCCCATCACCCCTGCCCTGTCCCTCCCCACTCCAATGCACTCCTCTTTCCCACCCTTTCTACAATCATGGCACTTTGGCCCACCTTCTGTCCAGAGAAGGGAATATCAAATGCTTTCCCATTGGTCCAGTGGAGGGCAAATGTCATGGCTGGCTTTCCAGAGGAAGCTGTGATAGAAGTGACATCACAGACAATGTCCACTCTAGGACGCTGCATTCGCTCTCATTAATGGTCCAGGTCTTTCAGAGTTATGCTGGAACACACATACACACTAAGGGGTGCTAGGGTGTCTTACTCCCACAGTATTTGTTTCCAGAGGGTAAATCATCTGTGTACCAAGTTTGTTTAAAATAGCTTGAGACATTCCAGACTTATGCTGGAACATACAGCCGATAGATGGATGGATGGATGGATGGATGGATGGATGGATGGATGGATGGATAGATAGATAGATAGATAGATAGATAGATAGATAGATAGATAGATAGATAGATATTACCTGGTTTATTGCGAAAGAGATCTGGTCATAGACCTCTGTTTGCGTGTACACTGCATAGGTGTCATCCATGCTGTCGATATAACCTTTCAGGAATAGATGCTTAAAGGATACCGTGTTTTCTTCTTTAAATGTAACCACCATTTGATTGCTTAACCCAAAAACTACAAGCTGAAAATATCAATAGAAAGGGAATTCTTCAGCTAAAATACTCAAAAAGTCCATTCTGACCACAAGTACATTAAAAATTTTAATTGATGGAGCATTTGTAGCTACCGTATCTTTCAGAGTATAAGACACACTGGAGTATAAGACGCGCCTTAGTTTCGGTATTCATCTGGCTAGTATCAGGTATTCATCTGGTTAGTGTTCTTAGTCAGTTCAGCTTCAACATATTATTTTATCCTCTAGTTAGGGCTGAAAAAGGCTTTTTCAGAGGGGGTAGGAATGAAAGCAAGCCTGCAAAGACTTAGGGCCGGAAAAAACCTCCTTCGGAGGGCATAGGAAGCAGAGAAGATTGTCAGCACCTTGCTAGGGTGGGGAAAAAAGCTTTGAAAAAGTAACATTTAAAGTATAAGTCACACCAAATTTTCAGCCTCTATTAGGGAGGAAAAGGGTGCCTCTTATCTGTATATTCCAAAAAATACAGTAGTTTTACCACCATTCCCTACTCATTCTCTTGGTAGTTTCATTTTACTCTGAGAGTGTGAAAGGTAAATAAATCAGGAATTGAACATATAGGAAAAAAGAGCTGGGTACCATCCCTCCAATTTACAACTTTTATTTTCATTCAGTGGTCAAAGACTCCTCCTATATTTATGTAACTATATTCTTGTTACACTTATAATTTAGCCCAGTTCAATATCATGACTATTTTATTCTTTTTGATCTTGGATCTGTTTTGCTGAATAAAAACATAATATAATATTAGTATAGTTCATATTGGACATTTTCATACTATATTCTGAACACACAGATTTCCTTATAGTTGGTGAACAATGAGCATTTAATTAGTAGAAGGCTGAAGAGTGACATATATAATAATGAAATGAAACTGCAACTATAATCTTGATATTGTTCATTGTCTCAACTTGACTAATAGCCTACTCTGTTCATTACCCCAATCCAGCATCCATCAAATATTTGGTCTAAAAGTTCTATAATTCCTAACGAGATAGCTATGTTAGCTGGCACTTATGAAAGTTCTTTTGCAACACAGATGGAGAACATATGATGAAGATACATATAACATTATTAAATTTGTCAATACTAAATACTTGACAAAAATATTTTCTTCCAAAATATTCAGTGTGTAAGAACACAGGTCATTTCAATACTTACAGATGGTCCTTGATTTACAATCACAATTATGACCAACATTTCTGTTGCTAAGCAAGGCAATTATTACATGAGTTGTACCTGATTTTATTTTAAAAAATGGGGGGGCATGGTTTTTAAATGAATCACTGCAGTAATTGATTAAATTATGCGGTTGCTAAATAAATCCAGCTTTCCCTATTGACTTTGCTTGTTGGAAGCCAACTGGGAAGATTGCAAATGCAGGTCACATGTTTCAAGGATGCTGCAACCATCATTAGTATATGCTGGCTGTCAAGCGCCCAAATTCCAATCATATGACCAAGCCCTTATAACTTTAGACAGTTGCTAAACAAATGGTTATAAGTCGAGGACTGCCTGTATTAAGGTCTGAAAGTTTCAAATACCAACCATACAGATGGTTCTAAAAACACAAGTCACTAAAGCAGCAGTAAATCAGAGGTTGTCACTCAACTGGTTATAATTTCTTGAATTTATATAGCAGTAGCTAAAAATGTGTAAGTAATAATTGTACTGCAGCATTGTTTCTCACCTGGATAGTGACCATAGCTATTCTCAGAATGTGTATGCCCAGCTTCCACGGTTTCCTTCCTCGGGCCCAGAATTTTTCACAGGGATTCATAAAGAAAAATTTAAGTTTTCTTCTTAACTGATCTTCCAGAAGCTGGCACATTGATGCATGATGTTTTACACTGTATAAATGTTCATCATCCTGAGTACTGCAGCTGCCTACAAGCACCTCAGGATTTTCCATTGCTGGAACAGAAAAAAACATTAGCAATATTGGAATGATTAACCAAAAATGCTATGCAGGTATTTGTGAGCATATATAAAACTCAAGGTGTGATTGTCTCCTTTAACAACGAGAGTTTCAACTCTAACCTACAAGTATTACAGCACTTTCCATGCCAACTTATAGCCCATCGATGTTATTTCATCAACTAATCACAGCAGTGAAAAAGATATTAACAGTGAAGAAAAATGAGTTCTGCCACAGTTCTCATGTTCCTATCATAGAAAGCACTATTTTTGGAACCAAACATGAGGTTTTTTCCATAAACACATTATTTTGTTTATCAGTTTTCCTGTTAAGATTTTACAGGATATTGTTTCACGAGTTATTTCTCAAAAAAATCTTCCACATTTCTCCCATCCTCCCCCTCTCTTACGTGCACATTTATCCTCGGCTCTTGCTTGATTTCTGCACCATCATAAAATGGCTGAGAATCACGGCTTCTGAATGGTCTAGAAGTCCAATAATGAATAACTGTGGGTTCTTTAAGACATGTGTATTATATGGAACTCCATTCTATGTCTTACCATCATACAGATCACACTTTCAGAGAAAAGTCACAGAACAAACCAATTTTTAAATCCAATTCCTTGAGCTAAGAAACTTTAGCACATTGAGGGAGTTCCATAAACTTCCTGGGGTTTTTAGTATTAGGAACCCTAGAAATTACAATATATTCTGTTTGCTCTTAGAGTACAGATGTCACAGAATCTACTTAAACTTCCTTCTAGTTCTATTGACCCTCTCACAGAAGGCATGTGAATTATTTAGTTCTGTATTTGCAACATTGGCCTTAATGTATTACAAATTGTTGGTAGAGGACAACAACAATGTTACAAGCCGGTGTGGCTCCATTCCAAAATAAGTGTGCTCAGAGGCAGGTCTCTCATCTGAAAAATTGAGTTTTCTTCCATTCATGTCTGGGTAGAAAGACAATAGATAGGAAGTAGATCCACTGTGAGAATGAAGACAAGATATTATCAACATCTTTACTACTGAAGATACCAGAAAACACAAGAAGCAATATTTGGGGAACAGATTCCTACGCATACGAAGGACAAAGAAGTTAATCTATAAAGCAGTAGCTCATTTCCCTTCTCTTTCCCTCCTCTTCCCTGGTCCAGGATCTATATTATATGTGGCAGATTCCTCAATTCATCTCTTTCTCTTTCAAAAAGCACCAACGCACAATTGATATATTAAGATAAATGGGAGGAAAATCATTGTTATCTCATTTGACACTGGCATTTAAACGGGAAGTAATTTTGTGCTCATTCTAAAGCAGTACAAAAATATTTTCATATACTGTATTAAATTATTTTGTGGGACCTATCATATTTGTGCAAGGTGACTGTCTATTCCACAGGATTATTAATGTCATATCGATCCTGTAATACTGCCAACCCAACAGGGATGCTCATAATCTCATAAGATACAGCAAAACCCATGCAAAACCAAATTATTTATATAAATGTTGCAGTCAACTTATCAAATATAATGCTAAACATTTTCTTTATTGATTTCAATTGCCAAATCAGAGCCAGAGGAAGTAACTATATGCACAGAGTTAATTAGTGAATATACAGTCCATTTTTGGTATCATCATTTGAAAGTAATACGCCGCCTCCGAACTGATTTAACTGTTGCTCATAAAATCATACATCACAATGTACTCCCTGTTGGCGACTACTTCACCTTTAACAACAACAACGTAAGAGCATGCAATAGATACAAACTAAATGTAAATTGCTCCAAACTAGACTGCAGAAAATACAATTTCAGCAATAGAGTGGCCTGGAATTCACTCTGTTGTTTCTTCCCCCAATCCCAAAATCTTCAACCTTACATTATCTACAATAGACCTCTGCCCTTTTCTAAGAGGTCTATAAGGGGTGTGCATAAGTGCACCTTTGTGCCTACCGTTCCTGTCCTAATGTCCTTTTATCTTTTCTATCTCTACTTTATACTTATATTATGTTAAACATACTACAATACAATACTATATTTGTATGATAAATAAAATAAAATAAATAAATAAATAAATAAAATAATCAGAATTCAGAAAAATCTTCAAAGAACGGGAAGGCAATAATGTACCGGTAATCAAATCTTGAGTTGAATTTTATTCCTGATGACAACATACGTAGATTCATAAAGTGGGGTTTTTTTGGGGAGGTGGAGGGTTACAATCAGTGTGAAGGGCTACCAAACTTTTTACTACCACACTGTGGGCATTGTTTATGCAGGACGCCCTGCATTTCCTTTCATCATCTTTCAGTGCAAATTGGATGCTCTGGGGTGGAGCTCCATTTTTGCTACCCCACTGCATCCCCCCCGCCCCGGTCCGTGCAGTAGCCTACCCCCAGCTACAATATGGAAATGGTCTTGCCATTGCATTCTAGGATTTTTTTCCAGCTAGTCCACACATGAGATCCTTCACAGACTAAGTGTTTCTAAGTGCTAAATACCAAATACACCCTACTCCACTGTTCAACTAGGCAAGATTTGTTGAAATTTTGATTTAGTTGGTCAGACTTTTCAAGTCAATACAATTAGTATATTTTTCATGTATTTATTAGATTTGTGTTTAGGAAGTTCAGAGTAGGTTTATAAATTAAATTAGAGTGGTAGATTTAGCTGGCCATCTATGGTTTGTCAACACTACTATACGAGTGTCTCATAGAAGCAGAATCTAAATTTCTGACACTAAGTCTCAGTTCTAGCCACTGATGATTATTATGTCACACCCTATAACTAAAATCCATTTCAAAAAACTGAACTGTTCCAAGCTAAAATTAAAAAGCCAGATGAATTTGAAAAAGGGGCTATGATTAACTTGCACCACTCAGTTGAAGTTAAAAACAAAGTTCTAGAAAGCTTTTGTTCATTCACTTAGATATGCAAGTACAGTATTTTAACTTTTTCCACAATTTTGAAAATTTTTCAACTATCCTTCAAATAAAAAATAAGCCTCCAGAAAGAAGTGGATTTTTTTTCTTTGTATTCAGCATCATCACGTTTGTGGGAATGATAAATAGCGATGATTCATCTGCATAACCAATAACAGTGTCATTCATTAAAATTATTTCAAAGAAAGGACATATAAAACTAACATTACCTCTATAATGTAAAATAAGGCAACAATAATTCCATAACAATTTTAATCTGAATGGAAGGAACATATTTTAGCATCATCCAGAGTTTTTTTTAATTTAAGAACTCTCTAAGTTGTCCAGTTGAAGAAACTTAACACCATTTACCTAAAAAGAAATCTACTGTACAAAGAAAGGGCATATAGATTTAATATTACCTCCACAATAAAACATACGACAGCAACACATTCATATAACTTTCATATAATTTATTTGAATGGGAAGGAAGGGATTTGATTATTATTATTAATATTTATTATTATTATTTATTAAATTTGTATGCCGCCCCTCTCTGCAGACTCCAGAAGACTTCCCCAAATCCAGAAGACTTCCAATTGAAGAAACTTTTTTAAATGTTCATTTATCTAAGGAGGAATCGAAAGCAATGCCCATCTATCTAAGAACTTAACCTTAATTAGAATAATGAATATTTCCATTAAGTCAACATAGGCTTCCACTGATGAATTAAATTAGTTTTTAACAGTCGATCGCTTCTATACACATTGCTATTGGAGTGAAAGTATAATTTCTGAAGGAAAAAAGGATGCCACCTTCATGTTTAGATGGCATATGCATTTACGCCCAGAGTCCTTCAGGAGTTGGGCATCATATTATTTATTTCTTATTTATTAATTGGACTTTTATGCCACCCCTCCCCGAAGACTCAGGGTGGCTTACAACACATAATGAAACAATATATAACGTCCCAAATCCAGTTAATTTAAATTATAATCTTAAAAAAAACCCCAAACCATTAAAAGTCAGTCAGTCAGTCAGTCAGTCAGTCAATCAATCAATCAATCAGCATGCAATTTTAGAAAAATCATTCCCTTCACATAGCAGAAAAAGTGGGAGGATGCAAACTTAAGAGTTTGTCCCAAATATAGCATCCCTTTTGAGAAAAATGAACAAACGTGATATTAAATAAATATTAAATTATTATTCTTATTATTTTAAAAATACTCAAAAAATCACCCAATTAAGAGGGAGAAGAGCTTTTTTAGTTCGGCAGAAAAGCTTAGGAAAATTCAATTCAGTTCAATACGTTGCTCTCTTCCTCCTTCCAGCCACAGCTCTCAGTCCTGGAATTTTACCGCTTCGTCCTTTATTGGTCCTTCATCGAAAGATTATCGGGGCCACCACAAAAAAGCAAGCTTCGTCGCCAGGAAGGGTCTGCCTTAAAAACACGGTCAGACCCTCTCGATGGCCTAGTTCCATAATTCAGAGGTGGATCCCATCCGAAGCAGCCCCATTTTTTTCGCCTTTCTCTCTGCTCAGGAACCCCCTTCCTCCCGCCATCCCAAGGAAGGACAGAAGCGCCCGCCGACCCCAGACTCACCTTCCCAAAAGAAAGGCCGCCCCTTGAACTCCTAGAGCCGGGCAGGGGAGGGCCTTTTTTAAAAAAATTCCTACTTCAGCCCTAGCAGGTGAAGCTGGTTCCTCGAAGCGAGCGAGGGAGCGAGCGCCGGGCTTGCCTTACATCGCCGCCGGGCAGAAGAGTCACCTGAGCCGCGCGGCAAAGGCGAAGCGACGCAAGACGCCGGCGACTTCGGCCTGACTCTGCTACCACAAAGCCGTGTCTGGGGAGCATCCCCAGAAAAAGCCGGGCGATGAGCAGCTGGCGGAAAATTGCAGGCGGCAGAAGCTGCTCCTCTGTACCGGCACCATGTGACCGAGACCGGCTTCTGCCGTCCGTCGGCCACCTCCTCCTCGCCCAAAGGCAAGGAGAAATCCGAGGCCAGTCAGCCGCCCCGCCCGGGCGCAAACCACAGAAGGCCTGACGGGTTGTTTGGAGAGAAGGCAGCATCTGAGTTCCCTCGTCCGGATTCTCAGCTGCCTTTGTCTCTCTCCAGACCAAATCTCAACCAACATATGCTCTGTCCTACACATTGGCAAAAAGAATGAGATCACCAAATACAAGCTGAATAAACAAGACCTTGTAAACAACCGTCACTCGTTAAGAACCTTGGAATACTCATATTCCAAGGCTAGTATGAAAGGCTAGTATGAAAATAAGGAACATAATATCAGTCTTTCAAATATAAATTGAGTGAGGATAGGAGCCACTCTGGAAATGGACAAAATAAATAAATAAAATAAATAAATATTAAATGGCCTAAGTGTCAAAGCCCACTGCAAGGACATCGCCAAAAAGGCTTCAAGAGTTGTTAACCTAATCCTACATAGCTTCTGCTCCGGTAATCTCACACTACTAGCCAGAGCATACAAAATTTTTGTCAGACCAATCCTTAAATACAGCTCATCTATCTGGAACCCACATCACATTTTCGACATAAACACTCTAGAAAATGTCCAGAAATACTTTACTAGAACAGTGTTTCCCAACCTTTTTTGAGCCGCGGCACATTATTCATATTTTCAAAATCCTGGGGAACACTGAAAGGGGGAGGGGCGGGGGGCGGGCTAAAGAAAAGTTTGGACAAAAAAACCCCTCTCTCTTCCTCCCTTTCTCTCTATTTCTCCCTCTTTCTCTCTTTTCCTTCCTTCCCTTCTTTCTCTCTCTCCATCCCTCTTTCTTTCTTTCTTCCTCTCTTTTTTGCTCTCTTTCTCTCTCCCCCCTTCCCTTCCTCTATGTCTTTCTCTCTCCCTTGCTCTCTCTCTCTCTCTGTCTCTCTTGCTATCTCTTTCTTGCTTTTTTCTCTCTCTCTTGCTCTCTCTCTCTCTTTCACTGTCTTGCTATATGTCTCTTTCTTTCTCTTTGCCTCTCTTGCTATCTCTCTTTCTTTCTCTCTCTTTCTCTCTCTCTGTATCTCTTGCTATGTCTCTCTTTCTTTCTCTTTCTCTCTCTGTGCCTCTCTTGCTAAGTCTCTCTTTTTCTCTTGCTATGTCTCTCTTTCTTTTTCTCTCTCTCTGCCTCTCTTGCTATGTCTCTCTTTCTTTCTCTTTCTCTCTCTCTCTGTGCCTCTCTTGCTAAGTCTCTCTTTTTCTCTTGCTATGTCTCTCTCTCTTTATCTCTCTTTCTCTGCCTCTCTTGCTATGTCTCTCTTTCTTTCTTTCTTTCTTTCTCTCTCTCTCTCTCAGCTGACTGCAAGTGGGAGCCCTGACGGCGGCAGCTGGACACGCTGCTGGACACCGTATATGCGAGGCCCGCAGCGCCAGCATGTACGACGTCCAGCAGCACGTCCAACCGCCACCGTCAGGGCTCCCGCTTGCAGTCAGCTGAGAGAGAGAGAGAGCGCGCTCCCTCTCGCTGCCGCCTGGAGCTCCCTCTCGCCGCCGCCATCTCCCCGCGACTGCCTGTGGCAGGAAGGAAGGCGGGAAAAAGGCGCGAAGAATGGAGCTCTCCTTCTTCCTGCCTTCCTTCTTTGGGGCCCAGCAGGAGAGCACTGAAAACCGCGGCATGGAGCAGGAGCCGGGGGACAGCTGCGAGCCGGAGCCCCAGGACGGAAGTACCGGCAGCGCCCCGCCCAGCTGGAGCTTGGCGGCACACCTGGCCGTATCTCGCAGCACACTAGTGTGCCACGGCACACCGGTTGGGAAACGCTGTACTAGAAGAGCCCTCCATTCTTCTACTCACAACAGAATACCGTACGCAACTAGATTTACAATCCTAGGTTTAGAAAGCTTAGATCGATGTCAGCTAAAACATGACCTAAGTATAGCCCATAAAATCATCTACTACAATGTCCTTCCTGTCAACGACTACTTCAGCTTCAAACACAACACACGAGCACATAACAGATACAAACTTAAAGTAAACTGCACCAAACTTGACTGCAGGAAATACGACTTTCATAACCAAGTAGTTAATGTATAGAACTCACTACCTGACTCTGTAGTATCATCACCTAACCCCCAAAACTTTACCCTTACACTATCCACTGTTGACTTCTCCTGATTTCTAAGATATCAGTAAGAGGCGTGCATAAGTGCACCAGCATGTTTTCTGTCCCCTGTACAAATGTTTCTCTCTTATTAGTATCATGTATATAAACATTGTTATATCTTTGTATGCTACCAATGTGTACTTGACAAAAACAAACAAATAATAGAATAGAATAGAAAAGAAAAGAATAAAATAGAATAATAGAGCTCCACAAGAAATGATAGTTAAAAAAATTAAGCTATAGCAATATTTTAAGAATAAAAATTGAATTAATTGGTGGTTGGCCCAGGAGACAAAATTAGGGGATTAGGTGACATTAGAGTCATGTAACATATGCCAAGGTTGTAGAAATTATAAACATAGCAATGAAACAAAAATAATAATTTGAGAAGTGGCACCGCTAGTATGAAAATAAGGAACATAATATCAGTTTGTCAAATATAAATTGAGTGAGGATAGGAGACACTCAGGGAACAGTATTAGAGGGAGGAAGAGGAAGTAGAAGGGGAAGTTAGAGGAGTGAAAAGAAGTAGAAAATATAGAGTGTTAATAGAGGATGAATGGAGGGAAGGAGAAAGGGGAGAGAAGGAGTAAGAAAGTAGGAAGGGGATGAAGGTTGAGAGAGAGGAGTGTTGGGTCAGACTGAAGAATAAGAGTTGAAAAAGGTGCAAAATAAGATATTGGTTTATGAAATATTGAAAATGTATATATCTCTTATTGATATATTTTAAGGCGTATATGTTTTGTTATAAAATGGAATTTGTGAAGAGAAAAAATAGAATAATAGAGCTGGAAGGGATCTTGGAGGTCTTCTAGTCCAACCTCCTGCTTAGGCAGGAAAGCCTACACCACTTCAGACAAATAGTTATCAAATCTCTTATTTGAAACTTTCAGTGTTGGAGCATTTACAACCTCTGGAGGCAGGTTGTTCCATTGATTGTTTTAGGTATCAGGAAATTTCTCCTTAGTTCTAAGTTGCTTCTCTCCTTGATTAGTTTCCACCCATTGCTTCTTGTCCTACCGTCAGGGTTTTGGAGAATAGCTTGACTCTCTCCTTTGTGACAGCCTCTGAGATATTGGAACACTGCTATCATGTCACCCCTAGTCCTTTTCATCAGACTATACATACACAGTTCCAGCAACCATTCTTTGTATGTTTTAGCCTCCAGTCCCATAATCATTTTGTTGCTCTTCTTTGCACTCGTTCTAGAGTCTCAACATTTTTTTAAAATTGTGGCGACCAAAATTGAATGCAATATTCCAAGTGTGGCCTTACCAAGGCATTATAAAGTGGTATTAACACTTTGTATGATCTTGATTCTATCCCTCTCTTTATGCAGCCTAGAACTATGTTGGGTTTTTTGCTCACTATAGCGCTCTGCTGATTCATATTTAAGTGATTGTCCATTAGGACTCCAAGATCCCTCTCACAGTTACTACTGTTGAACAAGGTACATGTACTATACCTGTGCATTTTATTTTACTTGTCTAAATGTAGAACCTTACTTTTTTCATCATTGAATTTCATTTAGTTAGATAATGTCCAAATTCAAGTCTATCAAGATCCTTCTATATCTTAAGCTTATATTCTGGAGTGTTGGCTATTTCTGCTAGCTTAGTGTTGTCCGAAAATTTGATGAGTTCTTCATCTATACCTTTATCCACATCATTGATGAATATGTTGAAGAGTATTGGCCTTAAAACAGAGCCATGGGGTACCCCACTGTATATTTCCCTCCATGTAGATGCAGTTCCATTGAGGACTACACGTTGAGTGTGGGGTACTGGATTAAAGTGACTTGTCATTAAACATGAGGCTAACCCTGTTTGGCTAGCCATACTAGTGCCCATCTGAAATTTGCCCCTGGTGTTTATGGGTTTTCTGCTCTATTGCTCAATATTGGTAGACTTACACAATCTAGAACAAATGAGTACACTTTCAAGCAACTAATGAAGCCTGGGGGGGGGGGTTAGAGAAGCTGTACCCAATCTGGTGGCCTCCATGTGCACTGAACTTGTAACTCCAAGACACATCATACATGAAGGGAATTCTCCATTGTAGAAGCCTGTTCAAAAATATTGAGGACTTTCATCTTCCTGATATGCCCAATGAGCCATTGAGGCTCTGAGCTCTTTTATGGATGAAACATCCCAAAAAGGCAGATCAGAGAAATGCAAGGCAAATAAGGCCAAACAACAGAGTTGACTTTTTCCTGTCCTGTCCTGGATTATAATTCCCATACTCAAATGAAAATACAAATTATAAAAGTGGAATTCTTCAGGCAAAATAGATGGTTTTGGGGACTGTTTAACCTGCTCATATTGCATTTTAGGAATTGAATGTTTGACTCATCGTGCACACAAAGTTCCATATAATTCCAAGAAATTTTACTTTATTTCAGATCTTTGGAGCTAGACTTCACAATGGTTATTGAATGATAATGAAAGACACATTATATTATAATTACTATTATTTTCTTTGGATTATCACATTAAACCAAACCAATATCTGTGCCAAAGAGCTTATAAACGTTCAATCTTGAATCTTGGCAGAGTTAAAAATTGTACAAAGATTCACTTCAAATAAATCCAATAACTCATCAACAACTTGACCCAGAACTGGGCATATCATCTGCTCGGATTACGATTGATTGATAGATGTGTTCAGTGAAGGGCTACCAAAAATTTTACTACCACAATATGGGCATGGCTTATGCAGGACACCCTGCATTTTCTTTCAACATCTTTCAGTGCAAATTGGGTGCTCTGGGTGGAGCTCCATTTTCACTACCCCACTGTGTCCCTCCTCTCCCCATCTGGGCAATAGCCCACCCCTGGATGTGTTGCCCATCTCCTTCCACTCTGTTGTGCAATCAATTGTGCAGACTGGGGGCGCTGTTAGATTTGCTATAGCTTCTGGGAGTTCAAATGATAGCATTGTCTATTTTATATAGCAGATTACTCAACATAATCTTACACTTGAAAACTATAGTTATTGCAAGACCTGTGAATTAAAGCCATATATTGTGAACTGTAGTTTTTCCATTTTTTTCTAAATCCAGTTGAGAATTCTAGTTCTTACCAATACAATTATAAATATTTTAAGACTAGAATTTCTGAAAAACTGTTTTCACACATTTGAATCTGAATGTAATTTGGAGCCCAGTTGCATATATCAATTACCAAACTGGCTAAATTGGGATTAGTGGAAAACACCTTGTTGAAATTTCCTTCTCAGGGATGATAGATAATTAACGATAGGCAGCCCAGTTACTTCTTGGCTACATAAATTTGGTCAATCAATCAATAAAATAAATCAGCATTCTCCAAAAGGACTCTTGTATCTTGGCACTTTAATTTCTCAATTCCCAGCATCAATTTCTAACAATGTGCAATTTAGCCTTTTAAATATAGATTATTTCAAGTGCAAATTGAACAGAAAAGCAATTTTTATAACAGCTCAAACATTACAAAAGGGTTTAGAAAACAGCTTCGTTAGCATCACAAATCATCTTGTTAATAGGGGCTATGAATTTTAAGTATGGCTACTAAATGCCGTAAGAAAAGTATCCTAAAATTTACTGATGTTATACAGAGGCTACATATTGCAGTGTTAAAAATTTTTAAAGAGAATTTGCCAATCTTGATTGATCATTTATCAGTGATCTCTTGTGGCTGTACTATGTTGCATAGCAATTTGTGAGTCTAATGAAATCTTGTTTTAGCACTGAGAAAGATCTACTGTACTGTACTGTCTTTGACTGTATCACTACAAGTGAAGCCAAAGTAGAGCCAAAGTGTACTTAAGTTATTAAAGTGATTACATCGGTTTAAAGGAAAAAGACAGCCATGTATCTGAAGAGATTTCCCCCCCAAAAGAATTATTAAAAAACTTATTATAACGTTTTTAATAATTCTTTTTATTATAAATTATATAAAAAAAAATTTTTAAACTAAAAAACTTAAAATGTTTTTTATCCTATATCCTATATCGAGGGCTGGCAACAGAACAGAGGAAAATGATTACTGGAAAGCAACATCGGTGCATTCATTTCGCACTTAACAGTGATCCGAATCTTACATGGATTCAGGATCCAACAAAAGCGAATAAGCACAGCACAATTCGCTCTTACACACCGACTGTTCATCTGCATGCTAAAGGCAAAAGCATGCTGGAACCTGTAGTTCGCTCTATGCTTTTGGCTCCTTTCTGCAAGAGGGGCAGGGCTAAGCGTAAGGAATGTTTATTCGTTCTTGAAGACGCCAATCTTGGGTGGCTGTTGACCCTAGCAACTGAACGACGCCTGAGCTTGAAGAGCCGAAAGAGGAAAAAGAAAAAAGAAAGAAAAGGCCAGTGTTAAAAGACGGACAACAACTTCGTAAGCGGTAAGTAGTGATCTCTGAGAGAAGGAAAAGTGGCGTACTCAGGGCCACCGATAGGGCGGTACTACTGGGAGTGGCGTACCGGGCCCGGGCAAATTGGAAAATGGGGGGGGGCGGTGCCCGCCAAAAACTCCCCAATCCAGATTGCGATGGGGAAAAGCGCGCCAAGGAAAGCAAAAGGACCAAGACACCTCACCATAGGCTATTTCAGGAACTGGGTTAAGCCGATTGTGTGGACTCGTCCAGGAGAAAGAAAGAAGCGGGAGTGACAATGGAAAGAAAGATCCTCCTGGCATCGGTCAGGCAGAGCGAGGCTTATTTACGGCTCCTTGGCACTTCTCCCTTCTTGTTGACAAAAAACCATGTGCTTTCTAGCGAGGGGAGGGGGATCCCACACCCGGCAGCCACCGGCGAGGAGCTGGAAAGGACGAGAGAAGAGAAAAAGCAGGCTACCAGCAGTCAGGCGGGTGTCTTGAGGGGGCACTCCCATCTGGAATGAAGGGAAGAAAGGCGAGGGCGAGCTAGGAAGGAAGGAAGGAAGGAAGGAAGGAAGGAAGGAAAGAGGGAAGGGACAGGAACAGAGGAAGGGTGCAAAGGAAGCAAGGAAAGGTGAAAGGGGAGAGTAAGAGAGGAAGGAGTGAAAGAAGGGAGTGAGGGAGGAAAGAAGGGAGGAAGGAGAAGGAAAGCAAGAAATGGAGGGAAGGAAGGAAGGAAAGAAAGGGGGAAGGGACAGGAACAGAGGAAGGAAGCAAGGAAACTTATGAAAGGGGAGAGTAAGAGAGGAAGGACTGAAGGAAGGGAGGGAGGGAAGAAGGTAGGAAAGAAAGAAAAAGAAAGAAAGAAAAGGAGAAAGAAAAGAAGAAATAGAGGAAGGGAAGGTAAAAGAGGGAAAGAAAAAGAGCAATAAAGAAAGAAAGAGAATGAAAGAGAAATAAAAATAGGTAGGGGGAATGAAAGAAATGGAAGGAGGGAAGGAAGGAGAGAAAGAAAGAAAGAAAGAGAAAGAAAGAAAAAAGAATGAAAGAGCAAGAGAGCAAGAAAGAAAAAGAAACAAAAGAAAGAAGGAAAGAAAGAAAGAAGGAAGGAAAGAAAGATAAGAAAGAAAGAGAATGAAAGAGAAATAAAAAGAGAGAGGGGGAATGAAAGAAATGGAAGGAGGGAAGGAAGGAGAGAAAGAAAGAGAAAGAAAGAAAGCAAGAGAAAGAAAAAAGAATGAAAGAGCAAGAGAGAAAGAGAGAAAGAAAGAAAAAGAAAGAAAAGAAAGAAAGAAGGAAAGAAAGAAAGAGAAAAGAAAGAAAGAGAATGAATGAGAAATAAAAATAGAGAGGGGGAATGAAAGAAATGGAAGGAGGGAAGGAAGGAGAGGCTCACTGAGCGGATGTGTGAAAAGAGGGACCTTGCCTCCCCCTCACACCTCGTTCTTCCCACCCGGCCGGCCACGCGCACTTACCTGCTCCCAGCGCCAGCAGCAGGAAGGCGATTGGCTCCGGGCGGCGGGCGGTGTTCATGCCCCCCCTGAATCCCCGGCCCAGCACCTCCGGAGGCCGAAAGGCGCTGCTCTCTTGCCCTCGCAATCCTTGGGGGACACACAAGGTTGGCGGAGAAGCCGGCCAGGCTCAGCCCTCTCCCGGCTTCCCCAGCAGCGCGGCTTGGCTTCCAGAGGGCCAAGTCACCCCCGCGCTTTCTTCCGCGGCTGCGATCGGGGCTCCCTGCCTGTATGCCGGCCTCCCTGCCTTCTTTCCTTGCAGGCGTGGGAAGAAGGTGCGGGCCTCAGTCAGAGAAGCTCCACAGAGGCATGGGGAATTCTGGCTGGGGAATTCTGGGAGTTAAAGTCCAGATATCTTCAAGTTGCCAAGGTTGGGAAACACTGGCCTATGGGACCGTCTCGCTTGGCGTGAAGCGGGAAATGATCCCCAGGGGATGGAGTGGCTTGGCGACTTAAAATAGTTTTAAAATGGCGGGGGGGGGGGGCGCCAGACATTTAGGCTGTATGGGGCCCCAAAATTCCTGATGGTGGCCCTGGGCGTACTGTGAAAGAAGCCCCCTCGGGAGTTATGAAACCACAAACAAACTTGTGCAGAAGTGAAGCATCCTTTCCCCTCTCGAAAACGACACGTTCACAAGCTGCCTTAACTGGGAATTGTGAGCGTTGTAGCCCTGTTCCAAAGGAAGGGACTCAAGACTGGCAAGCATGCTTTCAACATTTTATTTCCGTTGTGCCAGCACTGAACCTAGATATTTATTCATGTACCCATTGCATAGATAGGGAAATTGTGACTTCCTTCCACCTTAAAACAGTGTCAAACAGCTGAATGAACCCTGAGACTCGCTGGTAGTATTTTTGCAGCATTGCTAGCTTTTTGTCAATGGGACCCTAGGGCAGTGTTTCCCAACCTTGGCAACTTGAAGATATTTGGACTTCAACTCCCAGAATTCCCCAGGCAGCGAATGCTGGCTGGGGAATTCTGGGAGTTGAAGTCCATCTATCTTCAAGTTGCCAAGGTTGGGAATCACTGCCCTAGGGCATATAAACTGCTCAAAAAATAAATAAATAAAGGGAACACTCAAATAACACATCCTAGATCTGAATGAATGAAATATTCTCATTGAATATTTCATTTGCACAACTATTCCATTTGCACAACAGCATTTGAAATTGATTGCCAATCACTGTTGCTTCCTAAGTGGACAGTTTGATCTCACAGAAGTTTGATTTACTTGGAGTTATATTCTGTTATTTAAGTGTTCCCTTTATTTATTTATTTTTTGAGCAGTGCATAAGAAGCTGAAACAAAAGAGTTGGTTCACCTTGATCAGGACCATCCTAAGTCATTTTGCTACCTAAAGTAGAGCCTATTTGCTATCTAAAGTAGAGCCTATATGTCCTTCCTTTGCCGATGGAAGGAAGGAAGGATTATAATTATTATTTATTAGATTTGTATGCTGCCCCTCTCCGAAGACTTGATTATTATTATTATTATTATTATTATTATTATTATTATTATTATTAATAATAAACTGAGATTTCAAATTCCTGACTTAAAAGTGTTTCTTAACCACGGCAACTTCAAAGTAAATAAACTTCAATTCCCAGAATTCCCTAGCCAGTATATTCTGGGAACTGAAGACCATCAAGCTTAAAGTTGCAAATATTGAAAACCACTGATTTAGTGTGATGTGTGAACCCAGGTGTTATCTGACTCTGACGGAGTTGAATAAACTGACAATCAAGTGGCAATATTTAGCTGACTTGGGGCCTGGTGCGTATTTGGATGGTAGCCCACTGGAAAATCCCAGGGCTATATGTTTTTTCTAGGAGGTGGGAAAATATCTTGGAGAAGACAGGAACAAATCACTTCTCTATTACTGATGAGACCATTATATAGACATTTTCCTGGAATCATCAGGAGTCAAATGTGACTCAAAGATGACTTTACATTTTCCTTAATCGAATGCAATTGATTGTATTAAAAGTCCTTTCCTTCTGATTGCTTATTACCTCCAGGATGGAAAGGATTTGTGCAATTTCTAGATTATACTTTCATCTTCTTGAGGAAATATCTGGAGACACAGATGAGGGAAGAAATATGAGGAATTGGGCAAATTCTGCAGCATTTTATAGCATATTGAAAGCTACATATAATGAGAAGGAACAGTAATTTTAAGGTAGGAGACTAGAGTAGCATCCATAGGAGGGGTGGGTTCAGGGGCGGGCTACCAACCACAGTCCTACCGGAACACGCCGGGAGTGCACCACTGCAAGCGCACCCGGCGTGCACCCATGCCCGGTTCACGATTTGGCTCCTGTGCATGTGCAGAAGCTAAATATTGTGCAAAGACGTGTTCACGATTTCCGGGGGTTTTTGCTTCCACACATGCTCCCCTCGCTGCACCGCTTGTCCTCACTCCCTCCGCCGTGCCCCTTGCCCTCACTCCCCTCCCCTGCACAGGGAGCAGGGTGGGTGGCCCCAATTCTGGCCGCATGGCCTGTTCTGCGCTCTCCCACACTGCAGGCATCTCTCCTGTAAGCCAGGAGATCAAAGAGCAGGCCACGTGGCCAGAGGGACGCTTTTGCTGCTGGCCCCAGCTGTTGCTCTAGGTGTGGCAGCGAGAAATCTCTTTCTGCATGCAAAAAAACCCGTTAATTTTTACCGGAATCGCGCCATTGCGCATGCACACGCATGCGCATCCGACGGCAATGGAGCGAGCCTACACACTCCATTACAGTCAACGGAACGGCATGCCCCCCATTCCGCCTGGGTGGGTTTTTCCCGGTTCGGACCAGATCACCCAAACCGTTAGCAACCTGCTGGTAATGTAATTTAGGCGTCATAGATCAGATTCTGCCTCTGCCGGTCTCTGCTTTCCACCATCTCTCTTTTTGTGGAATTTTTGGTGATTTTTTGGTTTTTGTTTGCATGGCTTCTTCTCCTCTACTGTGGAAAAAATCCCCCCTCCTGCCCGCACATTAATACCCACCTATATTTCTTCATCCGAAGCACAGCTGAGTGGGTCCACAGTTGTGTTTCGGCCTGAAACCACCTTCTGAGCATGTCCGGAAGAGAAATTGCAGGAAGGGACACACGTGTACGAGTGTGGCACCTGCATTCATGCAACATCACGATGCGCACCGGTAGCGAAGGTAAGTAGAACCCGCCCCTGATCCATAGATATTCTTAGTTTTCCCTTAAAAAAATAATACAATGGTACCTCTATTTAAGAACTTAATTCGTTCCGTGACCAGGTTCTTAAATATAAAAGTTTGTAAGTAGAACATTTTTCCCCCATAGGAATAAATGTAAAAGCAAATAATACGTGCAAACCCATTAGGAAAGAAAGAAAAGTTCAGAATTTGGATGGGAGGAGGAGGAAGAAGAGGAGGAGGACAGCCACTGCCCAGAGTGAAGGGAGCATTTCTTTTCTCTGGGCGCTGGCAGAGGTTTATTCCCTGTCCAAGCGCCCAGAGAAAGGAAAATGCTTCTTTCACTCTGGACTGCCAAAGCCTCCTTAACCGCCACCGAAAGGCTCCTCTGGCAATCCAGAAAAGCCCGAGATGGCCAGGATTAAAGGGGGAAAGGCAGGAAAGTGGCCAGGCCTTCGTGCCGCTCTCAAATTTCCTGGGCAACTTTTCCAGGGTCGCGTTCTTAAGTAGAAAATGGTTCTTAAGAAGAGGCAAAAAAATCTTGAACATCCGGTTCTTATCTAGAAAAGTTCTTAAGTAGAGGCGTTCTTAAATAGAGGTACCACTGTACTTAAATGTTGGCATTTACTGAACGCCCTGGTAACCTCTACAGAACAGTTAAAGTGAACCCACTTACAAAATTGCCACCATTTAGAAGCAAAGTAAAAAAGTTTTTTAAAAATGTAAATGTAACAAAAAGCAATAATTAAAAGAACTTAATACTAGACCCTTTTTAGATTTGGCCCAAGAGCAGGTGGCATCTATCCAGTGGAACAAACAGGGAACCCTAAAGGCTGAAACATCTTTTTTTCCCTGAAGTTCTGTTGTTGTTGTAACTGGCTTTTAGGGTTAAGACAGGATTTATTTTACACCTGTGTCTTTTGATGATTCAGGGTTTTTTTTTTGCCCCAAAACAAATTGCAATCCTTAATCTTTAATGAGTAAAGTGCCTACATGGGACATTAAAACAGTTTAATCTCAGTGCTAATTTATCATTCTTCCTTCCTGGAACAAACAACATTCATGTCTTTGTTGTTAACTAATTAACTATCCCCATCCTTGCATACTTAGCAACATGCTGGTTCAGTTTTGTAAGGTTAAATATTTTACCCCATTAGCTCATTACAAGAATGTGCTCTTACTCTATTTCTCCCCCCTCTTTTTGGCCTCAGATAACTGTCAATTTTCTAGCACAACAACCATCTGTCAGTCATTTTTCAATACTGGAATGAGGGAAGTTGAGTGCACAAATCAGTCCATACAACTTTACAAAGAAAACAAAAAAGATTGGGTCAAATAAATGGTGATTGGAAAAGTGGAATTATATATTTGTTGTTCCAAAACATGAAATGTTGGCTTATAGCTGATGTGGAAATTGCCAGGAATTGCCATGAGCTTAACGATCATATATTTATTCAGTTTGTATAGTAGTGTAGCTCAACAAATCACTCTTGATGGTGAACAAAATTAAAATAAAAACGTTGCAAAAATTAAAATACAAAGCAGTTGAAAAACATCCAACCCAAATTATTAGTACAACAAAGAAGCTGGTTCCCTGAGCCCAGAACCAGGCTTTCATTGCTTTATAAAAGGCCAACAGGGTGTGGGGCCATCCTGATTTCTGGAAGAAGAATGTCCACAAGGTGGATGCTATGGCAGAAAAGGAATGTCCTCTAGGTCCAGCGATGGGCTACGAGCCGGAACGCTAAATTGCGCTCACCGCTGCAGCTTGTAAGTTCTTGCGGGGCCAGTGTAATCTTGCTGCTGCACCTGTGGAGGTAGCAAAATTGTGCACGGAGCTGCAGATGTACCTGTGTTTCGGCCAGGTTTTCTTGCTTCCACGCATGCCGAAACACAGACGCATGCACGATTTCCCCTCTCACAATTACTGTTTTTGAGCCAGGTTTCACCTAGTCTGTACTTGTACCTTTGGGGGTTTTTGTTGACATTAGCAGTGGTGGGTTCTAAATGGTTTTGTTACCAGTTCACATGCTCACTCACGTGCACAATCCTGGGTGGGTGGGCAGAGTCTCCCACTGCCACTGCTACCGGTTCAGACAACCAGGCCATTCTTTCCCTACCGTATCAATCCCGGATGCCGATGTGGGTGCACACACTCCCGTGCAAGAATTTGCTTCTGTGCATGCGCAGAAGCAAAGAAATCTGGGAAAATTGCCGAAATCTCGGGTGAGGACATTCACATGTGTGAGATTTCAGCTTTTTCTTTGCTTCCGCACATGCGCAGAAGCAAAGAAAGGTTGAAAATCGCCAAAACTCGCCGATTTTTGCCAATTTATTTTGTGCTTCAATGTGACGGTCTTTGGAAAAAGCAACTTTGAAAGGCAACTTTATCCTGAATAAATAAGAGTAGAAGGCAATCAAAAGAGAGATAAATATAGTCATAGAGGGGGAAAATCAACTAATGACTTATTTTTGTAATGACTACATAAAACCTCCAGGATTAGAAGAAATGGGATTTCAAATATGGGTATGGATTGCAAATATGGATTGATGGAGAATATCAGCAGATGGAACCTGTTGCTTCTGTGTGCTGCTTGCACAATACATTGAGAGGCTTCTGACTGGCCATAATGGAAACATGATCCTGGGATAAAAGTGCTTTTAGTCAGATCAAACAGGGCTCTTACGATTCTTTTTCATTTTCTATCTGTCTGCCTCACAGTACTGTAATATAGAGCAGGTCTTCAACCAGAGGTAGTATTCAGATGTGAGCGTTCTTCCAACATTTATTTACTATTTCCCCTTTTTCTGTTGTTTGCATGACTGTGACTTAAGTCTCGACTCAGACTGAATTTATTAATTGCACAAAAATCTGCCCTATTCTGTGTACCTAACCTGGGTACATCACTGGAAGACATTCTTGACCTTTTAAATTCTTCTCTTCTCTCCTCTTCCTCTATCTCAGGCTCCCTTATCTTCCCTGCATCCTCTTCCCTTTTTCCTGCACACAGAACAGCAAAACAAAACAACAACAACAACAAAACAACTCCATTCCTTTCCTATGCAAAGACACTGTTGCACATAATTCTTGTTTCAAAACCATTGTTGCACATGACGGTGACCCCAGGGTTGCTGGGTTTACTTTGAGACCACAAGTTGCACACAAATGCAGAGCATTGTATGTGTGGAGAAAGTAGCAGATGTTTGAAAATCACATGTACATGATCATATATCTTAGAGACTCCAGGTGCAGTCTATGGTGTGCTTTGTGATAGGAGTACACCTATTTTTGTTAAATACGTAAGCAAAACGTTCCAATGCAGAAAAGTAGATATATGTTGTGGCACGCACACACCCAGCAGCTTGTGCAGCTGGTAGCAGATCCCATCCGAGATGACGCCAATGAGGTGATGCGCAAGGGGCCTGTACAGCTGGCACCCGAGTTGGATAGTGAGGAGGCTGTTGACTAAATGGTGGCAAAATGAGATATTAGTAGAGGTACAAGAAATGGAAAATATAGTAGAAGATATAAGGAAAACTAAAAATACAAGAATTAGGGAAATGAGAAGGAAAATATTACATAAGTGGTATTTCACTCCCGTTCAATTCGCACATTTTCAGCAGAATGTCAAGGGGAATTGTTGGCATGGTTGTCAAGACAAAGGAGTGTTTATGCATATGTTTTGGGAATGCCCGATAGTGCAGGAATTTTGGCAAAAAGTGAAAGAGGATATCAATAGAATGTTAAATATACAATGGACAATCACTAAGGAAATGGCAGTACTAGTAAAAAGTAATGCGATGGGAGAATTTAGAGAAATAAAAAAAGCAGCAATAGAAAGCGCTCAGGCAGTAATAGTTCTGGGTTGGAAGGATGCGACAAAATGGACAATGGAAAATTGGTATAGGTACATGGTGGACCTTATTCAATTTGAAATTATGGAAAAAAGGATAAATTTGGATAATGAAACTGAGTTGGGACAGCTGATGGGACGGTGGGACAAGGTAAGATGATATATGACGAGCAGAATCCAAGACCAAGCTACAAGAAATAAACTGGAATCACTCTATAATATGTAAACAGATATATTGCTCTTGGGTTAAGTGGACTTTACAAGAAATACCCCCAATTTGGTGGTGGGGAATGTGTGTATGTCAGGGTGGTGGGCACAATTCACTACGCACTGTTTTATGTTGTGTGATGTTAAATCGTTAAAAATCAATAAAAAAATATATATATAAAAAAAAAGATAGTGAGGAGGCTGGTAAGGATTCGGTGCCAGTGGCAGAGGTTCAGCCAGGCCTTCAGAACCTCCAGCACCTCACAGCAGAGATGAGGAAGAAGAGGAGGAATCCCTTCTTAATGCACATGTGCTAAGTTTTCTCTGGTCTGTAGTTGAGGCGGAGCAGGATATTGGGAGCATTGAGAATCACCAGATTGAGAGCGTTGAAAATCACCAGATTGAAAGCGTTGAAAATCTGTTCTTCTAGGCTGATTGTGCCGTGGATATCTTGGAGTGTAGCCCCTTTGTTGGTAGCTGTGACTCATTGTAGGTTTGTAACCAGGTCCTGTAGTTTTGAGTCTACTTTGCATAATCACTTCTTCTTCTGTTAACAGCTTACATACTCTGGACGTAGTTCTTTGAGCTAAAGGTATGTTATTATACTTTGTTTTGCATCTTTCCATTCATAATTTAAAGACGTTATTATTGCGGTTGTCATCTGTATGTCGTGTATTTGATAGCCTCTCTCTATCAGATCCTTTTGCATTGCTAGAAGTTTAGATAAGTGTGGAGCAATTTTCTCTTCAGGCTTTAATTTTGAAGTAAAAAATTCAGTAAACAATAAGCATGTTCCTTCAGCTGAAACTGGTCTATAAAGTTCATCTAGAGCTGTGATCAGGTCATTTGCAGTGATATCATGTGGAAATCAAACTGATAGATCTGTGTCGAGAGACCTAAGTATCAAGATGGTCGCTCTAGTATTAAAAGCTTTCTTCTTCAGTCCACTGTCTATAGGGTGGATTAAAAGCCATATGATCTACCCCTTCAGCAAGTAAAATCAGTCTTATTTCGTGCAACCAAGTTTTATAATTTTGTCCATTATTTTTTAATCTTGACTCACCTTTCAATGGTGATAGAGTAACGGCTTGCCTTTGAGCTGCAGCTAGTACTGCTGCTGGTTGTGGCATCTGGGGTGCTTGGACCGGTGGCGGTTGAATCTGAAGAACTGGAACTTGTTGTTGGTCCTTTTGCATCTGCGCACCTTGGTTTGCTTGCGGTACTTGTGGCTTAATTGAAGGATAATGATGAACAACGTGTTGTCCATATTTCAAAGATTGATCTGGAATAAAACATGGTATTTGTTTGAGATGAGAAACAGTTTTATATTTAATATCTTGTATTCCACTAGGTGGTGCTGCAGGATAACTTTTAGATTTCTCTGAACTTATTTTCTGAACAGGCTGCATTTTTTTTATTTGGCCACCAGATGGTGCTGCAGGATACCTTTTGAGATTTTCTTCTTTGTTTATAAACGTGGCACTTAGACTTTCGATTTCTGGTTTGTTTACATTTACTGGTGGCTTGACAGAGAGAATTTCCAGCTCTCTCTCTAATAGGGTTATTTGAATATCTCTTAGTTTATTTAATTGTTTTCTATATTTACAAATGTCATGCAGACAACTGTGCATTGTTTGCTTTTCTTTTTCATCTAGATTAATTCCTCTCTGCTGATAAAAATCTGAGACACAGGCTTGGGTATCTTGGAGAGATTGTTCTAAGCGTGCTATTATGCTATTACTTTGTCAATATCATTGATTGAATCCAGACTGCTAGCTAAACTTCTTACAGACTCTCGGTCATCGGAATGTCTCAGTTTCATCTTTGCTTTTAGCGAGGCGCCATGGGACGCACTGCTTTCGGAAATTGCCTGGCTACATGACTCAGAAGGGATCATTACAGCCTGTAAGTTGCTTGGGTCATAAATCGGCTGACCTGAACTATCTCCTAGTTTTTCAGCATTCACAATAGCAGTTGAAATTGGGTTATAAATCTTACGCTTTGGAGTGTTTCACTTTCTTCGTCTCCTGCAGAGAAAAGTTCTTGTTCGGCTTCAGTTTCCTTTTCATCAGAGTTAAAGTCTGTTTGAACCTTAAATCATTCTGGAGGTGATGGATTGAGAGAGCAGACATTTGTTGTCAGAGCAAGATTTCTTTTTATCATAAAAGTAGAAAATTAAATATGTCATGAGAGACAAATAAAAAATACATCTTCACATTATGGCTGCTAACACAGGACTGACTTAATTAAAATGGAGAGGAGGATAAAGACGGGTGTGAGCTATAATGATGTGGCAGGATTTTACATCATAGTAGTAGGAGCTAATAAAACACACACGCAGTTAACTATTTAATTACTGAATGTCTCTGAATGTCTTTGGGGCTGTCAATATTCAGCGTGACAAAAAGGGAGAGGCTATGACTCCACGGGTAATAAATTCTTTCCTGGGGTATACAATCAATGGCAATGGGGGGGGGCAGACCAGATGGATCATCCTCACCCACTTCCAGAAAATAAAAATCAGGCTCTGGTTCAAGAGGTAAAAAATAAGTAAGGCCAGGGGTCATCATAGACACAGTTTCAGAAGCATAGAGACCAAAAGAAAGAAGCATACGCCCAAAATCAAAAATTTCAGCCTTTGGTGCGGGGCTAGCTGAATGCCCCCACTCTAGTTTCCCTGGTCCTGGGGCTGAGGTTGAGGCTGTATTTTACATTGATTTGCCCAATGATACCGTTTCTTGAATTTGGGACAAAGAGTGCGTGGTTTGGCTGTGCTAGGGTTAAAGCGTTGCTTTTGGGCGGCCCCCCCTCCTAGGGTCTGGATTGGTTTTTGAAATGACCATATTTACTGCAATTATAACAGTTGCCAGATCGTGGATTGGGGTTAAACCTTTGTAATGCCATATACAGTAATTGGTTCCGGACGGAGGTTCGTAAGGCGAAACGTTCGTAACACAAAACAATGTTTCCCATTGGAAACAATGTAAAAGCGATTAATGTGTGCAAGGGAAAAAAAATATCCCCAAATGGTGCTCCGCTTGGCGCCGCTGCCCAGCTGTCACCTTTTAAAACAGTCATTATTTCTACAATATTTTCTTCTTTATTTTCCTGTATGTTCTGGAACCTCAGAAAGAAAGCAGCGTTTTCAAGTTCCATGCTAAGTAAAGCTTCTTCCATATTTTTAATACTTGTCAACCTGTTAGTTTCTGTTTCTTGGATTCTTCTCTTCTATTTCTTTTATTTTTTGCTCACTTTGATAATGTTTATTGAATAGACTCTATTTTCCCATCCATTTTGACTACTCTATCCTCTACTCTTTTAATATTACCCCTCATATCTTTCTGTCATCTTTTCGTAATTTTGATTGATTGATTGCTGCATCCTTACCATGGATTGGAATGTAGTCGCTGAAGACATCGACATTTTACTATATTCTAATCCAAAACTGGCAAAAAGCCAGTTTTAAATTAAATATTTTAATTTAAATATAACCAGAATATAACTCCAATTAACCATATACGTCTACTATATTTATTTAAACTATTTCAAAAAAGAGTTGCTATGTGTCAGGTTTGTCTATTAATATCTCTGCCTCTCTAATATTGAATAGTTAATGTAATTAAAAATTAAAGATCTAATAATTAATAATAATAACAAGCAAGCAATCTATCACTATACTAAGTAATAAAGCAAATCAATCAATGACAGTTCATTTACAAAGCAATGTTAAATAAAGTAGCCAATAAATAGTTAAGTAATTTTGATTAATCAGGTTTGATCAGTACTGTATTTATATTAACTCTATATTTAATAGGGAGTCAATTTTAAATGAATATCAGAAGAGGAAAGAGAGAAATAGGAATTAGGATATACCTAGACAGTTTTATATTGATTATTAAATAAGATCAGTTTTGAACTCTTAATGTTATTAAGTTAGTTAAGAACCCAATTGTCTTCTAATTAATGTATCAGTCTGACCCAATCCTAAATTAATTCAACAATGTTCCTTATTGGTCATCAAGTTGATTATAGTTCTAATCCGTTTATATCCAAATTAATAAACCCGCTGAACTGGTGATACTCCCTTTATTTTCAGCGTGGGGCTTTGCCTAGTCACTTCCAAGTCTTCTGTTCTTTCAACTTGCACAAAACTTCATATACATTCAAAAAAACCACCTTGCCCTTTGCTATTCAAACAGCTCATCCGGAATGATTCCCAAGTAGGTCTAAATCTGGTATTAGGAGGAGGGAGTCTGTGACTGGTCTCCTATCTCCGAGCTCCGATCTCCAATCACCCGTCCGCCACTTCAACTCTTTCTCCTCACCCATCTTTCAAGTCCTCACTGTTCCTGATGAAATGCCATGACTGCTGCGTTGCCCCTTGGAACTCCCGATCAAATCAAATACAATCAAATCAATCCAACCAGACAGCATCAAGGGCTCCTCTCTCCAAGTCATTCTACTATTACCACCTCTCACTCGGAACCTTTCCACAAATCCACAATCCCCATCCGTTTTAGTCCCTTATTTAGCTTATTTTGGCTGTTATTTCTTGTTTCCCTTTTAAGTGTCAGGCAGCTGCATCAGCTGTGGTCCTGAGGGTATTTCTCGCTTTCTGGGGGATCACCTTAATGCCACAGATACACAGGAAGTTCCTCTTTAACTTGTGGAGGCTCTCCAAGCTGCAACCAAAAAAGCTCAAAAGCAGAGAACAGACCTGGAGTTCACTGGAGGCTGCCCTGCCATGATGCGATTTCAAGTTGGAAGTAAAAAAAAAAATCAGGACTTTTAAAAAATGCTGCGGGATGTGGGACAAATTGTTAAAAATTGGGACTGTCCTGCCCAAAAGTGGGACATCTGGTCACCTTACCTAAAGGTGACAGTAAATGTGTGATGGAACATATAGAAATTTTAGGTAGGTAGGTAGGTAGCTAGGTAGGGATAGATAGATAGGATAGATAGATGGATAGATAGATAGATACAGACAGTCAATCAGACAGACATATAGATAGAAAGAACAGTAGGTAGTTGGAGAAACACAGATAGACAGATAGATAAAATATGAATTGTGATTTCTGTTTATCCCCAGTTGAGTTTAGGTTTTTGTTTTCACCTTTGAAATGTATGTATGTATGTATGTATGTATGTATGTATGTATGGATTGATTGGATTTGTATGCCGCCCCTCTCCAGAGACTCGAGGCAGCTAACAGCAACAATAAAACAGTGTACAATAGTAATTCAATATTAAAAACGATTAAAAACCCATTAATATAAAAACCAAACATACATACATACATACATACATACATACATACATACATACATACATACCATGCATAGAATTGTAAAGGCCTAGGGGGAAAGAGGATCTCAATTCCCCCATGCCTGACGGCAGAGGTGGGTTTTAAGTAGCTTACGAAAGGCAAGGAGGGTGGGGGCAATTCCAATCTCTGGGGGGAGTTGGTTCCAGAGGATCAGGGTAGCCACAGAGAAGGTTCTTCCCCTGGCTCCCGCCAAACGACATTGTTTAGTTGACGGGACCCGGAGATGATCCACTCTGTGGGACCTAACTGGTTGCTGGGATTCGTGCAGCAGAAGGCAGTCCCTAAGATAATCTGGTCCGGTGCCATGAAGGGCTTTATAGGTCATAACCAACACTCCAACACTTTGAATTGTGACCGGAAACTGATCGGCAACCAATGCAGACTGCGGAGTGTTGGTGTAACATGGGCATATTTGGGAAAGCCCATGATTGCTCTCGCAGCTGCATTCTGCACGATCTGAAGTTTCCGAACATTTTTCAAAGGTAGCCCCATGTAGAGAGCATTACAGCAGTCGAGCCTCGAGGTGATGAGGGCATGAGTGACTGTGAGCAGTGACTCCCGGTCCAAGTAGGGTCGCAACTGGTGCACAAGGCGAACCTGGGCGAACGCCCCCCTCGCCACAGCTGAAAGATGTTTTTTTATTGTGAGCTGTGGATCGAGGAGGACGCCCAAGTTGCGAACCTTCTCTGAGGAGGTCAATGATTCTCCCCCCAGGGTAATGGACGGACAGATGGAATTGTCCTTGGGAGGCAAGACCCACAGCCACTCCGTCTTGTCTGGGTTTTTTTTTTTTAATATAATTTTTATTGATTTTTATAAAAAGATTACATAAAACAAACATATAACAGTGCACAGTGCATGTGCCCATCACCTAACAAACAAAACACCCCCCTTCACCCCCACCACCCATTACAAGGGGTTCAAAATGTTTCTGGTTTATTTGTCTGTATTTCCTTGGCTCTACCTTGCATTAGATATTACTGAAAGAGTGATTGCAGTTTATTTTTCACATTTACATCACAGATTCTACTCAACATATAACCTTTCACCTTATTCCATCGTACCATCAGCTTCTCCAATTTGTTTTCATCAAAATTGTTTAATCTTATTTCCAATTCTGTAATGTCCATTTTGTAGAGTCTTTCCAGCCCAATACCACTACTGCTTGAGCACTTTGCAATGCTGCAGTTTTTATTTCCTTGGATTCTCCTAATTTTCTTTGTTTAATTAAAATCACTATTTCTTTTGTAATTATCCAGTTAATATTTAACATTTTATTAATTTCATTCTGTACTTCTTTCCAAAATGTCTGAATTTCTACACACTCCCAGAACATATGCATAAAAATTCCCTTCTTTTGGCAACCATGCCAACAATTACCCTTCTCTTTCCCCTGGAAGTGTGCAAGTTGTGCCGGTGTGTAATACCATTTATGTAAGATTTTCCTTCTCATCTCTTTAACTCTTGTATTTTTAATCTTATATATATTTTCTACCATTTCTTTCATTTCACTTTCATCTATTTGTAAATCATTTTGCCAGCATCTTATCAAACTTTTAGTTACTTCCTCTTCCACCTGCAATAACATTCTATATATATTACTGGCTTGGGCTTTTATCTCATTAATCTTTTCTTTTATTATTTTTTCTAAACAATTTTCTTCTCGTAAAAAAGCTTCTTTATTCTCACTTTTATTTAAGTATTTACTTATTGCATTAATCTGCAGCCATTTCTGTTGACCAAGCCACCATTCCAACCGAGTTCTGCTAACTCTTCCGTCCTTCTCATATAATTGTTCAATTCTCATTATCCCTTTGCTATTTAATACTTTTATAATTCTGCTTAAATTAACATCATAACCTGTATTCAATACATGTAATGTTGATAATTTGGAATTTCTAGTTCCACATTTTCCCTGCCATTTGGACCATATTTCTAAGCATGCTTTCAGAGGGTCGGTTAAATTACTGATTTCTATTCTACTCCAATTTTTAAATAATAGCTCTTTATTATTTATATTATTAATTTCCGTTTCCAATTTCACCCACTTCTTTTCCCCCCGTAACTGTAATTCCATTAATCTTTCTATTTGAAATGCTTCTCTATATAGTACTAAGCACGGGCTCCCCCACCCTCCCTCTTTCTCGTGGGCAAACTGCCATTTTTTTCTTATTCTAGGCCTTTTGTTTCCTTCAATCCAAAAATTCAATTTACTATCCCATTCTCTCAGTTTTGCCCCAGGAAAGGTGCCTGGTAGAACCTGAAATAAATACATCATTTTTGATATTATCATCATTTTAAGGGCTCTGATCTTAGCAATTCTTCCCAACCTTTTTCCCCTCCAATTTTTTATCTGCTTCTGAATTCTCTTCCATATTAAATTATAGTTGACTGTCGCAATTTTAATCGGATTTTTAAACAACCAAATTCCTAAATATTTCATTTTTTTACATCCTAGTTTCAATCCTGATACTTTTTGTATCTCAATTTGCTCTTTAGGGCCTATATTTAAACAAATTATCTCCGATTTCTCTATATTAACCATAAGTCCCGATTGGTCTTTAAATTCCTGGAGCAAGATCATTATTCTTTTCATCATTTCAATAGGGGTTTCAGACATCACTATAGCATCATCTGCAAACAGATTTAATTTCAATTCGAGTTTTCCTAGTTGATAACCTCTCCATTCCTTGTCATTTCTAATCTTATTTGCTAAGACTTCAATTGCCAATGCGAATAACATTGGGGATAATGGGCAGCCCTGCTTAGTTCCATTCTGAATTTTAATCGTCTCTGTTCTGTTGCCATTTACTCTAATATGAGCTATATTGTCTTTATAAATTGTTTCTATAATTCTACAAAATGAATCTCCCATATTTAAATCTTTACATAATTGAAACAGGTAATTATGGTTAACTTTATCAAAGGCTTTGTACACATCTAACTTTAAAATACCTAGTTTTCTTTTGGTATTGGTAGCATGGTGTATAACATTAACCACGTTTCTAATTGGTTCATAAATCTTTCTTCCTTTAACAAATCCATATTGGTCTTCTCCAATTACCTTTGGTAAGATATTCTCTACCCTGTTTGCCAATATTTTCATAAATATTTTGTAATCCTGATTAAGTAAGCTGATAAGGTGATAGGAACTTGGGTCCATTAAATCACAATCTGGCTTTGGGATAGTTATAATTTCTGAGATTTTCCACGACTGTGGAGTTTCAAAAGTCTCAATTACATTATTAAACAATTTTTCCAAATGCGGTAATAATTCATTCTTATAAGTCTTATAATATTCACCAGTAAAACCATCTGGGCCTGGGGCTTTAGCAGGTTTCAACCCTTTAATAACTCTGGATATCTCATCATTTGTTATTTTTGCATTTAAAATTTGTCTATCTTCCGTTAATTTCTCATAGTTTGCAATGTAATATGTTCTTTTTTGTATAAATTCCGATAAAAATCACTCATTATTTTTTCCATTTCTACATTACTACGTTTTATTGCACCTTCCTTATCCTTAAAAGCAGAGATATGGGATTTCTCTTTTCTTTTTTTCAAGTAATATACCATTTGTTTCATTGATTTGTTCCCCCATCCCATGATTCTCTGTTTTACAATAATCTTCATTTTATTCCATCTCTCTTCATCAAGAGATTGTAATTTCTTTTTCTTGAATGATAATAATGTATTCCAAGCTCTATTTCTTGTAATTTTCAAAGTTTCTTGAATTAAATCTATTTCTTTTAAAAGGCTTTCTCTTTTAGCTTCCCAGGATTTCCTAATAAAAGCTTCAGTGCTAATACAATTACCTCTCATAACAGCCTTGTGTGCATCCCAAACTATTGTTTGCTTAGTTTCACCTGTTGCGTTAATACTAAAAAATTCACTCAATTCCTTTTGTAATTTGAGTCTATTTTTCTCACTAGCCGAAACCACAGGGTTATATCTCCAAATCCTTTGTTGCCTAGCAACATCCATTTCAATCACTGCTAACAATGGGTCATGGTCTGATAACCAAATACTTTTAACTTCTGCTTTCTTAAGCTGTACCTCCCGTTTTGTTAATTAATATATAATCTATGCAGCTAAATTTATTGTGTCTTGCCGAATAAAATGTATCGCTGTTTACTATATTTTCATGGAGGTCCATCATATTAATTTTATTTAAGTGTAACTTTTTCTTTTCTCCCCTCCCTGCTGTTAATTCCAAGTTGAAATCGCCTGCTAAAATCACTGTGCCTTCCGCAAAGTTATCTAATTTACACTTTACATTCATTATAAATTGTTTTGCATTTACATTGGGGACATAAATTACTGCTAAAGTTACTGGCTTATTATTTATTTTCCCCTTAATAAATAGCATTCTACCGTCTTTGTCTCTTTTAATATTAATTAATTGAAATAAAATTCTTTGGTTAATCAAGATGGCAACTCCTCTGCTTTTTACCGTCCCTCTCGACTCATAGGCCCGTTGCCACTCGCTATTGGTAACTAATTTATCTGATTTTTTCCTCCCTTTATGAGTTTCTGATAAAAATAAGACATGAGCTCTACTATCCCTAGCCAGCTTCATAATTCTATAGCGTTTTTCCTGTGATGAGAGACCATTTACGTTTAACGACAATATCACTGTTTCACCCATTTTACATAATTTTAAATGTATTTCCCCCTCCTGCAAAACAGAGCCTGTTGGAAAAGTATTTATTAATTGACATGAACCCCCACCCTAGTGCCCCTTCCCTTGCACCCCCCCCAAGGGGAGGCAATGAAAAGAATTTTCGTTATCCAAGAGGCACTCCTGAATTTGCGTTCCACTAGAGAACCCCCCATCTCTCCCCTTTTAATACAATAAAGAAAGATCCCCCCTCCTTCCCTCTTTTCCCCTTGTTGGTTAGCGTAAAATACACAAAGAAGAAGTTAGTTAAGAACAATAATACCATGTTGGCAAATCAGCTCAGTTCAGTTCAGTTCTTTATTTCTTCTTCTGGCGGGTGATTCTTGGTTCCTCTCTTTTTTCCTTTTGCTGGAGTAATTCAAGTTCCTTTTGAAGAGCTGCAATTTTTTCCTCTTTCCTTTGTTCTGCTGCACGAATTGGTTGGAGCGTAAACAAATCATCTTCTCCTCTTCCGTTTCTTCCCTCTCCATCTCCTGCTTCTGGCTTGCCCTTCGATGTTGATGCCTGGGAAATTACCTTCGAATCGATACCCAGCTGTTGAAGCAGTTTCTTCCCCTCATCCAGAGATCTCGCCTGGAAAACTTTGGAATCTTTGAAAACAACTACTGTAGCAGGATAACGCCATGTGAAACGGATTCCATTTTCATATAGCTGGGACGTGACGTCTCTCATTTGATTTCTCATCTTAAGTGTCTCTGCAGACAAGTCTTTTAAAATGCGTATTGGAATGGCTTTATAATGTAAGTTTGAAATCTGCTTTAGTTCTCTGAAAATTTCTGCTGCTCTCCGTTCCGAGTTGAATCTTACAATAACATCTTTTTGATCTCCTTGACTCCGAGAGCCGAATGCCCAATGTACTCTTTCAAATTCGCCTGGGTCACACTTAATGTTTTCACCCGTCTTGTCTGGGTTGAGTTTGAGTTTGTTGACACTCATCCAGGCCCCAACATCCTCCAGGCACCGGCCCATCACTTCCACTGCTTCGTTGGCTGGACATGGGGTGGAGATGTATAACTGGGTATCATCGGTGTATTGATGATACCTCACCCCATACCCTTGGATGATCTCACCCAGCGGTTTCATGTAGATATTAAATAGTAGGGGGAGAGGACCGACCCCTGAGGCACCCCACAAGGGAGAGACCTAGAGGTCGACCTCTGACCCCCCACTAACACCGACTGCGACCGACCGGAGAGGTAGGAGGAGACCCACTGAAGAACAGTGCCTCCCACTCCCAAATACATTGTTAGCTTGCATTAGCAACCCAAGAAAGCCAGTTTGGTATCGTGGTTAAGGCATCACCCTGCGCACCCAGAGACCGACATTCCTTGCCCCACTTTAGGTACAAAGCCAAGTGGGTGACCCTGACCCAGTCACCTTTTCTTCCCCTAGAAAGGAGGCAACACCAAACCACTTCTGAAAAATCTTGTTAGGAAAACAGCAGGAACTCATCCAACCGAGAAGAAACTACTTTCCTTTTTGTTTGTTTGGGGTTTTTTCGAAAATTTTTAGACCGTAATCCAAGAGGTTTCTTCAGTTTTGGAAGAATAGTAAAATGTTATTTTTTCAGTAGAGTGAATTTCCAGGCATGTGTCAAAGATTAGATGGCAGAGATATAGTTGGTACCCCAGATTTGAAGAGGAAACAATGTTTGACATCAACCCAAGTCATTTAGAATTGTTGTTAGAAAAATTAGTGTCTTTAATCACTGTCAATTTGCTTTTTAAAAATAGGGTATTTTGTCTCCGGAAGGAGAAAGTTCGAGACTTCCTCTTCTGGCACAAAGACATGCTGAGGTATATAATGTATACTTGTAGCTCACCTTAGAATATAATTATGAGAAAAATGAAAATAAATGATTTTATTCACAATTGGTAATGGTTAATAATGCATGTGCAGCATATTTTATGTAGTATATATGTTCGCTTTATATTTCTATTGCATATATGAAATCCATACAAACATCTATACAGACTAGTTTATTTGTAATTTCTGTGAAAGAATGGCAATTATTAGAGCTGATGCTAATTCTTGGTCAGTTCCTTCTTTGCTACATTAGCTAGTTTCTTTGGCCACATACAAAACCAATAGCAGTGAAATAAAATTTAGATGATTCATAATTGTTTTGAACCACTGTGTTTTACATTTCCTAAAGAAATTAACTAAGACTACTTTTTTTTGTAGCCCAGCATAAAGTTGCGTTCCCATCAGGTAAGGAATCTAGTACATAAGGAACCTGTTGAGTGTGCATGACCAAGACATAGTTCATATCATAAAAAGAGGGAGGAAAGCCCAGTGTGACTGATTGGGTAGTGAGTGGTAGCAAGTGGGCTGCTACGGAAATATATTCCTGACTTATGATCTATTTTGGCTTCTCTAGATTGTTCAGACAAAAGCGGAAAGAGCAGATGCTGATTTGAAGAGAGTGAGGGAGCAGAGTTATATGTAAGTCTTCACATAGTTTATCAAATCTTTGCACAATCCTATTAAGTTCACCCTGTCTGTATGACATTCATAATTTCATAACGTATTTTTAATGTGTATTTAATAAAAATTGAATTAAAAGGTTGATAATTCAAGTTAACAAAAACCATGGGGGCTAATTTCTCTCTGGTCTTCATTATTTGCAGGAAGACAATGGAAATTTCTAAACTCCTGAATGAAAAACAAGAATTAGAAATAAAAATTAACGAACTTATACAGGAAAATAAGCAACTTTGCAAAGAAAAAAAATGAAATTTCTGAGGAGTTTGAAGAAAAGTTGAGGAGGTGAGAAAATTTTAGATAGCAACCCTGACTTTCTCGTCGTTTCTTCAATATTTCAATTAGTTTTAATTTTAAACAAGTTTTACAATTTGAGTAAAAAAACCTAAGGGGGCTAACTTCACTCTGCTCTTGATATTTTACAGGAAAATTAGTTCAGAGAAACAAGAGGAGATTGAAAAAATTATAAAACAAAATGAAAGTCTCAGCTCAAAAATTAAAAAATATGCCATCGAGAAAGTAGAGCTCCTCCACGAAAATAATGAATTAAAAGAAGAACTGTATAGGTGAGAAATGTTTATTTTTATTTTATTTATTGGATTTATATGCCGCCCCTCTCTAAGGACTCGGGGTGGCTTACAACATATAAAAAGTAATACAATACAAATACAATAGCAAATCCAATTAAATTAAAACTATAGAGACAATATAAAAACCCCAATTATATTAAAAATCAGTCATATCCATTCAAACAACAGCCATACAAACATTTGGTCAGCCAGGGGGACTGAGATCTAACTGCCCCAAGCCTGGTGGCATAAATGAAGTGGGGGGGGGGGGGCAGAGCGAATCTCCAGGGGGAGCTGATTCAGAAGCCCCCACAGAAAAGGCTCTTCACCTACGCACCACCAAACGACATTGTCTAGTTGATGGGACCTGGAGAAGGCCAACTCTGTGGGATCTCACCAATTGCTGGGATTGATGCGGCAGAAGGCGGTCCCACAAGTATCGCCAAGTACCGATGCCATGTATGGCTTTATAGGTCATTACCAACACTTTTAATTGTGTCCAGAAACCAATCAGCAACCAATGCAATCCACGTAGGGTTGAAGAGAGAGGGGCATGTCTAGGAATGCCCATGACCATTTGCACGGCCACATTTTGCACAATTTTAATTTTCCAAACACTCTTCAAAGGTAGCCCCATGTAGAGAGCATTGCAGTAGTTGAATCTCAAGGTGATAAAGGCATGAGCGACTGTGAGTAGAGACTCCCGGTCCAAATAAGGCCGCAACTGGTGCACCAGGCAAACGTGCCCCTTGCCACAGCTGAAAGATGATGTTCTTTCCCCCCCAGAGTAATGGACCAGCAGATGGAAGTATCCTCTGAAAGCTTTCTCGGTCCATCAGGTGCCTGGGAAGGAATCCCCTAATCAGTTCCATCTCCCTGCAGAGGATTGAAGCCTTGAAATCAAGCCGTAGCAAAAAATGATCTGACCATGACAAAGGCAACATATTTAAGACCCTTAATTTCAGATCATTGCTCAACTGCTCTGTGGGGAATACCATGTCAGGAGCATGCCCCCCTCATGAGTTGCACCCTAAATTACTTCGGTCAGGTCCATAGTTGCCATGGTGGCCATAAACTCCTGCACCAATCCAGAGGATTCTCCGAGCAACAGGTTAATGTCCACCAAGACAATAAGCTTGGGGAACTCCACTGCCAGCCCAGCTACCTCCTCGAGTAGCGCAGGCAGGGCTGTTGACACGCAGCTGGGAGGCAGGTACATGAGCAACAAGCCCACCTGAACCCCTAGGTCCAACTTCACAAAGAGGGACTCACAACCCGTAATCTCAGGAGCAGCAAGCCTGCGTAGGCTGAAGGTCTTTTTCGCTATAATAGCCACTCACCCCACCTTCCCTGGGGTCGTGGCTGGTGCCACACCTGCAACCCAGCTGGGCACATTTCAGAGAGAGGGACTCCTCCTTCTGGGCCCAGCCAGATCTCAGTAACACATGTCAGGTCAGCCTCCTCATCTAGGAGTAAATCCTGGATGAGGGGAGCTTTATTTACAACTGACCTGGCATTGAATATCAACAGCCTGAGCCTAGGATCCGAGATTCGCTTGTCGCCAGTACCCCGAGCTAAGCTCATGGGGCCGGAACAAGGGATTGCTTTCAAGCAGCGAGCTCTTGTTCCCTGAGAGCAGCCTACCCCATGTCTCCCAACATATCTGCCTCTTCCCAGCAAAACCGGGATATTCCGGCCCTGTGCCACCCTAGATATGGGCTCCTCCACTCCTCCCGGCTCTATATTGCAAGAGGGCTAATATCTCTCTGGTCCTTATAGTTTACAGGAAAACGTCAGTAATTGAAAACTTAACAATAGAAAAAGAAGAAATGAAAATAAAAATCGAGAAAATCACATTCCAAAAAATGGATAAAATGAATAAAAATGAGGAGCTCTCCCGAGACTATTATAAATTGCAGTGGAGGTGAGAAAATTTTATATAGCCACCATAAACTTCCTGGTCCAGAATTTTATATTAGGTTCTCCTTAACTTAGAAAATTCAGAAAAGTCTCACATTCTCCTTATTTTAGAAAAAAAGAAAGAATTATAGCTCATTATAACTTTACATATATAAATATAGTAGATAGCCTCATTCAACTCCCACTGCCCAACTATAGATATATACTTTAGGAATGAGAGTTTCCTGACATCAAAGCAGTTCCCATTATTTTTAACTAAGAATACTTTGCTGTTGGTCCAGTTCATAGCTAACCTTTTGATTTTTTTCAGAGAGAAACTACAGAGGAAAGGCTCGTAAGTCTTCACATAGTTCATCAAATCTTTGCACAATCCTATTAAGTTCACCCTGTCTGTATGACATTCATAATTTCACAATGTATTTTTAATGAGTATTTAATAAAAATTGAATAAAAAGGTTGATAATTCAAGTTAAAAAAAACCCTGGGGGCTAATTTCTCTCTGGTTTTCATTATTTGCAGGAAGACAATGGAAATTTCTAAACTGCTAACTGAAAAACAAGAATTAGAAATAAAAATTAACGAACTTGTAAAGGAAAATAAGCAACTTTGCAAAGAAAAAAATGAAATTTCTGAGGAGTTTGAAGAAAAGTTGAGGAGGTGAGAAAATTTTAGATAGCAACCCTGACTTTCTCGTCGTTTCTTCAATATTTCAATTAGTTTTAATTTTAAACAAGTTTTACAATTTGAGTAAAAAAACCTAAGGGGGCTAACTTCACGCTGCTCTTGATATTTTACAGGAAAATTAGTTCAGAGAAACAAGAGGAGATTGAAAAAATTATAAAAGAAAATGAAAGTCTCAGCTCAAAAATTAAAAAATATGCCATCGAGAAAGCAGATCTCCTCCACGAAAATAATGAATTAAAAGAAGAACTGTATAGGTGAGAAATGTTTATTTTAATTTTATTTATTTTATTTATTGGATTTATATGCCGCCCCTCTCTAAGGACTCATTATTTTTAACTAAGAATACTTTGCTGTTGGTCCAGTTCATAGCTAACCTTCTGATTTTTTTCAGAGAGAAACTACAGAGGAAAGGCTCGTAAGTCTTCACATAGTTCATCAAATCTTTGCACAATCCTATTAAGTTCACCCTGTCTGTATGACATTCATAATTTCATAAGGTATTTTTAATGTGTATTTTTTAAAAATTGAATTAAAAGGTTGATAATTCAAGTTAAAGAAAACCCTGGGGGCTAATTTCTCTCTGGTCTTCATTATTTGCAGGAAGACAATGGAAATTTCTAAACTCCTGAATGAAAAACAAGAATTAGAAATAAAAATTAACGAACTTGTAAAGGAAAATAAGCAACTTTGCAAAGAAAAAAAATGAAATTTCTGAGGAGTTTGAAGAAAAGTTGAGGAGGTGAGAAAATTTTAGATAGCAACCCTGACTTTCTCGTTGTTTCTTCAATATTTCAATTAGTTTTAATTTTAAACAAGTTTTACAATTTGAGTAAAAGAACCTAAGGGGGCAAACTTCACTCTGCTCTTGATATTTTACAGGAAAATTAGTTCAGAGAAACAAGAGGAGATTGAAAAAATTATAAAACAAAATGAAAGTCTCAGCTCAAAAATTAAAAAATATGCCATCGAGAAAGTAGAGCTCCTCCACGAAAATAATGAATTAAAAGAAGAACTGTATAGGTGAGAAATGTTTATTTTTATTTTATTTATTGGATTTATATGCCGCCCCTCTCTAAGGACTCGGGGTGGCTTACAACATATAAAAAGAAATACAATACAAATACAATAGCAAATCCAATTAAATTAAAAGTATAGAGACAATCTAAAAACCCCAATTATATTAAAAATCAGTCATATCCATTCAAACAACAGCCATACAAACATTTGGTCAGCCAGGGGGACTGAGATCTAACTGCCCCAAGCCTGGTGGTATAAATGAAGTGGGGGGGGGGGCAGAGCGAATCTCCAGGGGGAGCTGATTCAGAAGCCCCCACAGAAAAGGCTCTTCACCTACGCACCACCAAACGACATTGTCTAGTTGATGGGACCTGGAGAAGGCCAACTCTGTGGGATCTCATCAATTGCTGGGATTGATGCGGCAGAAGGCGGCCCCACAAGTATCGCCAAGTACCGATGCCATGTATGGCTTTATAGGTCATTACCAACACTTTGAATTGTGTCCAGAAACCAATCAGCAACCAATGCAATCCACGTAGGGTTGAAGAGAGAGGGGCATGTCTAGGAATGCCCATGACCATTTGCACGGCCACATTTTGCACAATTTTAATTTTCCAAACACTCTTCAAAGATAGCCCCAGGTAGAGAGCATTGCAGTAGTTGAATCTCAACGTGATAAAGGCATGAGCGACTGTGAGTAGAGACTCCCGGTCCAAATAAGGCCGCAACTGGTGCACCAGGCAAACGTGCCCCTTGCCACAGCTGAAAGATGATGTTCTTTCCCCCCCAGAGTAATGGACCAGCAGATGGAAGTATCCTCTGAAAGCTTTCTGGGTCCATCAGGTGCCTGGGAAGGAATCCCCTAATCAGTTCCATCTCCCTGCAGAGGATTGAAGCCTAGAAATCAAGCCGTAGCAAAAAATGATCTGACCATGACAAAGGCAACATATTTAAGACCCTTAATTTCAGATCATTGCTCAACTGCTCTGTGCGGAATACCATGTCAGGAGCATGCCCCCCTCATGAGTTGCACCCTAAATTACTTCGGTCAGGTCCATGGTTGCCATGGTGGCCATAAACTCCTGCACCAATCCAGAGGATTCTCCGAGCAACAGGTTAATGTCCACCAAGACAATAAGCTTGGGGAACTCCACTGCCAGCCCAGCTACCTCCTCGAGTAGCGCAGGCAGGGCTGTTGACACGCAGCTGGGAGGCAGGTACATGAGCAACAAGCCCACCTGAACCCCTAGGTCCAACTTCACAAAGAGGGACTCACAACCCGTAATCTCAGGAGCAGCAAGCCTGCGTAGGCTGAAGGTCTTTCTCGCTATAATAGCCACTCACCCCACCTTCCCTGGGGTCGTGGCTGGTGCCACACCTGCAACCCAGCTGGGCACATTTCAGAGAGAGGGACTCCTCCTTCTGGGCCCAGCCAGATCTCAGTAACACATGTCAGGTCAGCCTCCTCATCTAGGAGTAAATCCTGGATGAGGGGAGCTTTATTTACAACTGACCTGGCATTGAATATCAACAGCCTGAGCCTAGGATCCGAGATTCGCTTGTCGCCAGTACCCCGAGCTAAGCTCATGGGGCCGGAACAAGGGATTGCTTTCAAGCAGCGAGCTCTTGTTCCCTGAGAGCAGCCTACCCCATGTCTCCCAACATATCTGCCTCTTCCCAGCAAAACCGGGATATTCCGGCCCTGTGCCACCCTAGATATGGGCTCCTCCACTCCTCCCGGCTCTATATTGCAAGAGGGCTAATATCTCTCTGGTCCTTATAGTTTACAGGAAAACGTCAGTAATTGAAAACTTAACAATAGAAAAAGAAGAAATGAAAATAAAAATCGAGAAAATCACATTCCAAAAAATGGATAAAATGGATAAAAATGAGGAGCTCTCCCGAGACTATTATAAATTGCAGTGGAGGTGAGAAAATTTTATATAGCCACCATAAACTTCCTGGTCCAGAATTTTATATTAGGTTCTCCTTAACTTAGAAAATTCAGAAAAGTCTCACATTCTCCTTATTTTAGAAAAAAAGAAAGAATTATAGCTCATTATAACTTTACATATATAAATATAGTAGATAGCCTCATTCAATTCCCACTGCCCAACTATAGATATATACTTTAGGAATGAGAGTTTCCTGACATCAAAGCAGTTCCCATTATTTTTAACTAAGAATACTTTGCTGTTGGTCCAGTTCATAGCTAACCTTTTGATTTTTTTCAGAGAGAAACTACAGAGGAAAGGCTCGTAAGTCTTCACATAGTTCATCAAATCTTTGCACAATCCTATTAAGTTCAACCTGTCTGTATGACATTCATAATTTCATAATGTATTTTTAATGTGTATTTAATAAAAATTGAATAAAAAGGTTGATAATTCAAGTTAAAAAAAACCCTGGGGGCTAATTTCTCTATGGTTTTCATTATTTGCAGGAAGACAATGGAAATTTCTAAACTGCTAACTGAAAAACAAGAATTAGAAATAAAAATTAACGAACTTGTAAAGGAAAATAAGCAACTTTGCAAAGAAAAAAATGAAATTTCTGAGGAGTTTGAAGAAAAGTTGAGGAGGTGAGAAAATTTTAGATAGCAACCCTGACTTTCTCATCGTTTCTTCAATATTTCAATTAGTTTTAATTTTAAACAAGTTTTACAATTTGAGTAAAAAAACCTAAGGGGGCTAACTTCACTCTGCTCTTGATATTTTACAGGAAAATTAGTTCAGAGAAACAAGAGGAGATTGAAAAAATTATAAAAGAAAATGAAAGTCTCAGCTCAAAAATTAAAAAATATGCCATCGAGAAAGCAGATCTCCTCCACGAAAATAATGAATTAAAAGAAGAACTGTATAGGTGAGAAATGTTTATTTTAATTTTATTTATTTTATTTATTGGATTTATATGCCGCCCCTCTCTAAGGACTCATTATTTTTAACTAAGAATACTTTGCTGTTGGTCCAGTTCATAGCTAACCTTCTGATTTTTTTCAGAGAGAAACTACAGAGGAAAGGCTCGTAAGTCTTCACATAGTTCATCAAATCTTTGCACAATCCTATTAAGTTCACCCTGTCTGTATGACATTCATAATTTCATAAGGTATTTTTAATGTGTATTTTTAAAAAATTGAATTAAAAGGTTGATAATTCAAGTTAAAGAAAACCCTGGGGGCTAATTTCTCTCTGGTCTTCATTATTTGCAGGAAGACAATGGAAATTTCTAAACTCCTGAATGAAAAACAAGAATTAGAAATAAAAATTAACGAACTTGTAAAGGAAAATAAGCAACTTTGCAAAGAAAAAAAATGAAATTTCTGAGGAGTTTGAAGAAAAGTTGAGGAGGTGAGAAAATTTTAGATAGCAACCCTGACTTTCTCGTTGCTTCTTCAATATTTCAATTAGTTTTAATTTTAAACAAGTTTTACAATTTGAGTAAAAGAACCTAAGGGGGCTAACTTCACTCTGCTCTTGATATTTTACAGGAAAATTAGTTCAGAGAAACAAGAGGAGATTAAAAAAATTATAAAACAAAATGAAAGTCTCAGCTCAAAAATTAAAAAATATGCCATCGAGAAAGTAGAGCTCCTCCACGAAAATAATGAATTAAAAGAAGAACTGTATAGGTGAGAAATGTTTATTTTTATTTTATTTATTGGATTTATATGCCGCCCCTCTCTAAGGACTCGGGGTGGCTTACAACATATAAAAAGAAATACAATACAAATACAATAGCAAATCCAATTAAATTAAAAGTATAGAGACAATCTAAAAACCCCAATTATATTAAAAATCAGTCATATCCATTCAAACAACAGCCATACAAACATTTGGTCAGCCAGGGGGACTGAGATCTAACTGCCCCAAGCCTGGTGGCATAAATGAAGTGGGGGGGGGGCAGAGCGAATCTCCAGGGGGAGCTGATTCAGAAGCCCCCACAGAAAAGGCTCTTCACCTACGCACCACCAAACGACATTGTCTAGTTGATGGGACCTGGAGAAGGCCAACTCTGTGGGATCTCACCAATTGCTGGGATTGATGCAGCAGAAGGCGGTCCCACAAGTATTGCCAAGTACCGATGCCATGTATGGCTTTATAGGTCATTACCAACACTTTTAATTGTGTCCAGAAACCAATGAGCAACCAATGCAATCCACGTAGGGTTGAAGAGAGAGGGGCATGTCTAGGAATGCCCATGACCATTTGCACGGCCACATTTTGCACAATTTTAATTTTCCAAACACTCTTCAAAGGTAGCCCCATGTAGAGAGCATTGCAGTAGTTGAATCTCAAGGTGATAAAGGCATGAGCGACTGTGAGTAGAGACTCCCGGTCCAAATAAGGCCGCAACTGGTGCACCAGGCAAACGTGCCCCTTGCCACAGCTGAAAGATGATGTTCTTTCCCCCCCAGAGTAATGGACCAGCAGATGGAAGTATCCTCTGAAAGCTTTCTCGGTCCATCAGGTGCCTGGGAAGGAATCCCCTAATCAGTTCCATCTCCCTGCAGAGGATTGAAGCCTTGAAATCAAGCCGTAGCAAAAAATGATCTGACCATGACAAAGGCAACATATTTAAGACCCTTAATTTCAGATCATTGCTCAACTGCTCTGTGGGGAATACCATGTCAGGAGAATGCCCCCCTCATGAGTTGCACCCTAAATTACTTCGGTCAGGTCCATAGTTGCCATGGTGGCCATAAACTCCTGCACCAATCCAGAGGATTCTCCGAGCAACAGGTTAATGTCCACCAAGACAATAAGCTTGGGGAACTCCACTGCCAGCCCAGCTACCTCCTCGAGTAGCGCAGGCAGGGCTGTTGACACGCAGCTGGGAGGCAGGTACATGAGCAACAAGCCCACCTGAACCCCTAGGTCCAACTTCACAAAGAGGGACTCACAACCCGTAATCTCAGGAGCAGCAAGCCTGCGTAGGCTGAAGGTCTTTTTCGCTATAATAGCCACTCACCCCACCTTCCCTGGGGTCGTGGCTGGTGCCACACCTGCAACCCAGCTGGGCACATTTCAGAGAGAGGGACTCCTCCTTCTGGGCCCAGCCAGATCTCAGTAACACATGTCAGGTCAGCCTCCTCATCTAGGAGTAAATCCTGGATGAGGGGAGCTTTATTTACAACTGACCTGGCATTGAATATCAACAGCCTGAGCCTAGGATCCGAGATTCGCTTGTCGCCAGTACCCCGAGCTAAGCTCATGGGGCCGGAACAAGGGATTGCTTTCAAGCAGCGAGCTCTTGTTCCCTGAGAGCAGCCTACCCCATGTCTCCCAACATATCTGCCTCTTCCCAGCAAAACCGGGATATTCCGGCCCTGTGCCACCCTAGATATGGGCTCCTCCACTCCTCCCGGCTCTATATTGCAAGAGGGCTAATATCTCTCTGGTCCTTGTAGTTTACAGGAAAACGTCAGTAATTGAAAATTTAACAATAGAAAAAGAAGAAATGAAAATAAAAATCGAGAAAATCACATTCCAAAAAATGGATAAAATGGATAAAAATGAGGAGCTCTCCCGAGACTATTATAAATTGCAGTGGAGGTGAGAAAATTTTAGATAGCCACCATAAACTTCCTGGTCCAGAATTTTATATTAGGTTCTCCTTAACTTAGAAAATTCAGAAAAGTCTCACATTCTCCTTATTTTAGAAAAAAAGAAAGAATTATAGCTCATTATAACTTTACATATATAAATATAGTAGATAGCCTCATTCAACTCCCACTGCCCAACTATAGATATATACTTTAGGAATGAGAGTTTCCTGACATCAAAGCAGTTCCCATTATTTTTAACTAAGAATACTTTGCTGTTGGTCCAGTTCATAGCTAACCTTTTGATTTTTTTCAGAGAGAAACTACAGAGGAAAGGCTCGTAAGTCTTCACATAGTTCATCAAATCTTTGCACAATCCTATTAAGTTCACCCTGTCTGTATGACATTCATAATTTCATAATGTATTTTTAATGTGTATTTAATAAAAATTGAATAAAAAGGTTGATAATTCAAGTTAAAAAAAAACCTGGGGGCTAATTTCTCTCTGGTCTTCATTATTTGCAGGAAGACAATGGAAATTTCTAAACTGTTAACTGAAAAACAAGAATTAGAAATAAAAATTAACGAACTTGTAAAGGAAAATAAGCAACTTTGCAAAGAAAAAAATGAAATTTCTGAGGAGTTTGAAGAAAAGTTGAGGAGGTGAGAAAATTTTAGATAGCAACCCTGACTTTCTCGTCGTTTCTTCAATATTTCAATTAGTTTTAATTTTAAACAAGTTTTACAATTTGAGTAAAAAAAACCAAGGGGGCTAACTTCACTCTGCTCTTGATATTTTACAGGAAAATTAGTTCAGAGAAACAAGAGGAGATTGAAAAAATTATAAAAGAAAATGAAAGTCTCAGCTCAAACATTCAAAAATATGCCATCGAGAAAGCAGATCTCCTCCATGAAAATAATGAATTAAAAGAAGAACTGTATAGGTGAGAAATGTTTATTTTTATTTTATTTATTTTATTTATTGGATTTATATGCCGCCCCTCTCTAAGGACTCATTATTTTTAACTAAGAATACTTTGCTGTTGGTCCAGTTCATAGCTAACCTTCTGATTTTTTTCAGAGAGAAACTACAGAGGAAAGGCTCGTAAGTCTTCACATAGTTCATCAAATCTTTGCACAATCCTATTAAGTTCACCCTCTCTGTATGACATTCATAATTTCAGAAGGTATTTTTAATGTGTATTTTAAAAAAATTGAATTAAAAGGTTGATAATTCAAGTTAAAGAAAACCCTGGGGGCTAATTTCTCTCTGGTCTTCATTATTTGCAGGAAGACAATGGAAATTTCTAAACTCCTGAATGAAAAACAAGAATTAGAAATAAAAATTAACGAACTTGTAAAGGAAAATAAGCAACTTTGCAAAGAAAAAAAATGAAATTTCTGAGGAGTTTGAAGAAAAGTTGAGGAGGTGAGAAAATTTTAGATAGCAACCCTGACTTTCTCGTTGTTTCTTCAATATTTCAATTAGTTTTAATTTTAAACAAGTTTTACAATTTGAGTAAAAAAACCTAAGGGGGCTAACTTCACTCTGCTCTTGATATTTTACAGGAAAATTAGTTCAGAGAAACAAGAGGAGATTGAAAAAATTATAAAAGAAAATGAAAGTCTCAGCTCAAAAATTAAATATATGCCATCGAGAAAGCAGATCTCCTCCACGAAAATAATGAATTAAAAGAAGAACTGTATAGGTGAGAAATGTTTATTTTTATTTTATTTATTTTATTTATTGGATTTATATGCCGCCCCTCTCTAAGGACTCATTATTTTTAACTAAGAATACTTTGCTGTTGGTCCAGTTCATAGCTAACCTTCTGATTTTTTTCAGAGAGAAACTACAGAGGAAAGGCTCGTTCCCATTCAGGAATGAAAAAGCTGAAGAGAAAAGAAAGCCACATCAGCTTAATAAAAAATGGTTGAAAATGTCAGTAGAAGAACTGAAAGCAAAAAATCTTAAAGAATCCGTTTCAAGTGTGCGAAACTGGCTTCTAAAAAAACATAGCGAGGATTCGTGTAAGCTGTCGGCGTACACCCTGCCCCCTATGGCTTAATGAATGCCTAACCAACCTGCCGAAGGAATGCGCCAAGGATGTGAAAGGTTGGTTAGGCATATTACTAAGTAATGTCCAAGAAGAAGGGCCAGAAACATGTGATTTAGATGTGCAGGGATGGATTGAAGCATCCATTATAGGCATTCAACATTTACAAAAGTCCAAGTCAGAGTTTCAAAGAAGCCGAAAAAAGAGATGGCTTGAAATATCAGTAAAAAGCCCCAAGAAGCAATGTCCTGAAGAATCTGTGGTCAATATATCAGAATGACTTCAAGAGTCCTTAGAAAGCCGCCCACTATCTGGAGAACCTACCATGTTTCCCTGAAAACAAGACCTCGCCCTAAAATAAGACCTAGTGAAGGGGGGGGGTTGCGTATGCGTCGAGGAGAGTAGACGCTCCGCTGAATGCTCCTGAAATGAAAAAAATAACCATTGGATTTTAAACCCCATTGAACCTCTTGGAGTCTCAAATAAACTGGACTAAGTAAAAAAGCTAAAACTTTGGAACCTGGAAATACCTTGGGCTTATCGGAGGAGAGCAGAAACAACGGGAAAACAGCCTGCTTTCCATTCAGAACTGTGAGTAAACAATAAGTTAAGAGAAGGGAAATGGCGGAGGCAGTTGGGGAAGAACTCACAGAGAGAATGGACGCTTTGATGAAAACTTTTGTTATGGTCGGTCAGCAGCTAAAAGAAATGCAAGATGTGGTGGCTAAGACTGAGACCGAGCTGCAAAAAGTGAAAATAGAACAGCAAGAAGTGAAAATAGAACAGCAAGCCCAGGGTATTAGGGTTTTAAAGATAGAAGAAGGAAGGGAACAGGACCGCCAACGTATAAATATGCTGGAAGAGATTAAGAAGAGCAAAGTTACGTCTGAGAGGATTTAAAGCAGATTTTGCCGATGGCAGAAATATGATCCAAAATATTCAGCAATGGTTTAAGGAGTATAAGATTGAAATTCAGGATCATCAAATAGAACGTGCACATTGGGTTTTTGGAGTGCGAAGAGACGGCAATCAACGAGACATCGTAATTAAATTCCTCTCAGAAAAAGCAGCTGAAACAGTCTACAAAGATTTAAGGAAAATTACTAACCTTACTTTTAAAGGAGCCTCGATCCGGGTTTTGGAGGATTTGTCGGTGCAAACTTTGCAAGCTAGGAGCCAGATTTTCTAATGACATTAATTAAAATGATGCATTTTAGAGATAAATTTAATAATTTTATAGAAACTATATATTCAGGCCAACAGCTAATATAATAATAAATGGAGATAAGACAGATATAATTAATATTGAAAAGGGAGTTAGACAAGGTTGTCCAATCTCTCCGCTACTATATATTTTGTACATTGAAATCTTATTGAACTTTGTGACAACAAATCCAGATATTAGAGGTTTGAAAATTAAGAAGCAACATTATAAGACACAAGCCTTTGCCGATGACCTAGTCTATATCATACCATTAAATTCGGGATTGGAATTGTTAAGGGAAATGGAAAAATTTTGAAAAGTAGCGAGGCTCAAAATCAACAAGGATAAAACAAAGATGTTAACTAAAAACTTGTCCAAGAAACATATAGAGGAATTAGAGGAAAGAATAGAAATTAAATCAGTTTAAAAAGTTAAGAATCTGGGGATTTGGCTTACAGCCAAATGTACTTTGATAAAAAAAAGACAACTACCCAAAATTTTTAAATGATATGCAGAAAGATTCAACGAAATGGTCTAAATTACAAATATCTCTGTTAGGGATCTCAGTAATTAAGATGAATGTACTTCCAAAGGAATTTTACCTATCTTCCTTGGTGACTTCAACCCACCTCACATTTCCCAGGGCAAAAAAAAAACAAGGAATATAAAATCTTACTGGAGAAGATTTGTCCAATGTCAGCTAAGTTATGGCATGCGCTGCACTCTTTTGGACTATTTTCAACGGATCTTCACTGTTGATCGTTTTGTTTGCTTGGAATCAAATCAGCTGAATGTATAAATTGATATAGAGAAACATGTGTATCTGGCATTGAAAAGCCAAATTGAAAGCTGGACATTTTGAAGGTGAAAAGGAATCAACCAAAATCAGGATTGCTTCCCTGACTGCAACATTGCTAGCATAACAGTACAGCCTTTGTGGAAGGGAAGGGCTGCCTTATGAGGAGAGTTCTCAGACTTCCATGGCCATCTCACAGTTATAAGCCGTGGTCTGGTCTTGCCATGACCCTGGAATTTGGGTGCCAAACTTTAATTAAAAAGTTGAAATTGGATTTCAACTGGATTTTAATTGAAGGGCCATAAAATTGCCCTTTCAGCTCTGAGCTTTGCAGTTGAAATCCAATTTCAACTTTTTAATTAAAGTTTGGCACCCAAATTCCAGGGTCATGGCAAGACCAGACCACGGCTTATCCAGGGCCTCAGAATATCTCCGTTGCTTGAACTGGAGTTCCCAGCAGCTAAAAAATGATCTTTGGATTTGATATTTCCTCCATTTAATTTGCCTCCTACAGGTACTTAATAAAGCTTGAAATCTCCTTATGAACTGGTGTGTTTGTTTGGTTTTGATTCTCAAAAAGCCATTTATTTGGCAGCTGGCCATTGCCTGACACTTGCACACACACACACACACACACACACATACACACACACACCACAGAAACATATCAGATTTATTTACTTTGAATAACAAGGTAAATTTACAAGTCTTCAGAGAGGGGTGGCATACAAATCTACTAAATAATAATAATAATAAAAATAAAAATAATAATTATTATTGTTATTATTACAAACAAACCAAGGACCCACCCACACATTTAATGTTCAGAAGCAATTGTGCCAAGAGAACAAGATCACTGGTAAACCAGGCTGTCACCAGAAATTCATTGTATCCATAAGGTACCTGGGATGGATCACCAAAATGGATCTGGCCTTGCATAGGCAGTCCAAAGCAGGCTGCAGCAATACCAAACCATCGAGCCACACCGTGCCAAGGATAGGAAGCTTTGCTTGCTTTCCTACGCAGTAACTTCCCCGGCTGAGCAAAGATGCTGGAGAGGAGCACAAGCCCCTTGCCACTTTGTCTGAAAGGGAAGAAGCCAGGCTTTGCTCACCCCTCCTGAAATGGAGCACATCATCTCCATGCCAGGAGAAGCCTTCCTCCCAAGTCATTTTTCTAGAAAGCAGAATTCTGGGCTGGCTCCTGGTTCTACAGCCATGACAGCTAGTATTTGGGCACCAGCAAAGAAAGCCTTCCATTCCTTTCATTCTAGGTTAAGCTGAAAGAAAAGAGCCCACAAGGGACCACATAATACTATACTACACCTGCCAAATGACCTCACCTAATGGTCTCATCTACTTTTAGTATTAAAAGGAGCAGGAACAAACCCTGATTGCTCAGACCATGCTATTCATGTGTTCACACAGTGCTTGGAAGCTTTGAATTTTGGATGAGGAGAATTTTGTGGGCATGGCTTAATTTGTAGAAGTTGCTTGTCGGTCATATAACTGGGTGGGAGTGGCTTTGTGGTCATGTGACTGCGTCAGGGTGGCCAACTTGACATCACTAACATCAAGGGTTAGTTAGGGTTAGGGTGTCTGACCTCTCCTCGCCTCAATGAGATACAATTTCCATATCTATTTACTATTACTGAGCAGGCAAACTATGTTATTTAATCCTATGTACATATGCCATATGTAGACTTACATATTACATACAGGCACACAAAAATATACATTATCTACTATGTGTACTGTATGTGCATGTACACGCACACGCACACACACAAACACACCTCTTCTGAAACTATACATATTCAATCTCACTTATTGCATTTGGAAAAAACATACCCAGAGTTCACGCTCTGCCACACATTTAACTCTGACTTCTGTACATTAAAACATTCCACATGCCTTCAGATTTACTTCCCTAGTTTGCACATACCACTATTAGAGCCAGGAGATGTCATGGGTTGAATAAAATGTGGCGAAACTCAATTGGGCTCAATTGTGGTCATCAGTTAAGGACTATCTCTGCCTTCCTCTGCATGGCAGCCTTGTCCTAGTAAACTCCTTCTTTCTGGCAATTGTTCTCTCTGTTAGAGGCACCAAAATAATCCAGACAGTGTAAGCTTTCCTGCTGCAGCAGGGGGTTGGACTAGATGACCTCCTAGATGTCTTCCAGCCCTAAATTGCTGTGTTGTTTCAAAGTGTCTTCTGAAACGATGTCTAGAACCACAGTTTGTGGTGCTTCCTTCCTCTTCTCTCTCTCTCTGTTTTCTCCCTTTCCCCCCTCCCCTCCCTCCCTTCCTTCCTTCCTTCCTTCCTTCCTTCCTTCCTCTATTTCTTTTTTCTCTTTTTTTGTCTCTCTTTCCCTTAATTCGTTTCTTTCCACTTTGATGATTTCTTACTGAATCTGTGATGATTGTCCAGCTCCAGAATCTCCAACTACTTTCAGCAATTTTTGACAATGTTTTTATTAAGACCTAAAGAAGGGGAAAAGGTACAGAGATGTTATCCAGCTGCACAAAAATATAATAAAGAAATCAAAATGGTCCCGTTTTATAAATCAAACAAGATCTATTGATCTAAAGAAAATAATTTTAATAAAAATAAGTCACCCTGAATAAGAAGTGCAAGATAAGAAACCGTACTGTTATAAAAAACCAAAGAATTAGTGGGGATAATCACAATTGCTCACTTTAGAAAAGTATAACTAATACCAAAGTTATCTTATGCACCATTATTTAAAAGGTCAAACTGATATCTTTATTCCTCAACCCTCAGAAAATTTAAAATAAATCAGTAATTGCTTTCACTTTTAACCATTTGCAATTCTGAAAAATGGGTATCTATCTATCTATCTATCTATCTATCTATCTATCTATCTATCTATCTATCCATGACACTGGGGGATCATGGGAATCCAGAGCAGCTTTCAAACCAGTGTAGGGTCACTAGGCTTATGAGGAAGTGCCTACAGTTTCACTAGATTCAAGACTGATGTTCTGTTAACCTGCTTTCTGTTCTCATAGCAGCCAACTTAATATTGAAGAAACCAAGCTGTCAGATGATGCATCTGTCACCCAGGCCTTTAGTCACCAACCTTTTACAACAACAGAAAATATTTATAGGACTCTCCTCTTCTAATCTGTATCTTCCAGAGTTTGACAGGTCTTTGCACTGGGCTATGAATGAATGAAGTTCTGTCTCTGGAAAGCCTTCACGCTGGTAATGCTAAAAAAAAAAGAGTTGTTGTGTAGTACAACTCCAGTGGATATTATATGGCTATGAAAAACACAATTTTTAAAGAGGGGTGAGGAAAAATAGGAAAGGTCAGGTTTCTCCTGGTGAGTTAGAAGCCATTAAATAAGTAGAAAAGTGAGGTTCTTGCACCCTATTTCTCATCCACTTTCCCCCAAGTTTCCACATGAGATTGGGAAATTAGGGTGAACTTGTAATCTGCATTTTATTGGTCTTTAAACACTGGTAGAAATGACAGGGGAACACAACTTTGAGCCTCAGGATTCCAGGCAGACTCTAGTAGCCTTGGAGGAAATATTCAGATGTCTTCCAAATGATGCTGCCAAATTATACTTTTTCATATGAGAGAAGAGGAAAATTCTGAAATCAAAGAGCAAAGCCATCTTCTCTGGCCCCTTGTGATTTACATGGATACATCCATTCAGTTTTATTGCCCAGGAATGGTAAGAAAGTGATGTGGTTCTGCCATCTTCCAGGATGGGTTTTCAACCTCCCACAGCACTAGATTTTTTTCAACTTCCAATATGAAAGCTAACCAGAGCCAAATCTGCTTTGTCAAATCGTACGTTAGCTACCTGAAGATGCTGACGGCTGCTAAGGCAATAATTAAATAATAGAGAGGGAGCAAGGCCTTTGAAATATGGTGCTGGAGAAGACTTCTGCGAGTCCCTTGGACTGCAAGGCGATTGAATCAGTCAGTCCTAGATATCAACCCTGACTCCCTTTAAAAGGCCAGATGCTGCAGATAAAACTCAAATACTTTAGCCACCTAATGAGAAGGAAGGACTCACTCGAGAAGAGCCTAATGCTGGGAGAGATTGAGGGCAAAGGAATAAAGGGATGATAGAGAATGAGGTGGCTGGATGGAGTCACTGAAGCAGTCAGCGTGAGATTTAATGGACTTCAGGGGATGGTAGAGGACAGGGAGGCCTGAAGGAATGTTGTCCATGGGGTGACGATGGATTAGACACAACTTTGCATCTAACAACAACAAAAATCATAGGAATTGTGTTGAATTAAATATCCTTGTAATTCAATATAAACATAACATTAACTTAAAATCTTGTCTTGCTCCTGGGGTCTTCTCACGTCAGTATTGCAAGAAGAGTGCTTGAGGGCTTTTCATATTTTTTTTGTCTTTAGGGCCTACAGAGGACATTGGGAAGTTGGAGCACCCAAACTATCTTCTGAAGAGATTCACTCATATTATAGGCAATGGGAAGGGAAAAACAACTGTTATCATAGTACATGTCCTCTTGCCCAAGGGAAATTAAGCATAGTAGTTCAGATTAAAGTAGAGTTGGGAAATTAAGCAATAGGTTATAGCCTTAAACTTCAGTCTTGGTTGTTCTAAAGAACTTGCTCAGTTCTTTAGAACCAGATAAACCATGCTAACAAAAAAAATTAAACACAAAACACTTATCACTCAGCTATGGAATAAATCGAACAGATGGCCTGTGATTTGGATGCATTATGGGCAGGCCAAGCCCACCCAAGTTCCGCAAAGGGGGGAAACATCGCAATACATCATAGGACGGTAACATGACTCTGTGAGTTTGACATAGACCGAATAAATGATGACACTGCATCATGATGTCATCATGCAATTGGCCCTTTTTTACTTACTTGCAGTAAATATGAAGTTATCAGAGCTCTGTGTCATTTGTATGATGATGTCATGGTGGAATGCTGAATTCTTGCAAAGGTGTAGAATATCTCTGTTTGCAAAAGAGACTAATGAAATGAACAAAATCATTTGATATTCAGAAAACTATTTCAGAACTTTTGGAAATTCACATTTTAAAAATTAAACGTAACATCCTATAGTGATGTTTATGTACCTTCACTGTTTCATACGTGTCTGTAATTAAGGCAATGAAGAGACTCAGGACCATGTAGATAAAAAGTCTAATGAAAGAGTAGAGATAGATACGGCTGAACCAGGTAGCTTTTCTGTTGCATTTTTGCAAAAGTAGCAAACATGTCATCTCCATTTATCAAAGAGAAAAGACATTCAGAAACCATATTCAAGGTATGGAACTAGAAGAGAACAAATATTCAGGAACAAACAGACAAAATAAAAGAAAATTATTTCCATTTTTTGCTCAAGTTGTTTAAAAAATACTGGTCAAATACAGTAAACTGCAAATAAATGTTACATGTTTTATTCAATACCAGCCCTTGAAAATCTCTGGATATTACAATATTTTATTAAGGTTTGCATCAATGCCTCAGATAATGCAGAATATATACCTATACGTGACAACTCCATATTCTGGTGATCATGTATAGTTACATAACTAAAGTGATAAACTGGCCCTTTCAGATATCTTGGCAGCGTGCTCATTTTGTTAACATTTGCGCAAGACCCTTCAGATACAAAACTAGATGACAAACATCCAACTCACAGTACCTTAGCATGATATGGGCCCAGCACAATCCAGCCACAGAAGCAATAACCCAGATAAATCATAGCCGCACAGGAGCACGGAGAGTCAAAATAAGCAGCTGAAAAACAAGGCCCAAGAAAAACCCAGAGATGCTCATTAGACTTTCCAAAGATATTCAGCATTGCCAGGTAATAACAGAAAAGAATACCAAGAGCATGAGTGTTCCAGAAGATCCTTACATTGTATTTCTTAAAGAAGCTGAGGTAGCGGATCACTCCAAGCCACACAAGCATGGTGGAAGTTCCTAACAGGATACTGCAGACGTCATAGCTTGTCAGACTCTATATGAAGATTAAGATGATGTTCAATAAATTACACTAACGGAATTTCAGGTGGGATGCCCATAAAAAAAGGACCTTTTATATTCATTTTAACTCTTGGGGATACCATATTTTCTTTTCTTTTGACACTGAGATGGGTGACATAAAGTTTTGCTAGATTAGGAGACAGTTCTTGGGAGGTGAGTAAACCTTATAACATTAAAAAGAAATGGGCTAAAAATGTCAGGGCTGTTTCCTGGTGGACAAAGAGCACAAATGCATTGCACAGCAAATTAATAGACTTTTGATGATATGCACAGATACTGCTCATTTCTAATTTCTAATGATATTACCATGGATAGGTAAAATATACAGCTAGAAAAATGCCTTCTCTGGAGCAGCAGTTTTCTCAATGTGACCATTTTCCCCAGTTGAAGACTCAAGTGAACTATACAAATAACAAAATTCAGGTTGGTCAATAAGATTTCGATTGGGACTTCCAAAACTGGAACACAGGTCATCAGGATTCAAGTCACTTACCTTAGCTTGTATCTCCATCTTTAATGTAGAACAAACTATGGTAAGAAGGTCACTAACGATGATCATGATATACCATCCATTGACAAATTCCACTAGATCAGAGAAAGATACTTCTTTCTTATAGTGATGTTGGAAAAAAGTCACAAATTCCTAGGATACGTGAGAGGGCAAGAAAAGAGAAATTACTATTGAGAAGCTGCAATTAAATTTATTAAGAGATACTGACAAACATAAGCTTACCCTTTGTAGATAAATTCCTTTAATTACAGATCGTGTGCAGAGAATCAGTGATGCAAGACATGTCAGTATGACAAAACCATCAAAGATCATCATATAATGGGTATTCTTCTGTACTGGGAAAAAAAGATTGATTTACTTCTCTATGCATAATAGTTAACCTGATACTCTCATAGAACACATACTCATTTGTGTCTGAGGGGAAATTTTCTTCGTGAGATTGCCTTGAGAGAGTGCTAATAATGGAGAAGAGGCCTCCATCTTACTTAATTTTTCAATACAGGGAGAGGTGGATAATTAAAGGATTCAAAGCCATCAAAAAGAATGAATGCTTCATACTTTTGGTAGTCTAAAGAGGACCCCTCCTCCCTCAAGTTATGTAGTTATTTGCACTTGGGGCAAATTTCCCATTGTGGGGAATTCCCTTCTAATATACTGTAAATCAGAAGTGAAATTCAGCAGGTTCTGACAGATTCGGGAGAACCAGTAGCGGAAATTTTGACTAGTTAGGAGAACCGGCAAATACCATCTCTGGCTGACCCCACAGTGGGGTGGGAATGAAGATTTTGCAGTATCCTTCCTTGCCACGCCCACCAAACCTCACCCACCAAACTGGTAGGGAAAAAAATTGAATTTCGCCAGTACTGTACATATTAACCATATAGAAAGAGACTTTTTTAAGGACTATAGGTGAAATGATGTAACACACATATTCAAATTGCGTGCTCAGTTGACAAACATACTTTAAAAAATATAGTTACTACAGATCATAGCAAATACTGTAGCAAATACTTCATGCATCATAGCAAATACTTCATGCATCACTAGGCCTTCAATAAACCCTAATAAGCACTAAATAAGTAATAACAAAAGTATGTTTTTTAAGCTTACTTGATCCAGAAACATGCCAGTCTTTACATTCCTTGATGGCAATATCATTGTCTAGGCTTATTTTAATTCTTCCACTATGAGCTTTGTTATCAAAGAGTATCTGCAGATATTGTGGAGATAGAAAAGATGCTATTATTCTTATTTCTAAACACTTGTTAGTTCAGATAGAATATGAATAATTATCACAAATGGCAACTCAACAAACATTAACTAAGTCGTTGAGAAGGGGTAATTTAACCTTACTATCACCAGCTGTGCAGAAATCCTCATCGACCTCCGATATTGTTGCAGGAGAGATTAAAGATCAGACACCCTCGCTTCAAAGTTTACAAAATTCCCTAGACAAAATTCAAGAATTTATGATAAAACAACAGAAGTCCTCTAACCAAACTCAAAAAACTATAATTAAAAACCATCAGGAGACACAAAAAAAAATTCGAGGAAGTAAATGAAAATTTTGCCAAATTTAATAATATAATAGAAAGTGTTAAAGAAGCAGTAGACCAACAGGAAATTAAAATACAGCAAGTGGAAGAGACAACCGAGGTGAATAAGTTAAGATTAACTAAAAACGAAGAAGACCTCAGGAGGGTAAACAAAGATTTAGAAGGGGCCATTGCTCAATTAGAATTTGAAAAAGCCTCATTTTATCTTAGGCTACAAAATATACCAGAAGAAAAAGGGGAGAACTTGTTTGCGACCGTAGTTGAACTCTTTGCTGAAGAGTTAAAAATAAACGAAAACGAACTAATTAACCACGTAGACGAGGTATATCGAGTGCAAACTAATTACGCACGTCGCCATCAACTCCCCAGAGAGGTCCACCTTAGATTCACTAAAAAAACCCTGAGGGATGAGATATATAGGAACACCAGAGGGGTCTTAACGTATAAAGGAAAAGACATCATTGTATTGAAACAAATACCTAAAAGAATTAGGGAACGAAGGAGGGATTACCATTACTTTACAAACAAATTAATAAAAAACGAGATACAATTTAGATGGTTAGTGCCAGAGGGGGTAATGGTAACGTGGAAGGGGAAGAAAATAAATATAGAAACACTAGAACAAGCAGACAAATTTATTCGAGAACATCTGAAGAAAGAAGGGGAAAGTAGCACGGAACTGGAGACAACAAGCCAAGAGGAGGGAGAGATAGAGGAAGAGAGAACAGACAAGATAAGCAAGGGGAAAGGGGAGAAAACAGAAAACTATAGAGAGCTTAGAAGCAGCAAAAGGGCAAGATAGTTGACGAAGAATGAATAAAGAAATTAAATTATTTTCGGTGAATATAAATGGAATGAACTCTCCTCAAAAAAGAGGACAAACATTTACAAAACTAATAAAACAAAATCTAGATGTAATATGCCTTCAGGAAGTCCATGTAAAGAAAAAGGATAAGAAAGTATTGGAATACCCGAAATTGGGGAAACTATTCACATCACTTGCAAATGAAAAAAAAAAGAGGAATTGCACTATATATTAAAAGCTGGTTAAATCCAAAAGTAATTGACAGTGATGAAGAGGGTAGAATACTTATAATAGAAATCGAAATTAATTTAAAAAAAAACAAATTTAATTGTGATTTATGCTCCCAATAAAGACCAAAAATCTTTTTATAAAAAGTTGTACCAAAAAATAATAAAAATTGAAAAAGGAAACATTTGTGTGATTGGGGACTTTAATATAATAATAGATTACGACAAAGACTATAAAGGTAAAGAAAAGAGTAAAAAGAAAAAAACTATACCAGAAAAACTCAAAGATATTATAGAAGAATTTAAGTTAAAGGATACATGGAGGGAAAGACACAGGGATGAATGTAAATATACTTATTATTCACACCCACACGACTCATGGTCTAGATTGGACATGATATGGACAAACATAGAATTACAACAAGAGATAATATCAGCAGAAATAGAACCTAACTTTTGGGCAGACCACAATCCAGTAAGTATTGTAATTAGAGGAAACCAAACCAAAAAAAATAGATGGACAATGAATACAAAAATTATACAAGAAAACAAATACAAAGAATTTTCAAAAAAAGAATTAGATATCTTTCTAGAAAAAAATTGGAATAAAGACACAACCATACAAAATATATGGGACACAACCAAAGCATATATAAGGGGGATAACCATTGCATACACTAGTAAAAAAAATAAGGATAAAAATAGGGAGATGAGAGAAAATCAAAAAGAATTAGAACAAATAGAAGCCGAATGGATAAAAGATCCAAAAAAAATCGAACTAAAAGAAAAAAGAGATGTAATTAAACACAAGATTAACTTGATAGCACAGGAAGAAATAGCCCAAAAAATCAAAAGTGTAAAACAAAACTACTTCGAACACGCAAACAAACCGGGAAGGTGGCTTGCCTATAAAATTAAAAAACAGAAAGAGAAGAAATATATCCAACAACTGGAAGATGAAAAGGGGAAAAAACAAATTGATATAGAAGAAAAAAAAAGATAATACAAAACTATTTTCAACAGCTATATAGGAAAGATGATATAAAAGAGGAAGAAATAGATCAATATTTGAACGAGATTGAACTACCCCAAATATCGGAGACCAACATAGATAGAATGGATAAAACCATAACTATGACAGAATTAGAGCTAGCAATTAAAAAACAAAACAATAACAAAACCCCAGGAGTAGATGGAATACCAGCCGAATATTACAAAGAAATATACGAACCAGTCAAAAAATTATTACTACAGATGCTGAATGAGGTGCTAGATAAAGGAGCAATGCCTGAATCCTGGAAGGAAGGGTTAATAACACTAATACCAAAAGATTTGGAACAAAGATATTTAATAAAACAATACAGACCAATTGCATTACTAAACTCAGATTACAAAATTTTCACAACAATATTAGCAGAAAGGTTTAAAGGGATAATTAACGAAATCATACATACGGACCAGAACGGTTTTTTACCAAACAGAAATATAAAAAATAATCTGAGAAACATTATAAATATTTTAGAATACTATGAGGCAAACCCAGGAAAGAATTTGGCATTAATATTTTTAGATGCGGAAAAAGCATTCGATAATTTGAATTGGAATTTCTTTATTAAACAACTGACCAAAATGAAATTTAAAGAAAAATTTATAAAAGCAATCAAGACGATATACTCTACACAATCGGCAAAAGTTATAATAAACGACCAATTAACGCAAAATATAAAAATAGAAAAGGGAGTACGGCAAGGATGCCCCCTTTCCCCATTAATATTTATTTTGGCCATAGAAATCTTATTAAATCAGATAAGGTTAAATAAAAATGTTAAAGGATTAAATTTGAAAGGACAAGAATACAAAATTCAGGCATTTGCCGATGATCTAGTATTCAATATAGAAGATCCAATTGAATCAGGGGAAGTTTTATTAAAAGAGATTACTGAATTCGGAAAAGTAGCAGGACTTAAAATTAATAAACAAAAAACCAAAATACTGACAAAAAATTTAACAAATACAGAGAAGAAAATATTAGAAGACAGATTAGGCCTACAAATAGTACAAACAGTTAAGTATTTGGGAATAAAATTAACAGCAAAAGCAATCACAATAAAGGAAGATAATTATACGGTTTTAATAAAAAAAATAAAAAAGAAATTAGAAAAATGGAACAAATTGCCTATCTCGCTCATAGGTAGAATCTCAACAATAAAAATGTCCATCTTACCCAAGATTCTATATCTATTTAGGACGATTCCAATTATATTAAGAAAAGACTTTTTTCAAAAATTAAATAGAATGATTACAAAATTTGTCTGGGCCGGAAAAAAACCTAGAATTAGAATACAATATCTTCAAGATAATATCAAACAAGGAGGATTTGCACTACCAGATTTCGAATTATATTATAATGCAGCAATTATGGATTGGTTGAAAGATTGGTTTAAATTGGAAAATAAAAGACTATTAATACTGGAAGGACATGATATGAGAACAGGGTGGCATGCTATCCTCTGGGAAAATAAAGAACAAATACATAGTTATTTCAAACAACATATAATAAGAAACTCGCTATACATAACTTGGAAAAAAATCAAAAAAATGTACTACCACCAAATCCCCAAATGGTACTCGAGCTTAGAGGCGACGGTATACCCAAACTCAAGAGAACTAAACAAAATGTTAAATTATTATCAAACATTAGAAAAAAATGGGGAATTAAAAACCAGGGAACAATTAGAAAAAATTGGAATCAAAATTGATTGGTGGGCGTATAACGTAATTAAATCAAAATATCAAGAAGGGAAAAGGAAGGAAATACAAATAAAAGAGATAGAATTAGATAAGATAATTTTAGGCCAAGAAAAGAAAATGATTTCCAAAATATATAGATATATGCTACACTACAAAATGGAGGAACACATAGTTAAAAATAGTATACATAGTTGGGGCAAAAATTTTGGTTATAGCATAAATTTAGATAAGTGGGAATCAATTTGGATCAAAAACTATAAATTAACAAAATCTACAGCTTATAAGGAAAACATATACAAAATGTATTATAGGTGGCACCTTCCACCGGCAACGTTAGCCAAAATGTATAAAGGAACAAGCCCAAAATGTTGGAGGTGTAAAAAAAATGGGGACCTACAACCACATTTGGTGGACCTGCCCAAAAATGAAAAAATTCTGGAACAAAATGCAGAATTGGATAGAAGAGATTTTACAAATGAAGATAAATAAAAAACCTGACGCCTTTCTCCTGGGAATTATAGATCAAAAAATTGAAAAAAACAAACATTACTTATTAATTCATATATTGACAGCAATTAGAATAACGATAGCTCAAAATTGGAAGCAACCCGAACCACCTGAAGACGATTTGATAATTAAAAAAATATTAGACTGTGCTGAATCTGACACACTAACAATTAAATTAAAAAATAAAGAAGATTCCGAACATGATAAAACCTGGATACATCTTTATAACTGGTTTAAGAAAAGAAATAAAACTCAAAAGAAAAAACCAAATTAACAATACTTTATATCCTTTTTATTACATAGAAAAAAAAATACAAAAGACATATATACAAAAACCCTTTTTATAAAGAAAGATCTGTATGATATTAAAGAAATTGAATGAGAATAAAAGAAGGCGGATAAGAAAGAATTAAATTATTTAAAGAACAGTGACAACCTACAAGAGAAAATGGTATACGCTGAGGACACAACATACTTCACCAGAAAATAATTTAAAATCAAAAATCATTAAAAACTTACCTCCTGAAGGGAATACAAGTACAAATATTATAAAATATGCTAAGTGAATAGTTATTGTTATTAATGTACTTAAATAAGCAATTAGATCTTTTTTTAAGAATATTTTTTTTTGTTTGTCATGTTTGTTTGTTTGTTTATTTGTTATGCGTTGATTTAGCCTTGTATTAATATAAAACATATATTGTATGTAAATGTGTATATATTTGTAATAAAAAAATTTCTAAAAAAAAAAAAGAATATGAATAATTTATGCCAAATGCTTGGTAATAAAATCTATATCTATATCTATATCTATATCTATAACTCTATCTATCTATCTATCTATCTATCTATCTATCTATCTATCTATCTATCTATCTATCTACCTACCTACCTACCTACCTACCTACCATCCATCCATCCATCCATCCATCCATCCATCCATCCATCCATCCATTTATCTATCTACTATTCTTCTCAAAAAAGCCATAAAGTCTTATAGTTAGCTTGAAGTATAACTTTGAAGCAGTGATGGCATATAAAAAGCATGTTTTGTAGAAAACAGAAAATGCTTGGAGTTAGTTTAGTTCTGTAAGTGTACCATTCTGAGGAGTATTCAAGTTGACCGCCAGCCATAGTCAACCAAAAATAAATAGAAACAAATTTTAAAATGTACAATTACAATATACTTACACGCATAATAAAAGTATTAATATTATTGTTAATATTATTGTCAAAAAGCTAATACTATACAGAATTATGTTTTGAACTTAACTAAAAGGAGTATAGGTGAGTTACCGCGAGAATTAATGTGAATTGCAGGACACACACACACACAAAGAATAGCTGATTTACCAAATGGGTATTTGCAGCTGTGGGCAGGCAAATCTCTGGTAGCAATAAATCATTGGTGCCTGCCTCTTGATTAGCTTCAGCGTTATCATTTCCCTTCATTCTCTACTTCTAAGTTGCTAATGTATATACTGCAATAGTCCACTTTAAGAAGACGCTGACACAATCTAGGCCCATTTCTCCCATCCCAAACCTGCCCTTCAGAAAATGACTAACTACAAGTCTTCATCACTTCAATTTTTTTTACTTGCTTCCTAGTTTATCTGCACATAAACAACCAAGCTCAGAAAGTTCCAAGGACTCCACCTTTGTACTTACTGTTAGTGTGAAATCATAGCAGTCTGGGAGTTCATGTTGTCGAATGGTCTGGAGATTAATGGCCTTCAGTTTGAACGTGAGTGTCAGAGTTACAAGTCTAGAACAGAGACCGGAGCTTTATTTCACCATTACCAAAAATGTTCAAGAATGCCAGCAACTTTTATTTCTCCTCACCTCTGGAAGTCCAAAGTGAAATTGAAAGGAGTCTTCCTCAGTGTCCCATTTTCCAGAGGTAGTATTGGCTCCACATAAAGACACTCTGTGGGAAGACAGATGCTTTACGGCATATAGAAAATACTCAATATTTAATACGATGAGGAAGACATAAAATCAGTAATAAGGAAATTAAATTGTCTGGTCACTAGTAGTCTTATCTAAATAATACGAGATGTAAAATCTTTCTTCATACTTGCAAGAAAAAAGCAGCTATGTTTTTTCATTAATTTAATGCATATATTTACTGAACTTCTGCCTTATGGGAATTCTTATTTGATAAAGAATCCCTGGAAATATCTGTTAGTTAAAAATTAACCCAAAAAGGAAATTTTATACTTGATCCACAGATCAGTACCCTAATACTCTAATTTCTATGGTTACAGGCCCTTCTACTTATGACTGTAGAATGATGTTTCAATGCAGTTATAAATTACTTCCATCTGAATAAAATGAAGAAACAGTAATTCAGAAAGTTCTTGTACTGTAATTATTTGTATATGTTACACATTGGTTCATGTAATTGCATACATATATCAAGAAAAGACCCTCAATCTTTCAACAGTCCTTTAATATCTTTCAAACCCAAGAGGTTTAAGCTAAGATATCCTTACAGAATTCAGCTTTTGGTATTGTTTGGAAATGTTGTGCACATATGTTTACTATTTCCAAACTCTACAAATAAGTCACAATGCTTCTGAATTCTCATAACAGACACTACCAATAATTCTCTATGTTCAGTAATCAATATTCATGTTGAACAGTTAAGACTGTCCACTCAAATTTATTCACAAAGTTTCAGAGGGCAGTAGAGTCAGCAATATATTTCGGTATTTGCCTAAAGCACATAAACATGAATGGCTCAGGCAGATAAGCTAACTGGATTTGTAAGTGCATTGTAAGGTGACATTTTCTTCAATACTTCAGGGCAAAAGTAATAGCGCAAAATAATCCACACAGCAAACATTTATGTCATCCAACAGGTTACTAATGCTTTCTATCACATGTCTACAGTCTGAGGGCACTGCCTCACTTTTCCTAATAGTAAAGTTCACCCTGAACCTGAATCACCAATTAGTGTTGGTAATGTTTGCAACGTTGAGTTGGCAAGACACTTTTGTGGATGAGGGACATCAATTGCTTCAATTTTGATTATACTACAGTATCTTGCAAGTAGATGCACCCTTAACTCTTTTCAATAATTACCAGTATGAAGAACCTGCTTCAGATACTATAAAGTCAACACACTGGGCTATGAGTCAGCCATTTTTATCAGCAGGGTATCAGGCCACTTGGAAACTAAGCCACGTACACCCTAAAGGTGCTTTTTTAAAGAGGCACCTGGACTTTCTGGTTTTTCTTTGAAGATGTTCTGTTTCTCATCCATGAAGCTTCTTCAGCTCAGAGTTGAAGAAGCTTATTGGAGGAGAAGCAAAACATCTTCAAAGAAAAACCAGAAAGTCCAGTTACTTCTTGAAAAAGCACCTTCAGGACAACCATAACCTGGATGACTGAGAATCTCCATAGACATAAACAATGTACATCTATATGGAATATACAAGGTCTGACTGAAGCTGACATCATTTGAGTGAAATGGGGCAAGGACTTAAATGAAGCACCACTACTGCAGTTTTCATGACTTAAACAAGACTCTAATGTACAAGTAGTCCTCACTAATCACAGTTACTAAGTGATATAGTCATAAAGTGAAACATCACGACAGTTCCACTGCAGTCATTAACCAAATCACCTCAGGTTGTTAAGCAAAATGGCATGTGGCTTTTGTGACTTCCTGCCATTTTCCACAATGATTCTGCTTGTTGGAAACAAGCTGAGAAGGTGACAATGGATTTTGCAATACCTGCAAGTTCAGGGATTGGTCTTAAATATACCTTTTGACTGTTGTCGTAACTCTGAACTGTTACTGAATGAAGCAATTGCTAAGTGAGGACTATCTGCAGTAGTTGAGTTTCTTCCTGTACAAATAAAATATCTGAAGTGTCTACCCATTATATTGTAATGATACTGGAAATTACTATGTGTTTGCTTTTAAACACTATGACTTTGCTCAAGTTGTCTCTCTTTCTGACCTCCGCCCACCCCACTCTCATTCCCTTTTCTCTCACACACACAGAAACAATCTATCTGCTTTGAGTAGTTCAGTATATCACCAGTTTCAATTTCTGGGTCAATATCGACAGTGTCATTTCCTGTGCTGATAATTCCTCTCTTGTAGAAGTACTGACATATTGCCATGGGCGTCTCTTCTGATCCTTTCTTTTCGTAGGCGTGATTTCCAACCGAATTAGCACGCAGCTGTAAGAACTAAGCGACAAGGTACAACCAGTTAATGGAGCTGCCTGATAATTAAAACTGAACTAATTGGAGACGCAAGAGAATGTCTGCGATGGAACATACTGCTTTTCAGATTTATTGATCTCATGAATAGAATTACAGACTAAGGTTCAAATAAAACTCGGTGAAATGGATTCAGTCATAGAAAACCTCATTTTTATGGGCCAATTGCCTGTGTTACCTTTATCTCATGAGGTTATTATGGAATTAAAAGGTCTGCATCTCTTGCCTCATTACAGCCAATGCAAGCTCCATGGTATAGGAAACCAATGTGATTTTCCTTCCATTCATATCTGTTTACATATACTGACTTGGCTTTTTTCAAGCTTAGTTTAAGTTCAGTGTACAATATTTTATAAAATACTAGCTGAAAACCCAGCGCTACACAGGTATTTATAGACGTCAAAGCATTTGTCTGACAGGGAGCCATTGAGAAGGGTCTTTTTGCCCCCTACTCCCATGCCTATCACCCCTGCCCTCCCCCTTCCCCCTCCCATGCGATCTTCTTTCCCGCTCTTTCTACTATCTTGGCACTTTGCCCCAAATCCACCAGGGGGCACCGTCTGCCTCTGACAGGGAGCCACTGAGAGGGGCCTTTCTTCCCCCTACCCCCATGCCCATCACCCCTGCCCTGTTCCTCTCCCCTCCAATGCACTCCTCTTTCCCACCCTTTCTACAATCATGGCACTTTGGCCCACCTTCTGTCAAGAGAAGGGAATATCAAGTGCTTTCCCATTGGTCCAGTGGAGGGCAAATGTCATGGCTGGATTTCCAGAGGAAGCTGTGATAGAAGTGACATCAGAGACAATGTCCTCTCTAGGACGCTGCACTCGCTCTCATTAATGGCCCAGGTGTTTCAGAGTTATGCAGGAACACATATACACACTAAGGGGTGCTAGGGTGTCTTACTCCCACAGTATTTGTTTCCAGAGGGTAAATCATCTGTGTACCAAGTTTGTTTAAAATTGCTTGAGCCATTCCCGACTTATGCTGGAACATACAGCCGATAGATAAATGGATGGATGGATGGATGGATAGATAGATAGATAGATAGATATTACCTGGTTTATAGCGAAAGAGATCTGGTCATAGACCTCTGTTTGCGTGTACACTGCATAGGTGTCATCCATGCTGTCCATATAACCTTTCAGGAATAGATGCTTAAAGGATACGTGTTTTCTTCTTTAAATGTAACCACCATTTGATTGCTTAACCCCAAAACTACAAGCTGAAAATATCAATAGAAAGGGAATTCTTCAGCTAAAATACTCAAAAAATCCATTCTGACCACAAGTACATTAAATTTTTTAATTGATGGAGCATTCGTAGCTCCCGTATCTTTCAAAGTATAAGACACACTGGAGTATAAGACGCACCTTAGTTTTGGGGGAATAAAATAGGGGGGGGAGAATCAACCTATCAGGTATTCATCTGGCTTGTGTTCTTAGTCAGTTCAGGTTCAACACATTATTTTATCTCCTGGTTAGGGCTGAAAAAGCCTTTTTCAGAGGGCATAGGAAGCAGAGAAGATTGTCAGCACCTTGCTAGGGCTGGGGGAAAAAGCTTTCAAAAAGTAACATTCAAAGTATAAGTCACACCCAAATTTTCAGCTTCTTTTAGGGAGGAAAAGGGTACCTCTTATCTGTATATTCCAAAAAATACAGTAGTTCTACCAACATTCCCTACTCATTCTCTTGGTAGTTTCATTTTACTCTGAGAGTGTGAAAGGTAAATAAATCAGGAATTGAAAATATAGGAAAAAAGAACTGGGTACCATCCTTCCGATTTTACAACTTTTATTTTCATTCAGTGGTCAAAGACTCCTCCTATATTTATGTAACTATACAGTATTCTTGTTACACAGTTCAATATCATGACTATTTTATTCTTTTTGATCTTGGATCTGTTTTGCTGAATAATAATAATGAATCGAGGCTGCAGTTCAGTTCCAAGTCCAGCCCCGCTCCGGCACACGTCACATTAACGCAGTTCGCAAATGCTCCTCTTCCAGTTCTAGTTCAATATTAGTATAGTTCATATTGGACATTTTCATACTATATTCTGAACACACAGATTTCCTTATAGTTGGTGAACAATGAGCATTTAATTAGTAGAAGGCTGAAGAGTGACATATATAATACTGAAATGAAACTGCAGCTATAATCTTGATATTGTTCATTGTCTCCACTTGACTAATAGCCTATTCTGTTCATTACCCCAATCCAGCATCCATCAAATATTTGGACTAAAGTTCTATAATTCCTAAACGAGATAGCTATGTTAGCTGGAACTTATGAAAGTTCTTCCGCAACACAGAGGGAGAACATATGATGAAGATACATATAATATTATTAAATTTGCCAATACTAAATACAGTAATACCTCGTCTTACGAACTTAATTGGTTCCGGGAGGAGGTTCATAAGGTGAAAAGTTCATAAGATGAAACAATGTTTCCCATAGGAATCAATGGAAAAGCCAATAATGCGTGCAACCCCATTAGGAAAAACCAAAACATTAAGGCTTTTTAAAAAAAACAGCTGTGGGCAAACGAAGCTGAGGCGAACGGAGTGGGGGGAGGGACAGCGAGAGGTGGCAGTCCCAACGAAGCAAGGCGAAAAGAGCCTCTCTTGAGCTCCATGGGTCTTTCCATCCTGTTTTTGCCCACCCCGTTCTGCTCATTTTCCCCACACCTTTCTCCTCTTGAGCTCCATGAGTCCCTCCCGTTTTTTGCCCACCACTTTCTGCTCATTTTCCCTGCACCTTTCTCCTCTTGAGCTCCATGGGTCCCTCCCGTTTTTACCCACCCTGTTCTGCTCATTTCCCCACCTTTCTCCCCTCTTGAGCTCCATGGGTCCCTCCCGTTTTTACCCACCCTGTCCTGCTCACTTTCCCCACACCTTTCTCCTCTTGAGCTCCATGGGTCCCTCCTGTTTTTACCCACCCTGTCCTGCCCATTTTCCCCACACTTTTCTCCTCTTGAGCTCCATGAGTCCCTCCCGTTTTTGCCCACCCTGTTCTGCTCATTTTCCCACCTTTCTCCTCTCTTGAGCTCCATGAGTCCCTCCCGTTTTTACCCACCCTGTCCTTCTCATTTTCCCCACACCTTTTTCCTCTTGAGCTCCATGAGTCCCTGCCGTTTTTGCCCACCCAGTCCTGCTCATTTTCCCACCTTTCTCCTCTTTTGAGCTCCATGAATCTTTTCTTCCCGTTTTCCCCCACCCCACTGTCCTAATCTCCCCCACACCTTTCTCCTCCCTTGAGATCCATGAATCTTTTCTTCCTGTTTTTGTCCCCCCAACTCTGTCCATTTTTGCGATCCTGGGATTTCCCTACAGCATCGCGTTTTTGCGGAAGTCAGGAGGTGGGGTTTCCCATGGAGGGGAGCCTCGGGGGATCCCAGGATTGCAAAAACTTGGAACTAATGTCTGGAGGCGGGGCATCCCAGCAGCTGTGGCATGTTCATAAGGTGAAAAAAGTTCGTAAGAAGAGGCAAAAAAATTCCAAACTCTGGGTTTGTATCTCGAAAAGTTCGTATGACGAGGGGTTCCTATCATGAGGTACCACTGTACTTGACAAAAATATTTTCCTCCAAAATACTCAGTGTGTAAGAACACAGGTCATTTCAATACTTACAGATGATCCTTGATTTACAATCACAATTATGACCAAAATTTCTGTTGCTAAGCAAGGCAATTATTACATGAGTTGTACCTGATTTTATTTTTTAAAATGGGGGGGGGGAGCATGGTTTTTAAATGAATCACTGCAGTAATTGATTGAATTATGCTAAATAAATCCAGCTTTCCCTATTGACTTTGCTTGTTGGAATGACTTTGCTTGTTGGAATGACTTTGCTTGTTGGAAGCCAGCTGGAAAGATTGCAAATGCAGGTCACATGTTTCTAGGATGCTGCAAGCATCATTAGTATATGCTGGCTGTCAAGCGCCCAAATTCTAATCATGTGACCATTCCCTTGTAACTTTAGACAGTTGCTAAACAAATGGTTATAAGTCGAGGACTGCCTGTATTAAGGTCTGAAAGTTTCAAATACCAACCGTACAGATGGTTCTAAAAACACAAGTCTCTAAAGCAGCAGTAAATCAGAGGTTGTCACTCAACTGGTTATAATTTCTTGAATTTATATAGCAGTAGCTAAAAATGTGTAAGTAATAATTGTACTGCAGCTGTGTATCTCACCTGGATAGTGACCATAGCTATTTTCAGAATTTGTATGCCCAGCTTCCACGGTTTCCTTCCTCGGGCCCAGAATTTTTCACAGGGATTCATAAAGAAAAATTTAAGTTTTCTTCTTAACTGATCTTCCAGAAGCTGGCACATTGATGCATGATGTTTTACACTGTATAAATGCTCATCATCCTGAGTACTGCAGCTGCCTACAAGCACTTCAGGATTTTCCATTGCTGGAACAGAAAAAAACATTAGCAATATTGGAATGATTAACCAAAAATGCTATGCATGTATTTGTGAGCATATCTAAAACTCAAGGTGTGATTGTCTCCTTTAACAATGAGAGTTTCAACTCTAAACTACAAGTATTACAGCACATTCCATGCCAACTTATAGCCCATCGATTTTATTTCATCAACTAATCACAGCAGTGAAAAAGATATTAACAGTGAAGAAAAATGAGTTCTCCCACAGTTCTCATGTTCCTATCATAAAAAGCACTATTTTTGGAACCAAACATAAGAAGGTTTTTTCCATAAACACATTATTTTGTTTATCAGTTTTCCTGTTAAGATTTTACAGGATATTGTTTCAAGAGTTATTGCTCAAAAAAATCTTCCACATTTCTCCTATCCTCCCCCTCTCTTACGTGCACATTTATCCTTGGCTCTTGCTTGATTTCTGCGCCATCATAAAATGGCTGAGAATCACAGCTTCTGAATGGTCTAGAAGTCCAATAATGAATAACTGTGGGTTCTTTAAGACATGTGTATTATATGGAACTCCATTCTATGTCTTACCATCATACAGATCACACTTTCAGAGAAAAGTCACAGAACAAACAAAGAAACTTTAGCACATTGAGGGAGTTCCATAAACAACTTCCTGGGGTTTTTAGTATTAGGAACCCTAGAAATTACAATATATTCAGTTTGTTCTTAGAGTACAAATGTCACAGAATCTGCTTAAACTTCCTTCTAGTTCTATTGACCCTCTAGTTCCACAGAAGGCATGTGAATTATTTAGTTCTGTATTTGCAACATTGGCCTTAATGTATCACAAATTGTTTGTAGAGGACAACAACAATACTGAAGATACCAGAAAACCAGGTTAACTAAATTCAAAGAATTTATTATTGAGAATTGTATGGTGCTCAAGAAATATAATTGCATTATTGGTATTGCTATGAAAAACAAAAGAAGCAATATTTGGGAAACAGATTCCTGCACATATGAAGGACAAATAAGTTAATCTATAAAGCAGTAGCTCACTTCTCTTCTCTTTCTCTCTTCTTCCCTGGTTCAGGATCTATATTATAAGTGGCAGATTCCTCAATTCATCTCTTTCTCTCTCAAAAAGCACCAACGCACAATTGATATGTTAAGATAAATGGGAGGAAAATCATTGTTATCTCATTTGACACTGGCATTTAAATGGGAAGTGATTTTGTGCTCATTCTAAAGCAGTACAAAAATATTTTCATATATTAAATTATTTTGTGGGACCTATCATATTTGTGCAAGGTGACTGTCTATTCCACAGAATTATTAATGTCATATCGATCCTGTAATACTGCCAACCCAACAGGGATGCTCATAATCTCATAAGATACATTAAAACCCATGCAAAACTGGGGCTAATTTGGGCCGATCCCAAATTATTTATATAAATGTTGCAGTCAACTTATCAAATATAATGCTAAACATTCTCTTTATTGATTTCAATTGCCAAATCAGAGCCAGAGGAAGTAACTGTATGCAGAGTTAATTAGTGAATATACAGTCAATTTTTGATATCATCATTTGAAAGTAATACGCCGCTTCCGAACTGATTTAACTGTTGCTCATAAAATCATACATCACAATGTACTCCCTATTGGCGACTACTTCACCTTTAACCACAACACCACAAGAGCATGCAATAGATACAAACTAAATGTAAATTGCACCAAACTAGACTGCAGAAAATACGATTTCAGCAATAGAGTGGTCAAAGCCTGGAATTCACTACCGGACTCTGTTGTTTCTTCCCCCAATCCCAAAATCTTCAACCTTACATTATCTACAATAGACCTCTCCCCTTTTCTAAGAGGCCTGTAAGGGGCGTGCATAAGTGCACCTTTGTGCCTATCGTTCCTGTCCTAATGTCTTTTTATCTTTTCTATCTCTACGTTATACTTATATTATGTTAAACATACTACAATACAATACAATACAATACTACATTTGTATGACAAATAAAGTAAATAAATAAATAAATGAACGAACAAACAAACAAGCAAACAAATAAATAAATAAAATAATCAGAATTCAGAAAAATCTTCACAGAACGGGAAGGCAATAATGTACCGGTAATCAAATCCTTGAGTTGAATTTTATTCCTGATGACAACATAGGTAGATTCATAAAGTGGTAGATTTAGCTGGCCATCTATGGTTCGTCAACACTACTATACGAGTGTCTCATAAAAGCAGAATCTAAATTTCTGACACTAAGTCTCAATTCTAGCCACTGATGATTATTATACCATACCCTATAACTAAAATCCATTTCAAAAAACTGAACTGTTCCAAGCTAAAATTAAAAAGCCAGATGAATTTGAAAAAGGGGCTATGATTAACTTGCATCACTCAGTTGAAGTTAAAAACAAAGTTCTAGAAAGCTTTTGTTCATTCACTTAGATATGCAAGTACAGTATTTTAAGTTTTTCCACAATTTTGAAAATTATTCAACTATCCTTCAAATAAAAAATAGCCTCCAGAAAGATGTGGATTTTTTTTCTTTGTAGTTATTCAGCATCCTCATGTTTGTGGGAATGATAAATAGCCATGATTCATCTGCATAACCAATAACATAGTGTCATTCATTAAAATGATTTCAAAGAAAGGACATATAAAATTAACATTACCTCTATAATGTAACATAAGGCAACAATAATTCCATAACAATTTTAATCTGAATGGAAGGAACATATTTTAGAATCATCCAGAGTTTTTTTTTAATTTAACAACTCTCTAACTCAGTGATGGCGAACCTATGACACGTGTGTAAGCACTGACACACGTAGCCATTTTCGGTGACATGCGGCTGGAGAAACGGGGAGCTTTAGGGCAGCGGTCCCCAAACTACGGCCCGCTGAGGCCATTTACCCGGCCCCCGGCAACGTACGAGATTTTACCATAAGCTCCCGAATCTCCCCTCCACTCTGCTGCTGAGCGTCTGGCGGCGGCAAGGAAGAAAGCCAGGGGGCGGGGAGGAAAGCATCCTATGGCAGAGCAGCAGCAGTTCCTCTCCCTGAAGGCGAGAAAGAAATTGGCCAATTGCAGGCCCGCTTTCCTCCCCGCCCCCTGGCTTTCCTCCTCCTCCTCCTCCAGACGCTCAGCTGCAGACCGTCTTGGTCCCTCCAGTGCCGCTTTTTTGCTTCTTCGCCGCCCCGCGGGAAGCCTGGAATCCCTGCAAGAGCGGCTGGAGGGGGCCGTAAGCAAGCCATCAGGACCCCCGCGCACTAACTTGTTGACGGCCATGCCGTCCCGGATCGCGGGGAGGGAAGCTCTTCTCCCGCCAAGCGACGGCGAGGCCCTCCCAATGCTTGCCCGCCCAGGCCTCGCACTTGGAGCCGGGGCGACGGGCCTAGCCTCAGCTTACTTGGCCCTGGTGCGGCCGAAGTGTGGGGCGGAGTAGGCGGCGGCTGTTTCAGGCCCGCCCCCGAGCTCAGCTTCCTTTGGCTTCCTTCGAGGCAAAGCTGCAAAGCTCACCTGCTGCCTCGAAGGAAGCCAAAGGAAACTCAGCTCAATGAGGATCGGCTGTTGGTCTCTTCAAGCTGCTGCTGCCCACTGCGGAGATCCCTTCGCCCAAACAGAGGTGGCGGCGGCGGGTTCAAGGGACCAACAGCCGGTCCTTTTCGGGGCTGCGTTGTTGCAGCATCTGAGGCCGCCGCCACCTCCGCCTCCAGGCGAAGGGATCTCCGCAGTGGGCGACAGCGGCAGCTTTAAGGGACCAACAGCCGGTCCTTTTCGGGGCTGCATTGTTGCAGCCTCCGAGGCCACCCACCGAGGAGATCCCTTCGCCTGGAGGCGGAGGCAGCGGCGGCCTCAGACGCTGCAACAACGCAGCACCGAAAAGGACCGGCTGTTGGTCCCTTGAACCCACCGCCGCCGCCTCTGTTTGGGCGCCCCCCCCATTGCCCAGGAAAGAGTTGCAGCAGGAAAGCAGCGCATTTGAAAAGTGTGCTGCTTTCCCGTAAAGCCGGCTTTCCTGGCTGGCCCAGGGCTTTACCGGGCAGCTGGCTTGAGCCTTGTGCCGGTTAGCAAAGCCGTCTGCCCGCCAGAGACGTGGAGAGAAAGAAGGGAAAAAGAGGGAGGGAAAGAGAAGAGGAAAGAAGGAGGGAGGGAGGGAGGGAAGGGAGAGAAAAGTGAACGAGAGGGAGAGAGAAAGGGAGGAAGAGAGGAAGGAAGGAAGAGATAAAGGAGAAGAGGAAGAGGAAAAATGAGAGGAGGAGGAAGAGGAGAAGGAAAAGGAGAGGAGGAGAAAGCGGAAGAGGAGAAGGAGAAGGAAGAGCAGGAGAAGGAGAACCAGAAGGAAATGGAGGAGATGAAGAGGAGGAGAAAAAGGAGAGGAGGAGGAAGAGGAGGAAAAGGAGAGGAAGAGGAGGAGAAAAAGAAGAGGAGGAGGAAGAGAAGGAAAAGGAGAGGAAGAGGAGGAGAAAAAGGAGAGGAGGAGGAAGAGGAGGAAAAGGAGATGAAGAGGAGGAGAAAAAGGAGAGGAGGAGGAAGAGGAGGAAGAGGAGAGGAAGAGGAGGAGAAAAAGGAGAGGAGGAGGAAGAGGAGGAAAAGGAGATGAAGAGGAGGAGAAAAAGGAGAGGAGGAGGAAGAGGAGGAAAAGGAGAGGAAGAGGAGAAAAAGGAGAGGAAGAACAGGAGGAAAAGGAGAGAAGGAGGAAGAGAAGGAGGAGAAAGAAAAGGAGAAGAGAAAGAGGAAGAGGAAAAATGAGAGGAGGAGGAAGAGGAGGAAACGGAGAGGAAGAGTAGGAGAAAAAGGAGAGGAGGAGGAAGAGAAGGAGGAGAAAGAAAAGGAGAAGAGGAAGAGGAAAAATGAGAGGAGGAGGAAGAGGAGGAAAAGGAGAGGAAGAGGAGGAAAAAAAGGAGAGGAGGAGGAAGAGGAGGAAAAGGAGGAAACGGAGAGGAAGAGGAGGAGGAAAAGGAGAGGAGGAGGAAGAGGAGGAAAAGGAGGAATAGGAGAGGAAGAGTAGGAGAAAAAGGAGAGGAGGAGGAAGAGAAGGAGGAGAAAGAAAAGGAGAAGAGGAAGCGGAAGAGGAAAAATGAGAGGAGGAAGAGGAGGAAAAGGAGAGAAAGAGGAGGAGAAAAAGGAGAGGAGGAGGAAGAGGAAAAGGAGAGGAAGAGGAGGAGAAAAAGGAGAGGAGGAAGAGAAGGAGGAGGAGAAAGAAAAGAGGAAGAGGAAAAATGAGAGGAGGAGGAAGAGGAGGAAAAGGGGAGGAAGAGGAGGAGGAAGAGAAGGAGGAGGAGAAAGAAAAGCAGGAGAGGAAGAGTAGGAGAAGAGTAGGAGAGAGGGAGAGGGAGGGGAAGGAAGGAAAAGAGAGAAAGAGAGAAAAGTGGAAGGAAGAGAGAAGGAAAGAAAGGAAGAGAGAGAGTGAGAGAGAGCAAGAAAGAAAGAGTGAGAGATGAGAGAGGAAGGAAGAGAGTGAGAGAGAGTGAGAGTGTTATTCTCGGTTTTTTGGCTAATTTTGACACACCAAGCTCAAAAGGTTGCCCATGACTGATCTAAGTTGTCCAGTTGAAGAAACTTAACACCATTTACCTAAAAAGAAATCTACTGTACAAAGAAAGGGCATATAGATTTAATATTACCTCCACAATAAAACATACGACAGCAATACATTCATATAACTTTCATATAATTTATTTGAATGGGAAGGAAGGGATTTGATTATAATCCAGAAGACATCCAATTGAAGAAACTTTTTAAAATGTTCATTTATCTAAGGAGGAATTGAAAGCAATGCCCATCTATCTAAGAACTTAACCTTAATTAGAATAATGAATATTTCCATTAAGTCAACATAGGCTTCCAGTGATGAATTAAATTCGTTTTTAACAGTCGATCGCTTCTATACACATTACTATTGGAGTGAAAGTATAATTTCTGAAGGAAAAAAGGATGCCACCTTCATGTTTAGATGGCATATGCATTTACGCCCAGAGTCCTTCAAGAGTTGGGCATCATATTATTTATTTCTTATTTATTAACTGGACTTTTATGCCACCCCTCTCCGAGGACTCAGGGTGGCTCACAACACATAATGGAACAATATATAACGTCCCAAATCCAGTTAATTTAAATTATAATCTTAAAAAAACCCCAAACCATAAAAAGTCAGTCAGTCAGTCTGTTAATCAATCAATGCAATTTTAGAAAAATCGTTCCCTTCAGGTAGCAGCAAAAGTGGGAGGATGCAAACTTAAGAGTTTGTCCCAAATAAAGCATCCCTTTTGAGAAAAATGAACAAACATGATATTAAATAAATATTAAATTATTCTTATTCTTATTTTAAAAATACTCAAAAAATCACCCAATTAAGAGGGAGAAGAGCTTTTTTAGTTCAGCAGAAAGGCTTGGAAAATTTAAATTCAATTCAATACGTTGCTCTCTTCCTCCTTCCAGCCACAACTCTCAGTCCTGGAATTTTACCGCTTCGTCCTTTATCGGTCCTTCGTCGAAAAATTATCGGGGCCACCACAAAAAAGCTAGCTCCGTCGCCGGGAAGGGTCTGCCTTAAAAACACGGCCAGACCCTCTCGATGGCCTAGATCCCATCCGAAGCAGCCCCATTTTTTTCGCCTCTCTCTGTGCTCAGGAAGCCTTTTCCTCCCGCCATCTCAAGGAAGGACAGAAGCGCCCGCCGACCCCAGACTCACCTTCCCAAAAGAAAGGCCGCCCTTTGAACCCCTAGAGCCGGGCAGGGGAGGGCCTTTTTTTAAAACTCCTACTTCAGCCCCAGCAGGTGAAGCTGGTTCCTCGAAGCGAACGAGGGAGCGAGCGCCGGGGTTGCCTTACATCGCCGCCGGGCAGAAGAGTCACCTGAGCCGCGCAGCAAAGGCGAAACGACGCAAGCCGTTGGCCGCTTCGGCCTGACTGCTGCCACAAAGCCGCGCCTGGGGAGCATCCCCAGAAAAAGCCGGACGATGAGCAGCCGGCGGAAAATTGCAGGCGGCAGAAGCTGCTCCTCTGCGCCGGCACCACGTGACCGAGGCCGGCTTCTGCCGCCCGCCTCGTTGGCCGCCTCGTCCTCCTCCTCGCCCAAAGGCAAGGAGAAATCCGAGGCCAGTCAGCCGCCCCGCCCGGGCGCAAACCGCAGCAGGCCTAACGGGTTGTTTGGAGAGAAGGCGGCATCTGAGTTCCCTCGCCCCGATTCTCAGCTGCCTTTGTCTCTCTCCAGACCAAATCTCAACCAACAAATGCTCTGTCCTACACATTGGCAAAAAGAACGAGATCACCAAATACAAGCTGAATAAACAAGACCTTGTAAACAACCGTCACTCGTTAAGGACCTTGGAATACAGTACTCATATTCCAAGGCTAGTATGAAAGGCTAGTATGAAAATAAGGAACATAATATCAGTCTGTCAAATATAAATTGAGTGAGGATAGGAGCCACTCTGGAAATGGACAAAATAAATAAATAAAATAAATAAATATGTCAAAGCTCACTGCAAGGACATCGCCAAAAAGGCTTCAAGAGTTGTTAACCTAATCCTACATAGCTTCTGCTCCGGTAATCTCACACTACTAGCCAGAGCATACAAAACTTTTGTCAGACCAATCCTTAAATACAGCTCATCTATCTGGAACCCGCATCACATTTTGGACATAAACACTCTAGAAAATGTCCAGAAATACTTTACTAGAAGAGCCCTCCATTCCTCTACTCACAACAGAATACCCTACGCAACTAGATTTACAATCCTAGGTTTAGAAAGCTTAGATCGATGTCAGCTAAAACACGACCTAAGCAGGGCCACCATCAGGAATTTTGGGGCCCCATACAGCCTAAGTGTCTGCCCCCCCTCCCTTCTTCCTTCCCCTTTTCTTTCTTTTTTTCTCTTTTTGTTTTTCTTTTCCTTCCTTCCTTCTTTCCTCCCTCCCTCCCCATCCCCTTCCTTCCTTCCTTCCGCTTTCTCTCTCTCTTTCTTTCTTTCCCTTTCTTTTTTCTCTTTCTTTCTTTCCTTTTTTCTCTTCTTTTTCTTTTCCTCCCTCCTTCCCCCCCTTCCTTCCTTCCCTTTTAAATTTTCAAACTGTCTTCTCCATATTCCTGGCTGAGGAATTCTGAAAGCTGCAGTCAACTGTCTTCAGCCATTGTCCAGCCCTGCGCTACGGACCCCTCCCGCCACCCCCTGAAGAGGCTGGGGGCTTCTTTCCAAAGCCAGTGGCAGTGATGCCAGAACCCCCTTCCCTGGGGATGGGAGCGGGGGGGGGTCTCCCTCGACAAGACCTTCAGCAATACATCAGCCCTGCTGGACAGGCCTCTTAGCCCCGCCAAAGAAATGGGGGTTAAGGAAGACCCCCACCCCTCACCTTGCCCCAAACACTGGCACTCTGCATAACCCATGCGGGGGCTTTGGCTTCCCATCTGCAGAACAGAAGCTGGGGACCTCTCCCTCCACATACACTGGATCCCTATGGCCCATCCGGGGGCTGGCAAAATAGGTGTGCCCCCCCACCTGCTTTTCTCTCTCTCTCTTTCTCTCTCTCTCTTTCTCTCTCTCTTTCTCTTTTTATCTCTCTTTCTCTCTCTCTCCTTTTCTCTTTCTTTTTCTCTTTTTGTCTCCCTTTCTCTCTCTTTTTCTCTCTTTCTCCTTTTCTCTCTTTCTCTCCCTCTCTTTATCTTTTTCTCTCCCTTTCTCTCTCTCTTTCTCTTTATATCTCTTTCTCTCTTTTTTCTCTCTCCCAACCTCTCTCTTTCTCTCTTTCTATCTCTTTCCCTCCCTCTCTCTTTCACTTTCTCTATCTCTTTCTCTCCCTCTCTCCCCTTCTCTCTTTCTTTCTTTCTCTCTCTTTCTCTCCCTCCCCCTCTCTCTTTCTCTTCCTCTTTTTATCTCTCTTTCTCTTTTTTCTCTTTTTCTCTCCCTTTCTCTCTCTTTCTCTCCCCCCCTCTCTCTTTCTCTTTTTATCTCTCTCTTTCTCTCTCTCTCTCTCTCTTTCTCTCCCCCTCCCTCTCCCTTTCTTTCTATCCCTTTCTCTCTCTCTCTCTTTCTCCCCCCCTCTTTCTGAAGTGGGGAGGGCCGGGTTGGCACCAACGGAGCTCGAGACGGGTGCAAAAGCAAACTACTCTGCCGGCCCGGGCCCAGATCGGAAGGAAGGAAAGAAGGAAGGAAGGAATTGTAAAAGGGGCGATCAAGAGAGGAATGGGTGAATGAATGGATGGAGGGTGGGAAGGAAGGAAGGAAAGAGGGAAGGGACAGGAACAGAGAAAGGGTGCAAAGGAAGCAAGGAAAGGTGTGAAAGGGGAGAGTAAGAGAGGAAGGAGTGAAAGAAGGGAGTGAGGGAGGAAAGAAGGAAGGGAGGAGAATGAAAGCAAGAAATGGAGGGAGGGAAAAAAGAAAGAAAGAAAGAAAGGGGGAAGGGACAGGAACAGAGGAAGGAAGCAAGGAAACTTATGAAAGGGGAGAGTAAGAGAGGAAGGACTGAAGGAAGTGAGGGAGGGAAGAAGGTAGGAAGGAGAAAGAAAAGAAGAAATAGAGGAAGGGAAGGTAAAAGAGAGAAAGAAAAAGAGCAATTAAGAAAGAAAGAAAGAGAAAGAAAGAAAGAAAGAAAGAGAATGAAAGAAATAAAAAGAGGGGGAATGAAAGAAATGGAAGGAGGGAAGGAAGGAGAGAAAGCAAGAGAAAGAAAGAAAGCAAGAGAAAGAAAAAAGAATGAAAGAGCAAGAGGGAAAGAGAGAAAGAAAGAAGGAAAGAAAGAAAGAAAGAAGGAAGGAAGGAAAGAAAGAAAGAAGGAAAGAAAGAAGGAAGGAAAGAAAGAAGAAGGAAAGAGAAAGAAAGAAGGAAAGAAAGAAAGAAGGAAGGAAAGAAAGAAGGAAGGAAAGAGGGAAGGAAAGAAAGAAAGAAAGAAAGAAAGAAGAGAAACGAAAGAAAGAAAGAAAAAGAAAGAAAGAAAGAAAAAGAGAAATGAAAGAAAGAAAGAAAGAAAGAAAGAAAGGCAACTCCAAAGAAAGGCTCACTGAGCGGATGCATGAAAAGAGGGAAAGGGATCTCCACTTGCCTCCACCTCGCACCTCGCCCTTCCCACCCGGCCACCCGCGTGCGCTTACCTGCTCCCAGCGCTAGCAGCAGGAAGGCGAGTGAGTAAGCCGGCGCACGCCAAAAAGAAGCCATTGGCTCCGGGCGGCGGTGTTCATGGCCCCCCGGAACCCCCGGCCCAGCACCTCTGGAAGCCGAAAGGCATGGCTCTCTTGCCCTCGCAATCCTCGAGGGAACACAAGGCCGGCGGAGAAGCCAGCCGGGCTCTGCCCTCCCCCCATTTTTCAATTTGGAAGCCGGTCGGGCGCCGGGGTCCCCCCCATTTTTCAATTTGGCCAGGCCCCTGACGCCAGTCCCAGTAGTACCGGCCTATCAGTGGCCCTGGACCTAAGTATAGCCCATAAAATCATCTACTACAATGTCCTTCCTGTCAACGACTACTTCAGCTTCAAACACAACACACGAGCACATAACAGATACAAACTTAAAGTAAACTGCACCAAACTTGACTGCAGGAAATACGACTTTCATAACCAAGTAGTTAATGTATGGAACTCACTACCTGACTCTGTAGTATCATCACCTAACCCCCAAAACTTTACCCTTAGACTATCCACTGTTGACTTCTCCTGATTACTAAGATATCAGTAAGAGGCGTGCATAAGTGCACCAGCATGCTTTCTGTCCCCTGTACCAATGTTTCTCTCTTATTAGTATCACGTATATAAACATTATTATATCTTTGTCTGCTACCAATATGTACATGACAAAAACAAACAAATAATAGAATAGAAAAGAAAAGAATAGAATAATAGAGCTCCACAAGAAATGATAATTAGTTAAAAAAATTAAGCTATAGCAATATTTTAAGAATAAAAATTGAATTAATTGGTGGTTGGCCCAGGAGACAAAACTAGGGGGTTAGGTGACATTAGAGTCATGTAACATAAGCCAAGGTTGTACAAATTATAAACATAGCAATGAAACAAAAATAATAATTTGAGAAGTGGCACCGCTAGTATGAAAATAAGGAACATAATATCAGTTTGTCAAATATAAATTGAGTGAAGATAGGAGACACTCAGGGAACAGTATTAGAGGGAGGAAGAGGAAGTAGAAGGGGAAGTTAGAGGAGTGAAAAGAAGTAGAAAATAGAGTGTTAATAGAGGATGAATGGAGGGAAGGAGAAAGGGGAGAGAAGGAGTAAGAAAGTAGGAAGGGGATGAAGGTTGAGAGAGAGGAGTGTTCGGTCAGAATGAAGAATAAGAGTTGAAAAAGGTGCAAAATAAGATATTGGTTTATGAAATATTGAAAATGTATATATATCTTATTGATATATTTTAAGGCGTATATGTTTTGTTATAAAATGGAATTTGTGAAGAGAAAAATAGAATAATAGAGCTGGAAGGGATCTTGGAGGTCTTCTAGTCCAACCTCCTGCTTAGGCAGGAAAGCCAACACCACTTCAGACAAATAGTTAACAAATCTCTTATTTAAAACTTTCAGTGTTGGAGCATTTACAACCTCTGGAGGCAGGTTGTTCCATTGATTGTTTTAGGTATCAGGAAATTTCTCCTTAGTTCTAAGTTGCTTCTCTCCTTGATTAGTTTCCACCCATTGCTTCTTGTCCTACCGTCAGGGCTTTGGAGAATAGCTTGACTCTCTCCTTTGTCACAGCCTCTGAGATATTGGAACACTGCTATCATGTCACCCCTAGTCCTTTTCATCAGACTAGATATACCCAGTTCCAGCAACCATTCTTTGCATGTTTTAGCCTCCAGTCCCCTACTCATTTTGTTGCTCTTTTTTGCACTCTTTCTAGAGTCTCAACATTTTTTTAAAATTGTGGCAACCAAAACTGAATGCAATATTCCAAGTGTGGCCTTACCAAGGCATTATAAAGTGGTATTAACACTTTGAATGATCTTGATTCTATCCCTCTCTTTATGCAGCCTAGAACTATGTTGGGTTTTTTGCTCACTGTAGCGCTCTGCTGGTTCATATTGAAGTTATTGTCCATTAGGACTCCAAGATCCCTCTCACAGTTACTACTGTTGAACAAGGTACCACATGTACTATACCTGTGCATTTTATTTTACTTGTCTAAATGTAGAACCTTACTTTTTTCACCATTGAATTTCATTTAGTTAGATAATGTCCAAATTCAAGTCTATCATGATCCTTCTATATCTTAAGCTTATCTTCTGGCGTGTTGGCTATTCCTGCTAGCTTGGTGTTGTCCGAAAATTTGATGAGTTCTTCATCTATACCCTTATCCACATTATTGATGAATATGTTGAAGAGTACTGGGCTTAAAACAGAGCCATGGGGTACCCCACTGTATATTTCCCTCCATGTAGATGCAGTTCCATTGAGGACTACACGTTGAGTGTGGAGTACTGGATTAAAGTGACTTGTCATTAAACATGCGGCTAACCCTGTTTGGCTAGCCTTACTAGTGCCCATCTGAAATTTGCCCCTGGTGTTTATGGGTTTTCTGCTCTATTGCTCAGTGTTGGTAGACTTACAGAATCCACAACAAAGGAGTACACTTTCAAGCAACTAATGAAGCCTAGGGGTTTTTTTTAGAGAAGCTGTACCCAATCTGGTGGCCTCCATGTGCACTGGACTTGTAACTCCAAGACACATCATACATGAAGGGAATTCTCCACTGTAGAAGCCTGTTCAAAAATATTGAGGACTTTCATCTTCCTGAAATGCCCAATGAGCCATTGAGACTCTGAGCTCTTTTATGGATGAAACATCCCAAAGAGGCAGATCAGAGAAATGCAAGGTAAATAGAGTTGACTTTTTCCTGTCCTGTCCTGGATTATAATTCCCATACTCAAATGAAAATACAAATTATAAAAGTGGAATTCTTCAGGCAAAATAGATGGTTTTGGGGACTATTTAACCTGCTCATATTGCATTTTAGGAATTGAATGTTTGACTCATAGTGCCCAAAAAGTTCCATATAATTCCAAGAAATTTTATTTTATTTCAGATCTTTGGAGCTAGACTTCACAATGGTTATTGAATTATAATGAAAGACACATTATATTATAATTACTATTATTTTCTTTGGATTATCACATTAAACCAAACCAATATCTGTGCCAAAGAGCTTATAAACATTCAATCTTGAATCTTGGCAGAGTTAAAAATTGTACAAAGATTCACTTCAAATAAATCCAATAACTCATCAACAACTTGACCCAGAACTGGGCATATCTTCTGCTCGGATTAGGATTGATTGATAGATGTGTTCAATGAGGGGCTACCAAAATTTTTACTACCACAATATGGGCATGGTTTATGCAGAACACCCTGCATTTTCTTTCAACGTCTTTCAGTGCAAATTGGGTGCTCTGGGGTGGAGCTCCATTTTCACTACCCCACTGTGTCCCTCCTCTCCCCGTCCGGGCAATAGCCCACCCCTGGATGTGTTGCCCATCTCCTTCCACTCTGTTGTGCAATCAATTGTGCAGACTGGGGGGCGCTGTTAGATTTGCTATAGCTTCTGGGTGTTCAAATGATAGCATTGTCTATTTTATATAGCAGATTACTCAACATAATCTTACACTTGAAAACTATAGTTATGGCAAGACCTGTGAATTAAAGCCGTATGTTGTGAACTGTAGTTTTTCCATTTTTTTCTAAATCCAATTGAGAATTCTAGTTCTTACTAATACAATTATAAATATTTTAAGACTAGAATTTCTGAAAAATTGTTTCCACACATTTGAATCTGAATGTAATTTGGAGCCCAGTTGCATATATCAATTACCAAACTGGCTAAATTGGGATTCGTGGAAAACACCTTGTTGAAATTTCCTTCTCAGGGATGATAGATAATTAATGATAGGCAGCCCAGTTACTTCTTGGCTACATAAATTTGGTCAATCAATCAATAAAATAAAATAAATCTTCTTTCTTCAAAAGGACTTGTATCTTGGCACTTTGATTTCTCAATTCCCAGCATCAATTTCTGACAATGTGTAATTTAGCCTTTTAAATATAGATTATTTCAAGTGCTAATTGAACAGAAAAGCAATTTTTATAACAGCTCAAACATTACAAAAGGGTTTAGAAAACAGCTTCATTAGCATCACAAATCATCTTGTTAATAGGGAAATTTGTGAAATTTTTTTAAAGAGAATTTGCCAATCTTGATTGATCATTTATCAGTGATCTCTTGTGGCTGTACTATGTTGCATAGCAATTTGTGAGTCTAATGAAATCTTGTTTTAGCACTGAGAAAGATCTACTGTACTGTACTGTACTGTCTTTGACTGTATCACAAGTGAAGCCAAAATAGAGCCAAAGTGTACTTAAGTTATTAAAGTGATTAGATCGGTTTAAAGGAAAAAGACAGCCATGTATGTGAAGAGATTTCCCCCCCCAAAAGAATTATTTAAAAACTTATTATAAAGTTTTTTTATGATTCTTTTTATTATAAATTATATATATAAAAAAATTTAAACTAAAAAACTTAAAATATTTTTTATCCTATATCCTATATCGAGGGCTGGCAACAGAAAACGGCGGGTGGCCGGGCGAACGGCGGGCGAGCGTGTGCTGGGGGGGCTTCGCCCTCCTGCCAGCAAGAGGGGGAAGACCCAGGGAAGCCGCCCAGCAGCTGATCAGCCCGGCGCCATCTACACATGCGTGCCCATAGAAAAAAGGGCACGCATGCGCAGATGGTGTTTTGACTTCCGGGTTGAAAAATCGCAAATTAGCCTGTTCACAATGGTCGGGGATGCAATAACCGGGGGATCACTGTAAAGGGAACACTCAAATAACACATCCTAGATCTGAATGAATGAAATACAGTGGTACCTCAAGTTACGAACCCCTCGTCTTACGAACAACCCGTGATACGAACCCGGGGTTCAGAAAATTTTTGCCTCTTCTTACGAACGTTTTTCATCTTACGAACGCCAAACCCGAACTTCCGGGTTCGGCATTCCGGAGGCTGCTGGGAATCCCCGCAGTCCGGCTGTCACCTTTTAAAACAGCCGGGGGGCTTCCCAGCAGCCTCCCGAAGCTGAACCCGGAAGTTTGGGTTTGGCGTTCGGCTTCGGGAAGCTGCTGGGAAGCCACCCGGCTGTTTTAAAAGGTGACAGCCGGGCTGCGGGGCTTCTCGGTGGCGGCAGCAGGTTGGTAAGATGGAAAACGTCCGGGAGGCCGCTTTGGGTTTTTGGCTGGGAGGGAAGGCAGGAGGTCCGGCGCTGGGGAAGGGAGTCAGGAAGGTCCTCCTGCTCCCCCCTCAGCGAAAAACACAAAGACGGTCTGCCGCCGCATGACAGGCAGGGCGCAGCAGCATGGAGCAAACGGAGTCTGAAACCGCCAGCGGCTTCAGCTTCCCATTGCTCCGCGGGCGGCGGTAGACCGCCTTTGTATTTTTGGCTTGGGGGGGGAAGCAGGAGGCGCAGGATCAGGCGGGCGGCGGGCGAGGCGTGACCGAGCGGGTCCGGCTCAGGCTCCGGCTAGGACGGGGCGGGCAGCGGCTGGGCGCGGCAGCGAGGGTGCGTCCGACTCGGGGCTGGCGGCGCCCGACGCAGCGGGGAACATCAGTGTGGGAGGCAGGAGAGGACCAGGCAACCGGAGCAGCGTCGCCGTTACTCCCGACTTGGTTTCCCTCGCCGCGGCAGGCAACGTGCCTTGCGATCTTTCGGGCCGGCCAGGCTCAGCGGATCAAGCCGCGCCTCCCGGGCCTTCCGTCACTGAGCCTTGCCGGCCCGGAAAATCGCAGCCCCTGTTGCCTGCGGCGGCGAGGGAAGCCAAGCCGAGAGCAGCATCACCGCGGCTCCTGGCTCGGTTTCCCTCGCCGCCGCAGGCAACACGGGCTGTGATTTTCCGGGCCGGCGAGGCTCAGTTACGGAAGGCCCGGGAGGCGCGGCTTGATCCGGGAGACGCGGCTTGATCCGCTGAGCCTGGCCGGCCCGGAAAATCGCAACCCGTGTTGCCTGCGGCGGTGAGGGAGCCCAAGCCGAGAGCAGCATCACCGCGGCTCCTGGCTCGGTTTCCCTCGCAGCCGCAGGCAACACGGGCTGCGATTTTCCGGGCCGGCGAGGCTCAGTGATGGGAGGCGCAGCTTGATCCGGGAGGCGCGGCTTGATCCGCTGAGCCTGGACGGCCCGGAAAATCGCAGCCCCTGTTGCCTGCGGCGGCGAGGGAGCCCAAGCCGAGAGCAGCATCACCGCGGCTCCTGGCTTGGTTTCCCTCGCAGCCGCAGGCAACACGGGCTGCGATTTTCCGGGCCGGCGAGGCTCAGTGACGGGAGGTGCGGCTTGATCCGGGAGGCGCGGCTTGATCCGCTGAGCCTGGATGGCCCGGAAAATCGCAGCCCGTGTTGCCTGCGGCGGCGAGGGAAACCGAGCCAGGAGCCGCGGTGATGCTGCTCTCGGCTTGGCTTCCCTCGCCGCCGCAGGCAACACGGGCTGCGATCTTTCGGGCCGGCCAGGCTCAGCGGATCAAGCCGCGCCTCCCGGGCCAGGCGGCTGCCTTCCGTCACTGAGCCTCACCATCCCGGAAGATGGCATGTGTGGAAGAGGTCCGTGGGAGAACTGGGGGGACCCCAGCCCACGCCTGCTGCTTGCACTCCTGGAAAGACCCCAGCCCACACCTTCGGGAGCGTCCCAGCCGGGTCCCTTCCACGGGGCAGTGGCCACGGCTCCCCCCAGTTCTCCCGCTGACGCTTTCCACACACGCACACCATCCCCAGCCTCCGTGCCGCCGGTTGGCTGTCATCTTCTAAACAAGCAAGAAGAGGAGGAGGAGCTGGGCGCCGGTGGTGGTGGAGGAAGACGCCCAGCTCCTCCTCCTCTTCTTGCTTCTTTAGAAGATGACAGCCGGCCCGCGGCGCAGAGAATGTGGCCCAGAGGCTGGGAGGGAGGCGGAATACAGGAGGAGGAGGAGGAGGGAGGCCAGGAGGGAGGGAGGAAATCAGAGAAGACGCACATACAAACTTCCGCGTTTGGCTTCAGGAGACAGCTAGGAAGCGGCGCGGCTCTTTTAAAAGGTCGCAGCCGGCCTGGGGGGTTTCCCAGCACCCCCCCCCCAGGCCGGCTGTCACCTTTTAAAACAGCCGCCCGGCTTCCCAGCAGTCGCCGAAAGCAGTTTTTTTTGCGGGGTTTTTTTTGGTTGCACCGATTAATTGACTTTACATTGTTTCCTATGGGAAACAATGTTTCGTCTTACGATCCTTTCGTCTTACGAACCTCCTCCTTGCACCAATTAAGTTCGTATCATGAGGTATTACTGTATTCTCATTGAATATTTCATTTGCACAACTATTCCATTTGCACAACAGCATTTGAAATTGATTGTCAATCACTGTTGCTTCCTAAGTGGACAGTTTGATCTCACAGAAGTTTGATTTACTTGGAGTTATATTCTGTTATTTAAGTGTTCCCTCTATTTATTTATTTTTTGAGCAGTGCATAAGAAGCTGAAACAAAAGAGTTGGTTCACCTTGATCAGGACCATCCTAAGTCATTTTGCTACCTAAAGTAGAGCCTATTTGCTATCTAAAGTAGAGCCTATATGTCCTTCCTTTGCCGATGGAAGGAAGGAAGGAAGGATTATAATTATTATTTATTAGATTTGTATGCTGCCCCTCTCCGAAGACTCGATTATTATTATTATTATTATTATTATTATTATTATTATTATTATTATTATTATTATTACTATTATTATTAAACTGAGATTTCAAATTCCTGACTTAAAAGTGTTTCTTAACCATGGCAACTTCAAAGTAAATAAACTTCAATTCCCAGAATTCCCCAGCCAGTATATTCTGGGAACTGAAGACCATTGAGCTTAAAGTTGCAAATATTGAAAACCACTGATTTAGTGTGATGTGTGAACCCAGGTGTTATCTGGCTCTGACGGAGTTGAATAAACTGACAATCAAGTGGCAATATTTAGCTGACTTGGGGCCTGGTGCATATTTGGATGGTAGCCTACTGGAAAATCCCAGGGCTATATGTTTTTCTAGGAGGTGGGGAAATATTTTGGAGAAGACAGGAACAAATCACTTCTCTATTACTGATGAGACCATTATATAGACGTTTTCCTGGAATCATCAGGAGTCAAATGTGACTCAAAGATGACTTTACATTTTCCTTAATCGAATGCAATTGATTGTATTAAAAGTCCTTTCAAGACCATTTCCTTCTGATTGCTTATTATCTCCAAGATGGAAAAGATTTGTGCAATTTCTAGATTATACCTTCATCTTCTTGAGGAAATATCTGGAGACACAGATGAGGGAAGAAATATGAGGAATTGGGCAAATTCTGCAGCATTTTATAGCATATTGAAAGCTACATATAATGAGAAGGAACAGTAATTTTAAGGTAGGAGACTAGAGTAGCATCCATAGGAGGAGTGGGTTCAGGGGCGAGCTACCAACCACAGTCCTACCGGAACACGCCGGGAGCGCACCACTGCAAGCGCACCCGGCGTGCACCCATGCCCGGTTCACGATTTGGCTCCTGTGCATGTGCAGAAGCTAAATATTGTGCAAAGACGTGTTCACGAATTCCAGGGGTTTTTGCTTCCACGCATGCTCCCCTCGCTGCACCGCTTGTCCTCACTCCCTCCGCCGTGCCCCTTGCCCTCACTCCCCTCCCCTGCACAGGGAGCAGGGTGGGTGGCCCCAATTCTGGCCGCACGGCCTGTTCTGTGCTGTCCCACACTGCAGGCATCTCTCCTGTGGGCCAGGAGATCAAAGAGCAGGCCACGTGGCCAGAGCTGGGGCAGGACGCTTTTGCTGCTGGCCCCAGCTGCTGCTCTAGGTGTGGCAGTGAGAAATCTCTTTCTGCATGCGTGGAAGCAAAAAACCCGTTAATTTTTACCGGAATCGCGCCATTGCGCATGCACACGCATGCACATCCGACGGCAATGGAGCGAGCCTACATGCTCCATTACAGTCAACGGAACGGCATGCCCCCCATTCCGCCTGGGTGGGTTCTTCTCGGTTCGGACCAGATCACCCAAACCGTTAGCAACCTGCTGGTAATGTAATTTAGGCATCATAGATCAGATTCTGCCTCTGCCGGTCTCTGCTTTCCACCATCTCTCTTTTTGTGGAATTTTTGCTGATTTTTTTGGTTTTTGTTTGCATGGCTTCTTCTCCTCTACTGTGGAAAAAGTCCCACCTCCTGCCCGCACGTTAATACCCACCTATATTTCTTCATCCGAAGCACAGCTGAGTGGGTCCACAGTTGTGTTTCGACCTGAAACCACCTTCTGAGCATGTCCGGAAGAGAAATTGCAGGAAGGGACACACGTGTACGAGTGTGGCACCTGCATTCGTGCAACATCACGATGCACACCGGTAGCGAAGGTAAGTGGAACCCGCCCCTGATCCATAGATATTCTTAGTTTTCCCTTAAAAAAATAATACAATGGTACCCCTATTTAAGAACTTAATTCGTTCCGTGACCAGGTTCTTAAATATAAAAGTTTGTAAGTAGAACATTTCCCCCCCATAGGAATCAATGTAAAAGCAAATAATATGTGCAAACCCATTAGGAAAGAAAGAAAAGTTCAGAATTTGGATGGGAGGAGGAGGAGGAAGAAGAGGAGGAGGACAGCCACTGCCCAGAGTGAAGGGAGCATTTCTTTTCTCTGGGCGCTGGCAGAGGTTTATTCCCTGTCCAAGCGCCCAGAGAAAGGAAAATGCTTCTTTCACTCTGGACTGCCAAAGCCTCCTTAACCGCCACCGAAAGGCTCCTCTGGCAATCCAGAAAAGCCCGAGATGGCCAGGATTAAAGGGGGAAAGGCAGGAAAGTGGCCAGGCCTTCGTGCCGCTCTCAAATTTCCTGGGCAACTTTTCCAGGGTCGCGTTCTTAAGTAGAAAATGGTTCTTAAGAAGAGGCAAAAAAATCTTGAACATCCGGTTCTTATCTAGAAAAGTTCTTAAGTAGAGGCGTTCTTAAATAGAGGTACCACTGTACTTAAGTGTTGGCATTTACTGAACGCCCTGGTAACCTCTACAGAACAGTTAAAGTGAACCCACTTACAAAATTGCCACCATTTAGAAGCAAAGTAAAAAAGTTTTTTAAAAATGTAAATGTAACATAAAGCAATAATTAAAAGAACTTAATACTAGACCCTTTTTAGATTTGGCCCAAGAGCAGGTGGCATCTATCCAGTGGAACAAACAGGGAACCCTAAAGGCTGAAACATCTTTTTTTTCCTGAAGTTCTGTTGTTGTAACTGGCTTTTAGGGTTAAGATAGGATTTATTTTACACCTGTGTCTTTTGATGATTCAGGGTTTTTTTTGCCCCAAAACAAATTGCAATCCTTATTGCAGAAGAGACGGAGTAACGACACAGACACCAGAGCTGGATTTAAACTGGGTCATTTTTATTAATAATAAATTAGCATAATTTCTTTAATTAAATTAGCATAAATTAGCATAAATCAACATGCTTAACTATGACCCAAAACAGTGGACCTGCAGGGTCAAACAAATACTTCCGGGGCGGAAATGACGTAGCAACAAACATTCCTGGGCAACTATGGGCATAGCTCGATGCTAGTCCAGGTGAGGGACCTCTCCCTCACCTGAGACCCTGCCATGCTCTTGCATGAGGGGGGTCCCGCCGGCTCACCCCTACCCGGGGACTTCAACGTGCGGGACCCAAAGACAGGTTCCCCCCAACTGCTCAGGTAGCACCCCACCATGAGCTTGGAGAGAACCTGTCAATCATCCCCAAAGATGCCCAATGGAGAACGCGCAGTTGCTAAACCACCACCCAGATTTCCGCCCCTAACCTGCCTACCCAAATGACCAAAGGTAAGCCAATCAGCCTAAAAAGGTGCAAACACACCCTAACCGCACATCCATCTCCCCAGTGTGGAATGGGCAAAAAAACGGCCTGGCCTAAGGGGCAAAGCCACAAAAAATTCCCATTCGGCCCCCCTAGGGGCGACCCCAAGTAGCACACTGCAAAATAGGGAAGGGCGGGTGGGTGTCTGTTCAGCTGTAGAAATCCGGGCGAAAAGGCTTGGCCCAGGGCCTGCAAGCCCTTATATAGGGCCAGCAAGCCCCGCCCGGCTTCCACAGCATGTCAGGCCACATGGGCCTGACTTTCGGCCGAAATCTCGTCTCGCGAGATTTCGGCCGAAAATCAAAATGGCGGCCACCATGGGGAGTCCGATGTCTCCCCCGACCCTCCTGCAAACGCTGCCGGCGGGTAAGTCCACCGGCGCTATTGCAGAAGAGACGGAGTAACGACACGGACACCAGAGCTGGATTTAAACTGGGTCATTTTTATTAATAATAAATTAGCATAATTTATTTAATTAAATTAGCATAAATTAGCATAAATCAACATGCTTAACTATGACCCAAAACAGTGGACCTGCAGGGTCAAACAAATACTTCCGGGGCGGAAATGACGTAGCAATAAACATTCCTGGGCAACTATGGGCGTAGCTCGATGCTAGTCCAGGTGAGGGATCTCTCCCTCACCTGAGACCCTGCCATGCTCTTGCATGAGGGGGGTCCCGCCGGCTCACCCCTACCCGGGGACTTCAATGTGCGGGACCCAAAGACAGGTTCCCCCCAACTGCTCAGGTAGCACCCCACCATGAGCTTGGAGAGAACCTGTCAATCATCCCCAAAGATGCCCAAGGGAGAACGCGCAGTTGCTAAACCACCACCCAGATTTCCGCCCCTAACCTGCCACGGAGCGGGGGTCAAATCTCTATCTTGGCCCCCCGACTCCCCCCTCTAGCTGCGCCAGCTCACGCAGAGACCGCTGCAGGTCCTGTAAGAAAATGGCGTTCCCCTGTTCTGACAGGTGAACGCCGTTGGCCCGGGAAAAGCCACGTCCGAGCTACAGTGATGAGGGGATGGGCCACTACAACCCCACTTAATTCCCTAACTGTTTTGCCCAGGGCCTTGTTTACTTTACGCCTGACCCGGTGAATGGCCCTAAGGGAAATGGCGTCCCTCCACACGATCCTCGGGAGGATCTCTGACCACACCACTTGCGTGGTTGGCCAGACCGAGCGAAGCCACCGCAGGTCTTCGCGCGCTTGGATGATCAATGGTAGACCACCAAGCAGGCATAGGTCATTGCCACCGAGGTGCAAGGCCAGCCATCTGGGTGCAGCAATGGGATGCCGCCCACCCCGTCCTATCTGAGCACGACCCTGGGTAGCCGCCCGCCCAGTAGCGCCGGGTACAGCCCTGGGATGCTGCCCGCCCAGCAACGTCGGTAGGAGCCCCTCCCACCGCATACCTCTCCGGCCCATCCAAACAACATTGATCCACCGTCCCAATGACAACTGGGTCCCGATGGCGCTTCTGGCTGCTGAGCGGCCGGCCCAAAATACCATGCTGTGGCCACACAGCAGCGCCGTCGGTTTCTGATTGGCATGGGGACCTGGAAGAGGACACACACAGAGAGGTTACCTAGCCTAAGCCCTGCCTGGAATCCTCAGCGGGCCTAACATAACCCAAATATGCCGCTGACCACCAGCGGCCAATCTCCCGAATCCGATGGGCCGGGAAACCAGAAAGTGCCGCACTAGTGGCGGCGCCGATACGGAACGAATGTGTTCCATAGCCGGCGGGATCCATGCCTACCTGAGCCATTGCCTTAGACACTAACGCCCAGAATTGATAACGGGTCAGGGGGGGTACCGTCCTGATGCTTAAAAAGGTACTCCTGCCCTGACCCCCTCAAGCCAAAAAAACACTGTAAAGCAGCCACCGGGCACACAGACTGGTCGGCGGCTGCGCTGAGCTCTATCCTAACCCCTCTGTGTAACTGATCTGTCTTGGAATGTCTCACCAAAAGGGAGACACCCCCCTGCCTGAAGGCTAGATCAGTGTACTGGAAGGCTCGGACCGACGCGTCAGCCTGCAAGGAGGCCATTGCCTCACTGACCCTCAGGGCCCCAAAAAACATGACACAAGTCTCTGCCCTAAAAAGACGGGCCTCGTACAGAGAGGCACACAGACTGTCCAAGGCCTGATTAATCAGTGACAGCTGCTGAACCGTCAGGGCCTGACGAGTGTCCAAAGGGATCCCCTGTCGCTCCCTCACCCAGCCTTCCAGCATCTTCCGAATGCGGAAGTCACCAGAAAAATCACTGAACCCCCCCGCCTTGGACAGAAAGGCGAGACCGGCTAACCGGGACCTAATAGTCCTAACTGAAAGGCCACGCTGCCTAAGCAGGACACAAAATTCCGCCAGGTGCTCAACTGGGGCAGGCCAACTATGGGGGTAACCCTTACCCTGCCTGAAATCCCCAAACTCCTTACCTGCACGGTGGTAAGCCCGCAGGGTGCCCGGTGCTACTGAGAGGGCGATAGCCCTGGAGGCCTCATCACTCCACCGCTCGGGAGCCCGCCCAGGCTCCAAAGGTGGTCTGGGAACGCCTCCGGCGACTCTCGGACCCACGGGGCCAGGGTCCGAAACCTGGACAACTGACCATGGGACAAGGCGTCAGCCACCCCGTTATCTAGCCCAGGGACATGCCTAGCCAAAAACAATGTGTTTAGGGACAAGGACCTGTGCACAAAATGGCGGACAAGCCGCATGACCCTGTCGCTTTTAGAGGACAGGGCATTCACAACATGGACAACCGCCAGGTTGTCACACCAAAAATGCACAGTCTTGTCCCTAAACTGCTCACCCCAAAGCTCTAAGGCCACTATCAAGGGGAAGAGCTCCAAAAAAGTCAAATCCTTAACCAATGAAGAGGCACTCCATTCCGGAGGCCACACCGACCAGCACCACTGGTCACCTAGCACTACCCCAAAACCACAAGTCCCCGCAGCATCGGAGCAGAGCTGCAACTCAGCTTCCAAAAGAAGCTCGTGCCTCCAAACAGACAACCCATTAAAGCGGTCTAAAAACTCCCGCCACACGCAGAGGTCAGCCCTGACCCCTGCGCAGAAGCGGGTACGATGATGGGGCAGACTGAGCCCCTTCATCGCAGTATATAACCTCCTAGAGAAAGCCCTGCCCGGCACCACTACCCGACAGGCAAAATTAAGTATCCCGGCCAGTTCCTGGAGCTGCCGAAGAGTGACCTTCCTGCAGCCCAGGACCGCATCAAGCTTACCCCTGATTTTAATCAACTTTTCCAGGGGCAATCTAGAAGATTGCTCCTCCGAGTCCAATTCAATATCGAGGAAGGTAATCTTGGTGGCAGGGCCTTCGGTCTTCTCAGAGGCTAAAGGCACCCCCAACTGAGCACAAAGGGCTTCGAAATCCCGCATCAGAGCAAAGCATTGCTCCGAGTGTGCAGGCCCCGCCATCAAGAAATCATCAAGGTAGTGAACGACCGAGCCCAGACCACTGCGCCTCCTGAGCGCCCATTCCAAGAAGGTGCTAAAACTCTCAAAAAGAGAGCATGAGACAGAGCAGCCCATTGGCAATGCCCTGTCCACATAAAACCCACCTTCGAAATGGAAGCCCAGAAGCTCGAAGTCGTCCGGGTGTATGGGGAGGAGCCGGAATGGCGACTTAATGTCGCATTTTCCCATAAGGGCTCCAACCCCACACTTCCTAACCATGGTCACGGCCGCATCAAAGGATGCGTACCGCACCGAACAAAGTTCGTCAGGAATGAAATCATTCACTGACTCCCCTTTAGGAAAAGACAGGTGGTGAATCAACCTAAATTCACCACTCGCCTTTTTGGGGACCACCCCCAATGGGGATACTCTAAGATTCGGGAAGGGCGGCTCCGGGAAAGGCCCAAGGACCCTGCCCTCGGCCACCTCCTTCCGAATCTTATCCCTAACAATGTCCTCATGTCCAATAACCGATCTAAGGTTGTCGGACATGAAGGCCTTCCTAACCCCCACATAAGGGATCCTAAATCCCTTAGAAAAACCTAGCAAGAGAGCGGCATCTCTCGAGCGAGGGTGGTAGTCAACCAACCAACCCTCAAGTGCTGACAAATTAATTGGGCTGGGGCCCTTTTCCCCCAACAGTTGGGGGAGGCTTTCCCGGACCCCCACCCTTCTTTTTTTTTTTTTTAAAAAAGTATTTTTATTAATTTTCTTAAAATAGACGAACACACATACAAACATTAAACATAAAGTGGGGGTACATTTCCCCCGCTCATCTTGAAAGTATAAATTCAAATACAGAAAAAGAATACATAGTTAAATATATGTTGAATATTAAAAAGTCTAGTATATTTGAGTTAGAGTTTTCCAAATTTTTACTAATATATGTATATAAACCAAAATTCTTACTATGTTACTTATACATAAACTAATTCTACCATAATCATCAAACGGTATGTTTAAACTAATGTTAACATTATTATTACTTAGGTAAAAACAAATACAAGAAATTAACTAAAAATAAATTTATATATCTTGTTTTTTCTTATCTATCCATTTATAAACGTTGTTCCATGTTTCATAGAACTTACTATCTTCTTGATCATTTAAACGTCTTGTCATCATATCCATTTCAGCGCACTCTAATATTTTCGCTATAACTTCTTCTTCTTTGGGGATTTCTTCCCCCTTCCAATTTTGCGCATATGTAATTCTAGCCGCAGTTAGTATGTGTATAATTAAATATAAAATTTCTTTCTTATAGGTCTGATTAGTGATTCCTAATAAATAGAATTCCGGAGTGTTTTCTATGTCCTGCTTTACTATTTCTTTTATTATTTTCTCTATCATCTTCCAATATGTTTTAGCTTTACCACATGTCCACCATTGATGGTAGTAGGTTCCTATTTCTTTCTTACATTTCCAACACAATGGAGATGTTTTGGGAAACATTTTTGCTATCCTGTTTGGTGGGAGATGCCACCTGTAAAACATTTTAATTTGATTTTCTTTTAATGATACTGATTTAGTCATTTTCCAGTTGTTTGTCCAAACTTTCTCCCATGTATCGATATCTATTTCCTTGTCAATATTTCTGCACCATCTTATCATATTGTCTTTTAAGGTCAATTCTATATTTTTGTGTGCAATAAGAAATTTATATATTTTACCTATTGTTTTTGTTTGGTTAATAGTAATTAAATTGCTTAGCAAGTTTTTACTTTTATTAAAAATATAGAGGGTTTTATCCTTCTGATATCTAGATCGAATCTGGGCATAGTGCCACCAATCTATTGTTATCCCTTCTTCTTGTAATTTAGTCCTGGATTTTAGCTTCATCTGGTCATTTAATAATTTTTTGTATCTAAAAAAATTTCCCTTGTCTTTTATAGACTTCGGATGTGTTATTGCTTCTAAGGGGGCAAGCCATTCTGGAATATTTAAAAAGTGATTTTTCCTTATATCTTTCCAGACCTCTAGTAGATACTTCCTTAATGTATGTCTTTTAAAATATGAGTGGTTTTTCTCCTTGTCATACCATATAAATGCATGCCATCCGAGCATAAGATCATGTCCTTCTAAGTTTAATATTCTTTTATTCTCTAGAGTTATCCAATCTCTAATCCATGTTAAGGCAGCCGCCTGATAATATAATTTCCAATTTGGAAGACCAAATCCTCCTCTTTCTTTAATATCTTCTAGAAAGTTTATTTTTATCCTTGCTTTTTTCCCTTGCCATAAATTTTTTTAAACTATATTTGTTAAAGTTTTGAAAAAAATACCCCCTGGATTTATTGGGATTACCTGGAAGAGAAATAAAACCTTAGGTAAAATATTCATCTTAATTGTTGCAACTCTTCCTAAAAAAGATATTTTCAAGTTATTCCACATTGCTAAATCTTTTTTAATTTCTGTTAATAATTTTATGTAGTTATCATTTTTTAATGTTATTGTTTTAGCTGTTAGGCATATTCCTAAATATTTTACTTTTTTAACGATCTTTATTCCAGAGATACTTTCTAGTTTGGTTTCTTGTATTTTGCTCATATTTTTAGTTAGAAATTGTGTTTTACTTTTATTTATCTTTAAACCTGCTACCTTTCCATATTGTTCTATAGCTTGCATTAGTATAGGGACTGTTGTTATTGGTTCTTCAATTATAAACGTTAAGTCGTCTGCAAAGGCTTGAACTTTATAAGTTTCATCTCCTACAGTTAAACCTTTTATTTTAGAGTCTGTTCTTATTTTAATTAATAGAGTCTCCAGAACCATAATGAATAGCAATGGTGATATAGGGCAGCCTTGACGAACTCCCCTGTTTATCTCAAGTATTGGTAATTGATTATTATTCAATATTATATTTGTTGTTTGTTTTGAATAAATAGTATCTATTAAATTAACAAATTTTGGGCCAAATCTCATTTTGTTTAGTTGCATTTTTATAAATATCCAGTTGACGTTGTCGAAGGCCTTTTGGGCATCTAAGAACATTAGGGATGCTGTCTTACCTGGATGTTGTTCATAGTATTCTAATGTGTTTATGACTGTTCTGAGGTTATTTTTAATTTGTCTACCTGGTAAAAACCCATTTTGGTCTTGATGTATTATTCCATTTATAACTCTTTTAAGTCTGTCTGCATAAATAGCAATAAATATCTTGTAGTCTACATTTAATAATGATATAGGCCTGTAATTTTTGATTTTTTCTGGCTCTGTACCCGGTTTGTGTATTAAAGTTGTTAATGATTCTGACCAGGATTTAAGAATTTTACCCTCGAGTCTACATTCATTGAAAATTTCTAACATATTATTTCTGATTGTTTCATTTTCTATTTTGTACCATTCTGCCGGTATGGCGTCTGGGCCCGTGGCCTTATTATTTTTCTGTTTTTTAATTGTTATTAGGAGTTCTTCCATTGTTATTGGTCCATCCATAGTAGCCTGTTGGTCTTCTGTTATTTGTGGTAATTTTGAAAATTGTAAGTAGTTAAAAACTTCATGCTCGCTAATATTATCTTTTGCGTATAAATCTTTATAAAAGTTGTACACAATGGCTGCCTTTCCTTCTGTATCATGTTTTATTGTGCCATCTTTATCTTCTAGTTTTTTAATTAATTTTGATTGCCTCTGTTTTCTAAGTTTATATGCTAACCATCTGCCTGGTTTGTTTGCATGTTCAAAATAATGTTGCTTTCCTCTTTTAATTTTTTCAGTTATCTGGTTTTGTTCTATAATTCTAATTTTATGTTTGATTACATTTATTTCTGTTTTTAAGTCTCTGTTCTTTGTGTGCTGCTGTGCTAAAGATTCTATTTGTTTTAGTTCATTTATTAATTGTACATATTTTAATTTGTTTTCCTTATTGTATTTTGCTGTATAAGATATTGTTAATCCTCTTATATAAGCTTTAACTGTGTCCCATAAATTTTGTGGAGTAGTGTCTGAGTTTTTATTAATTTCAAAAAATGTTTTTAATTCTTTTTCAATCCAATCCTTGTATTTCTTATCATTTAAAATGTTTCTATTCATCCGCCAGTTATTCTGTTTATTATTAATTCTCATAAAAACTACTACAGGATTGTGATCGGCCCATGTATTGACATCTATCTCGACCTCTTTTATTTGTTCTGCAATAATTTTTGGTGCCCATACCATGTCTATTCTTGTCCAAATTTTGTGGGGGTTGGAGTAGAAGGTATACTGTCTCTTGTGGGGGTATCTTTCCCTCCAAATATAATTTAATAATAGTTCCGCTTTCATTTTTTGAAAAGTACTAGGTAGTAGATTCTTTCTTCTTTTTTTACTTTTTTTTACTTCTTTTACTTTTGTTGTTGCCTCCCCCCCCCCTGAATGGTCTAATTGTCTATTTGCAATAGCATTAAAATCACCAATTATTAATACATTTTCAATAGCTAATTCTGTTATTATTTGATGTAATTTTTTATAAAATGTCATTTGATCTTCATTAGGGGCATAAATAGAAACAATAACTAGAGGTCTAGGTTCAATGTCAACTTGTACAATCAATATTCTACCTTCATTATCCTTAAATATTTGTTTGGAATTTATAGAGTTCTCAACATACATCACTACTCCTCTTTTTTTTTAATCTGCTAATGCAGCATACATTTTTCCAATTTTGGGATTCAACAGTAATTTTTGGTTACTTTTTTTAATATGCACTTTTTGTAATATTGCAATTTGAGCATTTTGATTTCTAATTTTAGAAAAGATTTGTTTCCTTTTCCTTGGTTCATTAAGTCCATTAACATTTACGGAAAAGATTTTTAAGTCTTTACTTATTGTCATTTAGTGGGTTTCTTGGTTTCTCGCTGAGGTTGAACTCTTCTAGCACCTTGGTCCTGCTCGACTATCTGGGCGGTAGCCCCCAGATCTTCTTCCTGTTGGATTGCTGGTTTTTCCACTGGTTGCTGTTGTACTGGTTGTTGTTGAACCACTTGTTGTTTGGCTGCGTGGTCCAGTTGGCTGATACCACTATTTTAAAAAAAGTACATGGCTTGATCTATATTTTCCAGTTTGTATCTTGTGGAACGCCAAGTCAGAGATAGTCCTTGTGGAATGAGCCAACGAAAAGTTATATTTTCTTTAATCAAAATTCTAGTTAGGAAATGATAGTCTCTTCTGCTTTCTCTAACACTTCTTGGAACTTGTTTCAATATTTTTATTTCAACTCCTTTATGTTGCAATTTGGAGTTTCTTGCCCAGTGGAGTATGTCATCTCGCAAGGCTTTTCTTGTAAACTTGATGTGTATCTCTCTCAGAAGATTGTGGCGACGAATGTAGCTATTCGAAGTTCTGAAAACTTCATCGATTTCTTTCAATAATTCTGTGGGATCCTCTTGGAGTATTCCTCCAATAGTTTCAGCCATAATCATTTTTAAATCTTCATCTTTTTCTTCTTTTATATTCTGAAACCTTAGCCCATACGAAGCACGTTGCATCTCCAACTGAGTGATTGATTCATCATATCTTCTGTATCGTGCATCAGCTCTGCCTTCGAGGTAGTCCATTCTTTTTTCAGTTTTATCAGACTTCTCTTCAACTTTTTTAACACGATCTTCACTTTCTTGTAGTGTTTGTTGTATCTCCTTTATCTGATCTTTCATTTCTCCCATGTCAGCTTTCAGTTCAGCCATATCTGTTTTAAATTCTGCCAACTCAGATTTTATAGCTTCTCTTTGTTGTGTTGCGTCCTCTTTAATAGCCTCTCGTTGTTGGGTTGCATCTTCTTGAGATTTAAACATAAAGTCTTTCAATGTATTCAAAGTTTCTTGTATTGTTGCAAAATTAGACTGCATTGATTTATCTTTGTCTTTGTCTTTCTCCTTGGTGGACATAGTTACTGATAACACCTGGTGCGTCGGGGAAGGATGCGGTGACCCTTGTGGGGAAGAAATTGCTGCTGTAGTTTGTTTTTTAACTGTTTTAACGTAGGTTGAGGTGCTTGACATTCTCAAATTTGAATCCACTATTTCAAATTTAGAATTACTTTCAATTTATATGTAGTGAAAGGAAAAGAATTCCTATAAATTCCAAACCTGTTCAATTTACCTTGTTTGCAATTTCCCTTAAGATATAACAATATATCAATCCAATTACTAACAAAATTCAAAATGTATTGTTATTTTTAAAACTGTAGATAGGCAAAACCAAAAAAGCCAGGTGTAACACTTTTAAAAATAAGAAAGAAGAAAAAAAGAAAGAGAAATAATCTGGAAAGAGAACAAAATGAATAAAGAAAAATAACTATTCATAAGAGGAAAGAAAGAACATAGAAAGGGAAAAATATAGGAAGGAAAAAAGAGGGAGAGAAAAGAGAGAAGAGAAAAATAAAAAAATGAGTAAAGGGAATTGTTCTGGGAGAGAGGAAAAAAAAGAGGAGGGGGTATTTTAATTCCACTGGAAAAGAGCAGGAAACCAAGGTCTATTAACAACGCATATGTTTCAGATCAATTTTCTTTTAAAAATAACGCTACACAGGAAAGAAAATGGTTATTCTAAAACACAAAATATCAGTATTGTATACTTATATTCTTCTTATGAGTTGAATAATTATGCTGGTGAAGAAAAGTTGTAAATCCAAATATCAAAGAGTAAAGTTCTATTTAGTTCCAATTTCAGGTTCAGAAGCAAAGTCAAATTAAAAGTTTTCGTTTATTTAAAATGGAGTCAGTTTATTTTCCAAATCCAAGACAGATGTAGACAGGCAAATCTTAAAATGGAGTCAGGTTAAGTTTCGTGCACCAGGGCAGATATTAAGATGATCTCAGCAAATAATCCAGAAACGATCAGCAAGTAATCCAAATACGATAATCCAGAAGCAAATAATCCACAGGAAAGGCTGAATAAACTCTTTTTAGTTTAATATTTCAGTTCCTTTTATTTTCCATTTATTTTCGAGTTATTGTGTTATTTCGTTGTTATATAGAAAAAAAACGGCAAGATGAGAAAAATGGCAGCAAGAATGTGTTCCTCCGCTGTCAAAGTTAAAGCCCGGAACACAATATTTTGACGATCTAAAAAGTACAAATTCCAATCATCATTGCAGGTTACTTTTAGCAGTTCAAATCTTTTCTATAATCATATCAAATTTAAATTGTTTTGTTAATCCATCGAAAGAAAAAATGTTTTTTAAGTTCCAAAGTTCAAGTTCAAGATGGAAAGAACGAAAGTGAAAAAATTAGATTCGGCTGTTATATGCGGATGAATACAAATTGTCCAAAAACTTTCACCTTCGCCTTGTTAAGAGAAAAAAACTTTCACTTGAAACTTTTACTGTGATCAAATCTTCTGTTTTTACACATGAAACGAAAAAAAATTTTTACCTTAGGTTTTCTTGTCTGCCGTATTCCTTTTCAGTCAAATAGATTGCAATAGTTTCACTTTCTATAACTTTCTCTTGCTTCCCGCTAGGTTTGGAGAGAATGCACTGGCCGAATCCTCCTAAGAAAGGAGGATCGGTTCTCCCTTCTCCGAAGCTGCGGGGCGAACCGCTGTCTCCGGAGCTTCAGCGACGGCTCCTCGGACAGAGGGGAGCCCCCTGTTCTAGGATCGGGCCATCCGGACCCGATCTGATCGCAATTAGCAACCTTCGGAGGGGTAGAAGGAGTCTCGGGGCAGAGCCCTGCCGGGGGAGACTCCACTGCGGTCTCTTCCAGACCGGAAGTCCCGGACCCCCACCCTTCTTTTCCGCCCCCTTCTTGGGATGGGGGCATACAGAGGATGCATGGGACCCCCCACAATTCCCGCAGGCATGTTTATACTTGCAAAAGGGACGAAAACATGCCCCTTTTGCAGCAAACTCATGACAAGCAGGTGAGGCCCCCTTACCAGCTACCCCAGCAGCCGCCTTGGTTGGCGTGGCAACTGCGGGCTCCTCCTCCATAAAAATGACTGCTATCGGTCCGTTCGCACCCTTCCTTGCTGGACATATGCGTGGCCCGGAACCACAGGTCCGGTACCACCATATCCCAGGGCAGGTTGGGCTCAACAGCCATCCTCATCCGGAAACCCTTATCGTAGTGGCGCCATATGGTGCCCTTATACTCAAAGTTGGCCCTGGCTATCAAATCAATATACTTGAGCATAGCAGAGGCCATAGCAGGCTGCCTCTGAATCACCACTGACGCATACGTCAGGAAAGCGTACAGCCATGAGCTGAAGCACTTGGTGACTTTTGTCTTCTTGGGCTTTTCCCCAGGGACTAGATCTTTCTCTTGTTTAGGGACCTCTCTGTTCAGAAGTGAGAAGAGGTCCACATACTCCCCCTTCCAGATTGCTTCCTTCACGGACGGGTGGAGGTGATACCCCAGGGGCGTGGCCGGCAACCCACACGGAATGGCCCCTGCCTTAATACTGGCAAACGGGTCCCACACCGTGGTGGCCCCCATACCAAACACCCCCAGCCCTTGGGGATAGGCCATCAAAGGGGGCGGGGGCATAATAGCAGGAGCTGGAGGGGTCCAACCCCCCACCCCGGGCACCCCGGGAACCCCTGCCACTCCCGGCCCAAGCAACGGCACTGTTCCGGGTGCCGGCGCCCTCGCCGAAGGAACCGGCGGTGACCAAACCTGCCCGCATGTGCCTACCGGTGACCCCATAAGACCAATCCCGCTCCCCAAACCCGGCGGGGTAACACCCGCACCGGGCAAGGGGAGAAGTGAAGGGGATGTGGTGTGCGGTGCAGCCTCACCCGCCCCATACGGGGTCGAAGACATCCATGGGGGCCTCATCGACGCGGGGCCCGGAAACGCTGACATCCGCCAAGACTGGGCCATCTGCCCGGTATGGGCCATCTGCCCGGTATGGGCCATCTGCCCGGCCTGGGCTGCCGCAGGATCCCTTCCCAAAGCCGCCGCTGCCGGTACGAGGGGCCCACCGGGGCCTCAGCCAGACCGCCACTGCTCAAGTTCATCCAGCCGCTCCAAGACCCTGCCCCAAGAGAGAGCAGGAGAAATATCCGTTTGAGGGGGTGAGGGGAGGAGACCCACTGCCCCCTCCAAGGGGACCATCCCAGGGGGCCCCTCCATACTGGCCCGAGGCCGGGCAGAAGGCCTAAGAGCCCTCCTGGGCCGCCCAGCCGGTGGTGCCGGCGCGGCCGCAGGTGCCCGAGTTTGCTTCTTCTTGGGAGCCATTCCCTTAAGTACAAAAAACAAGCCAATAAAGCCCACCCACACCAAACCTGTGCTGGCAAACCTAAACCGGGGGCCTCAGCAGGCACTCCACCCCCTCCCACGGTGGCTGAAGTCACCCTACGACCCCCCTACCCTGCAGGGCTCTGCAGAGTAGAAACCAGAAAGGCCTGTCCCAAGCACCACCCCCTAAAGGAGGGAAGCGCTAGGCCGCGCTTCCCCAAACGCAGACCCCCCCCCACGATCACCCGATCCCAGGGGAAGCTGGAGCCCTCAAACCACAAGCGGAGCCCAGCCGATGCTGGCTCCGCAGCGAAAACCGGCTCCTGCCGCGTAGGAAGCTGGATAAGGCCTTCTCGCCCCGAAAACTGCACCCAAAATGGCGACCGCCCACGAGGGTGACAAAATGGCCGCCGGAACAGACTGCAGCCGAACGTCTGTTCAGCTGTAGAAATCCGGGCGAAAAGGCTTGGCCCAGGGCCTGCAAGCCCTTATATAGGGCCAGCAAGCCCCGCCCGGCTTCCACAGCATGTCAGGCCACGTGGGCCTGACTTTCGGCCGAAATCTTGTCTCGCGAGATTTCGGCCGAAAATCAAAATGGCGGCCGCCATGGGGAGTCCGATGTCTCCCCCGACCCTCCTGCAAATGCTGCCGGCGGGTAAGTCCACCGGCGCTAATCTTTAATGAGTAAAGTGCCTACATGGGACATTAAAACAGTTTAATCTCAGTGCTAATTTATCATTCTTCCTTCCTGGAACAAACAACATTCATGTCTTTGTTGTTAACTAATTAACTATCCCCATCCTTGCATACTTAGCAACATGCTGGTTCAGTTGTGTAAGGTTAAATATTTTACCCCATTAGCTCATTACAAGAATGTGCTCTTACTCTATTTCTCCCTCCTCTTTCTGGCCTAAGATAACTGTCAATTTTCTAGCACAACAACCATCTGTCAGTCATTTTTCAATACTGGAATGAGGGAAGTTGAGTGCACAAATCAGTCCATACAACTTTACAAAGAAAACAAAAAAGATTTGGTCAAAAAAATGGTGATTGGAAAAGTGGAATTATATATTTGTTGTTCCAAAACATGAAATGTTGGCTTATAGCTGATGTGGAAATTGCCAGGAATTGCCATGAGCTTAACGATCATATATTTATTCAGTTTGTATAGTAGTGTAGCTCAACAAATCACTCTTGATGGTGAACAAAATTAAAATAAAAACGTTGCAAAAATTAAAATACAAAGCAGTTGAAAAACATCCAACCCAAATTATTAGTACAACAAAGAAGCTGGTTCCCTGAGCCCAGAACCAGGCTTTCATTGCTTTATAAAAGGCCAACAGGGTGTGGGGCCATCCTGATTTCTGGAAGAAGAATGTCCACAAGGTGGATGCTATGGCAGAAAAGGAATGTCCTCTAGGTCCAGCGATGGGCTACGAGCCGGAACGCTAAATTGCGCTCACCGCTGCAGCTTGTAAGTTCTTGCGGGGCCAGTGTAATCTTGCTGCTGCACCTGTGGAGGTAGCAAAATTGTGCACGGAGCTGCAGATGTACCTGTGTTTCGGCCAGGTTTTCTTGCTTCCACGCATGCCGAAACACAGACGCATGCACGATTTCCCCTCTCACAATTACTGTTTTTGAGCCAGGTTTCACCTAGTCTGTACTTGTACCTTTGGGGTTTTTTTGTTGACATTAGCAGTGGTGGGTTCTAAATGGTTTTGTTACCAGTTCACATGCTCACTCACGTGCACAATCCTGGGTGGGTGGGCAGAGTCTCCCATTGCCACTGCTACCGGTTCAGACAACCAGGCCATTAGACCAGTGAAGGGCCGCACTTACCTTCTTTCCCTACCGTATCAATCCCGGATGCCGATGTGGGTGCACACACTCCCGTGCAAGAATTTGCTTCTGTGCATGCGCAGAAGCAAAGAAATCGGTGAAAATTGCCGAAATCTCAGGTGAGGACATTCACATGTGTGAGATTTCAGCTATTTCTTTGCTCCTGCACATGCGCAGAAGCAAAGAAAGGTTGAAAATCGCCAAAACTGGCCGATTTTTGCCAATTTATTTTGTGCTTCAATGTGACGGTCTTTGGAAAAAGCAACTTTGAAAGGCAACTTTATCCTGAATAAATAAGAGTAGAAGGCAATCAAAAGAGAGATAAATATAGTCATAGAGGGGGGGAAATCAACTAATGACTTATTTTTGTAATGACTACATAAAACCTCCAGGATTAGAAGAAATGGGATTTCAAATATGGGTATGGATTGCAAATATGGATTGATGGAGAATATCAGCAGATGGAACCTGTTGCTTCTGTGTGCTGCTTGCACAATACATTGAGAGGCTTCTGACTGGCCATAATGGAAACATGATCCTGGGATAAAAGTGCTTTTAGTCAGATCAAACAGGGCTCTTACGATTCTTTTTCATTTTCTATCTGTCTGCCTCACAGTACTGTAATATAGAGCAGGTCTTCAGCCAGAGGTAGTATTCAGATGTGAGCGTTCTTCCAACATTTATTTACTATTTCCCCTTTTTCTGTTGTTTGCATGACTGTGACTTAAGTCTCGACTCAGACTGAATTTATTAATTGTACAAACATCTGCCCTATTCTGTGTACCTAACCTGGGTACATCACTGGAAGACATTCTTGACTTTTTACATTCTTCTCTTCTCTCCTCTTCCTCTATCTCAGCCTCCCTTATCTTCCCTGCATCCTCTTCCCTTTTTCCTGCACACAGAACAGCAAAACAAAACAACAACAACAACAAAATAACTCCACCCCTTTCCTATGCAAAGGCACTGTTGCACATAATTCTTGTTTCAAAACCATTGTTGCACATGACGGTGACTCCAGGGTTGCTGGGTTTACTTTGAGACCACAAGTTGCACACAAATGCAGAGCATTATATGTGTGAAGAAAGTAGCAGATGTTTGAAAATCACATGTACATGATCATATATCTTAGAGACTCCAGGTGCAGTCTGTGGTGTGCTTTGTGATAGGAGTACTGAAATCTCACGCGCACATGCCCTTTCATGAGATTTTGCTTCCTTCCATGCACAGAAGCAAAATCTCGCTGGGGCATGCGATCGTGCACACTGGCGACGCAGACCTGCGCACGCATCATACCAGTAATGGCGGTAAGTACCAACCCCACCTGCACTGCAACATTGTTTGAGCTAGGAAGTAGGCAAGGTAGGCAAGGTAGGACCTGGTCAATACTTGATTAAGAAATTTCTAAAAAGCTCAGGATCTAGACTAGGTTGGGAAGTAAAAAAAATCAGAAAAAGATTATAATGGTAAGAATATTATAAATACATAGAGTAAATCCTATTTTTCCTCTTGTTTCATTTCATTCACTAGATTTTATTATAGACCATAATAATCTGCTACTTAGTAAGTTTATTCTAACTTGTTATCTAACTTGACTCATGTAAAAGTTTGTACGTGTAACTTAAGTTATTCTGAAAATAATTCATTTTAACTATGTGAGAGCAATCCCATAGGAATAAGTAGGAACTTTCTTCATGGTTTTGCAAATTGCTTTCTAAAAATAGCTCGGTGATTAATCTCTGAAACTACAGTGTTGTCCATGTGACTCAAGTGTTTGGATGACTTGATAGAAGCAATCATATTTTCCAATCTGTGGGTTATTTCAGTTCCTTATTGTCAAAACAATAATCCTTGTTTCTACAATATCCGTTTTTTAATTTTCTATTTAGGAGCATTGAGCATTCTTGTGCGTTTCTCCCATTTTCTGAAATCTGCTGTTACATCAAATTTAGTACTTACTTTGATGGGATGTCTGTCCTGTAATATGCAGTTTCAGGAATGACATCTGAGCAAACCTAAGGTCTTTTAATTAAATGAATGCTAATGCTAACCTCAAAGTAAGCTAATGTCATTCCTGGGAAACTTTGGAAAGAAAACTTGTTTTCGTCCAATTCTGCCATGTGATGTAGACCATCTCCACACGATGGTGCTACAATTATTCTTTACTCTTATTCCCCATTAATCTGGCCATTCATTTACTGAGGAACAAAACAACCATCTCAACAGACCTGTGATTTCTGACCTTGACATTTGAATAGTATTTAAACAACCATCTCAACAGACCTGTGATTTCTGACCCTGACATTTAAATAGTATTAAATGGCTATTACGGTATATAGGGCCACGTAAAATAAAAAAATCCTTATCTACATAACAAATACAAGCAGGCTTCCACCGCCCCATAACTGGAGATCAAACAGGATCAAGGGTATTTGAATCTTGATAGGAAGGCTGTTTATAAAGCAGGAATCTTGGGACAGAAAGCACACTTCCTAAATCCTATCTGTAAGCCCTGCATGGAAACCAAAACTGATGGGACACAGAACTTATCCATCTTGCCTGATAGAGTAAAATAACATTCTTGTGATCAATATTCCCTCTAATTTTTTCCCGGTGTGGGCGGAAAAGTATAGTGTCTGAGCGGCAGTCCCCTTGGGACTGGGCGGCATAGAAATAAGTAAGTAAGTAAGTAAGTAAGTAAGTAAGTAAGTAAGTAAGTAAGTAAACAAACAAACAAACAAATAAATACATAAAAAAGAAAAAACGCGGGGGGCGTTTTGGGGTGCATGCGCACAGGTGCGTGCAGCTTACGGGGAACAGTGGCTGTGACTAAAAATAATCTCTTTTAACTAATACAAATAATAATCCTATAAATTGACTAAAAAATGAAAGGCACATCTTATTTTCTGTTTGAAAAATAAATTACAAAATTTCTGCTTTATCAACAATGAAATAATTGCAGCTCTGTACCTCAACTGAATGCCTCACCAGTTGCTCCAAATCACAGCTTCTGAAGTTTCTTTCAGATGGCTGCCGTAAGGAGGATTTTGTGAGCTGATTCTAGGATTCTCTCTAACCCAGGAGAATCATATAAACAAAAGGAATCCTGTTCCTTTTGTTAAGTAAGTTGAACAAATAACTGTCCAGAGAAAAACCTCTCTGGGGCTATCAAGCATTGGCCATCTACGCAGGGAATCCCTTATTAGGATTGTCATAAAGATTAGCCGAGAAACTCAACATGAATAAATCCAATTGAATTATTTTCATTTGAATTCAGAAGACTAGCCATGTTAATCTTTACGAAAAACAATGTATTGTCCTTAAAAATGAAAGTAACATTCATTACCTAATTATTTTTTGGTCTTTATTAGTGCCCAATTCAGCAGATACATAACAATTTCCTAATACAGGTAGGTCTCATTGAGGTTAATGAGTTCCATGAAGTGGTGAATGTTATTCAAATTCACACTGTTCATAGTAGTATTTCTATGGAAAATAGGGAAATTGGTTTCAGATTGAGAAAAATAAAAAATGAAAACTTTTTAAACATAATACAAATCTAATAAATAAATAATAATTTTATATGAATATTAACAAAATGCTAAAATAATATATAAATAATATACTTAAAATTTAAAATTCTGGTTAACAAAATCACAGAATAGTTATAGAAAACAAAGTAAAAAAAATCTACTATAGATTCAGGTATTCCAACATATTTTATTTTAATCTTTCTATACCATATTCATGTCGTTCATATGCATTTAGACATACTGTAGTAAAGAAGACATGACACCTCTTAGATTATATCTTTTAACATGATCATTTGTTCTCCTTTTGAGGTTCTTTTTCAGATTCAGTGCAGAATTTGGAAGAATTAAAGCACAGAAAACAAGGTATTTATTAATGTTGGGCTCTGTCATATGTATGTTATTTGGTTTAATATTTAATATTTATATTAATTATGTGTTTAGGTTTATGATCTGCCATTATAAATGATAGCAGATATATAGTTCTGATTGAGAATACTATGTCATTAGGTTAGAAATACAGTGGTACCTCATCTTACGAACGCCTCTTCATGCGAACTTTTCAGGATACGAACCCGGTGTTTAAGATTTGTTTGCCTCTTCTTAAGAACCATCTTCACCTTACGAACCCGAGCCCGGGCTCTCTTACTGCGCGTGCACTCTCTTACTGCCGCAGGGATTCCCTTGCCTTGTGACTGCCACCGCCGGGATTTCCCATTTGCTTTCCAGCAGCTGGGCGAGATGCCTCCTCCTTCTCCAGAGCTCGCGGAAAAGAAAGTGGGGAAAGAAAGAGTCCCGTTTTCAAGAGGGGAGAAAGAGAGAAATGAGTCCCGTTTTCCAAAGAGAAAGAGAGGCAAATGGGGAGGAAGAAGGACAGAGAGAGTCCCCTTTTAAAGAGGGGAGAAATAAGTCCCGTTTTCCAAAGAAAGAAAGAGAGGCAAGTGGGTAGGAGAGGGGAAAGAGTTCCTATCTATCTATCCATCCATCCATCCTCCTTCCTCTCCATTTGCCTCCTCTCTTTCTCTCTTTCCTCCCCTCTTGAAAATGGGACTCTCTCTGTCCTCCTTCCTCTCCATTTGCCTTTCTTTCTCTCTTGGAAAATGGGACTCGATTCTCTCTTTCTCCCCTCTTGAAAACGGGACTCTTTCCTTCCTCTCTCCTACCAGTTGCCTCTCTTTCTCTCTTTGGAAAATGGGACTCATTTCTCTCTTTCTCCCCTCTTGAAAATGGGACTCTCTCTGTCCTCCTTCCTCTCTATTTGCCTTTCTTTCTCTCTCAGAAAGCCTAGGTAGCCAAGTGTGGCTCCATCTCTCCAGTTGTTCTTTGTATTCCCTCCCGCTGCCGCCTTTTGCTGGTCCATGCTGAGAAACTGGAGTTTACCCCCCGAGCCTCGCTTGGTTGCCTTTCAGTCCTTCCCTCCCCACCTCCACCTCGGCCGTTAAATTTTTCATCCTCCCTCAGGAGCTAGACCCTATTTAGCAAGGTGAAGCTGGTGCACAGGTGGGGAGGGGAGAACTGTGGTTTTGTCTCTCTCTCTCTCTCTCTCTCACACACACACACACACACACACACACACCTCTCTCTTTCCCTTCCTCTCTTTCTCCCCATTTCTTTTTCCCCCTCTCACCCTCTCTCTTGCCCTCATAGGATCCTTCCAGGGGCTTAGTTCTGCTTTACACCTGAGTACGAATAGAACCGCCAAACAAGCCAACGCAGTGGTAGAGCAGCATTTGAGATGCTATGTCTAATGGGGCAGATCTCCTGCCCTTTGGTGAGGTTGCATAAAGTAGCCATGGGGAAGGGGGGATTTGTCCCCGTGCCAGAATACCCTCAGGAACCCTCTTCCTCAATGAGTTTAACAGAATGGGTGGGTTATTGCAGAGTGTGTGGAGAAATGTAAACTGAGTGCTAGCCAAAGCAAAGGAGACTCAGAAAGTGCAGGCAGACAAGAGACAGTCACCCCAGAGACAGAATATGAAGACAGACTGATGGATCAATATGTTTTGTGAGAAATACCCACAGAAACCAAAGGACCTTTAATGGCTTTCATTAATGTATGTGTGTGTTTATTGTTTTCCAGGTGCTTCTCACTTTCTAGGAGGATCCAACTGTCAACAGATCAGGCCTGCCACAGCCATTTCACAGTTTACCCCATTGTGTGGGAAGGAGGAGGTCTGGAATATCAGACCAGACAACAGCAGATCATCCCGTGAGAACCGAGGTCATCTCAACAGGTGCTGACCAGAGATTGAGGGGTTGCCAAAGAGGGAGGGCATTATCTATTCCTTAATTATACTGAAACCACAGGAAATAATTAGAGCTGGTTTTGTTTTCATTCATGCCAAAATGATATACTCAATAAAACAGTTCTTTGAGAAAGTTGCAAATTTTGGAGTATTGAATTGGTTTAGTTCCTTAGTTGGAACCGTTTCGGCCGACCAGGAAGGACGTCTTTGTGACGTCAAAGCTCCGCCAATGGAATTCCCTATTGGGATTCCCCACCTCCGTTTCAGCCTCCAGATCAGCCGAAAACGCCGCTGCCGATTGCAAAACCGGCGCTCCGCCAGGCACCGCCGCCCGGCTGTAATCTCCTGAAACAGCCAGGTGCTTCTCCGCGGCCTCCGGAACCTGAATCCAAACCCAAACTTTTGCTGAACTTCTGGATTCGACGTTTGAGAGAACACCGAGAAGCTCCCTGGCTGTTTCAGAAAGTGACAGCCAGGCGGCAGCGCTTCTCGGCGGCCTCCTGAACCCAAACCTGAAAGGTTCGGGTTCGAGAGAACGCCGAGAAGCCCCCTGGCTGTTTTAAAAGGTGACAGCCGGGCGGCAGCGCCCAGCAGAACGCCTTTTTGCGACCTGCAGTGTGTTCGTAAGTTGAAAAAAGTTCGTATGAAGAGGCAAAAAATTTCCAAACCCCCGGTTCGTATCTCAAAATGTTCGTATCACGGGGGGTTTGTATCATGAGGTACCACTGTATTTTGAAAAATTCTGCTTAGCAAAATGTATTAAAAGGAAAAGGCGGCAAGAGACTAATCCTTACTTTTAACCTGCTTCTAACCTTCCCCTTAAAAATCCAATCCTGTCATTGTTAAGGTTCGATGATGTTTTTGAATGCCAGATCAGTATTTGTTAAGATCTTCCTTAGGAATGACTTAATTGTAGATGAGGTGGTCTGGTGTCAATAACTAAGATCTGATTGAAAGTTCTCCTTTTAGGAATTGTGATCTGGGGTGAACAGAACTGGTTGCTGTGGGATGTGTGGCCAGGGGTAGGTGGGATGGCAGCTATCATTTCGGTATCCTTGGGGGATTTCAGTGGCTTTCACAGGTAACTGGATGTCAGATTATCTGATTGAAGATGGGTTTTAAAAAGCAGTTGGGTTTATTGCTGCTGTACCTGCCTCCATACTATATAGCCATGATGGTGAACCTATGGCACGCATAAGGGGCGTACATAAGTGCACTGGTGTGCCTTTCGTCCCCTGTCCAATTGTCTTTCCTTTCTCTCACATATCATATAGTATATTCTCTTTCTTTCATATATCCTCTCCTCTGAGTTCACTTTTACCCTTATATATATTACTACGTGTCTATTTTTCTTCCTATGTATTTGTGTATTGGACAAATGAATAAATAAATAAAAATAAATGTCACAGATGACCCGGAGAGCCATATCTGAGGACACACGTGTTGCCGTATGTCAGTCATTATGCACAGCAGGCTTTCCTGAAACCTGGGGACAGTGAAAAACTGCCCAAAGGCCCAACTGTAAGTTCATTTCGAACTTCTGGTTGGGCTATTGGGTCCATTTTTTGCCATCCACAGGTTCCGGAAGCTTTCCTGAAGCCTGGAGTAGGAGAAAACAACCTCTCCCCACCCTCTGGAAGGCCAAAAATCAGTTGGAATCTGTTTTTTGCTATCCACAGGTTCTGGAGACTTCAGTAAGCACTATGCACATAAGGAAAGCACAGTGGGGGTTGTGCGCACCTGCACAGAGGAGCACATTGCATTATGGGAGAAAAAAACCTCTCCCCACCCTCTGGAACAGACCTGGGCAAGATACGGCCTGGGGGCTGGATGTGGCCCACCCGCTGTCTGTGACCGGCCCGTGGAGGTCAGTCCAACCTGTGCGCGCGCATATGCGCACAGGCAAAAACCAAAAGCCACATGGTGGAGTCGGACGGCCTCGCCACCTGCACGAAGAAGCAAAAGGCGAAAAAACGGCAATCGCATCATGCCTGTTGCTTGGCTGACAGCGCTGCCTACACTGGAACTCTCACCTCACCCTCTCCACCTTTCCCTTAAGTTGACTTAACCTTCTTTGGGAATTCGCGGCGGAGCCTCTCCCACCCCCAGTGGGGGTAAATTAGGTTGGGGAGCAGGGAGAGAATTGGAAGACTGTGAATAGAGGGAAGGAAGGAGGAAGGAAGGAAGGAGAGAAGGGAAGGAGGGAAGGAAGGGAGAAAAGAAGGAAGGAAGGAGAAATGGAGGGAGGGAGGGAAGGAGGAAGGAAAGAAGGAGAAATGGAGGATGGAAGGAAGGGAGGAAGGAAGGAAGGAAGGAAGGAAGGAGAAATGGTATTACTCTGGAAATATAAAATATAAAACTGTTAAATATGAATATCTCCCTTCTTCATCAAAGAAAATCTAGGATCTGTAGGAGTATGATATGAAATATGTCCAGGCCAATCCGCTAAAGCGAATTGAAGATCCTCTGAAACTTTAAAAAGCGCATCCCAGGTATTCAAAGGACAAGGAACTATAAATGAAAGTGGTTCAATGCCTGCTAAAAGCTTGCACCTGCGATGGCCTTTGACAATGAGATTTGCAAAAAGAGTATACTTTTGGGTAATACTTTCCCTTGGGGTGTGGGAGAAGTGAAGCCATTCTAAAAATCGCAATGGAGGGCCTATTTGAGACAAAACAGCAGTTGGTAGGGTAGCAGTGTTCAAAATAATTAAGACAGTTGGCTCATTCTCTTGCATACGATCTACCCATACTTGCTGAAGAGCTGTATCTACAATTTCAAGGGTGTCCTTTTGCTGCTGGTTCAAAGGGATCCTGTCTCCCGGAGCCTTGCTGCCGGAAAAAGCAGAAAAAAGAGGAGTTAATTGAGCTGATGTTAAACCCAAATACGTGCGTGCCCAGTTGAGGGCGCCCAAGTACTGTTGTAATTTAACTAGGGTGGTTGTGTCCGATAAAAAAAGGTGTGGCAAGTAAGGAGCAGCTCTGGCTGCCAAGAGCCTATGACCCAAATATAAATAGGGCTCCTTGATCTGAATTTTTTCAGGGGAGACATGAAGTCCTGCAATTCCTAGGAGAGAAGCAAGAGAATCTAAGAACTGCTGGACGGTACCCAGTGGGCCTGGGGTGGCCACAAGGATATCGTCCATATAATGGTAAATTAAGAGCTGTTTATGTTGCAATCTGAAAGGTCGTAAAACGGCATTGACATAATACTGGCACATGGTGGGACTATTAATCATGCCTTGTGGCAAAACTTTCCACTAATATCGAGAAGAAGGTTTGGAATTGTTTAATGGTAAGACTGTAAAAGCAAATAATTGTCAGTCCTTCTTCTGTAATGGGATGGGAAAAAAGGCATCCTTTGAATCAATTACCATAAGATCCCAGTCTCGGGGAATAAGATTGGGGTTTGGCAGGCTCCATTGAAGCACACCCATAGGCTGTAAAATTCTATTAATGGCCCGTAGATCGTGCAAGAATCTCCATTTTCCTGACTTCTTTTTAATTACAAAAACAGGAGTATTATAAGGACTCACAGAGGGTTCGATATGACCCATTTGCAATTGTTCTTCCACTAGTGCAGTAAGGGCAGTTAACTTTTCCATGGGAAGAGGCCATTGATCCACCCACACCAGGGAGGAGTCAAGCAGGGTGAGTGAGAGAGGGAGAGGCATTATTGCAAAACCAAGCGTCCGCCCAATTGTGAAATCAGATATCTCCCCCACAAGTTAACGTGAAGGGGTAGGACTAAAGGCTTGATGTGGGCAGTAACAGAGCACTCAGAGGAAGTGACAGTAAGCCAATCCTTACTAACCTGAGCATTCTGAACCCCCCACACACCTCGGACAGCGGGCGAGAAAATGACGGGCCACTGGGATGGCCATTCAGACTGTTGAATTACGGAGGCATCCGCCCCAGTGTCCAGAATTCCTGAAAAAGAACGTCTGAATTTGAAATGTGAGTGTCAACAGTAAGGCAGTCCATTTGAGCAGCACCAATGCGAGTGATTCTATGGAAGTCCTGAGGTTCCCTTTCTAAAGGGACTGGGATTGCTTGTGCAACAAGTTCACCCTTTTCCACTGTTAAAGGCGTGTCCACAAGACAAATAAGGGCAACAGAGGAAAGTCTGTCAGAATGAGGGAAATTAAAGTCCGTTTGAACCTTAAATCATTCTGGAGGTGATGGATTGAGAGAGCAGACATTTGTTGTCAGAGCAAGATTTCTTTTTATCATAAAAGTAGAAAATTAAATATGTCATGAGAGACAAATAAAAAATACATCTTCACATTATGGCTGCTAACACAGGACTGACTTAATTAAAATGGAGAGGAGGATAAAGACGGATGTGAGCTATAATGACATGGCAGGATTTTACATCATAGTAGTAGGAGCTAATAAAACACACATGCAGTTAACTATTTAATTACTGAATGTCTCTGAATGTCTTTGGGGCTGTCAATATTCAGCGTGACAAAGTCTGCGGCATCTCTCAAAAAGGGAGAGGCTATGACTCCACGGGTAATAAATTCTTTCCTGGGGTATACAATCAATGGCAATGGGGGGGCAGACCAGATGGATCATCCTCACCCACTTCCGGAAAATAAAAATCAGGCTCTGGTTCAAGAGGTAAAAAATAAGTAAGGCCAGGGGTCATCATAGACACAGTTTCAGAAGCATAGAGACCAAAAGAAAGAAGCATACGCCCAAAATAAAAAAATTTCAGCCTTTGGTGCGGGGCTAGCTGAATGCCCCCACTCTAGTTTCCCTGGTCCTGGGGCTGAGGTTGAGGCTGTACTTTACATTGATTTGCCCAATGATACCGTTTCTTGAATTTGGGACAAAGAGTGCGTGGTTTGGCTGTGCTAAAGTTAAAGCGTTGCTTTTGGGCGGGCCCCCCTCCTAGGGCCTGTACTGGTTTTTGAAATGACCATATTTACTGCAATTATAACAGTTGCCAGATCGTGGATTGGGGTTAAACCTTTGTAATGCCATATACAGTAATACCTCGTCTTACGAACCTAATTGGTTCCGGAAGGAGGTTCGAAAGTCGAAACGTTCGTAACACGAAACAATGTTTCCCATTGGAAACAATGTAAAAGCGATTAATGTGTGCAAGGGGGAAAAAAAATCCCCAAATGGTGCTCTGCTTGGCGCCGCCGCCCAGCTGTCACCTTTTAAAACAGCCATTATTTCTACTATATTTTCTTCTTTATTTTCATGTATGTTCTGGAACCTCAGAAAGAAAGCAGCGTTTTCAAGTTCCATGCTAAGTAAAGCTTCTTCCATATTTTTAATACTTGTCAACCTGTTAGTTTCTGTTTCTTGCATTTTTTCCTCCATCTTTTCATTCTTCTCTTCTATTTCTTTTATTTTTTGCTCATTCTTTGATGTTTATTGAATAGACTCTATTTTCCCATCCATTTTGACTACTCTATCCTCTACTCTTTTAATATTACCCCTCATATCTTCCATGTTTTCTGTCACCTTTTCGTAATTTTGATTGATTGATTGCTGCATCCTTACCATGGATTGGAATGTAGTCGCTGAAGACATCGACATTTTACTACATTCTAATCCAAAACTGGCAAAAAGCCAGTTTTAAATTAAATATTTTAATTTAAATATAACCAGAATATAACTCCAATTAACCATATACTTCTATTACATTTATCTAAACTATTTCAAAAAAGAGTTGCTATGTGTCAGGTTTGTCTATTAATATCTCTGCCTCTCTAATATTGAATAGTTAATGTAATTAAAAATTAAAGATCTAATAATTAATAATAATAACAAGCAAGCAATCTATCACTATAGTAAGTAATAAAGCAAATCAATCAATGACAGTTAATTTACAAAGCAATGTTAAATAAAGTAGCCAATAAATAGTTAAGTAATTTTGATTAATCAGGTTTGATCAGTACTGTATTTATATTAACTCTATATTTAATAGGGAGTCAATTTTAAATGAATATCAGAAGAGGAAAGAGAGAAATAGGAATTAGGATATACCTAGACAGTTTTATATTGATTATTAAATAAGATCAGTTTTGAACTCTTAATGTTATTAAGTTAGTTAAGAACCCAATTGTCTTCTAATTAATGTATCAGTCTGACCCAATCCTAAATTAATTCAACAATGTTCCTTATTGGTCATCAAGTTGATTATAGTTCTAATCCGTTTATATCCAAATTAATAAACCCGCTGAACTGGTGATACTCCTTATATTTTCAGCATGGGGCTTCCGGTTTGCCTAGTCACCTCCAAGTCTTCTGTTCTTTCAACTTGCACAAAACTTCATATACATTCAAAAAAGCCACCTTGCCCTTTGCTATTCAAACAGCTCATCCGGAATGATTCCCAAGTAGGTCTAAATCTGGTATTAGGAGGAGGGAGTCTGTGGCTGGTCTCCTATCTCCGAGCTCTGATTTCCGATCTCCAATCACCCGTCCGCCACTTCAACTCTTTCTCCTCACCCATCTTTCAAGTCCTCACTGTTCCTGATGAAATGCAATGACTGCTGCGTTGCCCCTTGGAACTCCCGATCAAATCAAATACAATCAAATCAATCCAACCAGACAGCATCAAGGGCTCCTCTCTCCAAGTCATTCTACTATTACCACCTCTCACTCCGAACCTTTCCACAAATCCGCAATCCCCATCCGTTTTAGTCCCTTATTTGGCTTATTTTGGCTGTTATTTCTTGCTTCCGTTTTATGTGTCAGGCAGCTGCATCAGCTGTGGTCCTGAGGGTATTTCTCGCTTTCTGGGGGATCACCTTAATGCCACAGATACACGGGAAGTTCCTCTTTAACTTGTGGAGGCTCTCCAAGCTGCAACCAAAAAAGCTCAAAAGCAGAGAACAGCCCTGGAGTTCACTGGAGGCTGCCCTGCCATGATGCGATGTCAAGTTGGAAGTAAAAAAAAAAATCAGGACTTTTAAAAAATGCTGCGGGATGTGGGACAAATTGTTAAAAATTGGGACTGTCCTGCCCAAAAGTGGGACATCTGGTCACCTTACCTAAAGGATCAGAGTAGAGGAATTAGAAGGCAAATATAATTTTAAAATTATGTGCTATTCTGGACACTATCTCTCAAGTCTAGATTCCAATTTTGGAAATAAAAATGTCAAGGCTGTTCTGCATTCTCACCTATTACTTTGTCTTCTAGTTTCCATTACTGATTTTGCAATGGAAAACAATTTGTTGAGAAAATTAAGAGAAAACATGAAACGTCTCCAAAAGGAGGTAAGAGAAAACATTTGTTCATACGCTGTCACAGTAAATGTGTGATGGAACATATAGAAATTTTAGGCAGGTAGTTAGGTAGCTAGGTAGGGATAGATAGATAGGATAGATAGATAGATAGATAGATAGATAGATAGATAGATAGAGACAGACAGTCAATCAGACAGACATATAGATAGAAAGAACAGTAGGTAGTTGGAGAAACACAGATAGACAGATAGATAAAATATGAATTGTGATTTCTGTTTATCCCCAGTTGACAGTTTAGGTTTTTGTTTTCACCTTTGAAATGTATATATGTATGTATGTATGTATGTATGTATGTATGTATGTATGTATGTATGTATGTATTGATTGATTGATTGATTGATTGATTGATTGGATTTGTATGCTGCCCCTCTCCAGAGACTCGGGGCAGCTAACAGCAACAATAAAACAGTGTACAATAGTAATTCAATATTAAAAACAATTAAAAACCCATTAATATAAAAACCAAACATACATACATACATACATACCATGCATAGAATTGTAAAGGCCTAGGGGGAAAGAGGATCTCAATTCCCCCATGCCTGACGGCAGAGGTGGGTTTTAAGTAGCTTACGAAAGGCAAGGAGGGTGGGGGCAATTCTAATCTCTGGGGGGAGTTGGTTCCAGAGGATCAGGGCAGCCACAGAGAAGGTTCTTCGCCTGGGTCCCACCAAACGACATTGTTTAGTTGACGGGACCCGGAGAAGATCCACTCTGTGGGACCTAACTGGTCGCTGGGATTCGTGCAGCAGAAGGTAGTCCCTAAGATAATCTGGTCCGGTGCCATGAAGGGCTTTATAGGTCATAACCAACACTCCAACACTTTGAATTGTGACCGGAAACTGATCGGCAACCAATGCAGACTGCGGAGTGTTGATGTAACATGGGCATATTTGGGAAAGCCCATGATTGCTCTCGCAGCTGCATTCTGCACGATCTGAAGTTTCCGAACATTTTTCAAAGGTAGCCCCATGTAGAGAGCGTTACAGCAGTCGAGCCTCGAGATGATGAGGGCATGAGTGACTGTGAGCAGTGACTCCCGGTCCAAGTAGGGTCGCAACTGGTGCACAAGGCGAACCTGGGCGAACGCCCCCCTCGCCACAGCTGAAAGATGTTTCTTTAATGTGAGCTGTGGATCGAAGAGGACGCCCAAGTTGCGAACCTTCTCTGAGGGGGTCAGTGATTCTGCCCCCAGGGTAATGGACGGAGAGATGGAATTGTCCTTGGGAGGCAAGACCCACAGCCACTCTGTCTTGTCTGGGTTGAGTTTGAGTTTGTTGCCACGCATCCAGGCCCCAACATCCTCCAGGCACCAGCCCATCACTTCCACTGCTTCGTTGGCTGGACATGGGGTGGAGATGTATAACTGGGTATCATCGGCGTATTGATGATACGTAACCCCATACCCTTGGATGATCTCACCCAGCGGTTTCATGTAGATATTAAATAGTAGGGGGAGAGGACCGACCCCTGAGGCACCCCACAAAGGAGAGACCTAGAGGTCGACCTCTGACCCCCCACTAACACCGACTGTGACCGACCGGAGAGGTAGGAGGAGACCCAATGAAGAACAGTGCCTCCCACTCCCAAATACATTGTTAGCTTGCATTAGCAACCCAAGAAAGCCAGTTTGGTATCGTGGTTAAGGCATCACCCTGCGCACCCAGAGACCGACATTCCTTGCCCCACTTTAGGCACAAAGCCAAGTGGGTGACCCTGACCTAGTCACCTTTTCCTCCCCTAGAAAGGAGGCAACACCAAACCACTTCTGAAAAATCTTGTTAGGAAAACAGCAGGAACTCATCCAACCGAGAAGAAACTGGACTTTCCTTTTTGTTTGTTTGGGGGTTTTTTGAAAATTTTTAGACCGTAATCCAAGAGGTTTCTTCAGTTTTGGAAGAATAGTAAAATGTTATTTTTTTCAGTAGAGTGAATTTCCAGGCATGTGTCAAAGATTAGAAGGCAGAGATATCGTTGGTACCCCAGATTTGAAGAGGAAACAATGTTTAACATCAACCCAAGTCATTTAGAATTGTTGTTAGAAAAATTAGTGTCTTTAATCACTGTCAATTTGCTTTTAAAAAATAGGGTATTTTGTCTCCGGAAGGAGAAAGTTCGAGACTTCCTCTTCTGGCACAAAGACATGCTGAGGTATATAACGTATACTTGTAGCTCACCTTAGAATATAATTATGAGAAAAATGAAAATAAATGATTTTATTCACAATTGGTAATGGTTAATAATGCATGTGCAGCATATTTTATGTAGTATATATGTTCGCTTTATATTTCTATTGCATATATGAAATCCATACACACATCTATACAGAATAGTTTATTTGTAATTTCTGTGAAAGAATGGCAATTATCAGAGCTGATGCTAATTCTTGGTCGGTTCTTTCTTTGCTACATTAGCTAGTTTCTTTGGCCACATACAAAACCAATAGTAGTGAAATAAAATTTAGATGATTCATAATTGTTTTGAGCCACTGTGTTTTACATTTCCTAAAGAAATTAACTAAGACTACTTTTTTTTCTAGCCCAGCATAAAGTTGCGTTCCCATCAGGTAAGCAATCTAGTACATAAGGAACCTGTTGAGTGTGCATGACCAAGACATAGTTCATACCATAAAAAGAGGGGGGGGGGGGGAAGCCCAGTGTGACTGATTGGGTAGTGAGTGGTAGCAAGTGGGCTGCTACGGAAATATATTCCTGACTTATGATCTATTTTGGCTTCTCTAGATTGTTCAGACAAAAGCGGAAAGAGCAGATGCTGATTTGAAGAGAGTGAGGGAGCAGAGTTATATGTAAGTCTTCACATAGTTCATCAAATCTTTGCACAATCCTATTAAGTTCACCCTGTCTGTATGACATTCATAATTTCATAAGGTATTTTTAATGTGTATTTAATAAAAATTGAATAAAAAGATTGATAATTCAAGTTTTAAAAAACCCTGGGGGCTAATTTCTCTCTGGTCTTCATTATTTGCAGGAAGACAATGGAAATTTCTAAACTCCTGAATGAAAAACAAGAATTAGAAATAAAAATTAACGAACTTGTAAAGGAAAATAAGCAACTTTGCAAAGAAAAAAATGGAATTTCTTAGGAGTTTGAAGAAAAGTTGAGGAGGTGAGAAAATTTCAGATAGCAACCCTGACTTTCTCGTCGTTTCTTCAATATTTCAATTAGTTTTAATTTTAAACAAGTTTTACAATTTGAGTAAAAAAACCTAAGGGGGCTAACTTCACTCTGCTCTTGATATTTTACAGGAAAATTAGTTCAGAGAAACAAGAGGAGATTGAAAAAATTATAAAACAAAATGAAAGTCTCAGCTCAAAAATTAAAAAATATGCCATCGAGAAAGTAGAGCTCCTCCACGAAAATAATGAATTAAAAGAAGAACTGTATAGGTGAGAAATGTTTATTTTTATTTTATTTATTGGATTTATATGCCACCCCTCTCTAAGGACTCGGGGTGGCTTACAACATATAAAAACAAATACAATACAAATACAATAGCAAATCCAATTAAATTAAAACTATAGAGACAATCTAAAACCCCCAATTATATTAAAAATCAGTCATACCCATTCAAACAACAGCTATACAAACATTTGGTCAGCCAGGGGGACTGAGATCTAACTGCCCCAAGCCTGGTGGCATAAATGAAGTGGGGGGGGGGGCAGAGCGAATCTTCAGGGGGAGCTGATTCAGAAGCCCCCACAGAAAAGGCTCTTCACCTACGCACCACCAAACGACATTGTCTAGTTGATGGGACCTGGAGAAGGCCAACTCTGTGGGATCTCACCAATTGCTGGGATTGATGCGGCAGAAGGCGGTCCCACAAGTACCGCCAAGTACCGATGCCATGTATGGCTGTATAGGTCATTACCAACACTTTGAATTGTGTCCAGAAACCAATCAGCAATCAATGCAATCCACGTAGTGTTGGAGAAAGAGGGGCATGTCTAGGAATGCCCATGACCATTTGCACAGTCACATTTTGCACAATTTTAATTTTCCAAACACTCTTCAAAGATAGCCCCATGTAGAGAGCATTGCAGTAGTTGAATCTCAAGGTGATATAGGCATGAGCGACTGTGAGTAGAGACTCCCGGTCCAAATAAGGCCACAACTGGTGCACCAGGCAAACTTGCCCCTTGCCACAGCTGAAAGATGATGTTCTTTCCCCCCCAGAATAATGGACCAGCAGATGGAAGTATCCTCTGAAAGCTTTCTGGGTCCATCAGGTGCCTGGGAAGGAATCCCCTAATCAGTTCCATCTCCCTGCAGAGGAGGATTGAAGCCTTGAAATCAAGCCGTAGCAGAAAATGATCTGAGCATGACAAAGGCAACATATTTAAGACCATTAATTTCAGATCATTGCTCAACTGCTCTGTGGGGAATACCATGTCAGGAGCATGCCCCCCTCATGAGTTGCACCCTAAATTACCTCGGTCAGGTCCATGGTTGCCATGGTGGCCATAAACTCCTGCACCAATCCAGAGGATTCTCCGAGCAACAGGTTAATGTCCACCAAGACAATAAGCTTGGGGAACTCCACTGCCAGCCCAGCTACCTCCTTGAGTAGTGCAGGCAGGGCTGTTGATACGCAGCTGGGAGGCAGGTACATGAGCAACAAACCCACCTGAACCCCTAGATCCAACTTCACAAAGAGGGACTCACAACCCGTAATCTCAGGAGCAGCGAGCCTGCGTAGGCTGAAGGTCTTTTTCGCTATAATAGCCACTCATCCCACCTTCCCTGGGGTCGTGGCTGGTGCCACACCTGCAACCCAGCTGGGCACATTTCAGAGAGAGGGACTCCTCCTTCTGGACCCAGCCAGATCTCAGTAACACATGTCAGGTCAGCCTCCTCATCTAGGAGTAAATCCTGGATGAGGGGAGCTTTATTTACAACTGACCTGGCATTGAATATCAACAGCCTGATCCTAGGGTCCCAGATTCGCTTATTGCCATTACCCCGAGCCAAGCTCATGGGGCCGGAACAAGGGATTGCTTTCAAGCAGCGAGCTCTTGTTCCCCGAGAGCAGCCTACCCCATGTCTCCCAACATATCTGCCTCTCCCCAGCAAAACCGGGATATTCCGGCCCTGTGCCACCCAAATATGGGCTTCTCCACTCCTCCCGCCTCTATATTGGAAGAGGGCTAATATCTCTCTGGTCCTTATATTTTACAGGAAAACATCAGTAATTGAAAAATTAACAATAGAAAAAGAAGAAATGAAAATAAAAATCGAGAAAATCACATTCCAAAAAATGGATAAAATGGATAAAAATGAGGAGCTCTCCCGAGACTATTATAAATTGCAGTGGAGGTGAGAAAATTTTAGATAGCCACCATAAACTACCTGGTCCAGAATTTTATATTAGGTTCTCCTTAACTTAGAAAATTCAGAAAAGTATCACATTCTCCTTATTTTAGGGGAAAAAAAGAATTACAGCTCATTATAATTTTACATATATAAATCTTGTAGATAGCCTCATTCAACTCCCATGGCCCAACTATAGATATATACTTTAGGAATGAGAGTTTCCTGACATCAAAGCAGTTCCCATTATTTTTAACTAAGAATACTTTGCTGTTGGTCCAGTTCATAGTTAACCTTTTGATTTTTTTCAGAGAGAAACTACAGAGGAATGGCTTGTGCCCATTCAGGAATGAAAAAGCTGAAGAGAAAAGAAAGCCACATCAGCTTAATAAAAAATGGCTGAAAATGTCAGTAGAAGAACTGAAAGCAAGAAATCCTAAAGAATCCGTTTCAAATGTGCGGAACTGGCTTCTAAAAAAACATAGCGAGGATTCGTGTAAGCTGTCGGCGTACACCCTGCCCCAATGGCTTAATGAATGCCTAACCAACCTGCCGAAGGAATGCGCCAAGGATGTGAAAGTTTGGTTAGGCATATCACTAAGTAACGTCGAAGAAGAAGGGCCAGAAACATGTGATTTAGATGTGCAGGGATGGATTGAAGCATCTATTATAGCCATTCAACATTTACAAAGAAGCTGAAAAAAGAGATGGCTTGAAATATCAGTAAAAAACCCCAAGAAGCAATGTCCTGAAGAATCTGTGGTCAATATATCAGAATGACTTCAAGAGTCCTTAGAAAGCCTCCCACTATCTGGAGAACCTACCATGTTTCCCTGAAAACAAGACCTCGCCCTAAAATAAGACCTAGTAAAGGGGTTTTTTGCGTATGCGTCGAGGAGAGTAGACGCTCCGCTGAACGCTCCTGAAATGAAAAAAATAAACATTGAATTTTAAACCCCATTGAACGTCTTGGAGTCTCAAATAAACTGGACTAAGTAAAAAGCTAAAACTTTGGAACCTGGAAATACCTTGGGCTTATCGGAGGAGAGCAGAAACAACGGGAAAACAGCCTGCTTTCCATTCGGAACTGTGAGTAAACAATAAGTTAATTGGGGAAAGGAAATGGCGGAGGCAGTTGGGGTAGAACTGACAGAGAGAATGGACGCTTTGATGAAAACTTTTGTTATGGTCGGTCAGCAGCTAAAAGAAATGCAAGATGTGGTGGCTAAGACTGAGACCAAGCTGCAAAAAGTGAAAATAGAACAGCAAGAAGTGAAAATAGAACAGCAAGCCCAGGGTATTAGGGTTTTAAAGATAGAAGAAGGAAGGGAACAGGACCGCCAACGTATAAATATGCTGGAAGACAGATTAAGAAGAGCAAAGTTACGTCTGAGAGGATTTAAAGCAGATTTTGCCGATGGCAGAAATATGATCCAAAATATTCAGCAATGGTTTCCCACAAAGCCCAAACAGAATGATTGGGGGGGGGGGAGGTTCCCACCTCTGACAGAGTGCACTATTTTATGGTGCTGAAAAGTTGCCCCAAGAAATCTCTTTGGATTTGCGCAGAGGAAAGTTCTTTCTTAAGATCAGGTATGGGGTCACGGAGGCTCGCAGCTGGCAACTGACTGTGCGTTAGTCACAAAATAAATAAATAAATAAAATAAAATAAATAAATCCAATTGAGAGAAAAAACCTCGGACAAGAAACTTGAAAACAACTTTTTCTCTTTGGTGAGACAACCTATATTCAATCCAGGATTACCCTTTTATTGAAAGCACACACAAAAAGGCAGGCTTCTACGATGCTACATTTCACATGGGTCTGTTACACCAATTCAAACTCATAACGTATTAAGCGTACAAAATATAACCAATAAAAATCACACAACCTGGGCTACATTTCAAAGTGCTGATTCATGAGAAAAAGAAAGCGGGAGCGAGAGAAAGGTCCCATCAGCCCACCTCGTGATATATAATGTTGCACTTTTCTTAGGCTAGCAGCAAAGAAGGCAAGACAAGAGTGCTGGGAAGGAGAATGTTGCTAGAGAAACTGGGTCATCATACGTGTCATGCTCAAGGTCTATGCTTTTTGCACGCGCATTCCAAGACACTAGTTCCCGCGTTCCCACAATCAGGAATTCCTTTGACCTGCTTGAGCTCTTTTCCACATGCAGGTAGGTAGGAAAATTTCAATTGTGGGATGAAATCCTGTCAGCTTTTAAATGGATCCTACTGATCTTTTTAGAAAAACCTTCGATTAAATGTTGTTTTGAGGGGTGGGATCAGATGGGATGCAGTTGTCCTTCTTCCTACATAAGGTAACTGGCATCCTGCCAAACACATTCCTTGCTATAGTTAAAGTTAATTTGGCTTTCCTTTGAAAAAAAGGGGAAATTTTTCCAGATTTATCCTAATCTGAAAATGCCCAGCATAATTGCCAGCACATTTTTGGGGCCCCGCCCATCTGCTCTGTGCACAGGATTAATTGCCATTGTTTTTGGGTAGGACTAACTTTTCTTCCAGGGTCTCTGGTGGAAAAGGGATGTCCCAACTGCATGAGATCTAGCCCCACCTGGCTGGCTCTTTAAGACCAAGAAAGCAGGTCTAAATTGGGGTCCCCAACGAGATGAATTCTGTTTTAGCTCAGGGGTTGGAGAGAATCCGCCCAATGGAACAAGGCAGAAATGGACCTTTTGGGACCTTTTGGTAAGAATCTGCCTTCAAACTACTGAGTGCCACAAGATCCATCCAGGATGTGCCTTTGACTAGATTGACACAGCCACCTCACCTTCCAGCTGATAGGCCATCAGAAGTCGGGGCAGATCCGAACTCAAACTTGGTATCTCTGAATCCCACTCACTTTCACGAGGGATCCCTCAACCTCTCACTCCTGGTTTCCACCAGGGAGCTCTTAGCAGCATTGCCAGCAGTGTCTTTCCTACAGAGAAATCATCCAGGCCACTGATTGTCCATGGGGAAGACCGAGGCACCCCCACACTTGCTTGGCATGCTGGGAAGATATCTTAAAGACAAGATTCCATCCTGAGCACCCAATTTTTCCCAAAATCACTGGATCAAGTGGAAAAGAAGCCTTAAAGGAGGGCTCTTTAAACTTAGCAACTTTAAGACTGGACTCCCCCTGGACGTTGCGCACAGGAATTGTCATGACTTTCAGCCGGTCCTGGGGCTGCTATTGATGCGCAGTGGCGACCCATCCCTGAGTACAGGGTCTCCAACCTTGGCAACTTTTAAGACTTGTGGACTTCAACTCCTAGAACTCCTCAGTCAATTTCAACTCTGGGAGTTGAAGTCCGCAAGTCTTAAAGTTGCCAAGGTTGGAAACTTCTGGTCTAGTATAGCTGTTGGAGGTTAGGCTAACTCTAATGTTCCCCTCCCCTCCCCTTCTCTGTCTTTGTCTGTCTCTTTCTTTCTCTCTCTCTCTCTCACACACACACACAAAATCACAAATTGTACAATAGAATTTTAATAACTAATAAATCTAACTGGCGAGCATAGTTATGTCCTTCTTGCACATCTGCAGGAATCCCAAAGTTTTTCTTCCTAGCTAGTACTTCAGTGGGAAGGAGATAGATGCAGTGATGGGCTACCAAAATTTTTACTACCACACTGTGGGCGTGGCTTATGCATTTTGTTTCAACATCTTTCAGTGCAAATTGGGTATTCTGGGGGTGGAGTTCCATTTTTGCTACCCCACTGCGTCCCACCCCCCGTCCGGGCAGTAGCCCACCCCTGATTATCTACTACATAAAGTGTATGTACACACACGCACACACAGCTCTTCTAAAATTATACCCATTCAACCTCATTTATTGCGACAGGAAAAACATACCCAGAGCCCAGAAGGGGAAAAAGAAAAGAAAAAAAATCAAAATTTTGCTACCGGTACTGAGTACCTGTCCATACCCGTAGGAGCCCATCACTGGAGATAGGTGAACGTTATTACAGGTAATCCTCAAGTTGTTACAGTTTGTTTAGTGATCCTATGGAAAGCTAGCACACAACCCTGTCTTAGAAGAATGAAATATTTGGAGAAATATTAAAAAGGTAGAATATTATATTTCCCTAAAGGAGAAACATGCTCTTGGAAAACAGCCCCCACCTTTCTTAATAGCCCCAGCAGGACTGGACCAGCCTATCTACAAGACAAAAGACCTTCAGCCTCAGTGATGCGATTAGCCCTCACGAAAGATCTAAACGAGGGCAAAATCATTCAGCCGCAATAGGACAAGCCCCTTCATTTCATTAGCAAGCTTCAACCATGCCTGAGACTCAGATAACTTACAAAGTTAACTATGACTGCTGCATAACCTGGGAGTCTGACAAGCCAACAGAATACATTTCTTGCACAGGAACAGGAAGCTTAAGGGCAAGGCCCAAGAGAGGGTATAAATACCTCAATCTCTCTCCTCCATATGTTGCCCAGGACCTCAAACCCATGTGGTCCTGTTCACCAATAAACCATCTTTACAATCAGCCTTAGAAAAGGCATTACATAATTTATCGTACGTTTGCTTATTTTGACTGTACATGTCTTGAAGTACAGAACAACACAAACTGAGAGAACATAACTGAAGTAAACCCAGAGGCAGGGTTAGGTGAGAACGGTACCTTTATTCAGCTCAGAATAGGTAAGTGACTTTCAGCTAGTACCGTCTGCTCTGCTTGGGAGAAACTGCTTCTTTTATACATTTGCGGTTCCCGCCAAAGCAAGAGCAGCGCGCGTCTGAGCCAATCAGGAGCGACTTCCTGATTCCAGCTCAGACAGCGCTTTAACAAGGAACAAACTATTTACAGAGATACAAGGTAGCCATTACAGGATACAACACCCCTCCCTCCTTAGTTGGATACATCCATCACGAAAGCCATGTGACGAAGTCGTCCAATCTGTTGGGTCGCCGCGAGGCTCGCTCCGACCTGCGCAGTTCAGTTGCGTCCTCGCTACCGACGGTCGAGGTTGGTTCGCTGTTGCTCCCCCGGCGCGGCTGGGGCCTGGTTGGGGCTCCGGCCTGTTGATTCGGCCTGGCAGGCACGATGCTGGCTTCGGAGGAGGACGATGGTTCGGCGTCGCTGGAGGATTCTCCCTGACCCGATAAGTCCATTTGAATGTCTAGTAAATCGGGTTGCGAGTTATAGTCTGTTGAAATGGGAGAGTCTTTGTCAGCGGTTTGCTCCAGGGGGTTTTCCATGCGTTTCCGAATGTGGTCAATGTGCCGCTTCCACATTCGACCATCCTCCAGTTTTACCATATATGTTTTTGGAGCAGTTTGTTTAACAACAATTCCCTTCATCCAGTTTACACCTCCATCAAAATTTTTTACAAATACATTTTGTCCCAAATACATTTGTCTTTCAGGGTTTACATATATTGGGTTATTAGTACAAAACTTTGGGTGTAACCTATCCAGTGGGGACCTTAATTTCCTTCCCATTAGTAACTCAGCAGGACTCACGTGCGTGTGAGAGTTTGGGGTAATGTGCTGGGTTAACAAGAACTGGTCCAAATTCTGTTGTACATCTCCAGGGCCTGACCTGCGTAATGCTTCCTTAGCCACGCGAACATAACGTTCCGCCAACCCATTAGCCCAGGGCGAGTAAGGTGAGATGAGTGCATGTCTGACTCCTAGGTTATCTAAGAACAATTCAAACTGCCTGGCCGTTAATTGAGGCCCATTGTCAGACACTAGGATATCAGGGCAACCATGGGTAGCAAACAGTCTGCGCAAAACCTTGATGGTGGCACTTGTGGTTATGTTGTTCATTGCTATGATTTCCACCCATTTGGAAAATGCATCAACCACTATTAAGAAGTATTGTGACCCCACTGGCCCTGCAAAATCAATATGGACCAGGGACCAAGGCCCTGCAGGTTGCTCCCACTCTGCTGGAGTTGTTTTGGGGGGGTTAGGCCGTGATTCTTGGCATGGATCACATTTGGCTACCCAATTTTCAATATTAGCATCCAAACCTGGCCACCATAAATGCCCTCTAGTTAGGCCTTTCATCCTGACAATCCCAGGATGGCCCACATGTAACATTTCAAGTACCTTTTCCCTTAGGCTTTTAGGAATGATCACTCTATCCCCCCACAACAGACAACCTTTTACATATGACAATTCAAGTCTTTTGGTTTTGAAGTCACACAATTCAGGTTTCACAGAGTCATTTTGCCATCCCTTAAGTACACAGTTAACCACCTGTTTTAGGATTGGATCTTGCTGCGTATGTGCAGCCACCTCCCTTGCAGTAGTTAGTGGGTTGTCTTCGAGCTCTATCATTAAGACATCAGCAGAAGGGGCAGGGTCCTCCACTAACTCTGCCATGGGGCACCTACTGAGGCCATCTGCGTGGTTGATGGTTTTACCCCCTTTATGGATGAGCTCGTACTGGTATCCTGAGAGGAAAAGGGCCCATCTTATTAATCTTGGGGACATAAATGGAGGAGTAGGCTTGTTGGGGGCTAAAAGGCCTAATAAGGGCTTGTGGTCGGTAACCAATTCGAAACTCGTCCCAAAACGGTAATTATGAAACTTCTTTACTCCTGCCACTAGAGCTAGAGCCTCCTTATCTAGTTGGCTATAGTTCCTTTCAGTATTGGTCATCGTTCTGGAAAAGAAAGCAATTGGGGCCTCTGTTTTGTTAGGCAAAACGTGAGCCAAGACTCCTCCCACGCCGTACGGGGAAGCGTCGCACGTAAGCCTGATAGGTAGCGAAGTACTATACTGGACTACCACACTTTTAGAAGTCAATAATTGCTTTATTTGTACAAAGGCTTCGTGTTCAGTTCTCCCCCATGTCCAAGGGGTTTCTTTGTGTAGCAAACGGTGTAGAGGCTCTGCTGCTGTTGCCTTCTGTTTTAAAAAAACGGAGTAAAAATTAAGAAGGCCTAAAAAAGCTTGCATTTCAGTCTTATTTTGTGGCTCTGGGGCTTCTCTAATGGCTCTCAGTTTCTCAGTCGTGGGGTGGATACCCTCCTTATCGATTTTATACCCTAGGAATTCTACACTGTTGGTTCCCCAGACGCATTTATCAGGCTTAATTCTCAACCCTTTGTCCTGAAGTCTCTGAAGTACTTCCCTTATCCTTTTGTTGAGCTGTTCTTGGTTTCCCCCTGCAATTAAGATGTCATCAAAATAGGGAATGGCCCCTTTAATCCCTGATAACAATCTTTCCATTATGCTTTGGAATATCCCTGGGGCTATGCTTACTCCAAACTGTAATCTGGTACATTTAAAGGCACCCCTGTGGGTCACAATCGTTTGCGCGTTTGCTGTCGGTTCATCGACAGGCAGCTGTTGGTAAGCTTGTGCGAGATCGATCTTTGCAAACCTTTTTCCTTCCCCCAGGGAGTGTAGGAGTTGTTGTACCACCGGAATTGGGTAAGGGTGATGTTGGAGGGCCTTATTTAGCGTGGATTTATAGTCAGCGCAAACTCTTAAGGAGCCATCCGGTTTTAGAGGCGTGACTATGGGTGTTTCCCATGGTCCCTGCTCCACAGGAACTAAAATGCCTTGGCTTATGAGCTTATCTAGCTGCAGGTCAAGTTTGGGAAGGAGCGGAAGGGGTACCCTGCGAGGTTTGAGCCAGGCAGGCGGGACCTTGGGGTCAATAGAAAACGAGATAGGGGGCCCTTTATACGACCCCAAGGTGGGGCTAAACACTTCAGGGAACTCTTGTAAAAAGTTAGGCATGCTATCACAGTTAACAGTGCAAATACCAGAAATTTCAATTCCCAAAGGTCCCATCCAAGCCAACCCCAGGAGAGAGTGCTTAGCCCCTGTAACAACAATCATAGGCAGGGTACATTTAACATTCTTAAACACGATAGGTACATTCACTTTGCCCAGAACAGAGATTATCCCCCCTTGAAAATCTCTAATTACCAACGAGGTTTGCAATAGCTCAGATTTAGACAGGCTAGGCATGTACAATTTAAGCTTTTCCCACGGCATAATGGTGTATTTAGACCCCGTATCAAGCTCCATAGAACATGGCTTGTTGTTTAGAAGTAATGAAATAACAATCTTGCCCCCATTTTTTGTTGCCGTGTTATTCACGGAAAATTGAGTGTTACCTCTTGAGTAGTCGCGGTTAGCGGTTGAGTAGTTCTTTCGGCCCGAAAAACGAAAAGGTCGGTTTTCTCGCGGTTGAGGTGTTTGGTTCTGGGGTCGTTGATGGCGCGGGGTGGAGAAGGTTTCCTCCGGTGCAGATGCTCTGCAGGCTTCGGCGATGTGGCCACGTTGGTTGCAGCGGCGGCATATGGCGTCCCGGAATGGGCATCGTTGGCGCTGATGGTTTCCTCGGCAGCAGGCGCAGGGGGCGGCGGGGTGAGGAAGTCTGTGTTGTCTCGGCTGGTCTTGCAGCAGGAAACAGCTGTCCTCGTTGCGAGCTGGTGGGCTGAGGTCGTCTGGGTCCTCGGCGCGGGAAGACGTGGAGTCTATCTTGGTGATGACTTCTTTCCTTTCGTGATCCATCAGCTCTTTAGCAGCAGCGTTTGTGCTAGCTTAATCACTGTTTGTAGGGTCGGTTCGTCTTCGGTGAGGAGTTTGTTCCTGACCGAGGCGTTTCTCATGCCAAAGACTAAGGCATCGGTGAGGCGAGCTTCCGGGTTGTCAAACTTGCATTTCGCAAGCACCGTTCAAAGTCGCATTGCAAATTGGTTGATTGATTCTGCTTCGCGCTGAGCCATTCTGGAGAACTGGTGCCGGAAAACCATGGCTGGTTTTGTTGGCTTGAAATGGCTTGCGAGCTTGGCTTGCAGGACGTCCCAAGCGACGGATCTTGCCGGCAGCGGGTCGGTGAGAGTCTGGCGAGGGCGCGGATTTCTGGACCGCAGTAATTTAGGAAAATGGCCCGTCTTCGATCGGCGTCCCGTATTCCTGCTGCCTCGAGGAAGATCTCGAAGTTGGCTAGGTAGTCGTCCCAGGAAGTCTTCTCGGGATCGAAGAACTCAGGAGCCCGGCTGATTTGGAGATTGTTCATGTTGCACGCGTAGTTTCTTTCATCCGTCGTCACCAGTGAAGAAAACCCAGAGGCAGGGTTAGGTGAGAACGGTACCTTTATTCAGCTCAGAATAGGTAAGTGACTTTCAGCTAGTACCGTCTGCTCTGCTTGGGAGAAACTGCTTCTTTTATACATTTGCGGTTCCCGCCAAAGCAAGAGCAGCGCGCGTCTGAGCCAATCAGGAGCGACTTCCTGATTCCAGCTCAGACAGCACTTTAACAAGGAACAAACTATTTACAGAGATACAAGGTAGCCATTACAGGATACAACAATAACCCTAATCCTCGCCCAAGTCAGTTCTTTCTTAGTATGTGTTTGCGGCCTGTAACAACAGCGGTTAAGTTCTCTCTTAATATTTAAACAATATAGTGACAGTCTATCTATCTTTTATGCATGTTCAGAAAAAGAGAGATTTCCCTCAAGCGAGCGGGCATGTATATCGCCTCGCCTGAATTTCCTCCTGATTTGTTGAGAGGTTCAAAACAAAATCAGGGGCAAATGTAGTTTTTTTAGTTGTAACTGAATTTGAATTATTTGGATTTCGATATACTGTATATTGTCTTTTTTATATGTTGTAAACTGCTCTGAGTCCTCAGAGAGGGGCGGCATATAAATCCAATAAATTTAAACTTAAATTGCTATTACCGTCCACTGCTACTGGTGTGCTGCGTATGCAGCTTTGGTTGTCTTGTGTATGTGTTATGTGTGCATGTCCCCAGCATGTTTTTGCTTCTGTACATGCACAGAAAGCAAAAATGCGGTGAATTCTTGTGAGGAGACACTCTGAGTCTCCGGAGAGACGGAATACAAATCTAAATAATAATAATAATAATAATAATAATAATAATAATAATAATAATAATGATGATGATGATGATGATGATGATGATGTCTGAGGGAGGGAAAAACACCTTCCCCTCTGGAGGCCGGAAATGGCCTGTTTCACAACTTCTGGTGGGCCCAATAAGCTCTTGTTTCACTCCCCAGGCTCCAAAGGCTTCCCTGGAACCGGGGAAGGGAAAAAATGCCTCCCCATCCCCCAGGAGGCTCTCTGGAAGCTAAAAACACCCTCCCAAAGCCTCTGTGTGAGCCAAAAATCAGCTGGCCAGCATACACCTGCATGTTGGAGCTCACATGCCAGCAAATATGGCTCCGCATGCCACTTGTGACACCCATGTCATAGGTTCGCCAGCACTGCCTTAGACTGTCTACAGTCGACCTCACCGCATTCCTTAGAGGTCTATAAGGGGGCGTGCATAAGCACACCATCGTGCCTACCATCCTTGTCTTACTGTCCTATTGTCCAAATTTACCTGTACCTACTTTGCTTTTGTTTATATTTATACCAATACCTGCTATCTTGTATGTTTAGACAAATAAATAAATAAACATCTGGAAGACAGCAGTTCGGGAAATGCTGGGCTTGATCGTGATTGTGAATCTTGGGGATCTCTTTCGCACTAAACTGATGCACAATTGCGATGTGCACACACCTGTTCCACTGTCCTTTCACAGAATAATAATAATTATTATTATTATTATTAATTTATTTATTTATAATGCCCTTTTAACAAGGGGAATGACAGCAATCCATATATACAACTAACAAGGACAGGCAGTAGGCAATACACACACTTAGCTGAAACACAACTAATAAAACCACAAAACTTATTAAAAACATTCCCAACCTCTACAATTTCTTCCCCTCTTGCTGATCCCCAGAACAAGGCTGTTTCAATCTGTTGAATCAAAGAGGAATGTCTTTAGTGCCGTGGTGAGTAAGGCTACTCAGGGGCTTCTCAGCTCAGGATATTTTATCTCCCAGTATTACTGGCAGGAAAACATTTCTCTCCCCCTCCCCCAAGACTAGATCTACCATATTTGGGCTGTAAAAAGTTTAATTTAATTTAATTTATTTATTTATAAGCCGCCCAACTCCTTCGGGACTCTGGGAAGTGTACAGCAATTTAAAACAATATAATAACAATTTAAAACCACAAGAAAATAAATCATTCATCCTTTTAGCCGGAGCTAGATGGTATAACTCATCGGCCACAGGCCTGCAGGCAAAGCCAAGTTTTCACAGCCTTCAGGAAAGCCAGGAAGGTGGGAACAGTGCGGATCACAGGGGTCAATTGATTCCAGAGAGTGGTCACTAGATGGCAGCAAAGAGACCTTTTAGTATCTTGCTATTTTGTGGGTCTATCAAAAAAAAGTTTATTGAATGATCAGAACATTAAGGAAAAGTGGTTGAAGTCTTGATGGCTAACTTTAGTATTTTTATTTAATATTTAGGTAAGGATTATTTTGCCTTTACGTCTGCAACAAAACAAGCAGCAAAGAGAACTCAACCATATATGACTGCAGAAATCTAGATTGACTACTAGATGATAGCAGAGAAATGTGAAAAGATTATTTTGTCCTGCCATGTGGATGTTTGCAGACCAGCTTACCTAATCTTAAACAAAGTAAGGGGTGGGAATGATTTTGCTCCCTGTAAAAAAGACTGCTCTTCGCTGATTTAAGAGATTTTGGTAATTAGATTGAGAACAGTTGTGATTTTAAAACTGGTTCATGGGATTTGGACAGTGACAGTAGTGGATGTGAAGAAGTCAGAAGTGTCCATACACGTAGTGAAGACAGAACAAGCAGCTGCCCTGAATATCGCAAATCTCTCTCTTGCTGTGCCTTCAACAAATTTGACTGCATGGATATATTGGCTGCAAAAATCCAGATCACCACAAGGCATCACAAGAGTTACAGAAAACCCAAGCTTTTTGTACCACTAAATAGCCGTCTCGATATTTGCAGCCTAAATATGATTCTTGAAACACAGGATGTCCTTCTGAAGCAAAATGGAAGAGCAGAGCAAAAGGAAGGAAGAAGCCAGCCAACCAGCCAGAATAGACTGTCCCATTACAAAAGACATTTTGATGCTGTGTGGTTCAATAGCTCCAGAATCTGTCAGACAAGTCCTAGCCCTTATCTTCTCAAACTTGGAAAGCTGCTTCACAATGGATGGAAAAGGGGATTAGCCGGCTTGTTTCATTTCCCCCAGTTTTTAAATGCACCCCATGCCATCTCGTCCCATCGGATTACCATCTGACAGGTTTTATCTGTGGAAGCCCTATTGTAGCGATCATCTATCTATGTATCTACACTATGTTGTCATTATAGGTAGTACTTTCCACATGTAAATGTCATCTGAATCTCTTCAGTTGTATCCAAGATTCGTCAGGTTTTACTATACAGTGATCCTCCATACAACTTTCGGACAGGAAATGGCAAGATTCATCTAAGAAATGCTACTAGCTAACATTTAAAACATGTCTGTGCATTTCTTAAAATAGTAATATATTAAGTTAAGAATGTTTTTCTGGTACAAAGTACCCAGGGCATTAATAGTGGTTAAGGCACCAGGCTAGAACTCAGGAGCCTGTGAATTTTAGTCTTGCCTTAGACATGAAAGAGATGGATAAGAGGCTGTTTAAGTTCCAAAAAAGGAGGTTTTACATAAAATAATTAGAATAAATAACGAAGCCAACCATCTTTATTTTGGCTGAAGAACTAACAGATTCACAAATTCAACAGATTTGACAAACAATAAACAATTGGGACTCAAAAGTCCTTTAGTGATCTGTCTCAAATCACAGAGAAAAGAACTGAAACCATCTGCTCTCTTTTATTTTAAGGTTATTTAGATACCTATAAAAAACAGAAATTCTTGTATGATTACTGTATTTTTGGAGTATAATATGCATCTTTTTCCACCCTAAAGGAGGCTGAAAATTTGGGTTCATCTTATACTCCGAATGTAGCTTTTTCTGAAGTTTTTTTTCCAGCCCTAACAAGGTGCTAATGATCTTCCCAGGCCTTACCTTGCCGGCTAATATTTTTTCCACCCCTAAGTCTTTGCAGGCTTTTTTTCATTGCTCTACTTGCTCCAAATAAGTTTCTTTCCAGCATTAACAAGGCACTAGTAATGTTCTGAGCTCTGACCAGCTTGCAGGTTCTTTCATTGTTACTCTTTCCAAATAAGGTTTTTTTAAGCCCTAACCAGGGGATAAAATAATGTGTGAAACCGACCAGATTAAGGATGCTAGCCAGATGAATACCTGATAGGCAGATTTCTCCCCCTTATTTTCCTCTCCAAAAACTAAGGTACATCTTATACTCCGAAAAATACAGTAATTCACGTAGAGAGTTATTCATACATTGTGCCTGTAACATAACATAGTAAGAGTAATGATAGTACATCACAATATAATTTCAGTTTTCCACTGTTTTTCATAAAAAGTTTAAGATGTGCATTATATGGTAATTAGGACTCAGAATTAACATAATTACCAGCACATATTTCAAAAACATTTATGACAATTTTGTGCCTCTTATTTTTGAATTTCCTCTTTGATGATTTCTTACTGAATCTGTGATGATTGTCCAGCTCCAGAATCTCCAACTACTTTCAGCTATTTTTGCCAATGTTTTTATTAAGACATAAAAAAGGAGAAAAGGTACAGAGATGTTATCCAGCTGCACAAAATATATAATAAAGAGGAAGAAATCAAAATGGTCCCATTTTATAAATCAGACAAGATCTATTGATCTAAAGAAAATAATTTTAATAAAAATAAGTCACCCTGAATAAGAAGTGCAAGATAAGAAACCGTACTGTTATAAAAATCCAAAGAATTAGTGGGGATAATCACAATTGCTCACTTTAGAAAAGTATAACTAATACCAAAGTTATCTTATGCACCATTATTTAAAAGGTTCACTGATATCTTTATTCCTCAACCTCTATCTATCTATCTATCTATCTATCTATCTATCTATCTATCTATCTATCATCTATCTATCTATCTATGACATTGGGGGATCATGGGAATCCAGAGCAGCTTTCAAACCAGTGTAGGGTCACTAGGCTTATGAGGAAGTGCCTACAGTTTCACTAGATTCAAGACTGATGTTCTGTTAACCTACTTTCTGTTCTCACAGCAGTCAACTTAATTTAATATTGAAGAAACCAAGCTGTCAGATGATGCAGCTGTCACCCAGGCCTTTAGTCACCAACCTTTTACAACAACAGAAAATATTTATAGGACTCTCCTCTTCTAATCTGTATCTTCCAGAGTTTGGCAGTCTTTGCACTGGGCTATGAATGAATGAAGTTCTGTCTCTGGAAAGCCTTCACGCTGGTAATGCTAAAGAAAAAAAAAAGAGTTGTTATGTAGTACAACTCCAGTGGATATTATATGGCTATGAAATACAAAATTTTTTAAAGAGAGGTGAGGAAAAATAGGAAAGGTCAGGTTTCTCCTGGTGAGTTAGAAGCCATTAAATAAGTAGAAAAGTGAGGTTCTTGCACCCTATTTCTCATCCACCTTCCCCCAAGTTTCCACATGAGATTGGGAGATTAGGGTGGACTTGTAATCTGCATTTTATCGGTCTTTAAACCCTGGTAGAAATGACAGGGGAACACAACTTTGAGCCTCAGGATTCCAGGCAGACTCTAGTAGCCTTGGAGGAAATATTCAGATGTCTTCCAAATGATGCTGCCAAATTATAATTTTTCATATGAGACAAGAGGAAAATTCTGAAATCAAAGAGCAAAGCCATCTTCTCTGGACCCTTGTGATTTACATGGATACATCCATTCAGTTTTATTGTCTTCTTTTTCCATCCCTTGTGTGTGTGTGTGTGTGTGTGTGTATACACTCTTGAACCATTTCCAAAAACAGGTGAGGGTTGGGGGTTTTTTTTCCTCACTTCTTTGTATGCTTTTTAACATATGGTTTAAATCAAGAGTCACTTCTCTCTCTTTTTTCTTTCTCTCTTTCGTCTCATTCTCTGTCTCCATCATTTCCCCTTTTTTTCTCCCCCTTTTGCTCTCATTTGTCTCTCTCTTTCCGTTTCATTTCTGTTCTCCTTTACCCCCTTCCTCATTCTTTCCCTCCATCAGTTTCTCATTTTTCTCTTTCTCCTTTTCTCTCACATTACCTCCCTCTCTCACTTCTCCCCCCTCCCTTTCCCTCTGCCTCTGTCTCTCTTGGTACAAGCAGGCAGCCTACCCAACTTCTTCTGAGCTTATCCTCCGGTTTTATGCAGAACTGCACCACTTCCGGGATGACAGCTGGCCAAGCAGGATCGCCTCCCTTCCTGCGCTCTGCGCTGCAAAGTCTCTCTGGCCGGGCTTCGCTGCCTAAGATGCCGAGGGGACTTGGAGCCGCACCGCAGGTCTCCCCTGCCGGCTGGATGTACCCAGGGGAATCCTCCTTGTAAGCTGCTCCCAGAGGCTCCGCTCCGCACCCAGCAGCGAAGTGTCCCATTCCAGGCACTGCCTCAGCGCCCCGCATCTGATTGGTTTGTTTGTTTATTTGTTTGTTTGTTTGTTTGTTTGTTTGTTTGTTTGTTTATCTATCTATCTATCTATCTATCTATCTATCTATCTATCTATCTATTTATTTATTTATTTATTTATAGAGTTGAAAGGGACCGTTTGGTCATCGAGTCCAACCCCCTGCCTGAGCAGGAAACCCTACAGCACCCCAGCCAAATGGAAGTCCAATCTCCTCTTGAAGGTGTCCAGAGTTGGGGAGTTCACCACCTCCCCTGGCAGGCAGTTCCATTGGTTGATCGCTCTGACCGTCAGGAAGTTCTTCCTTATTTCCAGATTGAATCTCTCCTTGGTCAGCTTCCAACCATTGTTCCTCGTCCGGCCCTCTGGTGCCCTGGGGAATAAAGAGACCCCCTCCTCACCATGGCAACCCCTCAAGTATCTGTAAACTGCTATCATGTCCCCTCTAGACCTTCTTTTTTCTAGGCTGTCCATGCCCAGTTCTCTCAATCTCTCTTCATAAGTCTTGGTTTCGAGTCCCGCACTCCCTCTGACTCCTCCCATTTGAAAGCAAAAAGGGGCGCGGAAATGCCTCCAGCTGGTTGAATTTTACCCAACAGAAAACCAGAAGCAACTCTGGAGGCGGGACTAATGGTGATGCAGGCGCTGCTGAAGAAACTCCTCGTGCTCTCTGTGTTCGAGGAAGGTGGGGGCGAGGGGCGCGTGTTAGTGCGACCAACTGTCAAAATGGTTGAGTCGGTGCTCTTGGAAGAGGTCACCTTGGTTGTATGATACAGTTGTCAGAAAGGACGAACTCTTTATCGGCAAACTCATCCATTTGCAAAGCCCCAGTCTAATTTTCTCCCCTGGGTTTGCTTTTCTTCGGCTGCTGAAAAACACCACCTGTCAGCTCTTTGGCCAGCATTTTCTCCAAAATGTAGACTCCAACGCCTTGCGGGTGTTGAGCTCCGTTGCCTTCCTTGCCAATCGGACAGCCTCGCCACCTGCATGGAGAAGCAAAAGGTGAAAAAGCGGCAGTTGCGTCGTGCCTGTTGCTCGACTGATGGTGCTGCCTACACTGGAGCTCTCACCTCGCCCTCTCCACATTTCCCGTAAGCTGACTTAACTGGGAATTCGGGGCGGAGCCTCTCCCACCCCCAGTGGGGGGAAATTAGGTTGGGGAGTGGGGAGAGAATTGGAAGACTGAGAATGGAGGGAAGGAAGGAGAAAAGGGAGGAGGGAGAAAGGGAGGGAGGGAAGGTGTTCTGTCGGGCTCTCTGGAAGACTCCTCCCAAAAATTCACAGGTACAAATTTCAGACACACACACGTTTGAAAATTCAAAACAATGTTCTTTATAATGAAAATTCACTTAACCTAAGCCCTCTTTTGGTATAGCAAAGAGCACTCGTCTCCAAACAAACTGGTAATTTGTACAAGTCCTTTATCAGTTCTGTGATACTTAGCTTGCAGCTGTGAGGCAATTCACAGTCCTTCTTCTTTCACAAAGTGAAACACACTTTGCTCTGGTTTAGTTTCAAAGCGGGGGAAAAGCAGCACACAAAAGGTCAAAGTCAGTAAAGCAGTCACGAAACACAACGATCAGATAATCCTCCACAATGGCCAAACCCACAGGCTGCTATTTATAGCAGCCTCACTAATTACCACAGCCCCACCCAACCACAGGTGGCCTCATTTTCTTTGATAATAATCTCTCAGTTGTTGTTGCCTATGCATTGCTCTCTGCATGCCTGGCTGTATCATTAACTCTTGTTCTGAATGCAAGGAGGAGCTAGATAATTGATCTCCTTCTGAGCTGACTGCCACACTCTCCTCCTCCCTGTCACTCATGTCTTCTTGGTCAGAGGAGCCTTCATCAGCAGATTCCACTGGGAGCAAAACAGGCCTGCTGCATGTGGATGTCTCCCCCACATCCACAGTCCTTGGGGTAGGAGCTGGGCCAGAGCTAACCACAACACTAAACAGACGATTTCAATCTCTTTTCACCAAGGTGACAGGCATATGAATTAAAGAAAAAATACAAATAAACAACAAAGCTCTCCTTTAAAGCTAACAGTCCTAATTTGCAAAGAATTTTTTTCTTTGTTATATTAACTGCAATATTGTTTTCAAAGGAGAGGACTTTGGAATGTTTTATGTAGTCTAGAAGTAATGTTTGGAAATAAAAGAGGCATAACAGATTAACAGAGTTGGAAGGGACCTTGCAGGTCATCTAGTCCAACCCCCTGCCCAAGCAGTAAGACTCTATATCTGCCTCTATCTAGGATCAAACTCATAACCTCCTGATTGTGAGGCAAGATCGCCACCTCTAGGCCACAGCATTTGGGTTATTACTATGGATGATTATAGTTATTATAGGTTAGTATGGTGGATCCTACTGCTCAGAAGTTTCTTCACAGTTTTATAGTAATTAAATAAACACAATAGAATAAAAATGTAATGAACATTTTAGAACAAATTTTATTGTAAAATTTAGCATGAATATTTTATCATCCTTAAAAATCATAGTTATATGAAGAATGGAGGAATTAATGTTATTACAGCCGCCATCATCATCATCATCTTCCTAGCGTTAATCATGCAGGTGCAGATTGCAAATAAATTAAACAGAGAAACAAAGAGATTATGTATGAATTCCTTGGAAAGAAACAAAGTGATTATCAAAAAGCATGGGTTTGTTAAGAAGACAGCTACTGGGCTAATCTTCCAGGTACACAAGATAGGAAAAATGGCAATATAAGCTAACTATATTGGAAAAATGCATCAAGAGATCTCTCACAAATTCTTTAATGCCTGAAAAATCATGGAAGATCTTTTCTGATTTTCTCTTCCAGTTAGGCAGCTGTGGACTCCCCCACCTTATCTGTTGTGCATCTCCTCCCCTGTACCCCAAAATCACATTATTTGTATCCTATATTTATTATTTTTTACAAATATCTCAAGGCAGTGAAGATATGTGAAATGTGCAGCGGCTGCCAAAAAAGCCAACACGATTCTAGGCTGCATTAATAGAGGGATAGAATCAAGATCACGTGAAGTGTTAATACAACTTTATAAGGCCTTGGTAAGGCCATACCTGGAATACCACATTCAGTTTTGGTCGCTACGATGCAAAAAGGATTTTGAGATTTTTGAAAAAATGCAGAGAAGAGCGACAAAGATGATTAGGGGACTGAAGGCTAAAATATATGAAGAATAGTTGCAGGACCTGGACATGGCTAGTTTAATGAAAAGAAGGACCAGAGGGGACATGATAGAAGTGTTCCAATATCTCAGGGGTTGCCACAAAGAAGAAGGAGTCAACCTATTCTCCAAAGCACCTGAGGGTAGAACAAGAAGCAATGTGTGGAAACTAAACAAGGAGAGAAGTAACTTAGAACCAAGGAGAGATTTTCTGACAGTCAGAATAGTTAATCAGTGGAATAGCTTTCCTCCAGAAGTTGTGACTGCCCCAACACTGGGCGTTTTTAAGCAGATGTTGGATAACCATCTGTCTGAAGTAGTGTAGGGTTTCCTGCCTAAGCAGGGGGTTGGACTAGAATACCTCCAAAGTCCCTTCTACCTCTGTTGTTATTATATCCAATACACTTCCTCCTCCTATTTTCTCCACAACAATTCTGTGAGGTGGATTGGGCTGAGACAGGATGAAAGTCACCCTGACAGATTTGATAGCTAAGGCAGGGCTCACATCTCGTGCTTTCTGGCATGGTGCCACACCATATTTGCACATACTGTACCACTACAGTTCTTTCAGTGATGGGCTGCAGGTGCATCTGACGCGCCCCTGCGTGCCCGCGTGTAAGATTTGGCTTTTGCGCATGCAGCAAATGAAATCTTCTGTGAGGACGCTCATGCAAGCAAGATTTTCACAATTTTCGTTGTTTTTTTGCTTCTGCGCATGCAAGTTCATCCTCATGCAGGATTTCGCCTGTTGCACATGCACAGAAGCCGAATCTTGTGTCGACAGGCATACATGCACCCGCTGGACATGCCCAAACCAATGACGGACTTGGAGGGTGCACTGGTAGCACCGAAGACGAGCAGCCCTTCACCGACTTGATTTCAGCAAAGTATTAACAAAGTACTTCCTAATAATTAACCTAATTAATTAATTGATAAAATATGATTTGGTGATGCAACATTTCTAGCAACTCTTCGACAAAGCTATTTTGATGTAATTTTAAAAATAATCATATTTCATAACAATATTTATTATTTCCTAATACTAGAGGTGCATAGAAATACATACCGTATTTTTTGGTGTATAAGATGTACCCAGATTTTAGAGCAGGGAAACAAGGAAAAAAGTATTCTGAACCAAATGGTATAGTATTATATTGTTTAATAAAATACCAGTGTAACAGAATACTTTTTATAAACTTCAAACTTGACAGCTTCAAGACTTGTGGACTTCAGCTCCCAGAATTCCTCCACCAGTCATGCTACCTTGTGAATGGGAGTTGAAGTCCACAAGCCTTAAACTTGCCAGGTTTGAAGACCAAAGTCAGGTTTCATCCAAACCCAGCTTATTTGATCCCTATGACAATCATTAAGTGTTGTATCTCATGATCCTTGACAAGTGTATCTTTTCTTTTATGTACACTGAGAGCATATGCACCAAAGACAAATTCCTTGTGTGTCCAACCACACTTGGCCAATAAAAGAATTCTCTTCTATTCTAAACAATGTTCCACAAAGCAGAGAAAGAAAGTAGTAAGCCTAAGAAATTAAAGAAAGGAAAACAAGCACTGTTTATATGTTTCTGCCCTTAGAACAATATGTCTATCATCCAAAAAGATGCTAAAACATCTAGATGAAATGTTTTACTATTAGGCAGTGAATACAGATTAACAGAACACTAAAAATCTAACTTAAGGAATAGGGGAAATATACTGCATTAATTAATAAAAATATTTTTGGCACAGAAATTGAATTGTCAGCAGACTACTATGGCTATATTTATTTTTGACCCTTTTTGCAATTTGTATTAAGAATACATTTTTACAAATAAATACAGTGATACCTTGTCTTACAAACTTAATTGGTTCCGGGACGAGGTTCTTAAGGTGAAAAGTTTGTAAGATGAAACAATGTTTCCCATAGGAATCAATGGAAAAGCGATTAATGTGTGCAAGCTCAAAATTCACCCCTTTTGCCGGCCGAAGTGCCCATTTTTGCGCTGCTGGGATTTCCCTGAGGTTCCCCTTCATAGGAAACCCCACCTCCGGACTTCTGTGTTTTTGCGATGCTGCAGGGGAATCCCAGTAGGGGAATCCCAGCATCGCAAAAACAAGTGCTTCGCTGGCAACAGAAGTCTTCAAATGTGTCAATCCAATTATTTCCATCTACTGTAATTGGAAGAGCATCAAATAAAGTCAGTATTGAATTTTAATGACTGATGTGGTAGAAAACCTGTGGATCACAGGTGGTCTCCACTTTGTTTTTTCCCTCTAAGCCCTGGAGCTCTCTAAAATTACTATGCTAAATCAAGAAGTAAACCACTGAATGACAGCCCTAAAAGTTTCCAGGGGAGGCATGGGAAGCAATAATTAAAAGAGTGTGTTTGTCTTCAATAGTTTGATGTCATTTTTACTTTTTTGGGAAAAAAATACTTCAGAAAGCTTCTTGAAAGGATGAAAACCCAAGCTTGGTCCCTCTAGTAACAACCTCTCCTGTGGCCTTTGCCAAAACTAGGACAGCATATTAAAGACAAGACAATAGCCATTAAAATTGGCTGTAATTGGATTAAAACATTATTTAATCACATTGGTTAATCAAAAGGAGGACACCTGCCTATAAAGATAGAAACCCAGATTTTTCCTGCTTTGTTGCCTGTGGTCTGTTAGGAAATTTGTGATCTAGAGCAGTGTTTTTCAACCAGTGTGCCGTGGCACACTAGTGTGCCGCGAGACATGGTCAGGTGTGCCGCGAAGCTCAGAGAGAGAAAGAAAGCGAGCGAGAGAGAGAAAGAAAGAGAGAGAGAGAGAGAGAAAGAAAGCAAGAGAGAGAAAGAGCGAGCGAGAGAGAAAGAGAACAAGAGAGAGAGAAAGAAAGCAAGAGAGAGAGAAAGAGAACAAGAAAAAGAAAGCAAGAGAGAAAGAAAGCAAGAGAGAGAAAGAGAAAGAGAGGGAGGGAAGGAGAGAGAGAGAGAAAGACATAGAGGGAGGTAAGGAGGGAGAGAGAAAGAGCAAAAAAGAGAGGAAGGAAGGAAGAGAATTAAAGAGGGATGGAGAGAGAAAAAAAGAAAGATGAAGGGAGAGAAAGAGGGAGGGAGAGAGAAATAGAGCGAAAGGGAGGAAGAGAGAGAGGGAAATTTTTTTGTCCAAACTTTTTTTAGCCCCCCTCCCGCTCAATGTGCCCCAGGGTTTCGTAAATGTACAAAATGTGCCGTGTCTCAAGAAAGGTTAAAAATCACTGGTCTAGAGCACAGCCACTAAATGCCAAAACCCAGCACTGTCTAACAAATACTTATTGTGAAAGTCTATGAGGGAATCGATTTCTTAGGAGCAAATACTTCAAGTTTCTTCTTTCTTCTAATTAATTTTAAACAGAGATTAAACCAGGATAAAGCTTAGGTTTTAATGCTATGATCTAGGGCAGGTGTGTCAAACTCATGGTCCGTGGGCCAGATACGTCACACGCTGACCACGTCCACCCATGGTTTAGTGAAGGGGAGAAAAGTTGTAATACATCACGTGACGATGTGTCATTGTGAGTTTGACACCCCTGATCTAGGACGACTATAGGATTTCCGCTCTAATGCGAAGAATCTGGCCTTGATGTGAGTACTCTTCAAGATCCAGTCAGATTCTGATGTCAATGAACCTTGACTTCAGAAAGAACCAGAAGGGGGCTGGCTCATGGAAGGGCCATGGATCCAATGCTGTGTTGATTTACTAACATTTTCACTATTAACATTAACTTGTAATGTATCTATACAGGCAGTCCTCAACTTACAACAGTTCACTTAGTGACTGTTCGAAATTGAAAAAAGTGACTTATTTTCGCACTTAAAACCACTGTAGCATCCCCATGGATCACATAGCATCAACGATCAAGTGATCCTCTTTTGCGAACTTCTGACAAGCAAAGTCAACAGGGAAACCAGATTCCACTTAACAAGTGTGCTATCAATTTAACAGCTGCAGAGATTCACTTAAGAAATGCTACTAGCTAACATTTAAAACATGTCTGTGCATTTCTTAAAATAGAAATATATTAAGTTAAGAATGTTTTTCTGGTACAAAGTACTCAGGGCATTAATACTGGTTAAGGCACCGGGCTAGAAACCAGGAGCCTGTGAATTTTAGTCTTGCCTTAGACATGAAAGCGATGGATAAGAGACTGTTTAAGTTCCAAAAAAGAAGGTTTTTCATAAAATAATTAGAATAAATAACGAAGCCAACCATCTTTATGTTGGCTGAAGAACTAACAGATTCACAAATTCAACAGATTTGACAAACAATAAACAATTGGGACTCAAAAGTCCTTTAGTGATCTGTCTCAAATCACAGAGAGAAGATACTGAAACCATTTGCTCTTTTACTTTTAAGGTATAGATATACCTATAAAAAACAGAGAAAATCTTGTATGATTACCGTATTTTTGGAGTATAATATGCATCTTTTTCCACCCTAAAGGAGGCTGAAAATTTGGGTTCATCTTATACTCCGAATGTAGCTTTTTCCGAAGGTTTTTTTTCAGCCCTAACAAGATGCTAATTATCTTCCCAGGTCTGACCTTGCTGGCTTTTTCATTGTTACTTTCTCCGAATAATGTTTTTTCCAGCCCTAAGTCTTTGCAGGCTTTTTTTCACTGCTCTACTTGCTCCAAATAAGTTTCTTTCCAGCACTAACGAGGCACTAATAATGTTCCGAGCTCTGACCGGCTTGCAGGTTCTTTCATTGTTACTCTTTCCGAATAAGGTTTTTTTAAGCCCCAACCAGGGGATAAAATAATGTGTGAAACCGACCAGATTAGGGATGCTAGCCAGATGAATATCTGGTAGGCAGATTTTCCTCCCTTATTTTCCTCTCCCAAAACTAAGGTAAAAACTAAAGGTACCGTATATACTCGAGTATAAGCCGAGTTTTTCAGCCCCAAAAATGGGCTGAAAAACCCGACCTCGGCTTATACTCGGGTCACCACAAGAGGGCGCCGTGTCACCACAAGAGGGCGCACCGCGGGAGCCCGGGAGACAGCTGCCTTCCCTTCCCCGGGTCCAGCAAAGTTGCCAGCCAACTGCTCCGATGGCGTGCGAGAGAGGAACAGACGATGCAAAGCTGGTGAGGTCGGGGGGGGGACTCATGAAGCAGGAATCCCCCCCCCCGACTTCCCATCGTCTTTTCCCCTCTCGCACGCCATTGGAGCAGTTGGCTGGCAACTTTGCTGGACCTGGGGAAGGGAAGGCAGCTGCAAGACGACGACAGGAGCAAGAGGGAAGTAAAAGGGCGCTCCGGCTTCCCCTCGCCTTTTTCCCCTCGCACACCATTGGGGCAGTCGTGGGGAAGAAGAGAGAGAGGGTGCCTGCGTGCACTATTTCTCTCTCCCCCCCTCCACCTCACCGGCTGGTGCCTTTGCTTGAGCCTGCGAGAGGAGGCAGTGGGAGGGGTGGGGCAGTTGCCACCTCTCCCCAGCTCAAGCAAAGGCGCCTCCAAAGGCAGCGCACACAGTGAGAGAGAATGAGTGCGAGCCTGAATGAGAAGCGGCTGGCTACCTTCTTGTGTCCCCTTTTGGTTGCGTTTAAATCCCAGAGCTTGAAGTTCTCCCTGAGTTGGGAGGAGAGGAAAACATACCATTTGGCAGCTGATTGATTCGCACTTGCACGGGCTGGGTGACGAGAACGCCTACACAGCCTTAGGCGGCTGGGAAAGTGAGGGGGAGCCAAGGGAACCAAAAAAGGGGCGAGGATCAGCTTTGGAGGGTGTGTGTGTGTGTGTGTGTGTGTGTGTGTGAGCACCTGTCCACCCTGCAAAGAATGCCAGCTACTTCTTTGAAACCGGGAGGGGTTTTTTTCTCCTCGCTCACTCTGTGTGTGTATTTGTCAACAAATAAACCCTATCTGAGTCGGCAGGAAGCCGGAGGAAGCCCTAGAGCTGCGTGGGGGGTGGGCTTGTGAATGAAAGGGAAGCCAAGGCAACAAAGAAAAAGGGGAAGGATGAATTTTGGAGGGCGAGTGTGTGTGTGTTTGTGTGCGTGCCCGCCCCCTCCCCCCCCTGACAAATGCCAGTTACCTCTTTGAAGGAGGTGTAGCCAAAGTGCCTCCTTTCCCCCTGGCTGAAACCAGCAGGTTTTTTTTTTTAACTCCTCACTCCCTTAATGTGTGTATTTGTCAACAGGTTTTAACTATTGCTCGCCCTCTCTGAGTTGCCCTTAGTTGGATTAAAAAGACCTCCTGCTGTCCGATTCTCCTCCCCCTCTTTTGAAAAGATTTAAACTGTTTAAAAATGGTATCTTGTGGTAGTTGCTGTCCTTGCTTGGATAGGATTTAATAATGTGTAATGAGGCAAGAGCTAGACAGGAATTTCTTAAGTGTGTTTGTGGATCTTTAAAAGTTGCCTTTTATAAAGTGGGTTTGAGAGCATATCTATCTATCTATCTATCTATCTATCTATCTATCTATCTATCTATCTATCTATCTTTCTATGTATCTCTATCTTTCTATGTATCTCTCTATCTTTCTATGTATCTATCTATCTATCTATTTATTTATCTATCATTCTGTCTATCTATCTATCTATCTATCTATCTATCTATCATTCTATTTATCTATTATTCTATCTATCTATCTATCATTCTATCTATCTATCTATCTATCTATCTATCATTCTATCTATCTTTCTATCTATCTATCTATCTATCTATCTATCATTCTATCTATCTATCTATCTATCATTCTTTCTATCTATCTATCTATCTATCTATCATTCTACCTATCTATCTATCTATCATTCTATCTATCTATCTATCTATCTATCTATCTATCTATCTATCTATCTATCTATCTATCTGGTTTTCTATGCTGATAACCTCACAGCAGCTAATGCTGGAGCTGTTTGGACATACAGATTTATTTATTTATTTATTTAATTGGATTTGTATGCCGCCCCTCTCCAAGGACTCAGGGCGGCTCACAGCATATATAAAAACAGAACAATAATGTAAATCCAATTAATGATGAGAAGGAATCCAGTTTTGAAGGATTTTAACTCTTAGGTTTTAGCATTGTTGTTGATTGAGCTACTTTTTTTACTTTTCAATTTATTGTTAATATTGTTAATTTGTTTACCCTCTTTTAAATTTACAGAGCTAGTTTACTGGTTTTCTTTAAAATAAATATTCTAAAACATGTCTCAATTAATGTAATTTTATTGGTTTCTATTTTTATAAGTTACCAGTAGCCACTGCATTTTCTAACCTCGGCTTATACTCAGGTCAATAGGTTTCCCAGTTTTTGTGGCAAAAATTGGTGCCTCGGCTTATACTCGGGTCGGCTTATACTCGAGTATATACGGTACATCTTATACTCCGAAAAATACAGTAATTTACGTAGAGTTATTCATACATTGTGCCTGTAACATAACATAGTAAGAGTAATGATAGTACATCACAATATAATTTCAGTTTTCCACTGTTTTTCATAAAAAGTTTATGCTGTGCATTAAATGGTAATTAGGACTCAGAATTAACATAATTACCAGCACATATTTCAAAAACATTTATGACAATTTTGTGCCTCTTATATTTGAATTTCCTCTTTGATGATTTCTTACTGAATCTGTGATGATTGTCCAGCTCCAGAATCTCCAACTACTTTCAGCAATTTTTGACAATGTTTTTATTAAGACCTAAAGAAGGGGAAAAGGTACAGAGATGTTATCCAGCTGCACAAAAATGTAATAAAGAAATCAAAATGGTCCCATTTTATAAATCAAACAAGATCTATTGATCTAAAGAAAATAATTTTAATAAAAATAAGTCACCCTGAATAAGAAGTGCAAGATAAGAAACCGTACTGTTATAAAAAACCAAAGAATTAGTGGGGATAATCACAATTGCTCACTTTAGAAAAGTATAACTAATACCAAAGTTATCTTATGCACCATTATTTTAAAGGTTCACTGGTATCTTTATTCCTCAACCCTCAGAAAATTTAAAATAAATCAGTAATTACTTTCACTTTTAACCATTTGCAATTCTGAAAAATGGGTATCTATCTATCTATCTATCTATCTATCTATCTATCTATCTATCTATCTATCTATCTATCTATCTATGACACTGGGGGATCATGGGAATCCAGAGCAGCTTTCAAACCAGTGTAGGGTCACTAGGCTTATGAGGAAGTGCCTACAGTTTCACTAGATTCAAGACTGATGTTCTGTTAACCTGCTTTCTGTTCTCACAGCAGTCAACTTAATTTAATATTGAAGAAACCAAGCTGTCAGATGATACAACTGTCACCCAGGCCTTTAGTCACCAACCTTTTACAACAACAGAAAATATTTATAGGACTCTCCTCTTCTAATCTGTATCTTCCAGAGTTTGGCAGTCTTTGCACTGGGCTATGAATGAATGAAGTTCTGTCTCTGGAAAGCCTTCATGCTGGTAATGCTAAAAAAAAAAAGAGTTGTTATGTACTACAACTCCAGTGGATATTATATGGCTATGAAATACACAATTTTTAAAGAGAGGTGAGGAAAAATAGGAAAGGTCAGGTTTCTCCTGGTGAGTTAGAAGCCATTAAATAAGTAGAAAAGTGAGGTTCTTGCACCCTATTTCTCATCCACTTTCCCCCAAGTTTCCACATGAGATTGGGAAATTAGGGTGAACTTGTAATCTGCATTTTATTGGTCTTTAAACCCTGGTAGAAATGACAGGGGAACACAACTTTGAGCCTCAGGATTCCAGGCAGACTCTAGTAGCCTTGGAGGAAATATTCAGATGTCTTCCAAATGATGCTGCCAAATTATAATTTTTCATATGAGACAAGAGGAAAATTCTGAAATCAAAGAGCAAAGCCATCTTCTCTGGACCCTTGTGATTTACATGGATACATCCATTCAGTTTTATTGCCCAGGAATGGTAAGAAAGTGATGTGGTTCCCGCCATCTTCCAGGATTGGTTTTCAACCTCCCACAGCACTAGATGTTTTTCAACTTCCGATATGAAAGCTAACCAGAGCCAAATCTGCTTTGTCAAATCGTACGTTAGCTACCTGAAGATGCGGATGGCTGCTAAGGCAATAATTAAATAATAGAGAGGGAGCAAGGCCTTTGAAATATGGCACTGGAGAAGACTTCTGCGAGTCCCTTGGACTGCAAGGCGATTAAATCGGTCAGTCCTAGATATCAACCCTGACTGCCCTTTAAAAGACCAGATGCTGCAGATAAAACTCAAATACTTTAGCCACCTAATGAGAAGGAAGGACTCACTCGAGAAGAGCCTAATGCTGGGAGAGATTGAGGGCAAAGGAATAAGGGGATGATAGAGAATGAGGTGGCTGGATGGAGTTACTGAAGCAGTCAGCGTGAGATTTAATGGACTTCAGGGGATGGTAGAGGACAGGAAGGCCTGAAGGAATGTTGTCCATGGGGTCACGATGAATTAGACACAACTTTGCATCAAAAACAACAAAAATCATAGGAATTGTGTTGAATTAAATATCCTTTTAATTCAATATAAACATAACATTAACTTAAAATCTTGTCTTGCTCCTGGGGTCTTCTCACGTCAGTATTGCAAGAAGAGTGCTTGAGGGCTTTTCATATTTTTTTTGTCTTTAGGGTCTACAGAGGACATTAGGAAGTTGGAGCACCCAAACTATCTTCTGAAGAGATTCCCTCATATTATAGGCAATGGGAAGGGAAAAACAACTGTTATCATAGTACATGTCCTCTTGCCCAAGGGAAATTAAGCATATTAGTTCACATTAAAGTAGAGTTGGGAAATTAAGCAATAGGTTATAGCCTTAAACTTCAGTCTTGGTTGTTCTAAAGAACTTGCTCAGTTCTTTAGAACCAGATAAACCATGCTAACAAAAAAAAAATTAAACACAAAAAACTTATCACTCAGCTATGGAATAAATCGAACAGATGGCCTGTGATTTGGATGCATTATGCGCAGGCCAAGCCCACCCCAGTTCCGCAAAGGGGGGAAACATTGCAATACATTATATGACGGTAACATGACTGTGAGTTTGACATAGACCGAATAAATGATGACACTGCATCATGATGTCATCATGCAAATGGCCCTTTTTTGCTTACTTGCAGTAAATATGAACTTATCAGAGCTCTGTGTCATTTGTATGATGATGTCATGATGTTATGATGAATTCTTGCAAAGGTGTAGAATATCTCTGTTTGCACAAGAGACTAATGAAATGAACAAAATCATTTGATATTCAGAAAACTATTTCAGAACTTTTGGAAATTCACATTTCAAAAATTAAAAGTAACATCCTATAGTGATATTTATGTACCTTCACTGTTTCATACGTGTCTGTAATTAAGGCAATGAAGAGACTCAGAACCATGTAGATAAAGAGGCTAATGAAAGAGTAGAGGTAGATCCGTCTGAACAGCCACACCAGGTAGCTTTTCTGTTGCATTTTTGCAAAAGTAGCAAACATGTCATCTCCATTTATCAAAGAGAAAAGACATTCAGAAATCATATTCAAGGTATGGAACTAGAAGAGAACAAATATTCAGGAACAAACAGACAAAAGAAAATTATTTCCATTTTTTGCTCAAGTTGTTTAAAAAATACTGGTCAAATACAGTAAACTGCAAATAAATGTTACATGTTTTACTCAATACCAGCCCTTGAAAATCTCTGGATATTACAATATTTTATTTGCATCAATGCCTCAGATAATGCACAATATATACCTATACGTGACAACTCCATATTCTGGTGATCATGTATAGTTACATAACTAAAGTGGTAAACTGGCCCTTTCAGATATCTTGGCAGCGTGCTCATTTTGTTAACATTTGCGCAAGACCCTTCAGATACAAAACTAGATGACAAACATCCAACTCACAGTACCTTAGCAGAATATGGGCCCAACACAATCCAGCCACAGAAGCAATAACCCAGATAAATCATAGCCGCACAGGAGCAAAATCGAATGACATTGGGCAATGCTGCACGGAGAGTCAAAATAAGCAGCTGAAAAACAAGGCCCAAGAAAAACCCAGAGATGCTCATTAGACTTTCCAAAGATATTCAGCATTGCCAGGTAATAACAGAAAAGAATACCAAGAGCATGAGTGTTCCAGAAGATCCTTATATTATATTTCTTAAAGAAGCTGAGGTAGCGGATCACTCCAAGCCACACAAGCATGGTGGAAGTTCCTAACAGGATACTGCAGACATCATAGCTTGTCACACTGTATATGAAGATTAAGATGATGTTCAATAAATTACACTAATGGAATTTCAGTTGGGGTGCCCATAAAAAAGGACCTTTTATATTCATTTTAACTCTTGGGGATACCATATTTTCTTTTCTTTTGACACTGAGATGGAAGACATAAAGTTCTGCTAGATTAGGAGACAGTTTTTGGGAGGTGAGTAAACCTTATAACATTAAAAAGAAATGGGCTAAAAATGTCAGGGCTGTTTCCTGGTGGACAAAGAGCACAAATGCATTGCACAGCAAATTAATAGACTTTTGATGATATGCACAGATACTGCTCATTTCTAATTTCTAATGATATTACCATGGATAGGTAAAATATACAGCTAGAAAAATGCCTTCTCTGGAGCAGCAGTTTTCTCAATGTGACCATTTTCCCCAGTTGAAGACTCAAGTGAACTATAAAAATAACAAAATTCAGGTTGGTCAATAAGATTTCGATTGGGACTTCCAAAACTGGAACACAGGTCATCAGGATTCAAGTCACTTACCTTAGCTTGTATCTCCATCTTTAATGTAGAACAAACTATGGTAAGAAGGTCACTAGCGATGATCATGATATACCATCCATTGACAAATTCCACTAGATCAGAGAAAGATACTTCTTTCTTATAGTGATGTTGGAAAAAAGTCACAAATTCCTAGGATACGTGAGAGGGCAAGACAAGAGAAATTGATATTGAAAAGCTGCAATTAAATTTATTAAGAGATACTGACAAACATAAGCTTACCCTTTGTAGATAAATTCCTTTAATTACAGATCGTGTGCAGAGAATCAGTGATGCAAGACATGTCAGTATGACAAAACCATCAAAGATCATCATATAATGGGTATTCTTCTGTACTGGGAAAAAAAGATCGATTTACTTGTCTATGCATAATAGTTAACCTGATACTCTCATAGAACACATACTCATTTGTGTCTGAGGGGAAATTTTCTTCGTGAAATTGCCTTGAGAGAGTGCTAATAATGGAGAATATGCCTCCATCTTACTTAATTTTTCAATACAGGGAGAGGTGGATAATTAAAGGATTCAAAGCCATCAAAAAGAATGAATGCTTCACACTTTTGGTAGTCTAAAGAGGACCCTTCCTCCCTCAAGTTATGTAGTTATTTGCATTTGGGGCAAATTTCCCATTGTGGGGAATTCCCTTCTAATATACTGTAAATCAAAAGTGAAATTCAGCAGGTTCTGACAGATTCTGGAGAACCAGTAGCGGAAATTTTGACTAATTAGGAGAACCGGCAAATACCATCTCTGGCTGGCCCCAGAGTGGGGTAGGAATGAAGATTTTGCAGTATCCTTCCTTGCCACGCCCACCAAACCTCACCCACCAAACTGGTAGGGAAAAATTTTGAATTTCGCCAGTACTGTAAATATTAACCATATAGAAAGAGACTTTTTTCAGGACTATAGGTGAAATGATGTAACACACATATTCAAATTGCGTGCTCAGTTGACAAACATACTTTAAAAAATATAGTTACTGCAGATTATAGCAAATACTGTATTTAACTTCATGCATCACTAGGCCTTCAATAAAACCTAATAAGCACTAAATAAGTAATAAGAAAGGTATGTTTTTTAAGCTTACTTGATCCAGAAACATGCCAGTCTTTACATTCCTTGATGGCAATATCATTGTCTAGGCTTATTTTAATTCTTCCACTATGAGCTTTGTTATCAAAGAGTATCTGTAGATATTGTGGAGATAGAAAAGATGCTATTATTCTTATTTCTAAACACTCGTTAGTTCAGATAGAATCTGAATAATTTATGCCTAATGCTTGGTAATAAAATCAAAATCTATATTTATCTATCTATCTATCTATCTATCTATCTATCTATCTATCTATCTATCTATCTATCTACCTACCTACCTACCTACCTATCATCCATCTATTTATCTATTTATCTACTATTCTTCTCAAATAAGCCATAAAGTCTTATAGTTAGCTTGAAGTATAACTTTGAAGCAGTGATGGGATATAAAAAGCATGTTTTGTAGAAAACAGAAAATGCGTGGGGTTAGTTTAGTTCTGTCATTGTACCATTCTCCCCCAAATCTAAGCAGTTTAAAAATAAGGTGGAGAAATAGAATAAAGGAAGAATATATCTGAATAACCCTCGAACAAAACTTAACAAGAGAACATGACCCAATGTCTTCATCTTTTTAATATTGTTTCAGAAATTTTCTATTCTTATCACTATTTGGGTTTTATTGCACTTTTCCATCTGAGGAGTATTCAAGTTGACCGCCAGGCACAGTCAACCAAAAATAAATAGAAACAAATTTTAAAATGTACAATACAGTTACGTATAAGCAAAAGTATTAATATTACTGTTAATATTATTGTCTAAAAGCTAATACTATACAGAATTATGTTTTGAACTTAACTAAAAGGAGAATAAGTGAGTTACCGCGAGAATTAATGTGACTTGCAGGACACACACACACACACACACACACACACACACAAAGAATAGCTGATTTACCAAATGGGTATTTGCAGCTGTGGGCAGGCAAATCTCTGGTAGCAATAAATCATTGGTGCCTGCCTCTTGATTAGCTTCAGCGTTATCATTTCACTTCATTCTCTACTTCTAAGTTGCTAATGTATATACTGCAATAGTCCACTTTAAGAAGACGCTGACACAATCTAGGCCCATTTCTCCCATCCCAAACCTGCCCTTCAGAAAATGGCTAATTACAAGTCTTCATCAGTTCAATTTTTTTTACTTGCTTCCTAGTTTATCTGTACATAAACAACCAAGCTCAGAAAGTTCCAAGGACTCCACCTCTGTATTACTGTTAGTGTGAAATCATAGCAGTCTGGGAGTTCATGTTGTCGAATGGTCTGGAGATTAATGGCCTTCAGTTTGAACGTGAGTGTCAGAGTTACAAGTCTAGAACAGAGACCGGAGCTTTATTTCACCATTACCAAAAATATTCAAGAATGCCAGCACCTTTTATTTCTCCTCACCTCTGGAAGTCCAAAGTGAAATTGAAAGGAGTCTTCCTCAGTGTCCCATTTTCCAGAGGTAGTATGGGCTCCACATAAAGACACTCTGTGGGAAGACACATGCTTTACGGCATATAGAAAATACTCAATATTTAATAAGACGAGGAAGACAGAAAATCAGTAATAAGGAAATTAAATCCAATCTGGTCACTAGTAGTCTTATCTAAATAATACGAGATGTAAAATCTTTCTTCATACTTGCAAGAAAAAAGCAGCTATGTTTTTTCATTAATTTAATGCATATATTTACTGAACTTCTGCCTAATGGGAATTCTTATTTGATAAAGAATCCCTGGAAATATCTGCTTGTTAAAAATAAACCCAAAAAGGAAATTTTATACTTGATCCACAGATCAGTACCCTAATACCCTAATTTCTATGGTTACAGGCCCTTCTACTTATGACTGTAGAATGATGTTTCAATGCAGTTATGAACTACTTCCATCTGAATAGAATGAAGAAACAGTAATTCAGAAAGTTCTTGTACTGTAATTATTTGTATATGTTACACGTTGGTTCATGTAATTGCATACATATATCAAGAAAAGACCCTCAATCTTTCAACAGTCCTTTAATATATTTCATACCCAAGAGGTTTAAGCTAAGATATCCTTACAGAATTCAGCTTTTGGTATTGTTTGGAAATGTTGTGCACATATGTTTAATACATTAGTTCGCTAAGAGATTATTATTTATGTCACTATTTCCAAACTCCAAAAATAAGTCACAATGCTTCTGAATTCTCATAACAGACACTACCAATAATTCTATATGTTCAGTAACCAATATTAATGTTGAACAGTTAAGACTGTCCACTCAAATTTATTCTCAAAGTTTCAGAGGCCAGTAGAGTCAGCAATATATTTCGGTATTTGCCTAAAGCACATAAACATGAATGGCTCAGGCAGGTAAGCTAACTGGATTTGTATGTGCATTGTAAGGTGACATTTTCTTCAATACTTCAGGGCAAAAGTAAGAGCGCAAAATAATCCACACAGCAAACATTTATGTCATCCAACAGGTTACTAATGCTTTCTATCACATGTCTACAGTCTGAGGGCACTGCCTCACTTTTCCTAATAGTAAAGTTCACCCTGAACCTGAATCACCAATTAGTGTTGGTGATGTTTGCAACGTTGAGTTGGCAAGACACTTTTGTGGATGAGGGACATCAATTGCTTCAATTTTGATTATACTACAGTATCTTGCAAGTAGATGCACCCTTAACTCTGTTCAATAATTACCAGTATGGAGAATCTGCTTCAGATACAATAAAGTCAACACACTGGGCTATGAGTCAGCCATTTTTATCAGCAGGGTATCAGGCCACTTGGAAACTAAGCCACGTACACCCTAAAGGTGCTTTTTCAAGAGGCACCTGGACTTTCTGGTTTTTCTTTGAAGATGTTCTGTTTCTCATCCATGAAGCTTCTTCAGCTCAGAATTGAAGAAGCTTATTGGAGGAGAAACAAAACATATTCAAAGAAAAACCAGAAAGTCCAGTTACTTCTTGAAAAAGCACCTTCAGGACAACCATAACCTGGATGACTGAGAATCTCCATAGATATAAACAATGTACATCTATATGGAATATACTAGGTCTGACTGAAGCTGACATCATTTGAGTGAAATGGGGCAAGGAATTAAATGAAGCACCACTACTGCAGTTTTCATGACTTAAACAAGACTCTAATGTACAAGTAGTCCTCACTAATCACAGTTACTAAGTGATATAGTAATAAAGTGAAACATCCCATGACAGTTCCACTGCAGTCATTAACCAAATCACCTCAGGTTGTTAAGCAAAATGGCATGTGACTTTTGTGACTTCCTGCCATTTTCCACAATGATTCTGCTTGTTGGAAACAAGCTGAGAAGGTGACAATGGATGTTGCAATAGCTGCAAGTTCAGGGATTGGTCTTAAATATACCTTTTCACTGTTGTCATAACTCTGAACTGTTACTGAATGAAGCAATTGCTAAGTGAGGACTATCTGCAGTAGTTGAGTTTCTTCCTGTACAAATAAAACATCTGAAGTGTCTACCCATTATATTGTAATGATACTGGAAATTACTATGTGTTTGCTTTTAAACACTATGACTTTGCTCAAGTTGTCTCTCTTTCTGACCTCCGCCCACCCCACTCTCATTCTCCTTTCTCTCACACACACAGAAGCAATCTATCTGATTTGAGTAGTTCAGTATATCACCAGTTTCAATTTCTGGGTCAATATCGAAAGTGTCATTTCCAGGGCTGATAATTCCTCTCTTGTAGAAGTACTGACATATTGCCATGGGCGTCTCTTCTGATCCTTTCTTTTCGTAGGCGTGATTTCCAACCGAATTAGCACGCAGCTGTAAGAACTAAGCGACAAGGTACAACCAGTTAATGGAGCTGCCTGATAATAAAAACTGAACTAATTGGAGACACAAGAGAATGTCTGCGATGGAACATACTGCTTTTCAGATTTATTGATCTCATGAATAGAATTACAAAGACTAAGGTTCAAATAAAACTCGGTGAAATGGATTCAGTCATAGAAAACCTCATTTTTATGGGCCAATTGCCTGTGTTACCTTTATCTCATGAGGTTACTATGGAATTAAAAGGTCTGCATCTCTTGCCTCATTAGAGCCAATGCAAGCTCTATGGTATAGGAAACCAATGTGATTTTCCTTCCATTCATATCTGTTTACATATAATGACTTGGCTTTTTCAAGCTTAGTTTAGGTTCAGTGTACAATATTTTATAAAATACTAGCTGAAAACCCAGCACTACACGGGTATTTATAGACCTCAAAGCATTTGTCTGACAGGGAGCCATTGAGAAGGGTCTTTTGCCCCCTACTCCCATGCCTATCACCCCTGCCCTCCCCTTCCCATGTGATCTTCTTTCCGCTCTTTCTACAATCTTGGCACTTTGCCCTAAATCCACCAGGGGGCGTCGTCTGCCTCTAACAGGGAGTCATTAAGAGGGGCCTTTCTTCCCCCTACCCCCATGCCCATCACCCCTGCCCTGTCCCTCCCCCCTCCAACGCACTCCTCTTTCCCACCCTTTCTACAATCATGGCACTTTGGCCCACCTTCTGTCAAGAGAAGGGAATATCAAGTGCTTTCCCATTGGCCCAGTGGAGGGCAAATGTCATGGCTGGCTTTCTAGAGGAAGCTGTGACAGAAGTGAATCATAGACAATGTCCACTGTAGGACGCTGCACTCGCTCTCATTAATGGCCCAGGTGTTTCAGAGTTATGCTGGAACACACACACACACTAAGGGGTACTAGGGTGTCTTACTCCCACAGTATTTGTTTCCAGAGGGTAAATCATCTGTGTACCAAGTTTGTTTAAAATTGCTTGAGTCATTCCAGACTTATGCTGGAACATACAGCCGATAGATAGATAGATAGATAGATGGATGGATGGATGGATGGATGGATGGATGGATGGATGGATGGATGGATAGATAAATATTACCTGGTTTATTGCGAAAGAGATCTGGTCATAGACCTCTGTTTGCGTGTACACTGCATAGGTGTCATCCATGCTGTCCATATAGCCTTTCAGGAATAGATGCTTAAAGGATACCGTGTTTTCTTCTTTAAATGTAACCACCATTTGATTGCTTAAACCAAAAACTACAAGCTGAAAATATCAATAGAAAGGGAATTCTTCAGCTAAAATACTCAAAAAGTCCATTCTGACCACAAGTACATTAAATTTTTTAATTGATGGAGCATTCGTAGCTACCGTATCTTTCAGAGTATAAGACACACTGGAGTATAAGACGCACCTTAGTTTCGGGGGAGTAAAATAGAGGGGGGGAATCTACCTATCAGGTATTCATCTGGCTAGTGTTCTTAGTCAGTTCAGCTTGAATACATTATTCTATCCTCTGGTTAGGGCTGAAAAAGCCTTTTTCAGAGGGGGTAGGAATGAAAGCAAGCCTGCAAAGACTTAGGGCTGGAAAAAACCTTCTTTGGAGGGCATAGGAAGCAGAGAAGATTGTCAGCACCTTGCTAGGGCTGGGGAAAAAAACTTTGAAAAAGTAACATTCAAAGTATAAGTCACACCCAAATGTTCAGCCTCTTTTAGGGAGGAAAAGGATGCCTCTTATCTGTATATTCCAAAAAATACAGTAGTTCTACCACAATTCCCTACTCATTCTCTTGGTAGTTTCATTTTACCCTGAGAGTGTGAAAGGTAAATAAATCAGGAATTGAACATATAGGAAAAAAGAGCTGGGTACCATCCCTCCGATTTACAACTTTTATTTTCATTCAGTGGTCAAAGACTCCTCCTATATTTATGTAACTATATTCTTGTTACACTTATAATTTAGCCCAGTTCAATATCATGACTATTTTATTCTTTTTGATCTTGGATCTGTTTTGCTGAATAAAAACATAATATAATATTAGTATAGTTCATATTGGACATTTTCATACTATATTCTGAACACACAGATTTCCTTATAGTTGGTGAACAATGAGCATTTAATTAGTAGAAGGCTGAAGAGTGACATATATAATAATGAAATGAAACTGCAACTATAATCTTGATATTGTTCATTGTCTCCACTTGACTAATAGCCTATTCTGTTCATTACCCCAATCCACCATCCATCAAATATTTGGACTAAAAGTTCTATAATTCCTAAATGAGATAGCTATGTTAGCTGGCACTTATGAAAGTTCTTTTGCACCACAGATGGAGAACATATGATGAAGATACATATAATATTATTAAATTTGTCAATACTAAATACTTGACAAAAATATTTTCTTCCAAAATATTCAGTGTGTAAGAACACAGGTCATTTCAATACTTACAGATGGTCCTTGATTTACAATCACAATTATGACCAACATTTCTGTTGCTAAGCAAGGCAATTATTATATGAGATGTACCTGGTTTTATTTTTAAAAATGGGGGGGGGGCATGGTTTTTAAATGAATCACTGCAGTAATTGATTGAATTATGCGGTTGCTAAATAAATCCAGCTTTCCCTATTGACTTTGCTTGTTGGAAGCCAACTGGGAAGATTGCAAATGCAGGTCACATGTTTCTAGGATGCTGCAACCATCGTTAGTATATGCTGGCTGTCAAGCGCCCAAATTCTAATCATACAACCATGCCCTTGTAACTTTAGACAGTTGCTAAACAAATGGTTATAAGTCGAGGGCTGCCTGTATTAAGGTCTGAAAGTTTCAAATACCAACCGTACAGATGGTTCTAAAAACACAAGTCTCTAAAGAAGCAGTAAATCAGAGGTTGTCACTCAACTGGTTATAATTTCTTGAATTTATATAGCAGTAGCTAAAAATGTGTAAGTAATAATTGTACTGCAGCTGTGTATCTCACCTGGATAGTGACCATAGCTATTTTCAGAATTTGTATGCCCAGCTTCCACAGTTTCCTTCCTCGGGCCCAGAATTTTTCACAGGGATTCATAAAGAAAAATTTAAGTTTTCTTCTTAACTGATCTTCCAGAAGCTGGCACATTGATGCATGATGTTTTACACTGTATAAATGTTCATCATCCTGAGTACTGCAGCTGCCTACAAGCACTTCAGGATTTTCCATTGCTGGAACAGAAAAAAACATTAGCAATATTGGAATGATTAACCAAAAATGCTATCCATATATTTGTGAGCATATCTAAAACTCAAGGTGTGATTGTCTCCTTTAACAATGAGACTTTCAACTCCAAACTACAAGTATTACAGCACCTTCCATGCCAACTTATAGCTCATCGATGTTATTTCATCAACTAATCACAGCAGTGAAAAAGATATTAACAGTGAAAAAAAATGATTTCTCCCACAGTTCTCATGTTCCTATCATAGAAAGCACTATTTTTGGAACCAAACATAAGGAGTTTTTTTTCCATAAACACATTATTTTGTTTATCAGTTTTCCTGTTAAGATTTTACAGGATATTGTTTCAAGAGTTATTTCTCAAAAAAATCTTCCACATTTCTCCCATCCTCCCCCTCTCTTACGTGCACATTTATCCTCGGCTCTTGCTTGATTTCTGCACCATCATAAAATGGCTGAGAATCACGGCTTCTGAATGGGCTAGAAGTCCAATAATGAATAACTGTGGGTTCTTTAAGACGTGTATTATATGGAACTCCATTCTATGTCTTACCGTCACACAAATCACACTTTCAGAGAAAAGTCACAGAACCAATTTTTAAATCCAATTCCTTGAAATGCTGTGAGCTAAGAAACTTTAGCACATTGAGGGAGTTCCATAAACAACTTCCTGGGGTTTTTAGTATTAGGAACCCTAGAAATTACAATATATTCAGTTTGTTCTTAGAGTACAAATGTCACAGAATCTGCTTAAACTTCCTTCTAGTTCTATTGACCCTCTAGTTCCACAGAAGGCATGTGAATTATTTAGTTCTGTATTTGCAACATTGGCCTTAATGTATTACAAATTGTTGGTAGAGGACAACAACAATGTTAAAAGCACGTGTAGATCCATTCCAAAATAAGTGTGCTCAGAGGCAGGTCTCTCATCTGAAAAATGGAGCTTTCTTCCATTCATGTCTGGGTAGAAAGACAATAGATAGGAAGTAGATCCACTGTGAGAATGAAGACAAGATATTATCAACATCTTCAATACTGAAGATACCAGAAAACCAGGTTAACTAAATTCAAAGAATTTATTATTGAGAATTGTATGATGCTCAAGAAATTAGCGCCGGTCGACTTACCGGCTGGCAGCCTTTGCCGGAGGGACTGGGCAGACACTGGACTCCCTCATGGCGGCCGCCATCTTGTTTTCGGCCGAAATCTCGCGAGATGAGATTTCGGCCGAAAATCAGGCCCACGAGGCCTGACGTTGCTGCCGGTCAGGGGCGGGGCTTGCTGGCCCTATTTAAGGGCCTGCAGGCCCTGGGCCAAGCCTTTTCGCTGCGACCGGCAGCTGGAGCAGACACTCATTTGAGTTTTGCTCCTGGCAGCCATTTTGTGGTGGCCTCGTGTTGCGGCCGCCATTTTGGATCCAGTGAAGAGGCCTTTCTTCTAGGCCCAGCGGTGCCCTTGGACTCCGGAGCAGCTTCTGGGCGGCGGTGCTGGTGTCCTTGTCCCCCTCGGGCCCGAGGGGGAGTGGTGATTCGCTCCCGGCTGGGAGGGGGGGTCTGGTTGGGCCTTGCCCAGGGTTCAGGGGGTTCTTGGCCTTGGGGTCCACAGGGGTTCCTGGGGTAAGGGGCCCTGTTGCCGCTCCAGGGGGGGTTCTATTGTTTAATCCCCCAGGGTGATTTTTCCTGGCAAGGTTTGGGCCTTGCTGCAGGGGTTTTTTGGGGGAAAAAGGGTTTTTTCTTCATTTCTATTGTTTTACAAAGGTGGCATGGCCCCAAAGAAGAGGCAAGCCAGGGCCCCTGTGGCTCAGCCTGCGGTTACGCGCCCCAGGAGGGCCTTAGGCCTTCTGCCCGGGCTCGGGCAAGTATGGAAGGGGCCCCTGGGGTGGTGCCTGCGGAGGGGGCGGTGGGTCCTTTACCTACAGCCCCTCACTCTGATGTTTCTCCTGCCCTTTCTTGGGCTAGGGTGTTGGAGAGGCTCGATGAGCTCGAGCACTGGCGGAGCGGCTCGGGCCATTGGGGGGCCCTCGAGCAGGTACCAGCGGCGTTGGGAGGAGCTCCATCGGCAGCCCAGGCCGGACAGACGGCCCATACCGGGCAGAGGGCCCATACCGGGCAGGCGGCCCAGTCGGGGCACTTGACGGCTTTTCCGGGCCCCGCGGTGGTGGGGCCCCCTTGGATGTCTTCAACCCCGTACGGGGCAGGTGAGGTTGCACCACACAATACACATTCTTCATTTCTCCCCCTGGCTAGTGCGAGTTTTCCCCCGACGGGGCTGGGAAATGGGGTTAGCTTTGGGGGCCCCCAGGCGGGCGCATGCGGGCAGGTATGGTCGCCGCCGGCCCCGTTGGCGGGGGCGCCTGCGCCTGGCGCGGCGCCGCCGCTCGGGCCGGTGGGGGCTGGGGTGCCCGGGGTGCCCGGGGTGGGGGGTTGGACCCCTACAGCTCCTGCTGTTATGCCCCCGCTTCCATTGATGGCCTATCCCCAGGGTTTCGGGGTGCTAGGGCCGGGGGCCACCACGGTGTGGGACCCGTTCGCCAGTATTAAGGCGGGGGCCATTCCGTGTGGTCTGCCGGCCACCCCGTTAGGGTACCACCTTCACCCGTCTGTGAAGGAGGCCATTTGGAGGGGGGAGTACGTGGACCTTTTTTCATTGCTCAATCGGGAGGTCCCTAAACAAGAGAAAGAAGTAGTTCCTGGGGAAAAGCCCAAGAAAACAAAGGTCACCAAGTGCTTCAGCTCCTGGCTGTACGCTTTTCTGACATATGCGTCAGTGGTGATTCAGAGGCAGCCAGCCATGGCCTCGGCGATGCTTAAGTATATTGATTTGATCGCCAGGGCTAATTTTGAATACAAAGGCACCATATGGCGCCATTATGATACAGGGTTTAGGATGAGGATGGCTGTGGAGCCCAACCTGCCGTGGGATATGGTGGTACCGGACCTGTGGTTCAGGGCCATGCATATGTCTGGCAAGGAGGGGTGTGAGCGGACCGACAGCGGTCATTTCATGGAGGAGGATCCTGCGGTGGTCACGCCGGCCAAGGTGACTCCTGGGGCGGCTGGTAAGGGGGCCTCACCCGCCTGTCATGAATTTGCTGCAAAAGGGGCGTGTTTTCGTCCCTTTTGCAAATATAAGCATGCCTGCGGGAATTGTGGGGGGCCCCATGCATCTGCTGTCTGCCCCCGCCCCAAGAAGGGGGCGGAAAAGAAGGGTGGGGGTCCAGGAAAGCCTCCCGCATCAGCTGGGGGAAAAGGGGCCCGGCCCAATTAATGTCTCTGTGCTTGAGGGTTGGTTGGTTGATTACCACCCTCGCTCGAGAGCGGCTGCTCTCTTGCTAGGTTTTTCTAAGGGATTTAGGATCCCTTATGTGGGGGTCAGGAAGGCTTTCATGTCCGACAACCTTAGATCGGTTGTAGGACATGAGGACATTGTTAGGGCCAAGATTGGGAAGGAGGTGGCCGAGGGCAGGGTCCTTGGGCCTTTCCCGGAGCCGCCCTTTCTGAATCTTAGGGTGTCCCCTCTGGGGGTGGTCCCCAAAAAGGCGAGTGGTGAATTTAGGTTGATTCACCATTTGTCTTTTCCTAAAGGGGAGTCAGTGAATGATTTCATTCCTGACGAATTGTGTTCGGTGCGGTACGCATCCTTTGATGCGGCCGTGTCCATGGTTAGGAAGTGTGGGGTTGGAGCCCTTATGGGTAAGTGCGACATTAAGTCGGCATTCCGGCTCCTCCCCATACACCCGGACGACTTCGAGCTCCTGGGCTTCCATTTCGAAGGTGGTTTTTATGTAGACAGGGCATTGCCGATGGGCTGCTCTGTCTCATGCTCTCTTTTCGAGAGTTTTAGCACCTTCTTGGAATGGGCGCTCAGGAGGCGTAGTGGCCTGGGCTCTGTCGTTCACTACCTTGATGATTTCCTCATGGCAGGGCCTGCGCGCTCGGTGCAATGTTTTGCGCTGATGCGGGACTTCGAAGCCCTTTGTGCTCAGCTAGGGGTGCCTTTAGCCTCTGAGAAGACCGAAGGCCCTGCCACCAGGATTACCTTCCTCGGTATTGAATTGGACTCAGAGGAGCAATCTTCTAGATTGCCCCTGGACAAGTTGGAAAAAATCAGGTGCAAGCTGGAGGCGGTCCTGGGCTGCAGGAAGGTGACTCTTCGGCAGCTCCAGGAACTGGCCGGGATCCTTAATTTTGCCTGTCGGGTAGTAGTGCCGGGCAGGGCCTTTTCCAGACGGTTGTATGATGCGATGAAGGGGCTGCATTTGCCCCATCATCGTACCCGCTTATGCGCAGGAGTCAGGGCTGACCTCTGCGTGTGGCGGGAGTTTTTGGAGCACTTTAATGGATTGTCTTTTTGGAGGCATGAGCTTCTTTTGGAAGCTGAATTGCAGCTTTGCTCGGATGCTGCGGGGACTTGTGGTTTTGGGGTAGTGCTAGGTGACCAGTGGTGCTGGTCGGTGTGGCCTCCGGAATGGAGTGCCTCTTCTCTGGTTAAGGACCTGACTTTTTTGGAGCTTTTCCCCTTGATAGTGGCCTTAGAGCTTTGGGAGGAGCAGTTTAGGAACAAGACTGTGCACTTTTGGTGCGACAACCTAGCGGTTGTCCATGTTGTTAATGCCCTGTCCTCTAAGAGTGACAGGGTCATGCGGCTTGTCCGCCATTTTGTGCACAAGTCCTTGTCCCTAAACGCCTTGTTTTTGGCCAGACATGTCCCCGGGCTGGATAACGGTGTGGCTGACGCCTTGTCCTGTGGTCAGTTGTCCAGGTTTCGGACCCTGGCCCCGTGGGCACGGGAGTCGCCAGAGGTGTTCCCAGTCCACCTTTGGAGCCTGGGCGGGTTCCCGAGCGTTGGAGAGACGAGGCCTCCAGGGCGATCGCCCTTTCGGTAGCACCGGGCACCCTGCGGGCCTACCAGAGTGCAGGTAAGGAGTTTGGGGATTTCAGGCAGGGTAAGGGTTACCCCCATAGTTGGCCTGCCCCAGTTGAACACCTGGCGGAATTTTGTGTCCTGCTGAGGCAGCGTGGCCTTTCAGTTAGGACTATTAGGTCCAGGTTAGCTGGCCTCGCCTTTCTGTCCAAGGCGGGGGGTTTCAGAGATTTTTCTGGTGACTTCCGCATTCGGAAGATGCTGGAAGGCTGGTTGAGGGAGCGACAGGGGGTCCCTTCTGACACTCGTCAGGCCCTGACGGTTCAGCAGCTGTCCTTGATTAATCAGGCCTTGGACAGTCTGTGTGCCTCTCTGTACGAGGCCCGTCGTTTTAGGGCAGCCACTTGTGTAATGTTTTTTGGGGCCCTTAGGGTCAGCGAGGCAATAGCTTCCTCACAGGCTGACTTGTCGCTCCGTGCCTTCCAGTTCACTGATCTGGCCTTTAGACAAGGGGGTGTCTCACTTTTGGTGAGACATTCCAAGACAGATCAGTTGCACAGAGGGGTTAAGATAGAACTTAGTGCAGCCACCGATCAGTCTGTATGCCCGGTGGCCGCTTTGCAGCAATTTTGTGCCTTAAGGGGGTCAGGGCAAGGGTACCTATTTAAGCATCAGGACGGTACCCCCCTGACCCGTTATCAATTCTGGGCTTTAGTGTCTAAGGCAATGGCTCAGGTGGGCATGGATCCCGCCGGATATGGAACGCATTCGTTCCGTATCGGCGCCGCCACTAGTGCGGCGCTTTCTGGTTTCCCGGCCCATCAGATTCGGGAGATCGGCCGCTGGCGGTCGGCGGCATATTTGGGTTATGTTAGGCCCGCCGAGGATCCTAGGCAGGGCTTAGGCTAGGTAACCTCTCTGTGTGTGTCCTCTTTCAGGTCCCCATGCCAATCAGAAACCGACGGCGCTGCTGTGTGGCCACAGCATGGTATTTTGGGCCGGCCGCTCAGCAGCCAGAAGCGCCATCGGGACCCAGTTGTCATTGGGACGTTGGGTCAATGTTGTTTGGATGGGCCGGAGAGGTATGCGGTGGGAGGGGCTCCTACCGACGTTGCTGGGGGGGCGGCATCTCAGGGCTGTACCCGGTGCTGCTCGGCGGGCGGCTACCCAGGGTCGCGCTCAGATGGGACTGGGGGGGCGGCAGCCCATAGCCGCACCCAGATGGCTGGTCTTGCACCTCGGTGGCAATGACCTATGCCTGCTTGGTGGTCTACCGTTGATCATCCAGGCGCGCGAAGACCTGCGGTGGCTTCGCACTGTGTGGCCAACCACGCAAGTGGTGTGGTCAGAGATCTTCCCAAGGATCGTATGGAGGGACGCCATTTCCCTTAGGGCCATTCACCGGGTCAGGCGTAGAGTGAATAAGGCCCTGGGTAAAACAGTTAGGGAATTAGGTGGGGTTGTAGTGGCCCATCCCCTCATCACGGTAGATCGGCCGTGGCTTTACCGGGCTGATGGCGTTCACCTGTCAGAACAGGGGAACGCCATTGTCTTACAGGACCTGCAGCGGTCTCTGCGTGAGCTGGCGCAGATAGAGGGGGGAGTCGGGGGGCCAAGATAGAGATCTGACCCCCGCTCCGTGGCAGGTTAGGGGCGGAAATCTGGGTGGTGGTTAGCAACTGTGCGTTCTCCCTTGGGCATCTTTGGGGATGATTGACAGGTTCTCTCCAAGTTCATGGTGGGGTGCTACCTGAGCAGTTGGGGGGAACCTGTCTTTGGGTCCCGCACATTGAAGTCCCCGGGTAGGGGTGCGCCGGCGGGACTCCCCTCATGCGAGAGCATGGCAGGGTCTCAGGTGAGGGAGAGGTCCCTCACCTGGACTAGCATCGAGCTACGCCCATAGTTGCCCAGGAATGTTGATTTGCTACGTCATTTCCGCCCCGGAAGTATTTGTTTGACCCTGCAGGTCCACTGTTTGGGTCATAGTTAAGCATGTTGATTTATGCTAATTTATGCTAATTTATGCTAATTTAATTAAATAAATTATGCAAATTATTAATTAATAAAAATGACCCAAGTTTAAATCCAGCTCTTGTGTCCGTGTCGTTACTCCGTCTCTTCGGCAAATAATTGCATTACTGGTATTGCTATGAACAACAAAAGAAGCAATATTTGGGGAACAGATTCCTGTGCATACGAAGGACAAAGAAGCTAATCTATAAAGCAGTAGCTCACTTCCCTTATCTTTCCCTCCTCTTCCCTGGTCCAGGATCTATATTATATGTGGCAGATTCCTCAATTCATCTCTTTCTCTTTCAAAAAGCACCAACACACAGTTGATATATTAAGATAAATGGGAGGAAAATCATTGTTATCTCATTTGACACTGGCATTTAAATGGGACATAATGTTGTGCTCATTTTAAAGCAGTACAAAAATATTTTCATATATAAATTATTTTGTGGGTCCTATCATATTTGTACAAGGTGACTGTCTATTCCACAGGATTATTAATGTCATATCGATCCTGTAATACTCCCAACCCAATAGAGATGCTCATAATCTCACAAGATACAGTAAAACCCATGCAAAACCAAATTATTTATATAAATGTTGCAGGCAACTTATCAAATATAATGCTAAACATTCTCTTTATTGACTTCAATTGCCAAATCAGAGCCAGAGGAAGTAAATGTATGCATAGAGTTAATTAGTGAATATACAGTCCATTTTTGGTATCATCATTTGAAAGTAATACACCGCCTCCGAACTGATTTAACTGTTGCTCATAAAATCATACATCACAATGTACTCCGTTGGCAACTACTTCACCTTTAACAACAACAACGCAAGAGCATGCAATAGATACAAACTAAATGTAAATCGCTCCAAACTAGACTGCAGAAAATACAATTTCAGCAATAGAGTGGCCTGGAATTCACTACCGGACTCTGTTGTTTCTTCCCCCAATCCCAAAATCTTCAACCTTACATTATCTACAATAGACTTCTTCCCTTTTCTAAGAGTGCATAAGTGCCTACCGTTCCTGTCCTAATGTCTCTTTATCTTTTCTATCTCTACTTTATACTTATATTATACTTATATTATGTTAAACATACTACAATACAATACTATATTTGTATGATAAATAAAATAAAATAAATAAATAAATAAATAAAATAATCAGAATTCAGAAAAATTTTCAAAGAACGGGAAGTCAATAATGTACCGGTAATCAAATCCTTGAGTTGAATTTTATTCCTGATGACAATATAGGTAGATTCATAAAGTGGGGTTTTTTGGGGGGTGGGGGGCTACAGTCAGTGAAGGGCTACCAAACATTTTAATACCACACTGTGGGCATGGTTTATGCAGGATGCCCTGCATTTTCTTTCATCATCTTTCAGTGCAAAATGTGTGCTCTGGGGTGGAGCTCCATTTTTGCTACCCCACTGCATCCCTCCCGCCCCGGTCCGGGCAGTAGCCCACCCCTGGCTACAATATGGAAATGGTCTTGCCGTTGCATTCTAGGATTTTTTTCACTTAGTCTATAAATGAGATCCTTCACAGACTAAGTGTTTCTAAGTGATAAATACCAAGCAGACCCTACTCCACTGTTCAACTAGACAAGATTTGTTGAAATTTTGATTTAGTTGGCCATATTTTTCCATTCAATACAATTAGTATATTTTTCACGTATTTATTAGGTTTGTATTTAGGAAGTTCAGAGTAGCTTTATAAATTAAATTAGAGTGGTAGATTTAGCTGGCCATCTATGGTTCGTCAACACTACTATATGAGTGTCTCATAAAAGCAGAATCTAAATTTCTGACACTAAGTCTCAGTTTTAGCCACTGATTATTATTATACCATACCCTATAACTAAAATCCATTTCAAAAAACTGAACTGTTCCAAGCTAAAATTAAAGAGCCAGATGAATTTGAAAAAGGGGCTATGATTAACTTGCATCACTCAGTTGAAGTTAAAAGCTAAGTTCTAGAAAGCTTTTGTTCATTTACTTAGATATGCAAGTACAGTATTTTAACTTTTTCCACAATTTTGAAAATTATTCAACTATCCTTCAAATAAAAAATAGCCTCCAGAAAGATGTGGATTTTTATTCTTTGTAGTTATTCAGCATCATCACGTTTGTGGGAATGATAAATAGCCATGATTCATCTGCATAACGAATAACATAGTGTCATTCATTAAAATGATTTCAAAGAAAGGACATATAAAATTAACATTACCTCTATAAGGCAACAATAATTCCATAACAATTTTAATCTGAATGGAAGGAACATATTTTAGCATCATCCAGAGTTTTTTTTAAAATTTAAGAACTCTCTAACTTCTCCAGTTGAAGAAACTTAACACCATTTACCTAAAAAGAAATCTACTGTACAAAGAAAGGGCACATAGATTTAATATTACCTCCACAATAAAACATACGACAGCAATACATTCATATAACTTTCATATAATTTGAATGGGAAGGAAGGGATTTGATTATAATCCAGAAGACTTCCAATTGAAGAAACTTTTTAAAATTTTCATTTATGTAAGGAGGAATCGAAAGCAATGCCCATCTATCTAAGAACTTAACCTTAATTAGAATAATGAATATTTCCATTAAGTCAACATAGGTTTCCACTGATGAATTAAATTAGTTTTTAACAGTTGATCGCTTCTATACACATGGCTATTGGAGTGAAAGTATAATTTCTGAAGGAAAAAAGGATGCCACCTTCATGTTTAGATGGCATATGCATTTACGCCCAGAGTCCTTCAGGAGTTGGGCATCATATCATTTATTTCTTATTTATTAATTGGACTTTTATGCCACCCCTCTCCGAGGACTCAGGGTGGCTCACAACACATAACAGAACAGTCAATCAATCAATCAATCAATCAATCAATCAATCAGCATGCAATTTTAGAGAAATCATTCCCTTCACATAGCAGCAAAAGTGGGAGGATGCAAACTTAAGAGTTTGTCCCAAATATAGCATCCCTTTTGAGAAAAATGAACAAACGTGATATTAAATAAATATTAAATTATTATTATTATTATTATTTTAAAAATACTCAAAAAAATCACCCAAGAGGGAGAAGAACTTTTTTAGTTCAGCAGAAAGGATTAAAAAAATTAAATTAAATTCAATACGTTGCTCTCTTCCTCCTTCCAGCCACAGCTCTCAGTCCTGGAATTTTACCGCTTCGTCCTTTATCGGTCCTTCGTCAAAAGATTATCGGGGCCACCACAAAAAAGCAAGCTCCATCGCCGGGAAGGGTCTGCCTTAAAAACACGTCCAGACCCTCTCGATGGCCTCGTTTCATAATTCAGAAGCGGATCCCATCCGAAGCAGCCCCATTTTTGTCGCCTCTCTCTGTGCTCAGGAAGCCCCTTCCTCCTGCCATTCCAAGGTAGGACAGAAGCGCCCGCCGGCCCCAGACCCACCTTTCTAAAAGAAAGTGGCACCACTGGCATCAGGGCGCCCCTTGAACCCCTAGAGCCGGGCAGGGGAGGGCCTTTTTTTAAAAACTCCTACTTCAGCCCCAGCAGGTGAAGCTGGTTCCTCGAAGCGAACGAGGGAGCGAGCGCCGGGGCTGCCTTACATCGCCGCCGGGCAGAAGAGTCACCTGAGCCGCACGGCAAAGGCGAAGCGACGCAAGACGTCGGCGGCTTCGGCCTGACTCTGCTACCACAAAGCCGCGCCTGGGGAGCATCCCCAGAAAAAGCCGGACGATGAGCAGCCGGCGGAAAATTGCAGGCGGCAGAAGCTGCTCCTCTGCGCCAGCACCACGTGACCAAGGCCGGCTTCTGCCGCCCGCCTCCTCGGCCGCCTCCCCCTCTTCCTCGCCCAAAAGCAAGGAGAAATCCAAGGCCAGTCAGCCGCCCTGCCCTGCGCAAACTGCAGCAGGCCTGACGGGTTTTTGGAGAGAAGGCGGCATCTGAGTTCCCTCGCCCCGATTCTCAGCTGCCTTTGTCTCTCTCCAGACCAAATCTCAACCAACAAATGCTCTGTCCTACACATTGGCAAAAAGAATGAGATCACCAAATACAAGCTGAATAAACAAGACCTTGCAGACAACCCTCACTCGTTAAGGACCTTGGAATATTCATATCAAATGGCCTAAGTGTCAAAGCCCACTGCAACGACATCGGCTAAAAGGCTTCAAGAGTTGTTAAACTAATCCTACATAGCTTCTGCTCAGGTAATCTCACAATACTAGCCAGAGCATACAAAACTTTTGCCAGACCAATCCTTAAATACAGCTCATCTGTCTGGAACCCGCATCACATTTTGGACATAAACACTCTAGAAAATGTCCAGAAATACTTTACTAGAAGAGCCCTCCATTACTCTACTCACAACAGAATACCCTACGCAACTAGATTTACAATCCTAGGTTTAGAAAGCTTAGATCGATGTCAGCTAAAACACGACCTAAGTATAGCCCATGAAATCATCTACTACAACTCCTGTCAACGACTACTTCAGCTTCACTCTCAACAACACACGAGCACATAACAGATACAAACTTAAAGTAAACTGCACCAAACTTGACTGCAGGAAATACGACTTTCATAACCGAGTAGTTAATGCATGGAACTCACTACCTGACTCTAGTATCATCATCTAACCCCCAAAACTTTACCCTTAGACTATCCACTGTTGACTTCTCCTGATTACTAAGATATCAGTAAGGGGCGTGCATAAGTGCACCAGCATGTTTTCTGTCCCCTGTACTAATGTTTCTCTCTTATTAGTATCATGTATATAAACATTGTTATATCTTTGTATGCTACCAATATGTACTTGACAAAAACAAACAAATAATAGAATATAATAGAAAAGAAAAGAATAAAATAGAATAATAGAGCTCCACAAGAAATGATAGTTAAAAAAATTAAGCTATAGCAATATTTTAAGAATAAAAATTGAATTAATTGGTGGTTGGCCCAGGAGACAAAATTAGGGGATTAGGTGACATTAGAGTCATGTAACATATGCCAAGGTTGTAGAAATTATAAACATAGCAATGAAACAAAAATAATAATTTGAGAAGTGGCACCGCTAGTATGAAAATAAGGAACATAATATCAGTTTGTCAAATATAAATTGAGTGAGGATAGGAGACACTCAGGGAACAGTATTAGAGGGAGGAAGAGGAAGTAGAAGGGGAAGTTAGAGGAGTGAAAAGAAGTAGAAAATATAGAGTGTTAATAGAGGATGAATGGAGGGAAGGAGAAAGGGGAGAGAAGGAGTAAGAAAGTAGGAAGGGGATGAAGTTTGAGAGAGAGAATAGTGTTGGGTCAGACTGAAGAATAAGAGTTGAAAAGGGTGCAAAATAAGATATTGGTTTATGAAATATTGAAAATGTATATATCTCTTATTGATATATTTTAAGGCGTATATGTTTTGTTATAAAATGGAATTTGTGAAGAGAAAAAATAGAATAATAGAGCTGGAAGGGATCTTGGAGGTCTTCTAGTCCAACCTCCTGCTTAGGCAGGAAAGCCAACACCACTTCAGACAAATAGTTATCAAAACTCTTATTTGAAACTTCCAGTGTTGGAGCATTTACAACCTCTGGAGGCAGGTTGTTCCATTGATTGTTTTAGGTATCAGGAAATTTCTTCTTAGTTCTAAGTTGCTTCTCTCCTTGATTAGTTTCCACCCATTGCTTCTTGTCCTACCGTCAGGGCTTTGGAGAATAGCTTGACTCTCTCCTTTGTGACAGCCTCTGAGATATTGGAACACTGCTATCATGTCACCACTAGTCCTTTTCATCAGACTAGACATACCCAGCTCCAGCAACCATTCTTTGTATGTTTTAGCCTCCTGTCCCCTAATCATTTTGTTGCTCTTTTTTGCACTCTTTCTAGAGTCTCAACATTTTTTTAAAATTGTGGCGACCAAAACTGAATGCAATATTCCAAGTGTGGCCTTACCAAGGCATTATACAGTGGTATTAACACTTTGTATGATCTTGATTCTATCCCTCTCTTTATGCAGCCTAGAACTATGTTGGGTTTTTTGCTCACTGTAGCGCTCTGCTGGTTCATATTTAAGTGATTGTCCACTAGGACTCCAAGATCCCTCTCACAGTTACTGCTGTTGAACAAGGTACCACATATACTATATCTGTGCATTTTATTTTACTTGTCTAAATGTAGAACCTTACTTTTTTCATCATTGAATTTCATTTAGTTAGATAATGTCCAAATTCAAATCTATCAAGATCCTTCTATATCTTAAGCTTATCTTCTGGAGTGTTGGCTATTCCTGCTAGCTTGGTGTTGTCCGAAAATTTGATGAGTTCTTCATCTATACGCTTATCCACATCATTGATGAATATGTTGAAGAGTACTGGCCTTAAAACAGAGCCTTGGGGTACCCCACTGTATATGTCCCTCCGTGTAGATGCAGTTCCATTGAGGACTACACGTTGAGTGTGGAGTACAGTGATACCTCATCTTACAAACGCCTCATCATACAAACTATTCGAGATACAAACCCGGGGTTTAAGATTTTTTTGCCTCTTCTTACAAGCTATTTTCACCTTACAAACCCACCGCCGCCGCTGGGATGCCCCGTTTCTGGACTTCCGTTGCCAGCGAAGCACCCATTTTTGCGCTGCTGGGATTCACCTGAGGCTCCCCTCCATGGGAAACCCCACCTCAGGACTTCCGTGTTTTTGTGATGCTGCAAGGAATCCCAGCAGGGGAATCCCAGCAGCACAAAAACGGGCACTTCACTGGCAATGGAAGTCCGGAGGTGGGGTTTCCCAGCGAGGGGATTCTCAGTGAAATCGCAGCATTGCAAAAACACAGAGGTCCGGAGGCAGGTTTTCCTATGGAGGGGAGCCTCAGGGGAATCCCAGCAGTGCAAAAACAGGCGCTTCGGCTGGCAAAAGGGGTGAATTTTGGGCTTGCACGCATTAATCGCTTTTCCATTGATTCCTATGGGAAACATTGTTTCATCTTACAAACTTTTCACCTTAAGAACCTCGTCCCGGAACCAATTAAGTTTGTAAGACAAGGTATCACTGTACTGGATTAAAGTGACTTGTCATTAAACATGCTGCTAACCTTGTTTGGCTAGCCTTACTAATGCCCATCTGAAATTTGCCCCTGGTGTTTATGGGTTTTCTGCTGTATTGCTCAGTGTTGGTAGACTTACACAATCTACAACAAAGGAGTACACTTTCAAGCAACTAATGAACATGACATAAATCAATAAAAACAAAGCACAGGCGCCGTGTCATATTTAATAAAACAGTTAAGGTCATATAAAGCCTAGGGTTTTTTTAGAGAAGCTGTACCCAATCTGGTGGCCTCCATGTGCACTGGACTTGTAACTCCAAGACACATCATACATGAAGGGAATTCTCCATTGTAGAAGCCTGTTCAAAAATATTGAGGACTTTCATCTTCCTGAAATGTCCAATGAGCCATTGAGGCTCTGAGCTATTTTATGGATGAAACATCCCAAAAAGGCAGATCAGAGAAATGCAAGGTAAATAAGGCCAACCAACAGAGTTGACTTTTTCCTGTCCTGTCCTGGATTATAATTCCCATACTCAAATGAAAGTACAAATTATTAAAGTGGCATTCTTCAGGCAAAATAGATGGCTTTTGGGACTATTTAACTTGCTCATATTGCATTTTAGGAATTCAATATTTGACTCATCGTGCACACAAAGTTCCATATAGTTCCAAGAAATTTTATTTTATTTCAGATCTTTGGAGCTAGACTTCACAATGGTTATTGAATGATAATGAAAGACACATTATATTATAATTACTATTATTTTCTTTGGATTATCACATTAAACCAAACCAATATCTGTGCCAAAGAGCTTATAAACGTTCAATCTTGAATCTTGGCAGAGTTAAAAATTGTACAAAGATTCACTTCAAATAAATCCAATAACTCATCAACAACTTGACCCAGAACTGGGCATATCATCTGCTCGGATTAGGATTGATTGATAGATGTGTTCAGTGAAGGGCTTCCCAAATTTTTACTACCACAATATGGGCATTGCTTCTGCAGGACACCCTGCATTTTCTTTCAACATCTTTCAGTGCAAATTGGGTGCTCTGGGGTGGAGCTCCATTATCACTACCCCACTGTGTCCCTCCTCTCCCCATCCGGGCAATAGCCCACCCCTGGATGTGTTGCCCATCTCCTTCCACTCTGTTGGGCAATCAATTGTGCAGACTGGGGGCGCTGTTAGATTTGCTATAGCTTCTGGGTGTTCAAATGATAGCATTGTCTATTTTATATAGCAGATAACTCAACATAATCTTACACTTGAAAACTATAGTTATTGCAAGGCCTGTGAATCAAAGCCATATATTGTGAACTGTCGTTTTTCCATTTTTTTCTAAATCCAATTGAGAATTCTAGTTCTTACCAATACAATTATAAATATTTTATGACTAGAATTTCTGAAAAACTGTTTCCACACATTTGAATCTGAATGAAATTTGGAGCCCAGTTACATATATCAATTACTAAACTGGCTAAATTGGGATTAGTGGAAAACACCTTGTTGAAATTTCCTTCTCAGAGATGATAGATAATTAATGATAGGCAGCCCAGTTACTTCTTGGCTACATAAATTTGATCAATCAATCAATAAAATAAATCAGCATTCTCCAAAAGGACTCTTGTATCTTGGCACTTTAATTTCTCAATTCCCAGCATCAATTTCTGACAATGTGTAATTTAGCCTTTTAAATATAGATTATTTCAAGTGCTAATTGAACAGAAAAGCAATTTTTATAACAGCTCAAACATTACAAAAGGGTTTAGAAAACAGCTTCATTAGCATCACAAATCATCTTGTTAATAAGGGCTATGAATTTTAAGTATGGCTACTAAATGCCGTAAGAAAAGTATCCTAAAATTTACTGATGTTATACAGAGGCTACATGTTGCAGTGTTAAGAAATTATAAAGAGAATTTGCCAATCTTGATTGATCATTTATCAGTGATCTCTTGTGGCTGTACTATGTTGCATAGCAATTTGTGAGTCTAATGAAATCTTGTTTTAGCACTGAGAAAGATCTATTGTACTGTACTATCTTTGACTGTATCACTACAGGTGAAGCCAAAATAGAGCCAAAGTGTATTTAAGTTATTAAAGTGATTTGATCGGTTTAAAGGAAAAAGACAGCCATGTATCTGAAGAGATTTCCCCCCCCCAAAAAAAATTATTAAAAAACCTATTATAAAGTTTTTTTATAATTCTTTTTATTATAAATTATAATTTTAAAAAAAAAAACACCAAAAAACTTTAAAAGTTTTTTATCCTATATCCTATATCGAGGGCTGGCAACAGAACAGAGGGAAATGATTACTGGAAAGCAACATCGGTACATTCATTTCGCACTTAACAATCAGTGATCCGAATCTTACATGGATTCAGCATCCAACAAAAGCAAATAAGCACAGTTCGCTCTTACACACCGACCGTTCATCGGCATGCTAAAGGCAAAAGCATGCTGGAACCTGTAGTTCGCTCTATGCTTTTGGCTCCGTTCTCCAAGAGGGGGAGGGCTAAGCGTAAAACAGTGTCAAACAGCTGAATGAACCCTGAGACTCGCTGGTAGTATTTTTGCAGCATTGCTGGCTTTTTGTCAATGGGACCCTAGGGCAGTGTTTCCCAACCTTGGCACCTTGAAAATATTTGGACTTCAACTCCCAGAAGGAAGGAAGGAATTCTGGGAGTTGAAGTCCAGCTGTCTTCAAGTTGCCAAGGTTGGGAAACACTGCCCTAGGGCATATAAACTGCTCAAAAAATAAATAAATAAAGGGAACGCTCAAATAACACATCCTAGATCTGAATGAATGAAATATTCTCATTGAATATTTCATTTGCACAACTATTCCATTTGCACAACAGCATTTGAAATTGATTGTAAATCACTGTTGCTTCCTAAGTGGACAGTTTGATCTCACAGAAATTTGATTTACTTGGAGTTATATTTTGTTATTTAAGTGTTCTCTTTATTTATTTATTTTTGAGCAGTGTATAAGAAGCTGAAACAAAAGAGTTGGTTCCCCTTGATCAGGACCATCCTAAGTCATTTTGCTACCTAAAGTAGAGCCTATTTGCTACCTAAAGTAGAGCCTATATGTCCTTCCTTTGCGGAAGGAAGGAAGGAAGGAAGGAAGGAAGGAAGGAAGGAAGGAAGGAAGGAAGGAAGGAAGGAAGGAAGGAAGGAAGGATCATGGCATTCTAAACCAGCTAACACTGTAGCTTATTAGGTAAGCCACCTCGAGTCTTCGGAGAGGGGCGGCATACAAATCTAATAAATAATAATAATAATAATAATAATAATAATTATTATTATTATTATTATTAAACTAATATTTCAAATTCCTGACTTAAAAGTGTTTCTTAACCATGGCAACTTCAAAGTAAATAAACTTCAATTCCCAGAATTCGCTAGCCAGTATATTCTGGGAACTGAAGACCATCAAGCTTAAAGTTGCAAATATTGAAAACCACTGATTTAGTGTGATGTGTGAACCCAGGTGTTATCTGGCTCTGACGGAGTTGAATAAACTGACAATCAAGTGGCAATATTTAGCTGACTTGGGGCCTGGTGCGTATTTGGATGGTAGCCCACTGGAAAATCCCAGGGCTATATGTTTTTTCTAGGAGGTGGGAAAATATCTTGGAGAAGACAGGAACAAATCACTTCTCTATTACTGATGAGACCATTATATAGACATTTTCCTGGAATCATCAGGAGTCAAATGTGACTCAAAGATGACTTTACATTTTCCTTAATCGAATGCAATTGATTGTATTAAAAGTCATTTCCTTCTGATTGCTTATTACCTCCAACATGGAAAGGATTTGTGCAATTTCTAGATTATACTTTCATCTTCTTGAGGAAATATCTGGAGACACAGATGAGGGAAGAAATATGAGGAATTGGGCAAATTCTGCAGCATTTTACATCATATTGAATGCTACATATAATAAGAAGGAACAGTAATTTTAAGGTAGGAGACTAGAGTAGCATCCATAGGCTCAGGGGCAGGTTACCAACCACAGTCCTACCGGAACACGCTGGGAGCGCACCACTGCAAGCGCACCCAGCATGCACCCATGCCCGGCGCACAGTTTGGCTTCTGTGCATGTGCAGAAGCTAAATATTGTGCAAAGACGTGTGCATTATTTCCGGGATTTTTTGCTTCCATGCATGCTCCCCTCGCTGCACCACTCGCCCTCACTCCCCCGCTGCATTGCTCATCCTCGCTCGCTGCGCCGCTCACCCTCGCTCCCACCACCGTGACCCTTGCCCTCACTCCCCTCGCCAGGCCCCTCACCCCGCTTACCTGGATCACCTCCTGCAGGGGCTATGGCACAGGGAGCAGGGTGGGTGGCCCCAATTCTGGCCGCACGGCCTATTCTGTGCTCTCCCACACTGCAGGCATCTCTCCTGTGGCCCGGGAGATCAAAGAGCAGGCCACATGGCCGGAGCTGGGGCAGGATGCTTTTGCTGCTGGCCCCAGCTGCTGCTCTAGGCGTGGCAGCGAGAAATCTCCTTCTGCATGCGTGGAAGCAAAAAACTCGTTAATTTTTACCGCAATCGCACATCCGACGGCAATGGAGTGAGCCTACACGCTCCATTTCCGTCAACGGAATGGCATGCCCCTCGTTCCGCCTGGGTGGGTTCTTCCCGGTTCGGACCAGATCACCCAAACTGTTAGCAACCTGCTGGTAATGTAATTTAGGCATCCTAGATCAGATTCTGTCTTTGCCGGTCTGTGCTTTCCACCATCTCTCTTTTTTTGGAATTTTCAGTGATTTTTTTGGTTGTTGTTTGCATGGCTTCTTCTCCTCTACTGTGGAAAAATCCACCCCTCCTGCCCGCACATTAATACCCACCTATATTTCTTCATACGAAGCACAGCTGAGTGGGCCCACAGCTGTGTTTCGGCCTGAAACCACCTTCTGAGCATGTCCGGAAGTGAAATTGCAGGAAGGGACACGCGTGTACGAGTGTGGCACCTGCATTCATGCAACATCACGATGCGCACCGGTAGCGAAGGTAAGTGCAACCCGTGCCTGATCCATAGATATTCTTAGTTTTCCCTTAAAATAATAATACAGTGGTACCTCTATTTAAGAACTTAATTCGTTCCGTGACCAGGTTCTTAAGTAAAAAAGTTTGTAAGTAGAAGCAATTTTTTCCCATAGGAATCAATGTAAAAGCAAATAATGCGTGCAAACCCATTAGGAAAAAAATAAAAGCTCAGAATTTGGGTGGGAGGAGGAGGAGGAAGAAGAGGAGGAGGACAGTCACTGCCCAGAGTGAAGGGAGCATTTCTTTTCTCTGGGCGCTGGCAGAGGTTTATTCCCTCTCCAAGCGCCCAGAGAAAGGAAAATGCTTCGTTCACTCTGGACTGCCAAAGCCTCCTTAAGTGCCACCGAAAGGCTCCTCTGGCAGTCCAGAAAAGCCCGAGATGGCAGGATTAAAGGGGGAATGGCAGGAAACTGGCCAGGCCTTCGTGCCGCTCTCAAATTCCCTGGGAAACCTTTCCGGGCTCGGGTTCTTAAGTAGAAAATGATTCTTAAGAAGAGGCAAAAAGATCTTGAACATCTGGTTCTTATCTAGAAAAGTTCTTAAGTAGAGGCGTTCTTAAATAGAGGTACCACTGTACTTAAGTGTTGGCATTTACTGAACGCCCTAGTAACCTCTACACAACAGTTAAACTGAACCCACTTACAAAATTGCCACCATTTAGAAACAAAGTAAACAAGTTTTTAAAAAATGTAAATGTAACAAAAAGCAATAATTAAAAGAACTTAATACTAGACCCTTTTTAGATTTGGCCCAAAAGCAGGTGGCATCTATCCAGTTGAACAAACAGGGAACCCTAAAAGCTAAAACATCTTTTTTTAAAATTCTGATGCTGTTGTAACTGGCTTTTAGGGTTAAGACGGGATTTATTTTACACTTGTGTCTTTTGATGATTCAGGGTTTTTTTTGCCCCAAAACAAATTGCAATCTTTAATCTTTAATGAGTAAAGTGCCTACATGGGACATTAAAGCAGTTCAATCTCAGTGCTAATTTATCATTCTTACCTTCCTGGAACAAACAACATTCATGTCTTTGCTGTTAACTAATTAACTATCCCCATCCTTGCATACTTAGCAACATGCTGGTTCAGTTGTGTAAGGTTAAATATTTTACCCCATTAGCTAATTACAAGAATGTGCTCTTACTCTATTTCTCCTCCCTCTTTCTGGCCTAAGATAACTGTCAGTTTTCTAGCACAACAACCATCTGTCAGTCATTTTTCAATACTGGAATGAGGGAAGTTGAGTGCACAAATCAGTCCATACCACTTTACAAAGAAAACCAAAAAGATATTTATTATTTATTTTTATTTTATTTATTATTTATTATTTAGATTTGTATGCCGCCCCTCTCCGCAGCCTCGGGGCGGCTCACAACAAGACACAACAAATCGTAACAAATCCAAATAAATTTAAATATTTAAAAAGTTTAAAAAGTGTCCCAATATACTAACACACACACACACACAAACATACCATGCATAAATTGTACATGCCCGGGGGAGGTGTTTTAGTTTCCCCATGCCTGACGGCAAAGGTGGGTTTTAAGGAGTTTACGGAAGGCAGGGAGAGTAGGGGCATTTGTAATCTCTGGGGGGAGTTGGTTCCAGAGAGTCGGGGCTGCCACAGAGAAGGCTCTTCCCCTGGGGCCCGCCAACCGACATTGTTTAGTTGACGGGACCTGGAGAAGGCCCACTCTGTGGGACCTAATCGGTCGCTGGGATTCGTGCGGCAGGAGGCGGTCTCGGAGATATTCTGCTCCAGTGCCATGAAGGGCTTTAAAGGTCATAACCAACACTTTGAATTGTGACCGGAAATTGATCGGCAGCCAATGCAGACTGCGGAGTGATGGCGAAACATGGGCATACCTAGGTAAGCCCATGACTGCTCTCGCAGCTGCATTCTGCACGATCTGAAGTTTCCGAACACTTTTCAAAGGTAGCCCCATGTAGAGAACATTACAGTAGTCAAACCTTGAGGTGATGAGGGCATGAGTGACTGTGAGCAATGAGTCCCGGTCCAGATAGGGCCACAACTGGTGCACCAGGCGAACCTGGGCAAACGCCCCCCTCGCCACAGCTGAAAGATGGTTCTCTAAAGTGAGCTGTGGATCGAGGAGGACGCCCAAGTTGCGGACCCTCTCCGAGGGGGTCAATAATTCCCCCCCCAGGGTAATGGACGGACAGATGGAATTGTCCTTGGGAGGCAAAACCTACAGCCACTCCGTCTTATACGGGTTGAGTTTGAGTCTGTTGACACCCATCCAGGCCCCAACAGCCTCCAGACACCGGCACATCACTTCCGCTGCTTCGTTGTTGTTTTTTTAAATATTTTTTATTGATTTTTAACAATTTAAAACCACACAACATAAAACAGTGCGTAGTGAATTGTGAATTGTGCCCACCACCCCGACATACACACATTCCCCACCACCAAATTGGGGGTATTTCTTGTATAATCTACTTAACCCAAGAGCAATATATCTGTTTACATATTATAGAGTGATTCCAGTTTATTTCTTGTAGCTTGGTCTCGGATTCTGCTCGTCATATATTGTCTTACCTTGTCCCACCGTCCCATCAGCTGTCCCAACTCAGTTTCATTATCCAAATTTATCCTTTTTTCCATAATTTCAAATTGAATATGGTCCACCATGTACCTATACCAATTTTGCATTGTCCGTTTTGTCGCATCCTTCCAACCCAAAACTATTACTGCCTGAGCGCTTTCTATTGCTGCTTTTTTTATTTCTCTAAATTCTCCCATCGCATTACTTTTTACTAGTACTGCCATTTCCTTAGTGATTGTCCATTGTATATTTAACATTCTATTGATATCCTCTTTCACTTTTTGCCAAAATTCCTGCACTATCGGGCATTCCCAAAACATATGCATAAACACTCCTTCATCTTGACAACCATGCCAACAATTCCCCCTGACATTCTGCTGAAAATGTGCAAATTGAACGGGAGTGAAATACCACTTATGTAATATTTTCCTTCTCATTTCCCTAATTCTTGTATTTTTAATTTTCCTTATATCTTCTACTATATTTTCCATTTCTTGTACCTCTACAAATATCTCATTTTGCCACCATTTAGTCAATCCATCAATCGTGTCCCCATCTGACTGCACTAGCAGTTTGTATATATTAGTTGCTTGCGCCTTTATCCCCTCACTTTTTTCTCTTATTATTTTCTCTAACCCTGTCTCCTCCCACCATAATACTTCTTTATTCTCCCTTTCATTTAGATATTTACATATTGCATTTATTTGTAGCTACCTTCCCTTACCTAACCACCATTCTATACGATTTCTACTTGGCCTGCCATCCTTCTCGTATAACTGTTCTATCTTAGTTATCCCTTTTCCCTTCAACTCTCCTATAACCCTATTTAAGTTAATTTCGTTTTCTCTATTTATTACATAAAGCGATGACAGTTTAGATTTATATAATCCTATTTTCCCTTGCCATTTTTTCCAAATTTCCATAGTCCCTTTCATTGGGCCTATTAATTTACCTATATCACTCCTATTCCACTTCCTAAAAATTAATTCTCTATTGTTCATCCCGTTTATCTGTTTTTCCAATTTCGCCCATTTATTTTCACCTAATTGCAACTCCATTAACCTTTCCATTTGAAAAGCTTCCCTATACAGCTCCAAACATGGAACTCCCCATCCCCCCTCTTTTTCATTCGCAATTAACCACTTTTTTCTTATTCTTGGTCTCTTGTCTTCTTCAATCCAATAATTTAGTTTTTTGTCCCACTCTTTAACCTTACATACCGATAGCCCCCCCGACAGCACCTGAAATAGGTACATCATCTTGGGAGCTATCATCATTTTTAAAGCTCTTATTTTAGAGAGTCTCCTTAGATTTTTATCTTTCCAGCTCCTCATCTGTTTCAACATTTTCCTCCATATTAATCTATAATTAATCTCTTCAATTTTCACTGGGTTTTTCAATAACCAAATTCCCAAATATTTTATTTTTTTAAGTCCTAATTTCAACCTTGATTCTTTCCTAATTTCTATCTGTTCTCTCGGATCTATATTTAAACACATAATCTCTGATTTTTCCATATTAACCGACAGTCCTGATTCCTGCTTAAACTCTTGTAAAATATTTATTATACCTTTAATCATCTCCATCAGGGTCTGGGTCAATATAATTGCGTCATCTGCAAATAAATTTATTTTCATTTCTAATTCCCCTATTCTATATCCTGCCCAAGTGTTATCTTGTCTTATCTTATTAGCTAAGATCTCTATTGCTATTACGAATAATTTTGGAGACAAAGGGCATCCCTGCTTGGTGCCGTTTAATATTTTAATACTCTGCGTTCTTTGTCCATTCACTCTTATATATGCTTCATTTCCTTTATAAATCTCTTTTATAGTTTCACAAAAATTTTCCCCCATATTTAATTCATTACATAATTTATATAAATAACTACGGTTAACTTTATTGAACGCTTTATAAACATCTAATTTCAAAATTCCAAATTTCCTTTAGTAGCGGTAGCATGGTGCATCACATTCATTACATTTCTAATTGGTTCACTTATTTTCCTTCCCTTCACGAATCCATATTGATCCTCTTCAATTATTTTTGGTAAAATATTTTCTAATCTATTTGCCAGTATTTTCATAAATATTTTATAATCCTGATTTGCCAAACTGATCGGACGGTAAGACCCAGGCTCTCTTAAATCTCGACCCATCTTCGGAATGGTAACAATTTCTGAAAGCTTCCATGTCTGCGGGATATCACGATTTAACAATATATTATTAAACAATTTCCCCAAATGCGGCAACAACACATTCACATAAGTTTTATAGAATTCACCTGTAAACCCATCTGGGCCCGGTGCTTTGGCTTGTTTTAACCCTTTAATTACTCTAGCAATTTCATCTTGTGTAATTTCTGCATTCAAAATTTGTTTATCTTCTTCACTTACTATTTTTCCAACCTTGAGGACTCCTATCTTCACTTGCTCCTCTTTATACAAATCTTCATAATATTTCCTCATTATCTCCTCTAACTGGTCATTACCATATCTAACCACTCCACTAGTGTCCCTCAATGCTAAAATACATGATTTTTCTTTCCTCTTCTTCAGATATCTCGCCATTTGCTGCATTGATCTTGTCCCCCAGCTCTGTATTTTTTGTCGCATCGCCATTCTCATCTTATTCCATTTAATCTCATCATACACCATCAACTGTTTCTTTTTCAATTTCAATAAACTATTGCAATCTCTACTTTTCGTTAATCTTAACTGCTCTTGTATCAAATCTATTTCCCTTATCTTCCTTTCCCTCTCTCTACCCCACCTCTTCCTAATATCTGCTTCCATACATATACATTGTCCCCTCATGAAGGCCTTACATGCATCCCATACAATTGATTGTTTAATACCACCCACATCATTAATTCTAAAATATTCTGATAACTCTGTTTGCAATTTCTCTTTATCTTGTTCCCTAGCAGTTACAACTGCATTATATCTCCAAATTCTTTGATTTCGTTCCTGACCTATTTCCAATTCTGCCAATAGTGGGGCATGATCTGATATCCATATACTTTTAATGTCTACTTTTTTAACTTGTATATTGCCTCCCCTATTCATTAATATGTAGTCTATGCAGCTAAATGTGTGATATCTTGCTGAATAATATGTAGCTCTGTTTAAAATATCTGCATGTAGATCCACCATATTAAGTCTGTTTAAATGTAACATCCTACTATTTGCAGTCCCATTTGTTAATTGCATATTAAAATCTCCTGCCAAAACAGTTGAGCCCTCCTTAAAGTTGTCTAACTTCTTCTTAGTATTTATTATAAATTGTTTTGTTTTCACATTTGGGGCATAAATTGCTGCTAATGTCAGCTTCTTTTGATTTATTTTCCCTTTAACAAATATCCACCTTCCTTCTCTGTCTTTCTGAATTCCCACCTCTTCAAAATTAACCCTCTGATGAATCAGAATCGCTGTGCCTCGACTTTTTTGTGTTCCTCTCGACTCAAACACCCATTTCCAATTTCTATCATTAATCAAGTTATCCCTTCCTTCCCTTCTTTTATGTGTTTCTGTCAAAATCATAATATCCACCTTGTATTGCTTAGCCATCCTTAATATCCTAAAACGTTTCAAATCCGATCCCAAACCATTCACATTTAAAACCATTATCTTACACTCCATCATAATATACCAAAATCACCCTTTTCCCCTCTTGTTTTGCCCTTGGTTTATTTTTTCCCCCTTTCTTTACCCCTATTACCCCCCCCCCAACATGCCTCCCCCTGTGCTCCCCCCACTGAGAGGGGAGAAGACAAGAAAAAACCTTGCCCATACATGAGGCACATTATCTGGATTGCGTTCCCACTCAACTAGCTCCTCTTTCAACCCTTTTTAATTTTATTAAAGAGAAAATTTCTCCCCCCTCCTTTCTCCTTTAAATAATTCCTTCTTTAATTTTAAATTCTTAAACCACCTTTTTCTCCCCCTTTGACTTCCCCCACTGAATGACAGATATACAGGAATCCCAAGGCATCTCCAAGAAAAATAATAATAATAACAACAATAATAGTAATAGTAATAGTAATAATTCTTTTCCTTCCCCCCCCCCCCCCACAACAAGACAAGGGACCAAACACCATCACTTTCTGGCTCTCTTCTCACGCAGAGCCCATGTTCTTCTCTGCTCCTTTCTGATGGCCTCCACCTGTCCGCTTAACTCCGTCAGCTGCTCTTCCCTTCGTCTTTCCTCCTCATCTGGGGTACTCCGACCGTCAAAAGCCTCTTCTCCTTCATATGCTAGTGCTCCAGTTTCATCAAACTTAATCCCCAGTTGATCCAATAAAGCCTTTCCCTCCTCCAATGAACGTGCTCTGTACATTTTATTGTCCTGGAACACCAAGATGGCCACTGGGTAGCCCCAGCTAAATCTGGTTCCACTTTGATATAGCCGGCTTGCAATTGGTTTCAACACAGCTCTCGCTCTCAGGGTTTCCCAGGAAAGATCCCTCAGAACCCTTATCTCATTTCCATCTTGTTTAAGGCTCGTAGAAGTCTTCAAAGTTTTATAAATCATCTCTGCTTTTTTTTCACTGAGGAAAGCGATGATCACATCTCTCTGTCTGCCGTCTCTTCTGGGGGCTGCCCAGTGAACTCGCAACAACTCCTCCACGCTGACATGCACGCCTGTCTGTATATTTAACCAAGCACAGACAGCTTCTGTTAACTTTAAATCAGAGGCCGAATCCATTCTGAACCCCCGTAAACGCAAATTCCTCCTTCTCTGTCTGTCCTCCAAATTTGCGATTCTATCATTTATTTGTCTTATTTTTCCATCGTAATCCATCACTTGTTTCTCAACTTTGAGTATCTTTCCAGCAGAGGAATCTCCCTCCTTTTTAATTTGCTTTACTTCTAAGTCCAGCTGTTCCATTTTAGTCTCAACTTTATTAAATCTCTGTTCAAATCCACTGCAAATGTCCAGCAGTTTATCCAGTTTTTTTTCAATGTTTGCTAAGCTGGAAACGTCTTCTTTTTTCCCTCCCTCTGCCATTTTAAGATTTATTGTACTCACTTATCACTTCCTTGTTACAGCGAAGGCACCTCCGTCTTTGCTTGAAATCGTAAATCTTCAAATTCTCTTTGATGCCGACGGATTCCTGTATCTCCTATTTTTTTCTAAGGAAGATTTATAGTCTTTTTAAGGGGGAGAAAACTCTTTACATTTTATATTTATTCGGAGCCAGAGGTGAAATGCCTAGAAAGCAATTCGGCGCATGCGCAATCACTTCCGCTGCTTCGTTGACTGGACATGGAGATAGCTGCCTTTGGGCCAAATAAAAGGTGATTGGAAAAATGGAATTATATTTTTGTTGTTCCAAAACATAAAATGTTGGCTTCTAGCTGATGTGGAAATTAGCCAGAAGTCATGAGCTTAATGATCATGTATTTATTCAGTTTGTATAGTAGTGTAGCTCAACAAATCACTCTTAATGGTGAACAAAATTAAAATAAAAACATTGCAAAAATTAAAATACAAAGCAGTTGAAAAACATCCAAACCAAATTATTAGTACAACAAAGAAGCTGGTTCCCTGAGCCCAGAACCAGGCCTTCATGGCTTTATGAAAGGCCAACAGGGTGTGGGGCCATCCTGATATCTGGAGGAAGAATGTCCACAAGGTGGATGCTATGGCAGAAAAGGAATGTCCTCTACGTCCAGTGGTGGGCTACGAGCCAGAATGCTAAATTGCGCTCACCGCCGCGGCTCATATGTTCTTCTACCTTTGGAGGTAGCAAAATTGTGCATAGGCCGCAGGTGTGCCTATGTTTCGGTGAGGGTTTTTTGCTTTCACGCATGCCGAAACACGGGTGCATGGGTTTCACCTAGTCTGTACTTGTACCTTTGGGTTTTTTTGTTGACATTAGCAGTGGTGGATTCTAAATGGTTTTGTTACCAGTTCACATGCTCACTCACGTGCACAATCCTGAGTGGTTGGGCGGAGTCTCCCACTGCCACTGCTACCAGTTCAGACAACCAGGCTGAACCGGGAGCAACCCACTGCTGGACATTAGACCAGTGAAGGGCCGCACTTACCTTCTTTCCCTACCGTATCAATCCCGGATGCCGATGTGGGTGCACACACTCCCGTGCAAGAATTTGCTTCTGTGCATGCGCAAAGGCAAAGAAATCGGTGAAAATTGCCAAAATCTCAGGTGAGGACATTCACATGTGAGAGATTTCAGCTATTTCTTTGCTTCCGCACATGCGCAGAAGCAAAAAAAGGTTGAAAATCGCCAAAAATCAACGATTTTTGCCAATTTATTTTGTGCTTCAATGTGACCATCTTTGGAAAAAGCAACTTTGAAAGGCAACTTTATCCTGAATAAATAAGAGTAGAAGGCAATCAAAAGAGAGATAAATATAGTCATAGAGGGGGGAAATCAACTAATGACTTATTTTTGTAATGACCACATAAAACCTCCAGGATTAGAAGAAATGGGATTTCAAATATGGGTATGGATTGCAAATAAGGATTGATGGAGAATATCAGCAGATGGAACCTGTTGCTTCTGTGTGCTGCTTACACAATACATTGAGAGGCTTCTGACTGGCCATAGTGGAAACATGATCCTGAGATAAAAGTGCTTTTAGTCTGATCAAACAGGGCTCTTACGATTCTTTTTCATTTTCTATCTGTCTGCCTCACAGTACTGTAATATAGAGCAGGTCTTCAGCCAGAGGTAGTATTCAGATGTGAGCGTTCTTCCAACATTGTTGCACATGATGGTGACTCCAGGATTGCTGGGTTTACTTTGAGACCACAAGTTGCACACAAATGCAGAGCATTATATCTGTGGAGAAAGTAGCAGATGTTTGAAAATCACATATACATGATCATATATCTTAGAGACTCCAGGTGCAGTCTATGATGTGCTTTGTGATAGGAGCAGGGCCGCCGATAGACGGGTACTACTGGGAGCGCCGTACCGGGCCCGGGCAAATTGGGGCCCGCAGTCAGCGGCTCCTTGCACATGCCCAGACTGTACCCTCCCTCTTTTGCCGGCTGCCTGCCTTTACCCCACTCACCGGCTTCCATCGATCCCACTGAAATCCCTGCCGCCGCCAGTGGCAACTTCGCCTAGCAGAACCGCTCTCCGAAGTTGACACATTTGGGGCAGGGCCCCCTAATTGGCTGGCACTTCTGTCGCTCTGACTGGCCAAGCTCCGCCTTCCTCCGCCTTGATAGACAACCCCGCCCCCTCTTCTCAGCTTTTCCCTCCTCGCCCCCTCCCACCCCCTCCACCGCCGCTGCTTGGAGTCCCCATGGGCGCTATTGCGGCTGGGCGCCTTTTTGGGGGCCATGTGCGCTACGCCCGGATGTTCGACCCACGGCCGGCCGGGAAGGGAGAACTTCTGGCAACAGGTGGGTTGAGGTAATGACGTCAATCAGAGCTTCCCTTCGGTAAAAGAAAAATAACCCGGATGAATGGACGTGAGGGAAACTCGAGGCGCCTTCCCAAAGCAAAAGAAGGGAGGCTTGTTGTCATGTGGGGCTGGTCTTCAGAACCCGGTTGTAATTTATACAACGATAGAATCCCTGTATTATCAGAGGGTCTCCAACCTTGGCGACTTTAAGACTTGCGGACTTCAACTCCCAGAGTTCCCCAGGCAGCTTCGCTGGCTGAGGAACTCTAGGAGTTGAAGTCCGCAAGTCTTAAAGTCGCCAAGATTGGAGACCTCCTGCTCTATCTACAGTGTAATCTGCCCAACGAGGTCTTTTAACCGGCCCGCCGCAGCTCTCGAGATTTGAGGGACCGCTTATCCAGGTGGGCGTGGACCGGCAAGCCGCCCTCCGCTCTCTCTCTTTCTCTCTCTGTTGCTGGCGTGGTGTATGAGAGAGAAAGAGAGAGAGCGGAGGGCAGCTTGCCGGTCCACGCCCACCTGGATAAGCGATTCCGCATGGCCCCAGTGCCGGACTCCGCCATTGATCTCCGCCCCCGTTCGGCTCTGCAGCTGAGAAGCAGCAGCCACGTCCACCCCTTCGCCCTCCCCCCGCGTCCCCGGCACCAAGCGTCTGGCCCCACACCGCCTCCACCACCCGGTAACGCGCCCGATCTCTACCTCTCTCTTTCTCTCTCTGCTGCTGGTGTGGTGCATGAGAGAGAAAGAGAAAATAAGGGAGAAAGAAAGAGAGAGAAAGGAAGAGGAGAGATAGAAAGGGGAAGAGAGAAAGAGGGAGAGAGAAAAAATAAGGGAGAATGAAAGAGAGAGAAAGGAAGAGGAGAGATAGAAAGGGGAACAGAGAAAGAGGGAGAGATAGAGAAGGAGAGAGAGAAAGAGAGATATACAAAGAGAGTGAGAGAAGGAGAGATAAGAGAGAGAAAGAAAGAGAGGGGCAGAGAGAAAGAAAGAGGGACAGAGAAAGAGAGGGACAGAGAGAAAGAAAGAGAGGGACAGAGAGAAAGAAAGAGGGACAGAGAGAAAGAGAGGGACAGAGAGAAAGAAAGAGAGGGACAGAGAGAAAGAAAGGGGGACAGAGAGAAAGAAAGAGAGTGACAGAGAGAAAGAAAGAGAGGGACAAAGAGAAAGAAAGAGAGGGACAGAGAGAAAGAAAGAGGGACAGAGAGAAAGAAAGAGAAGAACAGAGAGAAAGAAAGAGAGGGACAGAGAAAGGGAGAGAGAGAAAGAAAGGTAGAGAGAAATAGGGAGAGATAGAAAGAAAGTGAGAGAAAGAGAAGAGAGAGAGAAAGAAAGAGAGAGGGGGGAGAGAAAGAGGGAAAGATAGAGAGGGAGAGAGAAAGGAAGAAGAGAGATAGAAAGGGAGAAAGAGAGAGAAAGGAGGAGACAGAGAGAGGGAGAGAGAAAGGGAGAGATACAAAGACAGTGAGTGAGAGAAAGAGAGAAGAGAAAGAAAGAAAGAAAGAGAGAAAGAGAAAGAGAGGACAGAGAGAAAGAGAGAGAGAGAATTAGAAAGACAGAAGGACAGAGAGAAAGGGAGAGAGAGAGAAAGAGAAAGAGGAAGAATAAATATTAAATATTGTATTTGTTCCCATTTTGTTCTTTACTTTAAATAAGGTATGTGCAGTGTGCACAGGGATTTGTTCACACATTTTTTTAATAGTCCGGCCCTCCAACAGTCTGAGGGACAGTGAACTGGCCCCCTGTGTAAAAAGTTTGGGGACCCCTGATCTACACTGTTCAAAAAAATAAAGGAAACACTTAAACAACACAATATAACTCCAAGTAAATCAAACTTCTGTGAAATCAAACTGTCCACTTAGGAAGCAACGCTGATTGACAACTTGGAGTTTATATTGTGTTGTTTAAGTGTTCCCTTCACTTTTTTTTTGAGCAGTGTACTTTGAAATTAACTTGGATACCACGGGCTCGTTCAGACCTGCGTTCACCGATGGGCGTAAAAACTAGATCGAAAAGGATATTGAGATGTGAAGCAATATGAAATTGTATTTGGTTTTTTTTTAACAGCTCCTATTTTAATACCACTGATAACTACACAACCCCCTGGATAATTAGAATAGAATAACAGTGGGAAGGCACCTTGGACGTCTTCTAGTCCAACCCCCTGCTTAGACAGGAATCCTACACTACTTCAGACAGATGATTTTTTTTTTAAAAAGTAGTTATTATGTAAACATTAAAAAAATAAGATACATAATCTATCATTTTACAATATACTTATTTGTTTGTTTAAATTTTGTATTTGCATTTTATAAGACAAGCAACAAAACAACACAACATAACAAACACCACCCCCGTCCCTTTTGAACTGTTATCCTCACAGTTCCTTCTTTCTATAGTTATACGGCCTGTAACATCAGCGGTTATTATATGATTATTCTATAGTTCCAGTAAAACTAAGGTCAAGTTGTTGCTATCATAATCTTATGAATAAAGTTAATTCTGGGAACATCGGGTTTTATTTACAGCTATTTTCAGATGATTATCTAACATCTTCTTAAAAACTTAAAAAAAGTAGTTTTAAAATGGCGGGGGGGGGCAGACACTTAGGCTGTATGGGCCCCCAAAATTCCTGATGGCGGCCCTGGATAGGAGTACACCTATTTTTGTTAAATACGTAAGCAAAAAGTTCCAATGCAGAAAAGTAGATATATGTTGTGGCACGCACACACCCAGCAGCTTGTGCAGCTGGTAGCGGATCCCATCCGAGATGACGCCAATGAGGTGATGCTGGCACCCGAGTTGGATAGTGAGGAAGCTGGTAAGGATTCGGTGCCAGTGGCAGAGGTTCAGCCAGGATTTCTGAACCCCCAGCACCTCACAGCAGAGATGAGGAAGAAGAGGAGGAATCCCTTCTTAATGCACATGTGCTAAGTTTTCTCTGGTCTGTAGTTGAGGCGGAGCAATATAACAATTAATTGTGGCACCACAATACTTGTTTTTTAGGTTGCTAGCCAGTACGGGCCATACTGCGTACCGGTAGCGAAAAATGGAGCTGCGCTTGCAGCTCTGTCTTGCCAGCATGTGTGCACCCCAGTGAGATTTTGCTTCTGCGCATGCGCGGAAGCAAAAAAAAAATACTGAAATCTCACGCGCACATGCCCTTTCATGAGATTTTGCTTCCTTCCATATGCAGAAGCAAAATCTCACTGGGGCATGCGATCGTGCACACTGGCGACGCAGACCTGCGCACGCATCATACCAGTAATGGCGGTAAGTACCAACCCCACCTGCACTGCAACATTGTTTGAGCTAGGAAGTAGGCAAGGTAGGACCTGGTCAATACTTGATTAAGAAATTTCTAAAAAGCTCAGGATCTAGTTTAGGATCTAGTCAGAAAAAGATTATAATGGTAAGAATACAGTGAACCCTCGAGTTTCGCGTCCTCAAGGATCGCGAAAGGGCTATTTCGCTAGTTTTCAACCCGGAAGTAAACTCCACCATCTGCGCATGCGTGCCCTTCCACGCATGCGTAGATGGTGGAGTTTCCCCGCCGGGCAGAGGCTTCCCTGGGTCTTCCCCCTCTTGCCCCGGTAAGACCCCAGCGGCGGTGGGCTGGAACGCGAGCTTGGGGCAGCCTAGCTCCGCTTCCCAGCTGGGAAGCGGAGCCGGCAACAGCGTGGGCGGGCGGCGCGCACGAGCTTGGAGCAGCCTAGCTTCGCTTCCCAGCTGGGAAGCGGAGCCGGCAACGCGCGCGCGCTTGGGGAAACCCCAGATCCGCTCCCCAGCTGGGGAGCAGCCCCAGCAACGCGCGCGCGCTTGGGGCAGCCTAGCTTCGCTTCCCAGCTGGGAAGTGGAGCCGGCAACGCGCGCGCGCTTGGGGAAACCCCAGATCCGCTCCCCAGCTGGGGAGCAGCCCCAGCAACGCGCGCGAGCTTGGGGCAGCCTAGCTTTGCTTCCCAGCTGGGAAGCGGAGCCGGCAACTCGCGCGCGCTTGGGGAAACCCCAGATCCGCTCCCCAGCTGGGGAGCAGCCCCAGCAACGCGCGCGCGCTTGGGGCAGCCTAGCTTCGCTTCCCAGCTGGGAAGCAGAGCTGGCAACGCGCGCGCGCTTGGGGAAACCCCAGATCTGCTCCCCAGCTGGGGAGCGGCCCCAGCAACACGCGCGCGCTCCCCAGCAACGCGCTGCGGCGGTGGAAGTAAAAACACCATCTGCACATGCGCAGATGGTGTTTTTACTTCCGCACCGCTACTTCGTGAAAAATCGATCATCGCTTGGGGTCCTGGAACGGAACCCTCGCGATGATCGAGGGTTCACTGTATTATAAATACATAGAGTAAATCCTATTTTCCTCTTGTTTCATTTCATTCACTAGATTTTATTATAGACCATAATCATCTGCTACTTAGTAAGTTTATTCTAACTTGTTATCTAACTTGACTCATGTAAAAGTTTTTACGTGTAACTTAAGTTATTCTGAAAATAATGTCAGAGCAATCCCATAGGAATAAGTAGGAACTTTCTTCATGGTTTTGCAAATTGCTTTCTAAAAATAGCTCGGTGATTAATCTCTGAAACTACAGTGTTGTCCATGTGACTCAAGTGTTTGGATGACTTGATAGAAGCAATCATATTTTCCAATCTGTGGGTTATTTCAGTTCCTTATTGTCAAAACAATAATCCTTGTTTCTACAATATCCGTTTTTTAATTTTCTATTTAGGAGCATTGAGCATTCTTGTGCGTTTCTCCCATTTTCTGAAATCTGCTGTTACATCAAATTTAGTACTTACTTTGATGGGATGTCTGTCCTGTAATATGCAGTTTCAGGAATGACATCCGAGCAAACCTAAGGTCTTTTAATTAAATGAATGCTAATGCTAACCTCAAAGTAAGCTAATGTCATTCCTGGGAAACTTTGGAAAGAAAACTTGTTTTCGTCCAATTCTGCCATGTGATATAGACCAGAGGTCCCCAACCTTTTTAGCACCAGGGACCGGCTTTAAGTTAGACGAGTTTTCCACGGCCCGGTGGGGGGGGGGGGGCTTTGGTCATATGGGGGTGGGGTTATGGAGGGGTGGAGCTTAGTGACGCAGCCCTCCACACTTCTCCACAGGGCGGGGAGAATCAGGAGGCTCCTTTGGCGGCTGGGGGCTGCCTGGCTTTGTGATTTTGGCTGGGGGGGGAGTTAGGAAGGTCCTACTTCTCCCCCCCAGCCAAAAATTCAAAGCCTATCTGCTGGATACGGGCGATGAGTGGGACAGAGCGGCGCGGAAGCCTCTTGCAGCAGCTGCCACAGCCACCGGCTTCGGCGCCGTTCGTCCCGCCCATCGCCCGTATCCAGCAGAAGCTGCTGCCCGAGTGCTCTTGGCCGGCGGGATTTAAAGTGCTGGGGGGGGGGGTGTCCCAGCGGGAGGCGAAGCACTGGGGTGGGGGGGCTGTCAGGACACCCCCACCCCAGCACTTTGAATCCCGCCGGCCAAGAGCACTCGGGCAGCAGCTTCTGCTGGATACGGGCGATGGGCGGGACGAACGGCGCCGAAGCCGGTGGCTGTGGCAGCTGCTGCAAGAGGCTTCCGCGCCGCTCTGTCCCACTCATCGCCCGTATCCAGCAGATAGGCTTTGAATTTTTGGCTGGGGGGGGGGGAGAAGTAGGACCTTCCTAACTCCCCCCCCAGCCAAAATCACAAAGCCAGGCAGCCCCCAGCCGCCAAAGGAGCCTCCTGATTCTCCCCGCCCTGTGGAGAAGTGTGGAGGGCTGCGTCACCGCCCGACGCCCCACCCCGTCCTGCATAATGTTCTCTGCCGGGAGGGCAGCGCCGCCGCGGACCGGCTGAAAACCCCCAACGGCCCGGTCCCGGTCCACGGACCGGCGGTTGGGGACCTCTGATGTAGACCATCTCCACACGATGGTGCTACAATTATTCTTTACTCTTATTCCCCATTAATCTGGCCATTCATTTACTGAGGAACAAAATAACCATCTCAACAGACCTGTGGTTTCTGACCCTGACATTTAAATAGTATTAAATGGCTATTACGGTATGTAGGGCCACGTAAAAAAAAAAAATCCTTATCCACATAACAAATACAAGCAGGCTTCCACAGCCCCATAACTGGAGACCAAAAACGATCAAGGGTGTTTGAATCTTCATAGGAAGGTTGTTTATAAAGCAGGAATCTTGAGACAGAAAGCACACTTCCTAAATCCTATCTGTAAGCCCTGCGTGGAAACCAAAACTGATGGGACACAGAACTTATCCACCTTGCCTGATAGAATAAAATAACATTCTTGTGATCAATGTTCCCTCTAATTTTTTTTCGGTGTGGGCGGAAAAGTATAGTGTCTGAACGGCAGTCCCCTTGGGACTGGGCCGCATAGAAATAAATAAACAAACAAACAAGAAATAAATAAGAAAAAAATCCCTTCTTTTTTATTAAAAGAAATTAATAATTTAAAAAAACCAAAATCCATTACTATTAAAACTAAAACAACTAGCAAAACCAAAAACATAACTATTAATAAAAACAGGTGAGGGCTGGGTTTTTTTCCTCTGTTATTATTTAAGTGCTTTTACCATATGCTTTAAATCAAGAGTCACTTCTCTCTCTGTTTCTCTCTCTTTCCTGTCATTCTAAGCCTCAAATATTTTCTATTTCTCTTTTTCTCCACTTTTTTCTATAATTTCTCTTTCTCTCTCTCTTCCTACCACTCTTCTCTCTCTCTTGCTTTCTCTGTCTGTCTCTCTCTTGCTTGCTTTCTTCCTTTCTCTCACTCTCTTCCTTCCTCTCTCATCTCTGTCTCTCTTTCTTTCCCTCCCCCTCTTGCTCCCTCTTTTTCTCACTTTCTCTCTCTTGTTTTCTTTCTCTCTCTCTCTCTTGCTTTCTCTCTCTCTCACTCTTTCTCTCTTGTTTTCTTTCTCTCACTCTTTCTCTCTCTTGTTCTCTCTCTTGCTATCTCTTTCTCTCCACCCTTTCTCTCTCTCTCTCTTTCTCACTTTCTCTCTATCTTGCTCTGTCACTCTCACTATCTCTCGTTCTGTCTCCGTTCTTCTCACAGCGGAGACCGGCGAAGGTGATTTTCAATGTCGGGCGCGTGGGCGGGCGCGAGCACTCCCCATCCCCCTGCCAGTCTGCCCGGAACATTCAAAGTAAGAAAAACGGGACTCAACCCTGACTTTCTCGTCGTTTCTTCAATATTTCAATTAGTTTTAATTTTAAACAAGTTTTACAATTTGAATAAAAAAACCTAAGGGGGCTAACTTCACTCTGCTCTTGATATTTTACAGGAAAATTAGTTCAGAGAAATAAGAGGAGATTGAAAAAATTATGAAACAAAATGAAAGTCTCAGCTCAAAAATTTAAAAATATGTCATCGAGAAAGTAGAGCTCCTCCACGAAAATATTGAATTGAAAGAACTGTATAGGTGAGAAATTTTTATTTTTATTTTATTTATTTTACTAATTGGATTTATATGCCGCCCCTCTCCAAGGACTCAGGGTGGCTTACAACATATAAAAACAAATGCAATACAAATACAATAGCAAATCCAATTAAATTAAAACTATAGAGACAATCTAAAAACCCCAATTATGTTAAAAATCAGTCATACCCATTCAAACAACAGCCATACAAACATTTGGTTGGCCAGGGGGACTGAGATATAACTGCCCCAAGCCTGGTGGCATAAATGAAGTGGGGGGGGGCAGAGCAAATCTCCAGGGGGAGCTGATTCAGAAGCCACCACAGAAAAGGCTCTTCACCTACGCACCACCAAACGACATTGTCTAGTTGATGGGACCTGGAGAAGGCCAACTCTGTGGGACCTCACCAATTGCTGGGATTGATGCGGCAGAAGGCGGTCCCACAAGTACCGCCAAGTACCGATGCCATGTATGGCTTTATAGGTCATTACCAACACTTTGAATTGTGTCCAGAAACCAATCAGCAACCAATGCAATCCACGTAGTGTTGGAGAAAGAGGGGCATGTCTAGGAATGCCCATGACCGTTTGCACGGCCGCATTTTGCACAATTTTAATTTTCCAAACACTCTTCAAAGGTAGCCCCATGTAGAGAGCATTGCAGTAGTTGAATCTCAAGGAGATAAAGGCATGAGCGACTGTGAGTAGAGACTCACGGTCCATATAAGGCCGCAACTGGTGCACCAGGCAAACGTGCCCCTTGCCACAGCTGAAAGATTATGGTTTCTTCCCCCCCAGAGTAATGGACCAGCAGATGGAAGTATCCTCTGAAAGCTTTCTGGGTCCATCAGGTGCCTGGGAAGGAATCACCTAATCAGTTCCATCTCCCTGCAGAGGAGGACTGAAGCCTTGAAATCAAGCCGTAGCAGAAAATGACAAAGGCAAAATATTTAAGACCCTTAATTTCAGATCATTGCTCAACTGCTCTGTGGGGAATACCATGTCAGGAGCATGCCCCCCTCATGAGTTGCACCCTAAATTACTTCGGTCAGGTCCATGGTTGCCATGGTGGCCATAAACTCCTGCACCAATCCAGAGGATTCTCTGAGCAACAGGTTAATGTCCACCAAGACAATAAGCTTGGAGAACTCCACTGCCAGCCCAGCTACCTCCTCGAGTAGCGCAGGCAGGGCTGTTGACACGCAGCTGGGAGGCAGGTACATGAGCAACAAGCCCACCTGAACCCCTAGGTCCAAATTCACAAAGAGGGCCTCACAACCCATAATCTCAGAAGCAGCGAGCCTGCGTAGGCTGAAGGACTTTTTCACTATAATAGCCACTCATCCCCCCACCTTCCCTGAGGTCATGGCTGGTGCCACACCTGCAACCCAGCTGGGCACATTTCAGAGAGAGGGACTCCTCCTTCTGGGCCCAGCCAGATCTCAGTCACACATGTCAGGTCAGCCTCCTCATCTAGGAGTAAATCCTGGATGAGGGGAGCTTTATTTACAATCGACCTGGCATAGAGTGTCAACCGCCTGAGCCTAGGGTCTGAGATTCGCTTGTCGCCAGTACCCCGGGCTAAGCTCATGGGGCCAGAACAAGGGATCGCTTTCAAGCAGCGAGCTCTTGTTCCCCGAGAGCAGCCTACCCCATGTCTCCCATCATATCTGCCTCTCCCCAGCATAACCGGGATATTCCGGCCCTGTGCCACCCTAGATATGGGCTCCTCCACTCCTCCCGCCTCTACATTGCAAGAGGGCTAATATTTCTCTGGTCCTTATATTTTACAGGAAAACATCAGTAATTGAAAAATTAACAAGAGAAAAAGAAGAAATGAAAATGGAGAAAATCACGTTCCAAAACATTGACTTAATGGATAAAAATGAGCAGCTTTGCCGAGACTATTATGAATTGAAATGGAGGTGAGAAATTTTTAGATAGACACCATAAACTTCCTGGTCCAGAATTTTGTATTAGGTTCTCCTTAACTTAGAAATTTCAGAAAAATCTCACATTCTCCTTATTTTAGAAAAAAAAGAAAGAATTATAGCTCATTATAATTTTACATCTATAAATCTAGTAGATAGCCTCATTCAACTCCCACTGCCCAACTATAGATATATACTTTAGGAATGAGAATTTCCTGACATCAAAGCAGTTCCCATTATTTTTAACTAAGAATACTTCGTTGTTGGTCCAGTTCATAGCTAACCTTCTGGGTTTTTTTGGAGAAGAACTACCGAGGAAAGGCTCTTGCCCATTAAGGAATGGAAAAACTGAAGAAAAAAGAAAGCCACATCAGCTCAATAAAAAATGGCTGAAAATGTCAGTGGATGAACTTAAAACAAAAAACCTTAAGAAATCCATTTCAAATATGCTGAACTGGCTTCAAAAAAAAAAGAGAGAGAGAATTCGTGTAAGCTGTCAGGGTACACCCTGCCCCAATGGCTTAATGAATGCCTAACCAACCTGCCAAAGGAATGTGCCGAGGATGTGAAAGGTTGGTTAGGCATATCACTAAGTAATGTCCAAGAAGAAGGGCCAGAAACATGTGATTTAGATGTGCGGGGATGGCTTGAAGCATCAATTATAGGCATTCAACATCTACAAAAGTCCAAGTCAGAGTTTCAAAGAAGCCGAAAAAAGAGATGGCTTGAAATATCAGCAAAAAACCCCAAGCAGCAATGTCCTGAAGAATCTGTGAATATATCAGAATGACTTCAAGAATCCTTAGAAAGCCTCCCACTATCTGGAGAACCTACCATGTTTCCCTGAAAACAAGACCTCGCCCTAAAATTTGACTAGCAGTAATTGTGTAGAGCTGTGGAGTTTCCTGTTTCACTCAGAGATCCCGTGGAGGACTGTGATTTTTGAATTTGTGCCACCCTAGATATGGGCTCCTCCACTCCTCCCGCCTCTACATTGCAAGAGGGCTAATATCTCTCTGGTCCTTATATTTTACAGGAAAACAGCAGTAATGGAAAAATTAACAAGAGAAAAAGAAGAAATGAAAATGAAAATGGAGAAAATCACGTTCCAAAACATCGACTTAATGGATAAAAATGAGCAGCTCTGCCGAGACTATTATGAATTGAAATGGAGGTGAGAAATTTTTAGATAGCCACCATAAACCTCCTGGTCCAGAATTTTGTATTAGGTTCTCCTTAACTTAGAAAATTCAGAAAAATCTCACATTCTCCTTATTTTAGAAAAAAAAAGAATTATAGGTCATTATAATTTTACATCTATAAATCTAGTAGATAGCCTCATTCAACTCCCACTGCCCAACTATAGATATATACTTTAGGAATGAGAATTTCCTGACATCTAAGCAGTTCCCATTATTTTTAACTAAGAATACTTCGTTGTTGGTCCAGTTCATAGCTTTTCGCACGCACATTCCAAGACATTAGTTCCCACGTTCCCACAATCAGGAATTCCTTTGACCTGCTTGAGCTCTTTTCCCCATGCAGGTAGGTAGGAAAATTTCAATTGTGGGATGAAATCCTGTCAGCTTTTAAATGGATCCTACTGATCTTTTTAGAAAAACCTTCCAGATGAAATGTTGTTTTGAGGGGTGGGATCAGATGCAGTTGTCCTTCTTTCTACATAAGGTAACTGGCATCCTGCCAAACACATTCCTTGCTATAGCTAAAGTTAATTTGACTTTCCTTTGAAAAAAAGGGGAAGTTTTTCCAGATTTATCCTGATCTGAAAATGCCCAGCATAATCGCCAGCACATTTTTGGGGGGTCCGCCCATCTGCTCTGTGCACAGGATTAATTGCCACTGTTTTGGGGTAGGACTAACTTTTCCTCCAGGGTCTTTGGTGGAGAAGAGATGTCCCAACTTGCGTGAGATCTAGCCCCACCTGGCTGGCTCTTTAAGACCAAGAAAGCGGCCCTCTTGCAGGTCTAAATTGGGGTCCCCAACGAGATGAATTCTGTTTTAGCTCAGGGGTTGGAGAGAATCCGCGCAATGGAACAAGGCAGAAATGGACCTTTTTGGGACCTTTTGGTAAGAATCTGCCTTCAAACTACTGAGTGCCACAAGATCCATCCAGGATGTGCCTTTGACTAGATTGACACAGCCACCTCACCTTCCAGCTGATAGGCCATCAGAAGTCGGGGCAGAGCCAAACTCAAACTTGGTATCTCTGAATCCCACTCACTTTCACGAGGGATCCCTCAACCTCTCACTCCTGGTTTCCACCAGGGCGCTCCTAGCAGCATTGCCAGCAGTGTCTTTCTTACAGAGAAATCATCCAGGCCACTGATTGTCCATGGGGAAGACCGGGGCACTCCGACACTTGCTTGGCATGCTGGGAAGATATCTTAAAGACAAGATTCCATCCTGAGCACCCAATTTTTCCCAAAATCACTGGATCAAGTGGAAAAGAAGCCTTAAAGGAGGGCTCTTTAAACTTAGCAACTTTAAGACTTGTGGACTTCAACTCCCAGAGTCAGCTATGCTATGTCAGATATGCTGGCTGGAGAGTTCTGGGAGTTGAAGTCCACAAGTCTTAAAGCTGCCAAGTTTGAAGACCCCTGCCTTAAAGGAAAGAAATTACTGCACTTACAGGAGATTGTGGCTAGGAGGGGAGAAGACTTCCACCCTAGCAAACCTCACCTGGACTGCGGCCCCTTTCTAAAGATCCCGACTCATTCCGAGTGTCCTGTCCCCGCCCCCCATTGTAGCCTGCTAACAGGAGGAATCTCTTTCCTTGGGATGCTGCACAGCAGCCGCCACCTAGTGGTCCCTGCCTGCTACTGCAGCCTATCCTTCAAATCGGAGGGGAGATTAAAGGAAACGTTGCCACCCACGCTCCCCAGGAATTACTATGGGAAACGTTCTCTTGCGCATGTTCCATTAGTCCTCTGACGCTACCGAGAAGGTTGGCTTCTTCTGGGCGTTCTGCGCATGATACAAGAAGACTTCCCGTTGGCTGGAGCGTGGGTGTGTCTCTGTGAGGAATATGCAATGCAAATTGGCCCGGAGCTCAATCACTGATGGGAAGCATGGCAGGATGACTTGACCCCTTCCTCTCCCTGCTTTGAACTCCTCGGATGTGTGGAGCGCCCCCTGGACGTTGCGCACAGGAATTGTCATGACTTTCAGCCGGTCCTGGGGTTGAGCGGAATCAAACAGTCTTTCTGGATTTCCTCTTTGTTAATTGGGTGGTGGGGGGGTGGAGAGTCTGCTGCTGCGTTAGTCCCCACTGAGGTGCGAAAATATGCCCCTCCCCTTGAGGAAGGAGCAGTGAATTTTCCCTTGCTGGCACAGCTGGTAGACTGGTCCTGGGGTGTGTGTGGGCATTGGTGTGGGTTTTATTAGGGATGTCTGGATTCTGTAGTGTAGTACAGGCTAGGGCGGATTGCTACTACCGGCTATTACCGGTGGGGTGTGCACGCAGCTTGGATTATCTCATTGTGCATGTGCATCCCCAGCATGATTTGGCTTCCGCGCATGGGCAGGAAGCAAAAAATGTGCTGAAATCTTGCAAGGGAACACGTGTATGTGTGTTTTTGGTGATTTTTAGATGCAAAAAATCACCAAAATCTTGCACGCATGCGCCTCTCCTCACAAGGTTTTGCTTGTCTGCACGAAGCAAAAAAAATGCAAAAAATTAAAGAAAAAAGATGGTGGTAGCCCATAGGACTGGCACCAGAGTGGTTGCCTGCAGATTGCACAATTTGGCGGCTGCTATTGATGCGCAGTGGCAACCCATCCCTGAGTACAGGGTCTCCAACCTTGGCAACTTTTAAGACTTGTGGACTTCAACTCCTAGAACTCCTCAGTCAATTTCAACTCTGGGAGTTGAAGTCCGCAAGTCTTAAAGTTGCCAAGGTTGGAAACCTCTGGTCTAGTACAGCTGTTGGAGGTTAGGCTAACTCTAATGTTCCCCTACCCTTCTCTGTCTCTGTCTGTCTCTTTCTTTCTGACTCTCTCTCTCTCACACACACACAAAATGACAAATTGTACAGTAGAATTTTAATAACTACTAAATCTAACTGGCGAGCATAGTTATGTCCTTCTTCCACATCTGCAGGAATCCCAAAGTTTCTCTTCCTAGCTAGTACTTCAGTGGGAAGGAGACAGGCAGTGAGGGGTTACCAAAATTTTTACTACCACACTGTGGGCGTGGCTTATGCATTTTGTTTCAACATATTTCAGTGCAAATTGGGTGTTCCGGGGTGGAGTTCCATTTTCGCTACCCCACTGCGTCCCACCCCCCATCCGGGCAGTAGCCCACCCCTGATTATCTACTACATAAAGTGTATGTACACACATGCACACACAGCTCTTCTAAAATTATACACATTCAACCTAATTTATTGCGACAGGAAAAACATACCCAGAGCCCAGAAGGGAAAAAAGAAAATAAAAAAAAATAAAAATTTTGCTACCGGTACTGAGTACCTGACCATACCCGTAGGAGCCCATCACTGGAGATAGGTGAACGTTATTACAGGTAATCCTCAACTTGTTACAGTTTGTTTAGTGATCCTATGGAAAGCTAGCACCCAACCCTGTCTTAGAAGAATGAAATATTTGGAGAAATATTTAAAAGGTAGAATATTATATTTCCCTAAAGGAGAAACATGCTCTTGGAAAACAGCCCCCACCTTTCTTAATAGCCCCAGCAGGACTGGACCAGCCTATCTACAAGACAAAAGACCTTCAGCCTCAGTGATGCGATTAGCCCTCACGAAAGATCTAAACGAGGGCAAAATCATTCAGCCGCAATAGGACAAGCCCCTTCATTTCATTAGCAAGCTTCAACCATGCCTGAGACTCAGATAACTTACAAAGTTAACTATGACTGCTGCATAACCTGGGAGTCTGACAAGCCAACAGAATACATTTCTTGCACAGGAACAGGAAGCTTAAGGGCAAGGCCCAAGAGAGGGTATAAATACCTCAATCTCTCTCCTCCATATGTTGCCCAGGACCTCAAACCCATGTGGTCCTGTTCACCAATAAACCATCTTTCCAATCAGCCTCCATGTTTCCAGTGTCTTTCTCCCCACTTGGAACTGAACCATCTGGATACAGTATTTTGCAGGGGGAAAAACACGCTGGGACATGCACACCGCATGCAAGAGAACCAAAGCTGCGGGTGCAGCACTCCGGTAGCTTTGATAATCGCAATCTGGCCCTGATTATGTCCACATGCCCATCACATCCCACACTGACTTCATGTTGGGGAAGTAGGGCAGTCCATGGCTACCTGCTTATTCGAATGTAACCACATTTTGTGGGTGGGGACACGAGGTTGACATTTGAAAAACAGGCTGGTTGCAAAATATCCATTTCTGACACAGAATTCACTCTCATGTTCCATCAGCTGCAGCAAAACATTCTTGTTTGAGGGATACATTCTCATGACATCACCTCCATCTCATTTCACTCTTTTTCTAGAAACTAAACAGACGATTTTAATCTCTTTTTACCAAGTTGGCAGGCACTGTTACCTATAAGCTGCGCGGGTGCGCGCCCGCGCAGCCATTAAAAACCCTCTGCGCAGAAACATTTGAAGTGGCGCAAAGCCATGCAGTCCCAGATCACTCACTTCTCCAGCCAGCAAAGCCGGCTGCCCGGGAAAGCGGACGCTTTTTAAACATGTGGTGGCACGTAGAACCATATCAGAAGGTACACAAGACATTGCCCTATGTCAGCTCCAGTGCGTGTGTGTGCGTTGGCCATCTGAGGCTAGGCTAGGCTAGGCTAGGGCTAGGGCTGGGCAGGGGCTCTAGGGCTGGGGCTGGGGCTGGTTTCCTGTTCTGTCCTGAGGGACTGATGTCATGTTACCTCATTACAGTTTCATATTGGTCATTTACTTTCATATTCAAAATCCATTCACACTACAAGAAGTCTTCACTTTTGTTCTTCATGTTTTACTATAGTTTTTTGATGTACCCAATTCTCAATGACTTCAACTTACTTCTATGTCTCTGACTGGCCTACTTACTTATTTATTTTTGCCCTTCTCTGCAGACTCAGGGTGGCTCACAACAAAATAGGTACAAAAATACAATGCATAAGAAATCTAAATTTAAAAATCAGATCTAAACCCCCAATACATTAAAACAAGAATACACACTCATCCCATGTAGATTCCAATCCGTTGGCCGGAGCTAGGCATCACACTCAACGGCCCCAAGCCTGCTGGCAAAGGTGAGTTTTGAAAGCCTTGCGGAAGGCCAGGAGGGTGGGGTCAGTACGAATTCCTGGAAGGAGTTGATTCCAGAGAGCCAGGGATGCCAGAGAAGGCTCGTCTAATAGGCCCTGCCAGGCGGCATTGCCTAGCTGACGGGACCTGGAGAAGGCAAACTCTGTGAGACCTAACCAGCCCCAACTCTCACTTCAACTTGGACAAAAGCATATTATTATGTCTTCTGCCGGGCTTCTCGTTGCGAGCCCCCAATTAAGTCCAAAAAGAGAAATTCAAACACAGATGTTTGTAAAGGAACTATTATTATTATATTATATTATATTATTATTATAATTATGCATACTTATTTTCTCCTCAGCCAACAACATGGCATGATTTGCATTCAAAAATACACATCTATTCATGTTGCCAATCAAACACTTTTAACATGAGAAACATTTGTTATTAAGCATTCAGGGGGATATGACGTTATTCCCTCAATGTTGAAAAATTTGCTATGGAAGAAGGTTTAAAGTATACATGAAAAGTGATATGGAGGAGATTTTGAGAAAATTGAAACATTATGATCTAATTAATTTGATGTGATTAAGAATAGTAACAGGCTAAAATGTATATTGGCTAACAGTTTTCTTTCTTTCTTGTCATATAAGGAATTGGAATAATTATTTTTTGTTCAGCTGTCAAATGGTAAGGAGGTGGCATTGGTTAATCTATGTATACCGAAATTGCAAAAATGATATACTATAATGTAACTTAAAATTAATGGTATCTTTTTTTCTATACACATGATTAGAGAAGGAAAATTTAAAAAAAATTACCCCCCCAAAAGAAAAATTTACTAGCCTTTCCATTTATTATCACGCTTATTTCCATCCTATACTGTTCTCATCGCACTCAGTAGCCAAACCTTTGCCTCTAAATGCAGTCCTCATTTAATGACCATTTATTTATTAACAGTTTAGGGTTATAATGAATAAGAGGATTTATGACTGGTCCTCAAGGTAGCAGTCATTGCAGTGTTCTTGCAATGAAATTACAATTGGGTGCTTGGCGCACAATTATGAGAGTTACAGCATCCTGCAATCCAGGGGGCGGGTTCTGAGTTTTTTTGCTGCTAGTTCACTCCTTGCTGTGCGGGCGCTTCACACACGCATGCATAGTGCTAAAAAAACAAGCTTACGCGCATGCACAGAAGCAAAAAATAAGATGACAGAACCTGTGGCACCGAGAACTGGAGAAAAGGAGAGGAGAAGAGGAGGAAAGTAGGGAGAGGAGGAAATGAAAGAGGAAAGAAGGAAGGATAGTTTTGATTGTAAACGGGGGATAAAATTAATTTTAAAAATTAATTGAGCTGGTATTTTAGAAATAGGCTAAATTCGGATCCCCCATCAGAATCAAAACTGCTGAAACCATTTCAGAGGTGGGACTTTCAGCCAAAAAGCTGATGAGGTTATCATGTATATGAGGAGCCATGGCGATTCTAGGACAAAGGTTTGCCTTAATAGGATAAGTCATGAAACACTCATTGTGATAATTGACTGCTACATACATATATATATCCAAGATCCCAATCCTTGTGCTGAGGCGTTTAGTTGAGGAGTGGAGGAGTTGAGGAGTTGAGTTGAGTTGAGTTGAGTTGAGTTGAGTGGAGGAGTGGAGGAGTGGAGGAGTGGAGGAGTGGAGGAGTGGAGGAGTGGAGGAGTGGAGGAGTGGAGGAGTGGAGGAGTGGAGGAGTGGAGGAGTGGAGGAGTGGAGTGGAGGAGTGGAGGAGTGGAGGAGTGGAGGAGTGGAGGAGTGGAGGAGTGGAGGAGTGGAGGAGTGGAGGAGTGGAGGAGTGGAGGAATGGAGGAGCGGAGGAGCGGAGGAGCGGAGGGGCGGAGGGGCGGAGGGGCGGAGGAGCGGAGGGGCGGAGGGGCGGAGGGGCGGAGGAGCGGAGGGGCGGAGGGGCGGAGGAGCAGAGGAGCGGAGGAGCGGAGGAGCGGAGGGGCGGAGAGGTGGAGGGGTGGAGGGGCGGAGGGGTGGATGGGTGGAGGGGTGGAGGGGTGGACGTGCTGAGGATCTGAAGTGTGGAATTGCTGAAGTGCTAAGGCGTGAAAGACCTGAGGATCCTGGTAAGGACACGGTTTTGGAAGAATGACCCAGTGGGTCCCACTTTTAGAGAAAGCACTGAGATGTCATTTCCCATCTTGCACCAAGCCTTGATGACACGTTTGCATTCAGCATTTAGTTTTTACATCGAAACTGAGAGGCAGACTTTTTGGTGAATGTCTATAAAATTCTGTTGCTAATCCTGTTGCCAATCTCCATTTTAAAGGCAGATAAATTATAGACTAAATATAGAATACCAAAAAGACATCTGCTATTTGTTGACCTGCATTCTGATCAAACTTTGGAGAAAAAAAGCTGCATATATAAATAGTTGAGCTTGTGATTCATATGAAGCTCTCATCACTATTGCAAATTTTGTTAAGGCAATTGTGATGTCACGCAACCTCACAAAAAGGGTACTGTGAGAAAGCAGCTTGTTGGCCTACTTTGGCAGATTGGCATTTGGGAACAAAGTGAGAACTTTTCCCACACACTAAATCAAAAACATTACCTCTAGAAATTGTTTTGAATATTTCGTGTCTGTTCTGCTATGAAAGAGAAAAATATTCTTTGAATTGAAAGGCTCTTCATGGGGAACATTCACAGCCAAGTACTATGATAGATCCATGATAGTTCAGCAGGTCCATGGTTACATCCCTTACACAGAAGGATTCACATTTTTAAAACTGTTGCATGACTGTTGATGTTTCCTTTTACAATCTGTTAATGTTTTATTTCACTTAGTTACCAAGTATTGCCTTTAGATAAGGCAAGCCACATATAAATAGAAAATGTGTTTCAGCAGACACTGAAGTCTGCAGGAGATACGCAGAAACTCCGCTGCTCTTGAGACTGAACTATTAGGCCGATGGGAGATGGTCTTTTCCTGCATCATCTCGAGAGTTTACAAGGCAGTCTTGAGGCAGCTGCATTTGGCTACAGCTCTGTCTTTATAAAATCCATAGAACACTTATTTTAGTATGGTCTTTAGGGGCCCATGTTGTTATGGTTTAGATTTTAATTTACCAGTCACATTTTTCATTATTGTGTCTATTCGTCTAGATCTTTTAGGACAGAAATATTATTTATTTGCTTATCTTTTTATGTTACTTATGTTCAACACCTGTCCTAAAGGAAAGGTAGCCAGATTTTAACATTGGTAAAGCAGGACACCATTGACCGGGGGTGTTTCTTGATTAAAAATTTGGTCTATATGGAGCAACAAAAAGTTTCATAGAACACAAAAATAGTATTGCAATATATATATTTTAATTTTAAGTACAATTTACAAATATAATACATTAAAAAGTTATGCATAGTATTATTTTATTCTTTGCCATATTTAATGCCATATAATGCTCGCTACTATTTCAGCCATTATTTTCTTCTTTATTTTCCTGTATGTTCTGGAACCTCAGAAAGAAAGCAGGTTTTTCAAGTTCCGTCCTAAGTAAAACTTCTTCCATATTTTTAATAGTTGTCATCCTGTTAGTTTCTGTTTCTTGCATTTTTGCCTCCATCTTTTCACTCTTCTCTTCTATTTCTTTTATTTTTGGCTCATTCTTTGATAATGTTTATTGAATAGACTCTATTTTCCCATCCATTTTGACTACTCTATCCTCTACTCTTTTAATATTACCCCTCATATCTTCCATGTTTTCTGTCATCTTTTCATAATTTTGATTGATTGATTGCTGCATCCTTACCATGGATTGGAATGTAGTCGCTGAAGACATCGACATTTTACTACATTCCAATACAAAACTGGCAAAAAGCCAGTTTTAAATTAAATATTTTAAATATTTCCAGAATATAACTCCAATTAACCATATACTTCTATTATATTTATTTAAACTATTTCAAAAAAGAGTTGCTATGTGTCAGGTTTGTCTATTAATATCTCTGCCTCTCAAATATTGAATAGTTAATGTAATTAAAAATTAAAGATCTAATAATTAATAATAATAACAAGCAAGCAATCTATCACTATAGTAGGTAATAGAGTAAATCAATCAATGACAGTTCATTTACAAAGCAATGTTAAATAAAGTAGCCAATAAATAGTTAAGTAATTTTGATTAATCAGGTTTGATCAATATTTATATTAATTCTATATTTAATATGGAATCAATTGTAAATGAATATCAGAAGAGGAAAGAGAGAAATAGGAATTAGGATATACCTAGACAGTTTTACATTGATTATTAAATAAGATCAGTTTTGAACTCTTAATGTTATTAAGTTAGTTAAGAACCCAATTGTCTTCTAATTAATGTATCAGTCTGACCCAATCCTAAATTAATTCAACAATGTTCCTTATTGGTCGTCAAGTTGCTTATAGTTCTAATCCGTTTATATCCAAATTAATAAACCCGCTGAGCTGGTGATACTCCCTTTATTTTCAGCGTGGGGCTTCCAGTTTGCCTAGTCACCTCTAAGTCTTCTGTTCTTTCAACTTGCACAAAACTTCATATACATTCAAAAACACCACCTTGCCCTTTGCTATTCAAACAGCTCGTCCGGAATGATTCCCAAGTAGGTCTAAATCTGGTATTAGGAGGAGGGAGTCTGTGGCTGGTCTCCTATCTCCGAGCTCTGATTTCCGATCTCCAATCACCCGTCCGCCACTTCAACTCTTTCTCCTCACCCATCTTTCAAGTCCTCACTGTTCCTGATGAAATGCAATGACTGCTGCGTTGCCCCTTGGAACTCCCGATCAAATCAAATACAATCAAATCAATCCAACCAGACAGCATCAAGGGCTCCTCTCTCCAAGTCATTCTACTATTACCACCTCTCACTCCGAACCTTCCCACAAATCTGCAATCCCCATCCGTTTTAGTCCCTTATTTGGCTTATTTTGGCTGTTATTTCTTGCTTCCCTTTTAAGTGTCAGGTAGCTGCATCAGCTGTGTTTCTGAGGGTATTTCTCGCTCTCTGGGGGATCACCTTAACGCCACAGGAAGTTCCTCTTTAAGTTGTGGAGGCTCTCCAAGCTGCAACCAAAAAAGCTCAAAAGCAGAGAACAGACCTGGAGTTCACTGGAGGCTGCCCTGCCATGATGCGATGTCAAGTTGGAAGTAAAAAAAAAATAATCAGGACTTTTTAAAAATGCTGCGGGATGTGGGACAAATTGTTAAAAATTGGGACTGTCCTGCCAAAAGTGGGACATCTGGTCACCTTACCTAAAGGATCAGAGTAGAGGAATTAGAGGGGAAATATAATTTTAAAATTATGTGCTATTCTGGACACTGTCTCAAGTTTAGATTCCAATTTTGGAAATAAAAATGTCAAGGCTGTTCTGCATTCTCACCTATTACTTTGTCTTCTAGTTTCCATTACTGATTTTGCGATGGAAAACAATTTGTTGACAAAATTAAGAGAAAAGATGAAACGTCTCGAAAGGGAGGTAAGAGAAAACATTTGTTCATACGCTGTCACAGTAAATGTGTGATGGAACATATAGAAATTTTAGGCAGGTAGCTAGGTAGCTAGGTAGGGATAGATAGATAGTATAGAGAGAGAGAGAGAGAGAGAGAGACAGACAGACAGTCAATCAGACAGACATATAGATAGAAAGAACAGTAGGTAGTTGGAGAAACACAGATAGACAGACAGATAGAATATGAATTGTGATTTCTGTTTATCCTCAGTTGACCATTTTGGTTTTTGTTTTGACCTTTGAAATACATAGTTAGCTTGCATTAGCAACCCAAGAAAGCCAGTTTGGTATCGTGGTTAAGGCATCACCCTGCGCACCCAGTGACCGACATTCCTTGCCCCACTTTAGGCACAAAGCCAAGTGGGTGACCCTGACCCAGTCACCTTTTCTTCCCCTAGAAAGGAGGCAACATCAAACCACTTCTGAAAAATCTTGTTAGGAAAACAGCAGGAACTCATCCAACCGAGAAGAAACTGGACTTTCCCTTTCCTTTGCTTGGGTTTTTTTTGAAAATATTTAGACCATAATCCAAGAAGTTTCTTCAGTTTTGGAAGAATAGTAAAATGTTATTTTTTTCAGTAGTGGGAATTTCCAGGCATGTGTCAAAGATTAGATGGCAGAGATATAGTTGGTACCCCAGATTTGAAGAGGAAACAATGTTTAATATCATTTAGAATTGTTGATAGAAAAATTAGTGTCTTTAATCACTGTCAATTTGCTTTTTAAAAATAGGGTATTTTGTCTCCGGATGAAGAAAGTTCGAGACTTCCTCTTCTGGCACAAAGACATGCTGAGGTATATAATGTATACTTGCAGCTCACCTTAGAATATAATTATGAGAAAAATGAAAATAAATGATTTTTTCACAATTGGTAATGGTTCATAATGCATGTGCAGCATATTTTATGTAGTATATATATTCGCTTTATATTTCTATTGCATATATGAAATCCATACACACATCTATACAGACTAGTTTATTTGTAATTTCTGTAAAAGAATGGCAATTATCAGAGCTGATGCTAATTCTTGGTCGGTTCCTTCGTTGCTACATTAGCTAGCTTCTTTGGCCACATACAATACCAATAGCAGTGAAATAAAATTTAGATGATTCATAATTGTTTTGAACCACTGTGTTTTACATTTCCTAAAGAAATTAACTAAGACTACTTTTTTTTCTAGCCCACCATAAAGTTGCGTTCCCATCAGGTAAGCAATCTAGTACATAAGGAACCTGTTGAGTGTGCATGACCGAGACATAGTTCATATCATAAAAAGAGGGGGGAAAGCCCAGTGTGACTGATTGGGTAGTGAGGGGTAGCAAGTGGGCTGCTACGGAAATATATTCCTGACTTATGATCTATTTTGGCTTCTCTAGATTTTTCAGACAAAAGCGCAAAGTTCAGATGCTGATTTGACGAGAGTGAAGGAGCAGAATTATATGTAAGTCTTCACATAGTTCATCAAATCTTTGCACAATCCTATTAATTTTACCCTGTCTGTATGACATTCATAATTTCATAAGGTATTTTTAATGTGTATTTAATAAAAAATGAATAAAAAGGTTGATAATTCAAGTTAAAAAAAAACCTGGGGTCTAATTTCTCTCTGGTCTTCATTATTTGCAGCATGACAATGAAAATTTCGAAACTGTTAACGGAAAAACAAGAATTAGAAATAAAAAATAATGAACTTTTTGAGGAAAATAAGAAACTTTGCCAAGAAAAAAATGAAATTTGTGAAGACTTTGAAGAAAAGTTGAGGAGGTGAGAAAATTTTAGATAGCAACCCTGACTTTCTCGTTGTTTCTTCAATATTTCAATTAGTTTTAATTTTAAACAAGTTTTACAATTTGAGTAAAAAAAACCTAAGGGGGCTAACTTCACTCTGCTCTTGATATTTTACAGGAAAATTACTTCAGAGAAAGAAGACGAGATTCAAAAAATTATAAAAGAAAAGGAAACCCTCAGCTCAAAAATTCAAAAATGTGCCATGGAGAAAATAGACCTCCTCCATGAAAATAATGATTTAAAAGAAGAACTGCGTAGGTGAGAAATTTTTATTTTTATTTTATTTATTTTATTAATTGGATTTATATGCCGCCCCTCTCTAAGGACTCGGGGTGGCTTACAACATATAAAAACAAATACAATACAAATACAATAGCAAATCCAATTAAATTAAAACTATAGAGACAATCTAAAACCCCCAATTATATTAAAAATCAGTCATACCCATTCAAACAACAGCCATACAAACATTTGGTCGGCCAGGGGGACTGAGATCTAATTGCCCCAAGCCTGGTGGCATAAATGAAGTGGGGGGGGCAGAGCGAATCTCCAGGGGGAGCTGATTCAGGAGTCCCCACAAAAAAGGCTCTTCACCTACGCACCACCAAACGACATTGTCTAGTTGATGGGACCTGGAGAAGGCCAACTCTGTGGGATCTCACCAATTGCTGGGATTGATGCGTCAGAAGGCGGTCCCACAAGTACCGCCAAGTACCGATGCCATGTATGGCTTTATAGGTCATTACCAACACTTTGAATTGTGTCCAGAAACCAATCAGCAACCAATGCAATCCACGTAGTGTTGGAGAAAGAGGGGCATGTCTAGGAATGCCCATGACCATTTGCACGGCCACATTTTGCACAATTTTAATTTTCCAAACACTCTTCAAAGATAGCCCCATGTAGAGAGCATTGCAGTAGTTGAATCTCAAGGTGATAAAGGCATGAGCGACTGTGAGTAGAGACTCCCGGTCCAAATAAGGCCAAATAAGGAGGATTGAAGCCTTGAAATCAAGCCGTAGCAGAAAATGATCTGACCATGACAAAGGCAACATATTTAAGACCCTTAATTTCAGATCATTGCTCAACTGCTCTGTGGGGAATACCATGTCAGGAGCATGCCCCCCTCATGAGTTGCACCCTAAATTACTTCAGTCAGGTCCAACTCCTGCACCAATCCAGAGGATTCTCCGAGCAACAGGTTAATGTCCACCAAGACAATAAGCTTGGGGAACTCCACTGCCAGCCCAGCTACCTCCTTGAGTAGCGCAGGCAGGGCTGTTGACATGCAGCTGGGAGGCACATGAGCAACAAGCCCAACTGAACCCCTAGGTCCAACTTCACAAAGAGGGACTCACAATCCGTAATCTCAGGAGCAGCGAGCCTGCGTAGGCTGAAGGTCTTTTTCACTATAATAGCCACTCATCCCCCCACCTTACCTGGGGTCGTGGCTGGTGCCACACCTGCAACCCAGCTGGGCACATTTCAGAGAGAGGGACTCCTCCTTCTGGGCCCAGCCAGATCTCAGTAACACATGTCAGGTCAGCCTCCTCATCTAGGAGTAAATCCTGGATGAAGGGAGCTTTATTTACAACTGACCTGGCATTGAATATCAACAGCCTGAGCCTAGGGTCCGAGATTCGCTTGTCGCCAGTACCCCAAGCTAAGCTCATGGGGCCAGAACAAGGGATTGCTTTCAAGCAGCGAGCTCTTGTTCCCCGAGAGCCGCCTACCCCATGTCTCCCAACATATATGCCTTTCCCCAGCAAAACCGGGATATTCCGGCCCTGTGCCACCCTAGATATGGGCTCCTCCACTCCTCCCACCTCTATATTGCAAGAGGGCTAATATCTCTCTGGTCCTTATTATGTTACAGGAAAACGGTAGCATTGGAAAATTTTACAATAGAAAAAGAACAAATGAAAAGGAAAATCGAGAAACTCAAGCGTGTATGTGCTGAAGTGCTAAGGCGTGAAAGACCTGAGGATTCTGGTAAGGACACAGTTTTGGAAGAATGACCCAGTGGGTCCCACTTTTAGAGAAAGCACTGAGATGTCATTTCCCATCTTGCACCAAGCCTTGATGACACGTTTGCATTCAGTATTTAGTTTTTACATCGAAACTGAGAGGCAGACTTCTTGGTGAATGTATATAAAATTCTGTTGCTAATCCTGTTGCCAATCCCCATTTTAAAGGCAGATAAATTATAGACTAAATATAGAATACCAAAAAGACATCTGCTATATGTTGACTATTTGGAAATAAAAATGTCAAGGCTGTTCTGCATTCTCACCTATTACTTTGTCTTCTAGTTTCCATTACTGATTTTGAGATGGAAAACAATTTGTTGACAAAATCAAGAGAAAAGATGAAACATCTCCAAAAGGAGGTAAGAGAAAACATTTGTTCATACGCTGTCACAGTAAATGTGTGATGGAACATATAGAAATTTTAGGCAGGTAGTTAGGTAGCTAGGTAGGGATAGATAGGATAGATAGATAGATAGATAGATAGATAGATAGATAGATAGATAGATAGATAGATAGATAGATAGATAGATAGATAGATAGATAGATAGATAGAGACAGTCAGACAGACATATAGATAGAAAGAACAGTAGGTAGTTGGAGAAACACAGATAGACAGACAGATAGAATATGAATTGTGATTTCTGTTTATCCTCAGTTGACCGTTTAGGTTTTTGTTTTGACCTTTGAAATACATAGTTAGCTTGCATTAGCAACCCAAGAAAGCCAGTTTGGTATCGTGGTTAAGGCATCACCCTGCGCACGCAGAGACTGACATTCCTTGCCCCACTTTAGGCACAAAGCCAAGTGGGTGACCCTGACCCAGTCACCTTTTCTTCCCCTAGAAAGGAGGCAACACCAAACCACTTCTGAAAAATCTTGTTAGGAAAATAGCAGGAACTCATCCAACCGAGAAGAAACTGGACTTTCCTTTTTCTTTGCTTGGTTTTTTTTTGAAAATTTTTAGACCGTAATCCAAGAAGTTTCTTCAGTTTTGGAAGAATAGTAAAATGTTATTTTTTTCAGTAGTGTGAATTTCCAGGCATGTGTCAAAGATTAGATGGCAGAGATATAGTTGGTACCCCAGATTTGAAGAGGAAACGATGTTTAACATCAACCCAAGTCATTTAGAATTGTTGATAGAAAAATTAGTTTCTTTAATCACTGTCAATTTGCTTTTTTAAAATAGGGTATTTTGTCTCCGGAAGGAGACATCGTCTTCTGGCACAAAGACATGCTGAGGTATATAATGTATACTTGCAGCTCACCTTAGAATATAACTATGAGAAAAATGAAAATAAATGATTTTTTTCACAATTGGTAATGGTTAATAATGCATGTGCAGCATATTTTATGTAGTATATATGTTCGCTTTATATTTCTATTGCATATATGAAATCCATACACACATCTATACAGACTAGTTTATTTGTAATTTCTGTAAAAGAATGGCAATTATCAGAGCTGATGCTAATTCTTGGTCGGTTCCTTCTTTGCTACATTAGCTAGTTTCCTTGGCCACATACAATACCAATAGCAGTGAAATAAAATTTAGATGATTCATAATTGTTTTGAACCACTGTGTTTTACATTTCCTACAGAAATTAACTAAGACTATTTTTTTTTCTAGTCCAGCATAAAGTTGCGTTCCCATCAGGTAAGCAATCTAGTACATAAGGAACCTGTTGAGTGTGCATGACTGAGACATAGTTCATATCATAAAAAGAGGGGGGAAAGCCCAATGTGACTAATTGGGTAGTGAGGGGTAGCAAGTGGGCTGCTACGGAAATATATTCCTGACTTATGATCTATTTTGGCTTCTCTAGATTGTTCACACAAAAGCGCAAAGATCAGATGCTGATTTGAATAGAGTGAGGGAGCAGATATATATGTAAGTCTTCACATAGTTCATCAAATCTTTGCACAATCCTCTTAAGTTCACCCTGTCTGTATGACATTCATAATTTCATAAGGTATTTTTAATGTGTATTTAATAAAAATTGAATAAAAAGGTTGATAATTCAAGTTAAAAAAAACCCTGGGGGCTAATTTCTCTCTGGTCTTCATTATTTGCAGGAAGACAAAGGACATTTCTAACCTGCTGACTGAAAAAAATGAATTAAAAATAAAAATAAATGAACTTCTTAAGGAAAATAAGAAACTTTCCCAAGAAAAAAATGAAATTTGTGAAAACTTTGAAGAAAAGTTGAGGAGGTGAGAAAATTTTAGATAGCAACCCTGACTTTCTCATCGTTTCTTTAATATTTCAATTAGTTTTAATTTTAAACAAGTTTTACAATTTGAGTAAAAAAACCTAAGGGGGCTAACTTCACTCTGCTCTTGATATTTTACAGGAAAATTACCGCCAAGTACCGATGCCATGTTTGGCTTTATAGGTCATTACCAACACTAATTGTGTCCAGAAACCAATCAGCAAACAATGCAATCCACGTAGTGTTGGAGAAAGAGGGGCATGTCTAGGAATGCCCATGACCATTTGCACGGCCACATTTTGCACAATTTTAATTTTCCAAACACTCTTTCTTCAAAGGTAGCCCCATGTAGAGAGCATTGCAGTAGTTGAATCTCAAGATGATATAGGCATGAGCGACTGTGAGTAGAGACTCCCGGTCCAAATAAGGCCGCAACTGGTGCACCAGGCAAACGTGCCCCTTGCCACAGCTGAAAGATGATGTTCTTTCCCCCCCAGAGTAATGGACCAGCAGATGGAAGTATCCTCTGAAAGCTTTCTGGGTCCATCAGGTGCCTGGGAAGGAATCCCCTAATCAGTTCCATCTCCCTGCAGAGGAGGATTGAAGCCTTGAAATCAAGCCGTAGCAGAAAATGATCTGACCATGACAAAGGCAACATATTTAAGACCCTTAATTTCAGATCATTGCTCAACTGCTCTGTGGGGAATACCATGTGACATGAGGAGCATGCCCCCCTCATGAGTTGCACCCTAAATTACTTCGGTCAGGTCCATGGTTGCCATGGTGGCCATAAATTCCTGCACCAATCCAGAGGATTCTCCAAGCAACAGGTTAATGTCCACCAAGACAATAAGCTTGGGGAACTCCACTGCCAGCCCAGCTACCTCCTCGAGTAGCACAGGCAGGGCTGTTGACACGCAGCTGGGAGGCAGGTACATGAGCAACAAGCCCACCTGAACCCCTAGGTTCAACTTCACAAAGAGGGACTCACAACCTGTAATCTCAGGAGCAGCGAGCCTGCGTAGGCTGAAGGTCTTTTTCGCTATAATAGCCACTCATCCCACCTTCCCTGGGGTCGTGGCTGGTGCCACACCTGCAACCCAGCTGGGCACATTTCAGAGAGAGGGACTCCTCCTTCTGGGCCCAGCCAGATCTCAGTAACACATGTCAGGTCAGCCTCCTCATCTAGGAGTAAATCCTGGATGAGGGGAGCTTTATTTACAACTGACCTGGCATTGAATATCAACAGCCTGAGCCTATGGTTTGAGATTCGCTTGTCGCCAGTACCCCGAGCTAAGCTCATGGGGCCGGAACAAGGGATTGCTTTCAAGCAGCGAGCTCTTGTTCCCCGAGAGCAGCCTACTCCATGTCTCCCAACATATCTGCCTCTCCCCAGCAAAACCGGGATATTCTGGCCCTGTGCCACCCTAGATATGGGCTCCTCCACTCCTCCCGCCTCTATATTGCAAGAGGGCTAATATCTCTCTGGTCCTTATATTTTACAGGAAAATGGCAGTAATAGAAAAAATTACAACAGAAAAAGAACAAATGAAAATGGAAATGGAAAAAGCCACATTCCAAAAAATTGAAAATATTGATAAAAATGAGGAGCTCTGCCGAGAACATGACAGGTGAGAAATTTTTAGATAGCCACCAGAAACTACAGAGGAAAGGCTCGTAAGTCTTCACATAGTTCATCAAATCTTTGCACAATCCTCTTAAGTTCACCCTGTCTGTATGACATTCATAATTTCATAACGTATTTTTAACGTGTATTTAATAAAAATTGAATAAAAAGGTTGATAATTCAAGTTTAAAAAAACCCTGGGGGCTAATTTCTCTCTGGTCTTCATGATTTGCAGGAACACAATGGAAATTTCAAAACTACAGAATGAAAAAGAAGAATTACAAATAAAAATTAATGAACTTTTTAAAGAAAATAAGAAACTTTGCAAAGAAAAAACTGAAATTTATCAGGAGCTTGAAGAAAAGTTGAGGTATTTCCGTTTGCGTCGAGGCTTGTAGACCAGTGATGGGCAACCTTTTGAGCTTATTGTGTCAAAATTCGCCAAAAAACCGAGCATAACTCGGGTGGTGTGTCACCTTGAGGAAAAAAACATAATTTTGTGCTAAAAGTGTCTGGTAACCGATTCCAAGCACTCCAAATTTCCCGTTCATAGTGGCACTCCTCTTGATTCTCCAAGCGACACCTTTCTACATTCTCAAGCTTTGACCTCAAGTCAACAAACAAGCTTCTCCAAGTCTTATTTTCACTTTGTGGAATAGTCCCCGGACTCTTTTTTTTTAAAAAAAACTCCTGCAGGAGAGGGAGGGGCGCCCTTGCCCCAAAGACTCACTGAAACGGCGAATTCTCACGTGAATTGCAGGTTATTTCCAGAAGCCTGAGACAGATATCCTTGCAAAGGTTTGACAGAAAAAGCAAGCAAAGAGCAAACTTCAAAAGAAGGGAAATGACGGGAGGGAAGGAGGAGACGAAAGGAGGAAGGGAGGGAGCAGAGGGGAAAAGGAAGGAAGGGAGGAAGGAAGGAAGGAGAGAGAGAGAAAGAATGGTAAGAAGGAAGGAAGACAGAAAGAAAGAGGGAGAGAGAAAGAGGGAGAGAAAGAAAGGAAAGAAAGAAAGATGGTAAGAAGTTAGATAGAAAGAAAAAGAGAGAGAGATGGAAAAAATGAAGGAGGGAAGGACGGAAGAGAGAATGAAAGAGAAAAAAAGAAGTAAGGAAGGAAAGAAAGAAAAAGAAGGAAGGAAGGAGAGAGAGAAAAAAGAAAGGTAAGAAGGAAGGAAGATAGAAAGAAACAAAGTGGGAGAGAGAGAAAGAGAGAGAAACAAGGAAAGAAAGAAAGATGGTAGGAAGACAGAAAGAAAGAGACAGAGAGAGAAGGAAGGAGAGAGAGAGAGAAAGAAAGAAAGAGAAAAAGAGAGAATGAAAGAAAAAAAAAGAAGAAAGAAAGATCCCATGGGCTTTGAAAAGGGGGGGCAGCCCAGCCTCTCTCTTTCCGGTGAGAAGCGGGAATAGCCCAAGGAGCAAGGCCCTCTCCAGCCTGTGCCCAGCTGAAGCTGCGGGAAGAAAGCAAAGGCCGCTCCGCCAGTTGCCTCCGTTGCCCAATTCCTGGCATAGAAAATCGAACAGAGGGAGGGGGAGCTTCATCCGGAAGAGCGAATGGAAGAGCTACGGGAACGTCCCCCCCCCCCACGCGCGGGCGCCCCAAATCCCTCCATGTTTGAAATTTCTGAACCGCAGTTGGTTCGAAGATTTAAAATCCGGTCGAGGTCGACCTGGATCTCGAGAAGTCCCACATTTTGTGCAACATCTGACGGCCCTCTTTCACCTACCCACCCCCAAACATTGGGAAGCCGCGCGTTCCCCGTAATGTCTTATGCTGGAGACTTAACGATCCCCGAGAGACAGTAAGACAAAAGGCGGCGACTTCATTCTTAGAAGACCCATTTTCTGCGCGAGCGATGAATGGGATCGTAATGCCATCTGCTGGACAAACCGCAGTATTGCTCCCTTGGAAACGAGTAGAAAAACCCCTTCGGCCCAGCTCCGTTCCCGGAAGGGGCTCTTTGGAAGGAACAGGTTTCATTGTAATGGAAAGAATCGGCTCACTCAATGAAAGAGAACACGAAGCGACGATATTTCTTCCTCTGGAAAAATGGACACCTGACTTCCTTAGTGGCCGCATGTCACTGAAAATGGCTACGCGTGTCAGTGCTGACACGCGTGTCATAGGTTCGCCATCACTGGTGTAGACGCTCCGCTGAACTCTGAATGCTCCTCAAATGAAAAAAATAAACTTTGGATTTTAAACCCCATTGAACCTCTTGGAGTCTCAAATAAACTGGACTAAGTAAAAAGCTAAAACTTTGGAACCTGGAAGCTAGGAGCCAGATGCGTCCGATAGCAGAAGCTTTGTTTAAGGGAAACATTCGTTTCAGCTGGCAATATCCGGCAATTATAATGGTCTTTCGAGAGGGGAAAATGTACCGAGCAAAGTCGTTGGAGGAAGGGAAGGAAATGCTGGGAAAACTTGGTTTGAATCCGGATTTAAAGCAACAGGCAGAAAAAGCAACAGAGGCGATTGAAGAGGGGGCTGCAAGAGGAGGAGAGGGGGTTAAAAACCTTTTTGAACTTTTGCAATCAACATTCCCCATTAAGGAGTTCTAATTGAAAAGGCAAGCTCTTTTGGAGAAAGAGAAAGAAGCACCAGATTCTTCCAAAATGGAGGCAAGAGTTACGAGGCAAAAAAAGAAATGAAATGTTTGTAAAATATTTTTGTTTTGATTGTTTTATATATTAAGAAAAAGGTTAAGGTTTGGTCCTGATTTAATTTAACATTTGTTTTAATTTTAATCAAATTAAGGGAGACTTGGGGAGGGGAGTGTGGGGTTTTATTTCCTTTTTTAAAGAAAGGGTGTTAGGGGGAGAGCAACAGTTTTGGTGGAATCGTGCCCCCAGTGGTGCCTGATCAAAACAGCGGATTTCCCCCCCGCTTTTCTCTCATTGTGAGAGAAATTCGGGGGGAGGCACCTGGGTGGGAAGATTCTTTTATAAAAATGAAGAATTTAATAGAACTCTGGGTTACAGGAGGGAAAAACGTTAAATGGAAATACTATGAGTGATCGAACAATTATGGCATTAAATATAAACGGTCTTGCATCGCCTCTAAAAAGGCACAGACTATTGAAATTAGTGAAAGAAAATCATGTCAATTTTTTATTTCTTACTGAAACCCATAAGAGACGGAAAAGAACGGATAAACTAATTGACAGTAATGAATGGAAAGGTATTTTCGAATCTAGAGGAAAAATAAACAGTAGGGGGGTAGCTATATTAATAAATGAAAGGAACCCATTTCAGGTGATACAAACAAAAGGGGACAAAGAAGGAAGATTATTATTTGTAAAAGGAAAAATAAACCAAATTACAATAACACTTGCGGTAATATATGCTCCAAATGTAAATGCTAACCAATTTAGTATGAATGCAAAACGTAAATTGGATTTATTTTCAGAAGGGATGGTGATATATGCTGGGGATTTCAATGTAGAAATAATGGCTAACAACAAAGAAAAGAAACAACTAAATTTAAATAGGTTAAATATGACAGACCTACATGCTGATAATTTAAATAGAGGAACATATTCTGTAAGACATAATAAGTTTAGTTGTATTGACTATATATTTATGAATAAAACAGGAAATATTCAAATAAAAAAAGCAGAAATTAAGAGTAATTGGATATCTGACCAGGCACCCATAACAGCAGTTATAAAAATAGACTCCATTAGTAGACAAAGAATTTGGAGATATAACACAATTGTTTCAATAAGTTAAAAAAATAGGGGAAAAATTCAGAGAGATATTCAGGAATTTTATAATATAAATGAAAATGGTGAAATGAGGCAATCAGTTATCTGGGACACGAAGAAAGCAGTTATTAGGGGTAATTTAATCAGTATGGAGTCTTATATTTAAAAAAGTTGGGGAATGGAAAGGGAAAAAAGAATAAGGGAAATAGAATTAATAAGAGAAGATTTAAGAATAACAAGAAATAAAGAATGGAATGATTTGTTAAAACTTACAAAGACATTTGGAGAGATTGTATAATAATGTCCTCACAACATTAGATGTTCCACAAACATGGAAGAACTCCAAAATTGTAACAATTCCTAAACCAGATCGAGATTTAAAAGAACCCGGTTCCTACTGCCCAATTAGTCTACTAAATCAGGATTATAAAATTTTGATGAAAATTTTAGCAAACAGATTGGAAAATATACTACCAAGAATAATTGGAAAGGATCAGTATGGATTTATAAAAGGAAGAAGAATATATGAACCTATTAGAAATATAGTGAATGTGCTGCACCATGCTACTAGAACTAAAAGGAAAATGGGACTATTAAAGTTAGATGTTTATAAAGCTTTTGACAAAATAAATCATGACTATTTATTTCAATTATGTAATAGCCTGAATATGGGGAAACATTTTGTCAAGTAATAAAAGAAATATATAAGGAAAATATAGCCTATGTTAGAGTGAATGGAAATAGAACGGAGAAGATAGAAATAAATAATGGAACCAAGCAAGGATGCCCCCTATCCCTGATGCTTTTCGTGATGGCAATTGAAACATTAGCTAATAAAATTAGAAAAGACAAACAATGGAAGGGATATCAAATAGGGAATATGGAATTAAAATTAAATCTATTTGCAGATGATGCTATAATAATTACAGAGACACCAGTAGATATGATTAAGAGAATGATTGTAATACTTCAGGAATTTAAAGACCAATCAGGGTTAAAAATAAATATGGAAAAATGAGAAATTATTTGTTTAAATACCGGGCCTAAAGAACAAATTGAAATACGGAAGGTATCAGGTTTAAAACGGGGGAATAAGAAAATGAAATATTTAGGAGTTTGATTATTAAAGAACCCAGAAAATATGGTGGAATTTAATTATAATTTAATATGGAAAAAAATTCAGAAACAAATTAAGAATTGGGGAAATAAAAATTTGAGAAGATTGGCTAGAGTAAGAGCATTAAAAATGATGATTATCTCAAAAATGTTATACATTTTACAGGTAATGCATGGAACCTTCCCAATAAGGAAATTAAAAGAATGGGATACTAAATTAAATGCTTGGAGAGAAGGTAATAAAAGACCAAGAATTTAAAAAAAATGGCTGATAGCCACGGAAGGGAGGGAGGTTGGGGAAATCCAAGTTTGGAGTATTACAGGGATGCATATCAAATAGATAGATTAATGGAATTACAATTATTAGAAGAGAAACCATGAGTAGAATTAGAGAAAGGAATTAATGACATTAAGAATCAAGAATTATTATTTAGGAAATGGAACAAGATAGAAATAAATAGATTAATAGATCCAACTAAAGCGATTATAGAAAGTTGGATGAAATGGCAAGGCAAATTAAAAATGACAAATTCTAAATTAGCGACGCTGCATGTGATAAATATAAAGAAAGAAAGTAACCTCACAAAGATAATATGGAAATTAAAGGAAAAAGGTATACAGAGAATTGAACAGTTATATGAAAAGGATGGAAGGATCAATAGAAATGAAATAGAGAGATGCCTTGGACAACAAAATTGGTTACAAGTTAACTCAATAAGTACGTATTTAAGTAAAAGGGAAAATAAAGAAATATTCCTCAAACAAGAAACAAATTTAGAGAAGATATTAAGGGAAAAGAGTAAGAATATAAAAGCTGGCTTTCCGGCAAAGCAGCGTGCTTTTCAAATGCGCTGCTTTCCTGCAACTCTTTCCTGAGCAGGGGGGGGAGGAGGCCACTCCCCCCCCAGGAAAGAGGTGCAGGAAAGCAGCGTGTTTAAAAGGCACGCTGCTTTCCTGGAAAGCTGGCTTTCCTGGCCGGCACAGGGCTTTCCCGCCACTCCCCCCCGAAAACACAACGGAGACAGGCAGGGCGAAGCGGCGTCATGAGGCTCAAGCAGGCAGCCTCCGCGCTTTTCTTGGAAGAGGAGGAGAGGGGGCGGATCGGGTGAGCGGGGGCAGCGCCAAGAGGCCAGGGGCACGCGGGGGCGGGAGGCACGATGGGGAGGCAGGGGAGGCCGCGGCTCCCTTTCCTTCTACTGTTGGCGCCTCTCCGTCCCCGCCCCCCCGGCAGGCTGGCAGGGGGATGGGGAGCGTGCGCCCGTGGAAAAGGGTGTGCGGGGGTATTTTGGGGCACGCGCATGCTCACGCGCGCAGCTTACGGGGAACGGTGTCTTCTTCCCCACTTTCCTCCCTCACTTCCTTTTGCTTTCAGAGGGAGAGGGAAAACCAAATAAAAACAGGAAGGAGGCAAGGACAGAAAATGGTGCATGGCTGCAAAACAGGAGAAGGGCATTTTTCAGCTACTTTCTGGGACTGAAAAGTTGAGGGGATCCAAGCAGAGGCGGGTTCTAACTTGCCACTGGTTCGCTTCCTCGAGATGGTGACGGCATACACAGTGCTGGAAACTGGGCTTCTCCACATGCTCAGAAGAAAATAAAAATAAAAAATAAAACGAGGGCTGTGCCCATGGACCGACACTGACCAATCCGGTTCATTAACATCATCATGACATCACCAGTGGGTCGCTATCGGTTTGGGTGAACCGGTCCAAGCTAGGAGGGACCCATCCCTGCTCTGGACTCACAACTGCTGCTGGAGGAGCAGTTGTTTATCTGTGGCTAGCTGGCTTGGCACAGAGTCACCTCCTCCCATTTGTTCATGGTCCCTCACTACTTGGTCCCTTCATAATTGCACTCATGTAATGGGCTGTATATCGAGTCTTCCTTTGGCTATCATGCTGCATGGACTTTTGGGTTTTTTCTCAGGTTTAAAATAAGGTCGTCACTTTTCAAACCATGAATAGCACAGAGCCAGGATACTTGCAAGGCCTCTCTCTGTCTGAGACAGATAAGAATGGGTGTCTCCGGGTCCCCTCGCTTAGACATCACCCAGTGAGACCATAGCTGCCCCTGCCAAGTGGTAAGAGGATTTTCTATGACATTTAGCATCCCCCCTTCATCCCCTTATTGGGTGAAATGGACTCGTCAAACAGTTGGTTCTTCCTCTAACGTATAGGGTAAGTTGAGACTAGAATTCAGAAGGTGTGGAGGGAGAATGATTTTGTTGGTATGATACGCTGCACGGTTTGTGATTACTATCATTTTGTTGGCTTTTATATTTTATTCTTAAGCACTGACCCGCCCAGGAATGTTGGGCATAAGATGGGTGTCCACATTAGTCTCCTAAATAAAAAGAAGGGATTACTATGGTGTGATCTGCTGCCCAAGAACAAAATCAAGCCGATCCCAATGAATGAGGAATTTGCATTCAGCTGACTAGGAAGGGAACGGGGAATAAATCTCTTTGATTGAAACAGTTTGAGTGTAACAGAAGATGGAGGCAGTTGGGAACTTCTGGGACCTCACATCATTCAGGCAATCCAACCCTGATGTGACCTGAGTTAGATCCTCCAGAGAGATTTTCCCTCAACAATGTGGCTGTTGGGAGGAACTATGCAGATTCCCTCCTACTTGGCATGATCACCTCAGTTGTGGGCTTTTCCCTTGGGAGCAAAGAAAAAAGAAGTTGGAGGACAACACACAGTAAGGACTGAAGTCTCACTTTCTGGCATTGCCATTTTGCCAGCTATGAACAAGCTGGAAGAACAGAAATTATCAGGGCAAAGCAAAGGAATGATTACCCAGAGGGAGAGACCTTTTTGTGGTGTTCTTAGAAAAGACTAGTATGGAGGCGTTTTTAAAAATAATAAATGATAAACTATTAAAACCTGTTTGAATATTTTTCACTTTCAACTCCTTGTCATCTTCCTGGCTCAGGAAACAGATCTCCACTCCACATTCTCAAATTCATCTCTGCATCACTAGGAATAGGATGGGCAGGAACTGCTACAAAACCCTCCAGTCCAGCACCTGAATTTCCAGGGTTTTTTCCTGAGTTTAGTCATTGATGTCAATGATGGTAGAGGTGGCTGCTATGTTCCCAGGACCCCTTCTGCTAGCACAACTCTCTGAAGTGGTGATGTTATAGACCAAAATATTTGATTCCTTACCTCTGGTTGTTGGTCTTGATGCTTGTCTAGAATTTCCCACAAAGCCCAAACAGAATGATTGGAATGGCTGGGAGGTTCCCACCTCTGACAGAGTGCACTATTTTATGGTGCTGAAAAGTTGCCCCAAGAAATCTCTTTGGATTTGCGCAGGGGAAAGTTCTTTCTTAAGATCAGGTATGGGGTTACGGAGGCTCGCAGCTGGCAACTGACTGCGCGTTAGTCACAAAATAAATAAATAAATAAAATAAAATAAATCCAATTGAGAGAAAAAACCTCGGACAAGAAACTTGAAAACAACTTTTTCTCCTTGGTGAGACAACCTAGATTCAATTCAGGATGACCCTTTTATTGAAAGCAGACACAGAAATGCAGGCTTCTACGATGCTACATTTCACATGGGTCTGTTACACCAATTCAAATTCATAACGTATTAAGCGTACAAAATATAACCAATAAAAATCACACAACCTGGGCTACATTTCAAAGTGCTGATTCATGAGAAAAAGAAAGCGAGAGCGAGAGAAAGGTCCCATCAGCCCACCTAGTGATATACAGTAATACCCCGGTTATTGCGTCCCCGACCATTGCGAACAGGGTAATTTGCGATTTTTCAACCCGGAAGTCAAAACACCATCTGCGCATGTGTGCCCTTTTTTTCTATGGGCACAGAAGCGTAGATGGCGCCCGGCAGATCAGCTGCTGGGCGGCTTCCCTGGGTCTTCCCCCTCTTGCTGGCGGGAGGGCGAGCAGCGGGCATCAGCAAGGAGTTTCCCCACCGCCCACGCAAACTCCTCGCTGCCGCCCGCCCTTCGCCCGCCCACGCCGTTCATTCTCGCCGCTTTCGAGCTGAGTCCTGAAGCGAATTCGCTCCAGGACTCAGCTCGAAAGCGGCGACAGCCAGCGCGGAGAAGCCGTTCGCTGGCGCTGGCTGTCGGCGCTTTTGAGCTGAGTCCTGGAGCGAATTCGCTCCAGGACTCAGCTCGAAAGCGGCGACAGCCAGCGCGGAGAAGCCGTTTGCTGGCGCTGGCTGTCGGCACTTTTGAGCTGAGTCCTGGAGCGAATTCGCTCCAGGACTCAGCTCGAAAGCAGCGAGAGCCAGCGCCAGCGAACGGCTTGTCCGCCGCCTGCCTGCCCGCTAGCGAGGAGCCGAAGATTGGGGGCGGCGCGGCTGTTTTAAAATGTCGCCGCCGGCATGGGGGGCTTGCCAGCACCCCCCGGACCCCCAACCCGGGTTTGGGGGGCTGCTAGGAAGCCCCCCATGCCGGCGGCGACGTTTTAAAACAGCCGCGCCGCCCCCAATCTTCGGCTCCTCACTAGCGCTGCGGGAGTAAAAACACCATCTGCACATGCGCAGATGGTGTTTTTACTTCCGCAGCGCTACTTCGCGAAAACCCGCTCGTTGCGGGGGGTCCTGGAACGGAACCCTCGCAACGAGCGGGGGATCACTGTATAACGTTTGCACTTTTCTTAGGCTAGCAGCAAAGAAGGCAAGACAAGAGTGCTGGGAAGGAGAATGTTGCTAGAGAAACTGGGTCATCATACGTGTCATGCTCAAGGTCTATGCTTTTCGCACGCACATTCCAAGACACTAGGTCCCGCGTTCCCACAATCAGGAATTCCTTTGACCTGCTTGAGCTCTTTTCCCCATGCAGGTAGGTAGGAAAATTTCAATTGTGGGATGAAATCCTGTCAGCTTTTAAATGGATCCTACTGATCTTTTTAGAAAAACCTTTGATGAAATGTTGTTTTGAGGGGTGGGATCAGATAGGATGCAGTTGTCCTTCTTCCTACATAAGGTAACTGGCATCCTGCCAAACACATTCCTTGCTATAGTTAAAGTTAATTTGACTTTCCTTTGAAAAAAAGGGGAAATTTTTCCAGATTTATCCTGATCTGAAAATGCCCAGCATAATCGCCAGCACATTTTTGGGGCCCTGCCCATCTGCTCTGTGCACAGGATTAATTGCCATTGTTTTGGGGTAGGACTAACTTTTCTTCCAGGGTCTCTGGTGGAGAAGGGATGTCCCAACTGCGTGAGATCTAGCCCCACCTGGCTGGCTCTTTAAGACCAAGAAAGCGGCCCTCTTGCAGGTCTAAATTGGGGTCCCCAACGAGATGAATTCTGTTTAGCTCAGGGGTTGGAGAGAATCCGCCCAATGGAACAAGGCAGAAATGGACCTTTTGGGGGCCTTTTGGTAAGAATCTGCCTTCAAACTACTGAGTGCCACAAGATCCATCCAGGATGTGCCTTTGACTAGATTGACACAGCCACCTCACCTTCCAGCTGATAGGCCATCAGAAGTCGGGGCAGAGCCGAACTCAAACTTGGTATCTCTGAATCCCACTCACTTTCACGAGGGATCCCTCAACCTCTCACTCCTGGTTTCCACCAGAGAGCTCCTAGCAGCATTGCCAGCAGTGTCTTTCCTACAGAGAAATCATCCAGGCCACTGATTGTCCATGGGGAAGACCGGGGCACCCCCATACTTGCTTGGCATGCTGGGAAGATATCTTAAAGACAAGATTCCATTCTGAGCACCCAATTTTTCCCAAAATCACTGGATCAAGTGGAAAAGAAGCCTTAAAGGAGGGCTCTTTAAACTTAGCAACTTTAAGACTGGACTCCCCCTGGACGTTGCGCACAGGAATTGTCATGACTTTCAGCCGGTCCTGGGGCTGCTATTGATGCGCAGTGGCAACCCATCCCTGAGTACAGGGTCTCCAACCTTGGCAACTTTTAAGACTTGTGGACTTCAACTCCTAGAACTCCTCAGTCAATTTCAACTCTGGGAGTTGAAGTCCGCAAGTCTTAAAGTTGCCAAGGTTGGAAACTTCTGGTCTAGTATAGCTGTTGGAGGTTAGGCTAACTCTAATGTTCCCCTCCCATTCTCTGTCTTTGTCTCTTTCTTTCTCTCTCTCTCTCTCTCTCTCTCACACACACACACACACAAAATCACAAATTGTACAGTAGAATTTTAATAACTAATAAATCTAACTGGCGAGCATAGTTATGTCCTTCTTCAACATCTGCAGGAATCCCAAAGTTTCTCTTCCTAGCTAGTACTTCAGTGGGAAGGAGATAGATGCAGTGATGGACTACCAAAATTTTTACTACCACACTGTGGTCGTGGCTTATGCATTTTGTTTCAACATCTTTCAGTGCAAATTGGGTATTCTGGGGGTGGAGTTCCATTTTTGCTACCCCATTGCCTCCCACCCCACGTCCGGGCAGTAGCCCACCCCTGATTATCTACTACATAAAGTGTATGTACACACACGCACACACAGCTCTTCTAAAATTATACCCATTCAACCTCATTTATTGCGACAGGAAAAACATACCCAGAGCCCAGAAGGGGGGGAAAAAAGGGGAAAAAAATCAAAATTTTGCTACCGGTACTGAGTACCTGTCCATACCCGTAGGAGCCCATCACTGGAGATAGGTGAACGTTATTACAGGTAATCCTCAACTTGTTACAGTTTGTTTAGTGATCCTATGGAAAGCTAGCACACAACCCTGTCTTAGAAGAATGAAATATTTGGAGAAATATTTAAAAGGTAGAATATTATATTTCCCTAAAGGAGAAACATGCTCTTGGAAAACAGCCCCCACCTTTCTTAATAGCCCCAGCAGGACTGGACCAGCCTATCTACAAGACAAAAGACCTTCAGCCTCAGTGATGCGATTAGCCCTCACGAAAGATCTAAATGAGGGCAAAATCATTCAGCCGCAATAGGACAAGCCCCTTCATTTCATTAGCAAGCTTCAACCATGCCTGAGACTCAGATAACTTACAAAGTTAACTATGACTGCTGCATAACCTGGGAGTCTGACAAGCCAACAGAATACATTTCTTGCACGGGAACAGGAAGCTTAAGGGCAAGGCCCAAGAGAGGGTATAAATACCTCAATCTCTCTCCTCCATATGTTGCCCAGGACCTCAAACCCATGTGGTCCTGTTCACCAATAAACCATCTTTACAATCAGCCTTAAAAAAGGCATTACATAATTTATCGTACGTTTGCTTATTTTGACTGTACATGTCTTGAAGTACAGAACAACACAAACTGAGAGAACATAACCCTAATCCTCGCCCAAGTCAGTTCTTTCTTAGTATGTGTTTGCGGCCTGTAACAACAGCGGTTAAGTTCTCTCTTAATATTTAAACAATATAGTGACAGTCTATCTATCTTTTATGCATGTTCAGAAAAAGAGAGATTTCCCTCAAGCAAGCGGGCATGTATATCGCCTCGCCTGAATTTCCTCCTGATTTGTTGAGAGGTTCAAAACAAAATCAGGGGCAAATGTAGTTTTTTTAGTTGTAACTGAATTTGAATTATTTGGATTTCGATATACTGTATATTGCCTTTTTTATATGTTGTAAACTGCTCTGAGTCCTCAGAGAGGGGCGGCATATAAATCCAATAAACTTAAACTTAAATTGCTATTACCGTCCGCTGCTACTGGTGTGCTGCGTATGCAGCTTTCGTTGTCTTGTGTATGTGTTATGTGTGCATGTCCCCAGCATGTTTTTGCTTCTGTACATGCACAGAAAGCAAAAATGCGGTGAATTCTTGTGAGGAGACACTCTGAGTCTCCGGAGAGACGGCATACAAATCTAAATAATAATAATAATGATGATGATGATGATGATGATGATGATGTCTGAGGGAGGGAAAAACACCTTCCCCTCTGGAGGCCGGAAATGGCCTGTTTCACAAATTCTGGTGGGCCCAATAAGCTCTTGTTTCACTCCCCAGGCTCCAAAGGCTTCCCTGGAACCGGGGAAGGGTAAAAATGCCTCCCCATCCCCCAGGAGGCTCTCTGGAAGCCAAAAACACCCTCCCAAAGCCTCTGTGTGAGCCAAAAATCAGCTGGCCAGCATACACCTGCATGTTGGAGCTCACATGCCAGCAAATATGGCTCCGCATGCCACTTGTGACACCCATGTCATAGGTTCGCCATCAATGCCTTAGACTGTCTACAGTCGACCTCACCGCATTCCTTAGAGATCTATAAGGGGGCGTGCATAAGCACACCATCGTGCCTACCATCCTTGTCTTACTGTCCTATTGTCCAAATTTACCTGTACCTACTTTGCTTTCGTTTATATTTATACCAATACCTGCTATCTTGTATGTATAGACAAATAAATAAATAAACATCTGGAAGACAGCAGTTCGGGAAATGCTGGGCTTGATCGTGATTGTAAATCTTGGGGATCTCTTTTGCACTAAACTGATGCACAATTGCGATGTGCACACACCTGTTCCACTGTCCTTTCACAGAATAATAATAATAATAATAATAATAATAATAATAATAATAATAATAATAATTATTATTATTATTATTATTATTATTATTAATTCATTTATTTATAATGCCCTTTTAACAAGGGGAATGACAGCAAGCCATATACAACTAACAAGGACAGGCAGTAGGCAATACACACACTTAGCTGAAACACAACTAATAAAACCACAAAACTTATTAAAAACATTCCCAACCTCTCCAATTTCTTCCCCTCTTGCTGATCCCCAGAACAAGGCTGTTTCAATCTGTTGAATCAAAGAGGAATGTCTTTAGTGCCGTGGTGAGTGAGGCTACTCAGGGGCTTCTCAGCTCAGGATATTTTATCTCCCAGTATTACTGGCAGGAAAACATTTCTCTCCCCCTCCCCCAAGACTAGATCTACCATATTTGGGCTGTAAAAGGTTTAATTTAATTTAATTTAATTTAATTTAATTTATTTATAAGCCGCCCAACTCCTTCAGGACTCTGGGAAGTGTACAGCAATTTAAAACAATATAATAACAATTTAAAACCCCAAGAAAATAAATCATTCATCCTTTTAGCCGGAGCTAGATGGTATAACTCATTGGCCACAGGCCTGCAGGCAAAGCCAAGTTTTCACAGCCTTCAGGAAAGCCAGGAAGGTAGGAAGAGTGCGGATCACAGGGGTCAATTGATTCCAGAGAGTGGTCACTAGATGGCAGCAAAGAGACCTTTTAGTATCTTGCCTATTTTGTGGGTCTATAAAAAAAAGAAAGCTTATTGAATGATCAGGAGAACATTAAGGAAAAGTGGTTGAAGTCTTGATGGCTAACTTCATTATTTTTATTTAATATTTAGGTAAGGATTATTTTGCCTTTACGTCTGCAACAAAATAAGCAGCAAAGCTAAGAGAACTGAACCATATCTGACTGCAGAAATCTAGATTGACTACTAGATGATAGCAGAGAAATGTGAAAAGATTATTTTGTCCTGCCATGTGGATGTTTGCAGACCAGCTTACCTAATCTTAAACAAAGTAAGGGTGGGAATGATTTTGCTCCCTGTAAAAAAGACTGCTCTTCGCTGATTTAAGAGATTTTGGTAACTAGATTGAGAACAGTTGTGATTTTAAAACTGGTTCATGGGATTTGGACGGTGACAGTAGTGGATGTGAAGAAGTCAGAAGTGTCCATACACATAGTGAAGGCAGAACAAGAAACTGCCCTGAAGATCACAAACCTCTCTTGCTGTGCCTTCAACAAACTTGATTGCATGGATATATTGGCTGCAAAAATCACAAGAGTTACAGAAACCCCAAGATGTTTGCCACTACCAAATAGTCCTCTGGATATTTGCAACCTAAATATGCTTCTTGAAGCATAGGATGTGCTTATTAGGCAAAAGGAAGGAAGATGCCAGCCAGAAAAGACTGTCCCATTACAAAAGACATTTTGATGCTATGTGGTTCAAAAGCTCCAGAATCTGTCAGACAAGTCCTAGCCCTTAACTTCTCAAACTTGGAAAGCTGCTTCACAATGGGGATTAGCCAGCTTGTTTCATTTCCCCCAGTTTTTAAATGCACCCCATGCCATCTCATCCCATCGGATTACCATCTGGCAGGTTTTATCTGTGGAAGCCCTATGTGTAGCGATCATCTATCTATGTATCTACACTATGTTGTCATTATAGGTAGTACTTTCCACATGTAAATGTCATCTGAATCTCTTCAGTTGTATCCAAGATTCGTCAGGTTTTATTACACAGTGATTAGATTAGATTTAATGGATTTATATGCCGCCCCTCTCCGCAAACTCGGGGCGGCTCACAACAATAATGAAAAACAGTACATAATAAAAATCCAATGCCCACCAATCTAATTACAATTTAAAATTAGTAATTTCCTAAAACAATCCCAATATATATATAAAAAACAGGCACACAGTCAATCAATCAACAACACAACATAGGCAAGGGGGAGGTGTTTTAGTTCCCCCATGCCTGACGGCAGAGGTGGGTCTTAAGGAGTTTACGAAAGGCAGGGAGGGTGGGGGCAATTCTAATCTCGGGGGGAGCTGGTTCCAGAGGGTCAGGGCCCCCACAGAGAAGGCTCTTCCCCTGGGTCCCGCCAGACGACATTGTTTAGTCGATGGGACCCGAAGAAGGCCGACTCTGTGGGACCTAACCGGTCGCTGGGATTCGTGCGGCAGGAGGCGGTCCCGAAGATATTCTGGTCCGGTGCCATGAAGGGCTTTATAGGTCATAACCAACACTTTGAATTGTGACCGGAAACTGATCTGCAACCAATGCAGACTGCAGAGTGTTGGAGTAATATGGGCATACTTAGAGAAGCCCATAATTGCTCTCGCAGCTGCATTCTGCACGATCTGAAGTTTCCGAACACTTTTCAAAGGTAGCCCCATGTAGAGAGCGTTACAGTAGTTGAGCCTCGAGGTGATGAGGGCATGAGTGACTGTGAGCAATGACTCCCGGTCCAAATAGGGCCGCACCAGGCAAAGCTGTGCAAACGTCCCCCTCGCCACAGCTGAAAGGTGTTTCTCTAATGTGAGCTGTTGATTGAGGAGGACACCCAAGTTGCGGACCCTCTCTGAGGGGGTCAATAATCCCCCCCCCAGGGTAATGGACGGACAGATAGAATTGTCCTTGGGAGGCAAAACCCACAGCCACTCCGTCTTGTCTGGGTTGAGTTTGAGTTTGTTGACACCCATCCAGGCCCCAACAGCCTCCAGGCACCGGCACATCACTTCCACTGCTTCGTTGACTGGACATGGGGTGGAGATGTACAACTGGGTATCATCGGCATATTGATGATACCTCACCCCATGCCCTTGGATGATCTCACCCAGCAGTTTCATGTAGATATTAAATAGCAGGGGGGAGAGGACCGACCCCTGAGGCACCCCACAAGGGAGAAACCTCGGGGTCGACCTCTGATCCCCCACTAACACAGACTGCGACCGACCGGAGAGGTAGGAGGAGAACCACTGAAGAACAGTGCCTCCCACTCCCAACCCCTCCAGCTGGCGCAGAAGGATACCATGGTCGATGGTATCGAAAGCCGCTGAGAGGTCAAGGAGCACCAGGACAGAGGACAGGCCCCTGTCCCGGGCCCACCAGAGATCATCCATCAACGCGACCAAAGCAGTTTCCGTGCTGTAGCCGGGCCTGAATCCAGACTGTTGAGGACCTAGATAATCGGCTTCTTCCAAGGACCGCTGGAGTTGAAGTGCCACCACCTTCTCAACAACCTTCCCCATGAAGGGAAGGTTGGAGACTGGACGGTAGTTATTAAGCATGGCTGGGTCCAGGGAAGGCTTCTTGAGAAGGGGGCGCACGAGTGCCTCCTTATAAAGGGGCGGAAAGGACCCCCTCCCCAAGGAGGCGTTGACAATCTCCTGGACCCAGCTCCATGTCACCCCTCGGCTGGCCGAAACCAGCCAAGAAGGACACGGATCCAGTAAACAGGTGGCGGAACTCACAGCTCCAATGGCCTTGTCCACTTCATCAGGTGTCACCAAGTCAAACTCCTCCCAGACAGATGGACAAAGACGTTTAGCCCCAGTCACCTCGAATGACTCATTGTCAGTCGACTCTGTTTTACAATTGGAGTCGAGGTCCGCTCGGATCCGAGCGATTTTATCAGCGAAAAACGTGTTAAAATCCTCAGCACTACTCTGCAAGGGCTCTCCAACTCCCCTCTGATTAAGAAGGGAGCAGGTTACCCTAAACAGAGCGGCCGGGCGGGATTCCGCTGATGCAATCAAGGCGGCATGGTACGCGCATCTTGCCGCCTTGAGCGCCACTTTGTAAGTCTTAATATGAGCTCTTACAAGTGTTCGATCGGATTCGGACTTACTCTTCCTCCATCGCAACTATAGGACAGGAAATGGCAAGAGACAGGTTGAATAGTAGAACTATCAATCACTAGCCAGTATGGTTGAAGAGGACAATTCTTAGGTTGTAAGATCCAGTATAATTCAACTTTATCCAGAATGGAAAGTTTCGGGATAGATAATGGTGGTATTATAGTCGCAACAATTTCCATAGGCAATTTCAACATGAGGTAAATATAGCAATGGTCTTTACTAGACTGAAGAAATGTGTTCAAATTGGATTGTACACTTTACTCTTGCACAGGGTCTTTTTGCTCTTTTTTATGTATTAAACAGAAATTTTGTTGCTAAAAAGCAACAAAAGAGAAATTAATTAGAGGTGGATATTGCCTGAAATAACTGAAGATAGTAGTTTGTGGCTCAGAAATGTTAATTCTAGCCTTCCCTGTTACCAACTTTATTAGGTAAACCTTTAAGGGGAGGCTACTTTTAACATTTAAGTTCTGAGCTTCAATATTCCATGGTTGGATTTGACAAGACTTTCACTCAGTTTAATTTGAATTGGGGAAAATACACCTCAATTTTATTTGTATTACTTTCTCATAAAACCATCACACAATGTGACATATCAATTCACTACTGCTAATTACTTAAGGTAGGACATAGATAATTGATAAAAAGACTTTTAAGTAAAGCAGAAGAAAATATAGTCTGCAACTTTATATTCTCCTTCCTTTGGGAGTTGTCTAGGCCAGTGATTTTCAAACTTTTTTTGAGCTGCGGCACATTTTTTACATCTACAAAATCCTGGGGCACACCACCAACCAAAATGACACTCTAACACAGTACATATTATACATATAGTTAATAATATACACCATCAGGATAGACATAACCATCTGAAGCTGAGGATTCATCTAGTGGTGGCAACATTTATCTCCAGTCCTGACCAGGATTAGAAATCGGGACCATGGGGAGGAGTAGCAGCTTCAACTACTCGCCATGGCCACACAATGACAAGTTCGCGGCAGCCCAAGTGGTGACCTTCCTGGGTGTAGATGAGAGGCGGCCTGCTATTGGTTCATCACTAATGATCGGGATGAATCCTAGAAGGTGATTGGTCAATGAGTGTTCCCTGTGCTTCCACTCTTCCTGTCGCTGATAGCTGGCGGGATTGTGAGGGGAATGTTTATGCTCGGATGGAGGCGGCTGGCCGGATAAATGGCCTACATGGGCTGTATCCGGCATGCGGGCTGTAGTTTGGGGACTCATGTTTAATTTCCCCACGGCACACCTGACCATGTTTCATGCATACTGGTTGAAAAACACTGGTCTAGGCCACTACTCACTCACTCTCTCTCTCTCTCTCTCTCTCTCTCTCATACACACATACCACACACACACACATCATTTTTTAAATTACACAAAGATATTATTGGATAAAGAAATATTTATTTCTAGTGTTAATATTATGTACCATTCAATATAATATTCAGATGTACATTCAAAATAATATATTATTTTCTACAGTATCGATTTACAAATGAGAACAGCGAGCATGTTTCATACTTTCCAAAAGTTTGTACACAGTACATTATAATATATTGTTTTGCCTTCTGCCAACAGTTTGTGCTGTAATTATTGCTTCTGCATCTGAAAATTTCAGTCTAAAAATAGAATTTATTTTTCAGATTTGCTTTTCAATATCACATGACAAATTAGACATCCATAAAAATCAAGTTTCATTTCAAGATTTTTTTACAATTATTTAACAGTTCTAAGACAGAAAGTTAAAAACTATAATTAAGCATATTTCATGTTATGCCCATTCTTGCTCTACTGCAAGCAGATAGCATTTACTTAATATAAAGATTTGAGAAACACATTGCACTGATGATACATTTATTATATACTATAATAAAATATTCAGTTCTCTATTACTGAATGATCTCTTTTTATCTAAGAATAGACCAAAGAATTCAAATGTGTCAATCCAATTATTTCCATCTACTGTAATTGGAAGAGCATCAAATAAAGTCAGTACTGAACTTTAATGACTGATGTGGTAGAAAACCTGTGGATCACAGGCGGTCTCCACTTTGTTTTTTCCCTCTAAGCCCTGGAGCTCTCTAAAATTACTATGCTAAATCAAGAAGTGAACCACTGAATGACAGCCCTAAAAGTTTCCAGGGGAGGCATGAGAAGCAATAATTAAAAGAGTATGTTTGTCTTCAATAGTTTGATGTCATTTTTACTTTTTTGAAAAAAAAAACCTTCAGAAAGCTTCTTGAAAGGATGAAAACCCAAGCTTGGTCCCTCTAGTAACAACCTCTCCTGTGGCCTTTGCCAAAACTAGGACAGCATATTAAAGACAAGACAATAGCCATTAAAATTGGCTGTAATTGGATTAAAACATTATTTAATCACATTGGTTAATCAAAAGGAGGACACCTGCCTATAAAGATAGAAACCCAGACATTTCCTGCTTTGTTGCCTGTGGTCTGTTAGGAAATTTGTGGTCTAGAGCACAGCCACTAAATGCCAAAACCCAGCACTGTCTAACAAATACTTATTGTGAAAGTCTATGAGGGAAACGATTTCTTAGGAGCAAATACTGCAAGTTTCTTCTTTCCTCTAAGTAATTTTAAACAGAGATTAAACCAGGATAAAGCTTAGGTTTTAACGCTATGATCTAGGGCAGGTGTGTCAAACTCACGGTCCGTGGGCCAGATACGTCACACGCTGACCACGTCCACCCATGGTTTAGTGAAGGGGAGAAAAGTTGTGATACATCACGTGACGATGTGTCATTGTGAGTTTGACATCCCTGATCTAGGACGACTATAGGATTTCCGCTCTAATGCAAACTCTTCAAGATCCAGTCAGATTCTGATGTCAATGAACCTTGACTTCAGAAAGAACCAGAAGAGGGCTGGCTCATGGAAGGGCCATGGATCCAATGCTGTGTTGATTCACTAACATTTTCACTATTAACATTAACTTGTAATGTATCTATACAGGCAGTCATCAACTTACAACAGTTCACTTAGTGACTGTTTGAAATTGAAAAAAGTGACTTATTTTCACACTTAAAACCACTGTAGCATCCCCATGGATCACATAGCATCAAAGATCACGTGATCCTCTTTTGCGAACTTCTGACAAGCAAAGTCAACAGGGAAACCAGATTCCACTTAACAAGTGTGCTGCCAATTTAACAGCTGCAGAGATTCACTTAAGAAATGCTACTAGCTGTTGTGGTTCAGCCTGGGACCCCTCCGGGAATGGCTGATTTGCTGTCGGTGTCCAGCTCAGAGGCTGAGGACCAGGAGGGGCAGACTGACGAAGAAGCTGAATCCCAGGCTGAAGATGAAGGACAGCCAGAGTTCCACCAGGGGGAGCTCTCCCCAGCAAGCAGCCTGGATTCCCTGGGGGAGGATGCTAGTGACTTCATAGATATGCGACAGAGGAGAGCTAACGAGAGAAGAACGCAGTTGGCTAGGTATTACCAGCATTAGTGGTTGCAGCTGGGTTTGGGTGTGGTGCTCTTGGGAAAGGATAAAAGGTGGCCCCACCCTTCCTGGCTTGTGGAGTTTTATCTTGGAGATTCGTGAGACCTGTCTGTGAACTTTGGTGGCTACAATCCTGGTTTGTGCCTTGGACTCTTGAAACCTTGGGGGGGGGGGTGCCAGCAAGAAGCTTTTGGAATTGACTGGACATCAGGACCCTGTTGTAAAGTATTGTAACCTGTCTGCTGTGAAGACAGGTCTTCCTTTATGCTTATTTTTTCCTGCTATAAATTACTTTTGGATTTTACCAGAGTGTCTGGCTGTTTTTTCAGTGGGTGTGGAGGTCTGGGAAAACCCAGACAGAACACTAGCTAACTTTTAAAACATGTCTGTGCATTTCTTAAAAGAGAAATATATTAAGTTAAGAATGTTTTTCTGGTACAAAGTATCCAGGGCATCAATAGTGGTTAAGGCACCAGGCTAGAAACCAGGGGCCTGTGAATTTTAGTCTTGCCTTAGACATGAAAGCAATGGATAAGAGACTGTTTAACTTCCAAAAAAGGAAGTTTTTCATAAAATAATTAGAATAAATAACAAAGCCAACCATCTTTATGTTGGCTGAAGAACTAACAGATTCACAAATTCAACAGATTTGACAAACAATAAACAATTGGGACTCAAAAGTCCTTTAGTGATGTCTCAAATCACAGAGAGAAGATACTGAAACCATTTGCTCTCTTTTACTGTTAAGGTAATTTAGATACCTATAAAAAACAGAGAAAATCTTGTATGATTACCGTATTTTTGGAGTATAATATGCATATTTTTCCACCCTAAAGGAGGCTGAAAATTTGGGTGCATCTTATGCTCCGAATGTAGCTTTTTCCGAAGGTTTTTTTTTAGCCCTAACAAGATGCTAATTATCTTCCCAGGTCTGACCTTGCTGGCTTTTTCATTGTTACTTTCTCTGAATAATGTTTTTTCCAGCCCTAAGTCTTTGCAGGCTTTTTTTCACTGCTCTACTTGCTCCAAATAAGTTTCTTTCCAGCACTAACGAGGCACTAATAATGTTCCGAGCTCTGACCGGCTGGCAGGTTCTTTCATTGTTACTCTTTCCCAATAAGGTTTTTTTAAGCCCCAACCAGGGGATAAAATAATGTGTGAAACCGACCAGATTAAGGACACTAGCCAGATGAATATCTGGCAGGCAGATTTCCCTCCCTTATTTTCCTCTCCAAAAACTAAGGTACATCTTATACTCCGAAAAATACAGTAATTTACGTAGAGAGTTATTCATACATTGTGCCTGTAACATAACATAGTAACAGTAATGATAGTACATCATAATATGTTTTTCATAAAAAGTTTAAGCTGTGCATTAAATGGTAATTAGGACTCAGAATTAACATAATTACCAGCACATATTTTTGAAACATAAATGTTTCAAAAAAAATTATGACAATTTTGTGCCTCTTATATTTGAATTTCCTCTTTGATGATTTCTTACTGAATCTGTGATGATTGTCCAGCTCCAGAATCTCCAACTACTTTCAGCAATTTTCCCCAATGTTTTTATTAAGACCTAAAGAAGGGAAAAAGGTACAGAGATGTTATCCAGCTGCACAAAAATATAATAAAGAAATCAAAATGGTCCCATTTTATAAATCAAACAAGATCTATTGATCTAAAGAAAATAATTTTAATAAAAATAAGTCACCCTGAATAAGAAGTGCAAGGTTAGAAATCGTATTGTTATAAAAAAATCCAAAGAATTAGTGGGGATAATCACAATTGCTCACTTTAGAAAAGTATAACTAATACCAAAGTTATCTTATGCACCATTATTTAAAAGGTTCACTGATATCTTCATTCCTCAACCCTCAGAAAGTTTAAAATAAATCAGTAATTGCTTTCACTTTTAACAATTTGCAATTCTGAAAAACGGGTATCCATCCATCCATCCATCTATCTATCTATGACATTGGGGGTCATGGGAATCCAGAGCAGCTTTCAAACCAGTGTAGGGTCACTAGGCTTATGAGGAAGTGCCTACAGTTTCACTAGATTCAAGACTGATGTTCTGTTAACCTGCTTTCTGTTCTCTTAGCTGCCAACTTAATTTAATATTGAAGGAACCAAGCTGTCAGATGATGCAACTGTCACCCAGGCCTTTAGTCACCAACCTTTTACAACAACAGAAAATATTTATAGGACTCTCCTCTTCGAATCTGTATGTTCCAGAGTTTGGCAGTCTTTGCACTGGGCTATGAATGAATGAAGTTCTGTCTCTGGAAAGCCTTCAGGCTGGTAATGCTAAAAAAAAAAAAAGAGTTGTTATGTAGAACAACTCCAGTGGATATTATATGGCTATTAAATACACAATTTTTAAAGAGGGGTGAGGAAAAAAAGGAAAGGTCAGGTTTCTCCTGGTGAGTTAGAAGCCATTAAATAAGTAGAAAAGTGAGGTTCTTGCACCCTATTTCTCATCCACTTTCCCCCAAGTTTCCACATGAGATTGGGAAATTAGGGTGGACTTGTAATCTGCATTTTATTGGTCTTTAAACACTGGTAGAAATGACAGGGGAACACAACTTTGAGCCTCAGGATTCCAGGCAGACTCTAGTAGCCTTGGAGGAAATATTCAGATGTCTTCCAAATGATGCTGCCAAATTATAATTTTTCATATGAGAGAAGAGGAAAATTCTGAAATCAAAGAGCAAAGCCATCTTCTCTGGACCCTTGTGATTTACATGGATACATCCATTCAGTTTTATTGCCCAGGAATGGTAAGAAAGTGATGTGATTCTGCCATCTTCCAGGATTGGTTTTCAACCTCCCACAGCACTAGATTTTTTTCAACTTCCAATATGAAAGCTAACCAGAGCCAAATCTGCTTTGTCAAATCGTACGTTAGCTACCTGAAGATGCTGATGGCTGCTAAGGCAATAATTAAATAATAGAGAGGGAGCAAGGCCTTTGAAATATGGTGCTGGAGAAGACTTCTGCGAGTCCCTTGGACTGCAAGGCGATTAAATCGGTCAGTCCTAGATATCAACCCTGACTGCCCTTTAAAAGGCCAGATGCTGCAGATAAAACTCAAATACTTTAGCCACCTAATGAGAAGGAAGGACTCACTGGAGAAGAACCTAATGCTGGCAGAGATTGAAGGCAAAGGAATAAGGGGATGATAGAGCAGTGTTTCCCAACCTTTTTTGAGCCGCGGCACATTATTCATATTTTCAAAATCCTGGGGAACACTGAACGGGGGGGCGCGGGGGGGCGCGGGGAGGCTAAAGAAAAGTTTGGAGAAAAAAAAAATCTCTTCCTCCATTTCACTCTATTTCTCCCTCCCTCTTTCTCTCTCTTCCTTCCTTCCCTTCTTTCTCTCTCTCCATCCCTTTCTTTCGTCCTCTCTTTTTTGCTCTCTTTCTCTCTCCCTCCTTCCCTCCCTCTATGTCTTTCTCTCTCCCTTGCTCTCTCTGGCTCTCTTGCTATCTCTTTCATTCTCTCTCTTTCTTTCTCTCTCTTTCTCTGTCTCTCTTTCTCTGTCTATTTCTTTCTTTCTCTCTCTCTATCTCTTTCTCTCTCTCTTTCTCTGTCTCTCTCTCTGTCTCTCTTGCTGTCTCTCTCTCTCTCTCTTTCTCTCTCTCTCTTGCTATCTCTTTCTTTCTTTCTCTCTCTCTGTCTCTCTTTCTCTCTCTTGCTATCTTTTTCTCTCTCCTTCTCTGTCTCTCTTTCTATCTCTTTCTTTCTCACTCTCTCTCTTTCTCTCTCTTTCTCTCTCTCTGTCTCTCTTGCTATCTCTCTCTCTCTCTTGCTATCTCTTTCTTTCTCTCTCTCTCTGTCTCTCTCTCTTGGGCGTGGGGGGGCGTGGGGGGTCTAAAGAAAAGTTTGGACAAAAAAAATCTCTTCCGAGTGCGAACTGCGGGATGTGGCAAAGGACTCCTTGCCAACCAAAAAAGGGGTGGGGGTGGCAAAGGCAAAGCCTGGGAGGCGGGGAAGGGAAGAGCGGGAGACCCCCAGACAGAATGGCTGAGGGGAAGGAAAGACGGAAGGAGGGGGGGATTGAGAAGCGAATTCAGGGAGGGCTGAGAGAAAAGGGGAGCAGCGCGCGCACGGGAGGGGCGGGGCGGGCATTCCCGAAACGGACAGAGAAAGCCCTCTCTCGCAGTGAAAGCGCTCCCAGGCAGGGGGCTGTGAGAGAGGGCTTTCTCCGTCCGTTTCGGGAAAGCCCGCCCCGCCCCTCTCGCAGCCCCCTGGCTGAGAGTGCTTTCGTCCTGAGGAGCTGCAGCCACAGCCGCCGCGAGAGAAGTCGCGCCCCAAGGCAGGGGGCGGCGGAGGAGGAGAGGGGGCAGATCGGGCGGGCGGGGGGCAGGGCCGAGAGGCCAGGAGCGTGAGGGGGCCGGAAGCACCATGGAGAGGTAGGGGCGGCCGCAGCTCCCTTCTACTGCCCGCACCTCCCCGCCCCGCCCAGCTGGAGCTTCCCTAAGAGCTTCGCGGTACACCGGTTGGGAAACGCTGTGATAGAGAATGAGGTGGCTAGATGGAGTCACTGAAGCAGTTAGTGTGAGATTTAATGGACTTCAGGGAATTAGGAATTGTGTTGAATTAAATATCCTTGTAATTCAATATACACATAAATTAACTTAAAATCTTGTCTTGCTCCTGGGGTCTTCTCATGTCAGTATTGCAAGAAGAGTGCTTGACGGCTTTTCATATTTTTTTTGTCTTTAGGGCCTACAGAGGACATTAGGGAGTTGGAGCACCCAAACTATCTTCTGAAGAGATTCCCTCATATTATAGGCAATGGGAAGGGAAAAACAACTGTTATCATAGTACATGTCCTCTTGCCCAAGGGAAATTAAGCATAGTAGTTCAGATTAAAGTAGAGTTGGGAAATTAAGCAATAGGTTATAGCCTGAAACCTTATTCCATTAAAAAGAAATGGGCTAAAAATGTCAGGGCTGTTTCCTGGTGGACAAAGAGCACAAATGCATTGCACAGCAAATTAATAGACTTTTGATGATATGCACAGATACTGCTCATTTCTAATTTCTAATGATATTACCATGGATAGGTAAAATATACAGCTAGAAAAATGCCTTCTCTGGAGCAGCAGTTTTCTCAATGTGACCATTTTCCCCAGTTGAAGACTCAAGTGAACTATAAAAATAACAAAATTCAGGTTGGTCAATAAGATTTCAATTGGGACTTCCAAAACTGGAACACAGGTCATCAGGATTCAAGTCACTTACCTTAGCTTGTATCTCCATCTTTAATGTAGAACAAACTATGGTAAGAAGGTCACTAACGATGATCATGATATACCATCCATTGACAAATTCCACTAGATCAGAGAAAGATACTTCTTTCTTATAGTGATGTTGGAAAAAAGTCACAAATTCCTAGGATATGTGAGAGGGCAAGAAAAGAGAAATTGCTATTGAAAAGCTGCAATTAAATTAAGAGATACTGACAAACATAAGCTTACCCTTTGTAGATAAATTCCTTTAATTACAGATCGTGTGCAGAGAATCAGTGATGCAAGACATGTCAGTATGACAAAACCATCAAAGATCATCATATAATGGGTATTCTTCTGTACTGGGAAAAAAAGATTGATTTACTTGTCTATGCATAATAGTTAACCTGATACACTCATAGAACACATACTCATTTGTTTCTGAGGGGAAATTTTCTTCGTAAAATTGCCTTGAGAGAGTGCTAATAATGGAGAAGAGGCCTCCATCTTACTTAATTTTTCAATACAGGGAGAGGTGGATAATTAAAGGATTCAAAGCCATCAAAAAGAATGAATGCTTCACACTTTTGGTAGTCTAAAGAGGACCCCTCCTCCCTCAAGTTGTGTACTTATTTGCACTTGGGGCAAATTTCCCATTGTGGGGAATTCCCTTCTAATATACTGTAAATCAGAAGTGAAATTCATCAGGTTCTGACAGATTCTGGAGAACCAGTAGCGGAAATTTTGACTAATTAGGAGAACCGGCAAATACCATCTCTGGCTGGCCCCAGAGTGGGGTGGGAATGAAGATTTTGCAGTATCCTTCCTTGCCACGCCCACCAAACCTCACCCACCAAACTGGTAGGGAAAATTTTTGAATTTCACCAGTACTGTAAATATTAACCATATAGAAAGAGACTTTTTTAAGGACTATAGGTGAAATGATGTAACACACATTCAAATTGCGTGCTCAGTTGACAAACATACTTTAAAAAATATAGTTACTGCAGATTATAGCAAATACTGTATTTAACTTCATGCATCACTAGGCCTTCAATAAAACCTAATAAGCACTAAATAAGTAATAACAAAAGTATGTTTTTTAAGCTTACTTGATCCAGAAACATGCCAGTCTTTACATTTCTTGATGGCAATATCATTGTCTAGGCTTATTTTAATTCTTCCACTATGAGTTTTGTTATCAAAGAGTATCTGTAGATATTGTGGAGATAGAAAAGATGCTATTATTCTTATTTCTAAACACTCGTTAGTTCAGATAAAATCTGAATAATTTATGCCAAATGCTTGGTAATAAAATCAAAATCTCTATCTATCTATCTATCTACCTACCTACCTACCTACCTACCATCCATCCATCTATTTATCTATCTACTATTCTTCTCAAAAAAGCCATAAAGACTTATAGTTAGCTTGAAGTATAACTTTGAAGCAGTGATGGGATATAAAAAGCATGTTTTGTAGAAAACAGAAAATGCTTGGGGTTAGTTTAGTTCTGTCATTGTACCATTCTCCCCCAAACCTAAGCAGTTTAAAAATAAGGTGGAGAAATAGAATAAAGGAAGAATATATCTGAATAACCATCGAACAAAACTTAACAAGAGAACATGACCTAATGTCTTCATCTTTTTAATATTGTTTCAGAAATATTTCTATTCTTATCACTATTTGGGTTTTATTGCACTTTTCCATCTGAGGAGTATTCAAGTTGACCGCCAGGCACAGTCAACCAAAAATAAATAGAAACAAATTTTAAAATGTACAATACAATTACGTATAAGCAAAAGTATTAATATTATTGTTCATATTATTGTCGAAAAGCTAATACTATACAGAATTATGTTTTGAACTTAACTAAAAGGAGAATAAGTGAGTTACCGCGAGAATTAATGTGAATTGCAGGACACACACACACACACACACAAAGAATAGCTGATTTACCAAATGGGTATTTGCAGCTGTGGGCAGGCAAATCTCTGGTAGCAATAAATCATTGGTGCCTGCCTCTTGATTAGCTTCAGCGTTATCATTTCACTTCATTCTCTACTTCTAAGTTGCTAATGTATATACTGCAATAGTCCACTTTAAGAAGAAGCTGACACAATCTCGACCCATTTCTCCCATCCCAAACCTGCCCTTCAGAAAATGACTAATTACAAGTCTTCATCAGTTCAATTTTTTTTACTTGCTTCCTAGTTTATCTGCACAAAAACAACCAAGCTCAGAAAGTTCCAAGGACTCCACCTTTGTACTTACGGTTAGTGTGAAATCATAGCAGTCTGGGAGTTCATGTTGTCGAATGGTCTGGAGATTAATGGCCTTCAGTTTGAACGTGAGTGTCAGAGTTACAAGTCTAGAACAGAGACCGGAGCTTTATTTCACCATTACCAAAAATGTTCAAGAATGCCAGCAACTTTTATTTCTCCTCACCTCTGGAAGTCCAAAGTGAAATTGAAAGGAGTCTTCCTCAGTGTCCCATTTTCCAGAGGTAGTATTGGCTCCACATAAAGACACTCTGTGGGAAGACAGATGCTTTACGGCATATAGAAAATACTCAATATTTAATAAGATGATGAAATCAGAAAATCAGTAATAAGGAAATTAAATCCAGTCTGGTCACTAGTAGTCTTATCTAAATAATACGAGATGTAAAATCTTTCTTCATACTTGCAAGAAAAAAGCAGCTATGTTTTTTCATTAATTTAATGCATATATTTACTGAACTTCTGCCTTATGGGAATTCGTATTTGATAAAGAATCCCTGGAAATATCTGCTAGTTAAAAATTAACCCAAAAAGGAAATTTTATACTTGATCCACAGATCAGTACCCTAATACCCTAATTTCTATGGTTACAGGCCCTTCTACTTATGACTGTAGAATGATGCTTCAATGCAGTCATAAATTACTTCCATTTGAATAAAATGAAGAAACAGTAATTCAGAAAGTTCTTGTACTGTAATTATTTGTATATGTTACACATCGGTTCAAGTAATTGCATACATATATCAAAAAAAGACCCTCAATCTTTCAACAGTCCTTTAATATCTTTCATACCCAAGAGGTTTAAGCTAAGATATCCAAGAGGTTTAAGCTAAGATATCCTAAGAATTCAGCTTCTGGTATTGTTTGGAAATGTTGTGCACATATGTTTACTACATTATTTCGGTAACAGATTATTATTTATGTCACTATTTCCAAACTCTAAAAATAAGTCACAATGCTTCTGAATTCTCATAACAGACACTACCAATAATTCTCTACGTTCAGTAATCAATATTCATGTTGAACAGTTAAGACTGTCCACTCAAATTTATTCACAAAGTTTCAGTGGCCAGTAGAGTCAGCCAATATATTTCGGTATTTGCCTGAAGCACATAAACATGAATGGATCAGGCAGATAAGCTAACTGGATTTGTAAGTGCATTGTAAGGTGACATTTTCTTCAATACTTCAGGGCAAAAGTAAGAGCGCAAAATAATCCACACAGCAAACATGTATGTCATCCAACAGGTTACTAATGCTTTCTATCACATGTCTACAGTCTGAGGGCACTGCCTCACTTTTCCTAATAGTAAAGTTCACCCTGAACCTGAATCACCAATTAGTGTTGGTGATGTTTGCAACGTTGAGTTGGCAAGACACTTTTGTCGATTAGGGACGTCAATTGCTTCAATTTTGATTATACTACAGTATCTTGCAAGTAGATGCACCTTAACTCTGTTCAATAATTACCAGTATGAAGAACCTGCTTCAGATACAATAAAGTCAACACACTTTTGCCCCCTACTCCCATGCCTATCACCCCTGCCCTCCCCCTTCCCATGCGATCTTCTTTCCGCTCTTTCTACAGTCTTGGCACTTTGCCCCAAATCCACCAAGGGGCGCTGTTTGCCTTTGACAAGGAGCCATTGAGAGGGGCCTTTCTTCCCCCTACCCCCATGCCCATCACCCCTGCCCTGTCCCTCCCCACTCCAATGCACTCCTCTTTCCCACCCTTTCTACAATCATGGCACTTTGGCCCACCTTCTGTCCAGAGAAGGGAATATCAAATGCTTTCCCATTGGTCCAGTGGAGGGCAAATGTCATGGCTGGCTTTCCAGAGGAAGCTGTGATAGAAGTGACATCACAGACAATGTCCACTCTAGGACGCTGCATTCGCTCTCATTAATGGTCCAGGTCTTTCAGAGTTATGCTGGAACACACATACACACTAAGGGGTGCTAGGGTGTCTTACTCCCACAGTATTTGTTTCCAGAGGGTAAATCATCTGTGTACCAAGTTTGTTTAAAATAGCTTGAGACATTCCAGACTTATGCTGGAACATACAGCCGATAGATGGATGGATGGATGGATGGATGGATGGATGGATGGATAGATAGATAGATAGATAGATAGATAGATATTACCTGGTTTATTGCGAAAGAGATCTGGTCATAGACCTCTGTTTGCGTGTACACTGCATAGGTGTCATCCATGCTGTCGATATAACCTTTCAGGAATAGATGCTTAAAGGATACCGTGTTTTCTTCTTTAACCCTGCTGTTCTGTTTCGGGTCTATTTGACCCGAAGCCAAGTTTGAGTCCCTGTAAAAAAATTTCCCTGCATATCTGAAACTTGAAATTTCATGACTATTCGTCATTTCAGGGGTTCTCTCTATGAGAATTTTTTTCGGGGGGTGGGGGGCTTAGTTTTTGCTGGGCAAAAAAGGTTAAAAATCTTCTGTTCCCGGGTCACCCTGACCCGGACCGAAAACTCTTCATTTGCAGTGCTTATGTTTGGTCTTTTTGAAAGCTTTTTTCACTTGGAAAGTAGTCTGAACATTTCTGCACACAATGATATGAAAATTGAAATGAAAAAAGTAAATCTTATTGGTTTATTTTGCCGATATAATGCACGCCCCCCGTTTTTGTGAAAGTTTTTTCAATTTATGGATAGTTTTGCTTGCAAAATGCATTCTATTTTACTGAAGTTGGTGTGGGATTGGTAGCTTGAACATTTCTGAATATAAGAAAAATATAAAGGAACTGAAAAAAATTATTCTTACTGGTTTTTTAACATCAGAATTAAGCCCCCCCCCTCAGCTACTTGCAACCATTTTCACTTTTTATTTTTTTATGCTCCAAATCCAAAATATTCTTTAAAATCTTAGGCATTCATTTACTCAATTTAACAATGCTGATAATCAAAAAAATATTTGTGGGGGTGGGGGAAAAAATTTTTTTCTGGGCAAAAAAAAAGTCACGTTTAGTCTGTTCGGGTCATATAGACCCGGACCAAAATGATTTTTTTTAGGTACTTGAATTTGGTCTTTTTGAAAACTTTTTCAACTGGAAAACTAGTTTGAACATTTATGAACATAATGATATGAAAATTGAACTGGAAAAATTGAGACTTATATTTTTATTTTGATCAAAAAGCCCCTCCCCCCATCCTTTCTGAATTTCGTGTCAATTTCTATTTTTTAAGGCTACAAATCCCCAAGGAATTTCCCCCAAAAAAGTTTGATATACTAAATTGAACATTTATGAATATAAGAAAAATATAAATGAACTGGAAAAAATGGTTCTTATTGGTTTATTTTTGCCACAAAAGGGCCACCCCCCCCCTCGGCCTTGCTGTGTGCCATTATTGTCACTTTTTATACATATTTGGCTAGAAATATTTGGAATATCCTTTTGAAAATCAACCACATTGTAGCCAGAGAACTAATTTTATGAAACAAATCCATTTTACTAAAAAAAAGTATGTAAGTTTGAAATTAACAGCATAATTTTTATATAAATTGAAATAATTGAACATGGGGGGAGGCATACATTTATGTGCAAAATAAACCAATATGCATCAATTTTTCCAGTTCAATTTTCATATCATTATGTTCAGAAATGTTCAAGCTACCAATCCCACACCAACGTTAGTAAAATAGAATATATTTTGCTAGCAAAACTATCCATAAAGTGAAGACTATTTAAAAAAAACGGGGGGGGGGTGCATTTCATCAACAAAATAAACCAATATGCATCAATTTTTTCAGTTCAATTTTCATATCATTATGTTCAGAAATGTTCAAGCTACCAATCCCACACCAACTTTAGTAAAATAGAATGTATTTTGCAGGCATAATTATCAATAAACCTAAAAAAAATTCACAAAAACGGGGGGAAGGCATATTTATGTGCAAAATAAACCAATAAGGATTAATTTCTTCAGTTCAATTTTCATATCATTGTGTGCAGAAATGTTCAGACTACTTTCCAAGTGAAAAAAGTATTCAAATTGACCAAACATAAGCACTGCAAATGAAGAGTTTTCGGTCCGGGTCAGGGTGACCCGGGAACAGAAGATTTGTAACTTTTTTTAAACAGAACAGGAGGGTTAAATGTAACCACCATTTGATTGCTTAACCCAAAAACTACAAGCTGAAAATATCAATAGAAAGGGAATTCTTCAGCTAAAATACTCAAAAAGTCCATTCTGACCACAAGTACATTAAAAATTTTAATTGATGGAGCATTTGTAGCTACCGTATCTTTCAGAGTATAAGACACACTGGAGTATAAGACGCGCCTTAGTTTCGGTATTCATCTGGCTAGTATCAGGTATTCATCTGGTTAGTGTTCTTAGTCAGTTCAGCTTCAACATATTATTTTATCCTCTAGTTAGGGCTGAAAAAGCCTTTTTCAGAGGGGGTAGGAATGAAAGCAAGCCTGCAAAGACTTAGGGCCGGAAAAAACCTCCTTCGGAGGGCATAGGAAGCAGAGAAGATTGTCAGCACCTTGCTAGGGTGGGGAAAAAAGCTTTGAAAAAGTAACATTTAAAGTATAAGTCACACCAAATTTTCAGCCTCTATTAGGGAGGAAAAGGGTGCCTCTTATCTGTATATTCCAAAAAATACAGTAGTTTTACCACCATTCCCTACTCATTCTCTTGGTAGTTTCATTTTACCCTGAGAGTGTGAAAGGTAAATAAATCAGGAATTGAACATATAGGAAAAAAGAGCTGGGTACCATCCCTCCAATTTACAACTTTTATTTTCATTCAGTGGTCAAAGACTCCTCCTATATTTATGTAACTATATTCTTGTTACACTTATAATTTAGCCCAGTTCAATATCATGACTATTTTATTCTTTTTGATCTTGGATCTGTTTTGCTGAATAAAAACATAATATAATATTAGTATAGTTCATATTGGACATTTTCATACTATATTCTGAACACACAGATTTCCTTATAGTTGGTGAACAATGAGCATTTAATTAGTAGAAGGCTGAAGAGTGACATATATAATAATGAAATGAAACTGCAACTATAATCTTGATATTGTTCATTGTCTCCACTTGACTAATAGCCTATTCTGTTCATTACCCCAATCCAGCATCCATCAAATATTTGGTCTAAAAGTTCTATAATTCCTAAACGAGATAGCTATGTTAGCTGGCACTTATGAAAGTTCTTTTGCAACACAGATGGAGAACATATGATGAAGATACATATAACATTATTAAATTTGTCAATACTAAATACTTGACAAAAATATTTTCTTCCAAAATATTCAGTGTGTAAGAACACAGGTCATTTCAATACTTACAGATGGTCCTTGATTTACAATCACAATTATGACCAACATTTCTGTTGCTAAGCAAGGCAATTATTACATGAGTTGTACCTGATTTTATTTTAAAAAATGGGGGGGGGACATGGTTTTTAAATGAATCACTGCAGTAATTGATTAAATTATGCGGTTGCTAAATAAATCCAGCTTTCCCTATTGACTTTGCTTGTTGGAAGCCAACTGGGAAGATTGCAAATGCAGGTCACATGTTTCAAGGATGCTGCAACCATCATTAGTATATGCTGGCTGTCAAGCGCCCAAATTCCAATCATATGACCAAGCCCTTATAACTTTAGACAGTTGCTAAACAAATGGTTATAAGTCGAGGACTGCCTGTATTAAGGTCTGAAAGTTTCAAATACCAACCATACAGATTGTTCTAAAAACACAAGTCACTAAAGCAGCAGTAACTCAGAGGTTGTCACTCAACTGGTTATAATTTCTTGAATTTATATAGCAGTAGCTAAAAATGTGTAAGTAATAATTGTACTGCAGCATTGTTTCTCACCTGGATAGTGACCATAGCTATTCTCAGAATGTGTATGCCCAGCTTCCACGGTTTCCTTCCTCGGGCCCAGAATTTTTCACAGGGATTCATAAAGAAAAATTTAAGTTTTCTTCTTAACTGATCTTCCAGAAGCTGGCACATTGATGCATGATGTTTTACACTGTATAAATGTTCATCATCCTGAGTACTGCAGCTGCCTACAAGCACCTCAGGATTTTCCATTGCTGGAACAGAAAAAAACATTAGCAATATTGGAATGATTAACCAAAAAGGCTATGCAGGTATTTGTGAGCATATATAAAACTCAAGGTGTGATTGTCTCCTTTAACAACGAGAGTTTCAACTCTAACCTACAAGTATTACAGCACTTTCCATGCCAACTTATAGCCCATCGATGTTATTTCATCAACTAATCACAGCAGTGAAAAAGATATTAACAGTGAAGAAAAATGAGTTCTGCCACAGTTCTCATGTTCCTATCATAGAAAGCACTATTTTTGGAACCAAACATGAGGTTTTTTCCATAAACACATTATTTTGTTTATCAGTTTTCCTGTTAAGATTTTACAGGATATTGTTTCACGAGTTATTTCTCAAAAAAATCTTCCACATTTCTCCCATCCTCCCCCTCTCTTACGTGCACATTTATCCTCGGCTCTTGCTTGATTTCTGCACCATCATAAAATGGCTGAGAATCACGGCTTCTGAATGGTCTAGAAGTCCAATAATGAATAACTGTGGGTTCTTTAAGACATGTGTATTATATGGAACTCCATTCTATGTCTTACCATCATACAGATCACACTTTCAGAGAAAAGTCACAGAACAAACCAATTTTTAAATCCAATTCCTTGAGCTAAGAAACTTTAGCACATTGAGGGAGTTCCATAAACTTCCTGGGGTTTTTAGTATTAGGAACCCTAGAAATTACAATATATTCTGTTTGCTCTTAGAGTACAGATGTCACAGAATCTACTTAAACTTCCTTCTAGTTCTATTGACCCTCTCACAGAAGGCATGTGAATTATTTAGTTCTGTATTTGCAACATTGGCCTTAATGTATTACAAATTGTTGGTAGAGGACAACAACAATGTTACAAGCCGGTGTGGCTCCATTCCAAAATAAGTGTGCTCAGAGGCAGGTCTCTCATCTGAAAAATTGAGCTTTCTTCCATTCATGTCTGGGTAGAAAGACAATAGATAGGAAGTAGATCCACTGTGAGAATGAAGACAAGATATTATCAACATCTTTACTACTGAAGATACCAGAAAACCAGGTTAACTAAATTCAAAGAATTTATTATTGAGAATTGTATGGTGCTCAAGAAATATAATTGCATTATTAGTATTGCTATGAAAAACACAAGAAGCAATATTTGGGGAACAGATTCCTACGCATACGAAGGACAAAGAAGTTAATCTATAAAGCAGTAGCTCATTTCCCTTCTCTTTCCCTCCTCTTCCCTGGTCCAGGATCTATATTATATGTGGCAGATTCCTCAATTCATCTCTTTCTCTTTCAAAAAGCACCAACGCACAATTGATATATTAAGATAAATGGGAGGAAAATCATTGTTATCTCATTTGACACTGGCATTTAAACGGGAAGTAATTTTGTGCTCATTCTAAAGCAGTACAAAAATATTTTCATATACTGTATTAAATTATTTTGTGGGACCTATCATATTTGTGCAAGGTGACTGTCTATTCCACAGGATTATTAATGTCATATCGATCCTGTAATACTGCTAACCCAACAGGGATGCTCATAATCTCATAAGATACAGCAAAACCCATGCAAAACCAAATTATTTATATAAATGTTGCAGTCAACTTATCAAATATAATGCTAAACATTTTCTTTATTGATTTCAATTGCCAAATCAGAGCCAGAGGAAGTAACTATATGCACAGAGTTAATTAGTGAATATACAGTCCATTTTTGGTATCATCGTTTGAAAGTAATACGCCGCCTCCGAACTGATTTAACTGTTGCTCATAAAATCATACATCACAATGTACTCCCTGTTGGCGACTACTTCACCTTTAACAACAACAACGTAAGAGCATGCAATAGATACAAACTAAATGTAAATTGCTCCAAACTAGACTGCAGAAAATACAATTTCAGCAATAGAGTGGCCTGGAATTCACTCTGTTGTTTCTTCCCCCAATCCCAAAATCTTCAACCTTACATTATCTACAATAGACCTCTGCCCTTTTCTAAGAGGTCTATAAGGGGTGTGCATAAGTGCACCTTTGTGCCTACCGTTCCTGTCCTAATGTCCTTTTATCTTTTCTATCTCTACTTTATACTTATATTATGTTAAACATACTACAATACAATACTATATTTGTATGATAAATAAAATAAAATAAATAAATAAATAAATAAATAAATAAAATAATCAGAATTCAGAAAAATCTTCAAAGAACGGGAAGGCAATAATGTACCGGTAATCAAATCCTTGAGTTGAATTTTATTCCTGATGACAACATACGTAGATTCATAAAGTGGGGTTTTTTTGGGGAGGTGGAGGGTTACAATCAGTGTGAAGGGCTACCAAACTTTTTACTACCACACTGTGGGCATTGTTTATGCAGGACGCCCTGCATTTCCTTTCATCATCTTTCAGTGCAAATTGGATGCTCTGGGGTGGAGCTCCATTTTTGCTACCCCACTGCATCCCCCCCGCCCCGGTCCGTGCAGTAGCCTACCCCCAGCTACAATATGGAAATGGTCTTGCCATTGCATTCTAGGATTTTTTTCCAGCTAGTCTACACATGAGATCCTTCACAGACTAAGTGTTTCTAAGTGCTAAATACCAAATACACCCTACTCCACTGTTCAACTAGGCAAGATTTGTTGAAATTTTGATTTAGTTGGTCAGACTTTTCAAGTCAATACAATTAGTATATTTTTCATGTATTTATTAGATTTGTGTTTAGGAAGTTCAGAGTAGGTTTATAAATTAAATTAGAGTGGTAGATTTAGCTGGCCATCTATGGTTTGTCAACACTACTATACGAGTGTCTCATAGAAGCAGAATCTAAATTTCTGACACTAAGTCTCAGTTCTAGCCACTGATTATTATTATGTCACACCCTATAACTAAAATCCATTTCAAAAAACTGAACTGTTCCAAGCTAAAATTAAAAAGCCAGATGAATTTGAAAAAGGGGCTATGATTAACTTGCACCACTCAGTTGAAGTTAAAAACAAAGTTCTAGAAAGCTTTTGTTCATTCACTTAGATATGCAAGTACAGTATTTTAACTTTTTCCACAATTTTGAAAATTTTTCAACTATCCTTCAAATAAAAAATAAGCCTCCAGAAAGAAGTGGATTTTTTTTCTTTGTATTCAGCATCATCACGTTTGTGGGAATGATAAATAGCGATGATTCATCTGCATAACCAATAACAGTGTCATTCATTAAAATTATTTCAAAGAAAGGACATATAAAACTAACATTACCTCTATAATGTAAAATAAGGCAACAATAATTCCATAACAATTTTAATCTGAATGGAAGGAACATATTTTAGCATCATCCAGAGTTTTTTTTAATTTAAGAACTCTCTAAGTTGTCCAGTTGAAGAAACTTAACACCATTTACCTAAAAAGAAATCTACTGTACAAAGAAAGGGCATATAGATTTAATATTACCTCCACAATAAAACATACGACAGCAACACATTCATATAACTTTCATATAATTTATTTGAATGGGAAGGAAGGGATTTGATTATTATTATTAATATTTATTATTATTATTTATTAAATTTGTATGCCGCCCCTCTCTGCAGACTCCAGAAGACTTCCCCAAATCCAGAAGACTTCCAATTGAAGAAACTTTTTTAAATGTTCATTTATCTAAGGAGGAATCGAAAGCAATGCCCATCTATCTAAGAACTTAACCTTAATTAGAATAATGAATATTTCCATTAAGTCAACATAGGCTTCCACTGATGAATTAAATTAGTTTTTAACAGTCGATCGCTTCTATACACATTGCTATTGGAGTGAAAGTATAATTTCTGAAGGAAAAAAGGATGCCACCTTCATGTTTAGATGGCATATGCATTTACGCCCAGAGTCCTTCAGGAGTTGGGCATCATATTATTTATTTCTTATTTATTAATTGGACTTTTATGCCATCCCTCCCCGAAGACTCAGGGTGGCTTACAACACATAATGAAACAATATATAACGTCCCAAATCCAGTTAATTTAAATTATAATCTTTTAAAAAAAACCAAACCATTAAAAGTCAGTCAGTCAGTCAGTCAGTCAATCAATCAATCAATCAGCATGCAATTTTAGAAAAATCATTCCCTTCACATAGCAGAAAAAGTGGGAGGATGCAAACTTAAGAGTTTGTCCCAAATATAGCATCCCTTTTGAGAAAAATGAACAAACGTGATATTAAATAAATATTAAATTATTATTCTTATTATTTTAAAAATACTCAAAAAATCACCCAATTAAGAGGGAGAAGAGCTTTTTTAGTTCGGCAGAAAAGCTTAGGAAAATTCAATTCAGTTCAATACATTGCTCTCTTCCTCCTTCCAGCCACAGCTCTCAGTCCTGGAATTTTACCGCTTCGTCCTTTATTGGTCCTTCATCGAAAGATTATCGGGGCCACCACAAAAAAGCAAGCTTCGTCGCCAGGAAGGGTCTGCCTTAAAAACACGGTCAGACCCTCTCGATGGCCTAGTTCCATAATTCAGAGGTGGATCCCATCCGAAGCAGCCCCATTTTTTTCGCCTTTCTCTCTGCTCAGGAACCCCCTTCCTCCCGCCATCCCAAGGAAGGACAGAAGCGCCCGCCGACCCCAGACTCACCTTCCCAAAAGAAAGGCCGCCCCTTGAACTCCTAGAGCTGGGCAGGGGAGGGCCTTTTTTAAAAAAAATTCCTACTTCAGCCCTAGCAGGTGAAGCTGGTTCCTCGAAGCGAGCGAGGGAGCGAGCGCCGGGCTTGCCTTACATCGCCGCCGGGCAGAAGAGTCACCTGAGCCGCGCGGCAAAGGCGAAGCGATGCAAGACGCCGGCGACTTCGGCCTGACTCTGCTACCACAAAGCCGTGTCTGGGGAGCATCCCCAGAAAAAGCCGGGCGATGAGCAGCTGGCGGAAAATTGCAGGCGGCAGGAGCTGCTCCTCTGTACCGGCACCATGTGACCGAGGCCGGCTTCTGACGCCCGTCGGCCACCTCCTCCTCCTCCTCGCTCAAAGGCAAGGAGAAATCCGAGGCCAGTCAGCCGCCCCGCCCGGGCGCAAACCACAGAAGGCCTGACGGGTTGTTTGGAGAGAAGGCAGCATCTGAGTTCCCTCGTCCGGATTCTCAGCTGCCTTTGTCTCTCTCCAGACCAAATCTCAACCAACATATGCTCTGTCCTACACATTGGCAAAAAGAATGAGATCACCAAATACAAGCTGAATAAACAAGACCTTGTAAACAACCGTCACTCGTTAAGAACCTTGGAATACTCATATTCCAAGGCTAGTATGAAAGGCTAGTATGAAAATAAGGAACATAATATCAGTCTTTCAAATATAAATTGAGTGAGGATAGGAGCCACTCTGGAAATGGACAAAATAAATAAATAAAATAAATAAATATTAAATGGCCTAAGTGTCAAAGCCCACTGCAAGGACATCGCCAAAAAGGCTTCAAGAGTTGTTAACCTAATCCTACATAGCTTCTGCTCCGGTAATCTCACACTACTAGCCAGAGCATACAAAATTTTTGTCAGACCAATCCTTAAATACAGCTCATCTATCTGGAACCCACATCACATTTTCGACATAAACACTCTAGAAAATGTCCAGAAATACTTTACTAGAACAGTGTTTCCCAACCTTTTTTGAGCCGCGGCACATTATTCATATTTTCAAAATCCTGGGGAACACTGAAAGGGGGAGGGGCGGGGGGCGGGCTAAAGAAAAGTTTGGACAAAAAAAACCCTCTCTCTTCCTCCCTTTCTCTCTATTTCTCCCTCTTTCTCTCTTTTCCTTCCTTCCCTTCTTTCTCTCTCTCCATCCCTCTTTCTTTCTTTCTTCCTCTCTTTTTTGCTCTCTTTCTCTCTCCCCCTTCCCTTCCTCTATGTCTTTCTCTCTCCCTTGCTCTCTCTCTCTCTCTCTGTCTCTCTTGCTATCTCTTTCTTGCTTTTTTCTCTCTCTCTTGCTCTCTCTCTCTCTTTCACTGTCTTGCTATATGTCTCTTTCTTTCTCTTTGCCTCTCTTGCTATCTCTCTTTCTTTCTCTCTTTCTCTCTCTCTGTATCTCTTGCTATGTCTCTCTTTCTTTCTCTTTCTCTCTCTGTGCCTCTCTTGCTAAGTCTCTCTTTTTCTCTTGCTATGTCTCTCTTTCTTTTTCTCTCTCTCTGCCTCTCTTGCTATGTCTCTCTTTCTTTCTCTTTCTCTCTCTCTCTGTGCCTCTCTTACTAAGTCTCTCTTTTTCTCTTGCTATGTCTCTCTCTCTTTATCTCTCTTTCTCTGCCTCTCTTGCTATGTCTCTCTTTCTCTCTCTCTCTGCCTCTCTTATATGTCTCTCTTTCTTTCTCTCTCTCTCTCTCAGCTGACTGCAAGTGGGAGCCCTGACGGCGGCAGCTGGACACGCTGCTGGACACCGTATATGCCAGGCCCGCAGCGCCAGCATGTACGACGTCCAGCAGCACGTCCAACCGCCACCGTCAGGGCTCCCGCTTGCAGTCAGCTGAGAGAGAGAGAGAGCGCGCTCCCTCTCGCTGCCGCCTGGAGCTCCCTCTCGCCGCCGCCATCTCCCCGCGACTGCCTGTGGCAGGAAGGAAGGCGGGAAAAAGGCGCGAAGAATGGAGCTCTCCTTCTTCCTGCCTTCCTTCTTTGGGGCCCAGCAGGAGAGCACTGAAAACCGCGGCATGGAGCAGGAGCCGGGGGACAGCTGCGAGCCGGAGCCCCAGGACGGAAGTACCGGCAGCGCCCCGCCCAGCTGGAGCTTGGCGGCACACCTGGCCGTATCTCGCAGCACACTAGTGTGCCGCGGCACACCGGTTGGGAAACGCTGTACTAGAAGAGCCCTCCATTCTTCTACTCACAACAGAATACCTTACGCAACTAGATTTACAATCCTAGGTTTAGAAAGCTTAGATCGATGTCAGCTAAAACACGACCTAAGTATAGCCCATAAAATCATCTACTACAATGTCCTTCCTGTCAACGACTACTTCAGCTTCAAACACAACACACGAGCACATAACAGATACAAACTTAAAGTAAACTGCACCAAACTTGACTGCAGGAAATACAACTTTCATAACCAAGTAGTTAATGTATAGAACTCACTACCTGACTCTGTAGTATCATCACCTAACCCCCAAAACTTTACCCTTACACTATCCACTGTTGACTTCTCCTGATTTCTAAGATATCAGTAAGAGGCGTGCATAAGTGCACCAGCATGTTTTCTGTCCCCTGTACTAATGTTTCTCTCTTATTAGTATCATGTATATAAACATTGTTATATCTTTGTATGCTACCAATGTGTACTTGACAAAAACAAACAAATAATAGAATAGAATAGAAAAGAAAAGAATAAAATAGAATAATAGAGCTCCACAAGAAATGATAGTTAAAAAAATTAAGCTATAGCAATATTTTAAGAATAAAAATTGAATTAATTGGTGGTTGGCCCAGGAGACAAAATTAGGGGATTAGGTGACATTAGAGTCATGTAACATATGCCAAGGTTGTAGAAATTATAAACATAGCAATGAAACAAAAATAATAATTTGAGAAGTGGCACCGCTAGTATGAAAATAAGGAACATAATATCAGTTTGTCAAATATAAATTGAGTGAGGATAGGAGACACTCAGGGAACAGTATTAGAGGGAGGAAGAGGAAGTAGAAGGGGAAGTTAGAGGAGTGAAAAGAAGTAGAAAATATAGAGTGTTAATAGAGGATGAATGGAGGGAAGGAGAAAGGGGAGAGAAGGAGTAAGAAAGTAGGAAGGGGATGAAGGTTGAGAGAGAGGAGTGTTGGGTCAGACTGAAGAATAAGAGTTGAAAAAGGTGCAAAATAAGATATTGGTTTATGAAATATTGAAAATGTATATATCTCTTATTGATATATTTTAAGGCGTATATGTTTTGTTATAAAATGGAATTTGTGAAGAGAAAAAATAGAATAATAGAGCTGGAAGGGATCTTGGAGGTCTTCTAGTCCAACCTCCTGCTTAGGCAGGAAAGCCTACACCACTTCAGACAAATAGTTATCAAATCTCTTATTTGAAACTTTCAGTGTTGGAGCAGTTACAACCTCTGGAGGCAGGTTGTTCCATTGATTGTTTTAGGTATCAGGAAATTTCTTCATAGTTCTAAGTTGCTTCTCTCCTTGATTAGTTTCCACCCATTGCTTCTTGTCCTACCGTCAGGGTTTTGGAGAATAGCTTGACTCTCTCCTTTGTGACAGCCTCTGAGATATTGGAACACTGCTATCATGTCACCCCTAGTCCTTTTCATCAGACTATACATACACAGTTCCAGCAACCATTCTTTGTATGTTTTAGCCTCCAGTCCCATAATCATTTTGTTGCTCTTCTTTGCACTCGTTCTAGAGTCTCAACATTTTTTTTAAATTGTGGCGACCAAAATTGAATGCAATATTCCAAGTGTGGCCTTACCAAGGCATTATAAAGTGGTATTAACACTTTGTATGATCTTGATTCTATCCCTCTCTTTATGCAGCCTAGAACTATGTTGGGTTTTTTGCTCACTATAGCGCTCTGCTGATTCATATTTAAGTGATTGTCCATTAGGACTCCAAGATCCCTCTCACAGTTACTACTGTTGAACAAGGTACATGTACTATACCTGTGCATTTTATTTTACTTGTCTAAATGTAGAACCTTACTTTTTTCATCATTGAATTTCATTTAGTTAGATAATGTCCAAATTCAAGTCTATCAAGATCCTTCTATATCTTAAGCTTATATTCTGGAGTGTTGGCTATTTCTGCTAGCTTAGTGTTGTCCGAAAATTTGATGAGTTCTTCATCTATACCTTTATCCACATCATTGATGAATATGTTGAAGAGTATTGGCCTTAAAACAGAGCCATGGGGTACCCCACTATATATTTCCCTCCATGTAGATGCAGTTCCATTGAGGACTACACGTTGAGTGTGGGGTACTGGATTAAAGTGACTTGTCATTAAACATGAGGCTAACCCTGTTTGGCTAGCCATACTAGTGCCCATCTGAAATTTGCCCCTGGTGTTTATGGGTTTTCTGCTCTATTGCTCAATATTGGTAGACTTACACAATCTAGAACAAATGAGTACACTTTCAAGCAACTAATGAAGCCTAGGGGGGGGGGGGGGGGTTTAGAGAAGCTGTACCCAATCTGGTGGCCTCCATGTGCACTGAACTTGTAACTCCAAGACACATCATACATGAAGGGAATTCTCCATTGTAGAAGCCTGTTCAAAAATATTGAGGACTTTCATCTTCCTGAAATGCCCAATGAGCCATTGAGGCTCTGAGCTCTTTTATGGATGAAACATCCCAAAAAGGCAGATCAGAGAAATGCAAGGCAAATAAGGCCAAACAACAGAGTTGACTTTTTCCTGTCCTGTCCTGGATTATAATTCCCATACTCAAATGAAAATACAAATTATAAAAGTGGAATTCTTCAGGCAAAATAGATGGTTTTGGGGACTGTTTAACCTGCTCATATTGCATTTTAGGAATTGAATGTTTGACTCATCGTGCACACAAAGTTCCATATAATTCCAAGAAATTTTACTTTATTTCAGATCTTTGGAGCTAGACTTCACAATGGTTATTGAATGATAATGAAAGACACATTATATTATAATTACTATTATTTTCTTTGGATTATCACATTAAACCAAACCAATATCTGTGCCAAAGAGCTTATAAACGTTCAATCTTGAATCTTGGCAGAGTTAAAAATTGTACAAAGATTCACTTCAAATAAATCCAATAACTCATCAACAACTTGACCCAGAACTGGGCATATCATCTGCTCGGATTACGATTGATTGATAGATGTGTTCAGTGAAGGGCTACCAAAAATTTTACTACCACAATATGGGCATGGCTTATGCAGGACACCCTGCATTTTCTTTCAACATCTTTCAGTGCAAATTGGGTGCTCTGGGTGGAGCTCCATTTTCACTACCCCACTGTGTCCCTCCTCTCCCCATCTGGGCAATAGCCCACCCCTGGATGTGTTGCCCATCTCCTTCCACTCTGTTGTGCAATCAATTGTGCAGACTGGGGGCGCTGTTAGATTTGCTATAGCTTCTGGGAGTTCAAATGATAGCATTGTCTATTTTATATAGCAGATTACTCAACATACCGTAATCTTACACTTGAAAACTATAGTTATTGCAAGACCTGTGAATTAAAGCCATATATTGTGAACTGTAGTTTTTCCATTTTTTTCTAAATCCAGTTGAGAATTCTAGTTCTTACCAATACAATTATAAATATTTTAAGACTAGAATTTCTGAAAAACTGTTTCCACACATTTGAATCTGAATGTAATTTGGAGCCCAGTTGCATATATCAATTACCAAACTGGCTAAATTGGGATTAGTGGAAAACACCTTGTTGAAATTTCCTTCTCAGGGATGATAGATAATTAACGATAGGCAGCCCAGTTACTTCTTGGCTACATAAATTTGGTCAATCAATCAATAAAATAAATCAGCATTCTCCAAAAGGACTCTTGTATCTTGGCACTTTAATTTCTCAATTCCCAGCATCAATTTCTAACAATGTGCAATTTAGCCTTTTAAATATAGATTATTTCAAGTGCAAATTGAACAGAAAAGCAATTTTTATAACAGCTCAAACATTACAAAAGGGTTTAGAAAACAGCTTCGTTAGCATCACAAATCATCTTGTTAATATGGGCTATGAATTTTAAGTATGGCTACTAAATGCCGTAAGAAAAGTATCCTAAAATTTACTGATGTTATACAGAGGCTACATATTGCAGTGTTAAAAATTTTTAAAGAGAATTTGCCAATCTTGATTGATCATTTATCAGTGATCTCTTGTGGCTGTACTATGTTGCATAGCAATTTGTGAGTCTAATGAAATCTTGTTTTAGCACTGAGAAAGATCTACTGTACTGTACTGTCTTTGACTGTATCACTACAAGTGAAGCCAAAGTAGAGCCAAAGTGTACTTAAGTTATTAAAGTGATTACATCGGTTTAAAGGAAAAAGACAGCCATGTATCTGAAGAGATTTCCCCCCCAAAAGAATTATTAAAAAACTTATTATAACGTTTTTAATAATTCTTTTTATTATAAATTATATAAAAAAAAAATTTTAAACTAAAAAACTTAAAATGTTTTTTATCCTATATCCTATATCGAGGGCTGGCAACAGAACAGAGGAAAATGATTACTGGAAAGCAACATCGGTGCATTCATTTCGCACTTAACAGTGATCCGAATCTTACATGGATTCAGGATCCAACAAAAGCGAATAAGCACAGCACAATTCGCTCTTACACACCGACCGTTCATCTGCATGCTAAAGGCAAAAGCATGCTGGAACCTGTAGTTCGCTCTATGCTTTTGGCTCCTTTCTGCAAGAGGGGCAGGGCTAAGCGTAAGGAATGTTTATTCGTTCTTGAAGACGCCAATCTTGGGTGGCTGTTGACCCTAGCAACTGAACGACGCCTGAGCTTGAAGAGCCGAAAGAGGAAAAAGAAAAAAGAAAGAAAAGGCCAGTGTTAAAAGACGGACAACAACTTCGTAAGCGGTAAGTAGTGATCTCTGAGAGAAGGAAAAGTGGCGTACTCAGGGCCGCCGATAGGGCGGTACTACTGGGAGTGGCGTACCGGGCCCGGGCAAATTGGAAAATGGGGGGGGGCGGTGCCCGCCAAAAACTCCCCAATCCAGATTGCGATGGGGAAAAGCGTGCCAAGGAAAGCAAAAGGACCAAGACACCTCACCATAGGCTATTTCAGGGTTAAGCCGATTGTGTGGACTCGTCCAGGAGAAAGAAAGAAGCGGGAGTGACAATGGAAAGAAAGATCCTCCTGGCATCGGTCAGGCAGAGCGAGGCTTATTTACGGCTCCTTGGCACTTCTCCCTTCTTGTTGACAAAAAACCATGTGCTTTCTAGCGAGGGGAGGGGGATCCCACACCCGGCAGCCACCGGCGAGGAGCTGGAAAGGACGAGAGAAGAGAAAAAGCAGGGTACCAGCAGTCAGGCGGGTGTCTTGAGGGGGCACTCCCATCTGGAATGAAGGGAAGAAAGGCGAGGGCGAGCTAGGAAGGAAGGAAGGAAGGAAGGAAGGAAAGAGGGAAAGGACAGGAACAGAGGAAGGGTGCAAAGGAAGCAAGGAAAGGTGAAAGGGGAGAGTAAGAGAGGAAGGAGTGAAAGAAGGGAGTGAGGGAGGAAAGAAGGGAGGAAGGAGAAGGAAAGCAAGAAATGGAGGGAAGGAAGGAAGGAAAGAAAGGGGGAAGGGACAGGAACAGAGGAAGGAAGCAAGGAAACTTATGAAAGGGGAGAGTAAGAGAGGAAGGACTGAAGGAAGGGAGGGAGGGAAGAAGGTAGGAAAGAAAGAAAAAGAAAGAAAGAAAAGGAGAAAGAAAAGAAGAAATAGAGGAAGGGAAGGTAAAAGAGGGAAAGAAAAAGAGCAATAAAGAAAGAAAGAGAATGAAAGAGAAATAAAAATAGGTAGGGGGAATGAAAGAAATGGAAGGAGGGAAGGAAGGAGAGAAAGAAAGAAAGAAAGAAAGAGAAAGAAAGAAAAAAGAATGAAAGAGCAAGAGAGCAAGAAAGAAAAAGAAACAAAAGAAAGAAGGAAAGAAAGAAAGAAGGAAGGAAAGAAAGATAAGAAAGAAAGAGAATGAAAGAGAAATAAAAAGAGAGAGGGGGAATGAAAGAAATGGAAGGAGGGAAGGAAGGAGAGAAAGAAAGAGAAAGAAAGAAAGCAAGAGAAAGAAAAAAGAATGAAAGAGCAAGAGAGAAAGAGAGAAAGAAAGAAAAAGAAAGAAAAGAAAGAAAGAAGGAAAGAAAGAAAGAGAAAAGAAAGAAAGAGAATGAATGAGAAATAAAAATAGAGAGGGGGAATGAAAGAAATGGAAGGAGGGAAGGAAGGAGAGGCTCACTGAGCGGATGTGTGAAAAGAGGGACCTTGCCTCCCCCTCACGCCTCGTTCTTCCCACCCGGCCGGCCACGCGCACTTACCTGCTCCCAGCGCCAGCAGCAGGAAGGCGATTGGCTCCGGGCGGCGGGCGGTGTTCACGCCCCCCCCGAATCCCCGGCCCAGCACCTCCGGAGGCCGAAAGGCGCTGCTCTCTTGCCCTCGCAATCCTTGGGGGACACACAAGGTTGGCGGAGAAGCCGGCCAGGCTCAGCCCTCTCCCGGCTTCCCCAGCAGCGCGGCTTGGCTTCCAGAGGGCCAAGTCACCCCCGCGCTTTCTTCCGCGGCTGCGATCGGGGCTCCCTGCCTGTATGCCGGCCTCCCTGCCTTCTTTCCTTGCAGGCGTGGGAAGAAGGTGCGGGCCTCAGTCAGAGAAGCTCCGCAGAGGCATGGGGAATTCTGGCTGGGGAATTCTGGGAGTTAAAGTCCAGATATCTTCAAGTTGCCAAGGTTGGGAAACACTGGCCTATGGGACCGTCTCGCTTGGCGTGAAGCGGGAAATGATCCCCAGGGGATGGAGTGGCTTGGCGACTTAAAATAGTTTTAAAATGGCGGGGGGGGGGGGGCGGCAGACATTTAGGCTGTATGGGGCCCCAAAATTCCTGATGGTGGCCCTGGGCGTACTGTGAAAGAAGCCCCCTCGGGAGTTATGAAACCACAAACAAACTTGTGCAGAACTGAAGCATCCTTTCCCCTCTCGAAAACGACACGTTCACAAGCTGCCTTAACTGGGAATTGTGAGCGTTGTAGCCCTGTTCCAAAGGAAGGGACTCAAGACTGGCAAGCATGCTTTCAACATTTTATTTCCATTGTGCCAGCACTGAACCTAGATATTTATTCATGTACCCATTGCATAGATAGGGAAATTGTGACTTCCTTCCACCTTAAAACAGTGTCAAACAGCTGAATGAACCCTGAGACTCGCTGGTAGTATTTTTGCAGCATTGCTAGCTTTTTGTCAATGGGACCCTAGGGCAGTGTTTCCCAACCTTGGCAACTTGAAGATATTTGGACTTCAACTCCCAGAATTCCCCAGGCAGCGAATGCTGGCTGGGGAATTCTGGGAGTTGAAGTCCATCTATCTTCAAGTTGCCAAGGTTGGGAATCACTGCCCTAGGGCATATAAACTGCTCAAAAAATAAATAAATAAAGGGAACACTCAAATAACACATCCTAGATCTGAATGAATGAAATATTCTCATTGAATATTTCATTTGCACAACTATTCCATTTGCACAACAGCATTTGAAATTGATTGCCAATCACTGTTGCTTCCTAAGTGGACAGTTTGAACTCACAGAAGTTTGATTTACTTGGAGTTATATTCTGTTATTTAAGTGTTCCCTTTATTTATTTATTTTTTGAGCAGTGCATAAGAAGCTGAAACAAAAGAGTTGGTTCACCTTGATCAGGACCATCCTAAGTCATTTTGCTACCTAAAGTAGAGCCTATTTGCTATCTAAAGTAGAGCCTATATGTCCTTCCTTTGCCGATGGAAGGAAGGAAGGATTATAATTATTATTTATTAGATTTGTATGCTGCCCCTCTCCGAAGACTTGATTATTATTATTATTATTATTATTATTATTATTATTATTATTATTAATAATAATAAACTGAGATTTCAAATTCCTGACTTAAAAGTGTTTCTTAACCACGGCAACTTCAAAGTAAATAAACTTCAATTCCCAGAATTCCCTAGCCAGTATATTCTGGGAACTGAAGACCATCAAGCTTAAAGTTGCAAATATTGAAAACCACTGATTTAGTGTGATGTGTGAACCCAGGTGTTATCTGACTCTGACGGAGTTGAATAAACTGACAATCAAGTGGCAATATTTAGCTGACTTGGGGCCTGGTGCGTATTTGGATGGTAGCCCACTGGAAAATCCCAGGGCTATATGTTTTTTCTAGGAGGTGGGAAAATATCTTGGAGAAGACAGGAACAAATCACTTCTCTATTACTGATGAGACCATTATATAGACATTTTCCTGGAATCATCAGGAGTCAAATGTGACTCAAAGATGACTTTACATTTTCCTTAATCGAATGCAATTGATTGTATTAAAAGTCCTTTCCTTCTGATTGCTTATTACCTCCAGGATGGAAAGGATTTGTGCAATTTCTAGATTATACTTTCATCTTCTTGAGGAAATATCTGGAGACACAGATGAGGGAAGAAATATGAGGAATTGGGCAAATTCTGCAGCATTTTATAGCATATTGAAAGCTACATATAATGAGAAGGAACAGTAATTTTAAGGTAGGAGACTAGAGTAGCATCCATAGGAGGGGTGGGTTCAGGGGCGGGCTACCAACCACAGTCCTACCGGAACACGCCGGGAGTGCACCACTGCAAGCGCACCCGGCGTGCACCCATGCCCGGTTCACGATTTGGCTCCTGTGCATGTGCAGAAGCTAAATATTGTGCAAAGACGTGTTCACGATTTCCGGGGGTTTTTGCTTCCACACATGCTCCCCTCGCTGCACCGCTTGTCCTCACTCCCTCCGCCGTGCCCCTTGCCCTCACTCCCCTCCCCTGCACAGGGAGCAGGGTGGGTGGCCCCAATTCTGGCCGCATGGCCTGTTCTGCGCTCTCCCACACTGCAGGCATCTCTCCTGTAAGCCAGGAGATCAAAGAGCAGGCCACGTGGCCAGAGGGACGCTTTTGCTGCTGGCCCCAGCTGTTGCTCTAGGTGTGGCAGCGAGAAATCTTTCTGCATGCAAAAAAACCCGTTAATTTTTACCGGAATCGCGCCATTGCGCATGCACACGCATGCGCATCCGACGGCAATGGAGCGAGCCTACACACTCCATTACAGTCAACGGAACGGCATGCCCCCCATTCCGCCTGGGTGGGTTTTTCCCGGTTCGGACCAGATCACCCAAACCGTTAGCAACCTGCTGGTAATGTAATTTAGGCGTCATAGATCAGATTCTGCCTCTGCCGGTCTCTGCTTTCCACCATCTCTCTTTTTGTGGAATTTTTGGTGATTTTTTGGTTTTTGTTTGCATGGCTTCTTCTCCTCTACTGTGGAAAAAATCCCCCCTCCTGCCCGCACATTAATACCCACCTATATTTCTTCATCCGAAGCACAGCTGAGTGGGTCCACAGTTGTGTTTCGGCCTGAAACCACCTTCTGAGCATGTCCGGAAGAGAAATTGCAGGAAGGGACACACGTGTACGAGTGTGGCACCTGCATTCATGCAACATCACGATGCGCACCGGTAGCGAAGGTAAGTAGAACCCGCCCCTGATCCATAGATATTCTTAGTTTTCCCTTAAAAAAATAATACAATGGTACCTCTATTTAAGAACTTAATTCGTTCCGTGACCAGGTTCTTAAATATAAAAGTTTGTAAGTAGAACATTTTTCCCCCATAGGAATAAATGTAAAAGCAAATAATACGTGCAAACCCATTAGGAAAGAAAGAAAAGTTCAGAATTTGGATGGGAGGAGGAGGAAGAAGAGGAGGAGGACAGCCACTGCCCAGAGTGAAGGGAGCATTTCTTTTCTCTGGGCGCTGGCAGAGGTTTATTCCCTGTCCAAGCGCCCAGAGAAAGGAAAATGCTTCTTTCACTCTGGACTGCCAAAGCCTCCTTAACCGCCACCGAAAGGCTCCTCTGGCAATCCAGAAAAGCCCGAGATGGCCAGGATTAAAGGGGGAAAGGCAGGAAAGTGGCCAGGCCTTCGTGCCGCTCTCAAATTTCCTGGGCAACTTTTCCAGGGTCGCGTTCTTAAGTAGAAAATGGTTCTTAAGAAGAGGCAAAAAAATCTTGAACATCCGGTTCTTATCTAGAAAAGTTCTTAAGTAGAGGCGTTCTTAAATAGAGGTACCACTGTACTTAAATGTTGGCATTTACTGAACGCCCTGGTAACCTCTACAGAACAGTTAAAGTGAACCCACTTACAAAATTGCCACCATTTAGAAGCAAAGTAAAAAAGTTTTTAAAAAATGTAAATGTAACAAAAAGCAATAATTAAAAGAACTTAATACTAGACCCTTTTTAGATTTGGCCCAAGAGCAGGTGGCATCTATCCAGTGGAACAAACAGGGAACCCTAAAGGCTGAAACATCTTTTTTTCCCTGAAGTTCTGTTGTTGTTGTAACTGGCTTTTAGGGTTAAGACAGGATTTATTTTACACCTGTGTCTTTTGATGATTCAGGGTTTTTTTTTTGCCCCAAAACAAATTGCAATCCTTAATGTTTAATGAGTAAAGTGCCTACATGGGACATTAAAACAGTTTAATCTCAGTGCTAATTTATCATTCTTCCTTCCTGGAACAAACAACATTCATGTCTTTGTTGTTAACTAATTAACTATCCCCATCCTTGCATACTTAGCAACATGCTGGTTCAGTTTTGTAAGGTTAAATATTTTACCCCATTAGCTCATTACAAGAATGTGCTCTTACTCTATTTCTCCCCCCTCTTTCTGGCCTCAGATAACTGTCAATTTTCTAGCACAACAACCATCTGTCAGTCATTTTTCAATACTGGAATGAGGGAAGTTGAGTGCACAAATCAGTCCATACAACTTTACAAAGAAAACAAAAAAGATTGGGTCAAATAAATGGTGATTGGAAAAGTGGAATTATATATTTGTTGTTCCAAAACATGAAATGTTGGCTTATAGCTGATGTGGAAATTGCCAGGAATTGCCATGAGCTTAACGATCATATATTTATTCAGTTTGTATAGTAGTGTAGCTCAACAAATCACTCTTGATGGTGAACAAAATTAAAATAAAAACGTTGCAAAAATTAAAATACAAAGCAGTTGAAAAACATCCAACCCAAATTATTAGTACAACAAAGAAGCTGGTTCCCTGAGCCCAGAACCAGGCTTTCATTGCTTTATAAAAGGCCAACAGGGTGTGGGGCCATCCTGATTTCTGGAAGAAGAATGTCCACAAGGTGGATGCTATGGCAGAAAAGGAATGTCCTCTAGGTCCAGCGATGGGCTACGAGCCGGAACGCTAAATTGCGCTCACCGCTGCAGCTTGTAAGTTCTTGCGGGGCCAGTGTAATCTTGCTGCTGCACCTGTGGAGGTAGCAAAATTGTGCACGGAGCTGCAGATGTACCTGTGTTTCGGCCAGGTTTTCTTGCTTCCACGCATGCCGAAACACAGACGCATGCACGATTTCCCCTCTCACAATTACTGTTTTTGAGCCAGGTTTCACCTAGTCTGTACTTGTACCTTTGGTTTTTTTTGTTGACATTAGCAGTGGTGGGTTCTAAATGGTTTTGTTACCAGTTCACATGCTCACTCACGTGCACAATCCTGGGTGGGTGGGCAGAGTCTCCCACTGCCACTGCTACCGGTTCAGACAACCAGGCCATTCTTTCCCTACCGTATCAATCCCGGATGCCGATGTGGGTGCACACACTCCCGTGCAAGAATTTGCTTCTGTGCATGCGCAGAAGCAAAGAAATCTGGGAAAATTGCCGAAATCTCAGGTGAGGACATTCACATGTGTGAGATTTCAGCTTTTTCTTTGCTTCCGCACATGCGCAGAAGCAAAGAAAGGTTGAAAATCGCCAAAACTCGCCGATTTTTGCCAATTTATTTTGTGCTTCAATGTGACGGTCTTTGGAAAAAGCAACTTTGAAAGGCAACTTTATCCTGAATAAATAAGAGTAGAAGGCAATCAAAAGAGAGATAAATATAGTCATAGAGGGGGAAAATCAACTAATGACTTATTTTTGTAATGACTACATAAAACCTCCAGGATTAGAAGAAATGGGATTTCAAATATGGGTATGGATTGCAAATATGGATTGATGGAGAATATCAGCAGATGGAACCTGTTGCTTCTGTGTGCTGCTTGCACAATACATTGAGAGGCTTCTGACTGGCCATAATGGAAACATGATCCTGGGATAAAAGTGCTTTTAGTCAGATCAAACAGGGCTCTTACGATTCTTTTTCATTTTCTATCTGTCTGCCTCACAGTACTGTAATATAGAGCAGGTCTTCAACCAGAGGTAGTATTCAGATGTGAGCGTTCTTCCAACATTTATTTACTATTTCCCCTTTTTCTGTTGTTTGCATGACTGTGACTTAAGTCTCGACTCAGACTGAATTTATTAATTGCACAAAAATCTGCCCTATTCTGTGTACCTAACCTGGGTACATCACTGGAAGACATTCTTGACCTTTTAAATTCTTCTCTTCTCTCCTCTTCCTCTATCTCAGGCTCCCTTATCTTCCCTGCATCCTCTTCCCTTTTTCCTGCACACAGAACAGCAAAACAAAACAACAACAACAACAAAACAACTCCATTCCTTTCCTATGCAAAGACACTGTTGCACATAATTCTTGTTTCAAAACCATTGTTGCACATGACGGTGACCCCAGGGTTGCTGGGTTTACTTTGAGACCACAAGTTGCACACAAATGCAGAGCATTGTATGTGTGGAGAAAGTAGCAGATGTTTGAAAATCACATGTACATGATCATATATCTTAGAGACTCCAGGTGCAGTCTATGGTGTGCTTTGTGATAGGAGTACACCTATTTTTGTTAAATACGTAAGCAAAAAGTTCCAATGCAGAAAAGTAGATATATGTTGTGGCACGCACACACCCAGCAGCTTGTGCAGCTGGTAGCAGATCCCATCCGAGATGACGCCAATGAGGTGATGCGCAAGGGGCCTGTACAGCTGGCACCCGAGTTGGATAGTGAGGAGGCTGTTGACTAAATGGTGGCAAAATGAGATATTAGTAGAGGTACAAGAAATGGAAAATATAGTAGAAGATATAAGGAAAACTAAAAATACAAGAATTAGGGAAATGAGAAGGAAAATATTACATAAGTGGTATTTCACTCCCGTTCAATTCGCACATTTTCAGCAGAATGTCAAGGGGAATTGTTGGCATGGTTGTCAAGACAAAGGAGTGTTTATGCATATGTTTTGGGAATGCCCGATAGTGCAGGAATTTTGGCAAAAAGTGAAAGAGGATATCAATAGAATGTTAAATATACAATGGACAATCACTAAGGAAATGGCAGTACTAGTAAAAAGTAATGCGATGGGAGAATTTAGAGAAATAAAAAAAGCAGCAATAGAAAGCGCTCAGGCAGTAATAGTTCTGGGTTGGAAGGATGCGACAAAATGGACAATGGAAAATTGGTATAGGTACATGGTGGACCTTATTCAATTTGAAATTATGGAAAAAAGGATAAATTTGGATAATGAAACTGAGTTGGGACAGCTGATGGGACGGTGGGACAAGGTAAGATGATATATGACGAGCAGAATCCAAGACCAAGCTACAAGAAATAAACTGGAATCACTCTATAATATGTAAACAGATATATTGCTCTTGGGTTAAGTGGACTTTACAAGAAATACCCCCAATTTGGTGGTGGGGAATGTGTGTATGTCAGGGTGGTGGGCACAATTCACTACGCACTGTTTTATGTTGTGTGATGTTAAATCGTTAAAAATCAATAAAAAAATATTAAAAAAAAAAAAGATAGTGAGGAGGCTGGTAAGGATTCGGTGCCAGTGGCAGAGGTTCAGCCAGGCCTTCAGAACCTCCAGCACCTCACAGCAGAGATGAGGAAGAATAGGAGGAATCCCTTCTTAATGCACGTGTGCTAAGTTTTCTCTGGTCTGTAGTTGAGGCGGAGCAGGATATTGGGAGCATTGAGAATCACCAGATTGAGAGCGTTGAAAATCACCAGATTGAAAGCGTTGAAAATCTGTTCTTCTAGGCTGATTGTGCCGTGGATATCTTGGAGTGTAGCCCCTTTGTTGGTAGCTGTGACTCATTGTAGGTTTGTAACCAGGTCCTGTAGTTTTGAGTCTACTTTGCATAATCACTTCTTCTTCTGTTAACAGCTTACATACTCTGGACGTAGTTCTTTGAGCTAAAGGTATGTTATTATACTTTGTTTTGCATCTTTCCATTCATAATTTAAAGACGTTATTATTGCGGTTGTCATCTGTATGTCGTGTATTTGATAGCCTCTCTCTATCAGATCCTTTTGCATTGCTAGAAGTTTAGATAAGTGTGGAGCAATTTTCTCTTCAGGCTTTAATTTTGAAGTAAAAAATTCAGTAAACAATAAGCATGTTCCTTCAGCTGAAACTGGTCTATAAAGTTCATCTAGAGCTGTGATCAGGTCATTTGCAGTGATATCATGTGGAAATCAAACTGATAGATCTGTGTCGAGAGACCTAAGTATCAAGATGGTCGCTCTAGTATTAAAAGCTTTCTTCTTCAGTCCACTGTCTATAGGGTGGATTAAAAGCCATATGATCTACCCCTTCAGCAAGTAAAATCAGTCTTATTTCATGCAACCAAGTTTTATAATTTTGTCCATTATTTTTTAATCTTGACTCACCTTTCAATGGTGATAGAGTAACGGCTTGCCTTTGAGCTGCAGCTAGTACTGCTGCTGGTTGTGGCATCTGGGGTGCTTGGACCGGTGGCGGTTGAATCTGAAGAACTGGAACTTGTTGTTGGTCCTTTTGCATCTGCGCACCTTGGTTTGCTTGCGGTACTTGTGGCTTAATTGAAGGATAATGATGAACAACGTGTTGTCCATATTTCAAAGATTGATCTGGAATAAAACATGGTATTTGTTTGAGATGAGAAACAGTTTTATATTTAATATCTTGTATTCCACTAGGTGGTGCTGCAGGATAACTTTTAGATTTCTCTGAACTTATTTTCTGAACAGGCTGCATTTTTTTTATTTGGCCACCAGATGGTGCTGCAGGATAACTTTTGAGATTTTCTTCTTTGTTTATAAACGTGGCACTTAGACTTTCGATTTCTGGTTTGTTTACATTTACTGGTGGCTTGACAGAGAGAATTTCCAGCTCTCTCTCTAATAGGGTTATTTGAATATCTCTTAGTTTATTTAATGGTTTTCTATATTTACAAATGTCATGCAGACAACTGTGCATTGTTTGCTTTTCTTTTTCATCTAGATTAATTCCTCTCTGCTGATAAAAATCTGAGACACAGGCTTGGGTATCTTGGAGAGATTGTTCTAAGCGTGCTATTATGCTATTACTTTGTCAATATCATTGATTGAATCCAGACTGCTAGCTAAACTTCTTACAGACTCTCGGTCATCGGAATGTCTCAGTTTCATCTTTGCTTTTAGCGAGGCGCCATGGGACGCACTGCTTTCGGAAATTGCCTGGCTACATGACTCAGAAGGGATCATTACAGCCTGTAAGTTGCTTGGGTCATAAATCGGCTGACCTGAACTATCTCCTAGTTTTTCAGCATTCACAATAGCAGTTGAAATTGGGTTATAAATCTTACGCTTTGGAGTGTTTCACTTTCTTCGTCTCCTGCAGAGAAAAGTTCTTGTTCGGCTTCAGTTTCCTTTTCATCAGAGTTAAAGTCTGTTTGAACCTTAAATCATTCTGGAGGTGATGGATTGAGAGAGCAGACATTTGTTGTCAGAGCAAGATTTCTTTTTATCATAAAAGTAGAAAATTAAATATGTCATGAGAGACAAATAAAAAATACATCTTCACATTATGGCTGCTAACACAGGACTGACTTAATTAAAATGGAGAGGAGGATAAAGACGGGTGTGAGCTATAATGATGTGGCAGGATTTTACATCATAGTAGTAGGAGCTAATAAAACACACACGCAGTTAACTATTTAATTACTGAATGTCTCTGAATGTCTTTGGGGCTGTCAATATTCAGCGTGACAAAAAGGGAGAGGCTATGACTCCATGGGTAATAAATTCTTTCCTGGGGTATACAATCAATGGCAATGGGGGGGGGGCAGACCAGATGGATCATCCTCACCCACTTCCAGAAAATAAAAATCAGGCTCTGGTTCAAGAGGTAAAAAATAAGTAAGGCCAGGGGTCATCATAGACACAGTTTCAGAAGCATAGAGACCAAAAGAAAGAAGCATACGCCCAAAATCAAAAATTTCAGCCTTTGGTGCGGGGCTAGCTGAATGCCCCCACTCTAGTTTCCCTGGTCCTGGGGCTGAGGTTGAGGCTGTATTTTACATTGATTTGCCCAATGATACCGTTTCTTGAATTTGGGACAAAGAGTGCGTGGTTTGGCTGTGCTAGGGTTAAAGCGTTGCTTTTGGGCGGCCCCCCCTCCTAGGGTCTGGATTGGTTTTTGAAATGACCATATTTACTGCAATTATAACAGTTGCCAGATCGTGGATTGGGGTTAAACCTTTGTAATGCCATATACAGTAATTGGTTCCGGACGGAGGTTCGTAAGGCGAAACGTTCGTAACACAAAACAATGTTTCCCATTGGAAACAATGTAAAAGCGATTAATGTGTGCAAGGGAAAAAAAATATCCCCAAATGGTGCTCCGCTTGGCGCCGCTGCCCAGCTGTCACCTTTTAAAACAGTCATTATTTCTACAATATTTTCTTCTTTATTTTCCTGTATGTTCTGGAACCTCAGAAAGAAAGCAGCGTTTTCAAGTTCCATGCTAAGTAAAGCTTCTTCCATATTTTTAATACTTGTCAACCTGTTAGTTTCTGTTTCTTGGATTTTTGCCTCCATCTTTTCATTCTTCTCTTCTATTTCTTTTATTTTTTGCTCACTTTGATAATGTTTATTGAATAGACTCTATTTTCCCATCCATTTTGACTACTCTATCCTCTACTCTTTTAATATTACCCCTCATATCTTTCTGTCATCTTTTCGTAATTTTGATTGATTGATTGCTGCATCCTTACCATGGATTGGAATGTAGTCGCTGAAGACATTGACATTTTACTACATTCTAATCCAAAACTGGCAAAAAGCCAGTTTTAAATTAAATATTTTAATTTAAATATAACCAGAATATAACTCCAATTAACCATATACGTCTACTATATTTATTTAAACTATTTCAAAAAAGAGTTGCTATGTGTCAGGTTTGTCTATTAATATCTCTGCCTCTCTAATATTGAATAGTTAATGTAATTAAAAATTAAAGATCTAATAATTAATAATAATAACAAGCAAGCAATCTATCACTATACTAAGTAATAAAGCAAATCAATCAATGACAGTTCATTTACAAAGCAATGTTAAATAAAGTAGCCAATAAATAGTTAAGTAATTTTGATTAATCAGGTTTGATCAGTACTGTATTTATATTAACTCTATATTTAATAGGGAGTCAATTTTAAATGAATATCAGAAGAGGAAAGAGAGAAATAGGAATTAGGATATACCTAGACAGTTTTATATTGATTATTAAATAAGATCAGTTTTGAACTCTTAATGTTATTAAGTTAGTTAAGAACCCAATTGTCTTCTAATTAATGTATCAGTCTGACCCAATCCTAAATTAATTCAACAATGTTCCTTATTGGTCATCAAGTTGATTATAGTTCTAATCCATTTATATCCAAATTAATAAACCCGCTGAACTGGTGATACTCCCTTTATTTTCAGCGTGGGGCTTTGCCTAGTCACTTCCAAGTCTTCTGTTCTTTCAACTTGCACAAAACTTCATATACATTCAAAAAAACCACCTTGCCCTTTGCTATTCAAACAGCTCATCCGGAATGATTCCCAAGTAGGTCTAAATCTGGTATTAGGAGGAGGGAGTCTGTGACTGGTCTCCTATCTCCGAGCTCCGATCTCCAATCACCCGTCCGCCACTTCAACTCTTTCTCCTCACCCATCTTTCAAGTCCTCACTGTTCCTGATGAAATGCAATGACTGCTGCGTTGCCCCTTGGAACTCCCGATCAAATCAAATACAATCAAATCAATCCAACCAGACAGCATCAAGGGCTCCTCTCTCCAAGTCATTCTACTATTACCACCTCTCACTCCGAACCTTTCCACAAATCCACAATCCCCATCCGTTTTAGTCCCTTATTTAGCTTATTTTGGCTCTTATTTCTTGTTTCCCTTTTAAGTGTCAGGCAGCTGCATCAGCTGTGGTCCTGAGGGTATTTCTCGCTTTCTGGGGGATCACCTTAATGCCACAGATACACAGGAAGTTCCTCTTTAACTTGTGGAGGCTCTCCAAGCTGCAACCAAAAAAGCTCAAAAGCCGAGAGCAGCCCTGGAGTTCACTGGAGGCTGCCCTGCCATGATGCGATTTCAAGTTGGAAGTAAAAAAAAAAAATCAGGACTTTTAAAAAATGCTGCGGGATGTGGGACAAATTGTTAAAAATTGGGACTGTCCTGCCCAAAAGTGGGACATCTGGTCACCTTACCTAAAGGTGACAGTAAATGTGTGATGGAACATATAGAAATTTTAGGTAGGTAGGTAGGTAGCTAGGTAGGGATAGATAGGATAGATAGATGGATAGATAGATAGATAGATACAGACAGTCAATCAGACAGACATATAGATAGAAAGAACAGTAGGTAGTTGGAGAAACACAGATAGACAGATAGATAAAATATGAATTGTGATTTCTGTTTATCCCCAGTTGAGTTTAGGTTTTTGTTTTCACCTTTGAAATGTATGTATGTATGTATGTATGTATGTATGTATGTATGTATGTATTGATTGATTGATTGATTGGATTTGTATGCCGCCCCTCTCCAGAGACTCGAGGCAGCTAACAGCAACAATAAAACAGTGTACAATAGTAATTCAATATTAAAAACGATTAAAAACCCATTAATATAAAAACCAAACATACATACATACATACATACATACATACATACATACATACATACATACCATGCATAGAATTGTAAAGGCCTAGGGGGAAAGAGGATCTCAATTCCCCCATGCCTGACGGCAGAGGTGGGTTTTAAGTAGCTTACGAAAGGCAAGGAGGGTGGGGGCAATTCCAATCTCTGGGGGGAGTTGGTTCCAGAGGATCAGGGTAGCCACAGAGAAGGTTCTTCCCCTGGCTCCCGCCAAACGACATTGTTTAGTTGACGGGACCCGGAGATGATCCACTCTGTGGGATCTAACTGGTTGCTGGGATTCGTGCAGCAGAAGGCAGTCCCTAAGATAATCTGGTCCGGTGCCATGAAGGGCTTTATAGGTCATAACCAACACTCCAACACTTTGAATTGTGACCGGAAACTGATCGGCAACCAATGCAGACTGCGGAGTGTTGGTGTAACATGGGCATATTTGGGAAAGCCCATGATTGCTCTCGCAGCTGCATTCTGCACGATCTGAAGTTTCCGAACATTTTTCAAAGGTAGCCCCATGTAGAGAGCATTACAGCAGTCGAGCCTCGAGGTGATGAGGGCATGAGTGACTGTGAGCAGTGACTCCCGGTCCAAGTAGGGTCGCAACTGGTGCACAAGGCGAACCTGGGCGAACGCCCCCCTCGCCACAGCTGAAAGATGTTTTTTTATTGTGAGCTGTGGATCGAGGAGGACGCCCAAGTTGCGAACCTTCTCTGAGGAGGTCAATGATTCTCCCCCCAGGGTAATGGACGGACAGATGGAATTGTCCTTGGGAGGCAAGACCCACAGCCACTCCGTCTTGTCTGGGTTTTTTTTTTTTAATATAATTTTTATTGATTTTTATAAAAAGATTACATAAAACAAACATATAACAGTGCACAGTGCATGTGCCCATCACCTAACAAACAAAACACCCCCCTTCACCCCCACCACCCATTACAAGGGGTTCAAAATGTTTCTGGTTTGTCTGTATTTCCTTGGCTCTACCTTGCATTAGATATTACTGAAAGAGTGATTGCAGTTTATTTTTCACATTTACATCACAGATTCTACTCAACATATAACCTTTCACCTTATTCCATCGTACCATCAGCTTCTCCAATTTGTTTTCATCAAAATTATTTAATCTTATTTCCAATTCTGTAATGTCCATTTTGTAGAGTCTTTCCAGCCCAATACCACTACTGCTTGAGCACTTTGCAATGCTGCAGTTTTTATTTCCTTGGATTCTCCTAATTTTCTTTGTTTAATTAAAATCACTATTTCTTTTGTAATTATCCAGTTAATATTTAACATTTTATTAATTTCATTCTGTACTTCTTTCCAAAATGTCTGAATTTCTACACACTCCCAGAACATATGCATAAAAATTCCCTTCTTTTGGCAACCATGCCAACAATTACCCTTCTCTTTCCCCTGGAAGTGTGCAAGTTGTGCCGGTGTGTAATACCATTTGTGTAAGATTTTCCTTCTCATCTCTTTAACTCTTGTATTTTTAATCTTATATATATTTTCTACCATTTCTTTCATTTCACTTTCATCTATTTGTAAATCATTTTGCCAGCATCTTATCAAACTTTTAGTTACTTCCTCTTCCACCTGCAATAACATTCTATATATATTACTGGCTTGGGCTTTTATCTCATTAATCTTTTCTTTTATTATTTTTTCTAAACAATTTTCTTCTCGTAAAAAAGCTTCTTTATTCTCACTTTTATTTAAGTATTTACTTATTGCATTAATCTGCAGCCATTTCTGTTGACCAAGCCACCATTCCAACCGAGTTCTGCTAACTCTTCCGTCCTTCTCATATAATTGTTCAATTCTCATTATCCCTTTGCTATTTAATACTTTTATAATTCTGCTTAAATTAACATCATAACCTGTATTCAATACATGTAATGTTGATAATTTGGAATTTCTAGTTCCACATTTTCCCTGCCATTTGGACCATATTTCTAAGCATGCTTTCAGAGGGTCGGTTAAATTACTGATTTCTATTCTACTCCAATTTTTAAATAATAGCTCTTTATTATTTATATTATTAATTTCCGTTTCCAATTTCACCCACTTCTTTTCCCCCCGTAACTGTAATTCCATTAATCTTTCTATTTGAAATGCTTCTCTATATAGTACTAAGCACGGGCTCCCCCACCCTCCCTCTTTCTCGTGGGCAAACTGCCATTTTTTTCTTATTCTAGGCCTTTTGTTTCCTTCAATCCAAAAATTCAATTTACTATCCCATTCTCTCAGTTTTGCCCCAGGAAAGGTGCCTGGTAGAACCTGAAATAAATACATCATTTTTGATATTATCATCATTTTAAGGGCTCTGATCTTAGCAATTCTTCCCAACCCTTTTCCCCTCCAATTTTTTATCTGCTTCTGAATTCTCTTCCATATTAAATTATAGTTGACTGTCGCAATTTTAATCGGATTTTTAAACAACCAAATTCCTAAATATTTCATTTTTTTACATCCTAGTTTCAATCCTGATACTTTTTGTATCTCAATTTGCTCTTTAGGGCCTATATTTAAACAAATTATCTCCGATTTCTCTATATTAACCATAAGTCCCGATTGGTCTTTAAATTCCTGGAGCAAGATCATTATTCTTTTCATCATTTCAATAGGGGTTTCAGACATCACTATAGCATCATCTGCAAACAGATTTAATTTCAATTCGAGTTTTCCTAGTTGATAACCTCTCCATTCCTTATCATTTCTAATCTTATTTGCTAAGACTTCAATTGCCAATGCGAATAACATTGGGGATAATGGGCAGCCCTGCTTAGTTCCATTCTGAATTTTAATCGTCTCTGTTCTGTTGCCATTTACTCTAATATGAGCTATATTGTCTTTATAAATTGTTTCTATAATTCTACAAAATGAATCTCCCATATTTAAATCTTTACATAATTGAAACAGGTAATTATGGTTAACTTTATCAAAGGCTTTGTACACATCTAACTTTAAAATACCTAGTTTTCTTTTGGTATTGGTAGCATGGTGTATAACATTAACCACGTTTCTAATTGGTTCATAAATCTTTCTTCCTTTAACAAATCCATATTGGTCTTCTCCAATTACCTTTGGTAAGATATTCTCTACCCTGTTTGCCAATATTTTCATAAATATTTTGTAATCCTGATTAAGTAAGCTGATAAGGTGATAGGAACTTGGGTCCATTAAATCACAATCTGGCTTTGGGATAGTTATAATTTCTGAGATTTTCCACGACTGTGGAGTTTCAAAAGTCTCAATTACATTATTAAACAATTTTTCCAAATGCGGTAATAATTCATTCTTATAAGTCTTATAATATTCACCAGTAAAACCATCTGGGCCTGGGGCTTTAGCAGGTTTCAACCCTTTAATAACTCTGGATATCTCATCATTTGTTATTTTTGCATTTAAAATTTGTCTATCTTCCGTTAATTTCTCATAGTTTGCAATGTAATATGTTCTTTTTTGTATAAATTCCGATAAAAATCACTCATTATTTTTTCCATTTCTACATTACTACGTTTTATTGCACCTTCCTTATCCTTAAAAGCAGAGATATGGGATTTCTCTTTTCTTTTTTTCAAGTAATATACCATTTGTTTCATTGATTTGTTCCCCCATCCCATGATTCTCTGTTTTACAATAATCTTCATTTTATTCCATCTCTCTTCATCAAGAGATTGTAATTTCTTTTTCTTGAATGATAATAATGTATTCCAAGCTCTATTTCTTGTAATTTTCAAAGTTTCTTGAATTAAATCTATTTCTTTTAAAAGGCTTTCTCTTTTAGCTTCCCAGGATTTCCTAATAAAAGCTTCAGTGCTAATACAATTACCTCTCATAACAGCCTTGTGTGCATCCCAAACTATTGTTTGCTTAGTTTCACCTGTTGCGTTAATACTAAAAAATTCACTCAATTCCTTTTGTAATTTGAGTCTATTTTTCTCACTAGCCGAAACCACAGGGTTATATCTCCAAATCCTTTGTTGCCTAGCAACATCCATTTCAATCACTGCTAACAATGGGTCATGGTCTGATAACCAAATACTTTTAACTTCTGCTTTCTTAAGCTGTACCTCCCGTTTTGTTAATTAATATATAATCTATGCAGCTAAATTTATTGTGTCTTGCCGAATAAAATGTATCGCTGTTTACTATATTTTCATGGAGGTCCATCATATTAATTTTATTTAAGTGTAACTTTTTCTTTTCTCCCCTCCCTGCTGTTAATTCCAAGTTGAAATCGCCTGCTAAAATCACTGTGCCTTCCGCAAAGTTATCTAATTTACACTTTACATTCATTATAAATTGTTTTGCATTTACATTGGAGACATAAATTACTGCTAAAGTTACTGGCTTATTATTTATTTTCCCCTTAATAAATAGCATTCTACCGTCTTTGTCTCTTTTAATATTAATTAATTGAAATAAAATTCTTTGGTTAATCAAGATGGCAACTCCTCTGCTTTTTACCGTCCCTCTCGACTCATAGGCCCGTTGCCACTCGCTATTGGTAACTAATTTATCTGATTTTTTCCTCCCTTTATGAGTTTCTGATAAAAATAAGACATGAGCTCTACTATCCCTAGCCAGCTTCATAATTCTATAGCGTTTTTCCTGTGATGAGAGACCATTTACGTTTAACGACAATATCACTGTTTCACCCATTTTACATAATTTTAAATGTATTTCCCCCTCCTGCAAAACAGAGCCTGTTGGAAAAGTATTTATTAATTGACATGAACCCCCACCCTAGTGCCCCTTCCCTTGCACCCCCCCCAAGGGGAGGCAATGAAAAGAATTTTCGTTATCCAAGAGGCACTCCTGAATTTGCGTTCCACTAGAGAACCCCCCATCTCTCCCCTTTTAATACAATAAAGAAAGATCCCCCCTCCTTCCCTCTTTTCCCTTGTTGGTTAGCGTAAAATACACAAAGAAGAAGTTAGTTAAGAACAATAATACCATGTTGGCAAATCAGCTCAGTTCAGTTCAGTTCTTTATTTCTTCTTCTGGCGGGTGATTCTTGGTTCCTCTCTTTTTTCCTTTTGCTGGAGTAATTCAAGTTCCTTTTGAAGAGCTGCAATTTTTTCCTCTTTCCTTTGTTCTGCTGCACGAATTGGTTGGAGCGTAAACAAATCATCTTCTCCTCTTCCGTTTCTTCCCTCTCCCTCTCCATCTCCTGCTTCTGGCTTGCCCTTCGATGTTGATGCCTGGGAAATTACCTTCGAATCGATACCCAGCTGTTGAAGCAGTTTCTTCCCCTCATCCAGAGATCTCGCCTGGAAAACTTTGGAATCTTTGAAAACAACTACTGTAGCAGGATAACGCCATGTGAAACGGATTCCATTTTCATATAGCTGGGACGTGACGTCTCTCATTTGATTTCTCATCTTAAGTGTCTCTGCAGACAAGTCTTTTAAAATGCGTATTGGAATGGCTTTATAATGTAAGTTTGAAATCTGCTTTAGTTCTCTGAAAATTTCTGCTGCTCTCCGTTCCGAGTTGAATCTTACAATAACATCTTTTTGATCTCCTTGACTCCGAGAGCCGAATGCCCAATGTACTCTTTCAAATTCGCCTGGGTCACACTTAATGTTTTCACCCGTCTTGTCTGGGTTGAGTTTGAGTTTGTTGACACTCATCCAGGCCCCAACATCCTCCAGGCACCGGCCCATCACTTCCACTGCTTCGTTGGCTGGACATGGGGTGGAGATGTATAACTGGGTATCATCGGTGTATTGATGATACCTCACCCCATACCCTTGGATGATCTCACCCAGCGGTTTCATGTAGATATTAAATAGTAGGGGGAGAGGACCGACCCCTGAGGCACCCCACAAGGGAGAGACCTAGAGGTCGACCTCTGACCCCCCACTAACACCGACTGCGACCGACCGGAGAGGTAGGAGGAGACCCACTGAAGAACAGTGCCTCCCACTCCCAAATACATTGTTAGCTTGCATTAGCAACCCAAGAAAGCCAGTTTGGTATCGTGGTTAAGGCATCACCCTGCGCACCCAGAGACCGACATTCCTTGCCCCACTTTAGGTACAAAGCCAAGTGGGTGACCCTGACCCAGTCACCTTTTCTTCCCCTAGAAAGGAGGCAACACCAAACCACTTCTGAAAAATCTTGTTAGGAAAACAGCAGGAACTCATCCAACCGAGAAGAAACTACTTTCCTTTTTGTTTGTTTGGGGTTTTTTTGAAAATTTTTAGACCGTAATCCAAGAGGTTTCTTCAGTTTTGGAAGAATAGTAAAATGTTATTTTTTCAGTAGAGTGAATTTCCAGGCATGTGTCAAAGATTAGATGGCAGAGATATAGTTGGTACCCCAGATTTGAAGAGGAAACAATGTTTGACATCAACCCAAGTCATTTAGAATTGTTGTTAGAAAAATTAGTGTCTTTAATCACTGTCAATTTGCTTTTTAAAAATAGGGTATTTTGTCTCCGGAAGGAGAAAGTTCGAGACTTCCTCTTCTGGCACAAAGACATGCTGAGGTATATAATGTATACTTGTAGCTCACCTTAGAATATAATTATGAGAAAAATGAAAATAAATGATTTTATTCACAATTGGTAATGGTTAATAATGCATGTGCAGCATATTTTATGTAGTATATATGTTCGCTTTATATTTCTATTGCATATATGAAATCCATACAAACATCTATACAGACTAGTTTATTTGTAATTTCTGTGAAAGAATGGCAATTATTAGAGCTGATGCTAATTCTTGGTCAGTTCCTTCTTTGCTACATTAGCTAGTTTCTTTGGCCACATACAAAACCAATAGCAGTGAAATAAAATTTAGATGATTCATAATTGTTTTGAACCACTGTGTTTTACATTTCCTAAAGAAATTAACTAAGACTACTTTTTTTTGTAGCCCAGCATAAAGTTGCGTTCCCATCAGGTAAGGAATCTAGTACATAAGGAACCTGTTGAGTGTGCATGACCAAGACATAGTTCATATCATAAAAAGAGGGAGGAAAGCCCAGTGTGACTGATTGGGTAGTGAGTGGTAGCAAGTGGGCTGCTACGGAAATATATTCCTGACTTATGATCTATTTTGGCTTCTCTAGATTGTTCAGACAAAAGCGGAAAGAGCAGATGCTGATTTGAAGAGAGTGAGGGAGCAGAGTTATATGTAAGTCTTCACATAGTTTATCAAATCTTTGCACAATCCTATTAAGTTCACCCTGTCTGTATGACATTCATAATTTCATAACGTATTTTTAATGTGTATTTAATAAAAATTGAATTAAAAGGTTGATAATTCAAGTTAAAAAAAACCATGGGGGCTAATTTCTCTCTGGTCTTCATTATTTGCAGGAAGACAATGGAAATTTCTAAACTCCTGAATGAAAAACAAGAATTAGAAATAAAAATTAACGAACTTATACAGGAAAATAAGCAACTTTGCAAAGAAAAAAAATGAAATTTCTGAGGAGTTTGAAGAAAAGTTGAGGAGGTGAGAAAATTTTAGATAGCAACCCTGACTTTCTCGTCGTTTCTTCAATATTTCAATTAGTTTTAATTTTAAACAAGTTTTACAATTTGAGTAAAAAAACCTAAGGGGGCTAACTTCACTCTGCTCTTGATATTTTACAGGAAAATTAGTTCAGAGAAACAAGAGGAGATTGAAAAAATTATAAAACAAAATGAAAGTCTCAGCTCAAAAATTAAAAAATATGCCATCGAGAAAGTAGAGCTCCTCCACGAAAATAATGAATTAAAAGAAGAACTGTATAGGTGAGAAATGTTTATTTTTATTTTATTTATTGGATTTATATGCCGCCCCTCTCTAAGGACTCGGGGTGGCTTACAACATATAAAAAGAAATACAATACAAATACAATAGCAAATCCAATTAAATTAAAAGTATAGAGACAATCTAAAACCCCCAATTATATTAAAAATCAGTCATATCCATTCAAACAACAGCCATACAAACATTTGGTCAGCCAGGGGGACTGAGATCTAACTGCCCCAAGCCTGGTGGCATAAATGAAGTGGGGGGGGGCAGAGCGAATCTCCAGGGGGAGCTGATTCAGAAGCCCCCACAGAAAAGGCTCTTCACCTACGCACCACCAAACGACATTGTCTAGTTGATGGGACCTGGAGAAGGCCAACTCTGTGGGATCTCACCAATTGCTGGGATTGATGCGGCAGAAGGCGGTCCCACAAGTATCGCCAAGTACCGATGCAATGTATGGCTTTATAGGTCATTACCAACACTTTTAATTGTGTCCAGAAACCAATCAGCAACCAATGCAATCCACGTAGGGTTGAAGAGAGAGGGGCATGTCTAGGAATGCCCATGACCATTTGCACGGCCACATTTTGCACAATTTTAATTTTCCAAACACTCTTCAAAGGTAGCCCCATGTAGAGAGCATTGCAGTAGTTGAATCTCAAGGTGATAAAGGCATGAGCGACTGTGAGTAGAGACTCCCGGTCCAAATAAGGCCGCAACTGGTGCACCAGGCAAACGTGCCCCTTGCCACAGCTGAAAGATGATGTTCTTTCCCCCCCAGAGTAATGGACCAGCAGATGGAAGTATCCTCTGAAAGCTTTCTCGGTCCATCAGGTGCCTGGGAAGGAATCCCCTAATCAGTTCCATCTCCCTGCAGAGGATTGAAGCCTTGAAATCAAGCCGTAGCAAAAAATGATCTGACCATGACAAAGGCAACATATTTAAGACCCTTAATTTCAGATCATTGCTCAACTGCTCTGTGCGGAATACCATGTCAGGAGCATGCCCCCCTCATGAGTTGCACCCTAAATTACTTCGGTCAGGTCCATGGTTGCCATGGTGGCCATAAACTCCTGCACCAATCCAAAGGGTTCTCCGAGCAACAGGTTAATGTCCACCAAGACAATAAGCTTGGGGAACTCCACTGCCAGCCCAGCTACCTCCTCGAGTAGCGCAGGCAGGGCTGTTGACACGCAGCTGGGAGGCAGGTACATGAGCAACAAGCCCACCTGAACCCCTAGGTCCAACTTCACAAAGAGGGACTCACAACCCGTAATCTCAGGAGCAGCAAGCCTGCGTAGGCTGAAGGTCTTTTTCGCTATAATAGCCACTCACCCCACCTTCCCTGGGGTCGTGGCTGGTGCCACACCTGCAACCCAGCTGGGCACATTTCAGAGAGAGGGACTCCTCCTTCTGGGCCCAGCCAGATCTCAGTAACACATGTCAGGTCAGCCTCCTCATCTAGGAGTAAATCCTGGATGAGGGGAGCTTTATTTACAACTGATCTGGCATTGAATATCAACAGCCTGAGCCTAGGATCCGAGATTCGCTTGTCGCCAGTACCCCGAGCTAAGCTCATGGGGCCGGAACAAGGGATTGCTTTCAAGCAGCGAGCTCTTGTTCCCTGAGAGCAGCCTACCCCATGTCTCCCAACATATCTGCCTCTTCCCAGCAAAACCGGGATATTCCGGCTCTGTGCCACCCTAGATATGGGCTCCTCCACTCCTCCCGGCTCTATATTGCAAGAGGGCTAATATCTCTCTGGTCCTTATAGTTTACAGGAAAACGTCAGTAATTGAAAACTTAACAATAGAAAAAGAAGAAATGAAAATAAAAATCGAGAAAATCACATTCCAAAAAATGGATAAAATGGATAAAAATGAGGAGCTCTCCCGAGACTATTATAAATTGCAGTGGAGGTGAGAAAATTTTAGATAGCCACCATAAACTTCCTGGTCCAGAATTTTATATTAGGTTCTCCTTAACTTAGAAAATTCAGAAAAGTCTCACATTCTTCTTATTTTAGAAAAAAAGAAAGAATTATAGCTCATTATAACTTTACATATATAAATATAGTAGATAGCCTCATTCAACTCCCACTGCCCAACTATAGATATATACTTTAGGAATGAGAGTTTCCTGACATCAAAGCAGTTCCCATTATTTTTAACTAAGAATACTTTGCTGTTGGTCCAGTTCATAGCTAACCTTTTGATTTTTTTCAGAGAGAAACTACAGAGGAAAGGCTCGTAAGTCTTCACATAGTTCATCAAATCTTTGCACAATCCTATTAAGTTCACCCTGTCTGTATGACATTCATAATATCACAATGTATTTTTAATGAGTATTTAATAAAAATTGAATAAAAAGGTTGATAATTCAAGTTAAAAAAAACCCTGGGGGCTAATTTCTCTCTGGTTTTCATTATTTGCAGGAAGACAATGGAAATTTCTAAACTGCTAACTGAAAAACAAGAATTAGAAATAAAAATTAACGAACTTGTAAAGGAAAATAAGCAACTTTGCAAAGAAAAAAATGAAATTTCTGAGGAGTTTGAAGAAAAGTTGAGGAGGTGAGAAAATTTTAGATAGCAACCCTGACTTTCTCGTCGTTTCTTCAATATTTCAATTAGTTTTAATTTTAAACAAGTTTTACAATTTGAGTAAAAAAACCTAAGGGGGCTAACTTCACGCTGCTCTTGATATTTTACAGGAAAATTAGTTCAGAGAAACAAGAGGAGATTGAAAAAATTATAAAAGAAAATGAAAGTCTCAGCTCAAAAATTAAAAAATATGCCATCGAGAAAGCAGATCTCCTCCACGAAAATAATGAATTAAAAGAAGAACTGTATAGGTGAGAAATGTTTATTTTTATTTTATTTATTTTATTTATTGGATTTATATGCCGCCCCTCTCTAAGGACTCATTATTTTTAACTAAGAATACTTTGCTGTTGGTCCAGTTCATAGCTAACCTTCTGATTTTTTTCAGAGAGAAACTACAGAGGAAAGGCTCGTAAGTCTTCACATAGTTCATCAAATCTTTGCACAATCCTATTAAGTTCACCCTGTCTGTATGACATTCATAATTTCATAAGGTATTTTTAATGTGTATTTTTTTAAAATTGAATTAAAAGGTTGATAATTCAAGTTAAAGAAAACCCTGGGGGCTAATTTATCTCTGGTCTTCATTATTTGCAGGAAGACAATGGAAATTTCTAAACTCCTGAATGAAAAACAAGAATTAGAAATAAAAATTAACGAACTTGTAAAGGAAAATAAGCAACTTTGCAAAGAAAAAAAATGAAATTTCTGAGGAGTTTGAAGAAAAGTTGAGGAGGTGAGAAAATTTTAGATAGCAACCCTGACTTTCTCGTTGTTTCTTCAATATTTCAATTAGTTTTAATTTTAAACAAGTTTTACAATTTGAGTAAAAGAACCTAAGGGGGCTAACTTCACTCTGCTCTTGATATTTTACAGGAAAATTAGTTCAGAGAAACAAGAGGAGATTGAAAAAATTATAAAACAAAATGAAAGTCTCAGCTCAAAAATTAAAAAATATGCCATCGAGAAAGTAGAGCTCCTCCACGAAAATAATGAATTAAAAGAAGAACTGTATAGGTGAGAAATGTTTATTTTTATTTTATTTATTGGATTTATATGCCGCCCCTCTCTAAGGACTCGGGGTGGCTTACAACATATAAAAAGAAATACAATACAAATACAATAGCAAATCCAATTAAATTAAAAGTATAGAGACAATCTAAAAACCCCAATTATATTAAAAATCAGTCATATCCATTCAAACAACAGCCATACAAACATTTGGTCAGCCAGGGGGACTGAGATCTAACTGCCCCAAGCCTGGTGGCATAAATGAAGTGGGGGGGGGGGGCAGAGCGAATCTCCAGGGGGAGCTGATTCAGAAGCCCCCACAGAAAAGGCTCTTCACCTACGCACCACCAAACGACATTGTCTAGTTGATGGGACCTGGAGAAGGCCAACTCTGTGGGATCTCATCAATTGCTGGGATTGATGCGGCAGAAGGCGGCCCCACAAGTATCGCCAAGTACCGATGCCATGTATGGCTTTATAGGTCATTACCAACACTTTGAATTGTGTCCAGAAACCAATCAGCAACCAATGCAATCCACGTAGGGTTGAAGAGAGAGGGGCATGTCTAGGAATGCCCATGACCATTTGCACGGCCACATTTTGCACAATTTTAATTTTCCAAACACTCTTCAAAGATAGCCCCAGGTAGAGAGCATTGCAGTAGTTGAATCTCAAGGTGATAAAGGCATGAGCGACTGTGAGTAGAGACTCCCGGTCCAAATAAGGCCGCAACTGGTGCACCAGGCAAACGTGCCCCTTGCCACAGCTGAAAGATGATGTTCTTTCCCCCCCAGAGTAATGGACCAGCAGATGGAAGTATCCTCTGAAAGCTTTCTGGGTCCATCAGGTGCCTGGGAAGGAATCCCCTAATCAGTTCCATCTCCCTGCAGAGGATTGAAGCCTAGAAATCAAGCCGTAGCAAAAAATGATCTGACCATGACAAAGGCAACATATTTAAGACCCTTAATTTCAGATCATTGCTCAACTGCTCTGTGCGGAATACCATGTCAGGAGCATGCCCCCCTCATGAGTTGCACCCTAAATTACTTCGGTCAGGTCCATGGTTGCCATGGTGGCCATAAACTCCTGCACCAATCCAGAGGATTCTCCGAGCAACAGGTTAATGTCTACCAAGACAATAAGCTTGGGGAACTCCACTGCCAGCCCAGCTACCTCCTCGAGTAGCGCAGGCAGGGCTGTTGACACGCAGCTGGGAGGCAGGTACATGAGCAACAAGCCCACCTGAACCCCTAGGTCCAACTTCACAAAGAGGGACTCACAACCCGTAATCTCAGGAGCAGCAAGCCTGCGTAGGCTGAAGGTCTTTTTCGCTATAATAGCCACTCACCCCACCTTCCCTGGGGTCGTGGCTGGTGCCACACCTGCAACCCAGCTGGGCACATTTCAGAGAGAGGGACTCCTCCTTCTGGGCCCAGCCAGATCTCAGTAACACATGTCAGGTCAGCCTCCTCATCTAGGAGTAAATCCTGGATGAGGGGAGCTTTATTTACAACTGACCTGGCATTGAATATCAACAGCCTGAGCCTAGGATCCGAGATTCGCTTGTCGCCAGTACCCCGAGCTAAGCTCATGGGGCCGGAACAAGGGATTGCTTTCAAGCAGCGAGCTCTTGTTCCCTGAGAGCAGCCTACCCCATGTCTCCCAACATATCTGCCTCTTCCCAGCAAAACCGGGATATTCCGGCCCTGTGCCACCCTAGATATGGGCTCCTCCACTCCTCCCGGCTCTATATTGCAAGAGGGCTAATATCTCTCTGGTCCTTATAGTTTACAGGAAAACGTCAGTAATTGAAAACTTAACAATAGAAAAAGAAGAAATGAAAATAAAAATCGAGAAAATCACATTCCAAAAAATGGATAAAATGGATAAAAATGAGGAGCTCTCCCGAGACTATTATAAATTGCAGTGGAGGTGAGAAAATTTTATATAGCCACCATAAACTTCCTGGTCCAGAATTTTATATTAGGTTCTCCTTAACTTAGAAAATTCAGAAAAGTCTCACATTCTCCTTATTTTAGAAAAAAAGAAAGAATTATAGCTCATTATAACTTTACATATATAAATATAGTAGATAGCCTCATTCAACTCCCACTGCCCAACTATAGATATATACTTTAGGAATGAGAGTTTCCTGACATCAAAGCAGTTCCCATTATTTTTAACTAAGAATACTTTGCTGTTGGTCCAGTTCATAGCTAACCTTCTGATTTTTTTCAGAGAGAAACTACAGAGGAAAGGCTCGTAAGTCTTCACATAGTTCATCAAATCTTTGCACAATCCTATTAAGTTCACCCTCTCTGTATGACATTCATAATTTCAGAAGGTATTTTTAATGTGTATTTTTAAAAAATTGAATTAAAAGGTTGATAATTCAAGTTAAAGAAAACCCTGGGGGCTAATTTCTCTCTGGTCTTCATTATTTGCAGGAAGACAATGGAAATTTCTAAACTCCTGAATGAAAAACAAGAATTAGAAATAAAAATTAACGAACTTGTAAAGGAAAATAAGCAACCTTGCAAAGAAAAAAAATGAAATTTCTGAGGAGTTTGAAGAAAAGTTGAGGAGGTGAGAAAATTTTAGATAGCAACCCTGACTTTCTCGTTGCTTCTTCAATATTTCAATTAGTTTTAATTTTAAACAAGTTTTACAATTTGAGTAAAAGAACCTAAGGGGGCTAACTTCACTCTGCTCTTGATATTTTACAGGAAAATTAGTTCAGAGAAACAAGAGGAGATTAAAAAAATTATAAAACAAAATGAAAGTCTCAGCTCAAAAATTAAAAAATATGCCATCGAGAAAGTAGAGCTCCTCCACGAAAATAATGAATTAAAAGAAGAACTGTATAGGTGAGAAATGTTTATTTTTATTTTATTTATTGGATTTATATGCCGCCCCTCTCTAAGGACTCGGGGTGGCTTACAACATATAAAAAGAAATACAATACAAATACAATAGCAAATCCAATTAAATTAAAAGTATAGAGACAATCTAAAAACCCCAATTATATTAAAAATCAGTCATATCCATTCAAACAACAGCCATACAAACATTTGGTCAGCCAGGGGGACTGAGATCTAACTGCCCCAAGCCTGGTGGCATAAATGAAGTGGGGGGGGGGCAGAGCGAATCTCCAGGGGGAGCTGATTCAGAAGCCCCCACAGAAAAGGCTCTTCACCTACGCACCACCAAACGACATTGTCTAGTTGATGGGACCTGGAGAAGGCCAACTCTGTGGGATCTCATCAATTGCTGGGATTGATGCGGCAGAAGGCGGCCCCACAAGTATCGCCAAGTACCGATGCCATGTATGGCTTTATAGGTCATTACCAACACTTTGAATTGTGTCCAGAAACCAATCAGCAACCAATGCAATCCACGTAGGGTTGAAGAGAGAGGGGCATGTCTAGGAATGCCCATGACCATTTGCACGGCCACATTTTGCACAATTTTAATTTTCCAAACACTCTTCAAAGATAGCCCCAGGTAGAGAGCATTGCAGTAGTTGAATCTCAAGGTGATAAAGGCATGAGCGACTGTGAGTAGAGACTCCCGGTCCAAATAAGGCCGCAACTGGTGCACCAGGCAAACGTGCCCCTTGCCACAGCTGAAAGATGATGTTCTTTCCCCCCCAGAGTAATGGACCAGCAGATGGAAGTATCCTCTGAAAGCTTTCTGGGTCCATCAGGTGCCTGGGAAGGAATCCCCTAATCAGTTCCATCTCCCTGCAGAGGATTGAAGCCTAGAAATCAAGCCGTAGCAAAAAATGATCTGACCATGACAAAGGCAACATATTTAAGACCCTTAATTTCAGATCATTGCTCAACTGCTCTGTGCGGAATACCATGTCAGGAGCATGCCCCCCTCATGAGTTGCACCCTAAATTACTTCGGTCAGGTCCATGGTTGCCATGGTGGCCATAAACTCCTGCACCAATCCAGAGGATTCTCCGAGCAACAGGTTAATGTCTACCAAGACAATAAGCTTGGGGAACTCCACTGCCAGCCCAGCTACCTCCTCGAGTAGCGCAGGCAGGGCTGTTGACACGCAGCTGGGAGGCAGGTACATGAGCAACAAGCCCACCTGAACCCCTAGGTCCAACTTCACAAAGAGGGACTCACAACCCGTAATCTCAGGAGCAGCAAGCCTGCGTAGGCTGAAGGTCTTTTTCGCTATAATAGCCACTCACCCCACCTTCCCTGGGGTCGTGGCTGGTGCCACACCTGCAACCCAGCTGGGCACATTTCAGAGAGAGGGACTCCTCCTTCTGGGCCCAGCCAGATCTCAGTAACACATGTCAGGTCAGCCTCCTCATCTAGGAGTAAATCCTGGATGAGGGGAGCTTTATTTACAACTGACCTGGCATTGAATATCAACAGCCTGAGCCTAGGATCCGAGATTCGCTTGTCGCCAGTACCCCGAGCTAAGCTCATGGGGCCGGAACAAGGGATTGCTTTCAAGCAGCGAGCTCTTGTTCCCTGAGAGCAGCCTACCCCATGTCTCCCAACATATCTGCCTCTTCCCAGCAAAACCGGGATATTCCGGCCCTGTGCCACCCTAGATATGGGCTCCTCCACTCCTCCCGGCTCTATATTGCAAGAGGGCTAATATCTCTCTGGTCCTTATAGTTTACAGGAAAACGTCAGTAATTGAAAACTTAACAATAGAAAAAGAAGAAATGAAAATAAAAATCGAGAAAATCACATTCCAAAAAATGGATAAAATGGATAAAAATGAGGAGCTCTCCCGAGACTATTATAAATTGCAGTGGAGGTGAGAAAATTTTATATAGCCACCATAAACTTCCTGGTCCAGAATTTTATATTAGGTTCTCCTTAACTTAGAAAATTCAGAAAAGTCTCACATTCTCCTTATTTTAGAAAAAAAGAAAGAATTATAGCTCATTATAACTTTACATATATAAATATAGTAGATAGCCTCATTCAACTCCCACTGCCCAACTATAGATATATACTTTAGGAATGAGAGTTTCCTGACATCAAAGCAGTTCCCATTATTTTTAACTAAGAATACTTTGCTGTTGGTCCAGTTCATAGCTAACCTTCTGATTTTTTTCAGAGAGAAACTACAGAGGAAAGGCTCGTAAGTCTTCACATAGTTCATCAAATCTTTGCACAATCCTATTAAGTTCACCCTCTCTGTATGACATTCATAATTTCAGAAGGTATTTTTAATGTGTATTTTTAAAAAATTGAATTAAAAGGTTGATAATTCAAGTTAAAGAAAACCCTGGGGGCTAATTTCTCTCTGGTCTTCATTATTTGCAGGAAGACAATGGAAATTTCTAAACTCCTGAATGAAAAACAAGAATTAGAAATAAAAATTAACGAACTTGTAAAGGAAAATAAGCAACTTTGCAAAGAAAAAAAATGAAATTTCTGAGGAGTTTGAAGAAAAGTTGAGGAGGTGAGAAAATTTTAGATAGCAACCCTGACTTTCTCGTTGCTTCTTCAATATTTCAATTAGTTTTAATTTTAAACAAGTTTTACAATTTGAGTAAAAGAACCTAAGGGGGCTAACTTCACTCTGCTCTTGATATTTTACAGGAAAATTAGTTCAGAGAAACAAGAGGAGATTAAAAAAATTATAAAACAAAATGAAAGTCTCAGCTCAAAAATTAAAAAATATGCCATCGAGAAAGTAGAGCTCCTCCACGAAAATAATGAATTAAAAGAAGAACTGTATAGGTGAGAAATGTTTATTTTTATTTTATTTATTGGATTTATATGCCGCCCCTCTCTAAGGACTCGGGGTGGCTTACAACATATAAAAAGAAATACAATACAAATACAATAGCAAATCCAATTAAATTAAAAGTATAGAGACAATCTAAAAACCCCAATTATATTAAAAATCAGTCATATCCATTCAAACAACAGCCATACAAACATTTGGTCAGCCAGGGGGACTGAGATCTAACTGCCCCAAGCCTGGTGGCATAAATGAAGTGGGGGGGGGGGCAGAGCGAATCTCCAGGGGGAGCTGATTCAGAAGCCCCCACAGAAAAGGCTCTTCACCTACGCACCACCAAACGACATTGTCTAGTTGATGGGACCTGGAGAAGGCCAACTCTGTGGGATCTCATCAATTGCTGGGATTGATGCGGCAGAAGGCGGCCCCACAAGTATCGCCAAGTACCGATGCCATGTATGGCTTTATAGGTCATTACCAACACTTTTAATTGTGTCCAGAAACCAATGAGCAACCAATGCAATCCACGTAGGGTTGAAGAGAGAGGGGCATGTCTAGGAATGCCCATGACCATTTGCACGGCCACATTTTGCACAATTTTAATTTTCCAAACACTCTTCAAAGGTAGCCCCATGTAGAGAGCATTGCAGTAGTTGAATCTCAAGGTGATAAAGGCATGAGCGACTGTGAGTAGAGACTCCCGGTCCAAATAAGGCCGCAACTGGTGCACCAGGCAAACGTGCCCCTTACCACAGCTGAAAAATGATGTTCTTTCCCCCCCAGAGTAATGGACCAGCAGATGGAAGTATCCTCTGAAAGCTCTCTCGGTCCATCAGGTGCCTGGGAAGGAATCCCCTAATCAGTTCCATCTCCCTGCAGAGGATTGAAGCCTTGAAATCAAGCCGTAGCAAAAAATGATCTGACCATGACAAAGGCAACATATTTAAGACCCTTAATTTCAGATCATTGCTCAACTGCTCTGTGGGGAATACCATGTCAGGAGCATGCCCCCCTCATGAGTTGCACCCTAAATTACTTCGGTCAGGTCCATAGTTGCCATGGTGGCCATAAACTCCTGCACCAATCCAGAGGATTCTCCGAGCAACAGGTTAATGTCCACCAAGACAATAAGCTTGGGGAACTCCACTGCCAGCCCAGCTACCTCCTCGAGTAGCGCAGGCAGGGCTGTTGACACGCAGCTGGGAGGCAGGTACATGAGCAACAAGCCCACCTGAACCCCTAGGTCCAACTTCACAAAGAGGGACTCACAACCCGTAATCTCAGGAGCAGCAAGCCTGCGTAGGCTGAAGGTCTTTTTCGCTATAATAGCCACTCACCCCACCTTCCCTGGGGTCGTGGCTGGTGCCACACCTGCAACCCAGCTGGGCACATTTCAGAGAGAGGGACTCCTCCTTCTGGGCCCAGCCAGATCTCAGTAACACATGTCAGGTCAGCCTCCTCATCTAGGAGTAAATCCTGGATGAGGGGAGCTTTATTTACAACTGACCTGGCATTGAATATCAACAGCCTGAGCCTAGGATCCGAGATTCGCTTGTCGCCAGTACCCCGAGCTAAGCTCATGGGGCCGGAACAAGGGATTGCTTTCAAGCAGCGAGCTCTTGTTCCCTGAGAGCAGCCTACCCCATGTCTCCCAACATATCTGCCTCTTCCCAGCAAAACCGGGATATTCCGGCCCTGTGCCACCCTAGATATGGGCTCCTCCACTCCTCCCGGCTCTATATTGCAAGAGGGCTAATATCTCTCTGGTCCTTGTAGTTTACAGGAAAACGTCAGTAATTGAAAATTTAACAATAGAAAAAGAAGAAATGAAAATAAAAATCGAGAAAATCACATTCCAAAAAATGGATAAAATGGATAAAAATGAGGAGCTCTCCCGAGACTATTATAAATTGCAGTGGAGGTGAGAAAATTTTAGATAGCCACCATAAACTTCCTGGTCCAGAATTTTATATTAGGTTCTCCTTAACTTAGAAAATTCAGAAAAGTCTCACATTCTCCTTATTTTAGAAAAAAAGAAAGAATTATAGCTCATTATAACTTTACATATATAAATATAGTAGATAGCCTCATTCAACTCCCACTGCCCAACTATAGATATATACTTTAGGAATGAGAGTTTCCTGACATCAAAGCAGTTCCCATTATTTTTAACTAAGAATACTTTGCTGTTGGTCCAGTTCATAGCTAACCTTTTGATTTTTTTCAGAGAGAAACTACAGAGGAAAGGCTCGTAAGTCTTCACATAGTTCATCAAATCTTTGCACAATCCTATTAAGTTCACCCTGTCTGTATGACATTCATAATTTCATAATGTATTTTTAATGTGTATTTAATAAAAATTGAATAAAAAGGTTGATAATTCAAGTTAAAAAAAAACCTGGGGGCTAATTTCTCTCTGGTCTTCATTATTTGCAGGAAGACAATGGAAATTTCTAAACTGTTAACTGAAAAACAAGAATTAGAAATAAAAATTAACGAACTTGTAAAGGAAAATAAGCAACTTTGCAAAGAAAAAAATGAAATTTCTGAGGAGTTTGAAGAAAAGTTGAGGAGGTGAGAAAATTTTAGATAGCAACCCTGACTTTCTCGTCGTTTCTTCAATATTTCAATTAGTTTTAATTTTAAACAAGTTTTACAATTTGAGTAAAAAAAAACCAAGGGGGCTAACTTCACTCTGCTCTTGATATTTTACAGGAAAATTAGTTCAGAGAAACAAGAGGAGATTGAAAAAATTATAAAAGAAAATGAAAGTCTCAGCTCAAACATTCAAAAATATGCCATCGAGAAAGCAGATCTCCTCCAAGAAAATAATGAATTAAAAGAAGAACTGTATAGGTGAGAAATGTTTATTTTTATTTTATTTATTTTATTTATTGGATTTATATGCCGCCCCTCTCTAAGGACTCATTATTTTTAACTAAGAATACTTTGCTGTTGGTCCAGTTCATAGCTAACCTTCTGATTTTTTTCAGAGAGAAACTACAGAGGAAAGGCTCGTAAGTCTTCACATAGTTCATCAAATCTTTGCACAATCCTATTAAGTTCACCCTCTCTGTATGACATTCATAATTTCAGAAGGTATTTTTAATGTGTATTTTAAAAAAATTGAATTAAAAGGTTGATAATTCAAGTTAAAGAAAACCCTGGGGGCTAATTTCTCTCTGGTCTTCATTATTTGCAGGAAGACAATGGAAATTTCTAAACTCCTGAATGAAAAACAAGAATTAGAAATAAAAATTAACGAACTTGTAAAGGAAAATAAGCAACTTTGCAAAGAAAAAAAATGAAATTTCTGAGGAGTTTGAAGAAAAGTTGAGGAGGTGAGAAAATTTTAGATAGCAACCCTGACTTTCTCGTTGTTTCTTCAATATTTCAATTAGTTTTAATTTTAAACAAGTTTTACAATTTGAGTAAAAAAACCTAAGGGGGCTAACTTCACTCTGCTCTTGATATTTTACAGGAAAATTAGTTCAGAGAAACAAGAGGAGATTGAAAAAATTATAAAAGAAAATGAAAGTCTCAGCTCAAAAATTAAAAAATATGTCATCGAGAAAGCAGATCTCCTCCACGAAAATAATGAATTAAAAGAAGAACTGTATAGGTGAGAAATGTTTATTTTTATTTTATTTATTTCATTTATTGGATTTATATGCCGCCCCTCTCTAAGGACTCATTATTTTTAACTAAGAATACTTTGCTGTTGGTCCAGTTCATAGCTAACCTTCTGATTTTTTTCAGAGAGAAACTACAGAGGAAAGGCTCGTTCCCATTCAGGAATGAAAAAGCTGAAGAGAAAAGAAAGCCACATCAGCTTAATAAAAAATGGTTGAAAATGTCAGTAGAAGAACTGAAAGCAAAAAATCTTAAAGAATCCGTTTCAAGTGTGCGAAACTGGCTTCTAAAAAAACATAGCGAGGATTCGTGTAAGCTGTCGGCGTACACCCTGCCCCCTATGGCTTAATGAATGCCTAACCAACCTGCCGAAGGAATGCGCCAAGGATGTGAAAGGTTGGTTAGGCATATTACTAAGTAATGTCCAAGAAGAAGGGCCAGAAACATGTGATTTAGATGTGCAGGGATGGATTGAAGCATCCATTATAGGCATTCAACATTTACAAAAGTCCAAGTCAGAGTTTCAAAGAAGCCGAAAAAAGAGATGGCTTGAAATATCAGTAAAAAGCCCCAAGAAGCAATGTCCTGAAGAATCTGTGGTCAATATATCAGAATGACTTCAAGAGTCCTTAGAAAGCCTCCCACTATCTGGAGAACCTACCATGTTTCCCTGAAAACAAGACCTCGCCCTAAAATAAGACCTAGTGAAGGGGGGGGTTGCGTATGCGTCGAGGAGAGTAGACGCTCTGCTGAATGCTCCTGAAATGAAAAAAATAACCATTGTATTTTAAACCCCATTGAACCTCTTGGAGTCTCAAATAAACTGGACTAAGTAAAAAAGCTAAAACTTTGGAACCTGGAAATACCTTGGGCTTATCGGAGGAGAGCAGAAACAACGGGAAAACAGCCTGCTTTCCATTCGGAACTGTGAGTAAACAATAAGTTAAGAGAAGGGAAATGGCGGAGGCAGTTGGGGAAGAACTCACAGAGAGAATGGACGCTTTGATGAAAACTTTTGTTATGGTCGGTCAGCAGCTAAAAGAAATGCAAGATGTGGTGGCTAAGACTGAGACCGAGCTGCAAAAAGTGAAAATAGAACAGCAAGAAGTGAAAATAGAACAGCAAGCCCAGGGTATTAGGGTTTTAAAGATAGAAGAAGGAAGGGAACAGGACCGCCAACGTATAAATATGCTGGAAGACATTAAGAAGAGCAAAGTTACGTCTGAGAGGATTTAAAGCAGATTTTGCCGATGGCAGAAATATGATCCAAAATATTCAGCAATGGTTTAAGGAGTATAAGATTGAAATTCAGGATCATCAAATAGAACGTGCACATTGGGTTTTTGGAGCGCGAAGAGACGGCAATCAACGAGACATCGTAATTAAATTCCTCTCAGAAAAAGCAGCTGAAACAGTCTACAAAGAGTTAAGGAAAATTACTAACCTTACTTTTAAAGGAGCCTCGATCCGGGTTTTGGAGGATTTGTCGGTGCAAACTTTGCAAGCTAGGAGCCAGATTTTCTAATGACATTAATTAAAATGATGCATTTTAGAGATAAATTTAATAATTTTATAGAAACTATATATTCAGGCCAACAGCTAATATAATAATAAATGGAGATAAGACAGATATAATTAATATTGAAAAGGGAGTTAGACAAGGTTGTCCAATCTCTCCGCTACTATATATTTTGTACATTGAAATCTTATTGAACTTTGTGACAACAAATCCAGATATTAGAGGTTTGAAAATTAAGAAGCAACATTATAAGACACAAGCCTTTGCTGATGACCGAGTCTATATCATACCATTAAATTCGGGATTGGAATTGTTAAGGGAAATGGAAAAATTTTGAAAAGTAGCGAGGCTCAAAATCAACAAGGATAAAACAAAGATGTTAACTAAAAACTTGTCCAAGAAACATATAGAGGAATTAGAGGAAAGAATAGAAATTAAATCAGTTTAAAAAGTTAAGAATCTGGGGATTTGGCTTACAGCCAAATGTACTTTGATAAAAAAAAGACAACTACCCAAAATTTTTAAAGGATATGCAGAAAGATTCAACGAAATGGTCTAAATTACAAATATCTCTGTTAGGGATCTCAGTAATTAAGATGAATGTACTTCCAAAGGAATTTTACCTATCTTCCTTGGTGACTTCAACCCACCTCACATTTCCCAGGGGAAAAAAAAACAAGGAATATAAAATCTTACTGGAGAAGATTTGTCCAATGTCAGCTAAGTTATGGCATGCGCTGCACTCTTTTGGACTATTTTCAACGGATCTTCACTGTTGATCGTTTTGTTTGCTTGGAATCAAATCAGCTGAATGTATAAATTGATATAGAGAAACATGTGTATCTGGCATTGAAAAGCCAAATTGAAAGCTGGACATTTTGAAGGTGAAAAGGAATCAACCAAAATCAGGATTGCTTCCCTGACTGCAACATTGCTAGCATAACAGTACAGCCTTTGTGGAAGGGAAGGGCTGCCTTATGAGGAGAGTTCTCAGACTTCCATGGCCATCTCACAGTTATAAGCCGTGGTCTGGTCTTGCCATGACCCTGGAATTTGGGTGCCAAACTTTAATTAAAAAGTTGAAATTGGATTTCAACTGGATTTTAATTGAAGGGCCATAAAATTGCCCTTTCAGCTCTGAGCTTTGCAGTTGAAATCCAATTTCAACTTTTTAATTAAAGTTTGGCAGCCAAATTCCAGGATCATGGCAAGACCAGACCACGGCTTATCCAGGGCCTCAGAATATCTCCGTTGCTTGAACTGGAGTTCCCAGCAGCTAAAAAATGATCTTTGGATTTGATATTTCCTCCATTTAATTTGCCTCCTACAGGTACTTAATAAAGCTTGAAATCTCCTTATGAACTGGTGTGTTTGTTTGGTTTTGATTCTCAAAAAGCCATTTATTTGGCAGCTGGCCATTGCCTGACACTTGCACACACACACACACACACACACACACACACACACACCACAGAAACATATCAGATTTATTTACTTTGAATAACAAGGTAAATTTACAAGTCTTCAGAGAGGGGTGGCATACAAATCTACTAAATAATAATAAAAATAAAAATAAAAATAATAATAATTATTGTTATTATTACAAACAAACCAAGGAGCCACCCACACATTTAATGTTCAGAAGCAATTGTGCCAAGAGAACAAGATCACTGGTAAACCAGGCTGTCACCAGAAATTCATTGTATCCGTAAGGTACCTGGGATGGATCACCAAAATGGATCTGGCCTTGCATAGGCAGTCCAAAGCAGGCTGCAGCAATACCAAACCATCGAGCCACACCGTGCCAAGGATAGGAAGCTTTGCTTGCTTTCCTACGCAGTAACTTCCCCGGCTGAGCAAAGATGCTGGAGAGGAGCACAAGCCCCTTGCCACTTTGTCTGAAAGGGAAGAAGCCAGGCTTTGCTCACCCCTCCTGAAATGGAGCACATCATCTCCATGCCAGGAGAAGCCTTCCTCCCAAGTCATTTTTCTAGAAAGCAGAATTCTGGGCTGGCTCCTGGTTCTACAGCCATGACAGCTAGTATTTGGGCACCAGCAAAGAAAGCCTTCCATTTCTTTCATTCTAGGTTAAGCTGAAAGAAAAGAGCCCACAAGGGACCACATAATACTATACTACACCTGCCAAATGACCTCACCTAATGGTCTCATCTACTTTTAGTATTAAAAGGAGCAGGAACAAACCCTGATTGCTCAGACCATGCTATTCATGTGTTCACACAGTGCTTGGAAGCTTTGAATTTTGGATGAGGAGAATTTTGTGGGCATGGCTTAATTTGTAGAAGTTGCTTGTCGGTCATATAACTGGGTGGGAGTGGCTTTGTGGTCATGTGACTGCGTCAGGGTGGCCAACTTGACATCACTAACATCAAGGGTTAGTTAGGGTTAGGGTGTCTGACCTCTCCTCGCCTCAATGAGATACAATTTCCATATCTATTTACTATTACTGAGCATGCAAACTATGTTATTAATCCTATGTACATATGCCATATGTAGACTTACATATTACATACAGGCACACAAAAATATACATTATCTACTATGTGTACTGTATGTGCATGTACACGCACACACACAAACACACCTCTTCTGAAACTATACATATTCAATCTCACTTATTGCATTTGGAAAAAACATACCCAGAGTTCACGCTCTGCCACACATTTAACTCTGACTTCTGTACATTAAAACATTCCACATGCCTTCAGATTTACTTCCCTAGTTTGCACATACCACTATTAGAGCCAGGAGATGTCATGGGTTGAATAAAATGTGGCGAAACTCAATTGGGCTCAATTGTGGTCATAAGTTAAGGACTATCTCTGCCTTCCTCTGCATGGCAGCCTTGTCCTAGTAAACTCCTTCTTCTTTCTGGCAATTGTTCTCTCTGTTAGAGGCACCAAAATAATCCAGACAGTGTAAGCTTTCCTGCTGCAGCAGGGGGTTGGACTAGATGACCTCCTAGATGTCTTCCAGCCCTAAATTGCTGTGTTGTTTCAAAGTGTCTTCTGAAACGATGTCTAGAACCACAGTTTGTGGTGCTTCCTTCCTCTTCTCTCTCTCTCTCTGTTTTCTCCCTTTTCCCCCTCCCCTTCCTTCCTTCCTTCCTTCCTCTATTTCTTTTTTCTCTTTTTTTGTCTCTCTTTCCCTTAATTCCTTTCTTTCCACTTTGATGATTTCTTACTGAATCTGTGATGATTGTCCAGCTCCAGAATCTCCAACTACTTTCAGCAATTTTTGACAATGTTTTTATTAAGACCTAAAGAAGGGGGAAAGGTACAGAGATGTTATCCAGCTGCACAAAAATATAATAAAGAAATCAAAATGGTCCCATTTTATAAATCAAACAAGATCTATTGATCTAAAGAAAATAATTTTAATAAAAATAAGTCACCCTGACTAAGAAGTGCAAGATAAGAAACCGTACTGTTATAAAAAACCAAAGAATTAGTGGGGATAATCACAATTGCTCACTTTAGAAAAGTATAACTAATACCAAAGTTATCTTATGCACCATTATTTAAAAGGTCAAACTGATATCTTTATTCCTCAACCCTCAGAAAATTTAAAATAAATCAGTAATTGCTTTCACTTTTAACCATTTGCAATTCTGAAAAATGGGTATCTATCTATCTATCTATCTATCTATCTATCTATCTATCTATCTATCCATGACACTGGGGGATCATGGGAATCCAGAGCAGCTTTCAAACCAGTGTAGGGTCACTAGGCTTATGAGGAAGTGCCTACAGTTTCACTAGATTCAAGACTGATGTTCTGTTAACCTGCTTTCTGTTCTCATAGCAGCCAACTTAATATTGAAGAAACCAAGCTGTCAGATGATGCATCTGTCACCCAGGCCTTTAGTCACCAACCTTTTACAACAACAGAAAATATTTATAGGACTCTCCTCTTCTAATCTGTATCTTCCAGAGTTTGGCAGGTCTTTGCACTGGGCTATGAATGAATGAAGTTCTGTCTCTGGAAAGCCTTCACGCTGGTAATGCTAAAAAAAAAAAAGAGTTGTTGTGTAGTACAACTCCAGTGGATATTATATGGCTATGAAAAACACAATTTTTAAAGAGGGGTGAGAAAAAATAGGAAAGGTCAGGTTTCTCCTGGTGAGTTAGAAGCCATTAAATAAGTAGAAAAGTGAGGTTCTTGCACCCTATTTCTCATCCACTTTCCCCCAAGTTTCCACATGAGATTGGGAAATTAGGGTGAACTTGTAATCTGCATTTTATTGGTCTTTAAACACTGGTAGAAATGACAGGGGAACACAACTTTGAGCCTCAGGATTCCAGGCAGACTCTAGTAGCCTTGGAGGAAATATTCAGATGTCTTCCAAATGATGCTGCCAAATTATACTTTTTCATATGAGAGAAGAGGAAAATTCTGAAATCAAAGAGCAAAGCCATCTTCTCTGGCCCCTTGTGATTTACATGGATACATCCATTCAGTTTTATTGCCCAGGAATGGGAAGAAAGTGATGTGGTTCTCCCATCTTCCAGGATGTGTTTTCAACCTCCCACAGCACTAGATTTTTTTCAACTTCCAATATGAAAGCTAACCAGAGCCAAATCTGCTTTGTCAAATCGTACGTTAGCTACCTGAAGATGCTGACGGCTGCTAAGGCAATAATTAAATAATAGAGAGGGAGCAAGGCCTTTGAAATATGGTGCTGGAGAAGACTTCTGCGAGTCCCTTGGACTGCAAGGCCATTGAATCAGTCAGTCCTAGATATCAACCCTGACTCCCTTTAAAAGGCCAGATGCTGCAGATAAAACTCAAATACTTTAGCCACCTAATGAGAAGGAAGGACTCACTCGAGAAGAGCCTAATGCTGGGAGAGATTGAGGGCAAAGGAATAAGGGGATGATAGAGAATGAGGTGGCTGGATGGAGTCACTGAAGCAGTCAGCGTGAGATTTAATGGACTTCAGGGGATGGTAGAGGACAGGGAGGCCTGAAGGAATGTTGTCCATGGGGTGACGATGGATTAGACACAACTTTGCATCTAACAACAACAAAAATCATAGGAATTGTGTTGAATTAAATATCCTTGTAATTCAATATAAACATAACATTAACTTAAAATCTTGTCTTGCTCCTGGGGTCTTCTCACGTCAGTATTGCAAGAAGAGTGCTTGAGGGCTTTTCATAATTTTTTTGTCTTTAGGGCCTACAGAGGACATTGGGAAGTTGGAGCACCCAAACTATCTTCTGAAGAGATTCACTCATATTATAGGCAATGGGAAGGAAAAAACAACTGTTATCATAGTACATGTCCTCTTGCCCAAGGGAAATTAAGCATAGTAGTTCAGATTAAAGTAGAGTTGGGAAATTAAGCAATAGGTTATAGCCTTCAACTTCAGTCTTGGTTGTTCTAAAGAACTTGCTCAGTTCTTTAGAACCAGATAAACCATGCTAACAAAAAAAAATTAAACATAAAACACTTATCACTCAGCTATGGAATAAATCGAACAGATGGCCTGTGATTTGGATGCATTATGGGCAGGCCAAGCCCACCCAAGTTCCGCAAAGGGGGGAAACATTGCAATACATCATAGGACGGTAACATGACTCTGTGAGTTTGACATAGACCGAATAAATGATGACACTGCATCATGATGTCATCATGCAATTGGCCCTTTTTTACTTACTTGCAGTAAATATGAAGTTATCAGAGCTCTGTGTCATTTGTATGATGATGTCATGGTGGAATGCTGAATTCTTGCAAAGGTGTAGAATATCTCTGTTTGCAAAAGAGACTAATGAAATGAACAAAATCATTTGATATTCAGAAAACTATTTCAGAACTTTTGGAAATTCACATTTTAAAAATTAAACGTAACATCCTATAGTGATGTTTATGTACCTTCACTGTTTCATACGTGTCTGTAATTAAGGCAATGAAGAGACTCAGGACCATGTAGATAAAGAGTCTAATGAAAGAGTAGAGATAGATCCGGCTGAACCAGGTAGCTTTTCTGTTGCATTTTTGCAAAAGTAGCAAACATGTCATCTCCATTTATCAAAGAGAAAAGACATTCAGAAACCATATTCAAGGTATGGAACTAGAAGAGAACAAATATTCAGGAACAAACAGACAAAATAAAAGAAAATTATTTCCATTTTTTGCTCAAGTTGTTTAAAAAATACTGGTCAAATACAGTAAACTGCAAATAAATGTTACATGTTTTACTCAATACCAGCCGTTGAAAATCTCTGGATATTACAATATTTTATTAAGGTTTGCATCAATGCCTCAGATAATGCAGAATATATACCTATACGTGACAACTCCATATTCTGGTGATCATGTATAGTTACATAACTAAAGTGATAAACTGGCCCTTTCAGATATCTTGGCAGCGTGCTCATTTTGTTAACATTTGCGCAAGACCCTTCAGATACAAAACTAGATGACAAACATCCAACTCACAGTACCTTAGCATGATATGGGCCCAGCACAATCCAGCCACAGAAGCAATAACCCAGATAAATCATAGCCGCACAGGAGCACGGAGAGTCAAAATAAGCAGCTGAAAAACAAGGCCCAAGAAAAACCCAGAGATGCTCATTAGACTTTCCAAAGATATTCAGCATTGCCAGGTAATAACAGAAAAGAATACCAAGAGCATGAGTGTTCCAGAAGATCCTTACATTGTATTTCTTAAAGAAGCTGAGGTAGCGGATCACTCCAAGCCACACAAGCATGGTGGAAGTTCCTAACAGGATACTGCAGACGTCATAGCTTGTCAGACTCTATATGAAGATTAAGATGATGTTCAATAAATTACACTAACGGAATTTCAGGTGGGATGCCCATAAAAAAAGGACCTTTTATGTTCATTTTAACTCTTGGGGATACCATATTTTCTTTTCTTTTGACACTGAGATGAGTGACATAAAGTTTTGCTAGATTAGGAGACAGTTCTTGGGAGGTGAGTAAACCTTATAACATTAAAAAGAAATGGGCTAAAAATGTCAGGGCTGTTTCCTGGTGGACAAAGAGCACAAATGCATTGCACAGCAAATTAATAGACTTTTGATGATATGCACAGATACTGCTCATTTCTAATTTCTAATGATATTACCATGGATAGGTAAAATATACAGCTAGAAAAATGCCTTCTCTGGAGCAGCAGTTTTCTCAATGTGACCATTTTCCCCAGTTGAAGACTCAAGTGAACTATACAAATAACAAAATTCAGGTTGGTCAATAAGATTTCAATTGGGACTTCCAAAACTGGAACACAGGTCATCAGGATTCAAGTCACTTACCTTAGCTTGTATCTCCATCTTTAATGTAGAACAAACTATGGTAAGAAGGTCACTAACGATGATCATGATATACCATCCATTGACAAATTCCACTAGATCAGAGAAAGATACTTCTTTCTTATAGTGATGTTGGAAAAAAGTCACAAATTCCTAGGATACGTGAGAGGGCAAGAAAAGAGAAATTACTATTGAGAAGCTGCAATTAAATTTATTAAGAGATACTGAGAAACATAAGCTTACCCTTTGTAGACAAATTCCTTTAATTACAGATCGTGTGCAGAGAATCAGTGATGCAAGACATGTCAGTATGACAAAACCATCAAAGATCATCATATAATGGGTATTCTTCTGTACTGGGAAAAAAAGATTGATTTACTTCTCTATGCATAATAGTTAACCTGATACTCTCATAGAACACATACTCATTTGTGTCTGAGGGGAAATTTTCTTCGTGAAATTGCCTTGAGAGAGTGCTAATAATGGAGAAGAGGCCTCCATCTTACTTAATTTTTCAATACAGGGAGAGGTGGATAATTAAAGGATTCAAAGCCATCAAAAAGAATGAATGCTTCATACTTTTGGTAGTCTAAAGAGGACCCCTCCTCCCTCAAGTTATGTAGTTATTTGCACTTGGGGCAAATTTCCCATTGTGGGGAATTCCCTTCTAATATACTGTAAATCAGAAGTGAAATTCAGCAGGTTCTGACAGATTCGGGAGAACCAGTAGCGGAAATTTTGACTAGTTAGGAGAACCGGCAAATACCATCTCTGGCTGACCCCACAGTGGGGTGGGAATGAAGATTTTGCAGTATCCTTCCTTGCCACGCCCACGAAACCTCACCCACCAAACTGGTAGGGAAAAAATTTGAATTTCGCCAGTACTGTACATATTAACCATATAGAAAGAGACTTTTTTAAGGACTATAGGTGAAATGATGTAACACACATATTCAAATTGCGTGCTCAGTTGACAAACATACTTTAAAAAATATAGTTACTACAGATCATAGCAAATACTGTAGCAAATACTTCATGCATCATAGCAAATACTTCATGCATCACTAGGCCTTCAATAAACCCTAATAAGCACTAAATAAGTAATAACAAAAGTATGTTTTTTAAGCTTACTTGATCCAGAAACATGCCAGTCTTTACATTCCTTGATGGCAATATCATTGTCTAGGCTTATTTTAATTCTTCCACTATGAGCTTTGTTATCAAAGAGTATCTGCAGATATTGTGGAGATAGAAAAGATGCTATTATTCTTATTTCTAAACACTTGTTAGTTCAGATAGAATATGAATAATTATCACAAATGGCAACTCAACAAACATTAACTACGTCGTTGAGAAGGGGTAATTTAACCTTACTATCACCAGCTGTGCAGAAATCCTCATCGACCTCCGATATTGTTGCAGGAGAGATTAAAGATCAGACACCCTCGCTTCAAAGTTTACAAAATTCCCTAGACAAAATTCAAGAATTTATGATAAAACAACAGGAGTCCTCTAACCAAACTAAAGAAACTATAATTAAAAACCATCAGGAGACACAAAAAAAAATTCGAGGAAGTAAATGAAAATTTTGCCAAATTTAATAATATAATAGAAAGTGTTAAAGAAGCAGTAGACCAACAGGAAATTAAAATACAGCAAGTGGAAGAGACAACCGAGGCGAATAAGTTAAGATTAACTAAAAACGAAGAAGACCTCAGGAGGGTAAACAAAGATTTAGAAGGGGCCATTGCTCAATTAGAATTTGAAAAAGCCTCATTTTATCTTAGGCTACAAAATATACCAGAAGAAAAAGGGGAGAACTTGTTTGCGACCGTAGTTGAACTCTTTGCTGAAGAGTTAAAAATAAACGAAAACGAACTAATTAACCACGTAGACGAGGTATATCGAGTGCAAACTAATTACGCACGTCGCCATCAACTCCCCAGAGAGGTCCACCTTAGATTCACTAAAAAAACCCTGAGGGATGAGATATATAGGAACACCAGAGGGGTCTTAACGTATAAAGGAAAAGACATCATTGTATTGAAACAAATACCTAAAAGAATTAGGGAACGAAGGAGGGATTACCATTACTTTACAAACAAATTAATAAAAAACGAGATACAATTTAGATGGTTAGTGCCAGAGGGGGTAATGGTAACGTGGAAGGGGAAGAAAATAAATATAGAAACACTAGAACAAGCAGACAAATTTATTCGAGAACATCTGAAGAAAGAAGGGGAAAGTAGCACGGAACTGGAGACAACAAGCCAAGAGGAGGGAGAGATAGAGGAAGAGAGAACAGACAAGATAAGCAAGGGGAAAGGGGAGAAAACAGAAAACTATAGAGAGCTTAGAAGCAGCAAAAGGGCAAGATAGTTGACGAAGAATGAATAAAGAAATTAAATTATTTTCGGTGAATATAAATGGAATGAACTCTCCTCAAAAAAGAGGACAAACATTTACAAAACTAATAAAACAAAATCTAGATGTAATATGCCTTCAGGAAGTCCATGTAAAGAAAAAGGATAAGAAAGTATTGGAATACCCGAAATTGGGGAAACTATTCACATCACTTGCAAATGAAAAAAAAAGAGGAATTGCACTATATATTAAAAGCTGGTTAAATCCAAAAGTAATTGACAGTGATGAAGAGGGTAGAATACTTATAATAGAAATCGAAATTAATAAATTAAAAAAAAATTAATTGTGATTTATGCTCCCAATAAAGACCAAAAATCTTTTTATAAAAAGTTGTACCAAAAAATAATAAAAATTGAAAAAGGAAACATTTGTGTGATTGGGGACTTTAATATAATAATAGATTACGACAAAGACTATAAAGGTAAAGAAAAGAGTAAAAAGAAAAAAACTATACCAGAAAAACTCAAAGATATTATAGAAGAATTTAAGTTAAAGGATACATGGAGGGAAAGACACAGGGATGAATGTAAATATACTTATTATTCACACCCACACGACTCATGGTCTAGATTGGACATGATATGGACAAACATAGAATTACAACAAGAGATAATATCAGCAGAAATAGAACCTAACTTTTGGGCAGACCACAATCCAGTAAGTATTGTAATTAGAGGAAACCAAACCAAAAAAAAATAGATGGACAATGAATACAAAAATTATACAAGAAAACAAATACAAAGAATTTTCAAAAAAAAGAATTAGATATCTTTCTAGAAAAAAATTGGAATAAAGACACAACCATACAAAATATATGGGACACAACCAAAGCATATATAAGGGGGATAACCATTGCATACACTAGTAAAAAAAATAAGGATAAAAATAGGGAGATGAGAGAAAATCAAAAAGAATTAGAACAAATAGAAGCCGAATGGATAAAAGATCCAAAAAAAATCGAACTAAAAGAAAAAAGAGATGTAATTAAACACAAGATTAACTTGATAGCACAGGAAGAAATAGCCCAAAAAATCAAAAGTGTAAAACAAAACTACTTCGAACACGCAAACAAACCGGGAAGGTGGCTTGCCTATAAAATTAAAAAACAGAAAGAGAAGAAATATATCCAACAACTGGAAGATGAAAAGGGGAAAAAACAAATTGATATAGAAGAAAAAAAAAAGATAATACAAAACTATTTTCAACAGCTATATAGGAAAGATGATATAAAAGAGGAAGAAATAGATCAATATTTGAACGAGATTGAACTACCCCAAATATCGGAGACCAACATAGATAGAATGGATAAAACCATAACTATGACAGAATTAGAGCTAGCAATTAAAAAACAAAACAATAACAAAACCCCAGGAGTAGATGGAATACCAGCCGAATATTACAAAGAAATATACGAACCAGTCAAAAAATTATTACTACAGATGCTGAATGAGGTGCTAGATAAAGGAGCAATGCCTGAATCCTGGAAGGAAGGGTTAATAACACTAATACCAAAAGATTTGGAACAAAGATATTTAATAAAACAATACAGACCAATTGCATTACTAAACTCAGATTACAAAATTTTCACAACAATATTAGCAGAAAGGTTTAAAGGGATAATTAACGAAATCATACATACGGACCAGAACGGTTTTTTACCAAACAGAAATATAAAAAATAATCTGAGAAACATTATAAATATTTTAGAATACTATGAGGCAAACCCAGGAAAGAATTTGGCATTAATATTTTTAGATGCGGAAAAAGCATTCAATAATTTGAATTGGAATTTCTTTATTAAACAACTGACCAAAATGAAATTTAAAGAAAAATTTATAAAAGCAATCAAGACGATATACTCTACACAATCGGCAAAAGTTATAATAAACGACCAATTAACGCAAAATATAAAAATAGAAAAGGGAGTACGGCAAGGATGCCCCCTTTCCCCATTAATATTTATTTTGGCCATAGAAATCTTATTAAATCAGATAAGGTTAAATAAAAATGTTAAAGGATTAAATTTGAAAGGACAAGAATACAAAATTCAGGCATTTGCCGATGATCTAGTATTCAATATAGAAGATCCAATTGAATCAGGGGAAGTTTTATTAAAGGAGATTACTGAATTCGGAAAAGTAGCAGGACTTAAAATTAATAAACAAAAAAGCAAAATACTGACAAAAAATTTAACAAATACAGAGAAGAAAATATTAGAAGACAGATTAGGCCTACAAATAGTAAAAACAGTTAAGTATTTGGGAATAAAATTAACAGCAAAAGCAATCACAATAAAGGAAGATAATTATACGGTTTTAATAAAAAAAATAAAAAAGAAATTAGAAAAATGGAACAAATTGCCTATCTCGCTCATAGGTAGAATCTCAACAATAAAAATGTCCATCTTACCCAAGATTCTATATCTATTTAGGACGATTCCAATTATATTAAGAAAAGACTTTTTTCAAAAATTAAATAGAATGATTACAAAATTCGTCTGGGCCGGAAAAAAACCTAGAATTAGAATACAGTATCTACAAGATAATATCAAACAAGGAGGATTTGCACTACCAGATTTCGAATTATATTATAATGCAGCAATTATGGATTGGTTGAAAGATTGGTTTAAATTGGAAAATAAAAGACTATTAATACTGGAAGGACACGATATGAGAACAGGGTGGCATGCTATCCTCTGGGAAAATAAAGAACAAATACATAGTTATTTCAAACAACATATAATAAGAAACTCGCTATACATAACTTGGAAAAAAATCAAAAAAATGTACTACCACCAAATCCCCAAATGGTACTCGAGCTTAGAGGCGACGGTATACCCAAACTCAAGAGAACTAAACAAAATGTTAAATTATTATCAAACATTAGAAAAAAATGGGGAATTAAAAACCAGGGAACAATTAGAAAAAATTGGAATCAAAATTGATTGGTGGGCGTATAACGTAATTAAATCAAAATATCAAGAAGGGAAAAGGAAGGAAATACAAATAAAAGAGATAGAATTAGATAAGATAATTTTAGGCCAAGAAAAGAAAATGATTTCCAAAATATATAGATATATGCTACACTACAAAATGGAGGAACACATAGTTAAAAATAGTATACATAGTTGGGGCAAAAATTTTGGTTATAGCATAAATTTAGATAAGTGGGAATCAATTTGGATCAAAAATTATAAATTAACAAAATCTACAGCTTATAAGGAAAACATATACAAAATGTATTATAGGTGGCACCTTCCACCGGCAACATTAGCCAAAATGTATAAAGGAACAAGCCCAAAATGTTGGAGGTGTAAAAAAAATGGAGACCTACTACCACATTTGGTGGACCTGCCCAAAAATGAAAAAATTCTGGAACAAAATGCAGAATTGGATAGAAGAGATTTTACAAATGAAGATAAATAAAAAACCTGACGCCTTTCTCCTGGGAATTATAGATCAAAAAATTGAAAAAAACAAACATTACTTATTAATTCATATATTGACAGCAATTAGAATAACAATAGCTCAAAATTGGAAGCAACCCGAACTACCTGAAGACGATTTGATAATTAAAAAAATATTAGACTGTGCTGAATCTGACGCACTAACAATTAAATTAAAAAATAAAGAAGATTCCGAACATGATAAAACCTGGATACATCTTTATAACTGGTTTAAGAAAAGAAATAAAACTCAAAAGAAAAAACCAAATTAACAATACTTTATATCCTTTTTATTACATAGAAAAAAAAATACAAAAGACATATATACAAAAACCCTTTTTATAAAGAAAGATCTGTATCATATTAAAGAAATTGAATAAGAATAAAAGAAGGCGGATAAGAAAGAATTAAATTATTTAAAGAACAGTGACAACCTACAAGAGAAAATGGTATACGCTGAGGACACAACATACTTCACCAGAAAATAATTTAAAATCAAAAATCATTAAAAACTTACCTCCTGAAGGGAATACAAGTACAAATATTATAAAATATGCTAAGTGAATAGTTATTGTTATTAATGTACTTAAATAAGCAATTAGATCTTTTTTTAAAGAATATTTTTTTGTCATGTTTGTTTGTTTGTTTATTTGTTATGCGTTGATTTAGCCTTGTATTAATATAAAACATATATTGTATGTAAATGTGTATATATTTGTAATAAAAAAATTTCTAAAAAAAAAAAAGAATATGAATAATTTATGCCAAATGCTTGGTAATAAAATCTATATCTATATCTATAACTCTATCTATCTATCTATCTATCTATCTATCTATCTATCTATCTATCTATCTATCTACCTACCTACCTACCTACCTACCTACCATCCATCCATCCATCCATCCATCCATCCATCCATTTATCTATCTACTATTCTTCTCAAAAAAGCCATAAAGTCTTATAGTTAGCTTGAAGTATAACTTTGAAGCAGTGATGGCATATAAAAAGCATGTTTTGTAGAAAACAGAAAATGCTTGGAGTTAGTTTAGTTCTGTCAGTGTACCATTCTGAGGAGTATTCAAGTTGACCGCCAGCCATAGTCAACCAAAAATAAATAGAAACAAATTTTAAAATGTACAATTACAATATAGTTACACGCATAATAAAAGTATTAATATTATTGTTAATATTATTGTCAAAAAGCTAATACTATACAGAATTATGTTTTGAACTTAACTAAAAGGAGTATAGGTGAGTTACCGCGAGAATTAATGTGAATTGCAGGACACACACACACACAAAGAATAGCTGATTTACCAAATGGGTATTTGCAGCTGTGGGCAGGCAAATCTCTGGTAGCAATAAATCATTGGTGCCTGCCTCTTGATTAGCTTCAGCGTTATCATTTCACTTCATTCTCTACTTCTAAGTTGCTAATGTATATACTGCAATAGTCCACTTTAAGAAGACGCTGACACAATCTAGGCCCATTTCTCCCATGCCAAACCTGCCCTTCAGAAAATGACTAATTACAAGTCTTCATCACTTCAATTTTTTTTACTTGCTTCCTAGTTTATCTGCACATAAACAACCAAGCTCAGAAAGTTCCAAGGACTCCACCTTTGTAATTACTATTAGTGTGAAATCATAGCAGTCTGGGAGTTCATGTTGTCGAATGGTCTGGAGATTAATGGCCTTCAGTTTGAACGTGAGTGTCAGAGTTACAAGTCTAGAACAGAGACCGGAGCTTTATTTCACCATTACCAAAAATGTTCAAGAATGCCAGCACCTTTTATTTCTCCTCACCTCTGGAAGTCCAAAGTGAAATTGAAAGGAGTCTTCCTCAGTGTCCCATTTTCCAGAGGTACGGCTCCACATAAAGACACTCTGTGGGAAGACAGATGCTTTACGGCATATAGAAAATACTCAATATTTAATACGATGAGGAAGACATAAAATCAGTAATAAGGAAATTAAATTGTCTGGTCACTAGTAGTCTTATCTAAATAATACGAGATGTAAAATCTTTCTTCATACTTGCAAGAAAAAAGCAGCTATGTTTTTTCATTAATTTAATGCATATATTTACTGAACTTCTGCCTTATGGGAATTCTTATTTGATAAAGAATCCCTAGAAATATCTGTTAGTTAAAAATTAACCCAAAAAGGAAATTTTATACTTGATCCACAGATCAGTACCCTAATACCCTAATTTCTATGGTTACAGGCCCTTCTACTTATGACTGTAGAATGATGTTTCAATGCAGTTATAAATTACTTCCATCTGAATAAAATGAAGAAACAGTAATTCAGAAAGTTCTTGTACTGTAATTATTTGTATATGTTACACATCTGTTCATGTAATTGCATACATATATCAAGAAAAGACCCTCAATCTTTCAACAGTCCTTTAATATCTTTCAAACCCAAGAGGTTTAAGCTAAGATATCCTTACAGAATTCAGCTTTTGGTATTGTTTGGAAATGTTGTGCACATGTGTTTACTATTTCCAAACTCCACAAATAAGTCACAATGCTTCTGAATTCTCATAACAGACACTACCAATAATTCTCTATGTTCAGTAATCAATATTCATGTTGAACAGTTAAGACTGTCCACTCAAATTTATTCACAAAGTTTCAGAGGCCAGTAGAGTCAGCAATATATTTCAGTATTTGCCTAAAGCACATAAACATAAATGGCTCAGGCAGATAAGCTAACTGGATTTGTAAGTGCATTGTAAGGTGACATTTTCTTCAATACTTCAGGGCAAAAGTAAGAGCGCAAAATAATCCACACAGCAAACATTTATGTCATCCAACAGGTTACTAATGCTTTCTATCACATGTCTACAGTCTGAGGGCACTGCCTCACTTTTCCTAATAGTAAAGTTCACCCTGAACCTGAATCACCAATTAGTGTTGGTAATGTTTGCAACGTTGAGTTGGCAAGACACTTTTGTGGATGAGGGACATCAATTGCTTCAATTTTGATTATACTACAGTATCTTGCAAGTAGATGCACCCTTAACTCTTTTCAATAATTACCAGTATGAAGAACCTGCTTCAGATACTATAAAGTCAACACATTGGGCTATGAGTCAGCCATTTTTATCAGCAGGGTATCAGGCCACTTGGAAACTAAGCCACGTACACCCTAAAGGTGCTTTTTTAAAGAGGCACCTGGACTTTCTGGTTTTTCTTTGAAGATGTTCTGTTTCTCATCCATGAAGCTTCTTCAGCTCAGAGTTGAAGAAGCTTATTGGAGGAGAAGCAAAACATCTTCAAAGAAAAACCAGAAAGTCCAGTTACTTCTTGAAAAAGCACCTTCAGGACAACCATAACCTGGATGACTGAGAATCTCCATAGATATAAACAATGTACATCTATATGGAATATACAAGGTCTGACTGAAGCTGACATCATTTGAGTGAAATGGGGCAAGGAATTAAATGAAGCACCACTACTGCAGTTTTCATGACTTAAACAAGACTCTAATGTACAAGTAGTCCTCACTAATCACAGTTACTAAGTGATATAGTCATAAAGTGAAACATCACGACAGTTCCACTGCAGTCATTAACCAAATCACCTCAGGTTGTTAAGCAAAATGGCATGTGACTTTTGTGACTTCCTGGCATTTTCCACAATGATTCTGCTTGTTGGAAACAAGCTGAGAAGGTGACAATGGATGTTGCAATAGCTGCAAGTTCAGGGATTGGTCTTAAATATACCTTTTCACTGTTGTCATAACTCTGAACTGTTACTGAATGAAGCAATTGCTAAGTGAGGACTCTGCAGTAGTTGAGTTTCTTCCTGTACAAATAAAATATCTGAAGTGTCTACCCATTATATTGTAATGATACTGGAAATTACTATGTGTTTGCTTTTAAACACTATGACTTTGCTCAAGTTGTCTCTCTTTCTGACCTCCGCCCACCCCACTCTCATTCTCCTTTCTCTCACACACACAGAAACAATCTATCTGATTTGAGTAGTTCAGTATATCACCAGTTTCAATTTCTGGGTCAATATCGACAGTGTCATTTCCTGTGCTGATAATTCCTCTCTTGTAGAAGTACTGACATATTGCCATGGGCGTCTCTTCTGATCCTTTCTTTTCATAGGCGTGATTTCCAACCGAATTAGCACGCAGCTGTAAGAACTAAGCGACAAGGTACAACCAGTTAATGGAGCTGCCTGATAATTAAAACTGAACTAATTGGAGACGCAAGAGAATGGAACATACTGCTTTTCAGATTTATTGATCTCATGAATAGAATTACAGACTAAGGTTCAAATAAAACTCGGTGAAATGGATTCACTCATAGAAAACCTCATTTTATGGGCCAATTGCCTGTGTTACCTTTATCTCATGAGGTTATTATGGAATTAAAAGGTCTCCATCTCTTGCCTCATTAGAGCCAATGCAAGCTCCATGGTATAGGAAACCAATGTGATTTTCCTTCCATTCATATCTGTTTACATATACTGACTTGGCTTTTTTCAAGCTTAGTTTAAGTTCAGTGTACAATATTTTATAAAATACTAGCTGAAAACCCAGCGCTACACAGGTATTTATAGACGTCAAAGCATTTGTCTGACAGGGAGCCATTGAGAAGGGTCTTTTTGCCCCCTACTCCCATGCCTATCACCCCTGCCCTCCCCCTTCCCCCTCCCATGCGATCTTCTTTCCCGCTCTTTCTACAATCTTGGCACTTTGCCCCAAATCCACCAGGGGGCACCGTCTGCCTCTGACAGGGAGCCACTGAGAGGGGCCTTTCTTCCCCCTACCCCCATGCCCATCACCCCTGCCCTGTCCCTCTCCCCTCCAATGCACTCCTCTTTCCCACCCTTTCTACAATCATGGCACTTTGGCCCACCTTCTGTCAAGAGAAGGGAATATCAGGTGCTTTCCCATTGGTCCAGTGGAGGGCAAATGTCATGGCTGGCTTTCCAGAGGAAGCTGTGATAGAAGTGACATCACAGACAATGTCCTCTCTAGGACGCTGCACTCGTTCTCATTAATGGCCCAGGTGTTTCAGAGTTATGCAGGAACACATATACACACTAAGGGGTGCTAGGGTGTCTTACTCCCACAGTATTTGTTTCCAGAGGGTAAATCATCTGTGTACCAAGTTTGTTTAAAATTGCTTGAGCCATTCCCGACTTATGCTGGAACATACAGCCGATAGATGGATGGATGGATGGATGGATGGATGGATGGATGGATGGATGGATGGATGGATAGATAGATAGATAGATAGATAGATAGATAGATAGATAGATAGATAGATAGATAGATATAGATAGATATAGATAGATAGATAGATAGATAGATAGATAGATAGATAGATAGATAGATAGATAGATATTACCTGGTTTATTGCGAAAGAGATCTGGTCATAGACCTCTGTTTGCGTGTACACTGCATAGGTGTCATCCATGCTGTCCATATAACCTTTCAGGAATAGATGCTTAAAGGATACGTGTTTTCTTCTTTAAATGTAACCACCATTTGATTGCTTAACCCAAAAACTACAAGCTGAAAATATCAATAGAAAAGGAATTCTTCAGCTAAAATACTCAAAAAATCCATTCTGACCACAAGTACATTAAATTTTTTAATTGATGGAGCATTCGTAGCTACCGTATCTTTCAAAGTATAAGACACACTGGAGTATAAGACGCACCTTAGTTTTGGGGGAATAAAATAGGGGGGGGGGAGAATCAACCTATCAGGTATTCATCTGGCTTGTGTTCTTAGTCAGTTCAGGTTCAACACATTATTTTATCTCCTGGTTAGGGCTGAAAAAGCCTTTTTCAGAGGGGGTAGGAATGAAAGCAAGCCTGCAAAGATTTAGGGCTGGAAAAAACCTTCTTCAGAGGGCATAGGAAGCAGAGAAGATTGTCAGCACCTTGCTAGGGCTGGGGGAAAAAGCTTTCAAAAAGTAACATTCAAAGTATAAGTCACACCCAAATTTTCAGCTTCTTTTAGGGAGGAAAAGGGTACCTCTTATCTGTATATTCCAAAAAATACAGTAGTTCTACCAACATTCCCTACTCATTCTCTTGGTAGTTTCATTTTACTCTGAGAGTGTGAAAGGTAAATAAATCAGGAATTGAAAATATAGGACAAAAGAACTGGGTACCATCCTTCCGATTTTACAACTTTTATTTTCATTCAGTGGTCAAAGACTCCTCCTATATTTATGTAACTATACAGTATTCTTGTTACACAGTTCAATATCATGACTATTTTATTCTTTTTGATCTTGGATCTGTTTTGCTGAATAATAATAATGAATCGAGGCTGCAGTTCAGTTCCAAGTCAAGCCCCGCTCCGGCACACGTCACATTAACGCAGTTCGCAAATGCTCCTCTTCCAGTTCTAGTTCAATATTAGTATAGTTCATATTGGACATTTTCATACTATATTCTGAACACACAGATTTCCTTATAGTTGGTGAACAATGAGCATTTAATTAGTAGAAGGCTGAAGAGTGACATATATAATACTGAAATGAAACTGCAGCTATAATCTTGATATTGTTCATTGTCTCCACTTGACTAATAGCCTATTCTGTTCATTACCCCAATCCACCATCCATCAAATATTTGGACTAAAGTTCTATAATTCCTAAACGAGATAGCTATGTTAGCTGGCACTTATGAAAGTTCTTCCGCAACACAGAGGGAGAACATATGATGAAGATACATATAATATTATTAAATTTGCCAATACTAAATACAGTAATACCTCGTCTTACGAACTTAATTGGTTCCGGGAGGAGGTTCATAAGGTGAAAAGTTCATAAGATGAAACAATGTTTCCCATAGGAATCAATGGAAAAGCCAATAATGCGTGCAACCCCATTAGGAAAAACCAAAACATTAAGGCTTTTTAAAAAAAACAGCTGTGGGCAAACGAAGCTGAGGCGAACGGAGTGGGGGGAGGGACAGCGAGAGGTGGCAGTCCCAACGAAGCAAGGCGAAAAGAGCCTCTCTTGAGCTCCATCGGTCTTTCCGTCCTGTTTTTGCCCACCCCGTTCTGCTCATTTTCCCCACACCTTTCTCCTCTTGAGCTCCATGAGTCCCTCCCGTTTTTGCCCACCCCGTTCTGTTCATTTTCCCCACACCTTTCTCCTCTTGAGCTCCATGAGTCCCTCCCATTTTTGCCCACCCCGTTCTGTTCATTTTCCCCACACCTTTCTCCTCTTGAGCTCCATGAGTCCCTCCCATTTTTTGCCCACCACTTTCTGCTCATTTTCCCTGCACCTTTCTCCTCTTGAGCTCCATGGGTCCCTCCCGTTTTTACCCACCCTGTTCTGCTCATTTCCCCACCTTTCTCCCCTCTTGAGCTCCATGGGTCCCTCCCGTTTTTACCCACCCTGTCCTGCTCACTTTCCCCACACCTTTCTCCTCTTGAGCTCCATGGGTCCCTCCTGTTTTTACCCACCCTGTCCTGCCCATTTTCCCCACACTTTTCTCCTCTTGAGCTCCATGAGTCCCTCCCGTTTTTGCCCACCCTGTTCTGCTCATTTTCCCACCTTTCTCCTCTCTTGAGCTCCATGAGTCCCTCCCGTTTTTGCCCACCCTGTTCTGCTCATTTTCCCACCTTTCTCCTCTCTTGAGCTCCATGAGTCCCTCCCGTTTTTACCCACCCTGTCCTTCTCATTTTCCCCACACCTTTTTCCTCTTGAGCTCCATGAGTCCCTGCCGTTTTTGCCCACCCAGTCCTGCTCATTTTCCCACCTTTCTCCTCTTTTGAGCTCCATGAATCTTTTCTTCCCGTTTTTCCCCACCCCACTCTCCTAATCTCCCCCACACCTTTCTCCTCCCTTGAGATCCATGAATCTTTTCTTCCTGTTTTTGTCCCCCCAACTCTGTCCATTTTTGCGATCCTGGGATTTCCCTACAGCATCGCGTTTTTGCGGAAGTCAGGAGGTGGGGTTTCCCATGGAGGGGAGCCTCGGGGGATCCCAGGATTGCAAAAACTTGGAACTAATGTCTGGAGGCGGGGCATCCCAGCAGCTGTGGCATGTTCATAAGGTGAAAAAAGTTCGTAAGAAGAGGCAAAAAAATTCCAAACTCTGGGTTTGTATCTCGAAAAGTTCGTATGACGAGGGGTTCCTATCATGAGGTACCACTGTACTTGACAAAAATATTTTCCTCCAAAATACTCAGTGTGTAAGAACACAGGTCATTTCAATACTGACAGATGATCCTTGATTTACAATCACAATTATGACCAAAATTTCTGTTGCTAAGCAAGGCAATTATTACATGAGTTGTACCTGATTTTATTTTTTAAAATGGGGGGGGGAGCATGGTTTTTAAATGAATCACTGCAGTAATTGATTGAATTATGCTAAATAAATCCAGCTTTCCCTATTGACTTTGCTTGTTGGAATGACTTTGCTTGTTGGAATGACTTTGCTTGTTGGAAGCCAGCTGGAAAGATTGCAAATGCAGGTCACATGTTTCTAGGATGCTGCAAGCATCATTAGTATATGCTGGCTGTCAAGCGCCCAAATTCTAATCATGTGACCATTCCCTTGTAACTTTAGACAGTTGCTAAACAAATGGTTATAAGTCGAGGACTGCCTGTATTAAGGTCTGAAAGTTTCAAATACCACCCGTACAGATGGTTCTAAAAACACAAGTCTCTAAAGCAGCAGTAAATCAGAGGTTGTCACTCAACTGGTTATAATTTCTTGAATTTATATAGCAGTAGCTAAAAATGTGTAAGTAATAATTGTACTGCAGCTGTGTATCTCACCTGGATAGTGACCATAGCTATTTTCAGAATTTGTATGCCCAGCTTCCACGGTTTCCTTCCTCGGGCCCAGAATTTTTCACAGGGATTCATAAAGAAAAATTTAAGTTTTCTTCTTAACTGATCTTCCAGAAGCTGGCACATTGATGCATGATGTTTTACACTGTATAAATGCTCATCATCCTGAGTACTGCAGCTGCCTACAAGCACTTCAGGATTTTCCATTGCTGGAACAGAAAAAAACATTAGCAATATTGGAATGATTAACCAAAAATGCTATGCATGTATTTGTGAGCATATCTAAAACTCAAGGTGTGATTGTCTCCTTTAACAATGAGAGTTTCAACTCTAAACTACAAGTATTACAGCACCTTCCATGCCAACTTATAGCCCATCGATTTTATTTCATCAACTAATCACAGCAGTGAAAAAGATATTAACAGTGAAGAAAAATTAGTTCTCCCACAGTTCTCATGTTCCTATCATAAAAAGCACTATTTTTGGAACCAAACATAAGAAGGTTTTTTCCATAAACACATTATTTTGTTTATCAGTTTTCCTGTTAAGATTTTACAGGATATTGTTTCAAGAGTTATTGCTCAAAAAAATCTTCCACATTTCTCCTATCCTCCCCCTCTCTTACATGCACATTTATCCTTGGCTCTTGCTTGATTTCTGCGCCGTCATAAAATGGCTGAGAATCACAGCTTCTGAATGGTCTAGAAGTCCAATAATGAATAACTGTGGGTTCTTTAAGACATGTGTATTATATGGAACTCCATTCTATGTCTTACCATCATACAGATCACACTTTCAGAGAAAAGTCACAGAACAAACCAATTTTTAAATCCAATTCCTTGAAATGCTGTATGCTAAGAAACTTTAGCACATTGAGGGAGTTCCATAAACAACTTCCTGGGGTTTTTAGTATTAGGAACCCTAGAAATTACAATATATTCAGTTTGTTCTTAGAGTACAAATGTCACAGAATCTGCTTAAACTTCCTTCTAGTTCTATTGACCCTCTAGTTCCACAGAAGGCATGTGAATTATTTAGTTCTGTATTTGCAACATTGGCCTTAATGTATTACAAATTGTTTGTAGAGGACAACAACAATACTGAAGATACCAGAAAACCAGGTTAACTAAATTCAAAGAATTTATTATTGAGAATTGTATGGTGCTCAAGAAATATAATTGCATTATTGGTATTGCTATGAAAAACAAAAGAAGCAATATTTGGGGAACAGATTCCTGCACATATGAAGGACAAATAAGTTAATCTATAAAGCAGTAGCTCACTTCTCTTCTCTTTCTCTCTTCTTCCCTGGTTCAGGATCTATATTATAAGTGGCAGATTCCTCAATTCATCTCTTTCTCTCTCAAAAAGCACCAACGCACAATTGATATGTTAAGATAAATGGGAGGAAAATCATTGTTATCTCATTTGACACTGGCATTTAAATGGGAAGTGATTTTGTGCTCATTCGAAAGCAGTACAAAAATATTTTCATATATTAAATTATTTTGTGGGACCTATCATATTTGTGCAAGGTGACTGTCTATTCCACAGAATTATTAATGTCATATCGATCCTGTAATACTGCCAACCCAACAGGGATGCTCATAATCTCATAAGATACAGTAAAACCCATGCAAAACTGGGGCTAATTTGGGCCGATCCCAAATTATTTATATAAATGTTGCAGTCAACTTATCAAATATAATGCTAAACATTCTCTTTATTGATTTCAATTGCCAAATCAGAGCCAGAGGAAGTAACTGTATGCAGAGTTAATTAGTGAATATACAGTCAATTTTTGATATCATCATTTGAAAGTAATACACTGCTTCCGAACTGATTTAACTGTTGCTCATAAAATCATACATCACAATGTACTCCCTATTGGCGACTACTTCACCTTTAACCACAACACCACAAGAGCATGCAATAGATACAAACTAAATGTAAATTGCACCAAACTAGACTGCAGAAAATACGATTTCAGCAATAGAGTGGTCAAAGCCTGGAATTCACTACCGGACTCTGTTGTTTCTTCCCCCAATCCCAAAATCTTCAACCTTACATTATCTACAATAGACCTCTCCCCTTTTCTAAGAGGCCTGTAAGGGGCGTGCATAAGTGCACCTTTGTGCCTATCGTTCCTGTCCTAATGTCTTTTTATCTTTTCTATCTCTACATTATACTTATATTATGTTAAACATACTACAATACAATACAATACAATACTACATTTGTATGACAAATAAAGTAAATAAATAAATAAATGAACGAACGAACGAACGAACACACAAACAAATAAATAAATGAACGAACAAACAAACAAGCAAACAAATAAATAAATAAAATAATCAGAATTCAGAAAAATCTTCACAGAACGGGAAGGCAATAATGTACCGGTAATCAAATCCTTGAGTTGAATTTTATTCCTGATGACAACATAGGTAGATTCATAAAGTGGTAGATTTAGCTGGCCATCTATGGTTCGTCAACACTACTATACGAGTGTCTCATAAAAGCAGAATCTAAATTTCTGACACTAAGTCTCAATTCTAGCCACTGATGATTATTATACCATACCCTATAACTAAAATCCATTTCAAAAAACTGAACTGTTCCAAGCTAAAATTAAAAAGCCAGATGAATTTGAAAAAGGGGCTATGATTAACTTGCATCACTCAGTTGAAGTTAAAAACAAAGTTCTAGAAAGCTTTTGTTCATTCACTTAGATATGCAAGTACAGTATTTTAACTTTTTCCACAATTTTGAAAATTATTCAACTATCCTTCAAATAAAAAATAGCCTCCAGAAAGATGTGGATTTTTTTTTCTTTGTAGTTATTCAGCATCCTCATGTTTGTGGGAATGATAAATAGCCATGATTCATCTGCATAACCAATAACATAGTGTCATTCATTAAAATGATTTCAAAGAAAGGACATATAAAATTAACATTACCTCTATAATGTAACATAAGGCAACAATAATTCCATAACAATTTTAATCTGAATGGAAGGAACATATTTTAGAATCATCCAGAGTTTTTTTTTAAATTTAACAACTCTCTAACTCAGTGATGGCGAACCTATGACACGTATGTAAGCACTGACACACGTAGCCATTTTCGGTGACATGCGGCTGGAGAAACGGGGAGCTTTAGGGCAGCGGTCCCCAAACTACGGCCCGCTGAGGCCATTTACCCGGCCCCCGGCAACGTACGAGATTTTACCATAAGCTCCCGAATCTCCCCTCCACTCTGCTGCTGAGCGTCTGGCGGCGGCAAGGAAGAAAGCCAGGGGGCGGGGAGGAAAGCATCCTATGGCAGAGCAGCAGCAGTTCCTCTCCCTGAAGGCGAGAAAGAAATTGGCCAATTGCAGGCCCGCTTTCCTCCCCGCCCCCTGGCTTTCCTCCTCCTCCTCCTCCAGACGCTCAGCTGCAGACCGTCTTGGTCCCTCCAGTGCCGCTTTTTTGCTTCTTCGCCGCCCCGCGGGAAGCCTGGAATCCCTGCAAGAGCGGCTGGAGGGGGCCGTAAGCAAGCCATCAGGACCCCCACGCACTAACTTGTTGACGGCCATGCCGTCCCGGATCGCGGGGAGGGAAGCTCTTCTCCCGCCAAGCGACGGCGAGGCCCTCCCAATGCTTGCCCGCCCAGGCCTCGCACTTGGAGCCGGGGCGACGGGCCTAGCCTCAGCTTACTTGGCCCTGGCGCGGCCGAAGCGTGGGGCGGAGTAGGCGGCGGCTGTTTCAGGCCCGCCCCCGAGCTCAGCTTCCTTTGGCTTCCTTCGAGGCAAAGCTGCAAAGCTCACCTGCTGCCTCGAAGGAAGCCAAAGGAAACTCAGCTCAATGAGGATCGGCTGTTGGTCTCTTCAAGCTGCTGCTGCCCACTGCGGAGATCCCTTCGCCCGAACAGAGGTGGCGGCGGCGGGTTCAAGGGACCAACAGCCGGTCCTTTTCAGGGCTGCGTTGTTGCAGCATCTGAGGCCGCCGCCACCTCCGCCTTCAGGCGAAGGGATCTCCGCAGTGGGCGACAGCGGCAGCTTTAAGGGACCAACAGCCGGTCCTTTTCGGGGCTGCATTGTTGCAGCCTCCGAGGCCACCCACCGAGGAGATCCCTTCGCCTGGAGGCGGAGGCAGCGGCGGCCTCAGACGCTGCAACAACGCAGCACCGAAAAGGACCGGCTGTTGGTCCCTTGAACCCACCGCCGCCGCCTCTGTTCGGGCGCCCCCCCCTGCCCAGGAAAGAGTTGCAGCAGGAAAGCAGCGCATTTGAAAAGCGCGCTGCTTTCCCGTAAAGCCGGCTTTCCTGGCTGGCCCAGGGCTTTACCGGGCAGCTGGCTTGAGCCTTGTGCCGGTTAGCAAAACCGTCTGCCCGCCAGAGACGTGGAGAGAAAGAAGGGAAAAAGAGGGAGGGAAAGAGAAGAGGAAAGAAGGAGGGAGGGAGGGAGGGAAGGGAGAGAAAAGTGAACGAGAGGGAGAGAGAAAGGGAGGAAGAGAGGAAGGAAGGAAGAGATAAAGGAGAAGAGGAAGAGGAAGAGGAAAAATGAGAGGAGGAGGAAGAGGAGAAGGAAAAGGAGAGGAGGAGAAAGCGGAAGAGGAGAAGGAGAAGGAAGAGCAGGAGAAGGAGAACCAGAAGGAAATGGAGGAGATGAAGAGGAGGAGAAAAAGGAGAGGAGGAGGAAGAGGAGGAAAAGGAGAGGAAGAGGAGGAGAAAAAGAAGAGGAGGAGGAAGAGAAGGAAAAGGAGAGGAAGAGGAGGAGAAAAAGGAGAGGAGGAGGAAGAGGAGGAAAAGGAGATGAAGAGGAGGAGAAAAAGGAGAGGAGGAGGAAGAGGAGGAAGAGGAGAGGAAGAGGAGGAGAAAAAGGAGAGGAGGAGGAAGAGGAGGAAAAGGAGATGAAGAGGAGGAGAAAAAGGAGAGGAGGAGGAAGAGGAGGAAAAGGAGAGGAAGAGGAGAAAAAGGAGAGGAAGAACAGGAGGAAAAGGAGAGAAGGAGGAAGAGAAGGAGGAGAAAGAAAAGGAGAAGAGGAAGAGGAAAAATGAGAGGAGGAAGAGGAGGAAACAGAGAGGAAGAGGAGGAGGAAAAGGAGAGGAGGAGGAAAAGGAGGAAAAGGAGAGGAAGAGTAGGAGAAAAAGGAGAGGAGGAGGAAGAGAAGGAGGAGGAGAAAGAAAAGGAGAAGAGGAAGAGGAAAAATGAGAGGAGGAGGAAGAGGAGGAAAAGGAGAGGAAGAGGAGGAAAAAAAGGAGAGGAGGAGGAAGAGGAGGAAAATGAGGAAACGGAGAGGAAGAGGAGGAGGAAAAGGAGAGGAGGAGGAAGAGGAGGAAAAGGAGGAATAGGAGAGGAAGAGTAGGAGAAAAAGGAGAGGAGGAGGAAGAGAAGGAGGAGGAGAAAGAAAAGGAGAAGAGGAAGCAGAAGAGGAAAAATGAGAGGAGGAAGAGGAGGAAAAGGAGAGAAAGAGGAGGAGAAAAAGGAGAGGAGGAGGAAGAGGAGGAAAAGGAGAGGAAGAGGAGGAGAAAAAGGAGAGGAGGAGGAAAAGGAGAGGAAGAGGAGGAGAAAAAGGAGAGGAGGAAGAGAAGGAGGAGGAGAAAGAAAAGAGGAGGAGGAAAAATGAGAGGAGGAGGAAGAGGAGGAAAAGGGGAGGAAGAGGAGGAGGAAGAGAAGGAGGAGGAGAAAGAAAAGCAGGAGAGGAAGAGTAGGAGAAGAGTAGGAGAGAGGGAGAGGGAGGGGAAGGAAGGAAAAGAGAGAAAGAGAGAAAAGTGGAAGGAAGAGAGAAGGAAAGAAAGGAAGAGAGAGAGTGAGAGAGAGCAAGAAAGAAAGAGTGAGAGATGAGAGAGGAAGGAAGAGAGTGAGAGAGAGTGAGAGTGTTTTTTTCTCAAGGTGACACACCACCCGAGTTATTCTCGGTTTTTTGGCTAATTTTGACACACCAAGCTCAAAAGGTTGCCCATGACTGATCTAAGTTGTCCAGTTGAAGAAACTTAACACCATTTACCTAAAAAGAAATCTACTGTACAAAGAAAGGGCATATAGATTTAATATTACCTCCACAATAAAACATACGACAGCAATACATTCATATAACTTTCATATAATTTATTTGAATGGGAAGGAAGGGATTTGATTATAATCCAGAAGACATCCAATTGAAGAAACTTTTTAAAATGTTCATTTATCTAAGGAGGAATCGAAAGCAATGCCCATCTATCTAAGAACTTAACCTTAATTAGAATAATGAATATTTCCATTAAGTCAACATAGGCTTCCAGTGATGAATTAAATTCGTTTTTAACAGTCGATCGCTTCTATACACATTACTATTGGAGTGAAAGTATAATTTCTGAAGGAAAAAAGGATGCCACCTTCATGTTTAGATGGCATATGCATTTACGCCCAGAGTCCTTCAAGAGTTGGGCATCATATTATTTATTTCTTATTTATTAATTGGACTTTTATGCCACCCCTCTCCGAGGACTCAGGGTGGCTCACAACACATAATGGAACAATATATAAGGTCCCAAATCCAGTTAATTTAAATTATAATCTTAAAAAAACCCCAAACCATAAAAAGTCAGTCAGTCAGTCTGTTAATCAATCAATGCAATTTTAGAAAAATCGTTCCCTTCAGGTAGCAGCAAAAGTGGGAGGATGCAAACTTAAGAGTTTGTCCCAAATAAAGCATCCCTTTTGAGAAAAATGAACAAACATGATATTAAATAAATATTAAATTATTCTTATTCTTATTTTAAAAATACTCAAAAAATCACCCAATTAAGAGGGAGAAGAGCTTTTTTAGTTCAGCAGAAAGGCTTGGAAAATTTAAATTCAATTCAATACGTTGCTCTCTTCCTCCTTCCAGCCACAACTCTCAGTCCTGGAATTTTATCGCTTCGTCCTTTATCGGTCCTTCGTCGAAAAATTATCGGGGCCACCACAAAAAAGCAAGCTCCGTCGCCGGGAAGGGTCTGCCTTAAAAACACGGCCAGACCCTCTCGATGGCCTAGATCCCATCCGAAGCAGCCCCATTTTTTTCGCCTCTCTCTGTGCTCAGGAAGCCTTTTCCTCCCGCCATCCCAAGGAAGGACAGAAGCGCCCGCCGACCCCAGACTCACCTTCCCAAAAGAAAGGCCGCCCTTTGAACCCCTAGAGCCGGGCAGGGGAGGGCCTTTTTTTAAAACTCCTACTTCAGCCCCAGCAGGTGAAGCTGGTTCCTCGAAGCGAACGAGGGAGCGAGCGCCGGGGTTGCCTTACATCGCCGCCGGGCAGAAGAGTCACCTGAGCCGCGCGGCAAAGGCGAAACGACGCAAGCCGTTGGCCGCTTCGGCCTGACTCTGCTGCCACAAAGCCGCGCCTGGGGAGCATCCCCAGAAAAAGCCGGCCGATGAGCAGCCGGCGGAAAATTGCAGGCGGCAGAAGCTGCTCCTCTGCGCCGGCACCACGTGACCGAGGCCGGCTTCTGCCGCCCGCCTCGTCGGCCGCCTCCTCCTCCTCCTCGCCCAAAGGCAAGGAGAAATCCGAGGCCAGTCAGCCGCCCCGCCCGGGCGCAAACCGCAGCAGGCCTAACGGGTTGTTTGGAGAGAAGGCGGCATCTGAGTTCCCTCGCCCCGATTCTCAGCTGCCTTTGTCTCTCTCCAGACCAAATCTCAACCAACAAATGCTCTGTCCCACACATTGGCAAAAAGAACGAGATCACCAAATACAAGCTGAATAAACAAGACCTTGTAAACAACCGTCACTCGTTAAGGACCTTGGAATACAGTACTCATATTCCAAGGCTAGTATGAAAGGCTAGTATGAAAATAAGGAACATAATATCAGTCTGTCAAATATAAATTGAGTGAGGAGAGGAGCCACTCTGGAAATGGACAAAATAAATAAATAAAATAAATAAATATTAAATGGCCTAAGTGTCAAAGCTCACTGCAAGGACATCGCCAAAAAGGCTTCAAGAGTTGTTAACCTAATCCTACATAGCTTCTGCTCCGGTAATCTCACACTACTAGCCAGAGCATACAAAACTTTTGTCAGACCAATCCTTAAATACAGCTCATCTATCTGGAACCCGCATCACATTTTGGACATAAACACTCTAGAAAATGTCCAGAAATACTTTACTAGAGGAGCCCTCCATTCCTCTACTCACAACAGAATACCCTACGCAACTAGATTTACAATCCTAGGTTTAGAAAGCTTAGATCGATGTCAGCTAAAACACGACCTAAGTAGGGCCGCCATCAGGAATTTTGGGGCCCCATACAGCCTGTCTGCCCCCCCTCCCTTCTTCTTTCCCCTTTTCTTTCTTTTTTTTCTCTTTGTTTTTCTTTTCCTTCCTTCTTTCCTCCCTCCCTCCCCATCCCCTTCCTTCCTTCCTTCCTTCCTCTTTCTCTCTCTCTCTCTTTCTTTCTTTCTTTCCCTTTCTTTTTTCTCTTTCTTTCTTTCCTTTTTTCTCTTCTTTTTCTTTTCCTCCCTCCTTCCCTCCTTCCTTCCTTCCCTTTTAAATTTTCAAACTGTCTTCTCCATATTCCTGGCTGAGGAATTCTGAAAGCTGCAGTCAACTGTCTTCAGCCATTGTCCAGCCCTGCGCTACGGACCCCTCCCGCCACCCCCTGAAGAGGCTGGGGGCTTCTTTCCAAAGCCAGTGGCAGTGATGCCAGAACCCCCTTCCCTGGGGATGGGAGCGGGGGGGGGTGTCTCCCTCGACAAGACCTTCAGCAATACATCAGCCCTGCTGGGCAGGCCTCTTAGCCCCGCCAAAGAAATGGGGGTTAAGGAAGACCCCCACCCCTCACCTTGCCCCAAACACTGGCACTCTGCATAACCCATGCGGGGGCTTTGGCTCCCCATCTGCAGAACAGAAGCTGGGGACCTCTCCCTCCACATACACTGGATCCCTATGGCCCATCCGGGGGCTGGCAAAATAGGTGTGCCCCCCCACCTGCTTTTCTCTCTCTCTCTTTCTATCTCTCTCTTTCTCTCTCTCTTTCTCTTTTTATCTCTCTTTCTCTCTCCTTTTCTCTTTCTTTTTCTCTTTTTGTCTCCCTTTCTCTCTCTTTTTCTCTCTTTCTCCTTTTCTCTCTTTCTCTCCCTCTCTTTATCTTTTTCTCTCCCTTTCTCTCTCTCTTTCTCTTTATATCTCTTTCTCTCTTTTTTCTCTCTCCCAACCTCTCTCTTTCTCTCTTTCTATCTCTTTCCCTCCCTCTCTCTTTCACTTTCTCTATCTCTTTCTCTCCCTCTCTCCCCTTCTCTCTTTCTTTCTTTCTCTCTCTTTCTCTCCCTCCCCCTCTCTCTTTCTCTTCCTCTTTTTATCTCTCTTTCTCTTTTTTCTCTTTTTCTCTCCCTTTCTCTCTCTTTCTCTCCCTCCCTCTCTCTTTCTCTTTTTATCTCTCTCTTTCTCTCCCCCTCCCTCTCCCTTTCTTTCTATCCCTTTCTCTCTCTCTCTCTTTCTCCCCCCATCTTTCTGAAGTGGGGAGGGCCGGGTTGGCACCAACGGAGCTCGAGACGGGTGCAAAAGCAAACTACTCTGCCGGCCCGGGCCCAGATCGGAAGGAAGGAAAGAAGGAAGGAAGGAATTGTAAAAGGGGCGATCAAGAGAGGAATGGGTGAATGAATGGATGGAGGGTGGGAAGGAAGGAAGGAAAGAGGGAAGGGACAGGAACAGAGAAAGGGTGCAAAGGAAGCAAGGAAAGGTGTGAAAGGGGAGAGTAAGAGAGGAAGGAGTGAAAGAAGGGAGGGAGGGAGGAAAGAAGGAAGGGAGGAGAATGAAAGCAAGAAATGGAGGGAGGGAGGGAAAGAAAGAAAGAAAGAAAGAAAGGGGGAAGGGACAGGAACAGAGGAAGGAAGCAAGGAAACTTATGAAAGGGGAGAGTAAGAGAGGAAGGACTGAAGGAAGTGAGGGAGGGAAGAAGGTAGGAAGGAGAAAGAAAAGAAGAAATAGAGGAAGGGAAGGTAAAAGAGAGAAAGAAAAAGAGCAAGAAAGAAAGAAAGAGAAAGAAAGAAAGAGAATGAAAGAAATAAAAAGAGGGGGAATGAAAGAAATGGAAGGAGGGAAGGAAGGAGAGAAAGAAAGAAAGAGAAAGAAAGAAAGCAAGAGAAAGAAAAAAGAATGAAAGAGCAAGAGGGAAAGAGAGAAAGAAAGAAGGAAAGAAAGAAAGAAAGAAGGAAGGAAAGAAAGAAAGAAGGAAAGAAAGAAGGAAGGAAAGAAAGAAGAAGGAAAGAGAAAGAAAGAAGGAAAGAAAGAAAGAAGGAAAGAAAGAAAGAAAGAAGGAAGGAAAGAGGGAAGGAAAGAAAGAAAGAAGAGAAACGAAAGAAAGAAAAAGAAAGAAAGAAAGAAAGAAAAAGAGAAATGAAAGAAAGAAAGAAAGAAAGAAAGAAAGAAAGAAAGAAAGGCAACTCCAAAGAAAGGCTCACTGAGCGGATGCATGAAAAGAGGGAAAGGGATCTCCACTTGCCTCCACCTCGCACCTCGCCCTTCCCACCGGGCCACCCGCGTGCGCTTACCTGCTCCCAGCGCTAGCAGCAGGAAGGCGAGCGAGTAAGCCGGCGCACGCCAAAAAGAAGCCATTGGCTCCGGGCGGCGGTGTTCATGGCCCCCCGGAACCCCCGGCCCAGCACCTCTGGAAGCCGAAAGGCATGGCTCTCTTGCCCTCGCAATCCTCGAGGGAACACAAGGCCGGCGGAGAAGCCAGCCGGGCTCAGCCCTCCCCCCATTTTTCAATTTGGAAGCCGGTCGGGCGCCGGGGTCCCCCCCATTTTTCAATTTGGCCAGGCCCCTGACGCCAGTCCCAGTAGTACCGGCCTATCGGTGGCCCTGGACCTAAGTACAGTGATCCCCCATTTATTGCGTCCCCAACCATTGCGAACAGGGTACTTCGCTATTTTTCAACCCGGAAGTCAAAATACCATCTACGCATGCGTGCCCGTGGGCACGCATGCGTAGATGGCAACCGGGAGATCAGCTGCTGGGCGGCTTCCCTGAGTCTTCCCCCTCTTGCTGGCGTCAGCGAGGAGTTTCCCCACCGCCCACGCAAACTCCTCGCTGCCGCCCGCCCTTCGCCCGCCCACGCCGTTCATTCTCGCCGCTTTCGAGCTGAGTCCGGGAGCGAATTCGCTCCCGGACTCAGCTCGAAAGCGGCGAGAATGAACGGCGTGGACAAGCCGTTCCTTGCCGTTCGTTCTCGGCGCTTTCGAGCTGAGTCCGGGAGCGAATTTGCTCCCGGACTCAGCTCGAAAGCGGCGAGAATGAACGGCGTGGACAAGCCGTTCCTTGCCGTTCGTTCTCGGCGCTTTCGAGCTGAGTCCGGGAGCGAATTCGCTCCCGGACTCAGCTCAAAAGCGGCGAGAATGAACGGCGTGGACAAGCCGTTCCTTGCCGCTTGCTATCGGCGCTTTTGAGCTGAGTCCGGGAGCGAATTCGCTCCCGGACTCAGCTCGAAAGCGCCGAGAGCCAGCGCCCCCCGGACCACCGCCTGTCTCCTGCTGCCCGGTTTAGCCAGGACACGAGCGGTGAAATGACTTGGAGGAATGTGAAGCTGAAACCGGCCGGTTTCAGCTTCACATTCCTCCAAGTCATTTCGCCGCTCGTGTCCTGGCTAAACCGGGCGACAGGCGGTGGGCTGGGAGCCGCAGGCGAAAGGAGCTCGGGCATTGTTCTCCGGACCCCGCCCGCAGCCTGGAGAGGGAAAGGGCCGCCGCGGGGCTGAGCGGGCGGGGTCCGGAGAACAATGCCCGAGCTCCTTTCGTCTGCGGCTCCCAGCCCACTGCCTGTCGCCCTAAAGCGGGGTGCGAAATGACTTGGAGGAATGGGAAGCTGAAACCGGCCGGTTTCAGCTTCACATTCCTCCAAGTCATTTCGCCACTCGTGTCCTGGCTAAACCGGGCGACAGGCGGTGGGCTGGGAGCCGCAGGCGAAAGGAGCTCGGGCATTGTTCTCCGGACCCCGCCCGCAGCCTGGAGAGGGAAAGGGCCGCCGTGGGGCTGAGCGGGCGGGGTCCGGAGAACAATGCCCGAGCTCCTTTCGCCTGCGGCTCCCAGCCCACCGCCTGTCGCCCTAAAGCGGGGTGCGAAATGACTTGGAGGAATGGGAAGCTGAAACCGGCCGGTTTCAGCTTCACATTCCTCCAAGTCATTTCGCCGCTCGTGTCCTGGCTAAACCGGGCAGCAGGAGACAGGCTTTGAGTTTTTGGCTGCGGGGGGAGAAGTAGGACTTTCCTAACTCCCTCGCCCCGCAGCCAAAACTCAAAGCCTGTCTCCTGCTGCCCGGTTTAGCCAGGACACGAGCGGCGAAGTGACTTGGAGGAATGGGAAGTCCAAATCGGCCGGTTTCAGCTTCCCATTCCTCCAAGTCATTTCGCACCCCGCTTTAGGAGTCAGCGGAGAACGGCGCAACTGTTTTAAAACGATCGGAGCTTTCCAATGAGTCCCGAAGACAAACGTGTCTTCGGGACTCATTGGAAAGCCGCGCGGGTGTTTTAAAAGGTCCCCGACGACATGGGGGGCTCGCTAGCACCCCCCCAAACCTGGGTTGGGGGTTCGGGGGGTGCTAGCGAGTCCCCCATGTCGGCGGCGACGTTTTAAAACAGCCCCGCCGCCCCCAATCTTCGGCTCCTCGCTAGCGCTGCGGAAGTTAAAAACATCATCTGCACATGCGCAGATGGTGTTTTTACTTCCGCAGCGCTACTTCGCGAAAACCCGCTCGTTGCGGGGGGTCCTGGAACGGAACCCTCGCAATGAGCGGGGGATCACTGTATAGCCCATAAAATCATCTACTACAATGTCCTTCCTGTCAACGACTACTTCAGCTTCAAACACAACACACGAGCACATAACAGATACAAACTTAAAGTAAACTGCACCAAACTTGACTGCAGGAAATACGACTTTCATAACCAAGTAGTTAATGTATGGAACTCACTACCTGACTCTGTAGTATCATCACCTAACCCCCAAAACTTTACCCTTAGACTATCCACTGTTGACTTCTCCTGATTACTAAGATATCAGTAAGAGGCGTGCATAAGTGCACCAGCATGCTTTCTGTCCCCTGTACCAATGTTTCTCTCTTATTAGTATCACGTATATAAACATTATTATATCTTTGTCTGCTACCAATATGTACATGACAAAAACAAACAAATAATAGAATAGAAAAGAATAGAATAGAATAATAGAGCTCCACAAGAAATGATAATTAGTTAAAAAAATTAAGCTATATCAATATTTTAAGAATAAAAATTGAATTAATTGGTGGTTGGCCCAGGAGACAAAACTAGGGGATTAGGTGACATTAGAGTCATGTAACATAAGCCAAGGTTGTAGAAATTATAAACATAGCAATGAAACAAAAATAATAATTTGAGAAGTGGCACCGCTAGTATGAAAATAAGGAACATAATATCAGTTTGTCAAATATAAATTGAGTGAAGATAGGAGACACTCAGGGAACAGTATTAGAGGGAGGAAGAGGAAGTAGAAGGGGAAGTTAGAGGAGTGAAAAGAAGTAGAAAATATAGAGTGTTAATAGAGGATGAATGGAGGGAAGGAGAAAGGGGAGAGAAGGAGTAAGAAAGTAGGAAGGGGATGAAGGTTGAGAGAGAGGAGTGTTCGGTCAGAATGAAGAATAAGAGTTGAAAACATAGTTCCCTCTAAGCTGAGCAGTGAGCAATCGCTCACTTAAAAATCATCATCAACTCAGAGTTTTCCAAACCTGCCCAGAAGCCAAGAGGGAAAGAGTGAGAGGGAAGGAGAGAGAGAGGAAGAGGGGAAGAGAGAGAAACAGATAGAAAAAAGAGAGGAAGGAAAAGAGAAAGAAAAAGAATGGGAGTAAGGAAGAGAGAAAGAAAATCAAAATCTAGTTTGAAACTAGCTCAACTATTTAAGTGGCATTTTGATATTGATAGAGTTGCCCTATTATGAGCTCACTGTTATAGACACACAGTACAGTATTTTATTTTGAAAGTCTCTGAGGCAAAACAGGGTGGGTTTTTTATTTGTTTGTTTGTTTGTTTGTTTACTTATTTTATTTATTTATTTATTATTTATTTATTTATTTATTATTTCTGTGCCGCCCAGTCCTGAAGGGACTGCCGCTCAGACACTATACTTTTCCGCCCACCCCCCAAAAAAATTAGAGGGAACACTGGTTGAAAAAGGTGCAAAATAAGATATTGGTTTATGAAATATTGAAAATGTATATATATCTTATTGATATATTTTAAGGCGTATATGTTTTGTTATAAAATGGAATTTGTGAAGAGAAAAATAGAATAATAGAGCTGGAAGGTATCTTGGAGGTCTTCTAGTCCAACCTCCTGCTTAGGCAGGAAAGCCAACACCACTTCAGACAAATCGTTAACAAATCTCTTATTTAAAACTTTCAGTGTTGGAGCATTTACAACCTCTGGAGGCAGGTTGTTCCATTGATTGTTTTAGGTATCAGGAAATTTCTCCTTATTTCTAAGTTGCTTCTCTCCTTGATTAGTTTCCACCCATTGCTTCTTGTCCTACCGTCAGGGCTTTGGAGAATAGCTTGACTCTCTCCTTTGTCACAGCCTCTGAGATATTGGAACACTGCTATCATGTCACCCCTAGTCCTTTTCATCAGACTAGATATACCCAGTTCCAGCAACCATTCTTTGCATGTTTTAGCCTCCAGTCCCCTAATCATTTTGTTGCTCTTTTTTGCACTCTTTCTAGAGTCTCAACATTTTTTAAAAATTGTGGCAACCAAAACTGAATGCAATATTCCAAGTGTGGCCTTACCAAGGCATTATAAAGTGGTATTAACACTTTGAATGATCTTGATTCTATCCCTCTCTTTATGCAGCCTAGAACTATGTTGGTTTTTTTGCTCACTGTAGCGCTCTGCTGGTTCATATTGAAGTTATTGTCCATTAGGACTCCAAGATCCCTCTCACAGTTACTACTGTTGAACAAGGTACCACATGTACTATACCTGTGCATTTTATTTTACTTGTCTAAATGTAGAACCTTACTTTTTTCATCATTGAATTTCATTTAGTTAGATAATGTCCAAATTCAAGTCTATCATGATCCTTCTATATCTTAAGCTTATCTTCTGGCGTGTTGGCTATTCCTGCTAGCTTGGTGTTGTCCGAAAATTTGATGAGTTCTTCATCTATACCCTTATCCACATTATTGATGAATATGTTGAAGAGTACTGGGCTTAAAACAGAGCCATGGGGTACCCCACTGTATATTTCCCTCCATGTAGATGCAGTTCCATTGAGGACTACACGTTGAGTGTGGAGTACTGGATTAAAGTGACTTGTCATTAAACATGCGGCTAACCCTGTTTGGCTAGCCTTACTAGTGCCCATCTGAAATTTGCCCCTGGTGTTTATGGGTTTTCTGCTCTATTGCTCAGTGTTGGTAGACTTACAGAATCTACAACAAAGGAGTACACTTTCAAGCAACTAATGAAGCCTAGGGGTTTTTTTTAGAGAAGCTGTACCCAATCTGGTGGCCTCCATGTGCACTGGACTTGTAACTCCAAGACACATCATACATGAAGGGAATTCTCCATTGTAGAAGCCTGTTCAAAAATATTGAGGACTTTCATCTTCCTGAAATGCCCAATGAGCCATTGAGACTCTGAGCTCTTTTATGGATGAAACATCCCAAAGAGGCAGATCAGAGAAATGCAAGGTAAATAGAGTTGACTTTTTCCTGTCCTGTCCTGGATTATAATTCCCATACTCAAATGAAAATACAAATTATAAAAGTGGAATTCTTCAGGCAAAATAGATGGTTTTGGGGACTATTTAACCTGCTCATATTGCATTTTAGGAATTGAATGTTTGACTCATAGTGCACAAAAAGTTCCATATAATTCCAAGAAATTTTATTTTATTTCAGATCTTTGGAGCTATACTTCACAATGGTTATTGAATTATAATGAAAGACACATTATATTATAATTACTATTATTTTCTTTGGATTATCACATTAAACCAAACCAATATCTGTGCCAAAGAGCTTATAAACATTCAATCTTGAATCTTGGCAGAGTTAAAAATTGTACAAAGATTCACTTCAAATAAATCCAATAACTCATCAACAACTTGACCCAGAACTGGGCATATCTTCTGCTCGGATTAGGATTGATTGATAGATGTGTTCAATGAAGGGCTACCAAAATTTTTACTACCACAATATGGGCATGGCTTATGCAGAACACCCTGCATTTTCTTTCAACGTCTTTCAGTGCAAATTGGGTGCTCTGGGGTGGAGCTCCATTTTCACTACCCCACTGTGTCCCTCCTCTCCCCGTCCGGGCAATAGCCCACCCCTGGATGTGTTGCCCATCTCCTTCCACTCTGTTGTGCAATCAATTGTGCAGACTGGGGGGCGCTGTTAGATTTGCTATAGCTTCTGGGTGTTCAAATGATAGCATTGTCTATTTTATATAGCAGATTACTCAACATAATCTTACACTTGAAAACTATAGTTATTGCAAGACCTGTGAATTAAAGCCATATGTTGTGAACTGTAGTTTTTCCATTTTTTTCTAAATCCAATTGAGAATTCTAGTTCTTACTAATACAATTATAAATATTTTAAGACTAGAATTTCTGAAAAATTGTTTCCACACATTTGAATCTGAATGTAATTTGGAGCCCAGTTGCATATATCAATTACCAAACTGGCTAAATTGGGATTCGTGGAAAACACCTTGTTGAAATTTCCTTCTCAGGGATGATAGATAATTAATGATAGGCAGCCCAGTTACTTCTTGGCTACATAAATTTGGTCAATCAATCAATAAAATAAAATAAATCAGCATTCTCCAAAAGGACTTGTATCTTGGCACTTTAATTTCTCAATTCCCAGCATCAATTTCTGACAATGTGTAATTTAGCCTTTTAAATATAGATTATATCAAGTGCTAATTGAACAGAAAAGCAATTTTTATAACAGCTCAAATATTACAAAAGGGTTTAGAAAACAGCTTCATTAGCATCACAAATCATCTTGTTAATAGGGGCTATGAATTTTAAGTATGGCTACTAAATGCCATAAGAAAAGTATCCTAAAATTTACTGATGTTATACAGAGGCTACATATTGCAGTGTGAAATTTTTTTAAAGAGAATTTGCCAATCTTGATTGATCATTTATCAGTGATCTCTTGTGGCTGTACTATGTTGCATAGCAATTTGTGAGTCTAATGAAATCTTGTTTTAGCACTGAGAAAGATCTACTGTACTGTACTGTCTTTGACTGTATCACAAGTGAAGCCAAAATAGAGCCAAAGTGTACTTAAGTTATTAAAGTGATTAGATCGGTTTAAAGGAAAAAGACAGCCATGTATGTGAAGAGATTTCCCCCCCAAAAGAATTATTTAAAAACTTATTATAAAGTTTTTTTATGATTCTTTTTATTATAAATTATATTTAAAAAAAATTTTAAACTAAAAAACTTAAAATATTTTTTATCCTATATCCTATATCGAGGGCTGGCAACAGAAAAGAGGAAAATGATTACTGGAAAGCAACATCGGTGCATTCATTTCGCACTTAACAGTGATCCGAATCTTACATGGATTCAGGATCCAACAAAAGCGAATAAGCACAGCACAATTCGCTCTTACACACCGACCGTTCATCTGCATGCTAAAGGCAAAAGCATGCTGGAACCTGTAGTTCGCTCTATGCTTTTGGCTCCTTTCTGCAAGAGGGGCAGGGCTAAGCGTAAAGAATGTTCATTCGTTCTTGAAGACGCCAATCTTGGGTGGCTGTTGACCCTAGCAACTGAACGACGCCTGAGCTTGAAGAGCCGAAAGAGGAAAAAGAAAAAAGAAAGAAAGAAAGAAAGAAAAGGCCAGTGTTAAAAGACGGACAATAACTTCGTAAGCGGTAAGTAGTGATCTCTGAGAGAAGGAAAAGTGGCGTACTGTGAAAGAATCCCCCTCGGGAGTTATGAAACCACAAACAAACTTGTGCAGAACTGAAGCATCCTTTCCCCTCTCGAAAACGACACGTTCACAAGCTGCCTTAACTGGGAATTGTGAGCGTTGTAGCCCTGTTCCAAAGGAAGGGACTCAAGACTGGCAAGCATGCTTTCAACATTTTATTTCCATTGTGCCAGCACTGAACCTAGATATTTATTCATGTACCCATTGCATAGATAGGGAAATGGTGACTTCCTTCCACCTTAAAACAGTGTCAAACAGCTGAATGAACCCTGAGACTCGCTGGTAGTATTTTTGCAGCATTGCTAGCTTTTTGTCAATGGGACCCTAGGGCAGTGTTTCCCAACCTTGGCAACTTGAAGATATTTGGACTTCAACTCCCAGAATTCCCCAGACAGCGAATGCTGGCTGGGGAATTCTGGGAGTTGAAGTCCATCTATCTTCAAGTTGCCAAGGTTGGGAATCACTGCCCTAGGGCATATAAACTGCTCAAAAAATAAATAAATAAAGGGAACACTCAAATAACACATCCTAGATCTGAATGAATGAAATATTCTCATTGAATATTTCATTTGCACAACTATTCCATTTGCACAACAGCATTTGAAATTGATTGCCAATCACTGTTGCTTCCTAAGTGGACAGTTTGATCTCACAGAAGTTTGATTTACTTGGAGTTGCCAAGGTTGGGAATCACTGCCCTATGGCATATAAACTGCTCAATAAATAAATAAATACAGTGGTCCCTCGACTTGCGCGTTCTCGATTAGCGCGAAACGCTGCAACGCGGTTTTTCAAAAAATATTATTTAAAAAAATAAAATATTAAAAAATAAATTTTTTTTTATTCTGTTCCCTGAATGGAGACCGCCGGCCGCTCAATCGGGCCGGCAGGGAACAGAATGGAGCCTTCCGCGGCGGGGCTGGTAAGGGGGGGAGCCGAGCCCAGCCCCGTGGCATTTGCTTTCCTCCCGCCGGCAGCCGACTGATCGTGGGCTCCTTCGCAACCTCGGAGAGCTTCCTGGTTTTCGTGAGCTTTCATGCCCCGGAAGCTCTCCGAGGTTGCGAAGGAGCCCACAATCAGTCTCGGCTGCGGGTGGGAGGAAGGCGAATCCCCCGTGAGCTCCGTTACATCTTCCGCTGCCAGCCAGGCCATGCTGGCGGCAGCGGAACAATCGCTGGCTGTCAACTTTTCTTTTTAAAACTGGGCAGGAGCTGACTTGCCTCCCCAGTGCTAAAAAGAAAAGTTGACAGCCAGCGCTACGACTGACCTGCCCTTTCATCCCCGCCGACCACAGGGGCGAGGGGTGGGGATGAAGGGGCAGGACTTCCCGGGCGGAAGGCGTGCTCGGCTCTGCCGCTCCAGCCCCTTTCGGCCGAGCCTCCCTAGCCAAGCGACTGCCTTCCGTCGCAGCGGGGAACATCGGCGCAGGAGGCAGGAGAGGACCGGGGCGACCGGAGAAGCAGCGCTGCCGCCGCCACGCCTGGCTCGACTTCCCTGGCTGCTTGGCCGGGGAGGCTCGGCCGAAAGGGGCTGGAGCGGCAGAGCCGAGCATGCCTTCCGCCCGGGAAGTCCTGCCCCTTCATCCCCACCCCTCGCCCCTGTGGCCGGCTCATCCAGGGGGGCGTGTGTGGACTGGCAAGCGGCAAGCGGGAAGACCAAGGGAAGGTTCCTTCAGCCGCCCAACACCTGATCCGCTCCGCAGCGCGGCAGCAGCGAGGAGCCGAAGATGGGGTTTCCCCTTTGCCTTTACCCCATCTTCGGCTCCTCGCTGCTTCCGCGCTGCGGAGCAGATCAGCTGTTAGGCGGCTGAAGGAATCTTCCCTTGGTCTTCCCCGCCACCCACACGCAAACTCCACCATCTGCGCATGTGCGGCCATGAAAAAAATGGCGCACATGCGCAGATGGTGGTTTTACTTCCGCATCCAATATAACGCGGAAATCGGTTAGCGCGGGAGGTCTTGGAACGTAACCCCCACGCTAACCGAGAGATCACTGTACAGTGATCCCCCGATCATTGCGAGGGTTCCGTTCCAGGACCCCCCGCAACGAGCGGGTTTTCGCGAAGTAGCGCTGCGGAAGTAAAAACACCATCTGCGCATGCGCAGATGGTGTTTTTACTTCCGCAGCGCTAGCGAGGAGCCGAAGATTGGGGGCGGCGCGGCTGTTTTAAAACGTCGCCGCCGGCATGTGGGGCTTCCTATCAGCCCCCCAAACCCGGGTTGGGGGCCCGGGGGGTGCTGGAAAGCCCCCCCAGGCCGGCTCCAATCGTTTTAAAAACAGGCGCGCCGTTCTCCGCTGACTCCTAAAGCGGGGAAGTTCGCCAGGAGTCAGCGGAGAACGGCGCGCCTGTTTTAAAATGATCAGAGCCGGCCTGGGGGGGCTTTCCAGCAACCCCCGAGCCCGCGTTGGGGGCTCGGAGGTTGCTGGAAAGCCCCCCCAGGCCGGCTCCGATCAATTTAAAACAGGCGCGCCGTTCTCCGCTGACTCCTGGCGAACTTCCCCGCTTTAGGAGTCAGCGGAGAACGGCGCGCCTGTTTTAAAACGATCGGAGCCAGCCTGGGGGGGCTTTCCAGCAACCCCCGAGCCCCCAACCCGGGCTCGGGGGTTGCTGGAAAGCCCCCCCAGGCCGGCTCCGATCGTTTTAAAACAGGTGCGCCGTTCTCCCGCTGACTCCTGGCGAACTTCCCGGGCGAAGGGCAAAGGGCGGGCGAAGGGCGGGCGAAGGGCGGGTGGCCGGGCGAAGGGCGGGTGAGCGGCAAACGGCGGGTGGCCGGGCGAACGGCGGGCGAGCGTGTGCTGGGGGGGCTTCGCCCTCCCGCCAGCAAGAGGGGGAAGACCCAGGGAAGCCGCCCAGCAGCTGATCAGCCCGGCGCCATCTACACATGCGTGCCCATAGAAAAAAGGGCATGCATGCGCAGATGGTGTTTTGACTTCCGGGTTGAAAAATTGCAAATTAGCCTGTTCACAATGGTCGGGGACGCAATAACCGGGGGATCACTGTAAAGGGAACACTCAAATAACACATCCTAGATCTGAATGAATGAAATACAGTGGTACCTCAAGTTACGAACCTCTCGTCTTACGAACAACCCGTGATACGAACCCGGGGTTCAAAAAATTTTTGCCTCTTCTTACAAACGTTTTTCATCTTACGAACGCCAAACCCGAACTTCCGGGTTCGGCATTCCGGAGGCTGCTGGGAATCCCCGCAGTCCGGCTGTCACCTTTTAAAACAGCCGGGGGGCTTCCCAGCAGCCTCCCGAAGCTGAACCCGGAAGTTTGGGTTTGCCGTTCGGCTTCGGGAAGCTGCTGGGAAGCCACCCGGCTGTTTTAAAAGGTGACAGCCGGGCTGCAGGGCTTCTCGGCGGCGGCAGCAGGTTGGTAAGATGGAAAACGTCCAGGAGGCCGCTTTGGGTTTTTGGCTGGGAGGGAAGGCAGGAGGTCCGGCGCTGGGGAAGGGAGTCAGGAAGGTCCTCCTGCTCCCCCCTCAGCGAAAAACACAAAGACGGTCTGCCGCCGCATGACAGGCAGGGCGGAGCAGCATGGAGCAAACAGAGACTGAAACCGCCAGCGGCTTCAGCTTCCCATTGCTCCGCGGGCGGCGGCAGACCGCCTTTGTATTTTTGGCTTGGGGGGGGGAAGCAGGAGGCGCAGGATCAGGCGGGCGGCGGGCGAGGCGTGACCGAGCGGGCCCGGCTCAGGCTCCGGCTAGGACGGGGCGGGCAGCGGCTGCGCGCGGCGGCGAGGGTGCGTCCGACTCGGGGCTGGCGGCGCCCGACGCAGCGGGGAACATCAGTGTGGGAGGCAGGAGAGGACCAGGCAACCGGAGCAGCGTCGCCGTTACTCCCGACTTGGTTTCCCTCGCCGCCGCAGGCAACGTGCCTTGCGATCTTTCGGGCCGGCCAGGCTCAGCGGATCAAGCCGCGCCTCCCGGGCCTTCCGTCACTGAGCCTCGCTGGCCCGGAAAATCGCAGCCCCTGTTGCCTGCGGCGGCGAGGGAAGCCAAGCCGAGAGCAGCATCACCGCGGCTCCTGGCTCGGTTTCCCTCGCCGCCGCAGGCAACACGGGCTGTGATTTTCCAGGCCGGCGAGGCTAAGTGACGGAAGGCCCGGGAGGCGCGGCTTGATCCGGGAGGAGCGGCTTGATCCGCTGAGCCTGGCCGGCCCGGAAAATCGCAACCCGTGTTGCCTGCGGCGGTGAGGGAGCCCAAGCCGAGAGCAGCATCACCGCGGCTCCTGGCTCGGCTTCCCTCGCAGCCGCAGGCAACACGGGCTGCGATTTTCCGGGCCGGCGAGGCTCAGTGATGGGAGGCGCGGCTTGATTCGGGAGGCGCGGTTTGATCCGCTGAGCCTGGACGGCCCGGAAAATCGCAGCCCGTGTTGCCTGCGGCGGCGAGGGAACCCAAGCCGAGAGCAGCATCACCGCGGCTCCTGGCTTGGTTTCCCTCGCAGCCGCAGGCAACACGGGCTGCGATTTTCCGGGCCGGCGAGGCTCAGTGACGGGAGGTGCGGCTTGATCCGGGAGGCGCGGCTTGATCCGCTGAGCCTGGATGGCCCGGAAAATCGCAGCCCGTGTTGCCTGCGGCGGCGAGGGAAACCGAGCCAGGAGCCGCGGTGATGCTGCTCTCGGCTTGGCTTCCCTCGCCACCACAGGCAACACGGGCTGCGATCTTTCGGGCCGGCCAGGCTCAGCGGATCAAGCCGCACCTCCCGGGCCAGGCGGCTGCCTTCCGTCACTGAGCCTCGCCATCCCGGAAGATGGCATGTGTGGAAGTGGTCCGTGGGAGAACTGGAGGGACCCCAGCCCACGCCTGCTGCTTGCACTCCTGGAAAGACCCCAGCCCACACCTTCGGGAGCGTCCCAGCCGGGTCCCTTCCACGGGGCAGTGGCCACGGCTCCCCCCAGTTCTCCCGCTGACGCTTTCCACACACGCACACCATCCCCAGCCTCCGTGCCGCCGGTTGGCTGTCATCTTCTAAACAAGCAAGAAGAGGAGGAGGAGCTGGGCGCCGGTGGTGGTGGAGGCAGACGCCCAGCTCCTCCTCCTCTTCTTGCTTCTTTAGAAGATGACAGCCGCCCCGCGGCGCAGAGAATGTGGCCCAGAGGCTGGGAGGGAGGCGGAATACAGGAGGAGGAGGAGGAGGGAGGCCAGGAGGGAGGGAGGAAATCAGAGAAGACGCACATACAAACTTCCGCGTTCGGCTTCAGGAGACAGCTAGGAAGCGGCGCGGCTCTTTTAAAAGGTCGCAGCCGGCCTGGGGGGTTTCCCAGCACCCCCCCCAGGCCGGCTGCCACCTTTTAAAACAGCCGCCCGGCTTCCCAGCAGTCGCCGAAAGCAGTTTTTTTGCGGGGTTTTTTTTGGTTGCACGGATTAATTGACTTTACATTGTTTCCTATGGGAAACAATGTTTCGTCTTACGATCCTTTCGTCTTACGAACCTCCTCCTTGCACCAATTAAGTTCGTATCATGAGGTATTACTGTATTCTCATTGAATATTTCATTTGCACAACTATTCCATTTGCACAACAGCATTTGAAATTGATTGTCAATCACTGTTGCTTCCTAAGTGGACAGTTTGATCTCATAGAAGTTTGATTTACTTGGAGTTATATTCTGTTATTTAAGTGTTCCCTCTATTTATTTATTTTTTGAGCAGTGCATAAGAAGCTGAAACAAAAGAGTTGGTTCACCTTGATCAGGACCATCCTAAGTCATTTTGCTACCTAAAGTAGAGCCTATTTGCTATCTAAAGTAGAGCCTATATGTCCTTCCTTTGCCGATGGAAGGAAGGAAGGAAGGATTATAATTATTATTTATTAGATTTGTATGCTGCCCCTCTCCGAAGACTCGATTATTATTATTATTATTATTATTATTATTATTATTATTATTATTATTATTATTACTATTATTATTAAACTGAGATTTCAAATTCCTGACTTAAAAGTGTTTCTTAACCATGGCAACTTCAAAGTAAATAAACTTCAATTCCCAGAATTCCCCAGCCAGTATATTCTGGGAACTGAAGACCATTGAGCTTAAAGTTGCAAATATTGAAAACCACTGATTTAGTGTGATGTGTGAACCCAGGTGTTATCTGGCTCTGACGGAGTTGAATAAACTGACAATCAAGTGGCAATATTTAGCTGACTTGGGGCCTGGTGCATATTTGGATGGTAGCCTACTGGAAAATCCCAGGGCTATATGTTTTTCTAGGAGGTGGGGAAATATTTTGGAGAAGACAGGAACAAATGACTTCTCTACCCTGTTTCCCCGATAGTAAGACACCCCCGATTGTAAGACGTATCGGGGGTTTCAGGGAGGTTGGCTAATATAAGTCGTACCCCGAAAGTAAGACATATGTCTTACTTTCGGGGAAACACGGGGGTATTGCCGCCTCCCTCTCATCTAGCTGCGCGCCGCCTCCTGCCCACGTCCGCACCATCCCCCTCTCCATACGTTGCCACGTCTGCCACCTCCCTCTGATCTTAATGAGCGCCGCCTCCTGCCCACGTCCGCACCGTCCCCCTCTCCATACGTCGCCGCGTCTGCCACCTCCCTCTGATCTTAATGAGCGTCGCCTCCTGCCCACGTCCGCACCGCCCCCCCTCCATACGTCGCCGCGTCTGCCACCTCCCTCTGATCTTAATGAGCGCCGCCTCCTGCCCACGTCCGCACCGTCCCCCTCTCCATACGTCGCCGCGTCTGCCACCTCCCTCTGATCTTAATGAGCGCCGCCTCCTGCCCGCTTCCGCGCCGCCCCCCTCCATACGTCACCCGCGTCTGCCACCTCCGTCTGATCCAAATGAGCGCCACCTCCTGCCTACTTCCACGCCGCCCCCCCTCTCCATACGTCACCGTGCCGTCCCCCTCTCCATACGTCACAGCGCCGTCCCCTGCACTTGTCACTGCCGCCTCCTGCTTAAAATATGGTAATGCACACAGTATTAATCATACATCAGTAAAACATACACACTGGCATACTGGGGTATCATCTGCTGTTTTGTGGTGAATACAATACTGTTCAGGTTGTTAATAAATGTTAATTTTATGGTTAAAGCAAAACATTCGACAATTTTTTTCCAATATAAGACATACCCCGAAAGTAAGACATAGTGGGGCTTTTGGGGATAAAAAGAAAGTAAGACACTGTCTTACTTTCGGGGAAACACGGTATTACTGATGAGACCATTATATAGACGTTTTCCTGGAATCATCAGGAGTCAAATGTGACTCAAAGATGACTTTACATTTTCCTTAATCGAATGCAATTGATTGTATTAAAAGTCCTTTCAAGACCATTTCCTTCTGATTGCTTATTATCTCCAAGATGGAAAGGATTTGTGCAATTTCTAGATTATACCTTCATCTTCTTGAGGAAATATCTGGAGACACAGATGAGGGAAGAAATATGAGGAATTGGGCAAATTCTGCAGCATTTTATAGCATATTGAAAGCTACATATAATGAGAAGGAACAGTAATTTTAAGGTAGGAGACTAGAGTAGCATCCATAGGAGGGGTGGGTTCAGGGGCGAGCTACCAACCACAGTCCTACCGGAACACGCCGGGAGCGCACCACTGCAAGCGTACCCGGCGTGCACCCATGCCCGGTTCACGATTTGGCTCCTGTGCATGTGCAGAAGCTAAATATTGTGCAAAGACGTGTTCACGAATTCCAGGGTTTTTTGCTTCCACGCATGCTCCCCTCGCTGCACCGTTTGTCCTCACTCCCTCCGCCGTGCCCCTTGCCCTCACTCCCCTCCCCTGCACAGGGAGCAGGGTGGGTGGCCCCAATTCTGGCCGCACGGCCTGTTCTGTGCTCTCCCACACTGCAGGCATCTCTCCTGTGGGCCAGGAGATCAAAGAGCAGGCCACGTGGCCAGAGCTGGGGCAGGACGCTTTTGCTGCTGGCCCCAGCTGCTGCTCTAGGTGTGGCAGCGAGAAATCTCTTTCTGCATGCGTGGAAGCAAAAAACCCGTTAATTTTTACCGGAATCGCTCCATTGCGCATGCACACGCATGCGCATCCGACGGCAATGGAGCGAGCCTACACACTCCATTACAGTCAACGGAACGGCATGCCCCCCATTCCGCCTGGGTGGGTTCGGACCAGATCACCCAAACCGTTAGCAACCTGCTGGTAATGTAATTTAGGCGTCATAGATAAGATTCTGCCTCTGCCGGTCTCTGCTTTCCACCATCTCTCTTTTTGTGGAATTTTTGGTGATTTTTTTGGTTTTTGTTTGCATGGCTTCTTCTCCTCTACTGTGGAAAAAGTCCCCCCTCCTGCCCGCACGTTAATACCCACCTATATTTCTTCATCCGAAGCACAGCTGAGTGGGTCCACAGTTGTGTTTCGGCCTGAAACCACCTTCTGAGCATGTCCGGAAGAGAAATTGCAGGAAGGGACACACGTGTACGAGTGTGGCACCTGCATTCGTGCAACATCATGATGCACACCGGTAGCGAAGGTAAGTGGAACCCGCCCCTGATCCATAGATATTCTTAGTTTTCCCTTAAAAAAATAAAACAATGGTACCTCTATTTAAGAACTTAATTCGTTCCGTGACCAGGTTCTTAAATATAAAAGTTTGTAAGTAGAACATTTTCCCCCCATAGGAATCAACGTAAAAGCAAATAATATGTGCAAACCCATTAGGAAAGAAAGAAAAGTTCAGAATTTGGATGGGAGGAGGAGGAGGAAGAAGAGGAGGAGGACAGCCACTGCCCAGAGTGAAGGGAGCATTTCTTTTCTCTGGGCGCTGGCAGAGGTTTATTCCCTGTCCAAGTGCCCAGAGAAAGGAAAATGCTTCTTTCACTCTGGACTGCCAAAGCTTCCTTAACCGCCACCGAAAGGCTCCTCTGGCAATCCAGAAAAGCCCGAGATGGACAGGATTAAAGGGGGAAAGGCAGGAAAGTGGCCAGGCCTTCGTGCCGCTCTCAAATTTCCTGGGCAACTTTTCCAGGGTCGCGTTCTTAAGTAGAAAATGGTTCTTAAGAAGAGGCAAAAAAATCTTGAACATCCGGTTCTTATCTAGAAAAGTTCTTAAGTAGAGGCGTTCTTAAATAGAGGTACCACTGTACTTAAGTGTTGGCATTTACTGAACGCCCTGGTAACCTCTACAGAACAGTTAAAGTGAACCCACTTACAAAATTGCCACCATTTAGAAGCAAAGTAAAAAAGTTTTTTAAAAATGTAAATGTAACATAAAGCAATAATTAAAAGAACTTAATACTAGACCCTTTTTAGATTTGGCCCAAGAGCAGGTGGCATCTATCCAGTGGAACAAACAGGGAACCCTAAAGGCTGAAACATCTTTTTTTTCATGAAGTTCTGTTGTTGTAACTGGCTTTTAGGGTTAAGATAGGATTTATTTTACACCTGTGTCTTTTGATGATTCAGGGTTTTTTTTTGCCCCAAAACAAATTGCAATCCTTATTGCAGAAGAGACGGAGTAACGACACAGACACCAGAGCTGGATTTAAACTGGGTCATTTTTATTAATAATAAATTAGCATAATTTCTTTAATTAAATTAGCATAAATTAGCATAAATCAACATGCTTAACTATGACCCAAAACAGTGGACCTGCAGGGTCAAACAAATACTTCCGGGGCGGAAATGACGTAGCAATAAACATTCCTGGGCAACTATGGGCATAGCTCGATGCTAGTCCAGGTGAGGGACCTCTCCCTCACCTGAGACCCTGCCATGCTCTTGCATGAGGGGGGTCCCGCCGGCTCACCCCTACCCGGGGACTTCAATGTGCGGGACCCAAAGACAGGTTCCCCCCAACTGCTCAGGTAGCACCCCACCATGAGCTTGGAGAGAACCTGTCAATCATCCCCAAAGATGCCCAATGGAGAACGCGCAGTTGCTAAACCACCACCCAGATTTCCGCCCCTAACCTGCCTACCCAAATGACGAAAGGTAAGCCAATCAGCCTAAAAAGGTGCAAACACACCATAACCGCACATCCATCTCCCCAGTGTGGCATGGGCAAAAAAACGGCCTGGCCTAAGGGGCAAAGCCACAAAAAATTCCCATTCGGCCCCCCTAGGGGCGACCCCAAGTAGCACACTGCAAAATAGGGAAGGGCGGGTGGGTGTCTGTTCTGCTGTAGAAATCCGGGCGAAAAGGCTTGGCCCAGGGCCTGCAAGCCCTTATATAGGGCCAGCAAGCCCCGCCCGGCTTCCACAGCATGTCAGGCCACATGGGCCTGACTTTCGGCCGAAATCTCGTCTCGCGAGATTTCGGCCGAAAATCAAAATGGCGGCCGCCATGGGGAGTCCGATGTCTCCCCCGACCCTCCTGCAAACGCTGCCGGCGGGTAAGTCCACCGGCGCTATTGCAGAAGAGACGGAGTAACGACACAGACACCAGAGCTGGATTTAAACTGGGTCATTTTTATTAATAATAAATTAGCATAATTTATTTAATTAAATTAGCATAAATTAGCATAAATCAACATGCTTAACTATGACCCAAAACAGTGGACCTGCAGGGTCAAACAAATACTTCCGGGGCGGAAATGACGTAGCAATAAACATTCCTGGGCAACTATGGGCGTAGCTCGATGCTAGTCCAGGTGAGGGACCTCTCCCTCACCTGAGACCCTGCCATGCTCTTGCATGAGGGGGGTCCCGCCGGCTCACCCCTACCCGGGGACTTCAATGTGCTTGACCCAAAGACAGGTTCCCCCCAACTGCTCAGGTAGCACCCCACCATGAGCTTGGAGAGAACCTGTCAATCATCCCCAAAGATGCCCAAGGGAGAACGCGCAGTTGCTAAACCACCACCCAGATTTCCGCCCCTAACCTGCCACGGAGCGGGGGTCAGATCTCTATCTTGGCCCCCCGACTCCCCCCTCTAGCTGCGCCAGCTCACGCAGAGACCGCTGCAGGTCCTGTAAGAAAATGGCGTTCCCCTGTTCTGACAGGTGAACGCCGTTGGCCCGGGAAAAGCCACGGCCGAGCTACAGTGATGAGGGGATGGGCCACTACAACCCCACCTAATTCCCTAACTGTTTTGCCCAGGGCCTTGTTTACTTTACACCTGACCCGGTGAATGGCCCTAAGGGAAATGGCGTCCCTCCACACGATCCTCGGGAGGATCTCTGACCACACCACTTGCGTGGTTGGCCAGACCGAGCGAAGCCACCGCAGGTCTTCGCGCGCTTGGATGATCAACGGTAGACCACCAAGCAGGCATAGGTCATTGCCACCGAGGTGCAAGGCCAGCCATCTGGGTGCAGCAATGGGATGCCGCCCACCCCGTCCCATCTGACCCTGGGTAGCCGCCCGCCCAGTAGCGCCGGGTACAGCCCTGGGATGCTGCCCGCCCAGCAACGTCGGTAGGAGCCCCTCCCACCGCATACCTCTCCGGCCCATCCAAACAACATTGATCCACCGTCCCAATGACAACTGGGTCCCGATGGTGCTTCTGGCTGCTGAGCGGCCGGCCCAAAATACCATGCTGTGGCCACACAGCAGCGCCGTCGGTTTCTGATTGGCATGGGGACCTGGAAGAGGACACACACAGAGAGGTTACCTAGCCTAAGCCCTGCCTGGAATCCTCAGTGGGCCTAACATAACCCAAATATGCCGCTGACCGCCAGCGGCCAATCTCCCGAATCCGATGGGCCGGGAAACCAGAAAGTGCCGCACTAGTGGCGGCGCCGATACGGAACGAATGTGTTCCATAGCCGGCGGGATCCATGCCTACCTGAGCCATTGCCTTAGACACTAACGCCCAGAATTGATAACGGGTCAGGGGGGGGTACCGTCCTGATGCTTAAAAGGGTACTCCTGCCCTGACCCCCTCAAGCCACAAAAACACTGTAAAGTAGCCACCGGGCACACAGACTGGTCGGCGGCTGCACTGAGCTCTATCCTAACCCCTCTGTGTAACTGATCTGTCTTGGAATGTCTCACCAAAAGGGAGACACCCCCCTGCCTGAAGGCTAGATCAGTGTACTGGAAGGCTCAGACCGACGCGTCAGCCTGCGAGGAGGCCATTGCCTCACTGACCCTCAGGGCCCCAAAAAACATGACACAAGTCGCTGCCCTAAAAAGACGGGCCTCGTACAGAGAGGCACACAGACTGTCCAAGGCCTGATTAATCAGTGACAGCTGCTGAACCGTCAGGGCCTGACGAGTGTCCAAAGGGATCCCCTGTCGCTCCCTCACCCAGCCTTCCAGCATCTTCCGAATGCGGAAGTCACCAGAAAAATCACTGAACCCCCCCCGCCTTGGACAGAAAGGCGAGACCGGCTAACCGGGACCTAATAGTCCTAACTGAAAGGCCACGCTGCCTAAGCAGGACACAAAATTCCGCCAGGTGCTCAACTGGGGCAGGCCAACTATGGGGGTAACCCTTACCCTGCCTGAAATCCCCAAACTCTTTACCTGCACGGTGGTAAGCCCGCAGGGTGCCCGGTGCTACTGAGAGGGCGATAGCCCTGGAGGCCTCATCACTCCACCGCTCGGGAGCCCGCCCAGGCTCCAAAGGTGGTCTGGGAACGCCTCCGGCGACTCTCGGGCCCATGGGGCCAGGGTCCGAAACCTGGACAACTGACCACGGGACAAGGCGTCAGCCACCCCGTTATCTAGCCCAGGGACATGCCTAGCCAAAAACAATGTGTTTAGGGACAAGGACCTGTGCACAAAATGGCGGACAAACCGCATGACCCTGTCGCTTTTAGAGGACAGGGCATTCACAACATGGACAACCGCCAGGTTGTCACACCAAAAATGCACAGTCTTGTCCCTAAACTGCTCACCCCAAAGCTCTAAGGCCACTATCAAGGGGAAGAGCTCCAAAAAAGTCAAATCCTTAACCAATGAAGAGGCACTCCATTCCGGAGGCCACACCAACCAGCACCACTGGTCACCTAGCACTACCCCAAAACCACAAGTCCCCGCAGCATCGGAGCAGAGCTGCAACTCAGCTTCCAAAAGAAGCTCGTGCCTCCAAACAGACAACCCATTAAAGCGGTCTAAAAACTCCCGCCACACGCAGAGGTCAGCCCTGACCCCTGCGCAGAAGCGGGTACGATGATGGGGCAGACTGAGCCCCTTCATCGCAGTATATAACCTCCTAGAGAAAGCCCTGCCCGGCACCACTACCCGACAGGCAAAATTAAGTATCCCGGCCAGTTCCTGGAGCTGCCGAAGAGTGACCTTCCTGCAGCCCAGGACCGCATCAAGCTTACCCCTGATTTTAATCAACTTTTCCAGGGGCAATCTAGAAGATTGCTCCTCCGAGTCCAATTCAATATCGAGGAAGGTAATCTTGGTGGCAGGACCTTCGGTCTTCTCAGAGGCTAAAGGCACCCCCAACTGAGCACAAAGGGCTTCGAAATCCCGCATCAGAGCAAAGCATTGCTCCGAGTGCGCAGGCCCCGCCATCAAGAAATCATCAAGGTAGTGAACGACCGAGCCCAGACCACTGCGCCTCCTGAGCGCCTACTCCAAGAAGGTGCTAAAACTCTCAAAAAGAGAGCATGAGACAGAGCAGCCCATTGGCAATGCCCTGTCCACATAAAACCCACCTTCGAAATAGAAGCCCAGAAGCTCGAAGTCGTCTGGGTGTATGGGGAGGAGCCGGAATGGCGACTTAATGTCGCATTTTCCCATAAGGGCTCCAACCCCACACTTCCTAACCATGGTCACGGCCACATCAAAGGATGCGTACCGCACCGAACAAAGTTCGTCAGGAATGAAATCATTCACTGACTCCCCTTTAGGAAAAGACAGGTGGTGAATCAACCTAAATTCACCACTTGCCTTTTTGGGGACCACCCCCAATGGGGATACTCTAAGATTCGGGAAGGGCGGCTCCGGGAAAGGCCCAAGGACCCTGCCCTCGGCCACCTCCTTCCGAATCTTATCCCTAACAATGTCCTCATGTCCAATAACCGATCTAAGGTTGTCGGACATGAAGGCCTTCCTAACCCCCACATAAGGGATCCTAAATCCCTTAGAAAAACCTAGCAAGAGAGCGGCAGCTCTCGAGCGAGGGTGGTAGTCAACCAACCAACCCTCAAGTGCTGACAAATTAATTGGGCTGGGGCCCTTTTCCCCCAACAGTTGGGGGAGGCTTTCCCGGACCCCCACCCTTCTTTTTTTTTTTTAAAGAAAGTATTTTTATTAATTTTCTTAAAATAGACGAACACACATACAAACATTAAACATAAAGTGGGGGTACATTTCCCCCGCTCATCTTGAAAGTATAAATTCAAATACAGAAAAAGAATACATAGTTAAATATATGTTGAATATTAAAAAGTCTAGTATATTTGAGTTAGAGTTTTCCAAATTTTTACTAATATATGTATATAAACCAAAATTCTTACTATGTTACTTATACATAAACTAATTCTACCATAATCATCAAACGGTATGTTTAAACTAATGTTAACATTATTATTACTTAGGTAAAAACAAATACAAGAAATTAACTAAAAATAAATTTATATATCTTGTTTTTTCTTATCTATCCATTTATAAACGTTGTTCCATGTTTCATAGAACTTACTATCTTCTTGATCATTTAAACGTCTTGTCATCATATCCATTTCAGCGCACTCTAATATTTTCGCTATAACTTCTTCTTCTTTGGGGATTTCTTCCCCCTTCCAATTTTGCGCATATGTAATTCTAGCCGCAGTTAGTATGTGTATAATTAAATATAAAATTTCTTTCTTATAGGTCTGATTAGTGATTCCTAATAAATAGAATTCCGGAGTGTTTTCTATGTCCTGCTTTACTATTTCTTTTATTATTTTCTCTATCATCTTCCAATATGTTTTAGCTTTACCACATGTCCACCATTGATGGTAGTAGGTTCCTATTTCTTTCTTACATTTCCAACACAATGGAGATGTTTTGGGAAACATTTTTGCTATCCTGTTTGGTGGGAGATGCCACCTGTAAAACATTTTAATTTGATTTTCTTTTAATGATACTGATTTAGTCATTTTCCAGTTGTTTGTCCAAACTTTCTCCCATGTATCGATATCTATTTCCTTGTCAATATTTCTGCACCATCTTATCATATTGTCTTTTAAGGTCAATTCTATATTTTTGTGTGCAATAAGAAATTTATATATTTTACCTATTGTTTTTGTTTGGTTAATAGTAATTAAATTGCTTAGCAAGTTTTTACTTTTATTAAAAATATAGAGGGTTTTATCCTTCTGATATCTAGATCGAATCTGGGCATAGTGCCACCAATCTATTGTTATCCCTTCTTCTTGTAATTTAGTCCTGGATTTTAGCTTCATCTGGTCATTTAATAATTTTTTGTATCTAAAAAAATTTCCCTTGTCTTTTATAGACTTCGGATGTGTTATTGCTTCTAAGGGGGCAAGCCATTCTGGAATATTTAAAAAGTGATTTTTCCTTATATCTTTCCAGACCTCTAGTAGATACTTCCTTAATGTATGTCTTTTAAAATATGAGTGGTTTTTCTCCTTGTCATACCATATAAATGCATGCCATCCGAGCATAAGATCATGTCCTTCTAAGTTTAATATTCTTTTATTCTCTAGAGTTATCCAATCTCTAATCCATGTTAAGGCAGCCGCCTGATAATATAATTTCCAATTTGGAAGACCAAATCCTCCTCTTTCTTTAATATCTTCTAGACAGTTTATTTTTATCCTTGCTTTTTTCCCTTGCCATAAAATTTTTTTAACTATACAGTGGAACCCCGACATAAGAGCTGCTCTACTTAAGAGCAACTCGAGATAAGAGCTGGGAGGGGAGAGATATTTTTGTTCTACTTACAAGCCCAAATTCGAGATACAAGCGCCAAGGAGCTGTCTCCTGAAGCCAAACGCTAACTTCCGCGTTCGGCTTCAGGAGACAGCTGCGAAGCGGCGCGCGTGTTTTAAAAGGTTGCAGCCGGCCTGGGGGGCTCGGGGGAGTGCTTGCAGCTTTCTTTCTTGCTCTTTTTCTTTCTCTGTTTTACCTTCCCTTCCTCTATTTCTTCTTTTCTTTCTCCTTCCCACCTTCTTCCCTCCCTCCCTCCCTTCACTCATTCCTCTCTTACTCTCCCCTTTCATAAGTTTCCTTGCTTCCTTCCTCTGTTCCTGTCCCTTCCCCCTTTCTTTCTTTCTTTCTTTCTTTCTTGCTCTTTTTCTTTCTCTCTTTTACCTTCCCTTCCTCTATTTCTTCTTTTCTTTCTCCTTCCCACCTTCTTCCCTCCCTCCCTCCCTTCACTCATTCCTCTCTTACTCTCCCCTTTCATAAGTTTCCTTGCTTCCTTCCTCTGTTCCTGTCCCTTCCCTCTTTCCTTCCTTCCTTCCCACCCTCCGTCCATTCATTCACCCATTCCTCTCTTGATCGCTTAAAGCCGGTCCCTGGTGCAAAAAGGGTTGGGGACCTCTGTCCTACAGGATTGGGTGGCAGAGAAGTTGAACATATGTAAATTTAAAAGTTTAAGAAAGTTTACAAGTTAAGTGAAAGAAACTTCATTATTCATTTATATGTACATGTACATTTCTTCATTAAAAACATGTCTTTCTGCATAATTTAGACTAACTTTGTGAGTTTTTTGAGGACTGGAACCAATTAAAATTATTTACATTAATTCCTATGGGGAAAAGTCGTTCGAGATAAGAGCTGCTCGACTTAAGAGCCCAGGTCCGGAACGAATTAAACTCGTATCTCGAGGTACCACTGTATTTGTTAAAGTTTTGAAAAAAAATACCCCCTGGATTTATTGGGATTACTTGGAAGAGAAATAAAACCTTAGGTAAAATATTCATCTTAATTGTTGCAACTCTTCCTAAAAAAGATATTTTCAAGTTATTCCACATTGCTAAATCTTTTTTAATTTCTGTTAATAATTTTATGTAGTTATCATTTTTTAATGTTATTGTTTTAGCTGTTAGGCATATTCCTAAATATTTTACTTTTTTAACAATCTTTATTCCAGAGATACTTTCTAGTTTGGTTTCTTGTATTTTGCTCATATTTTTAGTTAGAAATTGTGTTTTACTTTTATTTATCTTTAAACCTGCTACCTTTCCATATTGTTCTATAGCTTGCATTAGTATAGGGACTGTTGTTATTGGTTCTTCAATTATAAACGTTAAGTCGTCTGCAAAGGCTTGAACTTTATAAGTTTCATCTCCTACAGTTAAACCTTTTATTTTAGAGTCTGTTCTTATTTTAATTAATAGAGTCTCCAGAACCATAATGAATAGCAATGGTGATATAGGGCAGCCTTGACGAACTCCCCTGTTTATCTCAAGTATTGGTAATTGATTATTATTCAATATTATATTTGTTGTTTGTTTTGAATAAATAGTATCTATTAAATTAACAAATTTTGGGCCAAACCTCATTTTGTTTAGTTGCATTTTTATAAATATCCAGTTGACGTTGTCGAAGGCCTTTTGGGCATCTAAGAACATTAGGGATGCTGTCTTACCTGGATGTTGTTCATAGTATTCTAATGTGTTTATGACTGTTCTGAGGTTATTTTTAATTTGTCTACCTGGTAAAAACCCATTTTGGTCTTGATGTATTATTCCATTTATAACTCTTTTAAGTCTGTCTGCATAAATAGCAATAAATATCTTGTAGTCTACATTTAATAATGATATAGGCCTGTAATTTTTGATTTTTTCTGGCTCTGTACCCGGTTTGTGTATTAAAGTTGTTAATGATTCTGACCAGGATTTAGGAATTTTACCCTCGAGTCTACATTCATTGAAAATTTCTAACATATTATTTCTGATTGTTTCATTTTCTATTTTGTACCATTCTGCCGGTATGGCGTCTGGGCCCGTGGCCTTATTATTTTTCTGTTTTTTTAATTGTTATTAGGAGTTCTTCCATTGTTATTGGTCCATCCATAGTAGCCTGTTGGTCTTCTGTTATTTGTGGTAATTTTGAAAATTGTAAGTAGTTAAAAATTTCATCCTCGCTAATATTATCTTTTGCGTATAAATCTTTATAAAAGTTGTACACAATGGCTGCCTTTCCTTCTGTATCATGTTTTATTGTGCCATCTTTATCTTCTAGTTTTTTAATTAATTTTGATTGCCTCTGTTTTCTAAGTTTATATGCTAACCATCTGCCTGGTTTGTTTGCATGTTCAAAATAATGTTGCTTTGCTCTTTTAATTTTTTCAGTTATCTGGTTTTGTTCTATAATTCTAATTTTATGTTTGATTACATTTATTTCTGTTTTTAAGTCTCTGTTCTTTGTATGCTGCTGTGCTAAAGATTCTATTTGTTTTAGTTCATTTATTAATTGTACATATTTTAATTTGTTTTCCTTATTGTATTTTGCTGTATAAGATATTGTTAATCCTCTTATATAAGCTTTAACTGTGTCCCATAAATTTTGTGGAGTAGTGTCTGAGTTTTTATTAATTTCAAAAAATGTTTTTAATTCTTTTTCAATCCAATCCTTGTATTTCTTATCATTTAAAATGTTTCTATTCATCCGCCAGTTATTCTGTTTATTATTAATTCTCATAAAAACTACTACAGGATTGTGATCGGCCCATGTATTGACATCTATCTCGACCTCTTTTATTTGTTCTGCAATAATTTTTGGTGCCCATACCATGTCTATTCTTGTCCAAATTTTGTGGGGGTTGGAGTAGAAGGTATACTGTCTCTTGTGGGGGTATCTTTCCCTCCAAATATAATTTAATAATAGTTCCGCTTTCATTTTTTGAAAAGTACTAGGTAGTAGATTCTTTCTTCTTTTTTTACTTTTTTTACTTCTTTTACTTTTGTTGTTGCCTCCCCCCCCCCGAATGGTCTAATTGTCTATTTGCAATAGCATTAAAATCACCAATTATTAATACATTTTCAATAGCTAATTCTGTTATTATTTGATGTAATTTTTTATAAAATGTCATTTGATCTTCATTAGGGGCATAAATAGAAACAATAACTAGAGGTCTAGGTTCAATGTCAACTTGTACAATCAATATTCTACCTTCATTATCCTTAAATATTTGTTTGGAATTTATAGAGTTCTCAACATACATCACTACTCCTCTTTTTTTTTTAATCTGCTAATGCAGCATACATTTTTCCAATTTTGGGATTCAACAGTAATTTTTGGTTACTTTTTTTAATATGCACTTCTTGTAATATTGCAATTTGAGCATTTTGATTTCTAATTTTAGAAAAGATTTGTTTCCTTTTCCTTGGTTCATTAAGTCCATTAACATTTACGGAAAAGATTTTTAAGTCTTTACTTATTGTCATTTAGTGGGTTTCTTGGTTTCTCGCTGAGGTTGAACTCTTCTAGCACCTTGGTCCTGCTCGACTATCTGGGCGGTAGCCCCCAGATCTTCTTCCTGTTGGATTGCTGGTTTTTCCACTGGTTGCTGTTGTACTGGTTGTTGTTGAACCACTTGTTGTTTGGCTGCGTGGTCCAGTTGGCTGATACCACTATTTTCAAAAAAGTACATGGCTTGATCTATATTTTCCAGTTTGTATCTTGTGGAACGCCAAGTCAGAGATAGTCCTTGTGGAATGAGCCAACGAAAAGTTATATTTTCTTTAATCAAAATTCTAGTTAGGAAATGATAGTCTCTTCTGCTTTCTCTAACACTTCTTGGAACTTGTTTCAATATTTTTATTTCAACTCCTTTATGTTGCAATTTGGAGTTTCTTGCCCAGTGGAGTATGTCATCTCGCAAGGCTTTTCTTGTAAACTTGATGTGTATCTCTCTCAGAAGATTGTGGCGACGAATGTAGCTATTCGAAGTTCTGAAAACTTCATCGATTTCTTTCAATAATTCTGTGGGATCCTCTTGGAGTATTCCTCCAATAGTTTCAGCCATAATCATTTTTAAATCTTCATCTTTTTCTTCTTTTATATTCTGAAACCGTAGCCCATACGAAGCACGTTGCATCTCCAACTGAGTGATTGATTCATCATATCTTCTGTATCGTGCATCAGCTCTGCCTTCGAGGTAGTCCATTCTTTTTTCAGTTTTATCAGACTTCTCTTCAACTTTTTTAACACGATCTTCACTTTCTTGTAGTGTTTGTTGTATCTCCTTTATCTGATCTTTCATTTCTCCCATGTCAGCTTTCAGTTCAGCCATATCTGTTTTAAATTCTGCCAACTCAGATTTTATAGCTTCTCTTTGTTGTGTTGCGTCCTCTTTAATAGCCTCTCGTTGTTGGGTTGCATCTTCTTGAGATTTAAACATAAAGTCTTTCAATGTATTCAAAGTTTCTTGTATTGTTGCAAAATTAGACTGCATTGATTTATCTTTGTCTTTGTCTTTCTCCTTGGTGGACATAGTTACTGATAACACCTGGTGCTTCGGGGAAGGATGCGGTGACCCTTGTGGGGAAGAAATTGCTGCTGTAGTTTGTTTTTTAACTGTTTTAACGTAGGTTGAGGTGCTTGACATTCTCAAATTTGAATCCACTATTTCAAATTTAGAATTACTTTCAATTTATATGTAGTGAAAGGAAAAGAATTCCTATAAATTCCAAACCTGTTCAATTTACCTTGTTTGCAATTTCCCTTAAGATATAACAATATATCAATCCAATTACTAACAAAATTCAAAATGTATTGTTATTTTTAAAACTGTAGATAGGCAAAACCAAAAAAGCCAGGTGTAACACTTTTAAAAATAAGAAAGAAGAAAAAAATAAAGAGAAATAATCTGGAAAGAGGACAAAATGAATAAAGAAAAATAACTATTCATAAGAGGAAAGAAAGAACATAGAAAGGGAAAAATATAGGAAGGAAAGAAGAGGGAGAGAAAAGAGAGAAGAGAAAAATAAAAAAATGAGTAAAGGGAATTGTTCTGGGAGAGAGGAAAAAAAAGAGGAGGGGGTATTTTAATTCCACTGGAAAAGAGCAGGAAACCAAGGTCTATTAACAACGCATATGTTTCAGATCAATTTTCTTTTAAAAATAACGCTACACAGAAAAAGAAAAAAAAATCCAAAGGAGACCAGGAAAGAAAATGGTTATTCTAAAACACAAAATATCAGTATTGTATACTTATATTCTTCTTATGAGTCGAATAATTATGCTGGTGAAGAAAAGTTGTAAATCCAAATATCAAAGAGTAAAGTTCTATTTAGTTCCAATTTCAGGTTCAGAAGCAAAGTCAAATTAAAAGTTTTCGTTTATTTAAAATGGAGTCAGTTTATTTTCCAAATCCAAGACAGATGTAGACAGGCAAATCTTAAAATGGAGTCAGGTTAAGTTTCGTGCACCAGGGCAGATATTAAGATGATCTCAGCAAATAATCCAGAAACGATCAGCAAGTAATCCAAATACGATAATCCAGAAGCAAATAATCCACAGGAAAGGCTGAATAAACTCTTTTTAGTTTAATATTTCAGTTCCTTTTATTTTCCATTTATTTTCGAGTTATTGTGTTATTTTGTTGTTATATAGAAAAAAAACGGCAAGATGAGAAAAATGGCAGCAAGAATGTGTTCCTCCGCTGTCAAAGTTAAAGCCCGGAACACAATATTTTGACGATCTAAAAAGTACAAATTCCAATCATCATTGCAGGTTACTTTTAGCAGTTCAAATCTTTTCTATAATCATATCAAATTTAAATTGTTTTGTTAATCCATCGAAAGAAAAAATGTTTTTTAAGTTCCAAAGTTCAAGTTCAAGATGGAAAGAACGAAAGTGAAAAAATTAGATTCGGCTGTTATATGCGGATGAATACAAATTGTCCAAAAACTTTCACCTTCGCCTTGTTAAGAGAAAAAAACTTTCACTTGAAACTTTTACTGTGATCAAATCTTCTGTTTTTACACATGAAACGAAAAAATTTTTTTACCTTAGGTTTTCTTGTCTGCCGTATTCCTTTTCAGTCAAATAGATTGCAATAGTTTCACTTTCTATAACTTTCTCTTGCTTCCCGCTAGGTTTGGAGAGAATGCACTGGCCGAATCCTCCTAAGAAAGGAGGATCGGTTCTCCCTTCTCCGAAGCTGCGGGGCGAACCGCTGTCTCCGGAGCTTCAGCAACGGCTCCTTGGACAGAGGGGAGCCCCCTGTTCTAGGATCGGGCCATCCGGACCCGATCTGATCGCAATTAGCGACCTTCGGAGGGGTAGAAGGAGTCTCGGGGCAGAGCCCTGCCGGGGGAGACTCCACTGCGGTCTCTTTCAGACCGGAAGTCCCGGACCCCCACCCTTCTTTTCCACCCCCTTCTTGGGATGGGGGCATACAGAGGATGCATGGGACCCCCCACAATTCCCGCAGGCATGTTTATACTTGCAAAAGGGACGAAAACATGCCCCTTTTGCAGCAAACTCATGACAAGCAGGTGAGGCCCCCTTACCAGCTACCCCAGCAGCCGCCTTGGTTGGCGTGGCAACTGCGGGCTCCTCCTCCATAAAAATGACCGCTATCGGTCCATTCGCACCCTTCCTTGCCGGACATATGCGTGGCCCGGAACCACAGGTCCGGTACCACCATATCCCAGGGCAGGTTGGGCTCAACAGCCATCCTCATCCGGAAACCCTTATCGTAGTGGCGCCATATGGTGTCCTTATACTCAAAGTTGGCCCTGGCTATCAAATCAATATACTTGAGCATAGCAGAGGCCATAGCAGGCTGCCTCTGAATCACCACTGACGCATACGTCAGGAAAGCGTACAGCCATGAGCTGAAGCACTTGGTGACTTTTGTCTTCTTGGGCTTTTCCCCAGGGACTAGATCTTTCTCTTGTTTAGGGACCTCTCTGTTCAGAAGTGAGAAGAGGTCCACATACTCCCCCTTCCAGATTGCTTCCTTCACGGACGGGTGGAGGTGATACCCCAGGGGCGTGGCCGGCAACCCACACGGAATGGCCCCTGCCTTAATACTGGAAAACGGGTCCCACACCGTGGTGGCCCCCATACCAAACACCCCCAGCCCTTGGGGATAGGCCATCAAAGGGGGCGGGGGCATAATAGCAGGAGCTGGAGGGGTCCAACCCCCCACCCCGGGCACCCCGGGAACCCCTGCCACTCCCGGCCCAAGCAACGGCACTGTTCCGGGTGCCGGCGCCCTCGCCGAAGGAACCGGCGGTGACCAAACCTGCCCGCATGTGCCTACCGGTGACCCCATAAGACCAATCCCGCTCCCCAAACCCGGCGGGGTAACACCCGCACCGGGCAAGGGGAGAAGTGAAGGGTTATGTGGTGTGTGGTGCAGCCTCACCTGCCCCATACGGGGTCGAAGACATCCATGGGGGCCTCATCGACGCGGGGCCCGGAAACGCCGACATCCGCCCAGACTGGGCCATCTGCCCGGTATGGGCCATCTGCCCGGCCTGGGCTGCCGCAGGATCCCTTCCCAAAGCCGCCGCTGCCGGTACGAGGGGCCCACCGGGGCCTCAGCCAGACCGCCACTGCTCAAGTTCATCCAGCCGCTCCAAGACCCTGCCCCAAGAGAGAGCAGGAGAAATATCCGTTTGAGGGGGTGAGGGGAGGAGACCCACTGCCCCCTCCAAGGGGACCATCCCAGGGGGGCCCTCCATACTGGCCCGAGGCCGGGCAGAAGGCCTAAGAGCCCTCCTGGGCCGCCCAGCCGGTGGTGCCGGCGCGGCCGCAGGTGCCCGAGTTTGCTTCTTCTTGGGAGCCATTCCCTTAAGTACAAAAAACAAGCCAATAAAGCCCACCCGCACCAAACCTGTGCTGGCAAACCTAAACCGGGGGCCTCAGCAGGCACTCCACCCCCTCCCACGGTGGCTGAAGTCACCCTACGACCCCCCTACCCTGCAGGGCCCTGCAGAGTAGAAACCAGAAATGCCTGTCCCAAGCACCACCCCCCTAAAGGAGGGAAGCGCTAGGCCGCGCTTCCCCAAATGCAGCCCCCCCCCCACGATCACCCGATCCCAGGGGAAGCTGGAGCCCTCAAACCACAAGCGGAGCCCAGCCGATGCTGGCTCCGCAGCGAAAACCGGCTCCTGCCGCGTAGGAAGCTGGATAAGGCCTTCTCGCCCCGAAAACTGCACCCAAAATGGCGACCGCCCACGAGGGTGACAAAATGGCCGCCGGAACAGACTGCAGCCGAACGTCTGTTCAGCTGTAGAAATCCGGGCGAAAAGGTTTGGCCCAGGGCCTGCAAGCCCTTATATAGGGCCAGCAAGCCCCGCCCGGCTTCCACAGCATGTCAGGCCACGTGGGCCTGACTTTCGGCCGAAATCTCGTCTCGCGAGATTTCGGCCGAAAATCAAAATGGCGGTCGCCATGGGGAGTCCGATGTCTCCCCCGACCCTCCTGCAAATGCTGCCGGCGGGTAAGTCCACCGGCACTAATCTTTAATGAGTAAAGTGCCTACATGGGACATTAAAACAGTTTAATCTCAGTGCTAATTTATCATTCTTCCTTCCTGGAACAAACAACATTCATGTCTTTGTTGTTAACTAATTAACTATCCCCATCCTTGCATACTTAGCAACATGCTGGTTCAGTTGTGTAAGGTTAAATATTTTACCCCATTAGCTCATTACAAGAATGTGCTCTTACTCTATTTCTCCCTCCTCTTTCTGGCCTAAGATAACTGTCAATTTTCTAGCACAACAACCATCTGTCAGTCATTTTTCAATACTGGAATGAGGGAAGTTGAGTGCACAAATCAGTCCATACAACTTTACAAAGAAAACAAAAAAGATTGGGTCAAAAAAATGGTGATTGGAAAAGTGGAATTATATATTTGTTGTTCCAAAACATGAAATGTTGGCTTATAGCTGACGTGGAAATTGCCAGGAATTGCCATGAGCTTAACGATCATATATTTATTCAGTTTGTATAGTAGTGTAGCTCAACAAATCACTCTTGATGGTGAACAAAATTAAAATAAAAACGTTGCAAAAATTAAAATACAAAGCAGTTGAAAAACATCCAACCCAAATTATTAGTACAACAAAGAAGCTGGTTCCCTGAGCCCAGAACCAGGCTTTCATTGCTTTATAAAAGGCCAACAGGGTGTGGGGCCATCCTGATTTCTGGAAGAAGAATGTCCACAAGGTGGATGCTATGGCAGAAAAGGAATGTCCTCTAGGTCCAGCGATGGGCTACGAGCCGGAACGCTAAATTGCGCTCACCGCTGCAGCTTGTAAGTTCTTGCGGGGCCAGTGTAATCTTGCTGCTGCACCTGTGGAGGTAGCAAAATTGTGCACGGAGCTGCAGATGTACCTGTGTTTCGGCCAGATTTTCTTGCTTCCACGCATGCCGAAACACAGACGCATGCACGATTTCCCCTCTCACAATTACTGTTTTTGAGCCAGGTTTCACCTAGTCTGTACTTGTACCTTTGGGGGTTTTTGTTGACATTAGCAGTGGTGGGTTCTAAATGGTTTTGTTACCAGTTCACATGCTCACTCACGTGCACAATCCTGGGTGGGTGGGCAGAGTCTCCCATTGCCACTGCTACCGGTTCAGACAACCAGGCCATTAGACCAGTGAAGGGCCGCACTTACCTTCTTTCCCTACCGTATCAATCCCGGATGCCGATGTGGGTGCACACACTCCCGTGCAAGAATTTGCTTCTGTGCATGCGCAGAAGCAAAGAAATCGGTGAAAATTGCCGAAATCTCAGGTGAGGACATTCACATGTGTGAGATTTCAGCTATTTCTTTGCTCCTGCACATGCGCAGAAGCAAAGAAAGGTTGAAAATCGCCAAAACTGGCCGATTTTTGCCAATTTATTTTGTGCTTCAATGTGACGGTCTTTGGAAAAAGCAACTTTGAAAGGCAACTTTATCCTGAATAAATAAGAGTAGAAGGCAATCAAAAGAGAGATAAATATAGTCATAGAGGGGGGAAATCAACTAATGACTTATTTTTGTAATGACTACATAAAACCTCCAGGATTAGAAGAAATGGGATTTCAAATATGGGTATGGATTGCAAATATGGATTGATGGAGAATATCAGCAGATGGAACCTGTTGCTTCTGTGTGCTGCTTGCACAATACATTGAGAGGCTTCTGACTGGCCATAATGGAAACATGATCCTGGGATAAAAGTGCTTTTAGTCAGATCAAACAGGGCTCTTACGATTCTTTTTCATTTTCTATCTGTCTGCCTCACAGTACTGTAATATAGAGCAGGTCTTCAGCCAGAGGTAGTATTCAGATGTGAGCGTTCTTCCAACATTTATTTACTATTTCCCCTTTTTCTGTTGTTTGCATGACTGTGACTTAAGTCTCGACTCAGACTGAATTTATTAATTGTACAAAAATCTGCCCTATTCTGTGTACCTAACCTGGGTACATCACTGGAAGACATTCTTGACTTTTTACATTCTTCTCTTATCTCCTCTTCCTCTATCTCAGCCTCCCTTATCTTCCCTGCATCCTCTTCCCTTTTTCCTGCACACAGAACAGCAAAACAAAACAACAACAACAACAAAATAACTCCACCCCTTTCCTATGCAAAGGCACTGTTGCACATAATTCTTGTTTCAAAACCATTGTTGCACATGACGGTGACTCCAGGGTTGCTGGGTTTACTTTGAGACCACAAGTTGCACACAAATGCAGAGCATTATATGTGTGAAGAAAGTAGCAGATGTTTGAAAATCACATGTACATGATCATATATCTTAGAGACTCCAGGTGCAGTCTATGGTGTGCTTTGTGATAGGAGTACACCTATTTTTGTTAAATACGTAAGCAAAAAGTTCCAATGCAGAAAAGTAGATATATGTTGTGGCACGCACACACCCAGCAGCTTGTGCAGCTGGTAGCAGATCCCATCCGAGATGACGCCAATGAGGTGATGCGCAAGGGGCCTGTACAGCTGGCACCCGAGTTGGATAGTGAGGAGGCTGTTGACTAAATGGTGGCAAAATGAGATATTAGTAGAGGTACAAGAAATGGAAAATATAGTAGAAGATATAAGGAAAATTAAAAATACAAGAATTAGGGAAATGAGAAGGAAAATATTACATAAGTGGTATTTCACTCCCGTTCAATTCGCACATTTTCAGCAGAATGTCAAGGGGAATTGTTGGCATGGTTGTCAAGACAAAGGAGTGTTTATGCATATGTTTTGGGAATGCCCGATAGTGCAGGAATTTTGGCAAAAAGTGAAAGAGGATATCAATAGAATGTTAAATATACAATGGACAATCACTAAGGAAATGGCAGTACTAGTAAAAAGTAATGCGATGGGAGAATTTAGAGAAATAAAAAAAGCAGCAATAGAAAGCGCTCAGGCAGTAATAGTTCTGGGTTGGAAGGATGCGACAAAATGGACAATGCAAAATTGGTATAGGTACATGGTGGACCATATTCAATTTGAAATTATGGAAAAAAGGATAAATTTGGATAATGAAACTGAGTTGGGACAGCTGATGGGACGGTGGGACAAGGTAAGATGATATATGACGAGCAGAATCCGAGACCAAGCTACAAGAAATAAACTGGAATCACTCTATAATATGTAAACAGATATATTGCTCTTTGGTTAAGTGGACTTTACAAGAAATACCCCCAATTTGGTGGTGGGGAATGTGTGTATGTCGGGGTGGTGGGCACAATTCACTACGCACTGTTTTATGTTGTGTGATGTTAAATTGTTAAAAATCAATAAAAAAATATTTTAAAAAAAAGATAGTGAGGAGGCTGTTAAGGATTTGGTGCCAGTGGCAGAGGTTCAGCCAGGCCTTCAGAACCTCCAGCACCTCACAGCAGAGATGAGGAAGAAGAGGAGGAATCCCTTCTTAATGCACGTGTGCTAAGTTTTCTCTGGTCTGTAGTTGAGGCGGAGCAATATAACAATTAATTGTGGCACCACAATACTTGTTTTTTTAGGTTGCTAGCCAGTACAGGCCACACTGTGTACCGGTAGGGAAAAATGGAGCTGTGCTTGCAGCTCTGTGTTGCCGGCATGTGTGCGCCCCAGTGAGATTTTGTTTCTGCGCATGCACGGAAGAAAAAAAAATACTGAAATCTCACGCGCACATGCCCTTTCATGAGATTTTGCTTCCTTCCATGCACAGAAGCAAAATCTCGCTGGGGCATGCGATCGTGCACACTGGCGACGCAGACCTGCGCACGCATCATACCAGTAATGGCGGTAAGTACCAACCCCACCTGCACTGCAACATTGTTTGAGCTAGGAAGTAGGCAAGGTAGGCAAGGTAGGACCTGGTCAATACTTGATTAAGAAATTTCTAAAAAGCTCAGGATCTAGACTAGGTTGGGAAGTAAAAAAAATCAGAAAAAGATTATAATGGTAAGAATATTATAAATACATAGAGTAAATCCTATTTTTCCTCTTGTTTCATTTCATTCACTAGATTTTATTATAGACCATAATCATCTGCTACTTAGTAAGTTTATTCTAACTTGTTATCTAACTTGACTCATGTAAAAGTTTGTACGTGTAACTTAAGTTATTCTGAAAATAATTCATTTTAACTATGTGAGAGCAATCCCATAGGAATAAGTAGGAACTTTCTTCATGGTTTTGCAAATTGCTTTCTAAAAATAGCTCGGTGATTAATCTCTGAAACTACAGTGTTGTCCATGTGACTCAAGTGTTTGGATGACTTGATAGAAGCAATCATATTTTCCAATCTGTGGGTTATTTCAGTTCCTTATTGTCAAAACAATAATCCTTGTTTCTACAATATCCTTTTTTAAATTTTCTATTTAGGAGCATTGAGCATTCTTGTGCGTTTCTCCCATTTTCTGAAATCTGCTGTTACATCAAATTTAGTACTTACTTTGATGGGATGTCTGTCCTGTAATATGCAGTTTCAGGAATGACATCCGAGCAAACCTAAGGTCTTTTAATTAAATGAATGCTAATGCTAACCTCAAAGTAAGCTAATGTCATTCCTGGGAAACTTTGGAAAGAAAACTTGTTTTCGTCCAATTCTGCCATGTGATGTAGACCATCTCCACACGATGGTGCTACAATTATTCTTTACTCTTATTCCCCATTAATCTGGCCATTCATTTACTGAGGAACAAAACAACCATCTCAACAGACCTGTGATTTCTGACCTTGACATTTGAATAGTATTTAAACAACCATCTCAACAGACCTGTGATTTCTGACCCTGACATTTAAATAGTATTAAATGGCTATTACGGTATATAGGGCCACGTAAAATAAAAAAATCCTTATCTACATAACAAATACAAGCAGGCTTCCACCGCCCCATAACTGGAGATCAAACAGGATCAAGGGTATTTGAATCTTGATAGGAAGGCTGTTTATAAAGCAGGAATCTTGGGACAGAAAGCACACTTCCTAAATCCTATCTGTAAGCCCTGCATGGAAACCAAAACTGATGGGACACAGAACTTATCCATCTTGCCTGATAGAGTAAAATAACATTCTTGTGATCAATATTCCCTCTAATTTTTTCCCGTTGTGGGCGGAAAAGTATAGTGTCTGAGCTGCAGTCCCCTTGGGACTGGGCGGCATAGAAATAAGTAAGTAAGTAAGTAAGTAAGTAAGTAAGTAAGTAAGTAAGTAAGTAAGTAAGTAAACAAACAAACAAACAAATAAATACATAAAAAAGAAAAAACGCGGGGGGCGTTTTGGGGTGCACGCGCGCAGGTGCGTGCAGCTTACGGGGAACAGTGGCTGTGACTAAAAATAATCTCTTTTAACTAATACAAATAATAATCCTATAAATTGACTAAAAAATGAAAGGCACATCTTATTTTCTGTTTGAAAAATAAATTACAAAATTTCTGCTTTATCAACAATGAAATAATTGCAGCTCTGTACCTCAACTGAATGCCTCACCAGTTGCTCCAAATCACAGCTTCTGAAGTTTCTTTCAGATGGCTGCCATAAGGAGGATTTTGTGAGCTGATTCTAGGATTCTCTCTAACCCAGGAGAATCATATAAACAAAAGGAATCCTGTTCCTTTTGTTAAGTAAGTTGAACAAATAACTGTCCAGAGAAAAACCTCTCTGGGGCTATCAAGCATTGGCCATCTACGCAGGGAATCCCTTATTAGGATTGTCATAAAGATTAGCCGAGAAACTCAACATGAATAAATCCAATTGAATTATTTTCATTTGAATTCAGAAGACTAGCCATGTTAATCTTTACGAAAAACAATGTATTGTCCTTAAAAATGAAAGTAACATTCATTACCTAATTATTTTTTGGTCTTTATTAGTGCCCAATTCAGCAGATACATAACAATTTCCTAATACAGGTAGGTCTCATTGAGGTTAATGAGTTCCATGAAGTGGTGAATGTTATTCAAATTCACACTGTTCATAGTAGTATTTCTATGGAAAATAGGGAAATTGGTTTCAGATTGAGAAAAATAAAAAATGAAAACTTTTTAAACATAATACAAATCTAATAAATAAATAATAATTTTATATGAATATTAACAAAATGCTAAAATAATATATAAATAATATACTTAAAATTTAAAATTCTGGTTAACAAAATCACAGAATAGTTATAGAAAACAAAGTAAAAAAAATCTACTATAGATTCAGGTATTCCAACATATTTTATTTTAATCTTTCTATACCATATTCATGTCGTTCATATGCATTTAGACATACTGTAGTAAAGAAGACATGACACCTCTTAGATTATATCTTTTAACATGATCATTTGTTCTCCTTTTGAGGTTCTTTTTCAGATTCAGTGCAGAATTTGGAAGAATTAAAGCACAGAAAACAAGGTATTTATTAATGTTGGGCTCTGTCATATGTATGTTATTTGGTTTAATATTTAATATTTATATTAATTATGTGTTTAGGTTTATGATCTGCCATTATAAATGATAGCAGATATATAGTTCTGATTGAGAATACTATGTCATTAGGTTAGAAATACAGTGGTACCTCATCTTACGAACGCCTCTTCATGCGAACTTTTCAGGATACGAACCCGGTGTTTAAGATTTGTTTGCCTCTTCTTAAGAACCATCTTCACCTTACGAACCCGAGCCCGGGCTCTCTTACTGCACGTGCACTCTCTTACTGCCGCAGGGATTCCCTTGCCTTGTGACTGCCACCGCCGGGATTTCCCATTTGCTTTCCAGCAGCTGGGCGAGATGCCTCCTCCTCCTCCAGAGCTCGCGGGAAAGAAAGTGGGGAAAGAAAGAGTCCCATTTTCAAGAGGGGAGAAAGAGAGAAATGAGTACCGTTTTCCAAAGAGAAAGAGAGGCAAATGGGGAGGAAGAAGGACAGAGAGAGTCCCCTTTTCAAGAGGGGAGAAATAAGTCCCGTTTTCCAAAGAAAGAAAGAGAGGCAAGTGGGTAGGAGAGGGGAAAGAGTTCCTATCTATCTATCTATCTATCCATCCATCCTCCTTCCTCTCCATTTGCCTCCTCTCTTTCTCTCTTTCCTCCCCTCTTGAAAATGGGACTCTCTCTGTCCTCCTTCCTCTCCATTTGCCTTTCTTTCTCTCTTGGAAAATGGGACTCGATTCTCTCTTTCTCCCCTCTTGAAAACGGGACTCTTTCCTTCCTCTCTCCTACCAGTTGCCTCTCTTTCTCTCTTTGGAAAACGGGACTCATTTCTCTCTTTCTCCCCTCTTGAAAATGGGACTCTCTCTGTCCTCCTTCCTCTCTATTTGCCTTTCTTTCTCTCTCAGAAAGCCTAGGTAGCCAAGTGTGGCTCCATCTCTCCAGTTGTTCTTTGTATTCCCTCCCGCTGCCGCCTTTTGCTGGTCCATGCTGAGAAACTGGAGTTTACCCCCCGAGCCTCGCTTGGTTGCCTTTCAGTCCTTCCCTCCCCACCTCCACCTCGGCCGTTAAATTTTTCATCCTCCCTCAGGAGCTAGACCCTATTTAGCAAGGTGAAGCTGGTGCACAGGTGGGGAGGGGAGAACTGTGGTTTTGTCTCTCTCTCTCTCTCTCTCACACACACACACACACACACACACACCTCTCTCTTTCCCTTCCTCTCTTTCTCCCCATTTCTTTTTCCCCCTCTCACCCTCTCTCTTGCCCTCATAGGATCCTTCCAGGGGCTTAGTTCTGCTTTACACCTGAGTACGAATAGAGCCGCCAAACAAGCCAACGCAGTGGTAGAGCAGCATTTGAGATGCTATGTCTAATGGGGCAGATCTCCTGCCCTTTGGTGAGGTTGCATAAAGTAGCCATGGGGAAGGGGGGATTTGTCCCCGTGCCAGAATACCCTCAGGAACCCTCTTCCTCAATGAGTTTAACAGAATGGGTGGGTTATTGCAGAGTGTGTGGAGAAATGTAAACTGAGTGCTAGCCAAAGCAAAGGAGACTCAGAAAGTGCAGGCAGACAAGAGACAGTCACCCCAGAGACAGAATATGAAGACAGACTGATGGATCAATATGTTTTGTGAGAAATACCCACAGAAACCAAAGGACCTTTAATGGCTTTCATTAATGTATGTGTGTGTTTGTTGTTTTCCAGGTGCTTCTCACTTTCTAGGAGGATCCAACTGTCAACAGATCAGGCCTGCCACAGCCATTTCACAGTTTACCCCATTGTGTGGGAAGGAGGAGGTCTTGAATATCAGACCATACAACAGCAAATCATCCCGTGAGAACCGAGGTCATCTCAACAGGTGCTGACCAGAGATTGAGGGGTTGCCAAAGAGAGAGGGCATTATCTATTCCTTAATTATACTGAAACCACAGGAAATAATTAGAGCTGGTTTTGTTTTCATTCATGCCAAAATGATATACTCAATAAAACAGTTCTTTGAGAAAGTTGCAAATTTTGGAGTATTGAATTGGTTTAGTTCCTTAGTTGGAGCCGTTTCGGCCGACCAGGAAGGACGTCTTTGTGACGTCAAAGCTCCGCCAATGGAATTCCCTATTGGGATTCCCCACCTCCGTTTCAGCCTCCAGATCGGCCGAAAACGCCGCTGCCGATTGCAAAACCGGCGCTCCGCCAGGCACCGCCGCCTGGCTGTAATCTCCTGAAACAGCCAGGTGCTTCTCCGCGGCCTACGGAACCTGAATCCAAACCCAAACTTTTGCTGAACTTCTGGATTCGATGTTCAAGAGAACGCCGAGAAGCTCCCTGGCTGTTTCAGAAAGTGACAGCCGGGCGGCAGCGCTTCTCGGCGGCCTCCTGAACCCAAACCTGAAAGGTTCGGGTTCGAGAGAACGCCGAGAAGCCCCCTGGCTGTTTTAAAAGGTGACAGCCGGGCGGCAGCGCCCAGCAGAACGCCTTTTTGCGACCTGCAGTGTGTTCGTATGAAGAGGCAAAAAATTTCCAAATCCCCGGTTCGTATCTCAAAATGTTCGTATCACGGGGGGTTTGTATCACGAGGTACCACTGTATTTTGAAAAATTCTGCTTAGCAAAATGTATTAAAAGGAAAAGGCGGCAAGAGACTAATCCTTACTTTTAACCTGCTTCTAACCTTCCCCTTAAAAATCCAATCCTGTCATTGTTAAGGTTCGATGATGTTTTTGAATGCCAGATCAGTATTTGTTAAGATCTTCCTTAGGAATGACTTAATTGTAGATGAGGTGGTCTGGTGTCAATAACTAAGATCTGAGTGAAAGTTCTCCTTTTAGGAATTGTGATCTGGGGTGAACAGAACTGGTTGCTGTGGGATGTGTGGCCAGGGGTAGGTGGGATGGCAGCTATCATTTCGGTATCCTTGGGGGATTTCAGTGGCTTTCACAGGTAACTGGATGTCAGATTATCTGATTGAAGATGGGTTTTAAAAAGCAGTTGGGTTTATTGCTGCTGTACCTGCCTCCATACTATATAGCCATGATGGTGAACCTATGGCATGCATAAGGGGCGCACATAAGTGCACTGGTGTGCCTTTCGTCCCCTGTCCAATTGTCTTTCCTTTCTCTCACATATCATATAGTATATTCTCTTTCTTTCATATATCCTCTCCTCTGAGTTCACTTTTACCCTTATATATATTACTACGTGTCTATTTTTCTTCCTATGTATTTGTGTATTGGACAAATGAATAAATAAATAAAAATAAATGTCACAGATGACCCGGAGAGCCATATCTGAGGACACACGTGTTGCCGTATGTCAGTCATTATGCACAGCAGGCTTTCCTGAAACCTGGGGACAGTGAAAAACTGCCCAAAGGCCCAACTGTAAGTTCATTTCGAACTTCTGGTTGGGCTATTGGGTCCATTTTTTGCCATCCACAGGTTCCGGAAGCTTTCCTGAAGCCTGGAGTAGGAGAAAACAACCTCTCCCCACCCTCTGGAAGGCCAAAAATCAGTTGGAATCTGTTTTTTGCTATCCACAGGTTCTGGAGACTTCAGTAAGCACTATGCACATAAGGATAGCACAGTGGGGGTTGTGCGCACCTGCACAGAGGAGCACATTGCATTATGGGAGAAAAAAACCTCTCCCCACCCTCTGGAACAGACCTGGGCAAGATACGGCCTGGGGGCTGGATGTGGCCCACCCGCTGTCTGTGACCGGCCTGTGGAGGTCAGTCCAACCTGTGCGCGCGCATATGCGCACAGGCAAAAACCAAAAGCCACATGGTGGAGTCGGACGGCCTCGCCACCTGCATGAAGAAGCAAAAGGCGAAAAAACGGCAATCGCATCATGCCTGTTGCTTGGCTGACAGCGCTGCCTACACTGGAACTCTCACCTCACCCTCTCCACCTTTCCCTTAAGTTGACTTAACCTTCTTTGGGAATTCGCGGCGGAGCCTCTCCCACCCCCAGTGGGGGTAAATTAGGTTGGGGAGCAGGGAGAGAATTGGAAGACTGTGAATAGAGGGAAGGAAGGAGGAAGGAAGGAAGGAGAGAAGGGAAGGAGGGAAGGAAGGGAGAAAAGAAGGAAGGAAGGAGAAATGGAGGGAGGGAGGGAAGGAGGAAGGAAAGAAGGAGAAATGGAGGATGGAAGGAAGGGAGGAAGGAAGGAAGGAAGGAGAAATGGTATTACTCTGGAAATATAAAATATAAAACTGTTAAATATGAATATCTCCCTTCTTCATCAAAGAAAATCTAGGATCTGTAGGAGTATGATATGAAATATGTCCAGGCCAATCCGCTAAAGCGAATTGAAGATCCTCTGAAACTTTAAAAAGCGCATCCCAGGTATTCAAAGGACAAGGAACTATAAATGAAAGTGGTTCAATGCCTGCTAAAAGCTTGCACCTGCGATGGCCTTTGACAATGAGATTTGCAAAAAGAGTATACTTTTGGGTAATACTTTCCCTTGGGGTGTGGGAGAAGTGAAGCCATTCTAAAAATCGCAATGGAGGGCCTATTTGAGACAAAACAGCAGTTGGTAGGGTAGCAGTGTTCAAAATAATTAAGACAGTTGGCTCATTCTCTTGCATACGATCTACCCATACTTGCTGAAGAGCTGTATCCACAATTTCAAGGGTGTCCTTTTGCTGCTGGTTCAAAGGGATCCTGTCTCCCGGAGCCTTGCCGCCGGAAAAAGCAGAAAAAAGAGGAGTTAATTGAGCTGATGTTAAACCCAAATACGTGCGCGCCCAGTTGAGGGCGCCCAAGTACTGTTGTAATTTAACTAGGGTGGTTGTGTCCGGTAAAAAAAGGTGTGGCAAGTAAGGAGCAGCTCTGGCTGCCAAGAGCCTATGACCCAAATATAAATAGGGCTCCTTGATCTGAATTTTTTCAGGGGAGACATGAAGTCCTGCAATTCCTAGGAGAGAAGCAAGAGAATCTAAGAACTGCTGGACGGTACCCAGTGGGCCTGGGGTGGCCACAAGGATATCGTCCATATAATGGTAAATTAAGAGCTGTTTATGTTGCAATCTGAAAGGTCGTAAAACGGCATTGACATAATACTGGCACATGGTGGGACTATTAATCATGCCTTGTGGCAAAACTTTCCACTAATATCGAGAAGAAGGTTTGGAATTGTTTACTGGTAAGACCGTAAAAGCAAATAATTGTCAGTCCTTCTTCTGTAATGGGATGGGAAAAAAGGCATCCTTTGAATCAATTACCATAAGATCCCAGTCTCGGGGAATAAGATTGGGGTTTGGCAGGCTCCATTGAAGCACACCCATAGGCTGTAAAATTCTATTAATGGCCCGTAGATCGTGCAAGAATCTCCATTTTCCTGACTTCTTTTTAATTACAAAAACAGGAGTATTATAAGGACTCACAGAGGGTTCGATATGACCCATTTGCAATTGTTCTTCCACTAGTGCAGTAAGGGCAGTTAACTTTTCCATGGGAAGAGGCCATTGATCCACCCACACCAGGGAGGAGTCAAGCAGGGTGAGTGAGAGAGGGAGAGGCATTATTGCAAAACCAAGCGTCCGCCCAATTGTGAAATCAGATATCTCCCCCACAAGTTAACGTGAAGGGGTAGGACTAAAGGCTTGATGTGGGCAGTAACAGAGCACTCAGAGGAAGTGACAGTAAGCCAATCCTTACTAACCTGAGCATTCTGAACCCCCCCCCCCCCACACCTCGGACAGCGGGCGAGAAAATGACGGGCCACTGGGATGGCCATTCAGACTGTTGAATTACGGAGGCATCCGCCCCAGTGTCCAGAATTCCTGAAAAAGAACGTCTGAATTTGAAATGTGAGTGTCAACAGTAAGGCAGTCCATTTGAGCAGCACCAATGCGAGTGATTCTATGGAAGTCCCGAGGTTCCCTTTCTAAAGGGACTGGGATTGCTTGTGCAACAAGTTCACCCTTTTCCACTGTTAAAGGCGTGTCCACAGACAAATAAGGGCAACAGAGGAAAGTCTGTCAGAATGAGGGAAATTAAAGTCCGTTTGAACCTTAAATCATTCTGGAGGTGATGGATTGAGAGAGCAGACATTTGTTGTCAAAGCAAGATTTCTTTTTATTATAAAAGTAGAAAATTAAATATGTCATGAGAGACAAATAAAAAATACATCTTCACATTATGGCTGCTAAAACCCTGCCTTCGTTCTACAATTCCGTTAAGAGCCGGGGAGTAACGTACTGACGCTTGATGATGGATTCCATTTTTCCTCATCCATCCTTGGAATTGCTGGGACATGAATTCTCCACCACGATCACTTTGTATTCTTCTGATGCGGACACCATGTTGTTAGTACCTCTGCAGCAAAGTCTTTAAAGATCTGAAAAGTCTCAGATTTTTGTTTCATTAGGTATACATACCCATATCTAGAATAACTATCAACAATAGTCAAGAAATACTTACAGTTCCTTTTAGAAGGCCGAAATGGACTGACAATGTCAGTATGAACCAAATCAAAAATGTGTGTAGATAAATGTGTGGCATGCTTAGCGATAGGTGCAGCTTTAGATTTAGAAGAGTTGCAAACAGAACAGTCTAAATGAATTTTGCAATTACTATCAACCTTAAAACCATTTACAAGTTCAGGCATCTTGGATAAGACTGGATAAGATGCATGGCCCAAACGACGGTGCCATCGGTGAACACACCTGGAATGAAAAGATTTGTTTGTTAATACAGGTTTAACATTTGCAACATCATGTGGAACCTCTTGAACATCATTGGCTTTAGGAGCCTTTGTTTCTATAGTGGCAACAGGTTTTCTCTCTGGACCTGTGCTTTCGCCCTTTGGAACTTTTATACTTACATCACGTTTTACATGAGGATTTGGCTTTAAGTAGTAAACACCTCTGATTGGAAAAGCAGTAGCAATGACTCTTCTGTTCTTGACAACGTAGCCTTCACTTAGTTTAAAAGTCACTTCAGAACCTATATCTTCATTTAGGCGATATGTGCTGAGTATGTTGCTTGTAGCTTGTGGAATATATAGAGCATGTGGAATCATCTGGTCTAATACTTTTATGTAGACAGTTCCTTCTCCTTCAACTTTGCATAAGTGATTTGACACTGCATGTAATTCTTTAATATCAGTCTTATAAAATTTTATGAACAGTTCTTTTTGGTAGGTGATGTGAAAAGCTGCTCCGCTGTCTAATGTCCATAAATGTTGAATGTCGTACTGTGGACTCTTTTGTCAAATATTGTTCAGGATGAAAGAATTGATGTAAGGACATGGCTCACCTCTAGAACCTCGTTGAGATGATCTGTAGTTGCTGGAGCTTCTGCTTCTGGAACCCCTAGGATCTGTTCCTCTGAGCTGAGCAGGATATTGGGAGCATTGAGAATCACCAGATTGAGAGCGTTGAAAATCACCAGATTGAGAGCGTTGAAAATCTGTTCTTCTAGGCTGATTGTGCCATGGATATCTTGGAGTGTAGCCCCTTTGTTGGTAGCTGTGACTCATTGTAGGTTTGTAACCAGGTGCTGTAGTTTTGAGTCTACTTTGCATAATCACTTCTTCTTCTGTTAACAGCTTACATACTCTGGACATAGTTCTTTGAGCTAAAGGTATGTTATTATACTTTGTTATAGCATCTTTCCATTCATAATTTAAAGACGTGATTATTGCGGTTGTCATCTGTATGTCGTCTATTTGATAGCCTCTCTCTATCAGATCCTTTTGCATTGCTAGAAGTTTAGATAAGTGTGGAGCAATTTTCTCTCCAGGCTTTAATTTTGAAGTAAAAAATTCAGTAAACAATAAGCATGTTCCTTCAGCTGAAATTGGTCTATAAAGTTCATCTAGAGCTGTGATCAAGTCATTTGCAGTGATATCATGTGGAAATCAAACTGATAGATCTGTGTCGAGAGACCTAAGTATCAAGATGGTCGCTCTAGTATTAAAAACTTTCTGCTTCAGTCCACTGTCTATAGGGTGGATCAAAAGCCATATGATCTACCCCAGTGTTTCCCAACCTTTTTTGAGCCGCGGCACATTATTCATATTTTCAAAATTCTGGGGAACACTGAACGGGGGGGGGCCTAAAGAAAAGTTTGGACAAAAATAATATCTCTTCCTCCATTTCACTCTATTTCTCCCTCCCTCTTTCTTTCTCTCTCTTCCTTCCTTCCCTTCTTTCTCTCTCTCCATCCCTCTTTCTTTCTTCCTCTCTTTTTTGCTCTCTTTCTCTCTCCCTCCTTCCCTCCCTCTATGTCTTTCCCTATCCCTCCTTCCCCCCTCTCTTTCTCTCTCTCTCTCTTGCTTTCTTTCCCTCTCTTTCTCTTGCTTTCTTTCTCTCTCATTCTCTCTCCCCTACTTTTTCTCTCTCTCTCTTTCTCTCTCGTTCACCACGCCAGCAACAGAGAGAAAAAGAAAGAGAGAGAGCCGGAGAGAGAATGGAGGGCGCCGTTGTCTTCGCCTCTGCCCGCCGGCTCTGCAGCTAAGAGGCAGCAGCCATCAGCCCCCTCGCCCTCCCAGACGTCCCCAGCGCCCGGCCATGCGCCGCCTCCCATTAGCCCGGCCGACTTTTCCCTGCTGCCGTTTTCTCTTCATGGCACAAAGCCACACAGTCCCGGACTCCCGGATCGCTCGCTTCTCCGGCTGCCTCTTAGTTGCAGAGCCGGCGGGCGGAGGCAAAGACAACAGCCCCCTCCATTCTCTCTCCGGCGGCGGAGGAGAGGGGGCGGATCGCGCCCCAAGACAGGAGGCAGCGGCGGCGAGTGGGCAGATCGGGCGGGCAATGGGGCAGGGCAGAGAAGCCAGGGGCGCGTTTGGCCGGAGGCAGCGTGGGGAGGCAGGGGCGGCCGTGGCTCCCTTTACTCCTACTGCCGCACCTCCCCGCCCCTGCCTCCTTTTTCCCGCCTTCCTTCTTTGTGGCCCAGCAGGAGAGTGCCGGAAACAGATGCATCGGGCAGCAGCCTGGGGACAGCTGCGAGTGGGAGCTCCAGGTCGGAGGCACTGGTGGTCCGGCACTGGCAGCACCCCGCCCAGCTGGAGCTTCCAAAAACTTCGCGGCACACCTGGCCGTGTCTCGCGGCACACCGGTTGGGAAACGCTGATCTACCCCTTCAGCAAGTAAAATCAGTCTTATTTCATGCAACCAAGTTTTATAATTTTGTCCATTATTTTTTAATCTTGACTCACTTTTCAATGGTGATAGAGTAACGGCTTGCCTTTGAGCTGCAGCTAGTACTGCTGCTGGTTGTGGCATCTGGGGTGCTTGGACTGGTGGCGGTTGAATCTGAAGAACTGGAACTTGTTGTTGGTCCTTTTGCATCTGCGCACCTTGGCTTGCTTGCGGTACTTGTGGCTTAATTGAAGGATAATGATGAACAACGTGTTGTCCATATTTCAAAGATTGATCTGGAATAAAACATGGTATTTGTTTGAGATGAGAAACAGTTTTATATTTAATATCTTGTATTCCACTAGGTGGTGCTGCAGGATAACTTTTAGATTTCTCTGAACTTATTTTCTGAACAGGCTGCATTTTTTTATTTGGCCACCAGATGGTGCTGCAGGATAACTTTTGAGATTTTCTTTTTCTTTGTTTATAAACGTGGCACTTAGACTTTCGATTTCTGGTTTGTTTACATTTACTGGTGGCTTGACAGAGAGAATTTCCAGCTCTCTCTCTAATAGGGTTATTTGAATATCTCTTAGTTTATTTAATTGTTTTCTATATTTACAAATGTCATGCAGACAACTGTGCATTGTTTGCTTTTCTTTTTCATCTAGATTAATTCCTCTCTGCTGATAAAAATCTGAGACACAGGCTTGGGTATCTTGGAGAGATTGTTCTAAGCGTGCTATTATGCAATTTACTTTGTCAATATCATTGATTGAATCCAGACTGCTAGCTAAACTTCTTACAGACTCTCGGTCATCTGAATGTCTCAGTTTCATCTTTGCTTTTAGCGAGGCGCCATGTTGAATGGACACACTGCTTTCGGAAATTGCCTGGCTACATGACTCAGAAGGGATCATTACAGCCTGTAAGTTGCTTGGGTCATAAATCGGCTGACCTGAACTGTCTCCTAGTTTTTCAACATTCACAATAGCAGTTAAAATTGGGTTATAAATCTTACGCTTTGGAGTGTTTCACTTTCTTCGTCTCCTGCAGAGAAAAGCTCTTGTTCGGCTTCAGTTTCCTTTTCATCAGAGTTAAAGTCTGTTTGAACCTTAAATCATTCTGGAGGTGATGGATTGAAAGAGCAGACATTTGTTGTCAGAGCAAGATTTCTTTTTATCATAAAAGTAGAAAATTAAATATGTCATGAGAGACAAATAAAAAATACATCTTCACATTATGGCTGCTAACACAGGACTGACTTAATTAAAATGGAGAGGAGGATAAAGACGGATGTGAGCTATAATGACATGGCAGGATTTTACATCATAGTAGTAGGAGCTAATAAAACACACATGCAGTTAACTATTTAATTACTGAATGTCTCTGAATGTCTTTGGGGCTGTCAATATTCAGCGTGACAAAGTCTGCGGCATCTCTCAAACAGGGAGAGGCTATGACTCCACGGGTAATAAATTCTTTCCTGGGGTATACAATCAATGGCAATGGGGGAGCAGACCAGATGGATCATCCTCACCCGCTTCCGGAAAATAAAAATCAGGCTCTGGTTCAAGAGGTAAAAAATAAGTAAGGCCAGGGGTCATCATAGACACAGTTTCAGAAGCATAGAGACCAAAAGAAAGAAGCATACGCCCCAAATCAAAAAATTTCAGCCTTTGGTGCGGGGCTAGCTGAATGCCCCCACTCTAGTTTCCCTGGTCCTGGGGCTGAGGTTGGGGCTGTACTTTACATTGATTTGCCCAATGATACCGTTTCTTGAATTTGGGACAAAGAGTGCGTGGTTTGGCTGTGCTAGGGTTAAAGCGTTGCTTTTGGGCAGGCCCCCCTCCTAGGGCCTGTACTGGTTTTTGAAATGACCATATTTACTGCAATTATAACAGTTGCCAGATCGTGGATTGGGGTTAAACCTTTGTAATGCCATATACAGTAATACCTCGTCTTACGAACCTAATTGGTTCCGGAAGGAGGTTCGAAAGTCGAAACGTTCGTAACACGAAACAATGTTTCCCATTGGAAACAATGTAAAAGCGATTAATGTGTGCAAGGGGAAAAAAAATCCCCAAATGGTGCTCTGCTTGGCGCCGCCGCCCAGCTGTCACCTTTTAAAACAGCCATTATTTCTACTATATTTTCTTCTTTATTTTCATGTATGTTCTGGAACCTCAGAAAGAAAGCAGCGTTTTCAAGTTCCATGCTAAGTAAAGCTTCTTCCATATTTTTAATACTTGTTAACCTGTTAGTTTCTGTTTCTTGCATTTTTTCCTCCATCTTTTCATTCTTCTCTTCTATTTCTTTTATTTTTTGCTCATTCTTTGATGTTTATTGAATAGACTCTATTTTCCCATCCATTTTGACTACTCTATCCTCTACTCTTTTAATATTACCCCTCATATCTTCCATGTTTTCTGTCACCTTTTCGTAATTTTGATTGATTGATTGCTGCATCCTTACCATGGATTGGAATGTAGTCGCTGAAGACATCGACATTTTACTACATTCTAATCCAAAACTGGCAAAAAGCCAGTTTTAAATTAAATATTTTAATTTAAATATAACCAGAATATAACTCCAATTAACCATATACTTCTATTACATTTATCTAACTATTTCAAAAAAGAGTTGCTATGTGTCAGGTTTGTCTATTAATATCTCTGCCTCTCTAATATTGAATAGTTAATGTAATTAAAAATTAAAGATCTAATAATTAATAATAATAACAAGCAAGCAATCTATCACTATAGTAAGTAATAAAGCAAATCAATCAATGACAGTTAATTTACAAAGCAATGTTAAATAAAGTAGCCAATAAATAGTTAAGTAATTTTGATTAATCAGGTTTGATCAGTACTGTATTTATATTAACTCTATATTTAATAGGGAGTCAATTTTAAATGAATATCAGAAGAGGAAAGAGAGAAATAGGAATTAGGATATACCTAGACAGTTTTATATTGATTATTAAATAAGATCAGTTTTGAACTCTTAATGTTATTAAGTTAGTTAAGAACCCAATTGTCTTCTAATTCATGTATCAGTCTGACCCAATCCTAAATTAATTCAACAATGTTCCTTATTGGTCATCAAGTTGCTTATAGTTCTAATCCGTTTATATCCAAATTAATAAAACTGAGCTGGTGATACTCCCTATATTTTCAGCATGGGGCTTCCGGTTTGCCTAGTCACCTCCAAGTCTTCTGTTCTTTCAACTTGCACAAAACTTCATATACATTCAAAAAAACCACCTTGCCCTTTGCTATTCAAACAGCTCATCCGGAATGATTCCCAAGTAGGTCTAAATCTGGTATTAGGAGGAGGGAGTCTGTGGCTGGTCTCCTATCTCCGAGCTCTGATTTCCGATCTCCAATCACCCGTCCGCCACTTCAACTCTTTCTCCTCACCCATCTTTCAAGTCCTCACTGTTCCTGATGAAATGCAATGACTGCTGCGTTGCCCCTTGGAACTCCCGATCAAATCAAATACAATCAAATCAATCCAACCAGACAGCATCAAGGGCTCCTCTCTCCAAGTCATTCTACTATTACCACCTCTCACTCCGAACCTTTCCACAAATCCGCAATCCCCATCCGTTTTAGTCCCTTATTTGGCTTATTTTGGCTGTTATTTCTTGCTTCCGTTTTATGTGTCAGGCAGCTGCATCAGCTGTGGTCCTGAGGGTATTTCTCGCTTTCTGGGGGATCACCTTAATGCCACAGATACACGGGAAGTTCCTCTTTAACTTGTGGAGGCTCTCCAAGCTGCAACCAAAAAAGCTCAAAAGCAGAGAACAGCCCTGGAGTTCACTGGAGGCTGCCCTGCCATGATGCGATGTCAAGTTGGAAGTAAAAAAAAAAAATCAGGACTTTTAAAAAATGCTGCGGGATGTGGGACAAATTGTTAAAAATTGGGACTGTCCTGCCCAAAAGTGGGACATCTGGTCACCTTACCTAAAGGATCAGAGTAGAGGAATTAGAAGGCAAATATAATTTTAAAATTATGTGCTATTCTGGACACTGTCTCTCAAGTCTAGATTCCAATTTTGGAAATAAAAATGTCAAGGCTGTTCTGCATTCTCACCTATTACTTTGTCTTCTAGTTTCCATTACTGATTTTGCAATGGAAAACAATTTGTTGAGAAAATTAAGAGAAAACATGAAACGTCTCCAAAAGGAGGTAAGAGAAAACATTTGTTCATACGCTGTCACAGTAAATGTGTGATGGAACATATAGAAATTTTAGGAAGGTAGTTAGGTAGCTAGGTAGGGATAGATAGATAGGATAGATAGATAGATAGATAGATAGATAGATAGAGACAGACAGTCAATCAGACAGACATATAGATAGAAAGAACAGTAGGTAGTTGGAGAAACACAGATAGACAGATAGATAAAATATGAATTGTGATTTCTGTTTATCCCCAGTTGACAGTTTAGGTTTTTGTTTTCACCTTTGAAATGTATATATATATGTATGTATATATGTATGTATGTATGTATGTATTGATTGATTGATTGATTGATTGATTGATTGATTGATTGGATTTGTATGCTGCCCCTCTCCAGAGACTCGGGGCAGCTAACAGCAACAATAAAACAGTGTACAATAGTAATTCAATATTAAAAACAATTAAAAACCCATTAATATAAAAACCAAACATACATACATACATACATACCATGCATAGAATTGTAAAGGCCTAGGGGGAAAGAGGATCTCAATTCCCCCATGCCTGACGGCAGAGGTGGGTTTTAAGTAGCTTACGAAAGGCAAGGAGGGTGGGGGCAATTCTAATCTCTGGGGGGAGTTGGTTCCAGAGGATCAGGGCAGCCACAGAGAAGGTTCTTCGCCTGGGTCCCACCAAACGACATTGTTTAGTTGACGGGACCCGGAGAAGATCCACTCTGTGGGACCTAACTGGTCGCTGGGATTCGTGCAGCAGAAGGTAGTCCCTAAGATAATCTGGTCCGGTGCCATGAAGGGCTTTATAGGTCATAACCAACACTCCAACACTTTGAATTGTGACCGGAAACTGATCGGCAACCAATGCAGACTGCGGAGTGTTGATGTAACATGGGCATATTTGGGAAAGCCCATGATTGCTCTCGCAGCTGCATTCTGCACGATCTGAAGTTTCCGAACATTTTTCAAAGGTAGCCCCATGTAGAGAGCGTTACAGCAGTCGAGCCTCGAGATGATGAGGGCATGAGTGACTGTGAGCAGTGACTCCCGGTCCAAGTAGGGTCGCAACTGGTGCACAAGGCGAACCTGGGCGAACGCCCCCCTCGCCACAGCTGAAAGATGTTTCTTTAATGTGAGCTGTGGATCGAAGAGGACGCCCAAGTTGCGAACCTTCTCTGAGGGGGTCAGTGATTCTGCCCCCAGGGTAATGGACGGAGAGATGGAATTGTCCTTGGGAGGCAAGACCCACAGCCACTCTGTCTTGTCTGGGTTGAGTTTGAGTTTGTTGACACGCATCCAGGCCCCAACATCCTCCAGGCACCAGCCCATCACTTCCACTGCTTCGTTGGCTGGACATGGGGTGGAGATGTATAACTGGGTATCATCGGCGTATTGATGATACGTAACCCCATACCCTTGGATGATCTCACCCAGCGGTTTCATGTAGATATTAAATAGTAGGGGGAGAGGACCGACCCCTGAGGCACCCCACAAAGGAGAGACATAGAGGTCGACCTCTGACCCCCCACTAACACCGACTGTGACCGACCGGAGAGGTAGGAGGAGACCCAATGAAGAACAGTGCCTCCCACTCCCAAATACATTGTTAGCTTGCATTAGCAACCCAAGAAAGCCAGTTTGGTATCGTGGTTAAGGCATCACCCTGCGCACCCAGAGACCGACATTCCTTGCCCCACTTTAGGCACAAAGCCAAGTGGGTGACCCTGACCTAGTCACCTTTTCTTCCCCTAGAAAGGAGGCAACACCAAACCACTTCTGAAAAATCTTGTTAGGAAAACAGCAGGAACTCATCCAACCGAGAAGAAACTGGACTTTCCTTTTTGTTTGTTTGGGGTTTTTTTGAAAATTTTTAGACCGTAATCCAAGAGGTTTCTTCAGTTTTGGAAGAATAGTAAAATGTTATTTTTTTCAGTAGAGTGAATTTCCAGGCATGTGTCAAAGATTAGAAGGCAGAGATATCGTTGGTACCCCAGATTTGAAGAGGAAACAATGTTTAACATCAACCCAAGTCATTTAGAATTGTTGTTAGAAAAATTAGTGTCTTTAATCACTGTCAATTTGCTTTTAAAAAATAGGGTATTTTGTCTCCGGAAGGAGAAAGTTCGAGACTTCCTCTTCTGGCACAAAGACATGCTGAGGTATATAACGTATACTTGTAGCTCACCTTAGAATATAATTATGAGAAAAATGAAAATAAATGATTTTATTCACAATTGGTAATGGTTAATAATGCATGTGCAGCATATTTTATGTAGTATATATGTTCGCTTTATATTTCTATTGCATATATGAAATCCATACACACATCTATACAGAATAGTTTATTTGTAATTTCTGTGAAAGAATGGCAATTATCAGAGCTGATGCTAATTCTTGGTCAGTTCCTTCTTTGCTACATTAGCTAGTTTCTTTGGCCACATACAAAACCAATAGTAGTGAAATAAAATTTAGATGATTCATAATTGTTTTGAGCCACTGTGTTTTACATTTCCTAAAGAAATTAACTAAGACTACTTTTTTTTCTAGCCCAGCATAAAGTTGCGTTCCCATCAGGTAAGCAATCTAGTACATAAGGAACCTGTTGAGTGTGCATGACCAAGACATAGTTCATACCATAAAAAGAGGGGGGGGGGGAAGCCCAGTGTGACTGATTGGGTAGTGAGTGGTAGCAAGTGGGCTGCTACGGAAATATATTCCTGACTTATGATCTATTTTGGCTTCTCTAGATTGTTCAGACAAAAGCGGAAAGAGCAGATGCTGATTTGAAGAGAGTGAGGGAGCAGAGTTATATGTAAGTCTTCACATAGTTCATCAAATCTTTGCACAATCCTATTAAGTTCACCCTGTCTGTATGACATTCATAATTTCATAAGGTATTTTTAATGTGTATTTAATAAAAATTGAATAAAAAGATTGATAATTCAAGTTAAAAAAAACCCTGGGGGCTAATTTCTCTCTGGTCTTCATTATTTGCAGGAAGACAATGGAAATTTCTAAACTCCTGAATGAAAAACAAGAATTAGAAATAAAAATTAACGAACTTGTAAAGGAAAATAAGCAACTTTGCAAAGAAAAAAATGGAATTTCTTAGGAGTTTGAAGAAAAGTTGAGGAGGTGAGAAAATTTCAGATAGCAACCCTGACTTTCTCGTCGTTTCTTCAATATTTCAATTAGTTTTAATTTTAAACAAGTTTTACAATTTGAGTAAAAAAACCTAAGGGGGCTAACTTCACTCTGCTCTTGATATTTTACAAGAAAATTAGTTCAGAGAAACAAGAGGAGATTGAAAAAATTATAAAACAAAATGAAAGTCTCAGCTCAAAAATTAAAAAATATGCCATCGAGAAAGTAGAGCTCCTCCACGAAAATAATGAATTAAAAGAAGAACTGTATAGGTGAGAAATGTTTATTTTTATTTTATTTATTGGATTTATATGCCACCCCTCTCTAAGGACTCGGGGTGGCTTACAACATATAAAAACAAATACAATACAAATACAATAGCAAATCCAATTAAATTAAAACTATAGAGACAATCTAAAAACCCCAATTATATTAAAAATCAGTCATACCCATTCAAACAACAGCTATACAAACATTTGGTCAGCCAGGGGGACTGAGATCTAACTGCCCCAAGCCTGGTGGCATAAATGAAGTGGGGGGGGCAGAGCGAATCTTCAGGGGGAGCTGATTCAGAAGCCCCCACAGAAAAGGCTCTTCACCTACGCACCACCAAACGACATTGTCTAGTTGATGGGACCTGGAGAAGGCCAACTCTGTGGGATCTCACCAATTGCTGGGATTGATGCGGCAGAAGGCGGTCCCACAAGTACCGCCAAGTACCGATGCCATGTATGGCTGTATAGGTCATTACCAACACTTTGAATTGTGTCCAGAAACCAATCAGCAATCAATGCAATCCACGTAGTGTTGGAGAAAGAGGGGCATGTCTAGGAATTCCCATGACCATTTGCACGGTCACATTTTGCACAATTTTAATTTTCCAAACACTCTTCAAAGGTAGCCCCATGTAGAGAGCATTGCAGTAGTTGAATCTCAAGGTGATAAAGGCATGAGCGACTGTGAGTAGAGACTCCCGGTCCAAATAAGGCCGCAACTGGTGCACCAGGCAAACGTGCCCCTTGCCACAGCTGAAAGATTATGTTCTTTCCCCCCCAGAATAATGGACCAGCAGATGGAAGTATCCTCTGAAAGCTTTCTGGGTCCATCAGGTGCCTGGGAAGGAATCCCCTAATCAGTTCCATCTCCCTGCAGAGGAGGATTGAAGCCTTGAAATCAAGCCGTAGCAGAAAATGATCTGAGCATGACAAAGGCAACATATTTAAGACCATTAATTTCAGATCATTGCTCAACTGCTCTGTGGGGAATACCATGTCAGGAGCATGCCCCCCTCATGAGTTGCACCCTAAATTACTTCGGTCAGGTCCATGATTGCCATGGTGGCCATAAACTCCTGCACCAATCCAGAGGATTCTCCGAGCAACAGGTTAATGTCCACCAAGACAATAAGCTTGGGGAACTCCACTGCCAGCCCAGCTACCTCCTCGAGTAGCGCAGGCAGGGCTGTTGATACGCAGCTGGGAGGCAGGTACATGAGCAACAAGCCCACCTGAACCCCTAGATCCAACTTCACAAAGAGGGACTCACAACCCGTAATCTCAGGAGCAGCGAGCCTGCGTAGGCTGAAGGTCTTTTTCGCTATAATAGCCACTCATCCCACCTTCCCTGGGGTCGTGGCTGGTGCCACACCTGCAACCCAGCTGGGCACATTTCAGAGAGAGGGACTCCTCCTTCTGGACCCAGCCAGATCTCAGTAACACATGTCAGGTCAGCCTCCTCATCTAGGAGTAAATCCTGGATGAGGGGAGCTTTATTTACAACTGACCTGGCATTGAATATCAACAGCCTGAGCCTAGGGTCCCAGATTCGCTTGTTGCCATTACCCCGAGCTAAGCTCATGGGGCCGGAACAAGGGATTGCTTTCAAGCAGCGAGCTCTTGTTCCCCGAGAGCAGCCTACCCCATGTCTCCCAACATATCTGCCTCTCCCCAGCAAAACCGGGATATTCCGGCCCTGTGCCACCCAAATATGGGCTTCTCCACTCCTCCCGCCTCTATATTGGAAGAGGGCTAATATCTCTCTGGTCCTTATATTTTACAGGAAAACATCAGTAATTGAAAAATTAACAATAGAAAAAGAAGAAATGAAAATAAAAATCGAGAAAATCACATTCCAAAAAATGGATAAAATGGATAAAAATGAGGAGCTCTCCCGAGACTATTATAAATTGCAGTGGAGGTGAGAAAATTTTAGATAGCCACCATAAACTACCTGGTCCAGAATTTTATATTAGGTTCTCCTTAACTTAGAAAATTCAGAAAAGTATCACATTCTCCTTATTTTAGGGGAAAAAAAGAATTACAGCTCATTATAATTTTACATATATAAATCTTGTAGATAGCCTCATTCAACTCCCATGGCCCAACTATAGATATATACTTTAGGAATGAGAGTTTCCTGACATCAAAGCAGTTCCCATTATTTTTAACTAAGAATACTTTGCTGTTGGTCCAGTTCATAGCTAACCTTTTGATTTTTTTCAGAGAGAAACTACAGAGGAATGGCTTGTGCCCATTCAGGAATGAAAAAGCTGAAGAGAAAAGAAAGCCACATCAGCTTAATAAAAAATGGCTGAAAATGTCAGTAGAAGAACTGAAAGCAAGAAATCCTAAAGAATCCGTTTCAAATGTGCGGAACTGGCTTCTAAAAAAACATAGCGAGGATTCGTGTAAGCTGTCGGCGTACGCCCTGCCCCAATGGCTTAATGAATGCCTAACCAACCTGCGGAAGGAATGCGCCAAGGATGTGAAAGTTTGGTTAGGCATATCACTAAGTAATGTCGAAGAAGAAGGGCCAGAAACATGTGATTTAGATGTGCAGGGATGGATTGAAGCATCTATTATAGCCATTCAACATTTACAAAGAAGCTGAAAAAAGAGATGGCTTGAAATATCAGTAAAAACCCCCAAGAAGCAATGTCCTGAAGAATCTGTGGTCAATATATCAGAATGACTTCAAGAGTCCTTAGAAAGCCTCCCACTATCTGGAGAACCTACCATGTTTCCCTGAAAACAAGACCTCGCCCTAAAATAAGACCTAGTAAAGGGGTTTTTTGCGTATGCGTCGAGGAGAGTAGACGCTCCGCTGAACGCTCCTCAAATGAAAAAAATAAACATTGAATTTTAAACCCCATTGAACGTCTTGGAGTCTCAAATAAACTGGACTAAGTAAAAAGCTAAAACTTTGGAACCTGGAAATACCTTGGGCTTATCGGAGGAGAGCAGAAACAACGGGAAAACAGCCTGCATTCCATTCGGAACTGTGAGTAAACAATAAGTTAATTGGGGAAGGGAAATGGCGGGGGCAGTTGGGGTAGAACTGACAGAGAGAATGGACGCTTTGATGAAAACTTTTGTTATGGTCGGTCAGCAGCTAAAAGAAATGCAAGATGTGGTGGCTAAGACTGAGACCAAGCTGCAAAAAGTGAAAATAGAACAGCAAGAAGTGAAAATAGAACAGCAAGCCCAGGGTATTAGGGTTTTAAAGATAGAAGAAGGAAGGGAACAGGACCGCCAACGTATAAATATGCTGGAAGACAGATTAAGAAGAGCAAAGTTACGTCTGAGAGGATTTAAAGCAGATTTTGCCGAAATATGATCCAAAATATTCAGCAATGGTTTCCCACAAAGCCCAAACAGAATGATTGGGAGGGGGGGGAGGTTCCCACCTCTGACAGAGTGCACTATTTTATGGTGCTGAAAAGTTGCCCCAAGAAATCTCTTTGGATTTGCGCAGAGGAAAGTTCTTTCTTAAGATCAGGTATGGGGTTACGGAGGCTCGCAGCTGGCAACTGACTGTGCGTTAGTCACAAAATAAATAAATAAATAAAATAAAATAAATAAATCCAAATGAGAGAAAAAACCTCGGACAAGAAACTTGAAAACAACTTTTTCTCTTTGGTGAGACAACCTAGATTCAATCCAGGATTACCCTTTTATTGAAAGCACACACAAAAAGGCAGGCTTCTACGATGCTACATTTCACATGGGTTTGTTACACCAATTCAAACTCATAACGTATTAAGCGTACAAAATATAACCAATAAAAATCACACAACCTGGGCTACATTTCAAAGTGCTGATTCATGAGAAAAAGAAAGCGGGAGCGAGAGAAAGGTCCCATCAGCCCACCTCGTGATATATAATGTTGCACTTTTCTTAGGCTAGCAGCAAAGAAGGCAAGACAAGAGTGCTGGGAAGGAGAATGTTGCTAGAGAAACTGGGTCATCATACGTGTCATGCTCAAGGTCTATGCTTTTTGCACGCGCATTCCAAGACACTAGTTCCCGCGTTCCCACAATCAGGAATTCCTTTGACCTGCTTGAGCTCTTTTCCACGTGCAGGTAGGTAGGAAAATTTCAATTGTGGGATGAAATCCTGTCAGCTTTTAAATGGATCCTACTGATCTTTTTAGAAAAACCTTCGATTAAATGTTGTTTTGAGGGGTGGGATCAGATGGGATGCAGTTGTCCTTCTTCCTACATAAGGTAACTGGCATCCTGCCAAACACATTCCTTGCTATAGTTAAAGTTAATTTGGCTTTCCTTTGAAAAAAAGGGGAAATTTTTCCAGATTTATCCTGATCTGAAAATGCCCAGCATAATTGCCAGCACATTTTTGGGGCCCCGCCCATCTGCTCTGTGCACAGGATTAATTGCCATTGTTTTTGGGTAGGACTAACTTTTCTTCCAGGGTCTCTGGTGGAAAAGGGATGTCCCAACTGCATGAGATCTAGCCCCACCTGGCTGGCTCTTTAAGACCAAGAAAGCAGGTCTAAATTGGGGTCCCCAACGAGATGAATTCTGTTTTAGCTCAGGGGTTGGAGAGAATCCGCCCAATGGAACAAGGCAGAAATGGACCTTTTGGGACCTTTTGGTAAGAATCTGCCTTCAAACTACTGAGTGCCACAAGATCCATCCAGGATGTGCCTTTGACTAGATTGACACAGCCACCTCACCTTCCAGCTGATAGGCCATCAGAAGTCGGGGCAGATCCGAACTCAAACTTGGTATCTCTGAATCCCACTCACTTTCACGAGGGATCCCTCAACCTCTCACTCCTGGTTTCCACCAGGGAGCTCTTAGCAGCATTGCCAGCAGTGTCTTTCCTACAGAGAAATCATCCAGGCCACTGATTGTCCATGGGGAAGACCGAGGCACCCCCACACTTGCTTGGCATGCTGGGAAGATATCTTAAAGACAAGATTCCATCCTGAGCACCCAATTTTTCCCAAAATCACTGGATCAAGTGGAAAAGAAGCCTTAAAGGAGGGCTCTTTAAACTTAGCAACTTTAAGACTGGACTCCCCCTGGACGTTGCGCACAGGAATTGTCATGACTTTCAGCCGGTCCTGGGGCTGCTATTGATGCGCAGTGGCAACCCATCCCTGAGTACAGGGTCTCCAACCTTGGCAACTTTTAAGACTTGTGGACTTCAACTCCTAGAACTCCTCAGTCAATTTCAACTCTGGGAGTTGAAGTCCGCAAGTCTTAAAGTTGCCAAGGTTGGAAACCTCTGGTCTAGTACAGCTGTTGGAGGTTAGGCTAACTCTAATGTTCCCCTACCCTTCTCTGTCTCTGTCTGTCTCTTTCTTTCTGACTCTCTCTCTCTCACACACACACACAAAATGACAAATTGTACAGTAGAATTTTAATAACTAATAAATCTAACTGGCGAGCATAGTTATGTCCTTCTTCCACATCTGCAGGAATCCCAAAGTTTCTCTTCCTAGCTAGTACTTCAGTGGGAAGGAGACAGGCAGTGAGGGGTTACCAAAATTTTTACTACCACACTGTGGGCATGGCTTATGCATTTTGTTTCAACATATTTCAGTGCAAATTGGGTGTTCCGGGGTGGAGTTCCATTTTCGCTACCCCACTGCGTCCCACCCCCCATCCGGGCAGTAGCCCACCCCTGATTATCTACTACATAAAGTGTATGTACACACATGCACACACAGCTCTTCTAAAATTATACACATTCAACCTAATTTATTGCGACAGGAAAAACATACCCAGAGCCCAGAAGGGAAAAAAGAAAAGGAAAAAAAAATCAAAATTTTGCTACCGGTACTGAGTACCTGTCCATACCCGTAGGAGCCAATCACTGGAGATAGGTGAACGTTATTACAGGTAATCCTCAAGTTGTTACAGTTTGTTTAGTGATCCTATGGAAAGCTAGCACACAACCCTGTCTTAGAAGAATGAAATATTTGGAGAAATATTAAAAAGGTAGAATATTATATTTCCCTAAAGGAGAAACATGCTCTTGGAAAACAGCCCCCACCTTTCTTAATAGCCCCAGCAGGACTGGACCAGCCTATCTACAAGACAAAAGACCTTCAGCCTCAGTGATGCGATTAGCCCTCACGAAAGATCTAAACGAGGGCAAAATCATTCAGCCGCAATAGGACAAGCCCCTTCATTTCATTAGCAAGCTTCAACCATGCCTGAGACTCAGATAACTTACAAAGTTAACTATGACTGCTGCATAACCTGGGAGTCTGACAAGCCAACAGAATACATTTCTTGCACAGGAACAGGAAGCTTAAGGGCAAGGCCCAAGAGAGGGTATAAATACCTCAATCTCTCTCCTCCATATGTTGCCCAGGACCTCAAACCCATGTGGTCCTGTTCACCAATAAACCATCTTTACAATCAGCCTTAGAAAAGGCATTACATAATTTATCGTACGTTTGCTTATTTTGACTGTACATGTCTTGAAGTACAGAACAACACAAACTGAGAGAACATAACTGAAGTAAACCCAGAGGCAGGGTTAGGTGAGAACGGTACCTTTATTCAGCTCAGAATAGTAAGTGACTTTCAGCTAGTACCGTCTGCTCTGCTTGGGAGAAACTGCTTCTTTTATACATTTGCGGTTCCCGCCAAAGCAAGAGCAGCGCGCGTCTGAGCCAATCAGGAGCGACTTCCTGATTCCAGCTCAGACAGCGCTTTAACAAGGAACAAACTATTTACAGAGATACAAGGTAGCCATTTCAGGATACAACACCCCTCCCTCCTTAGTTGGATACATCCATCACGAAAGCCATGTGACGAAGTCGTCCAATCTGTTGGGTCGCCGCGAGGCTCGCTCTGACCTGCGCAGTTCAGTTGCGTCCTCGCTACCGACGGTCGAGGTTGGTTCGCTGTTGCTCCCCCGGCGCGGCTGGGGCCTGGTTGGGGCTCCGGCCTGTTGATTCGGCCTGGCAGGCACGATGCTGGCTTCGGAGGAGGACGATGGTTCGGCGTCGCTGGTGGATTCTCCCTGACCCGATAAGTCCATTTGAATGTCTAGTAAATTGGGTTGCGAGTTATAGTCTGTTGAAATGGGAGAGTCTTTGTCAGCGGTTTGCTCCAGGGGTTTTTCCATGCGTTTCCGAATGTGGTCAATGTGCCGCTTCCACATTCGACCATCCTCCAGTTTTACCATATATGTTTTTGGAGCAGTTTGTTTAACAACAACTCCCTTCATCCAGTTTACACCTCCATCAAAATTTTTTACAAATACATTTTGTCCCAAATACATTTGTCTTTCAGGGTTTACATATATTGGGTTATTAGTACAAAACTTTGGGTGTAACCTATCCAGTGGGGACCTTAATTTCCTTCCCATTAGCAACTCAGCAGGACTCACGTGCGTGTGAGAGTTTGGGGTAATGTGCTGGGTTAACAAGAACTGGTCCAAATTCTGTTGTACATCTCCAGGGCCTGACCTGCGTAATGCTTCCTTAGCCACGCGAACATAACGTTCCGCCAACCCATTAGCCCAGGGCGAGTAAGGTGAGATGAGTGCATGTCTGACTCCTAGGTTATCTAAGAACAATTCAAACTGCCTGGCCGTTAATTGAGGCCCATTGTCAGACACTAGGATATCAGGGCAACCATGGGTAGCAAACAGTCTGCGCAAAACCTTGATGGTGGCACTTGTGGTTATGTTGTTCATTGCTATGATTTCCACCCATTTGGAAAATGCATCAACCACTATTAAGAAGTATTGTGACCCCACTGGCCCTGCAAAATCAATATGGACCAGGGACCAAGGCCCTGCAGGTTGCTCCCACTCTGCTGGAGTTGTTTTGGGGGGGTTAGGCCGTGATTCTTGGCATGGATCACATTTGGCTACCCAATTTTCAATATTAGCATCCAAACCTGGCCACCATAAATGCCCTCTAGTTAGGCCTTTCATCCTGACAATCCCAGGATGGCCCACATGTAACATTTCAAGTACCTTTTCCCTTAGGCTTTTAGGAATGATCACTCTATCCCCCCACAACAGACAACCTTTTACATATGACAATTCAAGTCTTTTGGTTTTGAAGTCACACAATTCAGGTTTCACAGAGTCATTTTGCCATCCCTTAAGTACACAGTTAACCACCTGTTTTAGGATTGGATCTTGCTGCGTATGTGCAGCCACCTCCCTTGCAGTAGTTAGTGGGTTGTCTTCGAGCTCTATCATTAAGACATCAGCAGAAGGGGCAGGGTCCTCCACTAACTCTGCCATGGGGCACCTACTGAGGCCATCTGCGTGGTTGATGGTTTTACCCCCTTTATGGATGAGCTCGTACTGGTATCCTGAGAGGAAAAGGGCCCATCTTATTAATCTTGGGGACATAAATGGAGGAGTAGGCTTGTTGGGGGCTAAAAGGCCTAATAAGGGCTTGTGGTCAGTAACCAATTCGAAACTCGTCCCAAAACGGTAATTATGAAACTTCTTTACTCCTGCCACTAGAGCTAGAGCCTCCTTATCTAGTTGGCTATAGTTCCTTTCAGTATTGGTCATCGTTCTGGAAAAGAAAGCAATTGGGGCCTCTGTTTTGTTAGGCAAAACGTGAGCCAAGACTCCTCCCACGCCGTACGGGGAAGCGTCGCACGTAAGCCTGATAGGTAGCGAAGTACTATACTGGACTACCACACTTTTAGAAGTCAATAATTGCTTTATTTGTACAAAGGCTTCGTGTTCAGTTCTCCCCCATGTCCAAGGGGTTTCTTTCTGTAGCAAACGGTGTAGAGGCTCTGCTGCTGTTGCCTTCTGTTTTACAAAAACGGAGTAAAAATTAAGAAGGCCTAAAAAAGCTTGCAATTCAGTCTTATTTTGTGGCTCTGGGGCTTCTCTAATGGCTCTCAGTTTCTCAGTCGTGGGGTGGATACCCTCCTTATCGATTTTATACCCTAGGAATTCTACACTGTTGGTTCCCCAGACGCATTTATCAGGCTTAATTCTCAACCCTTTGTCCTGAAGTCTCTGAAGTACTTCCCTTATCCTTTTGTTGAGCTGTTCTTGGTTTTCCCCTGCAATTAAGATGTCATCAAAATAGGGAATGGCCCCTTTAATCCCTGATAACAATCTTTCCATTATGCTTTGGAATATCCCTGGGGCTATGCTTACTCCAAACTGTAATCTGGTACATTTAAAGGCACCCCTGTGGGTCACAATCGTTTGCGCGTTTGCTGTCGGTTCATCGACAGGCAGCTGTTGATAAGCTTGTGCGAGATCGATCTTTGCAAACCTTTTTCCTTCCCCCAGGGAGTGTAGGAGTTGTTGTACCACCGTAATGGGGTAAGGGTGATGTTGGAGGGCCTTATTTAGCGTGGATTTATAGTCAGCGCAAACTCTTAAGGACCCATCCGGTTTTAGAGGCGTGACTATGGGTGTTTCCCATGGTCCCTGCTCCACAGGAACTAAAATGCCTTGGCTTATGAGCTTATCTAGCTGCGGGTCAAGTTTGGGAAGGAGCGGAAGGGGTACCCTGCGAGGTTTGAGCCAGACAGGCGGGACCTTGGGGTCAATAGAAAACGAGATAGGGGGCCCTTTATACGACCCCAAGGTGGGGCTAAACACTTCAGGGAACTCTTGTAAAAAGTTAGGCATGCTATCACAGTTAACAGTGCAAATACCAGAAATTTCAATTCCCAAAGGTCCCATCCAAGCCAACCCCAGGAGAGAGTGCTTAGCCCCTGTAACAACAATCATAGGCAGGGTACATTTAACATTCTTAAACACGATAGGTACATTCACTTTGCCCAGAACAGAGATTATCCCCCCTTGAAAATCTCTAATTACCAACGAGGTTTGCAATAGCTCAGATTTAGACAGGCTAGGCATGTACAATTTAAGCTTTTCCCACGGCATAATGGTGTATTTAGACCCCGTATCAAGCTCCATAGAACATGGCTTGTTGTTTAGAAGTAATGAAATAACAATCTTGCCCCCATTTTTTGTTGCCGTGTTATTCACGGAAAATTGAGTGTTACCTCTTGAGTAGTCGCGGTTAGCGGTTGAGTAGTTCTTTCGGCCCGAAAAACGAAAAGGTCGGTTTTCTCGCGGTTGAGGTGTTTGGTTCTGGGGTCGTTGATGGCGCGGGGTGGAGAAGGTTTCCTCCGGTGCAGATGCTCTGCAGGCTTCGGCGATGTGGCCACGTCGGTTGCAGCGGCGGCATATGGCGTCCCGGAATTGGCATCGTTGGCTCTGATGGTTTCCTCGGCAGCAGGCGCAGGGGGCGGCGGGGTGAGGAAGTCTGTGTTATCTCGGCTGGTCTTGCAGCAGGAAACAGCTGTCCTCGTTGCGAGCTGGTGGGCTGAGGTCGTCTGGGTCCTCGGCGCGGGAAGACGTGGAGTCTATCTTGGTGATGACTTCTTTCCTTTCGTGATCCATCAGCTCTTTAGCAGCAGCGTCGGCGACCTCTGCGGTTTGTGCTAGCTTAATCACTGTTTGTAGGGTCGGTTCGTCTTCGGTGAGGAGTTTGTTCCTGACCGAGGCGTTTCTCATGCCAAAGACTAAGGCATCGGTGAGGCGAGCTTCCGGGTTGTCAAACTTGCATTTCGCAAGCACCGTTCAAAGTCGCGTTGCAAATTGGTTGATTGATTCCGCTTCGCGCTGAGCCATTCTGGAGAACTGGTGCCGGAAAACCATGGCTGGTTTTGTTGGCTTGAAATGGCTTGCGAGCTTGGCTTGCAGGACGTCCCAAGCGACGGATCTTGCCGGCAGCAGGTCGGTGAGAGTCTGGCGAGGGCGCGGATTTCTGGACCGCAGTAATTTAGGAAAATGGCCCGTCTTCGATCGGCGTCCCGTATTCCTGCTGCCTCGAGGAAGATCTCGAAGTTGGCTAGGTAGTCATCCCAGGAAGTCTTCTCGGGATCGAAGAACTCAGGAGCCCGGCCGATTTGGAGATTGTTCATGTTGCACGCGTAGTTTCTTTCGTCCGTCGTCACCAGTGAAGTAAACCCAGAGGCAGGGTTAGGTGAGAACGGTACCTTTATTCAGCTCAGAATAGGTAAGTGACTTTCAGCTAGTACCGTCTGCTCTGCTTGGGAGAAACTGCTTCTTTTATACATTTGCGGTTCCCGCCAAAGCAAGAGCAGCGCGCGTCTGAGCCAATCAGGAGCGACTTCCTGATTCCAGCTCAGACAGCGCTTTAACAAGGAACAAACTATTTACAGAGATACAAGGTAGCCATTACAGGATACAACAATAACCCTAATCCTCGCCCAAGTCAGTTCTTTCTTAGTATGTGTTTGCGGCCTGTAACAACAGCGGTTAAGTTCTCTCTTAATATTTAAACAATATAGTGACAGTCTATCTATCTTTTATGCATGTTCAGAAAAAGAGAGATTTCCCTCAAGCGAGCGGGCATGTATATCGCCTCGCCTGAATTTCCTCCTGATTTGTTGAGAGGTTCAAAACAAAATCAGGGGCAAATGTAGTTTTTTTAGTTGTAACTGAATTTGAATTATTTGGATTTCGATATACTGTATATTGTCTTTTTTATATGTTGTAAACTGCTCTGAGTCCTCAGAGAGGGGCGGCATATAAATCCAATAAATTTAAACTTAAATTGCTATTACCGTCCGCTGCTACTGGTGTGCTGCGTATGCAGCTTTGGTTGTCTTGTGTATGTGTTATGTGTGCATGTCCCCAGCATGTTTTTGCTTCTGTACATGCACAGAAAGCAAAAATGCGGTGAATTCTTGTGAGGAGACACTCTGAGTCTCCGGAGAGACGTCATACAAATCTAAATAATAATAATAATAATAATAATAATAATAATAATAATAATGATGATGATGATGATGATGATGATGTCTGAGGGAGGGAAAAACACCTTCCCCTCTGGAGGCCGGAAATGGCCTGTTTCACAACTTCTGGTGGGCCCAATAAGCTCTTGTTTCACTCCCCAGGCTCCAAAGGCTTCCCTGGAACCGGGGAAGGGAAAAAATGCCTCCCCATCCCCCAGGAGGCTCTCTGGAAGCTAAAAACACCCTCCCAAAGCCTCTGTGTGAGCCAAAAATCAGCTGGCCAGCATACACCTGCATGTTGGAGCTCACATGCCAGCAAATATGGCTCCGCATGCCACTTGTGACACCCATGTCATAGGTTCGCCAGCACTGCCTTAGACTGTCTACAGTCGACCTCACCGCATTCCTTAGAGGTCTATAAGGGGGCGTGCATAAGCACACCATCGTGCCTACCATCCTTGTCTTACTGTCCTATTGTCCAAATTTACCTGTACCTACTTTGCTTTTGTTTATATTTATACCAATACCTGCTATCTTGTATGTTTAGACAAATAAATAAATAAACATCTGGAAGACAGCAGTTCGGGAAATGCTGGGCTTGATCGTGATTGTGAATCTTGGGGATCTCTTTCGCACTAAACTGATGCACAATTGCGATGTGCACACACCTGTTCCACTGTCCTTTCACAGAATAATAATAATAATTATTATTATTTTTATTATTATTATTATTATTATTATTATTATTATTATTATTATTAATGTATTTATTTATAATGCCCTTTTAACAAGGGGAATGACAGCAAGCCATATACAACTAACAAGGACAGGCAGTAGGCAATACACACACTTAGCTGAAACACAACTAATAAAACCACAAAACTTATTAAAAACATTCCCAACCTCTACAATTTCTTCCCCTCTTGCTGATCCCCAGAACAAGGCTGTTTCAATCTGTTGAATCAAAGAGGAATGTCTTTAGTGCCGTGGTGAGTAAGGCTACTCAGGGGCTTCTCAGCTCAGGATATTTTATCTCCCAGTATTACTGGCAGGAAAACATTTCTCTCCCCCTCCCCCAAGACTAGATCTACCATATTTGGGCTGTAAAAAGTTTAATTTAATTTAATTTATTTATTTATAAGCCGCCCAACTCCTTCGGGACTCTGGGAAGTGTACAGCAATTTAAAACAATATAATAACAATTTAAAACCACAAGAAAATAAATCATTCATCCTTTTAGCCGGAGCTAGATGGTATAACTCATCGGCCACAGGCCTGCAGGCAAAGCCAAGTTTTCACAGCCTTCAGGAAAGCCAGGAAGGTGGGAACAGTGCGGATCACAGGGGTCAATTGATTCCAGAGAGTGGTCACTAGATGGCAGCAAAGAGACCTTTTAGTATCTTGCTATTTTGTGGGTCTATCAAAAAAAAGTTTATTGAATGATCAGAACATTAAGGAAAAGTGGTTGAAGTCTTGATGGCTAACTTTAGTATTTTTATTTAATATTTAGGTAAGGATTATTTTGCCTTTACGTCTGCAACAAAACAAGCAGCAAAGAGAACTCAACCATATATGACTGCAGAAATCTAGATTGACTACTAGATGATAGCAGAGAAATGTGAAAAGATTATTTTGTCCTGCCATGTGGATGTTTGCAGACCAGCTTACCTAATCTTAAACAAAGTAAGGGGTGGGAATGATTTTGCTCCCTGTAAAAAAGACTGCTCTTCGCTGATTTAAGAGATTTTGGTAATTAGATTGAGAACAGTTGTGATTTAAAAACTGGTTCATGGGATTTGGACAGTGACAGTAGTGGATGTGAAGAAGTCAGAAGTGTCCATACACATAGTGAAGACAGAACAAGCAGCTGCCCTGAAGATCGCAAATCTCTCTCTTGCTGTGCCTTCAACAAATTTGACTGCATGGATATATTGGCTGCAAAAATCCAGATCACCACAAGGCATCACAAGAGTTACAGAAAACCCAAGCTTTTTGTACCACTAAATAGCCGTCTCGATATTTGCAGCCTAAATATGATTCTTGAAACACAGGATGTCCTTATGAAGCAAAATGGAAGAGCAGAGCAAAAGGAAGGAAGAAGCCAGCCAACCAGCCAGAATAGACTGTCCCATTACAAAAGACATTTTGATGCTGTGTGGTTCAAAAGCTCCAGAATCTGTCAGACAAGTCCTAGCCCTTATCTTCTCAAACTTGGAAAGCTGCTTCACAATGGATGGAAAAGGGGATTAGCCGGCTTGTTTCATTTCCCCCAGTTTTTAAATGCACCCCATGCCATCTCGTCCCATCGGATTACCATCTGACAGGTTTTATCTGTGGAAGCCCTATTGTAACGATCATCTATCTATGTATCTACACTATGTTGTCATTATAGGTAGTACTTTCCACATGTAAATGTCATCTGAATCTCTTCAGTTGTATCCAAGATTCGTCAGGTTTTACTATACAGTGATCCTCCATACAACTTTCGGACAGGAAATGGCAAGATTCATTTAAGAAATGCTACTAGCTAACATTTAAAACATGTCTGTGCATTTCTTAAAATAGTAATATATTAAGTTAAGAATGTTTTTCTGGTACAAAGTACCCAGGGCATTAATAGTGGTTAAGGCATCAGGCTAGAACTCAGGAGCCTGTGAATTTTAGTCTTGCCTTAGACATGAAAGAGATGGATAAGAGGCTGTTTAAGTTCCAAAAAAGGAGGTTTTACATAAAATAATTAGAATAAATAACGAAGCCAACCATCTTTATTTTGGCTGAAGAACTAACAGATTCACAAATTCAACAGATTTGACAAACAATAAACAATTGGGACTGAAAAGTCCTTTAGTGATCTGTCTCAAATCACAGAGAAAAGAACTGAAACCATCTGCTCTCTTTTATTTTAAGATTATTTAGATACCTATAAAAAACAGAAATTCTTGTATGATTACTGTATTTTTGGAGTATAATATGCATCTTTTTCCACCCTAAAGGAGGCTGAAAATTTGGGTTCATCTTATACTCCGAATGTAGCTTTTTCTGAAGTTTTTTTTCCAGCCCTAACAAGGTGCTAATGATCTTCCCAGGCCTTACCTTGCCGGCTAATATTTTTTCCACCCCTAAGTCTTTGCAGGCTTTTTTTCATTGCTCTACTTGCTCCAAATAAGTTTCTTTCCAGCATTAACAAGGCACTAGTAATGTTCTGAGCTCTGACCAGCTTGCAGGTTCTTTCATTGTTACTCTTTCCAAATAAGGTTTTTTTAAGCCCTAACCAGGGGATAAAATAATGTGTGAAACCGACCAGATTAAGGATGCTAGCCAGATGAATACCTGATAGGCAGATTTCTCCCCCTTATTTTCCTCTCCAAAAACTAAGGTACATCTTATACTCCGAAAAATACAGTAATTTACGTAGAGTTATTCATACATTGTGCCTGTAACATAACATAGTAAGAGTAATGATAGTACATCACAATATAATTTCAGTTTTCCACTGTTTTTCATAAAAAGTTTAAGATGTGCATTATATGGTAATTAGGACTCAGAATTAACATAATTACCAGCACATATTTCAAAAACATTTATGACAATTTTGTGCCTCTTATTTTTGAATTTCCTCTTTGATGATTTCTTACTGAATCTGTGATGATTGTCCAGCTCCAGAATCTCCAACTACTTTCAGCTATTTTTGCCAATGTTTTTATTAAGACATAAAAAAGGAGAAAAGGTACAGAGATGTTATCCAGCTGCACAAAATATATAATAAAGAGGAAGAAATCAAAATGGTCCCATTTTATAAATCAGACAAGATCTATTGATCTTAAGAAAATAATTTTAATAAAAATAAGTCACCCTGAATAAGAAGTGCAAGATAAGAAACCGTACTGTTATAAAAATCCAAAGAATTAGTGGGGATAATCACAATTGCTCACTTTAGAAAAGTATAACTAATACCAAAGTTATCTTATGCACCATTATTTAAAAGGTTCACTGATATCTTTATTCCTCAACCTCTATCTATCTATCTATCTATCTATCTATCTATCTATCATCTATCTATCTATCTATCTATCTATCTATCTATCTATCTATCTATCTATCTATCTATCTATCTATCTATGACATTGGGGGATCATGGGAATCCAGAGCAGCTTTCAAACCAGTGTAGGGTCACTAGGCTTATGAGGAAGTGCCTACAGTTTCACTAGATTCAAGACTGATGTTCTGTTAACCTACTTTCTGTTCTCACAGCAGTCAACTTAATTTAATATTGAAGAAACCAAGCTGTCAGATGATGCAGCTGTCACCCAGGCCTTTAGTCACCAACCTTTTACAACAACAGAAAATATTTATAGGACTCTCCTCTTCTAATCTGTATCTTCCAGAGTTTGGCAGTCTTTGCACTGGGCTATGAATGAATGAAGTTCTGTCTCTGGAAAGCCTTCACGCTGGTAATGCTAAAGAAAAAAAAAGAGTTGTTATGTAGTACAACTCCAGTGGATATTATATGGCTATGAAATACACAATTTTTAAAGAGAGGTGAGGAAAAATAGGAAAGGTCAGGTTTCTCCTGGTGAGTTAGAAGCCATTAAATAAGTAGAAAAGTGAGGTTCTTGCACCCTATTTCTCATCCACCTTCCCCCAAGTTTCCACATGAGATTGGGAGATTAGGGTGGACTTGTAATCTGCATTTTATCGGTCTTTAAACCCTGGTAGAAATGACAGGGGAACACAACTTTGAGCCTCAGGATTCCAGGCAGACTCTAGTAGCCTTGGAGGAAATATTCAGATGTCTTCCAAATGATGCTGCCAAATTATAATTTTTCATATGAGACAAGAGGAAAATTCTGAAATCAAAGAGCAAAGCCATCTTCTCTGGACCCTTGTGATTTACATGGATACATCCATTCAGTTTTATTGTCTTCTTTTTCCATCCCTTGTGTGTGTGTGTGTGTGTGTATACACTCTTGAACCATTTCCCAAAACAGGTGAGGGTTGGGTTTTTTTTCCCCTCACTTCTTTGTATGCTTTTTAACATATGGTTTAAATCAAGAGTCACTTCTCTCTCTTTTTTCTTTCTCTCTTTCGTCTCATTCTCTGTCTCCATCATTTCCCCTTTTTTTCTCCCCCTTTTGCTCTCATTTGTCTCTCTCTTTCCGTTTCATTTCTGTTCTCCTTTACCCCCTTCCTCATTCTTTCCCTCCATCAGTTTCTCATTTTTCTCTTTCTCCTTTTCTCTCACATTCCCTCCCTCTCTCACTTCTCCCCCCTCCCTTTCCCTCTGCCTCTGTCTCTCTGGGTACAAGCAGGCAGCCTACCCAACTTCTTCTGAGCTTATCCTCCGGTTTTATGCAGAACTGCACCACTTCCGGGATGACAGCTGGCCAAGCAGGATCGCCTCCCTTCCTGCGCTCTGCGCTGCGAAGTCTCTCTGGCCGGGCTTCGCTGCCTAAGATGCCGAGGGGACTTGGAACCGCACCGCAGGTCTCCCCTGCCGGCTGGATGTACCCAGGGGAATCCTCCTTGTAAGCTGCTCCCAGAGGCTCCGCTCCGCACCCAGCAGCGAAGTGTCCCATTCCAGGCACTGCCTCAGCGCCCCGCATCTGATTGGTTTGTTTGTTTGTTTATTTGTTTGTTTGTTTATCTATCTATCTATCTATCTATCTATCTATTTATTTATTTATTTATTTATTTATTTATTTATTTATTTATTTATAGAGTTGAAAGGGACCGTTTGGTCATCGAGTCCAACCCCCTGCCTGAGCAGGAAACCCTACAGCACCCCAGCCAAATGGAAGTCCAATCTCCTCTTGAAGGTGTCCAGAGTTGGGGAGTTCACCACCTCCCCTGGCAGGCAGTTCCATTGGTTGATCGCTCTGACCGTCAGGAAGTTCTTCCTTATTTCCAGATTGAATCTCTCCTTGGTCAGCTTCCAACCATTGTTCCTCGTCCGGCCCTCTGGTGCCCTGGGGAATAAAGAGACCCCCTCCTCACCATGGCAACCCCTCAAGTATCTGTAAACTGCTATCATGTCCCCTCTAGACCTTCTTTTTTCTAGGCTGTCCATGCCCAGTTCTCTCAATCTCTCTTCATAAGTCTTGGTTTCGAGTCCCGCACTCCCTCTGACTCCTCCCATTTGAAAGCAAAAAGGGGCGCGGAAATGCCTACAGCTGGTTGAATTTTACCCAACAGAAAACCAGAAGCAACTCTGGAGGCGGGACTAATGGTGATGCAGGCGCTGCTGAAGAAACTCCTCGTGCTCTCTGTGTTCGAGGAAGGTGGGGGCGAGGGGCGCGTGTTAGTGCGACCAACTGTCAAAATGGTGCTCTTGGAAGAGGTCACCTTGGATGAACTCTTTATCGGCAAACTCATCCATTTGCAAAGCCCCAGTCTAATTTTCTCCCCTGGGTTTGCTTTTCTTCGGCTGCCGAAAAACACCACCTGTCAGCTCTTTGGCCAGCATTTTCTCCAAAATGTAGACTCCAACGCCTTGCGGGTGTTGAGCTCCGTTGCCTTCCTTGCCAATCGGACAGCCTCGCCACCTGCATGGAGAAGCAAAAGGTGAAAAAGCGGCAGTTGCGTCGTGCCTGTTGCTCGACTGATGGTGCTGCCTACACTGGAGCTCTCACCTCGCCCTCTCCACATTTCCCGTAAGCTGACTTAACTGGGAATTCGGGGCGGAGCCTCTCCCACCCCCAGTGGGGGGAAATTAGGTTGGGGAGCGGGGAGAGAATTGGAAGACTGAGAATGGAGGGAAGGAAGGAGAAAAGGGAGGAGGGAGAAAGGGAGGGAGGGAAGGTGTTCTGTCGGGCTCTCTGGAAGACTCCTCCCAAAAATTCACAGGTACAAATTTCAGACACACACACGTTTGAAAATTCAAAACAATGTTCTTTATAATGAAAATTCACTTAACCTAAGCCCTCTTTTGGTATAGCAAAGAGCACTCGTCTCCAAACAAACTGGTAATTTGTACAAGTCCTTTATCAGTTCTGTGATACTTAGCTTGCAGCTGTGAGGCAATTCACAGTCCTTCTTCTTTCACAAAGTGAAACACACTTTGCTCTGGTTTAGTTTCAAAGCGGGGGAAAAGCAGCACACAAAAGGTCAAAGTCAGTAAAGCAGTCACGAAACACAACGATCAGATAATCCTCCACAATGGCCAAACCCACAGGCTGCTATTTATAGCAGCCTCACTAATTACCACAGCCCCACCCAACCACAGGTGGCCTCATTTTCTTTGATAATAATCTCTCAGTTGTTGTTGCCTATGCATTGCTCTCTGCATTCCTGGCTGTATCATTAACTCTTGTTCTGAATGCAAGGAGGAGCTAGATAATTGATCTCCTTCTGAGCTGACTGCCACACTCTCCTCCTCCCTGTCACTCATGTCTTCTTGGTCAGAGGAGCCTTCATCAGCAGATTCCACTGGGAGCAAAACAGGCCTGCTGCATGTGGATGTCTCCCCCACATCCACAGTCCTTGGGGTAGGAGCTGGGCCAGAGCTAACCACAACACTAAACAGACGATTTCAATCTCTTTTCACCAAGGTGACAGGCATATGAATTAAAGAAAAAATACAAATAAACAACAAAGCTCTCCTTTAAAGCTAACAGTCCTAATTTGCAAAGAATTTTTTTCTTTGTTATATTAACTGCAATATTGTTTTCAAAGGAGATGACTTTGGAATGTTTTATGTAGTCTAGAAGTAATGTTTGGAAATAAAAGAGGCATAACAGATTAACAGAGTTGGAAGGGACCTTGCAGGTCATCTAGTCCAGCCCCCTGCCCAAGCAGTAAGACTCTATATCTGCCTCTATCTAGGATCAAACTCATAACCTCCTGATTGTGAGGCAAGATCGCCACCTCTAGGCCACAGCATTTGGGTTATTACTATGGATGATTATAGTTATTATAGGTTAGTATGGTGGATCCTACTGCTCAGAAGTTTCTTCACAGTTTTATAGTAATTAAATAAACACAATAGAATAAAAATGTAATGAACATTTTAGAACAAATTTTATTGTAAAATTTAGCATGAATATTTTATCATCCTTAAAAATCATAGTTATATGAAGAATGGAGGAATTAATGTTATTACAGCCGCCATCATCATCATCATCTTCCTAGCGTTAATCATGCAGGTGCAGATTGCAAATAAATTAAACAGAGAAACAAAGAGATTATGTATGAATTCCTTGGAAAGAAACAAAGTGATTATCAAAAAGCATGGGTTTGTTAAGAAGACAGCTACTGGGCTAATCTTCCAGGTACACAAGATAGGAAAAATGACAATATAAGCTAACTATATTGGAAAAATGCATCAAGAGATCTCTCACAAACTCTTTAATGCCTGAACAATCATGGAAGATCTTTTCTGATTTTCTCTTCCAGTTAGGCAGCTGTGGACTCCCCCACCTTATCTGTTGTGCATCTCCTCCCCTGTACCCCAAAATCACATTATTTATATCCTATATTTATTATTTTTTACAAATATCTCAAGGCAGTGAAGATATGTGAAATGTGCAGCGGCTGCCAAAAAAGCCAACACGATTCTAGGCTGCATTAATAGAGGGATAGAATCAAGATCACGTGAAGTGTTAATACAACTTTATAAGGCCTTGGTAAGGCCATACCTGGAATACCACATTCAGTTTTGGTCGCCACGATGCAAAAAGGATTTTGAGATTTTTGAAAAAATGCAGAGAAGAGCGATAAAGATGATTAGGGGACTGAAGGCTAAAATATATGAAGAATAGTTGCAGGACCTGGGCATGGCTAGTTTAATGAAAAGAAGGACCAGAGGGGACATGATAGAAGTGTTCCAATATCTCAGGGGTTGCCACAAAGAAGAAGGAGTCAACCTATTCTCCAAAGCACCTGAGGGTAGAACAAGAAGCAATGTGTGGAAACTAAACAAGGAGAGAAGTAACTTAGAACCAAGGAGAGATTTTCTGACAGTCAGAATAGTTAATCAGTGGAATAGCTTTCCTCCAGAAGTTGTGACTGCCCCAACACTGGGCGTTTTTAAGCAGATGTTGGATAACCATCTGTCTGAAGTAGTGTAGGGTTTCCTGCCTAAGCAGGGGGTTGGACTAGAATACCTCCAAAGTCCCTTCTACCTCTGTTGTTATTATATCCAATACACTTCCTCCTCCTATTTTCTCCACAACAATTCTGTGAGGTGGATTGGGCTGAGACAGGATGAAAGTCACCCTGACAGATTTGATAGCTAAGGCAGGGCTCACATCTCGTGCTTTCTGGCATGGTGCCACACCATATTTGCACATACTGTACCACTACAGTTCTTTCAGTGATGGGCTGCAGGTGCATCTGACGCGCCCCTGCGTGCCCGCGTGTAAGATTTGGCTTTTGCGCATGCAGCAAATGAAATCTTCTGTGAGGACGCTCATGCAAGCAAGATTTTCACAATTTTCGTTGTTTTTTTGCTTCTGCACATGCAAGTTCATCCTCATGCAGGATTTCGCCTGTTGCACATGCACAGAAGCCGAATCTTGTGTCGACAGGCATACATGCACCCGCTGGACATGCCCAAACCAATGACGGACTTGGAGGGTGCACTGGTAGCACCGAAGACGAGCAGCCCTTCACCGACTTGATTTCAGCAAAGTATTAACAAAGTACTTCCTAATAATTAACCTAATTAATTAATTGATAAAATATGATTTGGTGATGCAACATTTCTAGCAACTCTTCGACAAAGCTATTTTGATGTAATTTTAAAAATAATCATATTTCATAACAATATTTATTATTTCCTAATACTAGAGGTGCATAGAAATACATACCGTATTTTTTGGTGTATAAGACGTACCCAGATTTTAGAGCAGGAAAACAAGGAAAAAAGTATTCTGAACCAAATGGTATAGTATTATATTGTTTAATAAAATACCAGTGTAACAGAATACTTTTTATAAACTTCAAACTTGACAGCTTCAAGACTTGTGGACTTCAGCTCCCAGAATTCCTCCACCAGTCATGCTACCTTGTGAATGGGAGTTGAAGTCCACAAGCCTTAAACTTGCCAGGTTTGAAGACCAAAGTCAGGTTTCATCCAAACCCAGCTTATTTGATCCCTATGACAATCATTAAGTGTTGTATCTCATGATCCTTGACAAGTGTATCTTTTCTTTTATGTACACTGAGAGCATATGCACCAAAGACAAATTCCTTGTGTGTCCAACCACACTTGGCCAATAAAAGAATTCTCTTCTATTCTAAACAATGTTCCACAAAGCAGAGAAAGAAAGTAGTAAGCCTAAGAAATTAAAGAAAGGAAAACAAGCACTGTTTATATGTTTCTGCCCTTAGAACAATATGTCTATCATCCAAAAAGATGCTAAAACATCTAGATGAAATGTTTTACTATTAGGCAGTGAATACAGATTAACAGAACACTAAAAATCTAACTTAAGGAATAGGGAAAATATACTGCATTAATTAATAAAAATATTTTTGGCACAGAAATTGAATTGTCAGCAGACTACTATGGCTATATTTATTTTTGACCCTTTTTGCAATTTGTATTAAGAATACATTTTTACAAATAAATACAGTGATACCTTGTCTTACAAACTTAATTGGTTCCGGGACGAGGTTCTTAAGGTGAAAAGTTTGTAAGATGAAACAATGTTTCCCATAGGAATCAATGGAAAAGCGATTAATGTGTGCAAGCTCAAAATTCACCCCTTTTGCCGGCCGAAGTGCCCATTTTTGCGCTGCTGGGATTTCCCTGAGGTTCCCCTTCATAGGAAACCCCACCTCCGGACTTCTGTGTTTTTGCGATGCTGCAGGGGAATCCCAGTAGGGGAATCCCAGCATCGCAAAAACAAGTGCTTCGCTGGCAACAGAAGTCTTCAAATGTGTCAATCCAATTATTTCCATCTACTGTAATTGGAAGAGCATCAAATAAAGTCAGTATTGAATTTTAATGACTGATGTGGTAGAAAACCTGTGGATCACAGGTGGTCTCCACTTTGTTTTTTCCCTCTAAGCCCTGGAGCTCTCTAAAATTACTATGCTAAATCAAGAAGTAAACCACTGAATGACAGCCCTAAAAGTTTCCAGGGGAGGCATGGGAAGCAATAATTAAAAGAGTATGTTTGTCTTCAATAGTTTGATGTCATTTTTACTTTTTTGGGAAAAAAATACTTCAGAAAGCTTCTTGAAAGGATGAAAACCCAAGCTTGGTCCCTCTAGTAACAACCTCTCCTGTGGCCTTTGCCAAAACTAGGACAGCATATTAAAGACAAGACAATAGCCATTAAAATTGGCTGTAATTGGATTAAAACATTATTTAATCACATTGGTTAATCAAAAGGAGGACACCTGCCTATAAAGATAGAAACCCAGATTTTTCCTGCTTTGTTGCCTGTGGTCTGTTAGGAAATTTGTGATCTAGAGCAGTGTTTTTCAACCAGTGTGCCGTGGCACACTAGTGTGCCGCGAGACATGGTCAGGTGTGCCGCGAAGCTCAGAGAGAGAAAGAAAGCGAGCGAGAGAGAGAAAGAAAGCGAGAGAGAGAGAGAAAGAAAGCAAGAGAGAGAAAGAGCGAGCGAGAGAGAAAGAGAACAAGAGAGAGAGAAAGAAAGAAAGAGAGAGAGAAAGAGAACAAGAAAAAGAAAGCAAGAGAGAAAGAAAGCAAGAGAGAGAAAGAGAAAGAGAGGGAGGGAAGGAGAGAGAGAGAAAGACATAGAGGGAGGTAAGGAGGGAGAGAGAAAGAGCAAAAAAGAGAGGAAGGAAGGAAGAGAATTAAAGAGGGATGGAGAGAGAAAAAAAGAAAGATGAAGGGAGAGAAAGAGGGAGGGAGAGAGAAATAGAGCGAAAGGGAGGAAGAGAGAGAGGGAAATTTTTTTGTCCAAACTTTTTTTAGCCCCCCTCCCGCTCAATGTGCCCCAGGGTTTCGTAAATGTACAAAATGTGCCGTGTCTCAAGAAAGGTTAAAAATCACTGGTCTAGAGCACAGCCACTAAATGCCAAAACCCAGCACTGTCTAACAAATACTTATTGTGAAAGTCTATGAGGGAATCGATTTCTTAGGAGCAAATACTTCAAGTTTCTTCTTTCTTCTAATTAATTTTAAACAGAGATTAAACCAGGATAAAGCTTAGGTTTTAATGCTATGATCTAGGGCAGGTGTGTCAAACTCATGGTCCGTGGGCCAGATACGTCACACACTGACCACGTCCACCCATGGTTTAGTGAAGGGGAGAAAAGTTGTAATACATCACGTGACGGTCATTGTGAGTTTGACACCCCTGATCTAGGACGACTATAGGATTTCCGCTCTAATGCGAAGAATCTGGCCTTGATGTGAGTACTCTTCAAGATCCAGTCAGATTCTGATGTCAATGAACCTTGACTTCAGAAAGAACCAGAAGGGGGCTGGCTCATGGAAGGGCCATGGATCCAATGCTGTGTTGATTTACTAACATTTTCACTATTAACATTAACTTGTAATGTATCTATACAGGCAGTCCTCAACTTACAACAGTTCACTTAGTGACTGTTCGAAATTGAAAAAAGTGACTTATTTTCGCACTTAAAACCACTGTAGCATCCCCATGGATCACATAGCATCAACGATCAAGTGATCCTCTTTTGCGAACTTCTGACAAGCAAAGTCAACAGGGAAACCAGATTCCACTTAACAAGTGTGCTATCAATTTAACAGCTGCAGAGATTCACTTAAGAAATGCTACTAGCTAACATTTAAAACATGTCTGTGCATTTCTTAAAATAGAAATATATTAAGTTAAGAATGTTTTTCTGGTACAAAGTACTCAGGGCATTAATACTGGTTAAGGCACCGGGCTAGAAACCAGGAGCCTGTGAATTTTAGTCTTGCCTTAGACATGAAAGCGATGGATAAGAGACTGTTTAAGTTCCAAAAAAGAAGGTTTTTCATAAAATAATTAGAATAAATAACAAAGCCAACCATCTTTATGTTGGCTGAAGAACTAACAGATTCACAAATTCAACAGATTTGACAAACAATAAACAATTGGGACTCAAAAGTCCTTTAGTGATCTGTCTCAAATCACAGAGAGAAGATACTGAAATCATTTGCTCTTTTACTTTTAAGGTAATTTAGATATACCTATAAAAAACAGAGAAAATCTTGTATGATTACCGTATTTTTGGAGTATAATATGCATCTTTTTCCACCCTAAAGGAGGCTGAAAATTTGGGTTCATCTTATACTCCGAATGTAGCTTTTTCCGAAGGTTTTTTTTCAGCCCTAACAAGATGCTAATTATCTTCCCAGGTCTGACCTTGCTGGCTTTTTCATTGTTACTTTCTCCGAATAATGTTTTTTCCAGCCCTAAGTCTTTGCAGGCTTTTTTTCACTGCTCTACTTGCTCCAAATAAGTTTCTTTCCAGCACTAACGAGGCACTAATAATGTTCCGAGCTCTGACCGGCTTGCAGGTTCTTTCATTGTTACTCTTTCCGAATAAGGTTTTTTTAAGCCCCAACCAGGGGATAAAATAATGTGTGAAACCGACCAGATTAGGGACGCTAGCCAGATGAATATCTGGTAGGCAGATTTTCCTCCCTTATTTTCCTCTCCCAAAACTAAGGTAAAAACTAAAGGTACCGTATATACTCGAGTATAAGCCGAGTTTTTCAGCCCCAAAAATGGGCTGAAAAACCCGACCTCGGCTTATACTCGGGTCACCACAAGAGGGCGCCATGTCACCACAAGAGGGCGCACCGCGGGAGCCCGGGAGACAGCTGCCTTCCCTTCCCCGGGTCCAGCAAAGTTGCCAGCCAACTGCTCCGATGGCGTGCGAGAGAGGAACAGACGATGCAAAGCTGGTGAGGTCGGGGGGGGGACTCATGAAGCAGGAATCCCCCCCCGACTTCCCATCGTCTTTTCCCCTCTCGCACGCCATTGGAGCAGTTGGCTGGCAACTTTGCTGGACCCGGGGAAGGCAGCTGCCCTACCCTTCCCACAGCCGCATCACTCGGAGCCCCCTTTTACTTCCCTCTTGGAGCTCCTGTCGGCATCTTGCAGCTGCCTTCCCTTCCCCGGGTCCAGCAAAGTTGCCAGCCAACTGCTCCGACGGCGTGCAAGAGAGGAACAGACGATGCGAAGCTGGTGAGGTGGGGGGGGGACTCATGAAGCAGGAATCCCCCCCCCCCGATTTCCCATCATCTTTTCCCCTCTCGCACGCCGTCGGAGCAGTTGGCTGGCAACTTTGCTGGACCTGGGGAAGGGAAGGCAGCTGCAAGACGACGACAGGAGCAAGAGGGAAGTAAAAGGGCGCTCCGGCTTCCCCTCGCCTTTTTCCCCTCGCACACCATTGGGACAGTCGCAGGGAAGAAGAGAGAGAGGGTGCCTGCGTGCACTCTTTCTCTCTCCCCCCCTCCACCTCACCGGCTGGTGCCTTTGCTTGAGCCTGCGAGAGGAGGCAGTGGGAGGGGTGGGGCAGTAGCCACCTCTCCCCAGCTCAAGCAAAGGCGCCTCCAAAGGCAGCGCACACAGTGAGAGAGAATGAGTGCGAGCCTGAATGAGAAGCGGCTGGCTACCTTCTTGTGTCCCCTTTTGGTTGCGTTTAAAACCCAGAGCTTGAAGTTCTCCCTGAGTTGGGAGGAGAGGAAAACGTACCATTTGGCAGCTGATTGATTCGCACTTGCACGGGCTGGGTGACGAGAACGCCTACACAGCCTTAGGTGGCTGGGAAAGTGAGGGGGAGCCAAGGGAACAAAAAAAGGGGCGAGGATCAGCTTTGGAGGGTGTGTGTGTGTGTGTGTGTGTGTGTGTGTGTGTGAGCGCCTGTCCACCCTGCAAAGAATGCCAGCTACTTCTTTGAAACCGGGAGGGGGTTTTTTCTGCTCGCTCACTCTGTGTGTGTATTTGTCAACAAATAAACCCTATCTGAGTCGGCAGGAAGCCGGAGGAATCCCTAGAGCGGCGTGGGGGGTGGGCTTGTGAATGAAAGGGAAGCCAAGGCAACAAAGAAAAAGGGGAAGGATGAATTTTGGAGGGCGAGTGTGTGTGTGTTTGTGTGCGTGCCCGCCCCCTCCCCCCCCTGACAAATGCCAGTTACCTCTTTGAAGGAGGTGTAGCCAAAGTGCCTCCTTTCCCCCTGGCTGAAACCAGCAGGTTTTTTTTTTAACTCCTCACTCCCTTAATGTGTGTATTTGTCAACAGGTTTTAACTATTCCTCGCCCTCTCTGAGTTGCCCTTAGTTGGATTAAAAAGACCTCCTGCTGTCTGATTCTCCTCCCCCTCTTTTGAAAAGATTTAAACTGTTTAAAAATGGTATCTTGTGGTAGTTGCTGTCCTTGCTTGGATAGGATTTAATAATGTGTAATGAGGCAAGAGCTAGACAGGAATTTCTTAAGTGTGTTTGTGGATCTTTAAAAGTTGCCTTTTATAAAGTGGGTTTGAGAGCATATCTATCTATCTATCTATCTATCTATCTATCTATCTTTCTTTCTTTCTTTCTATGTATCTCTCTATCTTTCTATGTATCTCTCTATCTTTCTATGTATCTATCTATCTATCTATTTATCTATCATTCTGTCTATCTATCTATCTATCTATCATTCTATTTATCTATTATTCTATCTATCTATCTATCATTCTATCTATCTATCTATCTATCTATCTATCATTCTATCTATCTATCTATCTATCTATCTTTCTATCTATCTATCTATCTATCTATCATTCTATCTATCTATCTATCTATCTATCTATCTATCATTCTTTCTTTCTATCTATCTATCATTCTATCTATCTACCTATCTATCTATCATTCTTTCTATCTATCTATCTATCTATCTATCTATCTATCTATCTATCTATCTATCTGGTTTTCTATGCTGATAACCTCACAGCAGCTAATGCTGGAGCTGTTTGGACATACAGATTTATTTATTTATTTATTTAATTGGATTTGTATGCCGCCCCTCTCCAAGGACTCAGGGCGGCTCACAGCATATATAAAAACAGAACAATAATGTAAATCCAATTAATGATGAGAAGGAATCCAGTTTTGAAGGATTTTAACTCTTAGGTTTTAGCATTGTTGTTGATTGAGCTACTTTTTTTACTTTTCAATTTATTGTTAATATTGTTAATTTGTTTACCCTCTTTTAAATTTACAGAGCTAGTTTACTGGTTTTCTTTAAAATAAATATTCTAAAACATGTCTCAATTAATGTAATTTTATTGGTTTCTATTTTTATAAGTTACCAGTAGCCACTGCATTTTCTAACCTCGGCTTATACTCAGGTCAATAGGTTTCCCAGTTTTTGTGGCAAAAATTGGTGCCTCGGCTTATACTCGGGTCGGCTTATACTCGAGTATATACGGTACATCTTATACTCCGAAAAATACAGTAATTTACGTAGAGTTATTCATACATTGTGCCTGTAACATAACATAGTAAGAGTAATGATAGTACATCACAATATAATTTCAGTTTTCCACTGTTTTTCATAAAAAGTTTATGCTCTGCATTAAATGGTAATTAGGACTCAGAATTAACATAATTACCAGCACATATTTCAAAAACATTTATGACAATTTTGTGCCTCTTATATTTGAATTTCCTCTTTGATGATTTCTTACTGAATCTGTGATGATTGTCCAGCTCCAGGATCTCCAACTACTTTCAGCAATTTTTGACAATGTTTTTATTAAGACCTAAAGAAGGGGAAAAGGTACAGAGATGTTATCCAGCTGCACAAAAATGTAATAAAGAAATCAAAATGGTCCCATTTTATAAATCAAACAAGATCTATTGATCTAAAGAAAATAATTTTAATAAAAATAAGTCACCCTGAATAAGAAGTGCAAGATAAGAAACCGTACTGTTATAAAAAACCAAAGAATTAGTGGGGATAATCACAATTGCTCACTTTAGAAAAGTATAACTAATATCAAAGTTATCTTATGCACCATTATTTTAAAGGTTCACTGGTATCTTTATTCCTCAACCCTCAGAAAATTTAAAATAAATCAGTAATTGCTTTCACTTTTAACCATTTGCAATTCTGAAAAATGGGTATCTATCTATCTATCTATCTATCTATCTATCTATCTATCTATCTATCTATCTATCTATCTATCTATCTATGACACTGGGGGATCATGGGAATCCAGAGCAGCTTTCAAACCAGTGTAGGGTCACTAGGCTTATGAGGAAGTGCCTACAGTTTCACTAGATTCAAGACTGATGTTCTGTTAACCTGCTTTCTGTTCTCACAGCAGTCAACTTAATTTAATATTGAAGAAACCAAGCTGTCAGATGATACAACTGTCACCCAGGCCTTTAGTCACCAACCTTTTACAACAACAGAAAATATTTATAGGACTCTCCTCTTCTAATCTGTATCTTCCAGAGTTTGGCAGTCTTTGCACTGGGCTATGAATGAATGAAGTTCTGTCTCTGGAAAGCCTTCACGCTGGTAATGCTAAAAAAAAAAAAGAGTTGTTATGTACTACAACTCCAGTGGATATTATATGGCTATGAAATACACAATTTTTAAAGAGAGGTGAGGAAAAATAGGAAAGGTCAGGTTTCTCCTGGTGAGTTAGAAGCCATTAAATAAGTAGAAAAGTGAGGTTCTTGCACCCTATTTCTCATCCACTTTCCCCCAAGTTTCCACATGAGATTGGGAAATTAGGGTGAACTTGTAATCTGCATTTTATTGGTCTTTAAACCCTGGTAGAAATGACAGGGGAACACAACTTTGAGCCTCAGGATTCCAGGCAGACTCTAGTAGCCTTGGAGGAAATATTCAGATGTCTTCCAAATGATGCTGCCAAATTATAATTTTTCATATGAGACAAGAGGAAAATTCTGAAATCAAAGAGCAAAGCCATCTTCTCTGGACCCTTGTGATTTACATGGATACATCCATTCAGTTTTATTGCCCAGGAATGGTAAGAAAGTGATGTGGTTCCCGCCATCTTCCAGGATAGGTTTTCAACCTCCCACAGCACTAGATGTTTTTCAACTTCCGATATGAAAGCTAACCAGAGCCAAATCTGCTTTGTCAAATCGTATGTTAGCTACCTGAAGATGCGGATGGCTGCTAAGGCAATAATTAAATAATAGAGAGGGAGCAAGGCCTTTGAAATATGGCACTGGAGAAGACTTCTGCGAGTCCCTTGGACTGCAAGGCGATTAAATCGGTCAGTCCTAGATATCAACCCTGACTGCCCTTTAAAAGGCCAGATGCTGCAGATAAAACTCAAATACTTTAGCCACCTAATGAGAAGGAAGGACTCACTCGAGAAGAGCCTAATGCTGGGAGAGATTGAGGGCAAAGGAATAAGGGGATGATAGAGAATGAGGTGGCTGGATGGAGTCACTGAAGCAGTCAGCGTGAGATTTAATGGACTTCAGGGGATGGTAGAGGACAGGAAGGCCTGAAGGAATGTTGTCCATGGGGTCACGATGAATTAGACACAACTTTGCATCAAAAACAACAAAAATCATAGGAATTGTGTTGAATTAAATATCCTTTTAATTCAATATAAACATAACATTAACTTAAAATCTTGTCTTGCTCCTGGGGTCTTCTCACGTCAGTATTGTAAGAAGAGTGCTTGAGGGCTTTTCATATTTTTTTTGTCTTTAGGGCCTACAGAGGACATTAGGAAGTTGGAGCACCCAAACTATCTTCTGAAGAGATTCCCTCATATCATAGGCAATGGGAAGGGGAAAACAACTGTTATCATAGTACATGTCCTCTTGCCCAAGGGAAATTAAGCATAGTAGTTCACATTAAAGTAGAGTTGGGAAATTAAGCAATAGGTTATAGCCTTAAACTTCAGTCTTGGTTGTTCTAAAGAACTTGCTCAGTTCTTTAGAACCAGATAAACCATGCTAACAAAAAAAAAATTAAACACAAAACACTTATCACTCAGCTATGGAATAAATCGAACAGATGGCCTGTGATTTGGATGCATTATGCGCAGGCCAAGCCCACCCCAGTTCCGCAAAGGGGGGAAACATTGCAATACATTATATGACGGTAACATGACTGTGAGTTTGACATAGACCGAATAAATGATGACACTGCATCATGATGTCATCATGCAAATGGCCCTTTTTTGCTTACTTGCAGTAAATATGAACTTATCAGAGCTCTGTGTCATTTGTATGATGATGTCATGATGTTATGCTGAATTCTTGCAAAGGTGTAGAATATCTCTGTTTGCACAAGAGACTAATGAAATGAACAAAATCATTTGATATTCAGAAAACTATTTCAGAACTTTTGGAAATTCACATTTCAAAAATTAAAAGTAACATCCTATAGTGATGTTTATGTACCTTCACTGTTTCATACGTGTCTGTAATTAAGGCAATGAAGAGACTCAGAACCATGTAGATAAAGAGGCTAATGAAAGAGTAGAGGTAGTTGCGGCGCAGGCGGAGTAACAGTCGGACACAAAGGTGTGGGTATAAATAGGGTCACTTTTATTAAACAAAATTCAAATTAACTATTTAGCCAATTAAACCACGTGACCTGCAAAGGTGCATAAATCAAACGGGGGCGGAGTTAACTTTCCAACAAACTCAACTGAGCAACTCTAGGGCGAAAGCTCCTTGCCCGGGTGCAGGGTCAGGTAAAATTACACCTGCCCCCTGCCCAATGCTACGCCCCCACGGCGTGTGGGATGGCTCACCACTGGTCTCTGATACGCCACAGGCAGCGAGCCACAGGAGCGACCCCCTCCCCGAACCCAAGCCGGTCGAGCCCTGTAATCCGAGAAGGAGATCGCCCCTCACCTCAGTAGAGGTGCCCCTAAAGGAGATCACACAGTTGCTGCTTACGCCCATTTCCGCCCCCTTTCGGCCGTCCCCCCCCCAGTGACCTTGAGGGGGGGCGCTAGTTGGTGAGACCACCCCCTAACCACACTCCCACGCACAGAGTGGAGTAGGCGAAAAAACAGCCACAATTCGGCCAATTCCTTGTGACTGCAAAAAATTCCTACTCGGCCCCACCGAGGGCGACCCATCATATGCACCCTGTAACAGAGGGAGGGTGGGCGGGTGTCCCGCGCCAGCGGGCAGGAGGCACTGCGCCACGAGGCAGCCCCTTTTATAGGGCTGCCTCCCTCCTGCCCGGTTCACTGGGTGACCGAGCACCCAAACGCTGCGCTGCGGCCCCCGGGGATGACATGGGGTCCGCAGGCTCCGCCCCAACATGGCGGCCTCCTTCCCCGGCCCACGCCGCAACCCTCGCCAGCGGTGAGTCGCCAGCGGCATTGTGGCGCAGGCGGAGTAACAGTCGGACACAAAGGTGTGGGTATAAATAGGGTCACTTTTATTAAACAAAATTCAAATTAACTATTTAGCCAATTAAACCACGTGACCTGCAAAGGTGCATAAATCAAATGGGGGCGGAGTTAACTTTCCAACAAACTCAACTGAGCAACTCTAGGGCGAAAGCTCCTTGCCCGGGTGCAGGGTCAGGTAAAATTACACCTGCCCCCTGCCCAATGCTACGCCCCCACGGCGTGTGGGATGGCTCGCCACTGGTCTCTGATACGCCACAGGCAGCGAGCCACAGGAGCGACCCCCTCCCCGAACCCAAGCCGGTCGAGCCCTGTAATCCGAGAAGGAGATCGCCCCTCACCTCAGTAGAGGTGCCCCTAAAGGAGATCACACAGTTGCTGCTTACGCCCATTTCCGCCCCCTTTCGGCCACAGCAGGGGGTGAAATTATAAATTTATTCCCCCTGCTCCCCCCCCCTGCACATGAATGTGCAGGCACCTCTGCAGGTCCGCTATGAATTTGTCATTCCCTTCATCTGTCAATGTACCCCGTCCCTTCTCAATAAAGCTAACTGTGATACTCTGAATGTTGGGGAGATCTATCACTCCACCCCCCGTCTGGAGTACCCATTCCTTCGCTGCCCTGTTGACTCTCTACCTGGCATCCTCCACCACCTTGTGCTCTTGGCATACCACCACACCTCCGATAATACATGGTATAACATGCGTGTGTCAGTCCTCCTTTCCAAATTCACCAGCAACAGGCGGTTGCCACCAGTGGGCCACACCAAACAATCCGGGTCCGGCCCCTCACTGCTCCCAACTTCCACAACGGGAGAGGCCCGTCTCATATGGAGACCTCCGAGCTCAAGCCCCTTCCACTGAAGCCCCAGTGACTCAGCAACCTCCACATTCCTGAAGACAATGTTGCAGCTGTACATCCAGCCGACATGCCACGCAGTGGCCGCCGTTCGCTACTGTGGGCAAAGGAAGGGCAACTCCGTCGCACTTTGCGCGTAATAAAGTGGAGCAGGGCCAGGACCTAGAAAAACGATAAGAATAACAAGACAGTGTTAGCCACCCGCTCCCAAAAACGCTTGTACTCAGGTGCACGAATCTACGCCATGAAAACCCACTGACTTCAATCCGCCACCGTATTCGCTACTTTGCGGAGAACTCGCTGAAAACCGCAATCAGTATTGCTGAGGGAATACCACCCGATACCTGCCAATCCTCCCGAAAACGGCCCCCACTGTTATTTGCTCAGTGGAGGCCCGTATTATGGTACAAAGGGAACCATTCCCTGGCTTCCTCGCTGTACCTGGGCTGGGTCCCTCACACCCAGGCCTCTGTCCTGTTAGATACGCCTGGCCGGTGATCAGTCCACCATCTGCGTTACTGGAGACTTCGAGCTCAACCAATGCGGTTGCCACAGCCCCCAATTTAACATCGATTTCCTGGCCCAGGGAACCGTACCCGATCCACTACTGTGCGACCAGGACAGCACCTGGCATACCCCCGTGTCCCAAAGGCCATAGTTTTGGCTGTCGAGTGAAACGACCTTGCCTCGCTGGGTGAGAAGCTGGGTCTCCACCAATGCCGCTGCCCCTGAAACTGGGTAAGGTATAGCGGCTTACTAATTCTCCCCCATCTGTGTCCCTTCCCTGGACCATCCCTTGATCGTTCCCCCCGTCCACAAATAGTTAGCCACCGGGTCTTTTGTTAGGAGAGCTAAGCCCCCCCTTGTTGCCCATACACGAGGGCGTGTAACCGTGCAGTCCCCACCTGCACTCCTTTGCTTGATCGAAGGCACCGCCCACCATTCTGGGTACCCTGTGCCCCCGCCCATGCCATGTGGCTGCCAACCACCTGCCCATGCGCACATACTCCCTGTTAACAAACCAGGCCTTCTATTGCTGTCTCGCTTCCCTGCCGCAGAACCAGCTGTGCCACCGTCGCAGCCCCATGTTCCTGTATTCCTCTCAGGCAGTCACCACACTCTTCTTCAGCCTTAAATTGTCTGGGAGACGAGCCAATAAGCTCCGTGGCCCTGCTCGATCCCCCAGGGAGTAGAATAGTAGCGAGAAATTTATGCAGAGAAGCAAAGGCCCCTGAAAATGCCTCCTTTACCGTAAGCGCATGAATTAGCTAGACCAACCTGACTTAATCATTATAACCATAGTATTAATGTTAACCTCCTGACACCCCCACTTCGATAAATCTGATGATAATAACATTTCATGATTATTCTTCCCTGAAACAATTAGTACCATGCTTAATAACCCATCTTAAGGTCAAGTCAACTTAAGCATGAGTTCGACTCAGATGACCGGAAAACTTAGCGTTCATGCAAGCCCCCCATACCAGGAAATGACTACACCGTTTCACTGAACCACTAAAGGTGGCTGCGATAAACTGACTAATTCATTCATTCCTTCATTTATGCAATTATCATGCCGCCCCTTGTCCCTAGACCCGTGGCGGCTCACAAAATGTCGGCCGCAGCCCCTTTCACACAGAGCCCGGCTATTGCCCCCACAATCTGGTTCCCCATTGCGTACTTCCGCTAGAATTAACCAGAGATTAGGGGATTTCCAAACTTCGGCCTGGTAATGACCTGGGAATCTGCCGGCTGTAGTTATGATATTAATAGTATCTCCCAGTTTTGTTGGTACAGAAAAAGGCCTGCTTACCGACTGCACCCGTAATGTTATGGCCCCCAGTACAAAATGACATTTAGACCTGTGGCAAAATTCAGAAACATTAGTAGTGAGGAGCCACCAACAGTCATGCCTATAGTGACAAAATCCCTACCCCCCAGCGTCTGGGGCAGTATTAGTGCCTTAACCCATAAAACATCTTGTAAAAGGCGGGAGTGCTTCCCTGCTCGAATGTCCCTCTTACCAATGTCTGTTTCCTTATGGTTCTTGTCCCGAATGGAACTGCCATAGCGTACCCCAGGTTCAAAGTGTCCTGAAGTATTTGCCCACATCGCCCAAACGTCCCTTGCCAATTTTACTACCTCCCCATGTAGCAAGGTCAACAGGTACCTCTTATGGACCATGTGCCCGGGCCAAAGTGGCCAATGAGAGAAACATGGAAGATCGATGGCAGGAAAAAGACCCCATGGTCATCCAGTCTGCCCTCACACTCTTTCCCGTATGCCATCATACAATGGATATGTTTATCCCAGGCATGTCTAAATCCAGCCACTGCCGATCCACTGCCCATGTCTGCTGAACGATTGTCCCAAGGATCAACTACTCCTACAATAAAGCCATAAAATAATAAATAACAATGACAATGACAACACACAAGGCACCCAAGCGGACAGTGCACACAGATACCCTCAAATCTGCTAGAGACGTAAACCGTTACGGTGAGGGACTGCACCTCGCCTGCTTACCGCCAGGACGTGTATGTGTGTGTTCCAGGCCTTGCCCTAACTGGGGAAAGGTGGGAACCACCCTGTGGGCAATCCCCCTCCTCGCAATAAGGGCATAGTGAAGCTGGTGTCCAGCTAAATTACTGGTATCCAGCTCATAAATCATAAATTAAAATTAATTATATCCCTTATAATGACAGTAATAACAATCATAATAACCATTCATTAATTTTGCATGTCGCCCCCCTGCCACCGACCATATATATATATCTTGGTTCCCTCATTTGTAAACCCTAAACTCACCACTAGGACTAAAATAAATAACATGAATTAATAGTATATTAAATAAAACTGAACCCAGTGGTTCAATTAATCCCACCACTTAATCAGCTAAAGCTCCCTAAAAAGGGGGAGGAATTAGTTCCCTCAAGCACTGCGTTCATCCATATCCCCAGTGTAAGTTCCTCCTGATTCCAGTGGATTAATAATAATTATTACCTTAATTATGCGTGTGTAAAATTCCTTGTTCAATAATCAGTCAAGAATGAAATGCCTCTTATCTAATAACTGGGTTGCCCTATTAACTATATGCAAAATGAGATCGGGGAATAAATAGTTCACTATTGGCATTGTAGTTGATAAATTACCCCTTTGCCACGAAATGGGAGGGGGGGGGCAAACCAGCAGTTAATTTTATGACCAATTAATAAATCCCCCGCCCTCAATCCGGGCTGCCGTGACTCAACCAATTAATCCTGTGGGGTTCCGTGAAGCAAACAACTTCTGCCCACAGCTGGAACCATTCTCCCAACCGTTCACTACCATATGAACTGATTTATGCAATAATAATGATAATAATAATAATAATAATAATAATAATAATAATAATAACAACCACAACCAGAATAATTTAATAGATTTGTATGCCGCTCCTCTCCGAAGACTCGGGGCGGCTCACAGCAAACGCTGTGTACTCATTTAACTGGCCAGGGGCAACGACCATGGAAAGCACTCCACCACCAGGGGAAACGGGCCCACCCACGCGGCGTCAGCCTGGCTGGTATTAATGGGGGAGGGGCCGCCGGGAGGCAAGAAACCCCCCCCCCTGCCGCGCAGAGTCCCGACCCCGAACTCTGCGGCCAAAAGGAAAAAACCACCACGTGGAGGAAGGGCGAACGGCCTCTCCACAGCCGTCGCCCACTCCCCAGTTCTCGCCCGGGCCTCCCTGACTGAAACGCTCCAGGCGCGTAGCCGGCAGGGCCCTCAGAGCCCTAAGCAACCACCCGGCGGAACACCAGCCCGGCAAACCCGGCCGGCAAGCCGTCGACGCCCCGCGCGCCCTGCCGCCATTTACACGATGCCACGGGGGGGGAGGAGGGGCGCCGGCACAGCAGCCATCTGACCCCCTCCTCCCTTTCCCAAGCAAGCCGCCGGCGAATCCTGCAATTTTCCGGCCGGCGCCGTCCTGCGCGCTGCCGGCAACGAACAAGGAGAAGCGATGTCGCCACGGACGGCCCGTGCACGGGCGCTGGGTGCCGCCGCACCCCCACCCCCGTAGACCAGGGCCGCCCCCGGCGATCGCCATCGATCCCGGGGGCTTCACAAACCATCCACCTCAGTCCTCCCGACGGGGAGAAAAGCGCGCTGGTCCCCCCTCGCCGTTCAGTCCTGCGGCGAGATCGGAGGGGAGCAAGAGATGTCCCGCGCCAGCGGGCAGGAGGCACTGCGCCACGAGGCAGCCCCTTTTATAGGGCTGCCTCCCTCCTGCCCGGTTCACTGGGTGACCGAGCACCCAAACGCTGCGCTGCGGCCCCCGGGGATGACGTGGGGTCCGCAGGCTCCGCCCCAACATGGCGGCCTCCTTCCCCGGCCCACGCCGCAACCCTCGCCAGCGGTGAGTCGCCAGCGGCAATCCGGCTGAACAGCCACACCAGGTAGCTTTTCTGTTGCATTTTTGCAAAAGTAGCAAACATGTCATCTCCATTTATCAAAGAGAAAAGACATTCAGAAATCATATTCAAGGTATGGAACTAGAAGAGAACAAATATTCAGGAACAAACAGACAAAAGAAAATTATTTCCATTTTTTGCTCAAGTTGTTTAAAAAATACTGGTCAAATACAGTAAACTGCAAATAAATGTTACATGTTTTATTCAATACCAGCCCTTGAAAATCTCTGGATATTACAATATTTTATTTGCATCAATGCCTCAGATAATGCACAATATATACCTATACGTGACAACTCCATATTCTGGTGATCATGTATAGTTACATAACTAAAGTGATAAACTGGCCCTTTCAGATATCTTCTCAGCGTGCTCATTTTGTTAACATTTGCGCAAGACCCTTCAGATACAAAACTAGATGACAAACATCCAACTCACAGTACCTTAGCAGAATATGGGCCCAGCACAATCCAGCCACAGAAGCAATAACCCAGATAAATCATAGCCGCACAGGAGCAAAATCGAATGACATTGGGCAATGCTGCACGGAGAGTCAAAATAAGCAGCTGAAAAACAAGGCCCAAGAAAAACCCAGAGATGCTCATTAGACTTTCCAAAGATATTCAGCATTGCCAGGTAATAACAGAAAAGAATACCAAGAGCATGAGTGTTCCAGAAGATCCTTACATTATATTTCTTAAAGAAGCTGAGGTAGCGGATCACTCCAAGCCACACAAGCATGGTGGAAGTTCCTAACAGGATACTGCAGACGTCATAGCTTGTCACACTGTATATGAAGATTAAGATGATGTTCAATAAATTACACTAACGGAATTTCAGTTGGGGTGCCCATAAAAAAGGACCTTTTATATTCATTTTAACTCTTGGGGATACCATATTTTCTTTTCTTTTGACACTGAGATGGAAGACATAAAGTTCTGCTAGATTAGGAGACCGTTCTTGGGAGGTGAGTAAACCTTATTCCATTAAAAAGAAATGGGCTAAAAATGTCAGGGCTGTTTCCTGGTGGACAAAGAGCACAAATGCATTGCACAGCAAATTAATAGACTTTTGATGATATGCACAGATACTGCTCATTTCTAATTTCTAATGATATTACCATGGATAGGTAAAATATACAGCTAGAAAAATGCCTTCTCTGGAGCAGCAGTTTTCTCAATGTGACCATTTTCCCCAGTTGAAGACTCAAGTGAACTATAAAAATAACAAAATTCAGGTTGGTCAATAAGATTTCGATTGGGACTTCCAAAACTGGAACACAGGTCATCAGGATTCAAGTCACTTACCTTAGCTTGTATCTCCATCTTTAATGTAGAACCAACTATGGTAAGAAGGTCACTAGCGATGATCATGATATACCATCCATTGACAAATTCCACTAGATCAGAGAAAGATACTTCTTTCTTATAGTGATGTTGGAAAAAAGTCACAAATTCCTAGGATACGTGAGAGGGCAAGAAAAGAGAAATTGATATTGAAAAGCTGCAATTAAATTTATTAAGAGATACTGACAAACATAAGCTTACCCTTTGTAGATAAATTCCTTTAATTACAGATCGTGTGCAGAGAATCAGTGATGCAAGACATGTCAGTATGACAAAACCATCAAAGATCATCATATAATGGGTATTCTTCTGTACTGGGAAAAAAAGATCGATTTACTTGTCTATGTATAATAGTTAACCTGATACTCTCATAGAACACATACTCATTTGTGTCTGAGGGGAAATTTTCTTTGTGAAATTGCCTTGAGAGAGTGCTAATAATGGAGAAGAGGCCTCCATCTTACTTAATTTTTCAATACAGGGAGAGGTGGATAATTAAAGGATTCAAAGCCATCAAAAAGAATGAATGCTTCACACTTTTGGTAGTCTAAAGAGGACCCTTCCTCCCTCAAGTTATGTAGTTATTTGCATTTGGGGCAAATTTCCCATTGTGGGGAATTCCCTTCTAATATACTGTAAATCAAAAGTGAAATTCAGCAGGTTCTGACAGATTCTGGAGAACCAGTAGCGGAAATTTTGTGAGCCGCCCCGAGTCTTCGGAGAGGGGCGGCATACAAATCCAAGTAATAAAATAATAAATAATAAATAAATAAATAAATAAATTTTGACTAATTAGGAGAACCGGCAAATACCATCTCTGGCTGGCCCCAGAGTGGGGTAGGAATGAAGATTTTGCAGTATCCTTCCTTGCCACGCCCACCAAACCTCACCCACCAAACTGGTAGGGAAAAATTTTGAATTTCGCCAGTACTGTAAATATTAACCATATAGAAAGAGACTTTTTTCAGGACTATAGGTGAAATGATGTAACACACATATTCAAATTGCGTGCTCAGTTGACAAACATACTTTAAAAAATATAGTTACTGCAGATTATAGCAAATACTGTATTTAACTTCATGCATCACTAGGCCTTCAATAAAACCCAATAAGCACTAAATAAGTAATAACAAAGGTATGTTTTTTAAGCTTACTTGATCCAGAAACATGCCAGTCTTTACATTCCTTGATGGCAATATCATTGTCTAGGCTTATTTTAATTCTTCCACTATGAGCTTTGTTATCAAAGTGTATCTGTAGATATTGTGGAGATAGAAAAGATGCTATTATTCTTATTTCTAAAGACTCGTTAGTTCAGATAAAATCTGAATAATTTATGCCTAATGCTTGGTAATAAAATTGTTGTGTTTGTTTAAAAATAATCGCAGAAAATCTGTGATTGGTTAAGACGCGGCTATTCAGAAAATAGCCGCGAAAGTTAAATATTTGTCAGTTAAAAGAAAGCCCGCCGTTTTAGAGAGTATAAAAGGGCAACGGGTTAGCCGTTGCCCTCATTCGGAAAATCTGCTTTCCCAGAGCTTGTGATTCACCTTGTTATGAATAAACCAGTTTGATTTAAACTACCGGAGTCCTGACTTTTCAGTGGCGACGAGGAGGTCGAACTCCCGCTAACGCAGCCATGAACTCGGCCATGGCTCCACCGCCGCCTGTATTCAACTCCGAGACGGAAGCTTGGACCTCTTACATGTCCAAATTCACATTTTTCCTGAAAGCGAGCAATCTACATGACGCCGATGACGATAGGAAGAAAGCTATATTCCTCGCTTATTGCGGCACAGAAGTCTACAGCCTAGCCTCTACACTCATTGACCCAGACACCCTGGAAACCATCGCATGGTCAACTCTGCAAGCAAAACTTGCCGCTCATTACCAGCCGACGACTCCTGTCCGCGTATACCGCCATCAATTCGCCCAAATGCGGCAAGCGGACGGAGAATCTACCAACGATTTTATAACTCGGCTACGCGCACTCCTTCCGAAGTGCAAATACAAGGATCCAGAGGAACAGTTGATTGACCGCCTTATTTTCGGTCTAACCAATATCACGCTTCAGAAGAAATACTTAGTTGATGAGGATGCCTCTCTCCAAGACATTCTTAAGGCAGCAAAAGCCTCCGAGGTATCTGAAACATCTGTTGCCGAAATTAAACGCGCAACCTCAACCGTTCATCACATCCCCGATGAATCACCTTGGCACGCCTGCTCTCCCGATGAAAAACACTCGGAATCCGCTACTCCAGTCGACACCTGCCTCCAAATCCGAAGAGCTTCCGACCATGACGCCAAAGAAGCACCCCGTGCAGACAGATGTGCCGGCTGCAACGGAAATCATCCTCGTTTTCGCTGCCATTTAAAGGACGCCTATTGCCGCCGTTGCCAGCGCCGCGGCCACATCGCTGAAGTCTGCCGCGCCGCCAACCCAACTCCAGCAACTCAGCAAAACCAACGACCCTATTTTTCACCGAGGAATCGACGACCGCCGTTTTCACGCAACGTTTCCCGCCCGGCTGACAACTCGCACTCTTCAAACCAACGAGGTAACTCCCCTCCTTCTGTAAACTGCAATTTCCCCGCTGCGGAAAACAAGCTATTTGTTTCTCTTTTCCTCAACGGCCACCCCTGCCAAATGGAATTAGACACTGGTTCCAGACATTCCATAATGCCTTGGGAAAAACTTAAATTATATTTACCTCGTGTAAAACAAACTGACTTGAAACCTTGGGAACCGGGTTTGAGTGATTTTCAGGGCCATTCAATTCCAGTATTAGGATGTTTAAATGTTCCTATTGCGTTTAAAAAATTTCAAGGGTTTTTACCTCTTTTAGTGGTTGACGGTCCTAAACACACATTACTGGGACTTAGATGGTTGCAACCTTTAGGCATTGAAATTTCAGGGGTTAACAATGTATGTGACTCTTTTGACTCAAATGATTTATTGAAAGAATTTCCCGAAGTTTTTTCTAGCACTCTGGGTAAATATACAGGCAGCCCCATATCATTTAATCTGGACCCGAATATTTCGCCTATCCGATTAAAGCCCCGCAGAATTCCCATTCCACTTTTGCCTAAAGTGGATGAACAATTGGACAAATTAATAGCTCAGGGCATCTTAATTCCCACTGATCATGCTAAATGGGAAACTCCTATTGTAACACCTGTTAAACCGGATGGCTCTATTAGAATTTGCGCAGACTATAAAGCCACGATTAATAAAGCCTTACAGCATAATGCCTATCCAATCCCAGTCGTGCAACAACTCTTGCACACCTTAGGAAATGGGTCCATCTTCGCGAAGTTGGACCTGGCACAGGCATATCAACAGCTTCCCGTAGATCAAGACACCTCTGAGGCCCAGACAATTGTAACGCATAGAGGTGCCTTTAAATGCACCCGGCTCCAGTTTGGAGTCTCTACCGCCCCAGGCATCTTTCAGGGTCTGATGGAACGCATTTTAAATAATATTCCTGGGGTCGTCCCATATTTCGACGACGTATTAATATCAGCCACATCCAAATCTGAATTATGGGACAGAATCAGGCGCGTTTTAACTAAATTTAAAGAAACAGGACTCCATTTAAAAGCAGACAAATGTTCCTGGGCCGTTCCCAAAGTTGAATTCTTGGGTTTTACAATAGATCGTTTTGGAATTCACCCCACAAACGACAAAGTTGAGGCTATAAGAAATGCCCCCACCCCCTCAGATAAGACAGACTTGCAAGCATTCCTAGGACTCCTTAACTTTTATTCCGTCTTTCTTAAACAGAAAGCGACGGTGGCAGAACCGCTTCATAACCTCCTAAAGAAAGACTCTGCCTGGACGTGGGGACCAAAAGAACAAGCCGCTTTCACAGCAGTAAAAAATTTACTTTCCTCCAACAGTGTCTTAGTACAATATAATGTAGCTATGCCCTTATCCCTAACCTGCGACGCTTCACCGTTCGGCATAGGAGCTGTCCTCAGCCATAACTTTCCAGACGGCACAGAAGCCCCAATAGCCTATTATTCTAAAACTCTCTCGTCAGCTGAAAGGAATTACTCCCAACTCGACAAGGAGGCGCTAGCCCTTGTCGCTGGAGTTAAACGATTTCATTATTATCTCTGTGGTCGCCCCTTTACTTTAATCACCGACCATAAACCGCTTTTAGGTATTTTGGCGGGAAACAAACAAACTCCCGCCTTTCTCTCCCCTCGCATGACTCGTTGGACTATTTTTTTAGCCGCTTACAATTATACATTAATCCACAGGGGGGGGAAAGAGATAGGAAATGCTGATGCATTAAGCAGGTGCCCCCAAACAGAATTAGTCAGTGATCCAGCCCCTGCCTCAAGCGTTTTATTAATTGAAACTAGTAAACAAACTCTATTAACAGCGACAGAAATAGCCAATCAGACACAAGTAGATCCAATTTTAAAATATATTAAACAATGGATATTAAAGGGATGGCCAATTGAACAACAACCAAACCAATTTCAACCCTTTAAGAATAGACAGTTTGAATAAAATGTGTTAAAAGATTGTATATTATGGGGAGACAGGGTTGTTATTCCAAAATCATTACAGAAGCAAGCATTGCAGTTATTGCATATAGGTCACCCAGGAATAGTCAAAATGAAAACTATTGCCAGAAGTCATTTATGGTGGCCAGGGTTGGATAAGGACATAGAGTCTTGGGTGGGTGGTTGTGTACCCTGCCAGAGAACAAGACCCAACCCACCAAAAGTCACACCATCAGAGTGGCCAACACCAAGAGGGCCCTGGTCCAGAATACATATTGACTTTGCAGGACCAATCAGGGGCCAATCTTTTTTACTGGTTGTGGATGCATACTCCAAGTGGCTGGAAATTGAACTCATGGCATCCACAACTACTAGCGCAACTATAAAGGCATTAAGGAAAATGTTTGCCACACATGGTATTCCAGACATTTTGGTATCTGACAACGGGCCTCAGTTAACAGCCCGTCAAATGGAACTATTTCTTGCAGACCAGGGCATAAAACATGTGCTCACTCCACCTCATTTTCCCCAAGCTAATGGGCAAGCAGAACGAATGGTTAGAACCACAAAGGAAGCATTAAACAAAGCACCATTAGGAGATTGGCAACAACAAATCGATGAATTTTTAACCATTCAGCATATTACGCCATCAGCGTCCACAAACAAAAGCCCGGCAGAACTTTTAATGGGCAGAAATCTTCGTTCTAAATTAGACAGAATTCACCCAAACTACCAGAATGACCAAAGAGAAATAAAAGTACAAAGTGAGAGACAGTTTAACATTGGGGATTTAATTTATGCTAAAGATTATGATTCGAACGACAAATGGAAAGAAGGAACGGTATTAGATAAAACAGGTTTTAAAACATACATCATAATATTAACAGATGGGCGCAGTTGGCATCGGCATGTCGACCAACTACGCAAAAGGATTAAGACTAACCCAGACATTTTACCTACTGTAGACAAACCAATAGAGGACTTACCAGAACCACCTCGAGACTCCAGCGATGGCTGTTTGTTGCCCCTGGCGGCCGGCGAAGATCAAAACGCATCATCGCAACCAGGCCCGTCAGAGACTAGCCTTAGCGGAGCAACGGAGCCGGCCGTCCAGGCGAGCAGCTCCCAGCAAAATGAATTGCGCAGGTCCCAGAGATCTGTAAAGCCACCAATCCGCTTGCAGGACTATGTGACGTGGATTAACACGTAATCGTGGTCTCAGCCAAAGAGGGAGGGGTGTTGTGTTTGTTTAAAAATAATCGCAGAAAATCTGTGATTGGTTAAGACGCGGCTATTCAGAAAATAGCCGCGAAAGTTAAATATTTGTCAGTTAAAAGAAAGCCCGCCGTTTTAGAGAGTATAAAAGGGCAACGGGTTAGCCGTTGCCCTCATTCGGAAAATCTGCTGTCCCAGAGCTTGTGATTCACCTTGTTATGAATAAACCAGTTTGATTTAAACTACCGGAGTCCTGACTTTTCAAAAATCAAAATCTATATTTATCTATCTATCTATCTATCTATCTACCTACCTACCTACCTATCATCCATCTATTTATCTATCTATCTACTATTCTTCTCAAATAAGCCATAAAGTCTTATAGTTAGCTTGAAGTATAACTTTGAAGCAGTGATGGGATATAAAAAGCATGTTTTGTAGAAAACAGAAAATGCGTGGGGTTAGTTTAGTTCTGTCATTGTACCATTCTCCCCCAAATCTAAGCAGTTTAAAAATAAGGTGGAGAAATAGAATAAAGGAAGAATATATCTGAATAACCCTCGAACAAAACTTAACAAGAGAACATGACCCAATGTCTTCATCTTTTTAATATTGTTTCAGAAATTTTCTATTCTTATCACTATTTGGGTTTTATTGCACTTTTCCATCTGAGGAGTATTCAAGTTGACCGCCAGGCACAGTCAACCAAAAATAAATAGAAACAAATTTTAAAATGTACAATACAGTTACGTATAAGCAAAAGTATTAATATTACTGTTAATATTATTGTCTAAAAGCTAATACTATACAGAATTATGTTTTGAACTTAACTAAAAGGAGAATAAGTGAGTTACCGTGAGAATTAATGTGACTTGCAGGACACACACACACACACACACACACACACACACACAAAGAAGAGCTGATTTACCAAATGGGTATTTGCAGCTGTGGGCAGGCAAATCTCTGGTAGCAATAAATCATTGGTGCCTGCCTCTTGATTAGCTTCAGCGTTATCATTTCACTTCATTCTCTACTTCTAAGTTGCTAATGTATATACTGCAATAGTCCACTTTAAGAAGACGCTGACACAATCTAGGCCCATTTCTCCCATCCCAAACCTGCCCTTCAGAAAATGACAAATTACAAGTCTTCATCAGTTCAATTTTTTTTACTTGCTTCCTAGTTTATCTGTACATAAACAACCAAGCTCAGAAAGTTCAAAGGACTCCACCTCTATATTACTGTTAGTGTGAAATCATAGCAGTCTGGGAGTTCATGTTGTCGAATGGTCTGGAGATTAATGGCCTTCAGTTTGAACGTGAGTGTCAGAGTTACAAGTCTAGAACAGAGACCGGAGCTTTATTTCACCATTACCAAAAATATTCAAGAATGCCAGCACCTTTTATTTCTCCTCACCTCTGGAAGTCCAAAGTGAAATTGAAAGGAGTCTTCCTCAGTGTCCCATTTTCCAGAGGTAGTATGGGCTCCACATAAAGACACTCTGTGGGAAGACACATGCTTTACGGCATATAGAAAATACTCAATATTTAATAAGACGAGGAAGACAGAAAATCAGTAATAAGGAAATTAAATCCAATCTGGTCACTAGTAGTCTTATCTAAATAATACGAGATGTAAAATCTTTCTTCATACTTGCAAGAAAAAAGCAGCTATGTTTTTTCATTAATTTAATGCCTAATGGGAATTCTTATTTGATAAAGAATCCCTGGAAATATCTGCTTGTTAAAAATAAACCCAAAAAGGAAATTTTATACTTGATCCACAGATCAGTACCCTAATACCCTAATTTCTATGGTTACAGGCCCTTCTACTTATGACTGTAGAATGATGTTTCAATGCAGTTATGAATTACTTCCATCTGAATAAAATGAAGAAACAGTAATTCAGAAAGTTCTTGTACTGTAATTATTTGTATATGTTACACATTGGTTCATGTAATTGCATACATATATCAAAAAAAGACCCTCAATCTTTCAACAGTCCTTTAATATCTTTCATACCCAAGAGGTTTAAGCTAAGATATCCTTACAGAATTCAGCTTTTGGTATTGTTTGGAAATGTTGTGCACATATGTTTACTACATTAGTTCGCTAAGAGATTATTATTTATGTCACTATTTCCAAACTCCAAAAATAAGTCACAATGCTTCTGAATTCTCATAACAGACACTACCAATAATTCTATATGTTCAGTAACCAATATTCATGTTGAACAGTTAAGACTGTCCACTCAAATTTATTCACAAAGTTTCAGAGGGCAGTAGAGTCAGCAATATATTTCGGTATTTGCCTGAAGCACATAAACATGAATGGCTCAGGCAGGTAAGCTAACTGGATTTGTAAGTGCATTGTAAGGTGACATTTTCTTCAATACTTCAGGGCAAAAGTAAGAGCGCAAAATAATCCACACAGCAAACATTTATGTCATCCAACAGGTTACTAATGCTTTCTATCACATGTCTACAGTCTGAGGGCACTGCCTCACTTTTCCTAATAGTAAAGTTCACCCTGAACCTAAATCACCAATTAGTGTTGGTGATGTTTGCAACGTTGAGTTGGCAAGACACTTTTGTGGATGAGGGACATCAATTGCTTCAATTTTGATTATACTACAGTATCTTGCAAGTAGATGCACCCTTAACTCTGTTCAATAATTACCAGTATGGAGAATCTGCTTCAGATACAATAAAGTCAACACACTGGGCTATGAGTCAGCCATTTTTATCAGCAGGGTATCAGGCCACTTGGAAACTAAGCCACGTACACCCTAAAGGTGCTTTTTCAAGAGGCACCTGGACTTTCTGGTTTTTCTTTGAAGATGTTCTGTTTCTCATCCATGAAGCTTCTTCAGCTCAGAATTGAAGAAGCTTATTGGAGGAGAAACAAAACATATTCAAAGAAAAACCAGAAAGTCCAGTTACTTCTTGAAAAAGCACCTTCAGGACAACCATAACCTGGATGACTGAGAATCTCCATAGATATAAACAATGTACATCTATATGGAATATACTAGGTCTGACTGAAGCTGACATCATTTGAGTGAAATGGGGCAAGGAATTAAATGAAGCACCACTACTGCAGTTTTCATGACTTAAACAAGACTCTAATGTACAAGTAGTCCTCACTAATCACAGTTACTAAGTGATATAGTAATAAAGTGAAACATCCCATGACAGTTCCACTGCAGTCATTAACCAAATCACCTCAGGTTGTTAAGCAAAATGGCATGTGACTTTTGTGACTTCCTGCCATTTTCCACAATGATTCTGCTTGTTGGAAACAAGCTGAGAAGATGACAATGGATGTTGCAATAGCTGCAAGTTCAGGGATTGGTCTTAAATATACCTTTTCACTGTTGTCATAACTCTGAACTGTTACTGAATGAAGCAATTGCTAAGTGAGGACTATCTGCAGTAGTTGAGTTTCTTCCTGTACAAATAAAACATCTGAAGTGTCTACCCATTATATTGTAATGATACTGGAAATTACTATGTGTTTGCTTTTAAACACTATGACTTTGCTCAAGTTGTCTCTCTTTCTGACCTCCGCCCACCCCACTCTCATTCTCCTTTCTCTCTCACACACAGAAACAATCTATCTGATTTGAGTAGTTCAGTATATCACCAGTTTCAATTTCTGGGTCAATATCGAAAGTGTCATTTCCAGGGCTGATAATTCCTCTCTTGTAGAAGTACTGACATATTGCCATGGGCGTCTCTTCTGATCCTTTCTTTTCGTAGGCGTGATTTCCAACCGAAATAGCACGCAGCTGTAAGAACTAAGCGACAAGGTACAACCAGTTAATGGAGCTGCCTGATAATAAAAACTGAACTAATTGGAGACGCAAGAGAATGTCTGCGATGGAACATACTGCTTTTCAGATTTATTGATCTCATGAATAGAATTACAAAGACTAAGGTTCAAATAAAACTCGGTGAAATGGATTCAGTCATAGAAAACCTCATTTTTATGGGCCAATTGCCTGTGTTACCTTTATCTCATGAGGTTACTATGGAATTAAAAGGTCTGCATCTCTTGCCTCATTAGAGCCAATGCAAGCTCTATGGTATAGGAAACCAATGTGATTTTCCTTCCATTCATATCTGTTTACATATAATGACTTGGCTTTTTCAAGCTTAGTTTAGGTTCAGTGTACAATATTTTATAAAATACTAGCTGAAAACCCAGCACTACACGGGTATTTATAGACCTCAAAGCATTTGTCTGACAGGGAGCCATTGAGAAGGGTCTTTTGCCCCCTACTCCCATGCCTATCACCCCTGCCCTCCCCTTCCCATGTGATCTTCTTTCTGCTCTTTCTACAATCTTGGCACTTTGCCCTAAATCCACCAGGGGGCGTCGTCTGCCTCTAACAGGGAGTCATTAAGAGGGGCCTTTCTTCCCCCTACCCCCATGCCCATCACCCCTGCCCTGTCCCTCCCCCCTCCAACGCACTCCTCTTTCCCACCCTTTCTACAATCATGGCACTTTGGCCCACCTTCTGTCAAGAGAAGGGAATATCAAGTGCTTTCCCATTGGCCCAGTGGAGGGCAAATGTCATGGCTGGCTTTCTAGAGGAAGCTGTGACAGAAGTGAATCATAGACAATGTCCACTCTAGGACGCTGCACTCGCTCTCATTAATGGCCCAGGTGTTTCAGAGTTATGCTGGAACACACACACACACTAAGGGGTACTAGGGTGTCTTACTCCCACAGTATTTGTTTCCAGAGGGTAAATCATCTGTACCAAGTTTGTTTAAAATTGCTTGAGTCATTCCAGACTTATGCTGGAACATACAGCCGATAGATAGATAGATGGATGGATGGATGGATGGATGGATGGATGGATAGATAAATATTACCTGGTTTATTGCGAAAGAGATCTGGTCATAGACCTCTGTTTGCGTGTACACTGCATAGGTGTCATCCATGCTGTCCATATAGCCTTTCAGGAATAGATGCTTAAAGGATACCGTGTTTTCTTCTTTAAATGTAACCACCATTTGATTGCTTAAACCAAAAACTACAAGCTGAAAATATCAATAGAAAGGGAATTCTTCAGCTAAAATACTCAAAAAGTCCATTCTGACCACAAGTACATTAAATTTTTTAATTGATGGAGCATTCGTAGCTACCGTATCTTTCAGAGTATAAGACACACTGGAGTATAAGACGCACCTTAGTTTCGGGGGAGTAAAATAGAGGGGGGGAATCTACCTATCAGGTATTCATCTGGCTAGTGTTCTTAGTCAGTTCAGCTTGAATACATTATTCTATCCTCTGGTTAGGGCTGAAAAAGCCTTTTTCAGAGGGGGTAGGAATGAAAGCAAGCCTGCAAAGACTTAGGGCTGGAAAAAACCTTCTTTGGAGGGCATAGGAAGCAGAGAAGATTGTCAGCACCTTGCTAGGGCTGGGGAAAAAAGCTTTGAAAAAGTAACATTCAAAGTATAAGTCACACCCAAATGTTCAGCCTCTTTTAGGGAGGAAAAGGATGCCTCTTATCTGTATATTCCAAAAAATACAGTAGTTCTACCACAATTCCCTACTCATTCTCTTGGTAGTTTCATTTTACCCTGAGAGTGTGAAAGGTAAATAAATCAGGAATTGAACATATAGGAAAAAAGAACTGGGTACCATCCTTCCGATTTTACAACTTTTATTTTCATTCAGTGGTCAAAGACTCCTCCTATATTTATGTAACTATATTCTTGTTACACTTATAATTTAGCCCAGTTCAATATCATGACTATTTTATTCTTTTTGATCTTGGATCTGTTTTGCTGAATAAAAACATAATATAATATTAGTATAGTTCATATTGGACATTTTCATACTATATTCTGAACACACAGATTTCCTTATAGTTGGTGAACAATGAGCATTTAATTAGTAGAAGGCTGAAGAGTGACATATATAATAATGAAATGAAACTGCAACTATAATCTTGATATTGTTCATTGTCTCCACTTGACTAATAGCCTATTCTGTTCATTACCCCAATCCACCATCCATCAAATATTTGGACTAAAAGTTCTATAATTCCTAAATGAGATAGCTATGTAAGCTGGCACTTATGAAAGTTCTTTTCCACCACAGATGGAGAACATATGATGAAGATACATATAATATTATTAAATTTGTCAATACTAAATACTTGACAAAAATATTTTCTTCCAAAATATTCAGTGTGTAAGAACACAGGTCATTTCAATACTTACAGATGGTCCTTGATTTACAATCACAATTATGACCAACATTTCTGTTGCTAAGCAAGGCAATTATTATATGAGATGTACCTGGTTTGATTTTAAAAAATGGGGGGGGGGCATGGTTTTTAAATGAATCACTGCAGTAATTGATTGAATTATGCGGTTGCTAAATAAATCCAGCTTTCCCTATTGACTTTGCTTGTTGGAAGCCAACTGGGAAGATTGCAAATGCAGGTCACATGTTTCTAGGATGCTGCAACCATCGTTAGTATATGCTGGCTGTCAAGCGCCCAAATTCTAATCATACAACCATGCCCTTGTAACTTTAGACAGTTGCTAAACAAATGGTTATAAGTCGAGGACTGCCTGTATTAAGGTCTGAAAGTTTCAAATACCAACCGTACAGATGGTTCTAAAAACACAAGTCTCTAAAGAAGCAGTAAATCAGAGGTTGTCACTCAACTGGTTATAATTTCTTGAATTTATATAGCAGTAGCTAAAAATGTGTAAGTAATAATTGTACTGCAGCTGTGTATCTCACCTGGATAGTGACCATAGCTATTTTCAGAATTTGTATGCCCAGCTTCCACAGTTTCCTTCCTCGGGCCCAGAATTTTTCACAGGGATTCATAAAGAAAAATTTAAGTTTTCTTCTTAACTGATTTCCAGAAGCTGGCACATTGATGCATGATGTTTTACACTATATAAATGTTCATCATCCTGAGTACTGCAGCTGCCTACAAGCACTTCAGGATTTTCCATTGCTGGAACAGAAAAAAACATTAGCAATATTGGAATGATTAACCAAAAATGCTATCCATATATTTGTGAGCATATCTAAAACTCAAGGTGTGATTGTCTCCTTTAACAATGAGAGTTTCAACTCCAAACTACAAGTATTACAGCACCTTCCATGCCAACTTATAGCTCATCAATGTTATTTCATCAACTAATCACAGCAGTGAAAAAGATATTAACAGTGAAAAAAAATGATTTCTCCCACAGTTCTCATGTTCCTATCATAGAAAGCACTATTTTTGGAACCAAACATAAGGAGTTTTTTTTCCATAAACACATTATTTTGTTTATCAGTTTTCCTGTTAAGATTTTACAGGATATTGTTTCAAGAGTTATTTCTCAAAAAAATCTTCCACATTTCTCCCATCCTCCCCCTCTCTTACGTGCACATTTATCCTCGGCTCTTGCTTGATTTCTGCACCATCATAAAATGGCTGAGAATCACGGCTTCTGAATGGGCTAGAAGTCCAATAATGAATAACTGTGGGTTCTTTAAGACATGTGTATTATATGGAACTCCATTCTATGTCTTACCGTCATACAAATCACACTTTCAGAGAAAAGTCACAGAACCAATTTTTAAATCCAATTCCTTGAAATGCTGTGAGCTAAGAAACTTTAGCACATTGAGGGAGTTCCATAAACTTCCTGGGCTTTTTAGTATTAGGAACCCTAGAAATTACAATATATTCTGTTTGCTCTTAGAGTACAAATGTCACAGAATCTGCTTAAACTTCCTTCTAGTTCTATTGACCCTCTAGTTCCACAGAAGGCATGTGAATTATTTAGTTCTGTATTTGCAACATTGGCCTTAATATATTACAAATTGTTGGTAGAGGACAACAACAATGTTAAAAGCAGGTGTAGATCCATTCCAAAATGAGTGTGCTCAGAGGCAGGTCTCTCATCTGAAAAATGGAGCTTTCTTCCATTCATGTCTGGGTAGAAAGACAATAGATAGGAAGTAGATCCACTGTGAGAATGAAGACAAGATATTATCAACATCTTCAATACTGAAGATACCAGAAAACCAGGTTAACTAAATTCAAAGAATTTATTATTGAGAATTGTATGATGCTCAAGAAATATAATTGCATTACTGGTATTGCTATGAACAACAAAAGAAGCAATATTTGGGGAACAGATTCCTGTGCATACGAAGGACAAAGAAGCTAATCTATAAAGCAGTAGCTCACTTCCCTTATCTTTCCCTCCTCTTCCCTGGTCCAGGATCTATATTATATGTGGCAGATTCCTCAATTCATCTCTTTCTCTTTCAAAAAGCACCAACGCACAGTTGATATATTAAGATAAATGGGAGGAAAATCATTGTTATCTCATTTGACACTGGCATTTAAATGGGACATAATGTTGTGCTCATTTTAAAGCAGTACAAAAATATTTTCATATATAAATTATTTTGTGGGACCAATCATATTTGTACAAGGTGACTGTCTATTCCACAGGATTATTAATGTCATATCGATCCTGTAATACTCCCAACCCAATAGAGATGCTCATAATCTCACAAGATACAGTAAAACCCATGCAAAACCAAATTATTTATATAAATGTTGCAGGCAACTTATCAAATATAATGCTAAACATTCTCTTTATTGACTTCAATTGCCAAATCAGAGCCAGAGGAAGTAAATGTATGCATAGAGTTAATTAGTGAATATACAGTCCATTTTTGGTATCATCATTTGAAAGTAATACACCGCCTCCGAACTGATTTAACTGTTGCTCATAAAATCATACATCACAATGTACTCTGTTGGCAACTACTTCACCTTTAACAACAACAACGCAAGAGCATGCAATAGATACAAACTAAATGTAAATCGCTCCAAACTAGACTGCAGAAAATACAATTTCAGCAATAGAGTGGCCTGGAATTCACTACCGGACTCTGTTGTTTCTTCCCCCAATCCCAAAATCTTCAACCTTACATTATCTACAATAGACTTCTTCCCTTTTCTAAGAGTGCATAAGTGCCTACCGTTCCTGTCCTAATGTCTCTTTATCTTTTCTATCTCTACTTTATACTTATATTATACTTATATTATGTTAAACATACTACAATACAATACTATATTTGTATGATAAATAAAATAAAATAAATAAATAAATAAATAAATAAAATAATCAGAATTCAGAAAAATTTTCAAAGAACGGGAAGGCAATAATGTACCGGTAATCAAATCCTTGAGTTGAATTTTATTCCTGATGACAATATAGGTAGATTTATAAAGTGGGGTTTTTTGGGGGGTGGGGGGCTACAGTCAGTGAAGGGCTACCAAACATTTTAATACCACACTGTGGGCATGGTTTATGCAGGATGCCCTGCATTTTCTTTCATCATCTTTCAGTGCAAAATGTGTGCTCTGGGGTGGAGCTCCATTTTTGCTACCCCACTGCATCCCTCCCACCCCGGTCCGGGCAGTAGCCCACCCCTGGCTACAATATGGAAATGGTCTTGCCGTTGCATTCTAGGATTTTTTTCACTTAGTCTGTAAATGAGATCCTTCACAGACTAAGTGTTTCTAAGTGATAAATACCAAGCAGACCCTACTCCACTGTTCAACTAGACAAGATTTGTTGAAATTTTGATTTAGTTGGCCATATTTTTCCATTCAATACAATTAGTATATTTTTCACGTATTTATTAGGTTTGTGTTTAGGAAGTTCAGAGTAGCTTTATAAATTAAATTAGAGTGGTAGATTTAGCTGGCCATCTATGGTTCGTCAACACTACTATACGAGTGTCTCATAAAAGCAGAATCTAAATTTCTGACACTAAGTCTCAGTTCTAGCCACTGATTATTATTATACCATACCCTATAACTAAAATCCATTTCAAAAAACTGAATTGTTCCAAGCTAAAATTAAAAAGCCAGATGAATTTGAAAAAGGGGCTATGATTAACTTGCATCACTCAGTTGAAGTTAAAAGCTAAGTTCTAGAAAGCTTTTGTTCATTTACTTAGATATGCAAGTACAGTATTTTAACTTTTTCCACAATTTTGAAAATTATTCAACTATCCTTCAAATAAAAAATAGCCTCCAGAAAGATGTGGATTTTTATTCTTTGTAGTTATTCAGCATCATCACGTTTGTGGGAATGATAAATAGCCATGATTCATCTGCATAACGAATAACATAGTGTCATTCATTAAAATGATTTCAAAGAAAGGACATATAAAATTAACATTACCTCTATAAGGCAACAATAATTCCATAACAATTTTAATCTGAATGGAAGGAATATATTTTAGCATCATCCAGAGTTTTTTTTAAAATTTAAGAACTCTCTAACTTCTCCAGTTGAAGAAACTTAACACCATTTACCTAAAAAGAAATCTACTGTACAAAAGAAAGCGCACATAGATTTAATATTACCTCCACAATAAAACATACGACAGCAATACATTCATATAACTTTCATATAATTTGAATGGGAAGGAAGGGATTTGATTATAATCCAGAAGACTTCCAATTGAAGAAACTTTTTAAAATTTTCATTTATGTAAGGAGGAATCGAAAGCAATGCCCATCTATCTAAGAACTTAACCTTAATTAGAATAATGAATATTTCCATTAAGTCAACATAGGTTTCCACTGATGAATTAAATTAGTTTTTAACAGTTGATCGCTTCTATACACATGGCTATTGGAGTGAAAGTATAATTTCTGAAGGAAAAAAGGATGCCACCTTCATGTTTAGATGGCACATGCATTTACGCCCAGAGTCCTTCAGGAGTTGGGCATCATATCATTTATTTCTTATTTATTAATTGGACTTTTATGCCACCCCTCTCCGAGGACTCAGGGTGGCTCACAACACATAACAGAACAGTCAATCAATCAATCAATCAATCAATCAATCAGCATGCAATTTTAGAGAAATCATTCCCTTCACATAGCAGCAAAAGTGGGAGGATGCAAACTTAAGAGTTTGTCCCAAATATAGCATCCCTTTTGAGAAAAATGAACAAACGTGATATTAAATAAATATTAAATTATTATTATTATTATTATTTTAAAAATACTCAAAAAAATCACCCAAGAGGGAGAAGAACTTTTTTAGTTCAGCAGAAAGGCTTAGAAAAATTAAATTAAATTCAATACGTTGCTCTCTTCCTCCCTCCAGCCACAGCTCTCAGTCCTGGAATTTTACCGCTTCGTCCTTTATCGGTCCTTCGTCAAAAGATTATCGGGGCCACCACAAAAAAGCAAGCTCCATCGCCGGGAAGGGTCTGCCTTAAAAACACGGCCAGACCCTCTCGATGGCCTCGTTTCATAATTCAGAAGCGGATCCCATCCGAAGCAGCCCCATTTTTGTCGCCTCTCTCTGTGCTCAGGAAGCCCCTTCCTCCTGCCATTCCAAGGTAGGACAGAAGCGCCCGCCGGCCCCAGACCCACCTTTCTAAAAGAAAGTGGCACCACTGGCATCAGGGCGCCCCTTGAACCCCTAGAGCCGGGCAGGGGAGGGCCTTTTTTTAAAAACTCCTACTTCAGCCCCAGCAGGTGAAACTGGTTCCTCGAAGCGAACGAGGGAGCGAGCGCCTGGGCTGCCTTACATCGCCGCCGGGCAGAAGAGTCACCTGAGCCGCACGGCAAAGGCGAAGTGACGCAAGACGTCGGCGGCTTCGGCCTGACTCTGCTACCACAAAGCCGCGCCTGGGGAGCATCCCCAGAAAAAGCCGGGCGATGAGCAGCCGGCGGAAAATTGCAGGCGGCAGAAGCTGCTCCTCTGCGCCAGCACCACGTGACCAAGGCCGGCTTCTGCCACCCGCCTCCTCGGCCGCCTCCCCCTCCTCCTCGCCCAAAAGCAAGGAGAAATCCAAGGCCAGTCAGCCGCCCCGCCCTGCGCAAACTGCAGCAGGCCTGACGGGTTTTTGGAGAGAAGGCGGCATCTGAGTTCCCTCGCCCGATTCTCAGCTGCCTTTGTCTCTCTCCAGACCAAATCTCAACCAACAAATGCTCTGTCCTACACATTGGCAAAAAGAATGAGATCACCAAATAAAAGCTGAATAAACAAGACCTTGCAGACAACCCTCACTCGTTAAGGACCTTGGAATATTCATATCAAATGGCCTAAGTGTCAAAGCCCACTGCAACGACATCGGCTAAAAGGCTTCAAGAGTTGTTAAACTAATCCTACATAGCTTCTGCTCAGGTAATCTCACAATACTAGCCAGAGCATACAAAACTTTTGCCAGACCAATCCTTAAATACAGCTCATCTGTCTGGAACCCGCATCACATTTTGGACATAAACACTCTAGAAAATGTCCAGAAATACTTTACTAGAAGAGCCCTCCATTACTCTACTCACAACAGAATACCCTACGCAACTAGATTTACAATCCTAGGTTTAGAAAGCTTAGATCGATGTCAGCTAAAACACGACCTAAGTATAGCCCATGAAATCATCTACTACAACTCCTGTCAACGACTACTTCAGCTTCACTCTCAACAACACACGAGCACATAACAGATACAAACTTAAAGTAAACTGCACCAAACTTGACTGCAGGAAATACGACTTTCATAACCGAGTAGTTAATGCATGGAACTCACTACCTGACTCTAGTATCATCATCTAACCCCCAAAACTTTACCCTTAGACTATCCACTGTTGACTTCTCCTGATTACTAAGATATCAGTAAGGGGCGTGCATAAGTGCACCAGCATGTTTTCTGTCCCCTGTACTAATGTTTCTCTCTTATTAGTATCATGTATATAAACATTGTTATATCTTTGTATGCTACCAATATGTACTTGACAAAAACAAACAAATAATAGAATAGAATAGAAAAGAAAAGAATAAAATAGAATAATACAGCTCCACAAGAAATGATAGTTAAAAAAATTAAGCTATAGCAATATTTTAAGAATAAAAATTGAATTAATTGGTGGTTGGCCCAGGAGACAAAACTAGGGGATTAGGTGACATTAGAGTCATGTAACATATGCCAAGGTTGTAGAAATTATAAACATAGCAATGAAACAAAAATAATAATTTGAGAAGTGGCACCGCTAGTATGAAAATAAGGAACATAATATCAGTTTGTCAAATATAAATTGAGTGAGGATAGGAGACACTCAGGGAACAGTATTAGAGGGAGGAAGAGGAAGTAGAAGGGGAAGTTAGAGGAGTGAAAAGAAGTAGAAAATATAGAGTGTTAATAGAGGATGAATGGAGGGAAGGAGAAAGGGGAGAGAAGGAGTAAGAAAGTAGGAAGGGGATGAAGTTTGAGAGAGAGGAGTGTTGGGTCAGACTGAAGAATAAGAGTTGAAAAGGGTGCAAAATAAGATATTGGTTTATGAAATATTGAAAATGTATATATCTCTTATTGATATATTTTAAGGCGTATATGTTTTGTTATAAAATGGAATTTGTGAAGAGAAAAAATAGAATAATAGAGCTGGAAGGGATCTTGGACGTCTTCTAGTCCAACCTCCTGCTTAGGCAGGAAAGCCAACACCACTTCAGACAAATAGTTATCAAAACTCTTATTTGAAACTTCCAGTGTTGGAGCATTTACAACCTCTGGAGGCAGGTTGTTCCATTGATTGTTTTAGGTATCAGGAAATTTCTTCATAGTTCTAAGTTGCTTCTCTCCTTGATTAGTTTCCACCCATTGCTTCTTGTCCTACCGTCAGGGCTTTGGAGAATAGCTTGACTCTCTCCTTTGTGACAGCCACTGAGATATTGGAACACTGCTATCATGTCACCCCTAGTCCTTTTCATCAGACTAGACATACCCAGCTCCAGCAACCATTCTTTGTATGTTTTAGCCTCCTGTCCCCTAATCATTTTGTTGCTCTTTTTTGCACTCTTTCTAGAGTCTCAACATTTTTTTAAAATTGTGGCGACCAAAACTGAATGCAATATTCCAAGTGTGGCCTTACCAAGGCATTATACAGTGGTATTAACACTTTGTAAGATCTTGATTCTATCCCTCTCTTTATGCAGCCTAGAACTATGTTGGGTTTTTTGCTCACTGTAGCGCTCTGCTGGTTCATATTTAAGTGATTGTCCACTAGGACTCCAAGATCCCTCTCACAGTTACTGCTGTTGAACAAGGTACCACATATACTATATCTGTGCATTTTATTTTACTTGTCTAAATGTAGAACCTTACTTTTTTCATCTTTGAATTTCATTTAGTTAGATAATGTCCAAATTCAAATCTATCAAGATCCTTCTATATCTTAAGCTTATCTTCTGGAGTGTTGGCTATTCCTGCTAGCTTGGTGTTGTCCGAAAATTTGATGAGTTCTTCATCTATACGCTTATCCACATCATTGATGAATATGTTGAAGAGTACTGGCCTTAAAACAGAGCCTTGGGGTACCCCACTGTATATGTCCCTCCGTGTAGATGCAGTTCCATTGAGGACTACACGTTGAGTGTGGAGTACAGTGATACCTCATCTTACAAACGCCTCGTCATACAAACTATTCGAGATACAAACCTGGGGTTTAAGATTTTTTTGCCTCTTCTTACAAGCTATTTTCACCTTACAAACCCACCGCCGCCGCTGGGATGCCCCGTTTCTAGACTTCCGTTGCCAGCGAAGCACCCATTTTTGCGCTGCTGGGATTCACCTGAGGCTCCCCTCCATGGGAAACCCCACCTCAGGACTTCCGTGTTTTTGTGATGCTGCAAGGAATCCCAGCAGGGGAATCCCAGCAGTGCAAAAACGGGCACTTCACTGGCAATGGAAGTCCGGAGGTGGGGTTTCCCAGCGAGGGGATTCTCAGTGAAATCGCAGCATTGCAAAAACTCAGAGGTCCGGAGGCAGGTTTTCCTATGGAGGGGAGCCTCAGGGGAATCCCAGCAGTGCAAAAACAGGCGCTTCGGCTGGCAAAAGGGGTGAATTTTGGGCTTGCACGCATTAATCGCTTTTCCATTGATTCCTATGGGAAACATTGTTTCATCTTACAAACTTTTCACCTTAAGAACCTCGTCCCGGAACCAATTAAGTTTGTAAGACAAGGTATCACTGTACTGGATTAAAGTGACTTGTCATTAAACATGCTGCTAACCCTGTTTGGCTAGCCTTACTAATGCCCATCTGAAATTTGCCCCTGGTGTTTATGGGTTTTCTGCTGTATTGCTCAGTGTTGGTAGACTTACACAATCTACAACAAAGGAGTACACTTTCAAGCAACTAATGAACATGACATAAATCAATAAAAACAAAGCACAGGCGCCGTGTCATATTTAATAAAACAGTTAAGGTCATATAAAGCCTAGGGTTTTTTTAGAGAAGCTGTACCCAATCTGGTGGCCTCCATGTACACTGGACTTGTAACTCCAAGACACATCATACATGAAGGGAATTCTCCATTGTAGAAGCCTGTTCAAAAATATTGAGGACTTTCATCTTCCTGAAATGTCCAATGAGCCATTGAGGCTCTGAGCTATTTTATGGATGAAACATCCCAAAAAGGCAGATCAGAGAAATGCAAGGTAAATAAGGCCAACCAACAGAGTTGACTTTTTCCTGTCCTGTCCTGTCCTGGATTATAATTCCCATACTCAAATGAAAGTACAAATTATTAAAGTGGCATTCTTCAGGCAAAATAGATGGCTTTTGGGACTATTTAACTTGCTCATATTGCATTTTAGGAATTCAATATTTGACTCATCGTGCACACAAAGTTCCATATAGTTCCAAGAAATTTTATTTTATTTCAGATCTTTGGAGCTAGACTTCACAATGGTTATTGAATGATAATGAAAGACACATTATATTATAATTACTATTATTTTCTTTGGATTATCACATTAAACCAAACCAATATCTGTGCCAAAGAGCTTATAAACGTTCAATCTTGAATCTTGGCAGAGTTAAAAATTGTACAAAGATTCACTTCAAATAAATCCAATAACTCATCAACAACTTGACCCAGAACTGGGCATATCATCTGCTCGGATTAGGATTGATTGATAGATGTGTTCAGTGAAGGGCTACCAAAATTTTTACTACCACAATATGGGCATTGCTTCTGCAGGACACCCTGCATTTTCTTTCAACATCTTTCAGTGCAAATTGGGTGCTCTGGGGTGGAGCTCCATTATCACTACCCCACTGTGTCCCTCCTCTCCCCATCCGGGCAATAGCCCACCCCTGGATGTGTTGCCCATCTCCTTCCACTCTGTTGTGCAATCAATTGTGCAGACTGGGGGCGCTGTTAGATTTGCTATAGCTTCTGGGTGTTCAAATGATAGCATTGTCTATTTTATATAGCAGATAACTCAACATAATCTTACACTTGAAAACTATAGTTATTGCAAGGCCTGTGAATCAAAGCCATATATTGTGAACTGTCGTTTTTCCATTTTTTTCTAAATCCAATTGAGAATTCTAGTTCTTACCAATACAATTATAAATATTTTATGACTAGAATTTCTGAAAAACTGTTTCCACACATTTGAATCTGAATGTAATTTGGAGCCCAGTTGCATATATCAATTACTAAACTGGCTAAATTGGGATTAGTGGAAAACACCTTGTTGAAATTTCCTTCTCAGAGATGATAGATAATTAATGATAGGCAGCCCAGTTACTTCTTGGCTACATAAATTTGATCAATCAATCAATAAAATAAATCAGCATTCTCCAAAAGGACTCTTGTATCTTGGCACTTTAATTTCTCAATTCCCAGCATCAATTTCTGACAATGTGTAATTTAGCCTTTTAAATATAGATTATTTCAAGTGCTAATTGAACAGAAAAGCAATTTTTATAACAGCTCAAACATTACAAAAGGGTTTAGAAAACAGCTTCATTAGCATCACAAATCATCTTGTTAATAAGGGCTATGAATTTTAAGTATGGCTACTAAATGCCGTAAGAAAAGTATCCTAAAATTTACTGATGTTATACAGAGGCTACATGTTGCAGTGTTAAGAAATTATAAAGAGAATTTGCCAATCTTGATTGATCATTTATCAGTGATCTCTTGTGGCTGTACTATGTTGCATAGCAATTTGTGAGTCTAATGAAATCTTGTTTTAGCACTGAGAAAGATCTATTGTACTGTACTATCTTTGACTGTATCACTACAGGTGAAGCCAAAATAGAGCCAAAGTGTATTTAAGTTATTAAAGTGATTTGATCGGTTTAAAGGAAAAAGACAGCCATGTATCTGAAGAGATTTCCCCCCCAAAAAAATAATTATTAAAAAACCTATTATAAAGTTTTTTTATAATTCTTTTTATTATAAATTATAATTTAAAAAAAAAACACCCAAAAACTTTAAAAGTTTTTTATCCTATATCCTATATCGAGGGCTGGCAACAGAACAGAGGGAAATGATTACTGGAAAGCAACATCGGTACATTCATTTCGCACTTAACAATCAGTGATCCGAATCTTACATGGATTCAGCATCCAACAAAAGCAAATAAGCACAGTTCGCTCTTACACACCGACCGTTCATCGGCATGCTAAAGGCAAAAGCATGCTGGAACCTGTAGTTCGCTCTATGCTTTTGGCTCCGTTCTCCAAGAGGGGGAGGGCTAAGCGTAAAACAGTGTCAAACAGCTGAATGAACCCTGAGACTCGCTGGTAGTATTTTTGCAGCATTGCTGGCTTTTTGTCAATGGGACCCTAGGGCAGTGTTTCCCAACCTTGGCACCTTGAAAATATTTGGACTTCAACTCCCAGAAGGAAGGAAGGAATTCTGGGAGTTGAAGTCCAGCTGTCTTCAAGTTGCCAAGGTTGGGAAACACTGCCCTAGGGCATATAAACTGCTCAAAAAATAAATAAATAAAGGGAACGCTCAAATAACACATCCTAGATCTGAATGAATGAAATATTCTCATTGAATATTTCATTTGCACAACTATTCCATTTGCACAACAGCATTTGAAATTGATTGTAAATCACTGTTGCTTCCTAAGTGGACAGTTTGATCTCACAGAAATTTGATTTACTTGGAGTTATATTTTGTTATTTAAGTGTTCTCTTTATTTATTTATTTTTGAGCAGTGTATAAGAAGCTGAAACAAAAGAGTTGGTTCCCCTTGATCAGGACCATCCTAAGTCATTTTGCTACCTAAAGTAGAGCCTATTTGCTACCTAAAGTAGAGCCTATATGTCCTTCCTTTGCGGAAGGAAGGAAGGAAGGAAGGAAGGAAGGAAGGAAGGAAGGAAAGAAGGAAGGAAGGATCATGGCATTCTAAACCAGCTAACACTGTAGCTTATTAGGTAAGCCACCTCGAGTCTTCGGAGAGGGGCGGCATACAAATCTAATAAATTATTATTATTATTATTATTATTATTATTATTATTATTATTAAACTAATATTTCAAATTCCTGACTTAAAAGTGTTTCTTAACCATGGCAACTTCAAAGTAAATAAACTTCAATTCCCAGAATTCGCTAGCCAGTATATTCTGGGAACTGAAGACCATCAAGCTTAAAGTTGCAAATATTGAAAACCACTGATTTAGTGTGATGTGTGAACCCAGGTGTTATCTGGCTCTGACGGAGTTGAATAAACTGACAATCAAGTGGCAATATTTAGCTGACTTGGGGCCTGGTGCGTATTTGGATGGTAGCCCACTGGAAAATCCCAGGGCTATATGTTTTTTCTAGGAGGTGGGAAAATATCTTGGAGAAGACAGGAACAAATCACTTCTCTATTACTGATGAGACCATTATATAGACATTTTCCTGGAATCATCAGGAGTCAAATGTGACTCAAAGATGACTTTACATTTTCCTTAATCGAATGCAATTGATTGTATTAAAAGTCATTTCCTTCTGATTGCTTATTACCTCCAACATGGAAAGGATTTGTGCAATTTCTAGATTATACTTTCATCTTCTTGAGGAAATATCTGGAGACACAGATGAGGGAAGAAATATGAGGAATTGGGCAAATTCTGCAGCATTTTACATTATATTGAATGCTACATATAATAAGAAGGAACAGTAATTTTAAGGTAGGAGACTAGAGTAGCATCCATAGGCTCAGGGGCAGGTTACCAACCACAGTCCTACCGGAACACGCTGGGAGTGCACCACTGCAAGCGCACCCAGCATGCACCCATGCCCGGCGCACAGTTTGGCTTCTGTGCATGTGCAGAAGCTAAATATTGTGCAAAGACCTGTGCATTATTTCCGGGATTTTTTGCTTCCATGCATGCTCCCCTCGTTGCACCACTCGCCCTCACTCCCCCGCTGCATTGCTCATCCTCGCTCGCTGCGCCGCTCACCCTCGCTCCCACCACCGTGACCCTTGCCCTCACTCCCCTCGCCAGGCCCCTCACCCCGCTTACCTGGATCACCTCCTGCAGGGGCTATGGCACAGGGAGCAGGGTGGGTGGCCCCAATTCTGGCTGCACGGCCTATTCTGTGCTCTCCCACACTGCAGGCATCTCTCCTGTGGCCCGGGAGATCAAAGAGCAGGCCACATGGCCGGAGCTGGGGCAGGATGCTTTTGCTGCTGGCCCCAGCTGCTGCTCTAGGCGTGGCAGCGAGAAATCTCCTTCTGCATGCGTGGAAGCAAAAAACTCGTTAATTTTTACCGCAATCGCACATCCGATGGCAATGGAGTGAACCTACACGCTCCATTTCCGTCAACGGAATGGCATGCCCCTCGTTCCACCTGGGTGGGTTCTTCCCGGTTCGGACCAGATCACCCAAACTGTTAGCAACCTGCTGGTAATGTAATTTAGGCATCCTAGATCAGATTCTGTCTTTGCCGGTCTGTGCTTTCCACCATCTCTCTTTTTTTGGAATTTTCAGTGATTTTTTTGGTTGTTGTTTGCATGGCTTCTTCTCCTCTACTGTGGAAAAATCCACCCCTCCTGCCCGCACATTAATACCCACCTATATTTCTTCATACGAAGCACAGCTGAGTGGGTCCACAGCTGTGTTTCGGCCTGAAACCACCTTCTGAGCATGTCCGGAAGTGAAATTGCAGGAAGGGACACGCGTGTACGAGTGTGGCACCTGCATTCGTGCAACATCACGATGCGCACCGGTAGCGAAGGTAAGTGCAACCCGTGCCTGATCCATAGATATTCTTAGTTTTCCCTTAAAATAATAATACAGTGGTACCTCTATTTAAGAACTTAATTCGTTCCGTGACCAGGTTCTTAAGTAAAAAAGTTTGTAAGTAGAAGCAATTTTTTCCCATAGGAATCAATGTAAAAGCAAATAATGCGTGCAAACCCATTAGGAAAGAAATAAAAGCTCAGAATTTGGGTGGGAGGAGGAGGAGGAAGAAGAGGAGGAGGACAGTCACTGCCCAGAGTGAAGGGAGCATTTCTTTTCTCTGGGCGCTGGCAGAGGTTTATTCCCTCTCCAAGCGCCCAGAGAAAGGAAAATGCTTCGTTCACTCTGGACTGCCAAAGCCTCCTTAAGTGCCACCGAAAGGCTCCTCTGGCAGTCCAGAAAAGCCCGAGATGGCAGGATTAAAGGGGGAATGGCAGGAAACTGGCCAGGCCTTCGTGCCGCTCTCAAATTCCCTGGGAAACCTTTCCGGGCTCGGGTTCTTAAGTAGAAAATGATTCTTAAGAAGAGGCAAAAAGATCTTGAACATCTGGTTCTTATCTAGAAAAGTTCTTAAGTAGAGGCGTTCTTAAATAGAGGTACCACTGTACTTAAGTGTTGGCATTTACTGAACGCCCTAGTAACCTCTACACAACAGTTAAACTGAACCCACTTACAAAATTGCCACCATTTAGAAACAAAGTAAACGAGTTTTTAAAAAATGTAAATGTAACAAAAAGCAATAATTAAAAGAACTTAATACTAGACCCTTTTTAGATTTGGCCCAAAAGCAGGTGGCATCTATCCAGTTGAACAAACAGGGAACCCAAAAGGCTAAAACATCTTTTTTTAAAATTCTGATGCTGTTGTAACTGGCTTTTAGGGTTAAGACGGGATTTATTTTACACTTGTGTCTTTTGATGATTCAGGGGTTTTTTTGCCCCAAAACAAATTGCAATCTTTAATCTTTAATGAGTAAAGTGCCTACATGGGACATTAAAGCAGTTCAATCTCAGTGCTAATTTATCATTCTTACCTTCCTGGAACAAACAACATTCATGTCTTTGCTGTTAACTAATTAACTATCCCCATCCTTGCATACTTAGCAACATGCTGGTTCAGTTGTGTAAGGTTAAATATTTTACCCCATTAGCTAATTACAAGAATGTGCTCTTACTCTATTTCTCCTCCCTCTTTCTGGCCTAAGATAACTGTCAGTTTTCTAGCACAACAACCATCTGTCAGTCATTTTTCAATACTGGAATGAGGGAAGTTGAGTGCACAAATCAGTCCATACCACTTTACAAAGAAAACCAAAAAGATATTTATTATTTATTTTTATTTTATTTATTATTTATTATTTAGATTTGTATGCCGCCCCTCTCCGCAGACTCGGGGCGGCTCACAACAAGACACAACAAATCGTAACAAATCCAAATAAATTTAAATATTTAAAAAGTTTAAAAAGTGTCCCAATATACTAACACACACACACACACACACAAACATACCATGCATAAATTGTACATGCCCGGGGGAGGTGTTTTAGTTTCCCCATGCCTGACGGCAAAGGTGGGTTTTAAGGAGTTTACGGAAGGCAGGGAGAGTAGGGGCATTTGTAATCTCTGGGGGGAGTTGGTTCCAGAGAGTCGGGGCTGCCACAGAGAAGGCTCTTCCCCTGGGGCCCACCAACCGACATTGTTTAGTTGACGGGACCTGGAGAAGGCCCACTCTGTGGGACCTAATCGGTCGCTGGGATTCGTGCGGCAGGAGGCGGTCTCGGAGATATTCTGGTCCAGTGCCATGAAGGGCTTTAAAGGTCATAACCAACACTTTGAATTGTGACCGGAAATTGATCGGCAGCCAATGCAGACTGCGGAGTGATGGCGAAACATGGGCATACCTAGGTAAGCCCATGACTGCTCTCGCAGCTGCATTCTGCACGATCTGAAGTTTCCGAACACTTTTCAAAGGTAGCCCCATGTAGAGAACATTACAGTAGTCAAACCTTGAGGTGATGAGGGCATGAGTGACTGTGAGCAATGAGTCCCGGTCCAGATAGGGCCACAACTGGTGCACCAGGCGAACCTGGGCAAACGCCCCCCTCGCCACAGCTGAAAGATGGTTCTCTAAAGTGAGCTGTGGATCGAGGAGGACGCCCAAGTTGCGGACCCTCTCCGAGGGGGTCAATAATTCCCCCCCCAGGGTAATGGACGGACAGATGGAATTGTCCTTGGGAGGCAAAACCTACAGCCACTCCGTCTTATACGGGTTGAGTTTGAGTCTGTTGACACCCATCCAGGCCCCAACAGCCTCCAGACACCGGCACATCACTTCCGCTGCTTCGTTGTTGTTTTTTTAAATATTTTTTATTGATTTTTAACAATTTAAAACCACACAACATAAAACAGTGCGTAGTGAATTGTGAATTGTGCCCACCACCCCGACATACACACATTCCCCACCACCAAATTGGGGGTATTTCTTGTATAATCTACTTAACCCAAGAGCAATATATCTGTTTACATATTATAGAGTGATTCCAGTTTATTTCTTGTAGCTTGGTCTCGGATTCTGCTCGTCATATATTGTCTTACCTTGTCCCACCGTCCCATCAGCTGTCCCAACTCAGTTTCATTATCCAAATTTATCCTTTTTTCCATAATTTCAAATTGAATATGGTCCACCATGTACCTATACCAATTTTGCATTGTCCGTTTTGTCGCATCCTTCCAACCCAAAACTATTACTGCCTGAGCGCTTTCTATTGCTGCTTTTTTTATTTCTCTAAATTCTCCCATCGCATTACTTTTTACTAGTACTGCCATTTCCTTAGTGATTGTCCATTGTATATTTAACATTCTATTGATATCCTCTTTCACTTTTTGCCAAAATTCCTGCACTATCGGGCATTCCCAAAACATATGCATAAACACTCCTTCATCTTGACAACCATGCCAACAATTCCCCCTGACATTCTGCTGAAAATGTGCAAATTGAACGGGAGTGAAATACCACTTATGTAATATTTTCCTTCTCATTTCCCTAATTCTTGTATTTTTAATTTTCCTTATATCTTCTACTATATTTTCCATTTCTTGTACCTCTACAAATATCTCATTTTGCCACCATTTAGTCAATCCATCAATCGTGTCCCCATCTGACTGCACTAGCAGTTTGTATATATTAGTTGCTTGCGCCTTTATCCCCTCACTTTTTTCCTCTTATTATTTTCTCTAACCCTGTCTCCTCCCACCATAATACTTCTTTATTCTCCCTTTCATTTAGATATTTACATATTGCATTTATTTGTAGCTACCTTCCCTTACCTAACCACCATTCTATACGATTTCTACTTGGCCTGCCATCCTTCTCGTATAACTGTTCTATCTTAGTTATCCCTTTTCCCTTCAACTCTCCTATAACCCTATTTAAGTTAATTTCGTTTTCCTCTATTTATTACATAAAGCGATGACAGTTTAGATTTATATAATCCTATTTTCCCTTGCCATTTTTTCCAAATTTCCATAGTCCCTTTCATTGGGCCTATTAATTTACCTATATCACTCCTATTCCACTTCCTAAAAATTAATTCTCTATTGTTCATCCCGTTTATCTGTTTTTCCAATTTCGCCCATTTATTTTCACCTAATTGCAACTCCATTAACCTTTCCATTTGAAAAGCTTCCCTATACAGCTCCAAACATGGAACTCCCCATCCCCCCTCTTTTTCATTCGCAATTAACCACTTTTTTCTTAATCTTGGTCTCTTGTCTTCTTCAATCCAATAATTTAGTTTTTTGTCCCACTCTTTAACCTTACATACCGATAGCCCCCCCGACAGCACCTGAAATAGGTACATCATCTTGGGAGCTATCATCATTTTTAAAGCTCTTATTTTAGAGAGTCTCCTTAGATTTTTATCTTTCCAGCTCCTCATCTGTTTCAACATTTTCCTCCATATTAATCTATAATTAATCTCTTCAATTTTCACTGGGTTTTTCAATAACCAAATTCCCAAATATTTTATTTTTTTAAGTCCTAATTTCAACCTTGATTCTTTCCTAATTTCTATCTGTTCTCTCGGATCTATATTTAAACACATAATCTCTGATTTTTCCATATTAACCGACAGTCCTGATTCCTGCTTAAACTCTTGTAAAATATTTATTATACCTTTAATCATCTCCATCAGGGTCTGGGTCAATATAATTGCGTCATCTGCAAATAAATTTATTTTCATTTCTAATTCCCCTATTCTATATCCTGCCCAAGTGTTATCTTGTCTTATCTTATTAGCTAAGATCTCTATTGCTATTACGAATAATTTTGGAGACAAAGGGCATCCCTGCTTGGTGCCGTTTAATATTTTAATACTCTGCGTTCTTTGTCCATTCACTCTTATATATGCTTCATTTCCTTTATAAATCTCTTTTATAGTTTCACAAAAATTTCCCCCCATATTTAATTCATTACATAATTTATATAAATAACTACGGTTAACTTTATTGAACGCTTTATAAACATCTAATTTCAAAATTCCAAATTTCCTTTAGTAGCGGTAGCATGGTGCATCACATTCATTACATTTCTAATTGGTTCACTTATTTTCCTTCCCTTCACGAATCCATATTGATCCTCTTCAATTATTTTTGGTAAAATATTTTCTAATCTATTTGCCAGTATTTTCATAAATATTTTATAATCCTGATTTGCCAAACTGATCGGACGGTAAGACCCAGGCTCTCTTAAATCTCGACCCATCTTCGGAATGGTAACAATTTCTGAAAGCTTCCATGTCTGCGGGATATCACGATTTAACAATATATTATTAAACAATTTCCCCAAATGCGGCAACAACACATTCACATAAGTTTTATAGAATTCCCCTGTAAACCCATCTGGGCCCGGTGCTTTGGCTTGTTTTAACCCTTTAATTATTCTAGCAATTTCATCTTGTGTAATTTCTGCATTCAAAATTTGTTTATCTTCTTCACTTACTATTTTTCCAACCTTGAGGACTCCTATTTTCACTTGCTCCTCTTTATACAAATCTTCATAATATTTCCTCATTATCTCCTCTAACTGGTCATTACCATATCTAACCACTCCACTAGTGTCCCTCAATGCTAAAATACATGATTTTTCTTTCCTCTTCTTCAGATATCTCGCCATTTGCTGCATTGATCTTGTCCCCCAGCTCTGTATTTTTTGTCGCATCGCCATTCTCATCTTATTCCATTTAATCTCATCATACACCATCAACTGTTTCTTTTTCAATTTCAATAAACTATTGCAATCTCTACTTTTCGTTAATCTTAACTGCTCTTGTATCAAATCTATTTCCCTTATCTTCCTTTCCCTCTCTCTACCCCACCTCTTCCTAATATCTGCTTCCATACATATACATTGTCCCCTCATTAAGGCCTTACATGCATCCCATACAATTGATTGTTTAATACCACCCACATCATTAATTCTAAAATATTCTGATAACTCTGTTTGCAATTTCTCTTTATCTTGTTCCCTAGCAGTTACAACTGCATTATATCTCCAAATTCTTTGATTTCGTTCCTGACCTATTTCCAATTCTGCCAATAGTGGGGCATGATCTGATATCCATATACTTTTAATGTCTACTTTTTTAACTTGTATATTGCCTCCCCTATTCATTAATATGTAGTCTATGCAGCTAAATGTGTGATATCTTGCTGAATAATATGTAGCTCTGTTTAAAATATCTGCATGTAAATCCACCATATTAAGTCTGTTTAAATGTAACATCCTACTATTTGCAGTCCCATTTGTTAATTGCATATTAAAATCTCCTGCCAAAACAGTTGAGCCCTCCTTAAAGTTGTCTAACTTCTTCTTAGTATTTATTATAAATTGTTTTGTTTTCACATTTGGGGCATAAATTGCTGCTAATGTCAGCTTCTTTTGATTTATTTTCCCTTTAACAAATATCCACCTTCCTTCTCTGTCTTTCTGAATTCCCACCTCTTCAAAATTAACCCTCTGATGAATCAGAATCGCTGTGCCTCGACTTTTTTGTGTTCCTCTCGACTCAAACACCCATTTCCAATTTCTATCATTAATCAAGTTATCCCTTCCTTCCCTTCTTTTATGTGTTTCTGTCAAAATCATAATATCCACCTTGTATTGCTTAGCCATCCTTAATATCCTAAAACGTTTCAAATCCGATCCCAAACCATTCACATTTAAAACCATTATCTTACACTCCATCATAATATACCAAAATCACCCTTTTCCCCTCTTGTTTTGCCCTCTGTTTATTTTTCCCCCTTTCTTTACCCCTATTACCCCCCCCAACATGCCTCCCCCTGTGCTCCCCCCACTGAGAGGGGAGAAGACAAGAAAAAACCTTGCCCATACATGAGGCACATTATCTGGATTGCGTTCCCACTCAACTAGCTCCTCTTTCAACCCTTTTTAATTTTATTAAAGAGAAAATTTCTCCCCCCTCCTTTCTCCTTTAAATAATTCCTTCTTTAATTTTAAATTCTTAAACCACCTTTTTCTCCCCCTTAGACTTCCCCCACTGAATGACAGATATACAGGAATCCCAAGGCATCTCCAAGAAAAATAATAATAATAACAACAATAATAGTAATAGTAATAGTAATAATTCTTTTCCTTCCCCCCCCCCCCCCCACAACAAGACAAGGGACCAAACACCATCACTTTCTGGCTCTCTTCTCACGCAGAGCCCGTGTTCTTCTCTGCTCCTTTCTGATGGCCTCCACCTGTCCGCTTAACTCCGTCAGCTGCTCTTCCCTTCGTCTTTCCTCCTCATCTGGGGTACTCCGACCGTCAAAAGCCTCTTCTCCTTCATATGCTAGTGCTCCAGTTTCATCAAACTTAATCCCCAGTTGATCCAATAAAGCCTTTCCCTCCTCCAATGAACGTGCTCTGTACATTTTATTGTCCTGGAACACCAAGATGGCCACTGGGTAGCCCCAGCTAAATCTGGTTCCACTTTGATATAGCCGGCTTGCAATTGGTTTCAACACAGCTCTCGCTCTCAGGGTTTCCCAGGAAAGATCCCTCAGAACCCTTATCTCATTTCCATCTTGTTTAAGGCTCGTAGAAGTCTTCAAAGTTTTATAAATCATCTCTGCTTTTTTTTCACTGAGGAAAGCGATGATCACATCTCTCTGTCTGCCGTCTCTTCTGGGGGCTGCCCAGTGAACTCGCAACAACTCCTCCACGCTGACATGCACGCCTGTCTGTATATTTAACCAAGCACAGACAGCTTCTGTTAACTTTAAATCAGAGGCCGAATCCATTCTGAACCCCCGTAAACGCAAATTCCTCCTTCTCTGTCTGTCCTCCAAATTTGCGATTCTATCATTTATTTGTCTTATTTTTCCATCGTAATCCATCACTTGTTTCTCAACTTTGAGTATCTTTCCAGCAGAGGAATCTCCCTCCTTTTTAATTTGCTTTACTTCTAAGTCCAGCTGTTCCATTTTAGTCTCAACTTTATTAAATCTCTGTTCAAATCCACTGCAAATGTCCAGCAGTTTATCCAGGTTTTTTTCAATGTTTGCTAAGCTGGAAACGTCTTCTTTTTTCCCTCCCTCTGCCATTTTAAGATTTATTGTACTCACTTATCACTTCCTTGTTACAGCGAAGGCACCTCCGTCTTTGCTTGAAGTCGTAAATCTTCAAATTCTCTTTGATGCCGACGGATTCCTGTATCTCCTATTTTTTTCTAAGGAAGATTTATAGTCTTTTTAAGGGGGAGAAAACTCTTTACATTTTATATTTATTCGGAGCCAGAGGTGAAATGACTAGAAAGCAATTCGGCGCATGCGCAATCACTTCCGCTGCTTCGTTGACTGGACATGGAGATAGCTGCCTTTGGGCCAAATAAAAGGTGATTGGAAAAATGGAATTATATTTTTGTTGTTCCAAAACATAAAATGTTGGCTTCTAGCTGATGTGGAAATTAGCCAGAAGTCATGAGCTTAATGATCATGTATTTATTCAGTTTGTATAGTAGTGTAGCTCAACAAATCACTCTTAGTGGTGAACAAAATTAAAATAAAAACATTGCAAAAATTAAAATACAAAGCAGTTGAAAAACATCCAACCCAAATTATTAGTACAACAAAGAAGCTGGTTCCCTGAGCCCAGAACCAGGCCTTCATGGCTTTATGAAAGGCCAACAGGGTGTGGGGCCATCCTGATATCTGGAGGAAGAATGTCCACAAGGTGGATGCTATGGCAGAAAAGGAATGTCCTCTACGTCCAGTGGTGGGCTACGAGCCAGAATGCTAAATTGTGCTCACCGCCGCGGCTCATATGTTCTTCTACCTTTGGAGGTAGCAAAATTGTGCATAGGCCGCAGGTGTGCCTATGTTTCGGTGAGGGTTTTTTGCTTTCACGCATGCCGAAACACGGGTGCATGGGTTTCACCTAGTCTGTACTTGTACCTTTGGTTTTTTTTGTTGACATTAGCAGTGGTGGATTCTAAATGGTTTTGTTACCAGTTCACATGCTCACTCACGTGCACAATCCTGAGTGGGTGGGCGGAGTCTCCCACTGCCACTGCTACCAGTTCAGACAACCAGGCTGAACCGGGAGCAACCCACTGCTGGACATTAGACCAGTGAAGGGCCGCACTTACCTTCTTTCCCTACCGTATCAATCCCGGATGCCGATGTGGGTGCACACACTCCCGTGCAAGAATTTGCTTCTGTGCATGCGCAAAGGCAAAGAAATCGGTGAAAATTGCCAAAATCTCAGGTGAGGACATTCACATGTGAGAGATTTCAGCTATTTCTTTGCTTCCGCACATGCGCAGAAGCAAAGAAAGGTTGAAAATCGCCAAAAATCACCGATTTTTGCCAATTTATTTTGTGCTTCAATGTGACCATCTTTGGAAAAAGCAACTTTGAAAGGCAACTTTATCCTGAATAAATAAGAGTAGAAGGCAATCAAAAGAGAGATAAATATAGTCATAGAGGGGGGAAATCAACTAATGATTTATTTTTGTAATGACCACATAAAACCTCCAGGATTAGAAGAAATGGGATTTCAAATATGGGTATGGATTGCAAATATGGATTGATGGAGAATATCAGCAGATGGAACCTGTTGCTTCTGTGTGCTGCTTACAGAATACATTGAGAGGCTTCTGACTGGCCATAGTGGAAACATGATCCTGGGATAAAAGTGCTTTTAGTCTGATCAAACAGGGCTCTTACGATTCTTTTTCATTTTCTATCTGTCTGCCTCACAGTACTGTAATATAGAGCAGGTCTTCAGCCAGAGGTAGTATTCAGATGTGAGCGTTCTTCCAACATTGTTGCACATGATGGTGACTCCAGGATTGCTGGGTTTACTTTGAGACCACAAGTTGCACACAAATGCAGAGCATTATATCTGTGGAGAAAGTAGCAGATGTTTGAAAATCACATATACATGATCATATATCTTAGAGACTCCAGGTGCAGTCTATGATGTGCTTTGTGATAGGAGCAGGGCCGCCGATAGACGGGTACTACTGGGAGCGCCGTACCGAGCCCGGGCAAATTGGGGCCCGCAGTCAGCGGCTCCTTGCACATGCCCAGACTGTACCCTCCCTCTTTTGCCGGCTGCCTGCCTTTACCCCACTCACCGGCTTCCATCGATCCCACTGAAATCCCTGCCGCCGCCAGTGGCAACTTCGCCTAGCAGAACCGCTCTCCGAAGTTGACACATTTGGGGCAGGGCCCCCTAATTGGCTGGCACTTCCGTCGCTCTGACTGGCCAAGCTCCGCCTTCCTCCGCCTTGATAGACAACCCCGCCCCCTCTTCTCAGCTTTTCCCTCCTTGCCCCCTCCCACCCCCTCCACCGCCGCTGCTTGGAGTCCCCATGGGCGCTATTGCGGCTGGGCGCCTTTTTTGGGGCCATGTGCGCTACGCCCGGATGTTCGACCCACGGCCGGCCGGGAAGGGAGAACTTCTGGCAACAGGTGGGTTGAGGTAATGCCGTCAATCAGAGCTTCCCTTCGGTAAAAGAAAAATAAACCGGATGAATGGACGTGAGGGAAACTCGAGGCGCCTTCCCAAAGCAAAAGAAGGGAGGCTTGTTGTCATGTGGGGCTGGTCTTCAGAACCCGGTTGTAATTTATACAACGATAGAATCCCTGTATTATCAGAGGGTCTCCAACCTTGGTGACTTTAAGACTTGCGGACTTCAACTCCCAGAGTTCCCCAGGCAGCTTCGCTGGCTGAGGAACTCTAGGAGTTGAAGTCCGCAAATCTTAAAGTCGCCAAGATTGGAGACCTCCTGCTCTATCTACAGTGTAATCTGCCCAACGAGGTCTTTTAACCGGCCCGCCGCAGCTCACGAGATTTGAGGGACCGCTTATCCAGGTGGGCGTGGACCGGCAAGCCGCCCTCCGCTCTCTCTCTTTCTCTCTCTGTTGCTGGCATGGTGTATGAGAGAGAAAGAGAGAGAGCGGAGGGCAGCTTGCCGGTCCATGCCCACCTGGATAAGTGATTCCGCATGGCCCCAGTGCCGGACTCCGCCGTTGATCTCCGCCCCCGTTCGGCTCTGCAGCTGAGAAGCAGCAGCCACGTCCACCCCTTCGCCCTCCCCCCCGCGTCCCCGGCACCAAGCGTCTGGCCCCACACCGCCTCCACCACCCGGTAACGCGCCCGATCTCTACCTCTCTCTTTCTCTCTCTGCTGCTGGTGTGGTGCATGAGAGAGAAAGAGAAAATAAGGGAGAAAGAAAGAGAGAGAAAGGAAGAGGAGAGATAGAAAGGGGAAGAGAGAAAGAGGGAGAGAGAAAAAATAAGGGAGAATGAAAGAGAGAGAGAAAGGAAGAGGAGAGATAGAAAGGGGAACAGAGAACGAGGGAGAGATAGAGAAGGAGAGAGAGAAAGAGAGATATACAAAGAGAGTGAGAGAAGGAGAGATAAGAGAGAGAAAGAAAGAGAGGGGCAGAGAGAAAGAAAGAGGGACAGAGAAAGAGAGGGACAGAGAGAAAGAAAGAGAGGGACAGAGAGAAAGAAAGAGGGACAGAGAGAAAGAGAGGGACAGAGAGAAAGAAAGAGAGGGACAGAGAGAAAGAAAGGGGGACAGAGAGAAAGAAAGAGAGGGACAGAGAGAAAGAAAGGGGGACAGAGAGAAAGAAAGAGAGGGACAGAGAGAAAGAAAGAGAGGGACAAAGAGAAAGAAAGAGAGGGACAGAGAGAAAGAAAGAGGGACAGAGAGAAAGAAAGAGAAGAACAGAGAGAAAGAAAGAGAGGGACAGAGAAAGGGAGAGAGAGAAAGAAAGGTAGAGAGAAAGAGGGAGAGATAGAAAGAGAGTGAGAGAAAGAGAAGAGAGAGAGAAAGAAGGAGAGAGGTGGGAGAGAAAGAGGGAAAGATAGAGAGGGAGAGAGAAAGGAAGAAGAGAGATAGAAAGGGAGAAAGAGAGAGAAAGGAGGAGACAGAGAGAGGGAGAGAGAAAGGGAGAGATACAAAGACAGTGAGTGAGAGAAAGAGAGAAGAGAGAGAAAGAAAGAAAGAGAGAAAGAGAAAGAGAAGACAGAGAGAAAGAGAGAGAGAGAATTAGAAAGACAGAAGGACAGAGAGAAAGGGAGAGAGAGAGAAAGAGGAAGAATAAATATTAAATATTGTATTTGTTCCCATTTTGTTTTTTACTTTAAATAAGGTATGTGCAGTGTGCATAGGGATTTGTTCACACATTTTTTTAATAGTCCGGCCCTCCAACAGTCTGAGGGACAGTGAACTGGCCCCCTGTGTAAAAAGTTTGGAGACCCCTGATCTACACTGTTCAAAAAAATAAAGGAAACACTTAAACAACACAATATAACTCCAAGTAAATCAAACTTCTGTGAAATCAAACTGTCCACTTAGGAAGCAACGCTGATTGACAACTTGGAGTTTATATTGTGTTGTTTAAGTGTTCCCTTCACTTTTTTTTTGAGCAGTGTACTTTGAAATTAACTTGGATACCACGGGCTCGTTCAGACCTGCGTTCACCGATGGGCGTAAAAACTAGATCGAAAAGGATATTGAGATGTGAAGCAATATGAAATTGTATTTGGTTTTTTTTTAACAGCTCCTATTTTAATACCACTGATAACTACACAACCCCCTGGATAATTAGAATAGAATAACAGTGGGAAGGCACCTTGGACGTCTTCTAGTCCAACCCCCTGCTTAGACAGGAATCCTACACTACTTCAGACAGATGATTTTCTTAAAAAAAAAGTAGTTATTATGTAAACATTAAAAAAATAAGATACATAATCTATCATTTTACAATATACTTATTTGTTTGTTTAAATTTTGTATTTGCATTTTATAAGACAAGCAACAAAACAACACAACATAACAAACACCACCCCCGTCCCTTTTGAACTGTTATCCTCACAGTTCCTTCTTTATATAGTTATACGGCCTGTAACATCAGCGGTTATTATATGATTATTCTATAGTTCCAGTAAAACTAAGGTCAAGTTGTTGCTATCATAATCTTATGAATAAAGTTAATTCTGGGAACATCGGGTTTTATTTACAGCTATTTTCAGATGATTATCTAACATCTTCTTAAAAACTTAAAAAAAGTAGTTTTAAAATGGCGGGGGGGCAGACACTTAGGCTGTATGGGCCCCCAAAATTCCTGATGGCGGCCCTGGATAGGAGTACACCTATTTTTGTTAAATACGTAAGCAAAAAGTTCCAATGCAGAAAAGTAGATATATGTTGTGGCACGCACACACCCAGCAGCTTGTGCAGCTGGTAGCGGATCCCATCCGAGATGACGCCAATGAGGTGTTTGGATGACTTGATAGTGTTTGGATGACTTGATAGAAGCAATCATATTTTCCAATCTGTGGGTTATTTCAGTTCCTTATTGTCAAAACAATAATCCTTGTTTCTACAATATCCTTTTTTTAATTTTCTATTTAGGAGCATTGAGCATTCTTGTGCGTTTCTTCCATTTTCTGAAATCTGCTGTTACATCAAATTTAGTACTTACTTTGATGGGATGTCTGTCCTGTAATATGCAGTTTCAGGAATGACATCCGAGCAAACCTAAGGTCTTTTAATTAAATGAATGCTAATGCTAACCTCAAAGTAAGCTAATGTCATTCCTGGGAAACTTTGGAAAGAAAACTTGTTTTCGTCCAATTCTGCCATGTGATGTAGACCATCTCCACACGATGGTGCTACAATTATTCTTTACTCTTATTCCCCATTAATCTGGCCATTCATTTACTGAGGAACAAAACAACCATCTCAACAGACCTGTGGTTTCTGACCCTGACATTTAAATAGTATTAAATGGCTATTACGGTATGTAGGGCCACGTAAAAAAAAAAAATCCTTATCCACATAACAAATACAAGCAGGCTTCCACAGCCCCATAACTGGAGACCAAAAACGATCAAGGGTGTTTGAATCTTCATAGGAAGGCTGTTTATAAAGCAGGAATCTTGAGACAGAAAGCACACTTCCTAAATCCTATCTGTAAGCCCTGCGTGGAAACCAAAACTGATGGGACACAGAACTTATCCACCTTGCCTGATAGAATAAAATAACATTCTTGTGATCAATGTTCCCTCTAATTTTTTTTCGGTGTGGGCGGAAAAGTATAGTGTCTGAACGGCAGTCCCCTTGGGACTGGGCCGCATAGAAATAAATAAACAAACAAACAAGAAATAAATAAGAAAAAAATCCCTTCTTTTTTTATTAAAAGAAATTAATAATTTAAAAAAACCAAAATCCATTACTATTAAAACTAAAACAACTAGCAAAACCAAAAACATAACTATTAATAAAAACAGGTGAGGGCTGGGTTTTTTTCCTCTGTTATTATTTAAGTGCTTTTACCATATGCTTTAAATCAAGAGTCACTTCTCTCTCTGTTTCTCTCTCTTTCCTGTCATTCTAAGCCTCAAATATTTTCTCATTTCTCTTTTTCTCCACTTTTTTCTATAATTTCTCTTTCTCTCTCTCTTCCTTCCACTCTTCTCTCTCTCTTGCTTTCTCTGTCTGTCTCTCTCTTGCTTGCTTTCTTCCTCTCTCTCACTCTCTTCCTTCCTCTCTCATCTCTCTCTCTCTTTCTTTCCCTCCCCCTCTTGCTCCCTCTTTTTCTCACTTTCTCTCTCTTGTTTTCTTTCTCTCTCTCTCTCTTGCTTTCTCTCTCTCTCACTCTTTCTCTCTTGTTTTCTTTCTCTCACTCTTTCTCTCTCTTGTTCTCTCTCTTGCTATCTCTTTCTCTCCACCCTTTCTCTCTCTCTCTCACTTTCTCTCTATCTTGCTCTGTCGCTCTCACTATCTCTCGTTCTCTCTCCGTTCTTCTCACAGCGGAGACCGGCGAAGGTGATTTTCAATGTCGGGCGTGTGGGCGGGCGGGCGCACTCCCCATCCCCCTGCCAGTCTGCCCGGAACATTCAAAGTAAGAAAAACCTTCTTTGGAAAACGGGACTCAACCCTGACTTTCTCGTCGTTTCTTCAATATTTCAATTAGTTTTAATTTTAAACAAGTTTTACAATTTGAATAAAAAAACCTAAGGGGGCTAACTTCACTCTGCTCTTGATATTTTACAGGAAAATTAGTTCAGAGAAATAAGAGGAGATTGAAAAAATTATGAAACAAAATGAAAGTCTCAGCTCAAAAATTTAAAAATATGTCATCGAGAAAGTAGAGCTCCTCCACGAAAATATTGAATTGAAAGGACTGTATAGGTGAGAAATTTTTATTTTTATTTTATTTATTTTATTAATTGGATTTATATGCCGCCCCTCTCCAAGGACTCAGGGTGGCTTACAACATATAAAAACAAATGCAATACAAATACAATAGCAAATCCAATTAAATTAAAACTATAGAGACAATCTAAAAACCCCAATTATGTTAAAAATCAGTCATACCCATTCAAACAACAGCCATACAAACATTTGGTTGGCCAGGGGGACTGAGATATAACTGCCCCAAGCCTGGTGGCATAAATGAAGTGGGGGGGGCAGAGCAAATCTCCAGGGGGAGCTGATTCAGAAGCCACCACAGAAAAGGCTCTTCACCTACGCACCACCAAACGACATTGTCTAGTTGATGGGACCTGGAGAAGGCCAACTCTGTGGGACCTCACCAATTGCTGGGATTGATGCGGCAGAAGGCGGTCCCACAAGTACCGCCAAGTACCGATGCCATGTATGGCTTTATAGGTCATTACCAACACTTTGAATTGTGTCCAGAAACCAATCAGCAACCAATGCAATCCACGTAGTGTTGGAGAAAGAGGGGCATGTCTAGGAATGCCCATGACCGTTTGCACGGCCGCATTTTGCACAATTTTAATTTTCCAAACACTCTTCAAAGGTAGCCCCATGTAGAGAGCATTGCAGTAGTTGAATCTCAAGGTGATAAAGGCATGAGCGACTGTGAGTAGAGACTCACGGTCCATATAAGGCCGCAACTGGTGCACCAGGCAAACGTGCCCCTTGCCACAGCTGAAAGATTATGGTTTCTTCCCCCCCAGAGTAATGGACCAGCAGATGGAAGTATCCTCTGAAAGCTTTCTGGGTCCATCAGGTGCCTGGGAAGGAATCACCTAATCAGTTCCATCTCCCTGCAGAGGAGGATTGAAGCCTTGAAATCAAGCCGTAGCAGAAAATGACAAAGGCAAAATATTTAAGACCCTTAATTTCAGATCATTGCTCAACTGCTCTGTGGGGAATACCATGTCAGGAGCATGCCCCCCTCATGAGTTGCACCCTAAATTACTTCGGTCAGGTCCATGGTTGCCATGGTGGCCATAAACTCCTGCACCAATCCAGAGGATTCTCTGAGCAACAGGTTAATGTCCACCAAGACAATAAGCTTGGGGAACTCCACTGCCAGCCCAGCTACCTCCTCGAGTAGCGCAGGCAGGGCTGTTGACACGCAGCTGGGAGGCAGGTACATGAGCAACAAGCCCACCTGAACCCCTAGGTCCAAATTCACAAAGAGGGCCTCACAACCCGTAATCTCAGAAGCAGCGAGCCTGCGTAGGCTGAAGGACTTTTTCACTATAATAGCCACTCATCCCCCCACCTTCCCTGGAGTCATGGCTGGTGCCACACCTGCAACCCAGCTGGGCACATTTCAGAGAGAGGGACTCCTCCTTCTGGGCCCAGCCAGATCTCAGTCACACATGTCAGGTCAGCCTCCTCATCTAGGAGTAAATCCTGGATGAGGGGAGCTTTATTTACAATCGACCTGGCATTGAATATCAACAGCCTGAGCCTAGGGTCTGAGATTCGCTTGTCGCCAGTACCCCGGGCTAAGCTCATGGGGCCGGAACAAGGGATCGCTTTCAAGCAGCGAGCTCTTGTTCCCCGAGAGCAGCCTACCCCATGTCTCCCATCATATCTGCCTCTCCCCAGCATAACCGGGATATTCCGGCCCTGTGCCACCCTAGATATGGGCTCCTCCACTCCTCCCGCCTCTACATTGCAAGAGGGCTAATATTTCTCTGGTCCTTATATTTTACAGGAAAACATCAGTAATTGAAAAATTAACAAGAGAAAAAGAAGAAATGAAAATGGAGAAAATCACGTTCCAAAACATTGACTTAATGGATAAAAATGAGCAGCTTTGCCTAGACTATTATGAATTGAAATGGAGGTGAGAAATTTTTAGATAGACACCATAAACTTCCTGGTCCAGAATTTTGTATTAGGTTCTCCTTAACTTAGAAATTTCAGAAAAATCTCACATTCTCCTTATTTTAGAAAAAAAAAAAAGAATTATAGCTCATTATAATTTTACATCTATAAATCTAGTAGATAGCCTCATTCAACTCCCACTGCCCAACTATAGATATATACTTTAGGAATGAGAATTTCCTGACATCAAAGCAGTTCCCATTATTTTTAACTAAGAATACTTCGTTGTTGGTCCAGTTCATAGCTAACCTTCTGGTTTTTTTTGGAGAAGAACTACAGAGGAAAGGCTCTTGCCCATTAAGGAATGGAAAAACTGAAGAAAAAAGAAAGCCACATCAGCTCAATAAAAAATGGCTGAAAATGTCAGTGGATGAACTTAAAACAAAAAACCTTAAGAAATCCATTTCAAATATGCTGAACTGGCTTCAAAAAAAAAAGAGAGAGAGAATTCGTGTAAGCTGTCAGGGTACACCCTGCCCCAATGGCTTAATGAATGCCTAACCAACCTGCCAACGGAATGTGCCGAGGATGTGAAAGGTTGGTTAGGCATATCACTAAGTAATGTCCAAGAAGAAGGGCCAGAAACATGTGATTTAGATGTGCGGGGATGGCTTGAAGCATCAATTATAGGCATTCAACATCTACAAAAGTCCAAGTCAGAGTTTCAAAGAAGCCGAAAAAAGAGATGGCTTGAAATATCAGCAAAAAACCCCAAGCAGCAATGTCCTGAAGAATCTGTGAATATATCAGAATGACTTCAAGAATCCTTAGAAAGCCTCCCACTATCTGGAGAACCTACCATGTTTCCCTGAAAACAAGACCTCGCCCTAAAATTTGACTAGCAGTAATTGTGTAGAGCTGTGGAGTTTCCTGTTTCACTCAGAGATCCCGTGGAGGACTGTGATTTTTGAATTTGTGCCACCCTAGATATGGGCTCCTCCACTCCTCCCGCCTCTACATTGCAAGAGGGCTAATATCTCTCTGGTCCTTATATTTTACAGGAAAACAGCAGTAATGGAAAAATTAACAAGAGAAAAAGAAGAAATGAAAATGAAAATGGAGAAAATCACGTTCCAAAACATTGACTTAATGGATAAAAATGAGCAGCTCTGCCGAGACTATTATGAATTGAAATGGAGGTGAGAAATTTTTAGATAGCCACCATAAACTTCCTGGTCCAGAATTTTGTATTAGGTTCTCCTTAACTTAGAAAATTCAGAAAAATCTCACATTCTCCTTATTTTAGAAAAAAAAAGAATTATAGGTCATTATAATTTTACATCTATAAATCTAGTAGATAGCCTCATTCAACTCCCACTGCCCAACTATAGATATATACTTTAGGAATGAGAATTTCCTGACATCTAAGCAGTTCCCATTATTTTTAACTAAGAATACTTCGTTGTTGGTCCAGTTCATAGCTTTTCGCACGCACATTCCAAGACATTAGTTCCAGCGTTCCCACAATCAGGAATTCCTTTGACCTGCTTGAGCTCTTTTCCCCATGCAGGTAGGTAGGAAAATTTCAATTGTGGGATGAAATCCTGTCAGCTTTTAAATGGATCCTACTGATCTTTTTAGAAAAACCTTCCAGATGAAATGTTGTTTTGAGGGGTGGGATCAGATGCAGTTGTCCTTCTTTCTACATAAGGTAACTGGCATCCTGCCAAACACATTCCTTGCTATAGCTAAAGTTAATTTGACTTTCCTTTGAAAAAAAGGGGAAGTTTTTCCAGATTTATCCTGATCTGAAAATGCCCAGCATAATCGCCAGCACATTTTTGGGGGGTCCGCCCATCTGCTCTGTGCACAGGATTAATTGCCACTGTTTTGGGGTAGGACTAACTTTTCCTCCAGGGTCTTTGGTGGAGAAGAGATGTCCCAACTTGCGTGAGATCTAGCCCCACCTGGCTGGCTCTTTAAGACCAAGAAAGCGGCCCTCTTGCAGGTCTAAATTGGGGTCCCCAACGAGATGAATTCTGTTTTAGCTCAGGGGTTGGAGAGAATCCGCGCAATGGAACAAGGCAGAAATGGACCTTTTTGGGACCTTTTGGTAAGAATCTGCCTTCAAACTACTGAGTGCCACAAGATCCATCCAGGATGTGCCTTTGACTAGATTGACACAGCCACCTCACCTTCCAGCTGATAGGCCATCAGAAGTCGGGGCAGAGCCAAACTCAAACTTGGTATCTCTGAATCCCACTCACTTTCACGAGGGATCCCTCAACCTCTCACTCCTGGTTTCCACCAGGGCGCTCCTAGCAGCATTGCCAGCAGTGTCTTTCTTACAGAGAAATCATCCAGGCCACTGATTGTCCATGGGGAAGACCGGGGCACTCCGACACTTGCTTGGCATGCTGGGAAGATATCTTAAAGACAAGATTCCATCCTGAGCACCCAATTTTTCCCAAAATCACTGGATCAAGTGGAAAAGAAGCCTTAAAGGAGGGCTCTTTAAACTTAGCAACTTTAAGACTTGTGGACTTCAACTCCCAGAGTCAGCTATGCTATGTCAGATATGCTGGCTGGAGAGTTCTGGGAGTTGAAGTCCACAAGTCTTAAAGCTGCCAAGTTTGAAGACCCCTGCCTTAAAGGAAAGAAATTACTGCACTTACAGGAGATTGTGGCTAGGAGGGGAGAAGACTTCCACTCTAGCAAACCTCACCTGGACTGCGGCCCCTTTCTAAAGATCCCGACTCATTCCGAGTGTCCTGTCCCCGCCCCCCATTGTAGCCTGCTAACAGGAGGAATCTCTTTCCTTGGGATGCTGCACAGCAGCCGCCACCTAGTGGTCCCTGCCTGCTACTGCAGCCTATCCTTCAAATCGGAGGGGAGATTAAAGGAAACGTTGCCACCCACGCTCCCCAGGAATTACTATGGGAAACGTTCTCTTGCGCATGTTCCATTAGTCCTCTGACGCTACCGAGAAGGTTGGCTTCTTCTGGGCGTTCTGCGCATGATACAAGAAGACTTCCCGTTGGCTGGAGCGTGGGTGTGTCTCTGTGAGGAATATGCAATGCAAATTGGCCCGGAGCTCAATCACTGATGGGAAGCATGGCAGGATGACTTGACCCCTTCCTCTCCCTGCTTTGAACTCCTCGGATGTGTGGAGCGCCCCCTGGACGTTGCGCACAGGAATTGTCATGACTTTCAGCCGGTCCTGGGGTTGAGCGGAATCAAACAGTCTTTCTGGATTTCCTCTTTGTTAATTGGGTGGTGGGGGGGTGGAGAGTCTGCTGCTGCGTTAGTCCCCACTGAGGTGCGAAAATATGCCCCTCCCCTTGAGGAAGGAGCAGTGAATTTTCCCTTGCTGGCACAGCTGGTAGACTGGTCCTGGGGTGTGTGTGGGCATTGGTGTGGGTTTTATTAGGGATGTCTGGATTCTGTAGTGTAGTACAGGCTAGGGCGGATTGCTACTACCGGCTATTACCGGTGGGGTGTGCACGCAGCTTGGATTATCTCATTGTGCATGTGCATCCCCAGCATGATTTGGCTTCCGCGCATGGGCAGGAAGCAAAAAATGTGCTGAAATCTTGCAAGGGAACACGTGTATGTGTGTTTTTGGTGATTTTTAGATGCAAAAAATCACCAAAATCTTGCACGCATGCGCCTCTCCTCACAAGGTTTTGCTTGTCTGCACGAAGCAAAAAAAATGCAAAAAATTAAAGAAAAAAGATGGTGGTAGCCCATAGGACTGGCACCAGAGTGGTTGCCTGCAGGTTGCACAATTTGGCGGCTGCTATTGATGCGCAGTGGCAACCCATCCCTGAGTACAGGGTCTCCAACCTTGGCAACTTTTAAGACTTGTGGACTTCAACTCCTAGAACTCCTCAGTCAATTTCAACTCTGGGAGTTGAAGTCCGCAAGTCTTAAAGTTGCCAAGGTTGGAAACCTCTGGTCTAGTACAGCTGTTGGAGGTTAGGCTAACACTAATGTTCCCCTACCCTTCTCTGTCTCTGTCTGTCTCTTTCTTTCTGACTCTCTCTCTCTCACACACACACAAAATGACAAATTGTACAGTAGAATTTTAATAACTACTAAATCTAACTGGCGAGCATAGTTATGTCCTTCTTCCACATCTGCAGGAATCCCAAAGTTTCTCTTCCTAGCTAGTACTTCAGTGGGAAGGAGACAGGCAGTGAGGGGTTACCAAAATTTTTACTACCACACTGTGGGCGTGGCTTATGCATTTTGTTTCAACATATTTCAGTGCAAATTGGGTGTTCCGGGGTGGAGTTCCATTTTCGCTACCCCACTGCGTCCCACCCCCCATCCGGGCAGTAGCCCACCCCTGATTATCTACTACATAAAGTGTATGTACACACATGCACACACAGCTCTTCTAAAATTATACACATTCAACCTAATTTATTGCGACAGGAAAAACATACCCAGAGCCCAGAAGGGAAAAAAGAAAAGAAAAAAAAATCAAAATTTTGCTACCGGTACTGAGTACCTGACCATACCCGTAGGAGCCCATCACTGGAGATAGGTGAACGTTATTACAGGTAATCCTCAACTTGTTACAGTTTGTTTAGTGATCCTATGGAAAGCTAGCACCCAACCCTGTCTTAGAAGAATGAAATATTTGGAGAAATATTTAAAAGGTAGAATATTATATTTCCCTAAAGGAGAAACATGCTCTTGGAAAACAGCCCCCACCTTTCTTAATAGCCCCAGCAGGACTGGACCAGCCTATCTACAAGACAAAAGACCTTCAGCCTCAGTGATGCGATTAGCCCTCACGAAAGATCTAAACGAGGGCAAAATCATTCAGCCGCAATAGGACAAGCCCCTTCATTTCATTAGCAAGCTTCAACCATGCCTGAGACTCAGATAACTTACAAAGTTAACTATGACTGCTGCATAACCTGGGAGTCTGACAAGCCAACAGAATACATTTCTTGCACAGGAACAGGAAGCTTAAGGGCAAGGCCCAAGAGAGGGTATAAATACCTCAATCTCTCTCCTCCATATGTTGCCCAGGACCTCAAACCCATGTGGTCCTGTTCACCAATAAACCATCTTTCCAATCAGCCTCCATGTTTCCAGTGTCTTTCTCCCCACTTGGAACTGAACCATCTGGATACAGTATTTTGCAGGGGGAAAAACACGCTGGGACATGCACACCGCATGCAAGAGAACCAAAGCTGCGGGTGCAGCACTCCGGTAGCTTTGATAATCGCAATCTGGCCCTGATTATGTCCACATGCCCATCACATCCCACACTGACTTCATGTTGGGGAAGTAGGGCAGTCCATGGCTACCTGCTTATTCGAATGTAACCACATTTTGTGGGTGGGGACACGAGGTTGACATTTGAAAAACAGGCTGGTTGCAAAATATCCATTTCTGACACAGAATTCACTCTCATGTTCCGTCAGCTGCAGCAAAACATTCTTGTTTGAGGGATACATTCTCATGACATCACCTCCATCTCATTTCACTCTTTTTCTAGAAACTAAACAGACGATTTTAATCTCTTTTTACCAAGTTGGCAGGCACTGTTACCTATAAGCTGCGCGGGTGCGCGCCCGTGCAGCCATTAAAAACCCTCTGCGCAGAAACATTTGAAGTGGCGCAAAGCCACGCAGTCCCAGATCACTCACTTCTCCAGCCAGCAAAGCCGGCTGCCCGGGAAAGCGGACGCTTTTTAAACATGTGGTGGCACGTAGAACCATATCAGAAGGTACACAAGACATTGCCCTATGTCAGCTCCAGTGCGTGTGTGTGCGTTGGCCATCTGAGGCTAGGCTAGGCTAGGCTAGGGCTAGGGCTGGGCAGGGGCTCTAGGGCTGGGGCTGGGGCTGGTTTCCTGTTCTGTCCTGAGGGACTGATGTCATGTTACCTCATTACAGTTTCATATTGGTCATTTACTTTCATATTCAAAATCCATTCACACTACAAGAAGTCTTCACTTTTGTTCTTCATGTTTTACTATAGTTTTTTGATGTACCCAATTCTCAATGACTTCAACTTACTTCTATGTCTCTGACTGGCCTACTTACTTATTTATTTTTGCCCTTCTCTGCAGACTCAGGGTGGCTCACAACAAAATAGGTACAAAAATACAATGCATAAGAAATCTAAATTTAAAAATCAGATCTAAACCCCCAATACATTAAAACAAGAATACACACTCATCCCATGTAGATTCCAATCCGTTGGCCGGAGCTAGGCATCACACTCAACGGCCCCAAGCCTGCTGGCAAAGGTGAGTTTTGAAAGCCTTGCGGAAGGCCAGGAGGGTGGGGTCAGTACGAATTCCTGGAAGGAGTTGATTCCAGAGAGCCAGGGATGCCAGAGAAGGCTCGTCTAATAGGCCCTGCCAGGCGGCATTGCCTAGCTGACGGGACCTGGAGAAGGCAAACTCTGTGAGACCTAACCAGCCCCAACTCTCACTTCAACTTGGACAAAAGCATATTATTATGTCTTCTGCCGGGCTTCTCGTTGCGAGCCCCCAATTAAGTCCAAAAAGAGAAATTCAAACACAGATGTTTGTAAAGGAACTATTATTATTATATTATATTATATTATTATTATAATTATGCATACTTATTTTCTCCTCAGCCAACAACATGGCATGATTTGCATTCAAAAATACACATCTATTCATGTTGCCAATCAAACACTTTTAACATGAGAAACATTTGTTATTAAGCATTCAGGGGGATATGACGTTATTCCCTCAATGTTGAAAAATTTGCTATGGAAGAAGGTTTAAAGTATACATGAAAAGTGATATGGAGGAGATTTTGAGAAAATTGAAACATTATGATCTAATTAATTTGATGTGATTAAGAATAGTAACAGGCTAAAATGTATATTGGCTAACAGTTTTCTTTCTTTCTTGTCATATAAGGAATTGGAATAATTATTTTTTGTTCAGCTGTCAAATGGTAAGGAGGTGGCATTGGTTAATCTATGTATACCGAAATTGCAAAAATGATATACTATAATGTAACTTAAAATTAATGGTATCTTTTTTTCTATACACATGATTAGAGAAGGAAAATTTAAAAAAAATTACCCCCCCAAAAGAAAAATTTACTAGCCTTTCCATTTATTATCACGCTTATTTCCATCCTATACTGTTCTCATCGCACTCAGTAGCCAAACCTTTGCCTCTAAATGCAGTCCTCATTTAATGACCATTTATTTATTAACAGTTTAGGGTTATAATGAATAAGAGGATTTATGACTGGTCCTCAAGGTAGCAGTCATTGCAGTGTTCTTGCAATGAAATTACAATTGGGTGCTTGGCGCACAATTATGAGAGTTACAGCATCCTGCAATCCAGGGGGCGGGTTCTGAGTTTTTTTGCTGCTAGTTCACTCCTTGCTGTGCGGGCGCTTCACACACGCATGCATAGTGCTAAAAAAACCAGCTTACGCGCATGCACAGAAGCAAAAAATAAGATGACAGAACCTGTGGCACCGAGAACTGGAGAAAAGGAGAGGAGAAGAGGAGGAAAGTAGGGAGAGGAGGAAATGAAAGAGGAAAGAAGGAAGGATAGTTTTGATTGTAAACGGGGGATAAAATTAATTTTAAAAATTAATTGAGCTGGTATTTTAGAAATAGGCTAAATTCGGATCCCCCATCAGAATCAAAACTGCTGAAACCATTTCAGAGGTGGGACTTTCAGCCAAAAAGCTGATGAGGTTATCATGTATATGAGGAGCCATGGCGATTCTAGGACAAAGGTTTGCCTTAATAGGATAAGTCATGAAACACTCATTGTGATAATTGACTGCTACATACATATATATATCCAAGATCCCAATCCTTGTGCTGAGGCGTTTAGTTGAGGAGTGGAGGAGTTGAGGAGTTGAGTTGAGTTGAGTTGAGTTGAGTGGAGGAGTGGAGGAGTGGAGGAGTGGAGGAGTGGAGGAGTGGAGGAGTGGAGGAGTGGAGGAGTGGAGGAGTGGAGGAGTGGAGTGGAGGAGTGGAGGAGTGGAGGAGTGGAGGAGTGGAGGAGTGGAGGAGTGGAGGAGTGGAGGAATGGAGGAGCGGAGGAGCGGAGGAGTGGAGGGGCGGAGGGGCGGAGGGGCGGAGGAGCGGAGGGGCGGAGGAGTGGAGGGGCGGAGGAGCGGAGGGGCGGAGGGGCGGAGGAGCAGAGGAGTGGAGGAGCGGAGGAGCGGAGGGGCGGAGGGGCGGAGAGGTGGAGGGGTGGAGGGGCGGAGGGGTGGATGGGTGGAGGGGTGGAGGGGTGGACGTGCTGAGGATCTGAAGTGTGGAATTGCTGAAGTGCTAAGGCGTGAAAGACCTGAGGATCCTGGTAAGGACACGGTTTTGGAAGAATGACCCAGTGGGTCCCACTTTTAGAGAAAGCACTGAGATGTCATTTCCCATCTTGCACCAAGCCTTGATGACACGTTTGCATTCAGCATTTAGTTTTTACATCGAAACTGAGAGGCAGACTTTTTGGTGAATGTCTATAAAATTCTGTTGCTAATCCTGTTGCCAATCTCCATTTTAAAGGCAGATAAATTATAGACTAAATATAGAATACCAAAAAGACATCTGCTATTTGTTGACCTGCATTCTGATCAAACTTTGGAGAAAAAAAGCTGCATATATAAATAGTTGAGCTTGTGATTCATATGAAGCTCTCATCACTATTGCAAATTTTGTTAAGGCAATTGTGATGTCACGCAACCTCACAAAAAGGGTACTGTGAGAAAGCAGCTTGTTGGCCTACTTTGGCAGATTGGCATTTGGGAACAAAGTGAGAACTTTTCCCACACACTAAATCAAAAACATTACCTCTAGAAATTGTTTTGAATATTTCGTGTCTGTTCTGCTATGAAAGAGAAAAATATTCTTTGAATTGAAAGGCTCTTCATGGGGAACATTCACAGCCAAGTACTATGATAGATCCATGATAGTTCAGCAGGTCCATGGTTACATCCCTTACACAGAAGGATTCACATTTTTAAAACTGTTGCATGACTGTTGATGTTTCCTTTTACAATCTGTTAATGTTTTATTTCACTTAGTTACCAAGTATTGCCTTTAGATAAGGCAAGCCACATATAAATAGAAAATGTGTTTCAGCAGACACTGAAGTCTGCAGGAGATACGCAGAAACTCCGCTGCTCTTGAGACTGAACTATTAGGCCGATGGGAGATGGTCTTTTCCTGCATCATCTCCAGAGTTTACAAGGCAGTCTTGAGGCAGCTGCATTTGGCTACAGCTCTGTCTTTATAAAATCCATAGAACACTTATTTTAGTATGGTCTTTAGGGGCCCATGTTGTTATGGTTTAGATTTTAATTTACCAGTCACATTTTTCATTATTGTGTCTATTCGTCTAGATCTTTTAGGACAGAAATATTATTTATTTGCTTATCTTTTTATGTTACTTATGTTCAACACCTGTCCTAAAGGAAAGGTAGCCAGATTTTAACATTGGTAAAGCAGGACACCATTGACCGGGGGTGTTTCTTGATTAAAAATTTGGTCTATATGGAGCAACAAAAAGTTTCATAGAACACAAAAATAGTATTGCAATATATATATTTTAATTTTAAGTACAATTTACAAATATAATACATTAAAAAGTTATGCATAGTATTATTTTATTCTTTGCCATATTTAATGCCATATAATGCTCGCTACTATTTCAGCCATTATTTTCTTCTTTATTTTCCTGTATGTTCTGGAACCTCAGAAAGAAAGCAGGTTTTTCAAGTTCCGTCCTAAGTAAAACTTCTTCCATATTTTTAATAGTTGTCATCCTGTTAGTTTCTGTTTCTTGCATTTTTGCCTCCATCTTTTCACTCTTCTCTTCTATTTCTTTTATTTTTGGCTCATTCTTTGATAATGTTTATTGAATAGACTCTATTTTCCCATCCATTTTGACTACTCTATCCTCTACTCTTTTAATATTACCCCTCATATCTTCCATGTTTTCTGTCATCTTTTCATAATTTTGATTGATTGATTGCTGCATCCTTACCATGGATTGGAATGTAGTCGCTGAAGACATCGACATTTTACTACATTCCAATACAAAACTGGCAAAAAGCCAGTTTTAAATTAAATATTTTAAATATTTCCAGAATATAACTCCAATTAACCATATACTTCTATTATATTTATTTAAACTATTTCAAAAAAGAGTTGCTATGTGTCAGGTTTGTCTATTAATATCTCTGCCTCTCAAATATTGAATAGTTAATGTAATTAAAAATTAAAGATCTAATAATTAATAATAATAACAAGCAAGCAATCTATCACTATAGTAGGTAATAAAGTAAATCAATCAATGACAGTTCATTTACAAAGCAATGTTAAATAAAGTAGCCAATAAATAGTTAAGTAATTTTGATTAATCAGGTTTGATCAGTATTTATATTAATTCTATATTTAATATGGAATCAATTGTAAATGAATATCAGAAGAGGAAAGAGAGAAATAGGAATTAGGATATACCTAGACAGTTTTACATTGATTATTAAATAAGATCAGTTTTGAACTCTTAATGTTATTAAGTTAGTTAAGAACCCAATTGTCTTCTAATTAATGTATCAGTCTGACCCAATCCTAAATTAATTCAACAATGTTCCTTATTGGTCGTCAAGTTGCTTATAGTTCTAATCCGTTTATATCCAAATTAATAAACCCGCTGAGCTGGTGATACTCCCTTTATTTTCAGCGTGGGGCTTCCAGTTTGCCTAGTCACCTCTAAGTCTTCTGTTCTTTCAACTTGCACAAAACTTCATATACATTCAAAAACACCACCTTGCCCTTTGCTATTCAAACAGCTCGTCCGGAATGATTCCCAAGTAGGTCTAAATCTGGTATTAGGAGGAGGGAGTCTGTGGCTGGTCTCCTATCTCCGAGCTCTGATTTCCGATCTCCAATCACCCGTCCGCCACTTCAACTCTTTCTCCTCACCCATCTTTCAAGTCCTCACTGTTCCTGATGAAATGCAATGACTGCTGCGTTGCCCCTTGGAACTCCCGATCAAATCAAATACAATCAAATCAATCCAACCAGACAGCATCAAGGGCTCCTCTCTCCAAGTCATTCTACTATTACCACCTCTCACTCCGAACCTTCCCACAAATCTGCAATCCCCATCCGTTTTAGTCCCTTATTTGGCTTATTTTGGCTGTTATTTCTTGCTTCCCTTTTAAGTGTCAGGTAGCTGCATCAGCTGTGTTTCTGAGGGTATTTCTCGCTCTCTGGGGGATCACCTTAACGCCACAGGAAGTTCCTCTTTAAGTTGTGGAGGCTCTCCAAGCTGCAACCAAAAAAGCTCAAAAGCAGAGAACAGACCTGGAGTTCACTGGAGGCTGCCCTGCCATGATGCGATGTCAAGTTGGAAGTAAAAAAAAAATAATCAGGACTTTTTAAAAATGCTGCGGGATGTGGGACAAATTGTTAAAAATTGGGACTGTCCTGCCCAAAAGTGGGACATCTGGTCACCTTACCTAAAGGATCAGAGTAGAGGAATTAGAGGGGAAATATAATTTTAAAATTATGTGCTATTCTGGACACTGTCTCAAGTTTAGATTCCAATTTTGGAAATAAAAATGTCAAGGCTGTTCTGCATTCTCACCTATTACTTTGTCTTCTAGTTTCCATTACTGATTTTGCGATGGAAAACAATTTGTTGACAAAATTAAGAGAAAAGATGAAACGTCTCGAAAGGGAGGTAAGAGAAAACATTTGTTCATACGCTGTCACAGTAAATGTGTGATGGAACATATAGAAATTTTAGGCAGGTAGCTAGGTAGCTAGGTAGGGATAGATAGATAGTATAGAGAGAGAGAGAGAGAGAGAGAGACAGACAGACAGTCAATCAGACAGACATATAGATAGAAAGAACAGTAGGTAGTTGGAGAAACACAGATAGACAGACAGATAGAATATGAATTGTGATTTCTGTTTATCCTCAGTTGACCATTTTGGTTTTTGTTTTGACCTTTGAAATACATAGTTAGCTTGCATTAGCAACCCAAGAAAGCCAGTTTGGTATCGTGGTTAAGGCATCACCCTGCGCACCCAGTGACCGACATTCCTTGCCCCACTTTAGGCACAAAGCCAAGTGGGTGACCCTGACCCAGTCACCTTTTCTTCCCCTAGAAAGGAGGCAACATCAAACCACTTCTGAAAAATCTTGTTAGGAAAACAGCAGGAACTCATCCAACCGAGAAGAAACTGGACTTTCCCTTTCCTTTGCTTGGGTTTTTTTTGAAAATATTTAGACCATAATCCAAGAAGTTTCTTCAGTTTTGGAAGAATAGTAAAATGTTATTTTTTTCAGTAGTGGGAATTTCCAGGCATGTGTCAAAGATTAGATGGCAGAGATATAGTTGGTACCCCAGATTTGAAGAGGAAACAATGTTTAATATCATTTAGAATTGTTGATAGAAAAATTAGTGTCTTTAATCACTGTCAATTTGCTTTTTAAAAATAGGGTATTTTGTCTCCGGATGAAGAAAGTTCGAGACTTCCTCTTCTGGCACAAAGACATGCTGAGGTATATAATGTATACTTGCAGCTCACCTTAGAATATAATTATGAGAAAAATGAAAATAAATGATTTTTTCACAATTGGTAATGGTTCATAATGCATGTGCAGCATATTTTATGTAGTATATATATTTGCTTTATATTTCTATTGCATATATGAAATCCATACACACATCTATACAGACTAGTTTATTTGTAATTTCTGTAAAAGAATGGCAATTATCAGAGCTGATGCTAATTCTTGGTCGGTTCCTTCTTTGCTACATTAGCTAGTTTCCTTGGCCACATACAATACCAATAGCAGTGAAATAAAATTTAGATGATTCATAATTGTTTTGAACCACTGTGTTTTACATTTCCTAAAGAAATTAACTAAGACTACTTTTTTTTCTAGCCCACCATAAAGTTGCGTTCCCATCAGGTAAGCAATCTAGTACATAAGGAACCTGTTGAGTGTGCATGACCGAGACATAGTTCATATCATAAAAAGAGGGGGGAAAGCCCAGTGTGACTGATTGGGTAGTGAGGGGTAGCAAGTGGGCTGCTACGGAAATATATTCCTGACTTATGATCTATTTTGGCTTCTCTAGATTTTTCAGACAAAAGCGCAAAGTTCAGATGCTGATTTGACGAGAGTGAAGGAGCAGAATTATATGTAAGTTTTCACATAGTTCATCAAATCTTTGCACAATCCTATTAATTTTACCCTGTCTGTATGACATTCATAATTTCATAAGGTATTTTTAATGTGTATTTAATAAAAAATGAATAAAAAGGTTGATAATTCAAGTTAAAAAAAAACCTGGGGGCTAATTTCTCTCTGGTCTTCATTATTTGCAGCATGACAATGAAAATTTCGAAACTGTTAACGGAAAAACAAGAATTAGAAATAAAAAATAATGAACTTTTTGAGGAAAATAAGAAACTTTGCCAAGAAAAAAATGAAATTTGTGAAGACTTTGAAGAAAAGTTGAGGAGGTGAGAAAATTTTAGATAGCAACCCTGACTTTCTCGTTGTTTCTTCAATATTTCAATTAGTTTTAATTTTAAACAAGTTTTACAATTTGAGTAAAAAAAACCTAAGGGGGCTAACTTCACTCTGCTCTTGATATTTTACAGGAAAATTACTTCAGAGAAAGAAGACGAGATTCAAAAAATTATAAAAGAAAAGGAAACCCTCAGCTCAAAAATTCAAAAATGTGCCATGGAGAAAATAGACCTCCTCCATGAAAATAATGATTTAAAAGAAGAACTGCGTAGGTGAGAAATTTTTATTTTTATTTTATTTATTTTATTAATTGGATTTATATGCCGCCCCTCTCTAAGGACTCGGGGTGGCTTACAACATATAAAAACAAATACAATACAAATACAATAGCAAATCCAATTAAATTAAAACTATAGAGACAATCTAAAACCCCCAATTATATTAAAAATCAGTCATACCCATTCAAACAACAGCCATACAAACATTTGGTCGGCCAGGGGGACTGAGATCTAATTGCCCCAAGCCTGGTGGCATAAATGAAGTGGGGGGGGCAGAGCGAATCTCCAGGGGGAGCTGATTCAGGAGCCCCCACAAAAAAGGCTCTTCACCTACGCACCACCAAACGACATTGTCTAGTTGATGGGACCTGGAGAAGGCCAACTCTGTGGGATCTCACCAATTGCTGGGATTGATGCGTCAGAAGGCGGTCCCACAAGTACCGCCAAGTACCGATGCCATGTATGGCTTTATAGGTCATTACCAACACTTTGAATTGTGTCCAGAAACCAATCAGCAACCAATGCAATCCACGTAGTGTTGGAGAAAGAGGGGCATGTCTAGGAATGCCCATGACCATTTGCACGGCCACATTTTGCACAATTTTAATTTTCCAAACACTCTTCAAAGATAGCCCCATGTAGAGAGCATTGCAGTAGTTGAATCTCAAGGTGATAAAGGCATGAGCGACTGTGAGTAGAGACTCCCGGTCCAAATAAGGCCAAATAAGGAGGATTGAAGCCTTGAAATCAAGCCGTAGCAGAAAATGATCTGACCATGACAAAGGCAACATATTTAAGACCCTTAATTTCAGATCATTGCTCAACTGCTCTGTGGGGAATACCATGTCAGGAGCATGCCCCCCTCATGAGTTGCACCCTAAATTACTTCAGTCAGGTCCAACTCCTGCACCAATCCAGAGGATTCTCCGAGCAACAGGTTAATGTCCACCAAGACAATAAGCTTGGGGAACTCCACTGCCAGCCCAGCTACCTCCTTGAGTAGCGCAGGCAGGGCTGTTGACATGCAGCTGGGAGGCACATGAGCAACAAGCCCAACTGAACCCCTAGGTCCAACTTCACAAAGAGGGACTCACAATCCGTAATCTCAGGAGCAGCGAGCCTGCGTAGGCTGAAGGTCTTTTTCACTATAATAGCCACTCATCCCCCCACCTTACCTGGGGTCGTGGCTGGTGCCACACCTGCAACCCAGCTGGGCACATTTCAGAGAGAGGGACTCCTCCTTCTGGGCCCAGCCAGATCTCAGTAACACATGTCAGGTCAGCCTCCTCATCTAGGAGTAAATCCTGGATGAAGGGAGCTTTATTTACAACTGACCTGGCATTGAATATCAACAGCCTGAGCCTAGGGTCCGAGATTCGCTTGTCGCCAGTACCCCAAGCTAAGCTCATGGGGCCAGAACAAGGGATTGCTTTCAAGCAGCGAGCTCTTGTTCCCCGAGAGCCGCCTACCCCATGTCTCCCAACATATATGCCTTTCCCCAGCAAAACCGGGATATTCCGGCCCTGTGCCACCCTAGATATGGGCTCCTCCACTCCTCCCACCTCTATATTGCAAGAGGGCTAATATCTCTCTGGTCCTTATTATGTTACAGGAAAACGGTAGCATTGGAAAATTTTACAATAGAAAAAGAACAAATGAAAAGGAAAATCGAGAAACTCAAGCGTGTATGTGCTGAAGTGCTAAGGCGTGAAAGACCTGAGGATTCTGGTAAGGACACAGTTTTGGAAGAATGACCCAGTGGGTCCCACTTTTAGAGAAAGCACTGAGATGTCATTTCCCATCTTGCACCAAGCCTTGATGACACGTTTGCATTCAGTATTTAGTTTTTACATCGAAACTGAGAGGCAGACTTCTTGGTGAATGTATATAAAATTCTGTTGCTAATCCTGTTGCCAATCCCCATTTTAAAGGCAGATAAATTATAGACTAAATATAGAATACCAAAAAGACATCTGCTATATGTTGACTATTTGGAAATAAAAATGTCAAGGCTGTTCTGCATTCTCACCTATTACTTTGTCTTCTAGTTTCCATTACTGATTTTGAGATGGAAAACAATTTGTTGACAAAATCAAGAGAAAAGATGAAACATCTCCAAAAGGAGGTAAGAGAAAACATTTGTTCATACGCTGTCACAGTAAATGTGTGATGGAACATATAGAAATTTTAGGCAGGTAGTTAGGTAGCTAGGTAGGGATAGATAGGATAGATAGATAGATAGATAGATAGATAGATAGATAGATAGATAGATAGATAGATAGATAGATAGATAGATAGATAGATAGATAGATAGATAGATAGATAGATAGATAGATAGATAGATAGATAGATAGATAGATAGATAGATAGATAGAGACAGTCAGACAGACATATAGATAGAAAGAACAGTAGGTAGTTGGAGAAACACAGATAGACAGACAGATAGAATATGAATTGTGATTTCTGTTTATCCTCAGTTGACCGTTTAGGTTTTTGTTTTGACCTTTGAAATACATAGTTAGCTTGCATTAGCAACCCAAGAAAGCCAGTTTGGTATCGTGGTTAAGGCATCACCCTGCGCACGCAGAGACTGACATTCCTTGCCCCACTTTAGGCACAAAGCCAAGTGGGTGACCCTGACCCAGTCACCTTTTTCTTCCCCTAGAAAGGAGGCAACATCAAACCACTTCTGAAAAATCTTGTTAGGAAAATAGCAGGAACTCATCCAACCGAGAAGAAACTGGACTTTCCTTTTTCTTTGCTTGGTTTTTTTTTGAAAATTTTTAGACCGTAATCCAAGAAGTTTCTTCAGTTTTGGAAGAATAGTAAAATGTTATTTTTTTCAGTAGTGTGAATTTCCAGGCATGTGTCAAAGATTAGATGGCAGAGATATAGTTGGTACCCCAGATTTGAAGAGGAAACGATGTTTAACATCAACCCAAGTCATTTAGAATTGTTGATAGAAAAATTAGTTTCTTTAATCACTGTCAATTTGCTTTTTTAAAATAGGGTATTTTGTCTCCGGAAGGAGACATCGTCTTCTGGCACAAAGACATGCTGAGGTATATAATGTATACTTGCAGCTCACCTTAGAATATAACTATGAGAAAAATGAAAATAAATGATTTTTTCACAATTGGTAATGGTTAATAATGCATGTGCAGCATATTTTATGTAGTATATATGTTCGCTTTATATTTCTATTGCATATATGAAATCCATACACACATCTATACAGACTAGTTTATTTGTAATTTCTGTAAAAGAATGGCAATTATCAGAGCTGATGCTAATTCTTGGTCGGTTCCTTCTTTGCTACATTAGCTAGTTTCCTTGGCCACATACAATACCAATAGCAGTGAAATAAAATTTAGATGATTCATAATTGTTTTGAACCACTGTGTTTTACATTTCCTACAGAAATTAACTAAGACTATTTTTTTTTCTAGTCCAGCATAAAGTTGCGTTCCCATCAGGTAAGCAATCTAGTACATAAGGAACCTGTTGAGTGTGCATGACTGAGACATAGTTCATATCATAAAAAGAGGGGGGAAAGCCCAATGTGACTAATTGGGTAGTGAGGGGTAGCAAGTGGGCTGCTACGGAAATATATTCCTGACTTATGATCTATTTTGGCTTCTCTAGATTGTTCACACAAAAGCGCAAAGATCAGATGCTGATTTGAATAGAGTGAGGGAGCAGATATATATGTAAGTCTTCACATAGTTCATCAAATCTTTGCACAATCCTCTTAAGTTCACCCTGTCTGTATGACATTCATAATTTCATAAGGTATTTTTAATGTGTATTTAATAAAAATTGAATAAAAAGGTTGATAATTCAAGTTAAAAAAAACCCTGGGGGCTAATTTCTCTCTGGTCTTCATTATTTGCAGGAAGACAAAGGACATTTCTAACCTGCTGACTGAAAAAAATGAATTAAAAATAAAAATAAATGAACTTCTTAAGGAAAATAAGAAACTTTCCCAAGAAAAAAATGAAATTTGTGAAAACTTTGAAGAAAAGTTGAGGAGGTGAGAAAATTTTAGATAGCAACCCTGACTTTCTCGTCGTTTCTTTAATATTTCAATTAGTTTTAATTTTAAACAAGTTTTACAATTTGAGTAAAAAAACCTAAGGGGGCTAACTTCACTCTGCTCTTGATATTTTACAGGAAAATTACCGCCAAGTACCGATGCCATGTTTGGCTTTATAGGTCATTACCAACACTAATTGTGTCCAGAAACCAATCAGCAAACAATGCAATCCACGTAGTGTTGGAGAAAGAGGGGCATGTCTAGGAATGCCCATGACCATTTGCACGGCCACATTTTGCACAATTTTAATTTTCCAAACACTCTTTCTTCAAAGGTAGCCCCATGTAGAGAGCATTGCAGTAGTTGAATCTCAAGGTGATATAGGCATGAGCGACTGTGAGTAGCGACTCCCGGTCCAAATAAGGCCGCAACTGGTGCACCAGGCAAACGTGCCCCTTGCCACAGCTGAAAGATGATGTTCTTTCCCCCCCAGAGTAATGGACCAGCAGATGGAAGTATCCTCTGAAAGCTTTCTGGGTCCATCAGGTGCCTGGGAAGGAATCCCCTAATCAGTTCCATCTGCCTGCAGAGGAGGATTGAAGCCTTGAAATCAAGCCGTAGCAGAAAATGATCTGACCATGACAAAGGCAACATATTTAAGACCCTTAATTTCAGATCATTGCTCAACTGCTCTGTGGGGAATACCATGTGACATGAGGAGCATGCCCCCCTCATGAGTTGCACCCTAAATTACTTCGGTCAGGTCCATGGTTGCCATGGTGGCCATAAATTCCTGCACCAATCCAGAGGATTCTCCAAGCAACAGGTTAATGTCCACCAAGACAATAAGCTTGGGGAACTCCACTGCCAGCCCAGCTACCTCCTCGAGTAGCACAGGCAGGGCTGTTGACACGCAGCTGGGAGGCAGGTACATGAGCAACAAGCCCACCTGAACCCCTAGGTTCAACTTCACAAAGAGGGACTCACAACCTGTAATCTCAGGAGCAGCGAGCCTGCGTAGGCTGAAGGTCTTTTTCGCTATAATAGCCACTCATCCCACCTTCCCTGGGGTCGTGGCTGGTGCCACACCTGCAACCCAGCTGGGCACATTTCAGAGAGAGGGACTCCTCCTTCTGGGCCCAGCCAGATCTCAGTAACACATGTCAGGTCAGCCTCCTCATCTAGGAGTAAATCCTGGATGAGGGGAGCTTTATTTACAACTGACCTGGCATTGAATATCAACAGCCTGAGCCTATGGTTTGAGATTCGCTTGTCGCCAGTACCCCGAGCTAAGCTCATGGGGCCGGAACAAGGGATTGCTTTCAAGCAGCGAGCTCTTGTTCCCCGAGAGCAGCCTACCCCATGTCTCCCAACATATCTGCCTCTCCCCAGCAAAACCGGGATATTCTGGCCCTGTGCCACCCTAGATATGGGCTCCTCCACTCCTCCCGCCTCTATATTGCAAGAGGGCTAATATCTCTCTGGTCCTTATATTTTACAGGAAAATGGCAGTAATAGAAAAAATTACAACAGAAAAAGAACAAATGAAAATGGAAATGGAAAAAGCCACATTCCAAAAAATTGAAAATATTGATAAAAATGAGGAGCTCTGCCGAGAACATGACAGGTGAGAAATTTTTAGATAGCCACCAGAAACTACAGAGGAAAGGCTCGTAAGTCTTCACATAGTTCATCAAATCTTTGCACAATCCTCTTAAGTTCACCCTGTCTGTATGACATTCATAATTTCATAAGGTATTTTTAACGTGTATTTAATAAAAATTGAATAAAAAGGTTGATAATTCAAGTTTAAAAAAACCCTGGGGGCTAATTTCTCTCTGGTCTTCATGATTTGCAGGAACACAATGGAAATTTCAAAACTACAGAATGAAAAAGAAGAATTACAAATAAAAATTAATGAACTTTTTAAAGAAAATAAGAAACTTTGCAAAGAAAAAACTGAAATTTATCAGGAGCTTGAAGAAAAGTTGAGGTATTTCCGTTTGCGTCGAGGCTTGTAGACCAGTGATGGGCAACCTTTTGAGCTTATTGTGTCAAAATTCGCCAAAAAACCGAGCATAACTCGGGTGGTGTGTCACCTTGAGGAAAAAAACATAATTTTGTGCTAAAAGTGTCTGGTAACCGATTCCAGGCACTCCAAATTTCCCGTTCATAGTGGCACTCCTCTTGATTCTCCAAGCGACACCTTTCTACATTCTCAAGCTTTGACCTCAAGTCAACAAACAAGCTTCTCCAAGTCTTATTTTCACTTTGTGGAATAGTCCCCGGACTCTTTTTTTAAAAAAAAAAACTCCTGCAGGAGAGGGAGGGGCGCCCTTGCCCCAAAGACTCACTGAAACGGCGAATTCTCACGTGAATTGCAGGTTATTTCCAGAAGCCTGAGACAGATATCCTTGCAAAGGTTTGACAGAAAAAGCAAGCAAAGAGCAAACTTCAAAAGAAGGGAAATGACGGGAGGGAAGGAGGAGACGAAAGGAGGAAGGGAGGGAGCAGAGGGGAAAAGGAAGGAAGGGAGGAAGGAAGGAAGGAGAGAGAGAGAAAGAATGGTAAGAAGGAAGGAAGACAGAAAGAAAGAGGGAGAGAGAAAGAGGGAGAGAAAGAAAGGAAAGAAAGAAAGATGGTAAGAAGTTAGATAGAAAGAAAAAGAGAGAGAGATGGAAAAAATGAAGGAGGGAAGGACGGAAGAGAGAATGAAAGAGAAAAAAAGAAGTAAGGAAGGAAAGAAAGAAAAAGAAGGAAGGAAGGAGAGAGAGAAAAAAGAAAGGTAAGAAGGAAGGAAGATAGAAAGAAACAAAGTGGGAGAGAGAGAAAGAGAGAGAAACAAGGAAAGAAAGAAAGATGGTAGGAAGACAGAAAGAAAGAGACAGAGAGAGAAGGAAGGAGAGAGAGAGAGAAAGAAAGAAAGAGAAAAAGAGACAATGAAAGAAAAAAAAAGAAGAAAGAAAGATCCCATGGGCTTTGAAAAGGGGGGGCAGCCCAGCCTCTCTCTTTCCGGTGAGAAGCGGGAATAGCCCAAGGAGCAAGGCCCTCTCCAGCCTGTGCCCAGCTGAAGCTGCGGGAAGAAAGCAAAGGCCGCTCCGCCAGTTGCCTCCGTTGCCCAATTCCTGGCATAGAAAATCGAACAGAGGGAGGGGGAGCTTCATCCGGAAGAGCGAATGGAAGAGCTACGGGAACGTCCCCCCCCCCCACGCGCGGGCGCCCCAAATCCCTCCATGTTTGAAATTTCTGAACCGCAGTTGGTTCGAAGATTTAAAATCCGGTCGAGGTCGACCTGGATCTCGAGAAGTCCCACATTTTGTGCAACATCTGACGGCCCTCTTTCACCTACCCACCCCCAAACATTGGGAAGCCGCGCGTTCCCCGTAATGTCTTATGCTGGAGACTTAACGATCCCCGAGAGACAGTAAGACAAAAGGCGGCGACTTCGTTCTTAGAAGACCCATTTTCTGCGCGAGCGATGAATGGGATCGTAATGCCATCTGCTGGACAAACCGCAGTATTGCTCCCTTGGAAACGAGTAGAAAAACCCCTTCGGCCCAGCTCCGTTCCCGGAAGGGGCTCTTTGGAAGGAACAGGTTTCATTGTAATGGAAAGAATCGGCTCACTCAATGAAAGAGAACACGAAGCGACGATATTTCTTCCTCTGGAAAAATGGACACCTGACTTCCTTAGTGGCCGCATGTCACTGAAAATGGCTACGCGTGTCAGTGCTGACACGCGTGTCATAGGTTCGCCATCACTGGTGTAGACGCTCCGCTGAACTCTGAATGCTCCTCAAATGAAAAAAATAAACTTTGGATTTTAAACCCCATTGAACCTCTTGGAGTCTCAAATAAACTGGACTAAGTAAAAAGCTAAAACTTTGGAACCTGGAAGCTAGGAGCCAGATGCGTCCGATAGCAGAAGCTTTGTTTAAGGGAAACATTCGTTTCAGCTGGCAATATCCGGCAATTATAATGGTCTTTCGAGAGGGGAAAATGTACCGAGCAAAGTCGTTGGAGGAAGGGAAGGAAATGCTGGGAAAACTTGGTTTGAATCCGGATTTAAAGCAACAGGCAGAAAAAGCAACAGAGGCGATTGAAGAGGGGGCTGCAAGAGGAGGAGAGGGGGTTAAAAACCTTTTTGAACTTTTGCAATCAACATTCCCCATTAAGGAGTTCTAATTGAAAAGGCAAGCTCTTTTGGAGAAAGAGAAAGAAGCACCAGATTCTTCCAAAATGGAGGCAAGAGTTACGAGGCAAAAAAAGAAATGAAATGTTTGTAAAATATTTTTGTTTTGATTGTTTTATATATTAAGAAAAAGGTTAAGGTTTGGTCCTGATTTAATTTAATATTTGTTTTAATTTTAATCAAATTAAGGGAGACTTGGGGAGGGGAGTGTGGGGTTTTATTTCCTTTTTTAAAGAAAGGGTGTTAGGGGGAGAGTTGGTGGAATCGTGCCCCCAGTGGTGCCTGATCAAAACAGCGGATTTCCCCCCCGCTTTTCTCTCATTGTGAGAGAAATTCGGGGGGAGGCACCTGGGTGGGAAGATTCTTTTATAAAAATGAAGAATTTAATAGAACTCTGGGTTACAGGAGGGAAAAACGTTAAATGGAAATACTATGAGTGATCGAACAATTATGGCATTAAATATAAACGGTCTTGCATCGCCTCTAAAAAGGCACAGACTATTGAAATTAGTGAAAGAAAATCATGTCAATTTTTTATTTCTTACTGAAACCCATAAGAGACGGAAAAGAACGGATAAACTAATTGACAGTAATGAATGGAAAGGTATTTTCGAATCTAGAGGAAAAATAAACAGTAGGGGGGTAGCTATATTAATAAATGAAAGGAACCCATTTCAGGTGATACAAACAAAAGGGGACAAAGAAGGAAGATTATTATTTGTAAAAGGAAAAATAAACCAAATTACAATAACACTTGCGGTAATATATGCTCCAAATGTAAATGCTAACCAATTTAGTATGAATGCAAAACGTAAATTGGATTTATTTTCAGAAGGGATGGTGATATATGCTGGGGATTTCAATGTAGAAATAATGGCTAACAACAAAGAAAAGAAACAACTAAATTTAAATAGGTTAAATATGACAGACCTACATGCTGATAATTTAAATAGAGGAACATATTCTGTAAGACATAATAAGTTTAGTTGTATTGACTATATATTTATGAATAAAACAGGAAATATTCAAATAAAAAAAGCAGAAATTAAGAGTAATTGGATATCTGACCAGGCACCCATAACAGCAGTTATAAAAATAGACTCCATTAGTAGACAAAGAATTTGGAGATATAACACAATTGTTTCAATAAGTTAAAAAAATAGGGGAAAAATTCAGAGAGATATTCAGGAATTTTATAATATAAATGAAAATGGTGAAATGAGGCAATCAGTTATCTGGGACACGAAGAAAGCAGTTATTAGGGGTAATTTAATCAGTATGGAGTCTTATATTTAAAAAAGTTGGGGAATGGTAAGGGAAAAAAGAATAAGGGAAATAGAATTAATAAGAGAAGATTTAAGAATAACAAGAAATAAAGAATGGAATGATTTGTTAAAACTTACAAAGACATTTGGAGAGATTGTATAATAATGTCCTCACAACATTAGATGTTCCACAAACATGGAAGAACTCCAAAATTGTAACAATTCCTAAACCAGATCGAGATTTAAAAGAACCCGGTTCCTACTGCCCAATTAGTCTACTAAATCAGGATTATAAAATTTTGATGAAAATTTTAGCAAACAGATTGGAAAATATACTACCAAGAATAATTGGAAAGGATCAGTATGGATTTATAAAAGGAAGAAGAATATATGAACCTATTAGAAATATAGTGAATGTGCTGCACCATGCTACTAGAACTAAAAGGAAAATGGGACTATTAAAGTTAGATGTTTATAAAGCTTTTGACAAAATAAATCATGACTATTTATTTCAATTATGTAATAGCCTGAATATGGGGAAACATTTTGTCAAGTAATAAAAGAAATATATAAGGAAAATATAGCCTATGTTAGAGTGAATGGAAATAGAACGGAGAAGATAGAAATAAATAATGGAACCAAGCAAGGATGCCCCCTATCCCTGATGCTTTTCGTGATGGCAATTGAAACATTAGCTAATAAAATTAGAAAAGACAAACAATGGAAGGGATATCAAATAGGGAATATGGAATTAAAATTAAATCTATTTGCAGATGATGCTATAATTACAGAGACACCAGTAGATATGATTAAGAGAATGATTGTAATACTTCAGGAATTTAAAGACCAATCAGGGTTAAAAATAAATATGGAAAAATCAGAAATTATTTGTTTAAATACCGGGCCTAAAGAACAAATTGAAATACGGAAGGTATCAGGTTTAAAATGGGGGAATAAGAAAATGAAATATTTAGGAGTTTGATTATTAAAGAACCCAGAAAATATGGTGGAATTTAATTATAATTTAATATGGAAAAAAATTCAGAAACAAATTAAGAATTGGGGAAATAAAAATTTGAGAAGATTGGCTAGAGTAAGAGCATTAAAAATGATGATTATCTCAAAAATGTTATACATTTTACAGGTAATGCATGGAACCTTCCCAATAAGGAAATTAAAAGAATGGGATACTAAATTAAATGCTTGGAGAGAAGGTAATAAAAGACCAAGAATTTAAAAAAAAATGGCTGATAGCCACGGAAGGCGAGGGAGGTTGGGGAAATCCAAGTTTGGAGTATTACAGGGATGCATATCAAATAGATAGATTAATGGAATTACAATTATTAGAAGAGAAACCATGAGTAGAATTAGAGAAAGGAATTAATGACATTAAGAATCAAGAATTATTATTTAGGAAATGGAACAAGATAGAAATAAATAGATTAATAGATCCAACTAAAGCGATTATAGAAAGTTGGATGAAATGGCAAGGCAAATTAAAAATGACAAATTCTAAATTAGCGACGCTGCATGTGATAAATATAAAGAAAGAAAGTAACCTCACAAAGATAATATGGAAATTAAAGGAAAAAGGTATACAGAGAATTGAACAGTTATATGAAAAGGATGGAAGGATCAATAGAAATGAAATAGAGAGATGCCTTGGACAACAAAATTGGTTACAAGTTAACTCAATAAGTACGTATTTAAGTAAAAGGGAAAATAAAGAAATATTCCTCAAACAAGAAACAAATTTAGAGAAAAGAGTAAGAATATAAAAGCTGGCTTTCCGGCAAAGCAGCGTGCTTTTCAAATGCGCTGCTTTCCTGCAACTCTTTCCTGAGCAGGGGGGGGAGGAGGCCACTCCCCCCCCCAGGAAAGAGGTGCAGGAAAGCAGCGTGTTTAAAAGGCACGCTGCTTTCCTGGAAAGCTGGCTTTCCTGGCCGGCACAGGGCTTTCCCGCCACTCCCCCCCGAAAACACAACGGAGACAGGCAGGGCGAAGCGGCGTCATGAGGCTCAAGCAGGCAGCCTCCGCGCTTTTCTTGGAAGAGGAGGAGAGGGGGCGGATCGGGCGAGCGGGGGCAGCGCCAAGAGGCCAGGGGCACGCGGGGGCGGGAGGCATGATGGGGAGGCAGGGGAGGCCGCGGCTCCCTTTCCTTCTACTGTTGGCGCCTCTCCGTCCCCGCCCCCCCCCCGGCAGGCTGGCAGGGGGATGGGGAGCGTGCGCCCGTGGAAAAGGGTGTGCGGGGGTATTTTGGGGCACGCGCATGCTCACGCGCGCAGCTTACGGGGAACGGTGTCTTCTTCCCCACTTTCCTCCCTCACTTCCTTTTGCTTTCAGAGGGAGAGGGAAAACCAAATAAAAACAGGAAGGAGGCAAGGACAGAAAATGGTGCATGGCTGCAAAACAGGAGAAGGGCATTTTTCAGCTACTTTCTGGGACTGAAAAGTTGAGGGGACCCAAGCAGAGGCGGGTTCTAACTTGCCACTGGTTCGCTTCCTCGAGATGGTGACGGCATACACAGTGCTGGAAACTGGGCTTCTCCACATGCTCAGAAGAAAATAAAAATAAAAAATAAAACGAGGGCTGTGCCCATGGACCGACACTGACCAATCCGGTTCATTAACATCATCATGACATCACCAGTGGGTCGCTATCGGTTTGGGTGAACCGGTCCAAGCTAGGAGGGACCCATCCCTGCTCTGGACTCACAACTGCTGCTGGAGGAGCAGTTGTTTATCTGTGGCTAGCTGGCTTGGCACAGAGTCACCTCCTCCCATTTGTTCATGGTCCCTCACTACTTGGTCCCTTCATAATTGCACTCATGTAATGGGCTGTATATCGAGTCTTCCTTTGGCTATCATGCTGCATGGACTTTTGGGTTTTTTCTCAGGTTTAAAATAAGGTCGTCACTTTTCAAACCATGAATAGCACAGAGCCAGGATACTTGCAAGGCCTCTCTCTGTCTGAGACAGATAAGAATGGGTGTCTCCGGGTCCCCTCGCTTAGACATCACCCAGTGAGACCATAGCTGCCCCTGCCAAGTGGTAAGAGGATTTTCTATGACATTCAGCATCCCCCCTTCATCCCCTTATTGGGTGAAATGGACTCGTCAAACAGTTGGTTCTTCCTCTAACGTATAGGGTAAGTTGAGACTAGAATTCAGAAGGTGTGGAGGGAGAATGATTTTGTTGGTATGATACGCTGCACGGTTTGTGATTACTATCATTTTGTTGGCTTTTATATTTTATTCTTAAGCACTGACCCGCCCAGGAATGTTGGGCATAAGATGGGTGTCCACATTAGTCTCCTAAATAAAAAGAAGGGATTACTATGGTGTGATCTGCTGCCCAAGAACAAAATCAAGCCGATCCCAATGAATGAGGAATTTGCATTCAGCTGACTAGGAAGGGAACGGGGAATAAATCTCTTTGATTGAAACAGTTTGAGTGTAACAGAAGATGGAGGCAGTTGGGAACTTCTGGGACCTCACATCATTCAGGCAATCCAACCCTGATGTGACCTGAGTTAGATCCTCCAGAGAGATTTTCCCTCAACAATGTGGCTGTTGGGAGGAACTATGCAGATTCCCTCCTACTTGGCATGATCACCTCAGTTGTGGGCTTTTCCCTTGGGAGCAAAGAAAAAAGAAGTTGGAGGACAACACACAGTAAGGACTGAAGTCTCACTTTCTGGCATTGACATTTTGCCAGCTATGAACAAGCTGGAAGAACAGAAATTATCAGGGCAAAGCAAAGGAATGATTACCCAGAGGGAGAGACCTTTTTGTGGTGTTCTTAGAAAAGACTAGTATGGAGGCGTTTTTAAAAATAATAAATGATAAACTATTAAAACCTGTTTGAATATTTTTCACTTTCAACTCCTTGTCATCTTCCTGGCTCAGGAAACAGATCTCCACTCCACATTCTCAAATTCATCTCTGCATCACTAGGAATAGGATGGGCAGGAACTGCTACAAAACCCTCCAGTCCAGCACCTGAATTTCCAGGGTTTTTTCCTGAGTTTAGTCATTGATGTCAATGATGGTAGAGGTGGCTGCTATGTTCCCAGGACCCCTTCTGCTAGCACAACTCTCTGAAGTGGTGATGTTATAGACCAAAATATTTGATTCCTTACCTCTGGTTGTTGGTCTTGATGCTTGTCTAGAATTTCCCACAAAGCCCAAACAGAATGATTGGAATGGCTGGGAGGTTCCCACCTCTGACAGAGTGCACTATTTTATGGTGCTGAAAAGTTGCCGCAAGAAATCTCTTTGGATTTGCGCAGGGGAAAGTTCTTTCTTAAGATCAGGTATGGGGTTACGGAGGCTCGCAGCTGGCAACTGACTGCGCGTTAGTCACAAAATAAATAAATAAATAAAATAAAATAAATCCAATTGAGAGAAAAAACCTCGGACAAGAAACTTGAAAACAACTTTTTCTCCTTGGTGAGACAACCTAGATTCAATTCAGGATGACCCTTTTATTGAAAGCAGACACAGAAATGCAGGCTTCTACGATGCTACATTTCACATGGGTCTGTTACACCAATTCAAATTCATAACGTATTAAGCGTACAAAATATAACCAATAAAAATCACACAACCTGGGCTACATTTCAAAGTGCTGATTCATGAGAAAAAGAAAGCGAGAGCGAGAGAAAGGTCCCATCAGCCCACCTAGTGATATACAGTAATACCCCGGTTATTGCGTCCCCGACCATTGCGAACAGGGTAATTTGCGATTTTTCAACCCGGAAGTCAAAACACCATCTGCGCATGTGTGCCCTTTTTTTCTATGGGCACAGAAGCGTAGATGGCGCCCGGCAGATCAGCTGCTGGGCGGCTTCCCTGGGTCTTCCCCCTCTTGCTGGCAGGAGGGCGAGCAGCGGGCATCAGCAAGGAGTTTCCCCACCGCCCACGCAAACTCCTCGCTGCCGCCCGCCCTTCGCCCGCCCACGCCGTTCATTCTCGCCGCTTTCGAGCTGAGTCCTGAAGCGAATTCGCTCCAGGACTCAGCTCGAAAGCGGCGACAGCCAGCGCGGAGAAGCCGTTTGCTGGCGCTGGCTGTCGGCGCTTTTGAGCTGAGTCCTGGAGCGAATTCGCTCCAGGACTCAGCTCGAAAGCGGCGACAGCCAGCGCGGAGAAGCCGTTTGCTGGCGCTGGCTGTCGGCACTTTTGAGCTGAGTCCTGGAGCGAATTCGCTCCAGGACTCAGCTCGAAAGCGGCGAGAGCCAGCGCCAGCGAACGGCTTGTCCGCCGCCTGCCTGCCCGCTAGCGAGGAGCCGAAGATTGGGGGCGGCGCGGCTGTTTTAAAATGTCGCCGCCGGCATGGGGGGCTTGCCAGCACCCCCCGGACCCCCAACCCGGGTTTGGGGGGCTGCTAGGAAGCCCCCCATGCCGGCGGCGACGTTTTAAAACAGCCGCGCCGCCCCCAATCTTCGGCTCCTCGCTAGCGCTGCGGGAGTAAAAACACCATCTGCACATGCGCAGATGGTGTTTTTACTTCCGCAGCGCTACTTCGCGAAAACCCGCTCGTTGCGGGGGGTCCTGGAACGGAACCCTCGCAACGAGCGGGGGATCACTGTATAACGTTTGCACTTTTCTTAGGCTAGCAGCAAAGAAGGCAAGACAAGAGTGCTGGGAAGGAGAATGTTGCTAGAGAAACTGGGTCATCATACGTGTCATGCTCAAGGTCTATGCTTTTCGCACGCACATTCCAAGACACTAGGTCCCGCGTTCCCACAATCAGGAATTCCTTTGACCTGCTTGAGCTCTTTTCCCCATGCAGGTAGGTAGGAAAATTTCAATTGTGGGATGAAATCCTGTCAGCTTTTAAATGGATCCTACTGATCTTTTTAGAAAAACCTTTGATGAAATGTTGTTTTGAGGGGTGGGATCAGATAGGATGCAGTTGTCCTTCTTCCTACATAAGGTAACTGGCATCCTGCCAAACACATTCCTTGCTATAGTTAAAGTTAATTTGACTTTCCTTTGAAAAAAAGGGGAAATTTTTCCAGATTTATCCTGATCTGAAAATGCCCAGCATAATCGCCAGCACATTTTTGGGGCCCTGCCCATCTGCTCTGTGCACAGGATTAATTGCCATTGTTTTGGGGTAGGACTAACTTTTCTTCCAGGGTCTCTGGTGGAGAAGGGATGTCCCAACTGCGTGAGATCTAGCCCCACCTGGCTGGCTCTTTAAGACCAAGAAAGCGGCCCTCTTGCAGGTCTAAATTGGGGTCCCCAACGAGATGAATTCTGTTTAGCTCAGGGGTTGGAGAGAATCCGCCCAATGGAACAAGGCAGAAATGGACCTTTTGGGGGCCTTTTGGTAAGAATCTGCCTTCAAACTACTGAGTGCCACAAGATCCATCCAGGATGTGCCTTTGACTAGATTGACACAGCCACCTCACCTTCCAGCTGATAGGCCATCAGAAGTCGGGGCAGAGCCGAACTCAAACTTGGTATCTCTGAATCCCACTCACTTTCACGAGGGATCCCTCAACCTCTCACTCCTGGTTTCCACCAGAGAGCTCCTAGCAGCATTGCCAGCAGTGTCTTTCCTACAGAGAAATCATCCAGGCCACTGATTGTCCATGGGGAAGACCGGGGCACCCCCATACTTGCTTGGCATGCTGGGAAGATATCTTAAAGACAAGATTCCATTCTGAGCACCCAATTTTTCCCAAAATCACTGGATCAAGTGGAAAAGAAGCCTTAAAGGAGGGCTCTTTAAACTTAGCAACTTTAAGACTGGACTCCCCCTGGACGTTGCGCACAGGAATTGTCATGACTTTCAGCCGGTCCTGGGGCTGCTATTGATGCGCAGTGGCAACCCATCCCTGAGTACAGGGTCTCCAACCTTGGCAACTTTTAAGACTTGTGGACTTCAACTCCTAGAACTCCTCAGTCAATTTCAACTCTGGGAGTTGAAGTCCGCAAGTCTTAAAGTTGCCAAGGTTGGAAACTTCTGGTCTAGTATAGCTGTTGGAGGTTAGGCTAACTCTAATGTTCCCCTCCCATTCTCTGTCTTTGTCTCTTTCTTTCTCTCTCTCTCTCTCTCTCTCACACACACACACACACACAAAATCACAAATTGTACAGTAGAATTTTAATAACTAATAAATCTAACTGGCGAGCATAGTTATGTCCTTCTTCAACATCTGCAGGAATCCCAAAGTTTCTCTTCCTAGCTAGTACTTCAGTGGGAAGGAGATAGATGCAGTGATGGACTACCAAAATTTTTACTACCACACTGTGGTCGTGGCTTATGCATTTTGTTTCAACATCTTTCAGTGCAAATTGGGTATTCTGGGGGTGGAGTTCCATTTTTGCTACCCCACTGCCTCCCACCCCACGTCCGGGCAGTAGCCCACCCCTGATTATCTACTACATAAAGTGTATGTACACACACGCACACACAGCTCTTCTAAAATTATACCCATTCAACCTCATTTATTGCGACAGGAAAAACATACCCAGAGCCCAGAAGGGGGGAAAAAAAGGGGGAAAAAAATCAAAATTTTGCTACCGGTACTGAGTACCTGTCCATACCTGTAGGAGCCCATCACTGGAGATAGGTGAACGTTATTACAGGTAATCCTCAACTTGTTACAGTTTGTTTAGTGATCCTATGGAAAGCTAGCACACAACCCTGTCTTAGAAGAATGAAATATTTGGAGAAATATTTAAAAGGTAGAATATTATATTTCCCTAAAGGAGAAACATGCTCTTGGAAAACAGCCCCCACCTTTCTTAATAGCCCCAGCAGGACTGGACCAGCCTATCTACAAGACAAAAGACCTTCAGCCTCAGTGATGCGATTAGCCCTCACGAAAGATCTAAATGAGGGCAAAATCATTCAGCCGCAATAGGACAAGCCCCTTCATTTCATTAGCAAGCTTCAACCATGCCTGAGACTCAGATAACTTACAAAGTTAACTATGACTGCTGCATAACCTGGGAGTCTGACAAGCCAACAGAATACATTTCTTGCACGGGAACAGGAAGCTTAAGGGCAAGGCCCAAGAGAGGGTATAAATACCTCAATCTCTCTCCTCCATATGTTGCCCAGGACCTCAAACCCATGTGGTCCTGTTCACCAATAAACCATCTTTACAATCAGCCTTAAAAAAGGCATTACATAATGTATCGTACGTTTGCTTATTTTGACTGTACATGTCTTGAAGTACAGAACAACACAAACTGAGAGAACATAACCCTAATCCTCGCCCAAGTCAGTTCTTTCTTAATATGTGTTTGCGGCCTGTAACAACAGCGGTTAAGTTCTCTCTTAATATTTAAACAATATAGTGACAGTCTATCTATCTTTTATGCATGTTCAGAAAAAGAGAGATTTCCCTCAAGCAAGCGGGCATGTATATCGCCTCGCCTGAATTTCCTCCTGATTTGTTGAGAGGTTCAAAACAAAATCAGGGGCAAATGTAGTTTTTTTAGTTGTAACTGAATTTGAATTATTTGGATTTCGATATACTGTATATTGCCTTTTTTATATGTTGTAAACTGCTCTGAGTCCTCAGAGAGGGGCGGCATATAAATCCAATAAACTTAAACTTAAATTGCTATTACCGTCCGCTGCTACTGGTGTGCTGCGTATGCAGCTTTGGTTGTCTTGTGTATGTGTTATGTGTGCATGTCCCCAGCATGTTTTTGCTTCTGTACATGCACAGAAAGCAAAAATGCGGTGAATTCTTGTGAGGAGACACTCTGAGTCTCCGGAGAGACGGCATACAAATCTAAATAATAATAATAATAATGATGATGATGATGATGATGATGATGTCTGAGGGAGGGAAAAACACCTTCCCCTCTGGAGGCCGGAAATGGCCTGTTTCACAAATTCTGGTGGGCCCAATAAGCTCTTGTTTCACTCCCCAGGCTCCAAAGGCTTCCCTGGAACCGGGGAAGGGTAAAAATGCCTCCCCATCCCCCAGGAGGCTCTCTGGAAGCCAAAAACACCCTCCCAAAGCCTCTGTGTGAGCCAAAAATCAGCTGGCCAGCATACACCTGCATGTTGGAGCTCACATGCCAGCAAATATGGCTCCGCATGCCACTTGTGACACCCATGTCATAGGTTCGCCATCAATGCCTTAGACTGTCTACAGTCGACCTCACCGCATTCCTTAAAGATCTATAAGGGGGCGTGCATAAGCACACCATCGTGCCTACCATCCTTGTCTTACTGTCCTATTGTCCAAATTTACCTGTACCTACTTTGCTTTCGTTTATATTTATACCAATACCTGCTATCTTGTATGTATAGACAAATAAATAAATAAACATCTGGAAGACAGCAGTTCGGGAAATGCTGGGCTTGATCGTGATTGTAAATCTTGGGGATCTCTTTTGCGCTAAACTGATGCACAATTGCGATGTGCACACACCTGTTCCACTGTCCTTTCACAGAATAATAATAATAATAATAATAATAATAATAATTATTATTATTATTATTATTATTATTATTATTATTATTATTATTAATTCATTTATTTATAATGCCCTTTTAACAAGGGGAATGACAGCAAGCCATATACAACTAACAAGGACAGGCAGTAGGCAATACACACACTTAGCTGAAACACAACTAATAAAACCACAAAACTTATTAAAAACATTCCCAACCTCTCCAATTTCTTCCCCTCTTGCTGATCCCCAGAACAAGGCTGTTTCAATCTGTTGAATCAAAGAGGAATGTCTTTAGTGCCGTGGTGAGTGAGGCTACTCAGGGGCTTCTCAGCTCAGGATATTTTATCTCCCAGTATTACTGGCAGGAAAACATTTCTCTCCCCCTCCCCCAAGACTAGATCTACCATATTTGGGCTGTAAAAGGTTTAATTTAATTTAATTTAATTTAATTTATTTATAAGCTGCCCAAATCCTTCAGGACTCTGGGAAGTGTACAGCAATTTAAAACAATATAATAACAATTTAAAACCCCAAGAAAATAAATCATTCATCCTTTTAGCCGGAGCTAGATGGTATAACTCATTGGCCACAGGCCTGCAGGCAAAGCCAAGTTTTCACAGCCTTCAGGAAAGCCAGGAAGGTAGGAAGAGTGCGGATCACAGGGGTCAATTGATTCCAGAGAGTGGTCACTAGATGGCAGCAAAGAGACCTTTTAGTATCTTGCCTATTTTGTGGGTCTACAAAAAAAAGAAAGCTTATTGAATGATCAGGAGAACATTAAGGAAAAGTGGTTGAAGTCTTGATGGCTAACTTTATTATTTTTATTTAATATTTAGGTAAGGATTATTTTGCCTTTACGTCTGCAACAAAATAAGCAGCAAAGCTAAGAGAACTGAACCATATCTGACTGCAGAAATCTAGATTGACTACTAGATGATAGCAGAGAAATGTGAAAAGATTATTTTGTCCTGCCATGTGGATGTTTGCAGACCAGCTTACCTAATCTTAAACAAAGTAAGGGTGGGAATGATTTTGCTCCCTGTAAAAAAGACTGCTCTTCGCTGATTTAAGAGATTTTGGTAACTAGATTGAGAACAGTTGTGATTTTAAAACTGGTTCATGGGATTTGGACGGTGACAGTAGTGGATGTGAAGAAGTCAGAAGTGTCCATACACATAGTGAAGGCAGAACAAGAAACTGCCCTGAAGATCACAAACCTCTCTTGCTGTGCCTTCAACAAACTTGATTGCATGGATATATTGGCTGCAAAAATCACAAGAGTTACAGAAACCCCAAGATGTTTGCCACTACCAAATAGTCCTCTGGATATTTGCAACCTAAATATGCTTCTTGAAGCATAGGATGTGCTTATTAGGCAAAAGGAAGGAAGATGCCAGCCAGAAAAGACTGTCCCATTACAAAAGACATTTTGATGCTATGTGGTTCAAAAGCTCCAGAATCTGTCAGACAAGTCCTAGCCCTTAACTTCTCAAACTTGGAAAGCTGCTTCACAATGGGGATTAGCCAGCTTGTTTCATTTCCCCCAGTTTTTAAATGCACCCCATGCCATCTCATCCCATCGGATTACCATCTGGCAGGTTTTATCTGTGGAAGCCCTATGTGTAGCGATCATCTATCTATGTATCTACACTATGTTGTCATTATAGGTAGTACTTTCCACATGTAAATGTCATCTGAATCTCTTCAGTTGTATCCAAGATTCGTCAGGTTTTATTACACAGTGATTAGATTAGATTTAATGGATTTATATGCCGCCCCTCTCCGCAAACTCGGGGCGGCTCACAACAATAATGAAAAACAGTACATAATAAAAATCCAATGCCCACCAATCTAATTACAATTTAAAATTAGTAATTTCCTAAAACAATCCCAATATATATATAAAAAACAGGCACACAGTCAATCAATCAACAACACAACATAGGCAAGGGGGAGGTGTTTTAGTTCCCCCATGCCTGACGGCAGAGGTGGGTCTTAAGGAGTTTACGAAAGGCAGGGAGGGTGGGGGCAATCCTAATCTCAGGGGGGAGCTGGTTCCAGAGGGTCAGGGCCCCCACAGAGAAGGCTCTTCCCCTGGGTCCCGCCAGACGACATTGTTTAGTCGACGGGACCCGAAGAAGGCCGACTCTGTGGGACCTAACTGGTCGCTGGGATTCGTGCGGCAGGAGGCGGTCCCGAAGATATTCTGGTCCGGTGCCATGAAGGGCTTTATAGGTCATAACCAACACTTTGAATTGTGACCGGAAACTGATCTGCAACCAATGCAGACTGCAGAGTGTTGGAGTAATATGGGCATACTTAGAGAAGCCCATAATTGCTCTCGCAGCTGCATTCTGCACGATCTGAAGTTTCCGAACACTTTTCAAAGGTAGCCCCATGTAGAGAGCGTTACAGTAGTTGAGCCTCGAGGTGATGAGGGCATGAGTGACTGTGAGCAATGACTCCCGGTCCAAATAGGGCCGCAACTGGCGCACCAGGCAAACCTGTGCAAACGTCCCCCTCGCCACAGCTGAAAGGTGTTTCTCTAATGTGAGCTGTGGATCGAGGAGGACACCCAAGTTGCGGACCCTCTCTGAGGGGGTCAATAATTCCCCCCCCCAGGGTAATGGACGGACAGATAGAATTGTCCTTGGGAGGCAAAACCCACAGCCACTCCGTCTTGTCTGGGTTGAGTTTGAGTTTGTTGACACCCATCCAGGCCCCAACAGCCTCCAGGCACCGGCACATCACTTCCACTGCTTCGTTGACTGGACATGGGGTGGAGATGTACAACTGGGTATCATCGGCATATTGATGATACCTCACCCCATGCCCTTGGATGATCTCACCCAGCAGTTTCATGTAGATATTAAATAGCAGGGGGGAGAGGACCGACCCCTGAGGCACCCCACAAGGGAGAAACCTCGGGGTCGACCTCTGATCCCCCACTAACACCGACTGCGACCGACCGGAGAGGTAGGAGGAGAACCACTGAAGAACAGTGCCTCCCACTCCCAACCCCTCCAGCTGGCGCAGAAGGATACCATGTCGATGGTATCGAAAGCCGCTGAGAGGTCAAGGAGCACCAGGACAGAGGACAGGCCCCTGTCCCAGGCCCGCCAGAGATCATCCATCAACGCGACCAAAGCAGTTTCCGTGCTGTAGCCGGGCCTGAATCCAGACTGTTGAGGACCTAGATAATCGGCTTCTTCCAAGGACCGCTGGAGTTGAAGTGCCACCACCTTCTCAACAACCTTCCCCATGAAGGGAAGGTTGGAGACTGGACGGTAGTTATTAAGCATGGCTGGGTCCAGGGAAGGCTTCTTGAGAAGGGGGCGCACGAGTGCCTCCTTATAAAGGGGCGGAAAGGACCCCCTCCCCAAGGAGGCGTTGACAATCTCCTGGACCCAGCTCCATGTCACCCCTCGACTGGCCGAAACCAGCCAAGAAGGACACGGATCCAGTAAACAGGTGGCGGAACTCACAGCTCCAATGGCCTTGTCCACTTCATCAGGTGTCACCAAGTCAAACTCCTCCCAGACAGATGGACAAAGACGTTTAGCCCCAGTTACCTCGAATGACTCATTGTCAGTCGACTCTGTTTTACAATTGGAGTCGAGGTCCGCTCGGATCCGAGCGATTTTATCAGCGAAAAACGTGTTAAAATCCTCAGCACTACTCTGCAAGGGCTCCCCAACTCCCCTCTGATTAAGAAGGGAGCAGGTTACCCTAAACAGAGCGGCCGGGCGGGATTCCGCTGATGCAATCAAGGCGGCATGGTACACGCATCTTGCCGCCTTGAGCGCCACTTTGTAAGTCTTAATATGAGCTCTTACAAGTGTTCGATCGGATTCGGACTTACTCTTCCTCCATCGCAACTATAGGACAGGAAATGGCAAGAGACAGGTTGAATAGTAGAACTATCAATCACTAGCCAGTATGGTTGAAGAGGACAATTCTTAGGTTGTAAGATCCAGTATAATTCAACTTTATCCAGAATGGAAAGTTTCGGGATAGATAATGGTGGTATTATAGTCGCAACAATTTCCATAGGCAATTTCAACATGAGGTAAATATAGCAATGGTCTTTACTAGACTGAAGAAATGTGTTCAAATTGGATTGTACACTTTACTCTTGCACAGGGTCTTTTTGCTCTTTTTTATGTATTAAACAGAAATTTTGTTGCTAAAAAGCAACAAAAGAGAAATTAATTAGAGGTGGATATTGCCTGAAATAACTGAAGATAGTAGTTTGTGGCTCAGAAATGTTAATTCTAGCCTTCCCTGTTACCAACTTTATTAGGTAAACCTTTAAGGGGAGGCTACTTTTAACATTTAAGTTCTGAGCTTCAATATTCCATGGTTGGATTTGACACTCAGTTTAATTTGAATTGGGGAAAATACACCTCAATTTTATTTGTATTACTTTCTCATAAAACCATCACACAATGTGACATATCAATTCACTACTGCTAATTACTTAAGGTAGGACATAGATAATTGATAAAAAGACTTTTAAGTAAAGCAGAAGAAAATATAGTCTGCAACTTTATATTCTCCTTCCTTGGGGAGTTGTCTAGGCCAGTGATTTTCAACCTTTTTTTAAGCTGCGGCACATTTTTTACATCCACAAAATCCTTGGGCACACCACCAACCAAAATGACACTCTAACACAGTACATATTATACATATAGTTAATAATATACACCATCAGGATAGACATAACCATCTGAAGCTGAGGATTCATCTAGTGGTGGCAACATTTACCTCCAGTCCTGACCAGGATTAGAAATCGGGACCATGGGGAGGAGTAGCAGCTTCAACTACTCGCCATGGCCACACAATGACAAGTTCGCGGCAGCCCAAGTGGTGACCTTCCTGGGTGTAGATGAGAGGCGGCCTGCTATTGGTTCATCACTAATGATCGGGATGAATCCTAGAAGGTGATTGGTCAATGAGTGTTCCCTGTGCTTCCACTCTTCCTGTCGCTGATAGCTGGCGGGATTGTGAGGGGAAATGTTTATGATCGGATGGAGGCGGCTGGCCGGATAAATGGCCTACATGGGCTGTATCCGGCACGCGGGCTGTAGTTTGGGGACTCATGTTTAATTTCCCCACGGCACACCTGACCATGTTTCATGCATACTGGTTGAAAAACACTGGTCTAGGCCACTACTCACTCTCTCTCTCTCTCTCTCTCTCTCTCTCTCTCTCTCTCTCTCTCTCTCTCTCTCTCTCATACACACATACCACACACACACACACACACACACACACACACATCATTTTTTAAATTACACAAAGATATTACCGGATAAAGAAATATTTATTTCTAGTGTTAATATTATGTACCATTCAATATAATATTCAGATGTACATTCAAAATAATATATTATTTTCTACAGTATCGATTTACAAATGAGAACAGCGAGCATGTTTCATACTTTCCAAAAGTTTGTACACAGTACATTATAATATATTGTTTTGCCTTCTGCCAACAGTTTGTGCTGTAATTATTGCTTCTGCATCTGAAAATTTCAGTCTAAAAATAGAATTTATTTTTCAGATTTGCTTTTCAATATCACATGACAAATTAGACATCCATAAAAATCAAGTTTCATTTCAAGATTTTTTTACAATTATTTAACAGTTCTAAGACAGAAAGTTAAAAACTATAATTAAGCATATTTCATGTTATGCCCATTCTTGCTCTACTGCAAGCAGATAGCATTTACTTAATATAAAGATTTGAGAAACACATTGCACTGATGATACATTTATTATATACTATAATAAAATATTCAGTTCTCTATTACTGAATGATCTCTTTTTATCTAAGAATAGACCAAAGAATTCAAATGTGTCAATCCAATTATTTCCATCTACTGTAATTGGAAGAGCATCAAATAAAGTCAGTACTGAACTTTAATGACTGATGTGGTAGAAAACCTGTGGATCACAGGTGGTCTCCACTTTGTTTTTTCCCTCTAAGCACTGGAGCTCTCTAAAATTACTATGCTAAATCAAGAAGTGAACTACTGAATGACAGCCCTAAAAGTTTCCAGGGGAGGCATGAGAAGCAATAATTAAAAGAGTATGTTTGTCTTCAATAGTTTGATGTCATTTTTACTTTTTTGAAAAAAAAAACCTTCAGAAAGCTTCTTGAAAGGATGAAAACCCAAGCTTGGTCCCTCTAGTAACAACCTCTCCTGTGGCCTTTGCCAAAACTAGGACAGCATATTAAAGACAAGACAATAGCCATTAAAATTGGCTGTAATTGGATTAAAACATTATTTAATCACATTGGTTAATCAAAAGGAGGACACCTGCCTATAAAGATAGAAACCCAGACATTTCCTGCTTTGTTGCCTGTGGTCTGTTAGGAAATTTGTGGTCTAGAGCACAGGCACTAAATGCCAAAACCCAGCACTGTCTAACAAATACTTATTGTGAAAGTCTATGAGGGAAACGATTTCTTAGGAGCAAATACTGCAAGTTTCTTCTTTCCTCTAAGTAATTTTAAACAGAGATTAAACCAGGATAAAGCTTAGGTTTTAACGCTATGATCTAGGGCAGGTGTGTCAAACTCACGGTCCGTGGGCCAGATACGTCACACGCTGACCACGTCCACCCATGGTTTAGTGAAGGGGAGAAAAGTTGTGATACATCACGTGACGATGTGTCATTGTGAGTTTGACATCCCTGATCTAGGACGACTATAGGATTTCCGCTCTAATGCAAACTCTTCAAGATCCAGTCAGATTCTGATGTCAATGAACCTTGACTTCAGAAAGAACCAGAAGAGGGCTGGCTCATGGAAGGGCCATGGATCCAATGCTGTGTTGATTCACTAACATTTTCACTATTAACATTAACTTGTAATGTATCTATACAGGCAGTCATCAACTTACAACAGTTCACTTAGTGACTGTTTGAAATTGAAAAAAGTGACTTATTTTCACACTTAAAACCACTGTAGCATCCCCATGGATCACATAGCATCAAAGATCACGTGATCCTCTTTTGCGAACTTCTGACAAGCAAAGTCAACAGGGAAACCAGATTCCACTTAACAAGTGTGCTGCCAATTTAACAGCTGCAGAGATTCACTTAAGAAATGCTACTAGCTAACTTTTAAAACATGTCTGTGCATTTCTTAAAAGAGAAATATATTAAGTTAAGAATGTTTTTCTGGTACAAAGTACCTAGGGCATTAATAGTGGTTAAGGCACCAGGCTAGAAACTAGGGGCCTGTGAATTTTAGTCTTGCCTTAGACATGAAAGCAATGGATAAGAGACTGTTTAACTTCCAAAAAAGGAAGTTTTTCATAAAATAATTAGAATAAATAACAAAGCCAACCATCTTTATGTTGGCTGAAGAACTAACAGATTCACAAATTCAACAGATTTGACAAACAATAAACAATTGGGACTCAAAAGTCCTTTAGTGATGTCTCAAATCACAGAGAGAAGATACTGAAACCATTTGCTCTCTTTTACTTTTAAGGTAATTTAGATACCTATAAAAAACAGAGAAAATCTTGTATGATTACCGTATTTTTGGAGTATAATATGCATATTTTTCCACCCTAAAGGAGGCTGAAAATTTGGGTGCATCTTATGCTCCGAATGTAGCTTTTTCCGAAGCTTTTTTTTCAGCCCTAACAAGATGCTAATTATCTTCCCAGGTCTGACCTTGCTGGCTTTTTCATTGTTACTTTCTCTGAATAATGTTTTTTCCAGCCCTAAGTCTTTGCAGGCTTTTTTTCACTGCTCTACTTGCTCCAAATAAGTTTCTTTCCAGCACTAACGAGGCACTAATAATGTTCCGAGCTCTGACCGGCTGGCAGGTTCTTTCATTGTTACTCTTTCCCAATAAGGTTTTTTAAAGCCCCAACCAGGGGATAAAATAATGTGTGAAACCGACCAGATTAAGGACACTAGCCAGATGAATATCTGGCAGGCAGATTTCCCTCCCTTATTTTCCTCTCCAAAAACTAAGGTACATCTTATACTCCGAAAAATACAGTAATTTACGTAGAGAGTTATTCATACATTGTGCCTGTAACATAACATAGTAAGAGTAATGATAGTACATCATAATATGTTTTTCATAAAAAGTTTAAGCTGTGCATTATATGGTAATTAGGACTCAGAATTAACATAATTACCAGCACATATTTTTGAAACATAAATGTTTCAAAAACATTTATGACAATTTTGTGCCTCTTATATTTGAATTTCCTCTTTGATGATTTCTTACTGAATCTGTGATGATTGTCCAGCTCCAGAATCTCCAACTACTTTCAGCAATTTTTCCCAATGTTTTTATTAAGACCTAAAGAAGGGAAAAAGGTACAGAGATGTTATCCAGCTGCACAAAAATATAATAAAGAAATCAAAATGGTCCCATTTTATAAATCAAACAAGATCTATTGATCTAAAGAAAATAATTTTAATAAAAATAAGTCACCCTGAATAAGAAGTGCAAGGTTAGAAATCGTATTGTTATAAAAAAATCCAAAGAATTAGTGGGGATAATCACAATTGCTCACTTTAGAAAAGTATAACTAATACCAAAGTTATCTTATGCACCATTATTTAAAAGGTTCACTGATATCTTCATTCCTCAACCCTCAGAAAGTTTAAAATAAATCAGTAATTGCTTTCACTTTTAAGAATTTGCAATTCTGAAAAACGGGTATCCATCCATCCATCCATCCATCCATCCATCCATCCATCCATCCATCTATCTATCTATGACATTGGGGGTCATGGGAATCCAGAGCAGCTTTCAAACCAGTGTAGGGTCACTAGGCTTATGAGGAAGTGCCTACAGTTTCACTAGATTCAAGACTGATGTTCTGTTAACCTGCTTTCTGTTCTCTTAGCTGCCAACTTAATTTAATATTGAAGAAACCAAGCTGTCAGATGATGCAACTGTCACCCAGGCCTTTAGTCACCAACCTTTTACAACAACAGAACATATTTATAGGACTCTCCTCTTCTAATCTGTATGTTCCAGAGTTTGGCAGGTCTTTGCACTGGGCTATGAATGAATGAAGTTCTGTCTCTGGAAAGCCTTCAGGCTGGTAATGCTAAAAAAAAAAAAAAAGAGTTGTTATGTAGAACAACTCCAGTGGATATTATATGGCTATTAAATACACAATTTTTAAAGAGGGGTGAGGAAAAAAAGGAAAGGTCAGGTTTCTCCTGGTGAGTTAGAAGCCATTAAATAAGTAGAAAAGTGAGGTTCTTGCACCCTAATTTCTCATCCACTTTCCCCCAAGTTTCCACATGAGATTGGGAAATTAGGGTGGACTTGTAATCTGCATTTTATTGGTCTTTAAACCCTGGTAGAAATGACAGGGGAACACAACTTTGAGCCTCAGGATTCCAGGCAGACTCTAGTAGCCTTGGAGGAAATATTCAGATGTCTTCCAAATGATGCTGCCAAATTATAATTTTTCATATGAGACAAGAGGAAAATTCTGAAATCAAAGAGCAAAGCCATCTTCTCTGGACCCTTGTGATTTACATGGATACATCCATTCAGTTTTATTGCCCAGGAATGGTAAGAAAGTGATGTGATTCTGCCATCTTCCAGGATGGGTTTTCAACCTCCCACAGCACTAGATTTTTTTCAACTTCCAATATGAAAGCTAACCAGAGCCAAATCTGCTTTGTCAAATCATACGTTAGCTACCTGAAGATGCTGATGGCTGCTAAGGCAATAATTAAATAATAGAGAGGAAGCAAGGCCTTTGAAATATGGCACTGGAGAAGACTTCTGCGAGTCCCTTGGACTGCAAGGCGATTAAATCGGTCAGTCCTAGATATCAACCCTGACTGCCCTTTAAAAGGCCAGATGCTGCAGATAAAACTCAAATACTTTAGCCACCTAATGAGAAGGAAGGACTCACTGGAGAAGAACCTAATGCTGGCAGAGATTGAGGGCAAAGGAATAAGGGGATGATAGAGCAGTGTTTCCCAACCTTTTTTGAGCCGCGGCACATTATTCATATTTTCAAAATCCTGGGGAACACTGAACGGGGGGGCGCGGGGGGGCGCGGGGAGGCTAAAGAAAAGTTTGGACAAAAAAAAAATCTCTTCCTCCATTTCACTCTATTTCTCCCTCCCTCTTTCTCTCTCTTCCTTCCTTCCCTTCTTTCTCTCTCTCCATCCCTTTCTTTCTTCCTCTCTTTTTTGCTCTCTTTCTCTCTCCCTCCTTCCCTCCCTCTATGTCTTTCTCTCTCCATTGCTCTCTCTCTGCCTCTCTTGCTATCTCTTTCATTCTCTCTCTTTCTTTCTTTCTTTCTCTCTCTTTCTCTGTCTCTCTTTCTCTGTCTCTTTCTTTCTTTCTCTCTCTCTATCTCTTTCTCTCTCTCTTTCTCTGTCTCTCTCTCTGTCTCTCTTGCTGTCTCTTTCTCTCTCTCTCTTGCTATCTCTTTCTTTCTCTCTCTCTGTCTCTCTTTCTCTCTCTTGCTATCTTTTTCTCTCTCCTTCTGTCTCTCTTTCTATCTCTTTCTTTCTCGCTCTATCTCTTTCTCTCTCTTTCTCTCTCTCTCTCTCTGTCTCTCTTGCTATCTCTCTCTCTCTCTCTTGCTATCTCTTTCTTTCTTTCTTTCTTTCTCTCTCTCTCTGTCTCTCTCTCTTGGGCGTGGGGGGGTGTGGGGGGTCTAAAGAAAAGTTTGGACAAAAAAAATCTCTTCCGAGTGCGAACTGCGGGATGTGGCAAAGGACTCCTTGCCAACCAAAAAAGGGGTGGGGGTGGCAAAGGCAAAGCCTGGGAGGCGGGGAAGGGAAGAGCGGGAGACCCCCAGACAGAATGGCTGAGGGGAAGGAAAGACGGAAGGAGGGGGGGATTGAGAAGCGAATTCAGGGAGGGCTGAGAGAAAAGGGGAGCGGCGCGCGCACGGGAGAGGCGGGGCGGGCATTCCCGAAACGGACAGAGAAAGCCCTCTCTCGCAGCGAAAGCGCTCCCAGGCAGGGGGCTGTGAGAGAGGGCTTTCTCTGTCCGTTTCGGGAAAGCCCGCCCCGCCCCTCTCGCAGCCCCCTGGCTGAGAGTGCTTTCGTCCTGAGGAGCTGCAGCCACAGCCGCCGCGAGAGAAGTCGCGCCCCAAGGCAGGGGGCGGCGGAGGAGGAGAGGGGGCAGATCGGGCGGGCGGGGGGCAGGGCTGAGAGGCCAGGAGCGCGAGGGGGCCGGAGGCACCATGGAGAGGTAGGGGCGGCCGCAGCTCCCTTCTACTGCCCGCACCTCCCCGCCCCGCCCAGCTGGAGCTTCCCTAAGAGCTTCGCGGCACACCGGTTGGGAAACGCTGTGATAGAGAATGAGGTGGCTGGATGGAGTCACTGAAGCAGTTAGCGTGAGATTTAATGGACTTCAGGGAATTAGGAATTGTGTTGAATTAAATATCCTTGTAATTCAATATAAACATAAATTAACTTAAAATCTTGTCTTGCTCCTGGGGTCTTCTCATGTCAGTATTGCAAGAAGAGTGCTTGACGGCTTTTCATATTTTTTTTGTCTTTAGGGCCTACAGAGGACATTAGGGAGTTGGAGCACCCAAACTATCTTCTGAAGAGATTCCCTCATATTATAGGCAATGGGAAGGGAAAAACAACTGTTATCATAGTACATGTCCTCTTGCCCAAGGGAAATTAAGCATAGTAGTTCAGATTAAAGTACAGTTGGGAAATTAAGCAATAGTTTATAGCCTGAAACCTTATTCCATTAAAGAGAAATGGGCTAAAAATGTCAGGGCTGTTTCCTGGTGGACAAAGAGCACAAATGCATTGCACAGCAAATTAATAGACTTTTGATGATATGCACAGATACTGCTCATTTCTAATTTCTAATGATATTACCATGGATAGGTAAAATATACAGCTAGAAAAATGCCTTCTCTGGAGCAGCAGTTTTCTCAATGTGACCATTTTCCCCACTTGAAGACTCAAGTGAACTATACAAATAACAAAATTCAGGTTGGTCAATAAGATTTCAATTGGGACTTCCAAAACTGGAACACAGGCCATCTAATCAGCATTCAAGTCAGTTACCTTAGCTTGTATCTCTATCTTTAATGTAGAACCAACTATGGTAAGAAGGTCACTAACGATGATCATGATATACCATCCATTGAAAAATTCCATTAGATCAGAGAAAGATACTTCTTTCTTATAGTGATGTTGGAAAAAAGTCACAAATTCCTAGGATATGTGAGAGGGCAAGAAAAGAGAAATTGATATTGAAAAGCTGCAATTAAATTTATTAAGAGATACTGACAAACATAAGCTTACCCTTTGTAGATAAATTCCTTTAATTACAGATCGTGTGCAGAGAATCAGTGATGCAAGACATGTCAGTATGACAAAACCATCAAAGATCATCATATAATGGGTATTCTTCTGTACTGGGAAAAAAAGACTGATTTACTTCTCTATGCATAATAGTTAACCTGATACACTCATAGAACACATACTCATTTGTTTCTGAGGGGAAATTTTCTTCGTAAAATTGCCTTGAGAGAGTGCTAATAATGGAGAAGAGGCCTCCATCTTACTTAATTTTTCAATACAGGGAGAGGTGGATAATTAAAGGATTCAAAGCCATCAAAAAGAATGAATGCTTCACACTTTTGGTAGTCTAAAGAGGACCCCTCCTCCCTCAAGTTGTGTACTTATTTGCACTTGGGGCAAATTTCCCATTGTGGGGAATTCCCTTCTAATATACTGTAAATCAGAAGTGAAATTCAGCAGGTTCTGACAGATTCTGAAGAACCAGTAGCGGAAATTTTGACTAATTAGGAGAACCGGCAAATACCATCTCTGGCTGGCCCCAGAGTGGGGTGGGAATGAAGATTTTGCAGTATCCTTCCTTGCCACGCCCACCAAACCTCACCCACCAAACTGGTAGGGAAAATTTTTGAATTTTACCAGTACTGTAAATATTAACCATATAGAAAGAGACTTTTTTAAGGACTATAGGTGAAATGATGTAACACACATTCAAATTGCGTGCTCAGTTGACAAACATACTTTAAAAAATATAGTTACTGCAGATTATAGCAAATACTGTATTTAACTTCATGCATCACTAGGCCTTCAATAAAACCTAATAAGCACTAAATAAGTAATAACAAAAGTATGTTTTTTAAGCTTACTTGATCCAGAAACATGCCAGTCTTTACATTCCTTGATGGCAATATCATTGTCTAGGCTTATTTTAATTCTTCCACTATGAGCTTTGTTATCAAAGAGTATCTGTAGATATTGTGGAGATAGAAAAGATGCTATTATTCTTATTTCTAAACACTCGTTAGTTCAGATAAAATCTGAATAATTTATGCCAAATGCTTGGTAATAAAATCAAAATCTCTATCTATCTATCTATCTATCTATCTATCTATCTACCTACCTACCTACCTACCTACCTACCTACCATCCATCCATCTATTTATCTATCTACTATTCTTCTCAAAAAAGCCATAAAGTCTTATAGTTAGCTTGAAGTATAACTTTGAAGCAGTGATGGGATATAAAAAGCATGTTTTGTAGAAAACAGAAAATGCTTGGGGTTAGTTTAGTTCTGTCATTTTACCATTCTCCCCCAAACCTAAGCAGTTTAAAAATAAGGTGGAGAAATAGAATAAAGGAAGAATATATCTGAATAACCATCGAACAAAACTTAACAAGAGAACATGACCCAATGTCTTCATCTTTTTAATATTGTTTCAGAAATATTTCTATTCTTATCACTATTTGGGTTTTATTGCACTTTTCCATCTGAGGAGTATTCAAGTTGACCGCCAGGCACAGTCAACCAAAAATAAATAGAAACAAATTTTAAAATGTACAATACAATTACGTATAAGCAAAAGTATTAATATTATTGTTCATATTATTGTCGAAAAGCTAATACTATACAGAATTATGTTTTGAACTTAACTAAAAGGAGAATAAGTGAGTTACCGCGAGAATTAATGTGAATTGCAGGACACACACACACACACACACACACACAAAGAATAGCTGATTTACCAAATGGGTATTTGCAGCTGTGGGCAGGCAAATCTCTGGTAGCAATAAATCATTGGTGCCTGCCTCTTGATTAGCTTCAGCGTTATCATTTCACTTCATTCTCTACTTCTAAGTTGCTAATGTATATACTGCAATAGTCCACTTTAAGAAGAAGCTGACACAATCTCGACCCATTTCTCCCATCCCAAACCTGCCCTTCAGAAAATGACTAATTACAAGTCTTCATCAGTTCAATTTTTTTTACTTGCTTCCTAGTTTATCTGCACAAAAACAACCAAGCTCAGAAAGTTCCAAGGACTCCACCTCTATATTACTGTTAGTGTGAAATCATAGCAGTCTGGGAGTTCATGTTGTCGAATGGTCTGGAGATTAATGGCCTTCAGTTTGAACGTGAGTGTCAGAGTTACAAGTCTAGAACAGAGACCGGAGCTTTATTTCACCATTACCAAAAATGTTCAAGAATGCCAGCAACTTTTATTTCTCCTCACCTCTGGAAGTCCAAAGTGAAATTGAAAGGAGTCTTCCTCAGTGTCCCATTTTCCAGAGGTAGTATTGGCTCCACATAAAGACACTCTGTGGGAAGACAGATGCTTTACGGCATATAGAAAATACTCAATATTTAATAAGATGATGAAATCAGAAAATCAGTAATAAGGAAATTAAATCCAGTCTGGTCACTAGTAGTCTTATCTAAATAATACGAGATGTAAAATCTTTCTTCATACTTGCAAGAAAAAAGCAGCTATGTTTTTTCATTAATTTAATGCATATATTTACTGAACTTCTGCCTTATGGGAATTCGTATTTGATAAAGAATCCCTGGAAATATCTGCTAGTTAAAAATGAACCCAAAAAGGAAATTTTATACTTGATCCACAGATCAGTACCCTAATACCCTAATTTCTATGGTTACAGGCCCTTCTACTTATGACTGTAGAATGATGCTTCAATGCAGTCATAAATTACTTCCATTTGAATAAAATGAAGAAACAGTAATTCAGAAAGTTCTTGTACTGTAATTATTTGTATATGTTACACATCGGTTTAAGTAATTGCATACATATATCAAAAAAAGACCCTCAATCTTTCAACAGTCCTTTAATATCTTTCATACCCAAGAGGTTTAAGCTAAGATATCCAAGAGGTTTAAGCTAAGATATCCTAAGAATTCAGCTTCTGGTATTGTTTGGAAATGTTGTGCACATATGTTTACTACATTATTTCGGTAAGAGATTATTATTTATGTCACTATTTCCAAACTCTAAAAATAAGTCACAATGCTTCTGAATTCTCATAACAGACACTACCAATAATTATCTACGTTCAGTAATCAATATTCATGTTGAACAGTTAAGACTGTCCTCTCAAATTTATTCACAAAGTTTCAGTGGCCAGTAGAGTCAGCCAATATATTTCGGTATTTGCCTGAAGCACATAAACATGAATGGCTCAGGCAGGTAAGCTAACTGGATTTGTAAGTGCATTGTAAGGTGACATTTTCTTCAATACTTCAGGGCAAAAGTAAGAGCGCAAAATAATCCACACAGCAAACATTTATGTCATCCAATAGGTTACTAATGCTTTCTATCTCATGTCTGCAGTCTGAGGGCACTGCCTCACTTTTCCTAATAGTAAAGTTCACCCTGAACCTGAATCACCAATTAGTGTTGGTGATGTTTGCAATGTTGAGTTGGCAAGACACTTTTGTGGATGAGGGACATCAATTGCTTCAATTTTGATTATACTACAGTATCTTGCAAGTAGATGCACCCTTAACTCTGTTCAGTAATTACCAGTATGAAGAACCTGCTTCAGATACAATAAAGTCAACACACTGGGCTATGAGTCAGCCATTTTTATCAGCAGGGTATCAGGCCACTTGGAAACTAAACCATGTACACCCTAAAGGTGCTTTTTCAAGAGGCACCTGGACTTTCTGGTTTTTCTTTGAAGATGTTCTGTTTCTCATCCATGAAGCTTCTTCAGCTCAGAATTGAAGAAGCTTATTGGATGAGAAGCAAAACATCTTCAAAGAAAAACCAGAAAGTCCAGTTACTTCTTGAAAAAGCACCTTCAGGACAACCATAACCGAGATGACTGAGAATCTCCATAGATATAAACAATGTACATCTATATGGAATATACTAGGTCTGACGGAAGCTGACATCATTTGAGTGAAATGGGGCAAGGAATTAAATGAAGCACCACTACTGCAGTTTTCATGACTTAAACAAGACTCTAATGTACAAGTAGTCCTCCGTTACTAATCACAGTTACTAAGTGATATAGTCATAAAGTGAAACATCACACGATAGTTCCACTGCAGTCATTAACCAAATCACCTCAGGTTGTTAAGCAAAATGGCATGTGACTTTTGTGACTTCCTGCCATTTTCCACAATGATTCTGCTTGTTGGAAACAAGCTGAGAAGGTGACAATGGATGTTGCAAAAGCTGCAAGTTCAGGGATTGGTCTTAAATATACCTTTTCACTGTTGTCGTAACTCTGAACTGTTACTGAATGAAGCAATTGCTAAGTGAGGACTATCTGCAGTAGTTGAATTTCTTCCTGTACAAATAAAACATCTGAAGTGTCTACCCATTATATTGTAATGATACTGGAAATTACTATGTGTTTGCTTTTAAACACTATGACTTTGCTCAAGTTGTCTCTCTTTCTGACCTCCGCCCACCCCACTCTCATTCTCCTTTCTCTCTCACACACAGAAACAATCTATCTGATTTGAGTCGTTCAGTATATCACCAGTTTCAATTTCTGGGTCAATATCGAAAGTGTCATTTCCAGGGCTGATAATTCCTCTCTTGTAGAAGTACTGACATATTGCCATGGGCGTCTCTTCTGATCCTTTCTTTTCGTAGGCGTGATTTCCAACCGAATTAGCACGCAGCTGTAAGAACTAAGCGACAAGGTACAACCAGTTAATGGAGCTGCCTGATAATAAAAACTGAACTAATTGGAGACGCAAGAGAATGTCTGCGATGGAACATACTGCTTTTCAGATTTATTGATCTCATGAATAGAATTACAAAGACTAAGGTTCAAATAAAACTCGGTGAAATGGATTCAGTCATAGAAAACCTCATTTTTATGGGCCAATTGCCTGTGTTACCTTTATCTCATGAGGTTATTATGGAATTAAAAGGTCTGTATCTCTTGCCTCATTAGAGCCAATGCAAGCCCCATGGCAGTGTTTGCCAACCTTTTTTGAGCCGCGGCACATTATTCACATTTAGAAAATCCTGGGGACCATTGAGCGGGGGGGGGGGGCGCTAAAAAAAAGTTTGGACAAAAAAAATCTGTCTCCTCCTCCCTTTCGCTCTATTTCTCTGTCTCTCTCCCTCTTTCTCTCTCTCTCTCCCTTCCTTCCTCTTTCTTTCCCCCTCTCTCTCCATCTGTTTCTCTCTTCCTTCCTCTCTTTTGCCCTCCTTCTCTCTCCCTCCTTCCCTCCATGTCTTTCCCTCACCCTCCTTCCCCCTCTTTCTCCCTCTCTTTCTCTCTCTCCCTCTCTTGCTATCTCTTTCTCTTTCTCTCCCCCCTTTTCTCTCTTTCTCTCTCTCCCTCTCTTGCTATCTCTTTCTCTCTTCTTTCTCTCCCCCCCTCTCTCCCTCTCTCTCCCTCTCTTGCTATCTCTTTCTCTCCCCCCTTTCCCTCTCTCTTTCTCCCTCTCCCTCTCTTGCTATCTCTTTCTCTCCCCTCTCTCGCCCTCTCTCTTTCTCTCTCTCCCTCTCTTGCTATCTTTCTCTCCCCCCTCTCTCCCTCTCCCTCTCCCTCTCTTGCTATCTCTTTCTCTCCCCCCTCTCTCCCTCTCTCTTTCTCTCTCTCCCTCTCTTGCTATCTCTTTCTCTTTCTCTCCCTCTCTCTCTCCCACTCTTTCTCTCTCTCCCTCTCTTGCTATCTTTCTCTCCCCCCTCTCTCCCTCTCTCTTTCTCTCTCTCTCCCTCTCTTGCTATCTCTTTCTCTCCCCCCTCTCTCCCTCTCTCTTTCTCTCAGCAGTGGCATTGGGCAGTAGCCGTGGGGTGGCGGCAAGGTCGTCAGCTGTGAGGCGGAGCTCCGGAACGGAGGCACCGACGGCGGCGGCTAGACGTGTTGCTAGACGCCGTATATGCTGACGTTGCGCTGGGCATGGACGTGGGGCTGGAGCCTCCGTCCCGGCCCAGACAGCAGGCAAGTGCCAGCCACGCAATTCTAGCATGTCCAGCCGCCGCCGCCGGTGCCTCTGTTCCGGAGCTCCACCTCACAGCTGACCACTCTGCCGCTGCCCCATGGCTACTACCCGCTGCCGCCGCCATCACCCTCCCGCTGCTTGCCGCCCTTCCGCTGCCGCTACCCTCCCACCAGGCCCCAAAGTTCACCTGCTGCCACCGCCAGGGAAGCTCCAGCCGGGCGGGGCACTGCAGTTGCCGGAAAACTTGGAAGGCGCAAAGAAGGAAGCTCAGCTTCCGTTCTCACAACTTTCTTCTCTTCACAAAAAGTTTCGAGACCAGAAGCTGAGCTGCTTTCTTCGCGGCACACCTGACCATGTCTCGCGGCACACCGGTTGGGAAACACTGCCCTATGGTATAGGAAACCAATGTGATTTTCCTTCCATTCATATCTTTTTACATATACTGACTTGGCTTTTTTCAAGCTTAGTTTAAGTTCAATGTACAATATTTTATAAAATACTAGCTGAAAACCCAGCGCTACACAGGTATTTATAGACGTCAAAGCATTTGTCTGACAGGGAGCCATTGAGAAGGGTCTTTTTGCCCCCTATTCCCATGCCTATCACCCCTGCCCTCCCACTTCCCATGCGATCTTCTTTCCCACTCTTTCTACAATCTTGGCACTTTGCCCTAAATCCACCAGGGGGCGCCGTCTGCCTCTGACAGGGAGCCATTGAGAGGGGCCTTTCTTCCCCCTACCCCCTACCCCCATGCCCATCACCCCTGCCCTGTCCCTCCCCCCTCCAATGCACTCCTCTTTCCCACCCTTTCTACAATCATGGCACTTTGGCCCACCTTCTGTCAAGAGAAGGGAATATCAAGTGCTTTCCCATTGGTCCAGTGGAGGGCGAATGTCATGGCTGGCTTTCTAGAGGAAGCTGTGACAGAAGTGACATCACAGACAATGTCCACTCTAGGACGCTGCACTCGCTCTCATTAATGGCCCAGGTGTTTCAGAGTTATGCTGGAACACACACACACACTAAGGGGTGCTAGGGTGTCTTACTCTCACAGTATTTGTTTCCAGAGGGTAAATCATCTGTGTACCAAGTTTGTTTAAAATTGCTTGTCATTCCAGACTTATGCTGGAACATACAGCCGATGGATGGATGGATGGATGGATGGATGGATGGATGGATGGATGGATGGATGGATAGATAGATAGAGATAGATAGATAGATAGATAGATAGATAGATAGATAGATAGATAGATAGATAGATAGATAGATAGATAGATAGATAGATAGATAGATAGATATTACCTGGTTTATTGCGAAAGAGATCTGGTCATAGACCTCTGTTTGCGTGTACACTGCATAGGTGTCATCCATGCTGTCCATGGATGCTTAAAGTATACCGTGTTTTCTTCTTTAAATGTAACCACCATTTGATTGCTTAATCCAAAAACTACAAGCTGAAAATATCAAGAGAAAGGGAATTCTTCAGCTAAAATACTCAAAAAATCCATTCTGACCACAAGTACATTACATTTTTTAATTGATGGAGCATTCGTAGCTACCGTATCTTTCAGAGTATAAGACACACTGTAGTATAAGACGCACCTTAGTTTCGGTATTCATCTGGCTAGTATCAGGTATTCATCTGGTTAGTGTTCTTAGTCAGTTCAGCTTCAACATATTATTTTATCCTCTAGTTAGGGCTGAAAAAGCCTTTTTCAGAGGGGGTAGGAATGAAAGCAAGCCTGCAAAGACTTAGGGCTGGAAAAAACCTTCTTCAGAGGGCATAGGAAGCAGAGAAGATTGTCAGCACCTTGCTAGGGCTGGGGGAAAAAGCTTTGAAAAAGTAACATTCAAAGTATAAGTCACACCCAAATTTTCAGCCTCTTTTAGGGAGGAAAAGGGTACCTCTTATCTGTATAGTCCGAAAAATACAATAGTTCTGCCACCATTCCCTACTCATTCTCTTGGTAGTTTCATTTTACTCTGAGAGTGTGAAAGGTAAATAAATCAGGAATTGAACATATAGGAAAAAAGAGCTGGGTACCATCCTTCCGATTTTACAACTTTTATTTTCATTCAGTGGTCAAAGACTCCTCCTATATTTATGTAACTATATTCTTGTTACACAGTTCAATATCATGACTATTTTATTCTTTTTGATCTTGGATCTGTTTTGCTGAATAATAATAATGAATCGAGGCTGCAGTTCAGTTCCAAGTCCAGCCCCGCTCTGGCGCACGTCACATTAACGCAGTTCGCAAATGCTCCTCTTCCAGTTCTAGTTCAATATTAGTATAGTTCATATTGGACATTTTCATACTATATTCTGAACACACAGATTTCCTTATAGTTGGTGAACAATGAGCATTTAATTAGTAGAAGGCTGAAGAGTGACATATATAATACTGAAATGAAACTGCAACTATAATCTTGATATTGTTCATTGTCTCCACTTGACTAATAGCCTATTCTGTTCATTACCCCAATCCACCATCCATCAAATATTTGGACTAAAGTTCTATAATTCCTAAACGAGATAGCTATGTTAGCTGGCACTTATGAAAGTTCTTCCCCAACACAGAGGGAGAACATATGATGAAGATACATATAATATTATTAAATTTGCCAATACTAAATACAGTAATACCTCGTCTTACGAACTTCATTGGTTCCGGGAGGAGGCTCGTAAGGTGAAAAGTTCATAAGATGAAACGTTTCCCATAGGAATCAATGGAAACGCCAATAATGCGGGCAACCCCATTAGGAAAAACCAAAACATTAAGGCTTTTTTAAAAAAAATAGCTGCGGGCAAACGAAGCTGAGGCGAACGGAGTGGGGGGAGGGACAGCGAGAGGTGGCAAGAGGTGGCAGTCCCAACGAAGCAAGGCGAAAAGAGCCTCTCTTGAGCTCCATGGGTCTTTCCGTCCTGTTTTTGCCCATCCCGTTCTGCTCATTTTCCCCACACCTTTCTCCTCTTGAGCTCCATGAGTCCCTCTTGTTTTTGCCCACCCCATTCTGCTCATTTTCCCCACACCTTTCTCCTCTTGAGCTCCATGGGTCCCTCCCATTTTTTGACCACCCCGTTCTGCTCATTTTCCCTGCACCTTTCTCCTCTTGAGCTCCATGGGTCCTCCCATTTTTACCCACCCTGCCCTGCTCATTTCCCCACCTTTCTCATCTCTTGAGCTCCATGAGTCCCTCCCGTTTTTACCACCCTGTCCTGCTCATTTTCCCCACACCCTTCTCCTCTTGAGCTCCATGGGTCCCTCCCGTTTTTACCCACCCTGTCCTGCTCATTTTCCCCACACCTTTCTCCTCTTTAGCTCCATGGGTCCCTCCTGTTTTTACCCACCCTGTCCTGGTCACTTTCCCCACACCTTTCTCCTCTTGAGCTCCATGGGTCCCTCCCATTTTTACCCACCCTGTCCTGCTCATTTCCCTACCTTTCTCATCTCTTGAGCTCCATGAGTCCCTCCCGTTTTTACCCACCCCGTTCTGCTCATTTTCCCCACACCGTTCTCCTCTTGAGCTCCATGGGTCCCTCCCATTTTTACCCATCCTATCCTGCTCATTTTCCCCACACCTTTCTCCTCTTGAGCTCCATGGGTCCCTAGCGTTTTTCCCCACCCTGTCCTGCTCATTTTCCCCACACCCTTCTCCTCTTGAGCTCCATGGGTCCCTCCCGTTTTTACCCACCCTTTCCTGCTCATTTTCCCATCTTTCTCCTCTCCTGAGCTCCGTGAGTCCCTTCCGTTTGTGCCTACCCTATCCTGCTCATTTTCCCACCTTTCTCCTCTCTTGAGCTCCATGAGTCCCCCCGTTTTTACCCACCCTGTCCTGCTCATTTTCCCCACACCTTTCTCCTCTTGAGCTCCGTGGGTCCCTCCCATTTTTCCCCACCCTGTCCTGCTCATTTTCCCCACACCGTTCTCCTCTTGGGCTCCATGGGTCCCTCCCGTTTTTACCCACTTTTCCAGCTCATTTTCCCATCTTTCTCCTCTCTTGAGCTCCATGAGTCCCTCCCGTTTGTGCCCACCCTATCCTGCTCATTTTCCCACCTTTCTCCTCTCTTGAGCTCCATGAGTCCCTCCCGTTTTTACCCACCCTGTCCTGCTCATTTTCCCCACACCTTTCTCCTGTTTAGCTCCATGGGTCCCTCCTGTTTTTACCCACCCTGTCCTGGTCACTTTCCCCACACCTTTCTCCTCTTGAGCTCCATGGGTCCCTCCCATTTTTACCCACCCTGTCCTGCTCATTTCCCCACCTTTCTCATCTCTTGAGCTCCATGAGTCCCTCCCATTTTTACCACCCTGTCCTGTTCATTTTCCCCACACCTTTCTCCTCTTGAGCTCCATGGGTCCCTCCCGTTTTTACCCATCCTATCCTGCTCATTTTCCCCACACCTTTCTCCTCTTGAGCTCCATGGGTCCCTAGCGTTTTTCCCCACCCTGTCCTGCTCATTTTCCCCACACCCTTCTCCTCTTGAGCTCCATGGGTCCCTCCCGTTTTTACCCACCCTTTCCTGCTCATTTTCCCATCTTTCTCCTCTCCTGAGCTCCGTGAGTCCCTCCCGTTTGTGCCTACCCTATCCTGCTCATTTTCCCACCTTTCTCCTCTCTTGAGCTCCATGAGTCCCCCCGTTTTTACCCACCCTGTCCTGCTCATTTTCCCCACACCTTTCTCCTCTTTAGCTCCATGGGTCTCTCCCGTTTTTACCCACCCTATCCTGCTCATTTTCCCCATACCTTTCTCCTCTTGAGCTCCATGGGTCCCTCCCGTTTTTCCCCACCCTGTCCTGCTCATTTTCCCCACACCGTTCTCCTCTTGGGCTCCATGGGTCCCTCCCGTTTTTACCCACTTTTCCAGCTCATTTTCCCATCTTTCTCCTCTCTTGAGCTCCATGAGTCCCTCCCGTTTGTGCCCACCCTATCCTGCTCATTTTCCCACCTTTCTCCTCTCTTGAGCTCCATGAGTCCCTCCCGTTTTTACCCACCCTGTCCTGCTCATTTTCCCCACACCTTTCTCCTGTTTAGCTCCATGGGTCCCTCCCGTTTTTACCCACCCTGTCCTGCTCACTTTCCCCACACCTTTCTCCTCTTGAGCTCCATGGGTCCCTCCCGTTTTTACCCACCCTGTCCTGCTCATTTTCCCCACACTTTTCTCCTCTTGAGCTCCATGAGTCCCTCCCGTTTTTGCCCACCCTGTCCTGCTCATTTTCCCACCTTTCTCCTCTCTTGAGCTCCATGAGTCCCTCCCGTTTTTACCCACCCTGTCCTGCTCACTTTCCCCACACCTTTCTCCTCTTGAGCTCCATGGGTCCCTCCCGTTTTTACCCACCCTGTCCTGTTCATTTTCCCCACACCTTTCTCCTTTTGAGCTCCATTAGTCCCTCACGTTTTTACCCACCCTGTCCTGCTCATTTTCCCCACACCTTTCTCCTCTTGAGTTCCATGAGTCCCTCCCGTTTTTGCCCACCCTGTCCTGCTCATTTTCCCACCTTTCTCCTCTCTTGAGCTCCATGAGTCCCTCCCGTTTTTACCCACCCTGTCCTGCTCATTTTCCCCACACCTTTCTCCTCTTGAGTTCCATGAGTCCCTCCCGTTTTTGCCCACCCTGTCCTGCTCATTTTCCCACCTTTCTCCTCTCTTGAGCTCCATGAGTCCCTCCCGTTTTTACCCACCCTGTCCTGCTCATTTTCCCCACACCTTTCTCCTCTTGAGCTCCATGAGTCCCTCCCGTTTTTGCCCACCCTGTCCTGCTCATTTTCCCCTTTCTCCTCTTTTGAGCTCCATGAGTCTTTTCTTCCCGTTTTTTCTCACCCCACTCTCTTAATCTCCCCCACACCTTTCTCCTCCCTTGAGATCCATGAGTCTTTTCTTCCTGCTTTTGTCCCCCCAACTCTGCCCGTTTTTGCAATCCTGGGATTTCCCTACAGCATTGCGTTTTTGCGATCCTGGGATTTCCCTACAGCATCGCGTTTTTGCGGAAGTCAGGAGGTGGGGTTTCCCATGGAGGGGAGCCTCGGGGGATCCCAGGATCGCAAAAACCTGGAACAAAAGTCTGGAGGCGGGGCATCCCAGTAGCTGTGGCAGGTTCGTAAGGTGAAAAAAGTTCGTAAGAAGAGGCAAAAAAATTCCAAACCCTGGGTTCTTATCTCAAAAAGTTCGTATGACGAGGGGTTCATATCGTGAGGTACCACTGTACTTGACGAAAATATTTTCCACCAAAATATTCAGTGTGTAAGAACACAGGTCATTCAATACTTACAGATGGTACTTGATTTACAATCACAATTATGACCAAAATTTCTGTTGCTAAGCAAGGCAATTATTACATGAGTTATACCTGATTTTATTTTTAAAAATGTTGAAGGGAGGCGCATGGTTTTTAAATGAATCACTGCAGTAATTGATTGAATTATGCTAAATAAATCCAGCTTTCCCTATTGACTTTGCTTGTTGGAATGACTTTGCTTGTTGGAAGCCAGCTGGAAAGACTGCAAATGCAGGTCACATGTTTCTAGGATGCTGCAACCATCATTAGTATATGCTGGCTGTCAAGCGCCCAAATTCTAATCATATGACCATTCCCTTGTAACTTTAGACAGTTGCTAAACAAATGGTTATAAGTCGAGGACTGCCTGTATTAAGGTCTGAAAGTTTCAAATACCAACCGTACAGATGGTTCTAACAATACAAGTCTCTAAAGCAGCAGTAAATCAGAGGTTGTCACTCAAGTGGTTATAATTTCTTGAATTTCTTTAGCAGTAGCTAAAAATGTGTAAGTAAAAATTGTACTGCAGCTGTGTATCTCACCTGGATAGTGACCATAGCTATTTTCAGAATTTGTATGCCCAGCTTCCACGGTTTCCTTCCTTGGGCCCAGAATTTTTCACAGGGATTCATAAAGAAAAATTTAAGTTTTCTTCTTAACTGACCTTCCAGAAGCTGGCACATTGATGCATGATGTTTTACACTGTATAAATGTTCACCACCCTGAGTACTGCAGCTGCCTACAAGCACTTCAGGATTTTCCATTGCTGGAACAGAAAAAAACATTAGCAATATTGGAATGATTAACCAAAAATGCTATGCATGTATTTGTGAGCATATCTAAAACTCAAGGTGTGATTGTCTCCTTTAACAATGATAGTTTCAACTCTAACCTACAAGTATTACAGCACCTTCCATGCCAACTTATAGCCCATCGATGTTATTTCATCAACTAATCACAGCAGTGAAAAAGATATTAACAGTGAAGAAAAATGAGTTCTCCCACAGTTCTCATGTTCCTATCATAGAAAGCACTATTTTTGGAACCAAACATAAGGAGGTTTTTTCCATAAACACATTATTTTGTTTATCAGTTTTCCTGTTAAGATTTTACAGGATATTGTTTCAAGAGTTATTGCTCAAAAAAATCTTCCACATTTCTCCCATCCTCCCCCTCTCTTACGTGCACATTTATCCTTGGCTCTTGCTTGATTTCTGCACCATCATAAAATGGCTGAGAATCACGGCTTCTGAATGGTCTAGAAGTCCAATAATGAATAACTGTGGGTTCTTTAAGACATGTGTATTATATGGAACTCCATTCTATGTCTTACCGTCATACAGATCACACTTTCAGAGAAAAGTCACAGAACAAACCAATTTTTAAATCCAATTCCTTGAGCTAAGAAACTTTAGCACATTGAGGGAGTTCCATAAACAACTTCCTGGGGTTTTTAGTATTAGGAACCCTAGAAATTACAATATATTCTGTTTGCTCTTAGAGTACAAATGTCACAGAATCTGCTTAAACTTCCTTCTAGTTCTATTGACCCTCTAGTTCCACAGAAGTCATGTGAATTATTTAGTTCTGTATTTGCAACATTGGCCTTAATGTATTACAAATTGTTGGTAGAGGACAACAACAATGTTAAAAGCAGGTGTAGCTCCATTCCAAAATAAGTGTGCTCAGAGGCAGGTCTCTCATCTGAAAAATGGAGCTTTCTTCCATTCATGTCTGGGTAGAAAGACAATAGATAGGAAGTAGATCTACTGTGAGAATGAAGACAAGATATTATCAGCATCTTCAATACTGAAGATACCAGAAAACCAGGTTAACTAATTTCAAAGAATTTATTATTGAGAATTGTATGGTGCTCAAGAAATATAATTGCATTATTGGTATTGCTATGAAAAACAAAAGAAGCAATATTTGGGGAACAGATTCCTGCGCATATGAAGGACAAAGAAGTTAATCTATAAAGCAGTAGCTCACTTACCTTCTCTTTCCCTTCTCTTCCCTGGTCCAGGATCTATATTATATGTGGCAGATTCCTCAATTCATCTCTTTCTCTTTCAAAAAGCACCAACGCACAATTGATATATTAAGATAAATGGGAGGAAAATCATTGTTATCTCATTTGACACTGGCATTTAAACGGGAAGTGATTTTGTGCTCATTCTAAAGCAGTACAAAATATTTTCATATATTAAATTATTTTGTGGGACCTATCATATTTGTGCAAGGTGACTGTCTATTCTACAGGATTATTAATGTCATATCGATCCTGTAATACTGCCAACCCAACAGGGATGCTCATATCTCATAAAATACAGTAAAACCCATGCAAAACTGGGGCTAATTTGGGCCGATCCCAAATTATTTATATAAATGTTGCATGGGCGCGCAGTCCCCATCCCCCTGCCACCCCGCGGGGGGGCGGGGGCGGGGAGGTGCCGGCAGCAGAAGGGAAGGGATCCGCGGCCGCCCCTGCCTCCCCACGGTGCCTCCGGCCCCCTCGGCCTTTCGTCACTGCCCCCCGCCCGATCTGCCCCCTCTGCTCCTCCGCCGCCTCCTGCCTTTGGACGCGGCTCCTCCCGCACCCGGAACGCACGCCCTGCCTGTCTCACAGTCCCTTTGCCGAGAGCACTTTCATCCCGGGCTCTCAGCAAGGGGGTTGCGGGAGAGACGGGGCAGGCGTTCTCTCAGCGGAGGCTGGCGAAGGTGATATTCAATGTCGGGGGCGTGCGCGCGGTTGCGCAAGCTCCCTATCTCCATACCAGCTCACTAGGAACATTCAAAATAAGAAAAACTTTCGCCGGCCTCTGCTGAGCGAACGCCTGCCGGCGAAGGCTTTTCTTATTTTGAACATTCTGAGTGGGCTGGTATGGAGATAGGGAGCGCGTGCAACCGCCTGCGCGCCCCCGACATTGAATATCACCTTCGCCAGCCTCTGCTGAGAAGAACGGAGAGAGAAAGAGAGTGAGTGAGAGCAACAGACAGCAAGATACAGAGAAAGTGAGAAAGAGAGAGAGAAAGGGGGTAGAGAAAGAGATAGCAAAAGAGAACAAGAGAGAGAAAGAGTGTGAGAAAGAAAACAAGAAAGAGTGAGAGAGAGAGAGAAAGCAAGAGAGAGAGAAAGAAAACAAGAGAGAGAAAGTGAGAAAAAGAGAGAGAGCAAGAGGGGGAAAGAGAGAGAAAGAAAGAGAGAGATGAGAGAGGAAGGAAGAGAGTGTGAGAGAGGAAGAAAGCAAGAGAGAGAGACAAAGAAAGCAAGAGAGAGAGAGAAGAGTGGAAGGAAGAGAGAGAGAGAAATGATAGAAAAAAGGGGAGAAAAGAGAAATGAGAAAATGATTGAGGCAGAGAATGACAGGAAAGAGAGAGAAACAGAGAGAGAGAAGTGACTTGATTTAAAGCATATTGCAAAAGCACTTAAATAATAACAGAGAGAAAAAACCTAGCCCTCACCTGTTTTTATTAATAGTTATGTTTTTGGTTTTGCTGGTTGATTTAGTTTTAATAGTAATGGATTTTGGTTTTTTTAAATTATTAATTTCTTTTAATAAAAAAGGGATTTTTTTCTTTCTTATTTATTTATTTGTTTGTTTGTTTGTTTATTTATTTATTCTATTCCGCCCAGTCCCAAAGGGACTGTTGCTCAGACACTATACTTTTCCGCCCACACCGAAAAAAAATTAGAGGGTACATTGATTAGAATAATGAATATTTCCATTAAGTCAACATAGGCTTCCACTGATGAATTAAATTAGTTTTTAACAGTCGATCGCTTCTATACACATTACTATTGGAGTGAAAGTATAATTTCTGAAGGAAAAAAGGATGCCACCTTCATGTTTAGATGGCATATGCATTTACGCCCAGAGTTCTTCAGGAGTTGGGCATCATATTATTTATTTCTTATTTATTAATTGGACTTTTATGCCACCCCTCTCCGAGGACTCAGGGTGGCTCACAACACATAATGGAACAATATATAACGTCCCAAATCCAGTTAATTTAAATTATAATCTTAAAAAAACTCCAAACCATAAAAAGTCAGTCAGTCAGTCAGTCTGTTAATCAATCAATCAGCATGCAATTTTAGAAAAATCATTCCCTTCAGGTAGCAGCAAAAGTGGGAGGATGCAAACTTAAGAGTTTGTCCCAAATAAAGCATCCCTTTTGAGAAAAATGAACAAACATTATATTAAATAAATATTAAATTATTCTTATTCTTATTTTAAAAATACTCAAAAAATCACCCAATTAAGAGGGAGAAGAATTTTTTTAGTTCAGCAGAAAGGCTTAGAAAATTTAAATTCAATTCAATACCTTGTTCTCTTCCTCCTTCCAGCCACAGCTCTCAGTCCTGGAATTTTACCGCTTCGTCCTTTATCGGTCCTTCGTCGAAAGATTATCGGGGCCACCACAAAAAAGCAAGCTCCGTCGCCGGGAAGGGTCTGCCTTAAAAACACGGCCAGACCCTCTCGATGGCCTAGATCCCATCCGAAGCAGCCCCATTTTTTTCGCCTCTCTCTGTGCTCAGGAAGCCCCTTCCTCCCGCCATCCCAAGGAAGGACAGAAGCGCCCGCCGACCCCAGACTCACCTTCCCAAAAGAAAGGCCGCCCTTTGAACCCCTTGAGCCGGGCAGGGGAGGGCCTTTTTTAAAAACTCCTACTTCAGCCCCAGCAGGTGAAGCTGGTTCCTCGAAGCGAACGAGGGAGCGAGCGCCGGGGTTGCCTTACATCGCCGCCGGGCAGAAGAGTCACCTGAGCCGCGCGGCAAAGGCGAAACGACGCAAGATGTTGGCCGCTTCGGCCTGACTCTGCTGCCACAAAGCCGCGCCTGGGGAGCATCCCCAGAAAAAGCCGGGCGATGAGCAGCCGGCGGAAAATTGCAGGCGGCAGAAGCTGCTCCTCTGCGCCGGCACCACGTGACCAAGGCCGGCTTCTGCCGCCCGCCTCTTCAGCCTCCTCCTCCTCCTCCTCCTCGCCCAAAGGCAAGGAGAAATCCGAGGCCAGTCAGCCTCCCCGCCCGGGCGCAAACCGCAGCAGGCGTGACGGGTTGTTTGGAGAGAAGGCGGCATCTGAGTTCCCTCGCCCCGATTCTCAGCTGCCTTTGTCTCTCTCCAGACCAAATCTCAACCAACAAATGTTCTGTCCTACACATTGGCAAAAAGAACGAGATCACCAAATACAAGCTGAATAAACAAGACCTTGTAAACAACCGTCACTCGTTAAGAACCTTGGAATTCCAAGGCTAGTATGAAAGGCTAGTATGAAAATAAGGAACATAATATCAGTCTGTCAAATATAAATTGAGTGAGGATAGGAGCCACTCTGGAAATGGACAAAATAAATAAATAAAATAAATAAATATTAAATGGCCTAAGTGTCAAAGCCCACTGCAAGGACATCGCCAAAAAGGCTTCAAGAGTTGTTAACCTAATCCTACATAGCTTCTGCTCCGGTAATCTCACACTACTAGCCAGAGCATACAAAACTTTTGTCAGACCAATCCTTAAATACAGCTCATCTGTCTGGAACCCGCATCACATTTTGGACATAAACACTCTAGAAAATGTCCAGAAATACTTTACTAGAAGAGCCCTCCATTCCTCTACTCACAACAGAATACCCTACGCAACTAGATTTACAATCCTAGGTTTAGAAAGCTTAGATCGATGTCAGCTAAAACACGACCTAAGTATAGCCCATAAAATCATCTACTACAATGTCCTTCCTGTCAATGACTACTTCAGCTTCAAACACAACACATGAGCACATAACAGATACAAACTTAAAGTAAACTGCACCAAACTTGACTGCAGGAAATACAACTTTCATAACCGAGTAGTTAATGTATGGAACTCACTACCTGACTCTGTAGTATCATCACCTAACCCCCAAAACTTTACCCTTAGACTATCCACTGTTGACTTCTCCTGATTCCTAAGATATCAGTAAGGGGCGTGCATAAGTGCACCAGCATGCTTTCTGTCCCCTGTACTAATGTTTCTCTCTTATTAGTATCATGTATATAAACATTGTTATATCTTTGTATGCTACCAATATGTACTTGACAAAAACAAACAAATAATAGAATAGAATAGAAAAGAATAGAATAATAGAGCTCCACAAGAAATGATAATTAGTTAAAAAAATTAAGCTATAGCAATATTTTAAGAATAAAAATTGAATTAATTGGTGGTTGGCCCAGGAGACAAAACTAGGGGATTAGGTGACATTAGAGTCATGTAACATATGCCAAGGTTGTAGAAATTATAAACATAGCAATGAAACAAAAATAATAATTTGAGAAGTGGCACCGCTAGTATGAAAATAAGGAACATAATATCAGTTTGTCAAATATAAATTGAGTGAGGATAGGAGACACTCAGGGAACAGTATTAGAGGGAGGAAGAGGAAGTAGAAGGGGAAGTTAGAGGAGTGAAAAGAAGTAGAAAATATAGAGTGTTAATAGAGGATGAATGGAGGGAAGGAGAAAGGGGAGAGAAGGAGTAAGAAAGTAGGAAGGGGATGAAGGTTGAGAGAGAGGAGTGTTGGGTCAGACTGAAGAATAAGAGTTGAAAAAGGTGCAAAATAAGATATTGGTTTATGAAATATTGAAAATGTATATATCTCTTATTGATATATTTTAAGGCATATATGTTTTGTTATAAAATGGAATTTGTGAAGAGAAAAAAAATAGAATAATAGAGCTGGAAGGGATCTTGGAGGTCTTCTAGTCCAACCTCCTGCTTAGGCAGGAAAGCCAACACCACTTCAGACAAATAGTTAACAAATCTCTTCTTTAAAACTTCCAGTGTTGGAGCATTTACAACCTCTGGAGGCAGGTTGTTCCATTGATTGTTTTAGGTATCAGGAAATTTCTCCTTAGTTCTAAGTTGCTTCTCTCCTTGATTAGTTTCCACCCATTGCTTCTTGTCCTACCGTCAGGGCTTTGGAGAATAGCTTGACTCTCTCCTTTGTGACAGCCTCTGAGATATTGGAACACTGCTATCATGTCACCCCTAGTCCTTTTCATCAGACTAGACATACCCAGCTCCAGCAACCATTCTTTGTATGTTTTAGCCTCCAGTCCCCTAATCATTTTGTTGCTCTTTTTTGCACTCTTTCTAGAGTCTCAACATTTTTTTTAAATTGTGGCGACCAAAACTGAATGCAATATTCCAAGTGTGACCTTACCAAGGCATTATAAAGTGGTATTAACACTTTGTATGATCTTGATTCTATCCCTCTCTTTATGCAGCCTAGAACTATGTTGGGTTTTTTGCTCACTGTAGCACTCTGCTGGTTCATATTTAAGTGATTGATCACTAGGACTCCAAGATCCCTCTCACAGTTACTGCTGTTGAACAAGGTACCGCATGTACTATACCTGTGCATTTTATTTTACTTGTCTAAATGTAGAACCTTACTTTTTTCATCATTGAATTTCATTTAGTTAGATAATGTCCAAATTCAAGTCTATCAAGATCCTTCTATATCTTAAGCTTATCTTCTGGAGTGTTGGCTATTCCTGCTAGCTTGGTGTTGTCCGAAAATTTGATGAGTTCTTCATCTATACCCTTATCCACATCATTGATGAATATGTTGAAGAGCACTGGGCTTAAAACAGAGCCATGGGGTACCCCACTATATATTTCCCTCCATGTAGATGCAGTTCCATTGAGGACTACACGTTGAGTGTGGAGTACTGACTTGTGACTTGTCATTAAACATGCGGCTAACCCTGTTTGGCTAGCCTTACTAGTGCCCATCTGAAATTTGCCCCTGGTGTTTATGGGTTTTCTGCTCTATTGCTCAGTGTTGGTAGACTTACACAATCTAGAACAAAGGAGTACACTTTCAAGCAACTAATGAAGCCTAGGGGTTTTTTTTAGAGAAGCTGTACCCAATCTGGTGGCCTCCATGTGCACTGAACTTGTAACTCCAAGACACATCATACATGAAGGGAATTCTCCATTGTAGAAGCCTGTTCAAAAATATTGAGGACTTTCATCTTCCTGAAATGCCCAATGAGCCATTGAGGCTCTGAGCTCTTTTATGGATGAAACATCCCAAAAAGGCAGATCAGAGAAATGCAAGGTAAATAAGGCCAACAGAGTTGACTTTTTCCTGTCCTGTCCTGGATTATAATTCCCATACTCAAATGAAAATACAAATTATAAAAGTGGAATTCTTCAGGCAAAATAAATGGTTTTGGGGACTATTTAACCTGCTCATATTGCATTTTAGGAATTGAATGTTTGACTCATCGTGCACACAAAGTTCCATATAATTCCAAGAAATTTTATTTTATTTCAGATCTTTGGAGCTAGACTTCACAATGGTTATTGAATGGTAATGAAAGACACATTATATTATAATTACTATTATTTTCTTTGGATTATCACATTAAACCAAACCAATATCTGTGCCAAAGAGCTTATAAACGTTCAATCTTGAATCTTGGCAGAGTTAAAAATTGATTGATTGATTGATAGATGTGTTCAGTGAAGGGCTACCAAAATTTTTACTACCACAATATGGGCATGTCTTATGCAGAACACCCTGCATTTTCTTTCAACATCTTTCAGTGCAAATTGGGTGCTCTGGGGTGGAGCTCCATTTTCACTACCCCACTGTGTCCCTCCTCTCCCCATCTGGGCAATAGCCCACCCATGGATGTGTTGCCCATCTCCTTCCACTCCAGACTGGGGGCGCTGTTAGATTTGCTATAGCTTCTGGGTGTTCAAATGATAGCATTGTCTATTTTATATAGCAGATAACTCAACATAATCTTACACTTGAAAACTATAGTTATTGCAAGACCTGTGAATTAAAGCCATATATTGTGAACTGTAGTTTTTCCATTTTTTTCTAAATCCAATTGAGAATTCTAGTTCTTACCAATACAATTATAAATATTTTAAGACTAGAATTTCTGAAAAACTGTTTCCACACATTTGAATCTGAATGTAATTTGGAGCCCAGTTGCATACATCAATTACCAAACTGGCTAAATTGGGATTAGTGGAAAACACCTTGTTGAAATTTCTTTCTCAAGGTTGATAGATAATTAATGATAGGCAGCCCAGTTACTTCTTGGCTACATAAATTTGGTCAATCAATCAATAAAATAAATCAGCATTCTCCAAAAGGACTCTTGTATCTTGGCACTTTAATTTCTCAATTCCCAGCATCAATTTCTGACAATGTGCAATTTAGCCTTTTAAATATAGATTATTTCAAGTGCAAATTGAACAGAAAAGCAATTTTTATAACAGCTCAAACATTACAAAAGGGTTTAGAAAACAGCTTCGTTAGCATCACAAATCATCTTGTTAATAAGGGCTATGAATTTTAAGTATGGCTACTAAATGCCATAAGAAAAGTATCCTAAAATTTACTGATGTTATACAGAGGCTACATATTGCAGTGTTAAAAAAATTTAAAGAGAATTTGCCAATCTTGATTGATCATTTATCAGTGATCTCTTGTGGCTGTACTATGTTGCATAGCAATTTGTGAGTCTAATGAAATCTTGTTTTAGCACTGAGATCTACTGTACTGTTCTATCTTTGACTGTATCACTACAAGTGAAGCCAAAATAGAGCCAAACTGTACTTAAGTTATTAAAGTGATTAGATCGGTTTAAAGGAAAAAGACAGCCATGTATCTGAAGAGATTTCCCCCCAAAAGAATTATTAAAAAACTTATTATAACGTTTTTTAATAATTCTTTTTATTATAAATTATATTAAAAAAAATTTTTAAACTAAAAAACTTAAAATGTTTTTTATCCTATATCCTATATCGAGGGCTGGCAACAGAACAGAGGAAAATGATTACTGGAAAGCAACATCGGTACATTCATTTCGCACTTAACAGTGATCCAAATCTTACATGGATTCAGGATCCAACAAAAGTGAATAAGCAGAGTTCGCTCTTACACACCGACCGTTCATCTGCATGCTAAAGGCAAAAGCATGCTGGAACCTGTAGTTCGCTCTATGCTTTTGGCTCCTTTCTGCAAGAGGGGGTGGGCTAAGCTTAAAGAATGTTCATTCGTTCTTGAAGACGCCAATCTTGGGTGGCTGTTGACCCTAGCAACTGAACGACGCCTGAGCTTGAAGAGCCGAAAGAGGAAAAAGAAAAAAGAAAGAAAGAAAGAAAAGGCCAGTGTTAAAAGACGGACAATAACTTCGTAAGCGGTAAGTAGTGATCTCTGAGAGAAGGAAAAGTGGCGTACTGTGAAAGAATCCCCCTCGGGAGTTATGAAACCACAAACAAACTTGTGCAGAACTGAAGCATCCTTTCCCCTCTCGAAAACGACACGTTCACAAGCTGCCTTAACTGGGAATTGTGAGCGTTGTAGCCCTGTTCCAAAGGAAGGGACTCAAGACTGGCAAGCATGCTTTCAACATTTTATTTCCATTGTGCCAGCACTGAACCTAGATATTTATTCATGTACCCATTGCATAGATAGGGAAATGGTGACTTCCTTCCACCTTAAAACAGTGTCAAACAGCTGAATGAACCCTGAGACTCGCTGGTAGTATTTTTGCAGCATTGCTGGCTTTTTGTCAATGGGACTCTAGGGCAGTGTTTCCCAACCTTGGCAACTTGAAGATATTTGGACTTCAACTCCCAGAATTCCCCAGGAAGCGAATGCTGGCTGGGGAATTCTGGGAGTTGAAGTCCATCTATCTTCAAGTTGCCAACGTTGGGAATCACTGCCCTATGGCATATAAACTGCTCAAAAAATAAATAAATAAATAAATAAATAAATAAATAAAGGGAACACTCAAATAACACATCCTAGATCTGAATGAATGAAATATTCTCATTGAATATTTCATTTGCACAACTATTCCATTTGCACAACAGCATTTGAAATTGATTGTCAATCACTGTTGCTTCCTAAGTGGACAGTTTGATCTCACAGAAGTTTGATTTACTTGGAGTTATATTCTGTTATTTAAGTGTTCCCTTTATTTATTTATTTTTTGAGAAGTGTATAAGAAGCTGAAACAAAAGAGTTGGTTCACCTTGATCAGGACCATCCTAAGTCATTTTGCTACCTAAAGTAGAGCCTATTTGCTATCTAAAGTAGAGCCTATATGTCCTTCCTTTGCCGAAGGAAGGAAGGAAGGAAAGAAGGAAGGATGGATCATGGCATTATAAACCAGCTAATACTGTAGCTTATTAGGTAAGCCGCCTCGAGTTTTCGGAGAGGGGCGGCATACAAATCTAATAAATTATTATTATTATTATTATTATTATTATTATTATTATTATTATTATTATTAAACTGAGATTTCAAATTCCTGACTTAAAAGTGTTTCTTAACCATGGCAACTTCAAAGTAAATAAACTTCAATTCCCAGAATTCCCCAGCCAGTATATTCTGGGAACTGAAGACCATCAAGCTTAAAGTTGCAAATATTGAAAACCACTGATTTAGTGTGATGTGTGAACCCAGGTGTTATCTGGCTCTGACGGAGTTGAATAAACTGACAATCAAGTGGCAATATTTAGCTGACTTGGGGCCTGGTGCGTATTTGGATGGTAGCCCACTGGAAAATCCCAGGGCTATATGTTTTTTCTAGGAGGTGGGGAAATATCTTGGAGAAGACAGGAACAAATCACTTCTCTATTACTGATGAGACCATTATATAGACATTTTCCTGGAATCATCAGGAGTCAAATGTGACTCAAAGATGACTTTACATTTTCCTTAATCGAATGCAATTGATTGTATTAAAAGTCCTGTCAAGACCATTTCCTTCTGATTGCTTATTACCTCCAAGATGGAAAGGATTTGTGCAATTTCTAGATGTTACCTTCATCTTCTTCAGGAAATATCTGGAGACACAGATGAGGGAAGAAATATGAGGAATTGGGCAAATTCTGCAGCATTTTATAGCATATTGAAAGCTACATATAATAAGAAGGAACAGTAATTTTAAAGTAGGAGACTAGAGTAGCATCCATAGGAGGGGTGGGTTGGGAGGCGGGCTACCAAACACAGTCCTACCGGAACACGCTGGGAGTGCACCACTGCAAGCGCACCCAGCATGCACCCATGCCCGGTTCACGATTTGGCTTCTGTGCATGTGCAGAAAGTAAATATTGTGCAAAGACGTGTGCATGATTTCCCGGGTTTTTTGCTTCCACGCGTTCTCCCCTCGCTGCACCGCTCGCCCTCACTCCCCCGCTGCATTGCTCACCCTCGCTCGCTGCGCCGCTCACCCTCGCTCCCTCCGCCGTGCCCCTTGTCCTCACTCCCCTCGCCAGGCCCCTCGCCCCGCTTACCTGGATCACCTCCTGCAGGGGCTATGGCACAGGGAGCAGGGTGGGTAGCCCCAATTCTAGCCACACGGCCTGTTCTGTGCACTGCAGGCATCTCTCCTGCGGCCTGGGAGATCAAAGAGCAGGCCACGTGGCCGGAGCTGGGGCAGGACGCTTTTGCTGCTGGCCCCAGCTGCTGCTCTAGGTGTCGCAGCGAGAAATCTCTTTCTGCATGCGTGGAAGCAAAAAACCAGTTAATTTTTACCAGAATCGTGCCATTGCGCGTGCACAGCGCATGCACATCTGACGGCAATGGAGTGAGCCTACACGCTCCATTTCCGTCAAGGGAACGGCATGCCCCCCGTTCCGCCTGGGTGGGTTCTTCCCGGTTCGGACCAGATCACCCAAACCATTAGCAATCTGCTGGTAATGTAATTTAGGCATCATAGATCAGATTCTGTCTCTGCCGGTCTGTGCTTTCACCATCTCTCTTTTTTTGGAATTTTCGGTGATTTTTTTGGTTGCTGTTTGCATGGCTTCTTCTCCTCTACTGTGGAGAAAGTTCCCCCTTCTGCCCGCACGTTAATACCCACCTGTATTTCTTCATCCGAAGCACAGCTGAGTGGGTCCACAGCTGTGTTTCGGCCTGAAACCACCTTCTCAGCATGTCCGGAAGTGAAATTGCAGGAAGGGACACGCGTGTACGAGTGTGGCATCTGCATGCGTACAACATCACGATGCGCACCGGTAGCGAATGTAAGTGGAACCCGCCCCTGATCCATAGATATTCTTAGTTTTCCCTTTAAAAAATAATACAGTGGTACCTCTATTTAAGAACTTAATTCGTTCCGTGACCAGGTTCTTAAGTAGAAAAGTTTGTAAGTAGAAGCAATTTTTCCCATAGGAATCAATGTAAAAGCAAATAATGCGTGCAAACCCATTAGGAAAGAAATAAAAGCTCGGAATTTGGGTGGGAGGAGGAGGAGGAAGAAGAGGAGGAGGACAGTCACTGCCCAGAGTGAAGGGAGCATTTCTTTTCTCTGGGCGCTGGCAGAGGTTTATTCCTTGTCCAAGCGCCCAGAGAAAGGAAAATGCTTCTTTCACTCTGGACTGCCAAAGCCTCCTTAAGCGCCACCGAAAGGTTCTTCTGGCAGTCCAGAAAGCTCGAGATGGCCAGGATTAAAGGGGGAATGGCAGGAAAGTGGCCAGGCCTTCGTGCCGCTCTCAAATTTCCTGGAAAACTTTTCCGGGTTCGGGTTCTTAAGTAGAAAATGGTTCTTAAGAAGAGGCAAAAAAATCTTGAACATCCGGTTCTTATCTAGAAAAGTTCTTAAGTAGAGGCGTTCTTAAATAGAGGTACCACTGTACTTAAATGTTGGCATTTACTGAACGCCCTAGTAACCTCTACAGAACAGTTAAAGTGAACCCACTTACAAAATTGCCACCATTTAGAAACAAAGTAAAAAAGTTTTTTAAAAATGTAAATGTAACAAAAAGCAATAATTAAAAGAACTTAATACTAGACCCTTTTTAGATTTGGCCCAAGAGCAGGTGGCATCTATCCAGTGGAACAAACAGGGAACCCTAAAGGCTAAAACATCTTTTTTTTCCTGAAGTTCTGTTGTTGTTGTAACTGGCTTTTAGGGTTAAGACGGGATTTATTTTACACCTGTGTCTTTTGATTATTCAGGGGTTTTTTTGCCCCCCCCAAATTGCAATCTTTAATCTCTAATGAGTAAAGTGCCTACATGGGACATTAAAGCAGTTCAATCTCAGTGCTAATTTATCATTCTTCCTTCCTGGAACAAACAACATTCATGTCTTTGCTGTTAACTAATTAACTATCCCCATCCTTGCATACTTAGCAACATGCTGGTTCAGTTGTGTAAAGTTAAATATTTTACCTCATTAGCTAATTACAAGAATGTGCTCTTACTCTATTTCTCCCCCCTCTTTCTGGCCTAAGATAACTGTCAATTTTCTAGCACAACAACCATCTGTCAGTCATTTTTCAATACTGGAATGAGGGACGCTGAGTGCACAAATCAGTCCATACCACTTTACAAAGAAAACCAAAAAGATAGCTGCCTTTGGGCCAAATAAAAGGTGATTGGAAAAGTGGAATTATATTTTTGTTGTTCCAAAACATAAAATGTTGGCTTCTAGCTGATGTGGAAATTAGCTAGAAGCCATGAGCTTAATGATCATGTATTTATTCAGTTTGTATAGTAGTGTAGCTCAACAAATCACTCTTAATGGTGAAGAAAATTAAAATAAAAACATTGCAAAAATTAAAATACAAAGCAGTTGAAAAACATCCAACCCAAATTATTAGTACAACAAAGAAGCTGGTTCCCTGAGCCCAGAACCAGGCCTTCATGGCTTTATGAAAGGCCAACAGGGTGTGGGGCCACCCTGATATCTGGAGGAAGAATGTCCACAAGGTGGATGCTATGGCAGAAAAGGAATGTCCTCTAGGTCCAGTGGTGGGCTACGAGCCAGAATGCTAAATTGCGCTCACTGCCACGGCTCGTATGTTCTTCTACCTTTGGAGGTAGCAAAATTGTGCATGGGCCGCAGGTGTGCCTATGTTTCGGTGAGGGTTTTTTGCTTTCACGCATGCCGAAACACGGGTGCACCTGTGGCTCCATGCACGATTTCCCCTCTCACAGTTCCTGTTTTTGAGCCAGGTTTCACCTAGTCTGTACTTGCACCTTTGGGGTTTTTTGTTGACATTAGCAGTGGTGGATTCTAAATGGTTTTGTTACCAGTTCACATGCTCACACACGTGCACAATCCTGGGTGGGTGGGCAGAGTCTCCCACTGCCACTGCTACCGGTTCAGACAACCAGGCCATTAGACCAGTGAAGGGCCGCACTTACCTTCTTTCCCTACCGTATCAATCCCGGATGCCGATGTGGGTGCACACACTCCCGTGCAAGAATTTGCTTCTGTGCATGCGCAGAAGCAAAGAAATCAGTGAAAATTGCCGAAATCTCAGGTGAGGACATTCACATGTGAGAGATTTCAGCTATTTTTTTGCTTCCGCACATGCGCAGAAGCAAAGAAAGGTTGAAAATCGCCAAAACTTGCCGATTTTTGCCAATTTATTTTGTGCTTCAATGTGACCGTCTTTGGAAAAAGCAACTTTGAAAGGCAACTTCATCCTGAATAAATAAGAGTAGAAGGCAATCAAAAGAGAGATAAATATAGTCATAGAGGGGGGAAATCAACTAATGACTTATTTTTGTAATGACCACATAAAACCTCCAGGATTAGAAGAAATGGGATTTCAAACATGGGTATGGATTGCAAATATGGATTGATGGAGAATATCAGCAGATGGAACCTGTTGCTTCTGTGTGCTGCTTGCCCAATACATTGAGAGGCTTCTGACTGGCCATAATGGAAACCATGATCCTGGGATAAAAGTGCTTTTAGTCAGATCAAACAGGGCTCTTACGATTCTTTTTCATTTTCTATCTGTCTGCCTCACAGTACTGTAATATAGAGCAGGTCTTCAGCCAGAGGTAATATTCAGATGTGAGCGTTCTTCCAACATTGTTGCACATGATGGTGACTCCAGGATTGCTGGGTTTACTTTGAGACCACAAGTTGCACACAAATGCAGAGCATTATATCTGTGGAGAAAGTAGCAGATGTTTGAAAATCACATGTACATGAGCATATATCTTACAGACTCCAGGTGCAGTCTATGGTGTGCTTTGTGATAGGAGTACACCTATTTTTGTTAAATACGTAAGCAAAAAGTTCCAATGCAGAAAAGTAGATATATGTTGTGACACGCACACACCCAGCAGCTTGTGCAGCTGGTAGCGGATCCCATCCGAGATGACGCCAATGAGGTGATGCGCAAGGGGCCTGTACAGCTGGCACCCGAGTTGGATAGTGAGGAGGCTGGTAAGGATTCGGTGCCAGTGGCAGAGGTTCAGCCAGGCCTTCAGAACCTCCAGCACCTCACAGCAGTAATGAGGAAGAAGAGGAGGAATCCCTTCTTAATGCACGTGTGCTAGGTTTTCTCTGGTCTGTAGTTGAGGCGGAGCAATATAACAATTAATTGTGGCACCACAATACTTGTATTTTTAGGTTGCTAGCCAGTACAGGCCACACTGCGTACCGGTAGCGAAAAATGGGAGCTGTGCTTGCAGCTCTGTGTTGCCGGCATGTGTGCTCCCCAGTGAGATTTTGCTTCTGCGCATGCGTGGAAGGAAAAAAAAATTACTGAAATCTCACGCGCACATGCCCTTTCATGAGATTTTGCTTCCTTCCATACTCAGAAGCAAAATCTCGCTGGGGCATGCGATCGTGCACACTGGCGACGCATACCTGCACACGCATCATACCAGTAATGGCGGTAAGTACCAACCCCACCTGCACTGCAACATTGTTTGAGCTAGGAAGTAGGCAAGGTAGGACCTGGTCAATACTTGATTAAGAAATTTCTAAAAAGCTCAGGATCTAGTTTAGGATCTAGTCAGAAAAAAGATTATAATGGTAAGAATATTATAAATACATAGAGTAAATCCTATTTTCCTCTTGTTTCATTTCATTCACTAGATTTTATTATAGTCCATAATCATCTGCTACTTAGTAAGTTTATTCTAACTTGTTATCTAACTTGACTCATGTAAAAGTTTTTACGTGTAACTTAAGTTATTCTGAAAATAATTCATTTTAACTATGTGAGAGCAATCCCGTAGGAATAAGTAGGAACTTTCTGCATGGTTTTGCAAATTGCTTTCTAAAAATAGCTCGGTGATTAATCTCTGAAACTACAGTGTTGTCCATGTGACTCAAGTGTTTGGATGACTTGATAGAAGCAATCATATTTTCTAATCTGTGGGTTATTTCAGTTCCGTATTGTCAAAACAATAATCCTTGTTTCTACAATATCCGGTTTTTTATTTTCTGTTTAGGAGCATTGAGCATTCTTGTGCGTTTCTCCCATTTTCTGAAATGTGCTATTACATCAAATTTAGTACTTACTTTGATGGGATGTCTGTCCTGTAATATGCAGTTTCAGGAATGACATCCGAGCAAACCTAAGGTCTTTTAATTAAATGAATGCTAATGCTAACCTCAAAGTAAGCTAATGTCATTCCTGGGAAACTTTGGAAAGAAAACTGGTTTCCGTCCAATTCTGCCATATGATGTAGACCATCTCCACACGATGGTGCTACAATTATTCTTTACTCTTATTCCCCATTAATCTGGCCATTCATTTACTGAGGAACAAAACAACCATCTCAACAGACCTGTGATTTCTGACCTTGACATTTGAATAGTATTTAAACAACCATCTCAACAGACCTGTGATTTCTGACCCTGACATTTAAATAGTATTAAATGGCTATTACGGTATGTAGGGCCACGTAAAATAAAAAAATCCTTATCTACATAACAAATACAAGCAGGCTTCCACCGCCCCATAACTGGAGATCAAACAGGATAAAAGGGTATTTGAATCTTGATAGGAAGGTTGTTTATAAAGCAGGAATTTTGGGACAGAAAGCACACTTCCTAAATCCTATCTGTAAGCCCTGTGTGGAAACAAAAACTGATGGGACACAGAACTTATCCACCTTGCCTGATAGAATAAAATAACATTCTTGTGATCAATGTTCCCTCTAATTTTTTTTCGGTGTGGGCGGAAAAGTATAGTGTCTGAACGGCAGTCCCCTTGGGACTGGGCCGCATAGAAACAAACAAACAAACAAACAAACAAACAAACAAACAAACACCTACCTTGCCTGATAGAATAAAATAGAATTCTTGTGATTGGACACACAAGGAATTTGTCTTGGGTGCATATGCTCTCGGTGTTCATAAAAGAAAAGATACATTTGTCAAGAACCATGAGGTCATAGGGGTCAAATAAGCAATCAGGAAACAATATTAATATACAAATCGTAAGGATGCAAGCAACAAGTTACAGTCATATGTGGGAGGAGATGGGTGATAGGAATGATGAGAAAAAATAGTAGTAATAATAGTGCAGACTTTGTAAATACAGTGATCCCCCGATTATCGCGAGGGTTCCGTTCCAAGACCCCTCGCGATAATCGATTTTTCGGGATGTAGTGGTGTGGAAGTAAAAACACCATCTGCGCATGCGCGCCCCTTTTTCCGCTTGCCCGTTCGCCCGCCCGCCCGGCTGCTCGCTTGCCCGTTCACCCGCCCGCCCGGCTGCTCCACTTGCCTGTTCGCCCGGCCGGCCGGCCGCTCGCTTGCCTGTTCACCCGCCCGCCCGGCCGCTCCGCTTTCCCGTTCACCCGCCCGCCTGGCTGCTCGCTTGCCCGTTCACCCGCCCGCCCGGCCGCTCCGCTTGCCCGTTCACCCGCCCGCCCGGCTGATCGCTTGCCGCTCGAGAGCAAGAGGGGGAGAGATAGAGAAAGAGAGAGAAGGAAAGAAAGAGATGAGAGAGGGAGGAAGAGAGTGTGAGAGAGGAAGAAGCAAGATAGAGAAAGAGAGAGAGAAAGAAAGATGAGAAAGGAAGGGAGTGACGTCATCGGGTGGAAAAATCGCGATATAGCGTTTCGCAAAGATCGAGATCGCAAAACTTGGGGGATCACTGTAGTTTGATAGTGTTAAGGAAATTATTTGTTCAGCAGAGTGATGGCATTTGGGAAAAAACTGTTCTTGTGTCTAGTTGTCTTGGTGTGCGATACTCTATAGCCGTGTTGGCGAACCTTTTTTCCCTCAGGTGCCGAAAGAGCATGAACATGCACTATAGCGCATGTGTGAGTGCCCACATCCATAATTCAATGCCTGGAAAGGGTGTAAATAACTTCTCCCGTCATCCGGAGGTGGACCCAGTAAGCTCGTGCTTTGCCCTCCCCAAGCTCCAAAGGTTTCCCTGGAGCCAGGGGAGGGTAAAAACGCCCTCCTACAACTCCAGAGGCTCTCTGGAAGCCTCTGTGTCAACCAAAAATCATCTGGCCAGCACACATATGCACATTGGAGCTGAGCTAGGGCAACGGTTCATGTGCCAGCAGATATGGTTCTGCGTGCCACCTGTGGTACTTGTGCCATAGGTTCGCCATCACTGCTCTATAGCAACATTTTGAACGTAGGAATTGAAACACTTTATGTCCAAAATGCGAGGGGAAAGTCATTATTTTCACAGCCCTCTTTTTGACTTGTGCAGTATACAGGTCCTCAATGGACAGCAGGTTGGCAGCAATTGTTTTTTCTGCAGTTCTGATTATCCTCTGAAGTCTTGTTGGGTTGCAGAACCAAACCAGATAGTTATAGAGGTGCAGATAATAGACTCAATGATTCCTCTGTAGAAGTGTATCAGCAGCTCCTTGAGCAGTTTGAGTTGACATATTTTGCTAGAAAACACCCCCCCCCCCCAATTTCAGGGCTTTAATTATATGCGCAATATAGGCATGCATTGTTCTTCCAGGATCAACATGGCTACAATTTTGTGTCAAATTAGAATGCTGGTATTAGACATAAAGTTAGTATCCACATAGATGCATTGCAATGATTACCAGCATGTGGTAAAAGATATGCTCTAATAATTGCCTTTTAAAAGAAGGAACCATCCTGCTCTCCTTCAGAGAGGCATTCATGTATCAATTAAGGCATCCCCAATAACCCAATTCACTCCTTCATTTTACATAGAAGCATAGAAAGATAGAAAGATAGACCTAAACATTACCTCTAACATTTCCAAATTGTATAGTAGTTTTATTTAAAAAATGTAATTACAATAATACTAATACAAACTAGAAAAGAAAAGGAAAAAATAGGTTCAGAAAATAAAAAGGAGAAAAGCAAGAAAAATAAGAATGGAGAAAAAAAAGTACATAAATATTTAAAGGAATGACTTCCCCCTCCCTCAGAAATAGTAGTCTTTGTAAGTTAAATTTAGGTGGTTCTCCTTTAATTGAAATCTTCAGTTTCTTCTACTTCCCTCTAGTGTCCAATCTTTGCAGTGGCGCAATGGTTAGAATGTAGCACTGCAGGTTAATTCTGCTGACTGTTGGCTGCCAGCAATTCAGCAGTTCAATTCTCATTGGCTCAAGGTTGACTCATCCTTCCATCCTTCTGAGGACAATAAAATGAGCACCAAGATTGTTGGGGCAATACGCTGACTCTTAGAGAGGGCTGTAAGCAGGGATGGGCAACAGTTGGAACGGTCGGGGACACTGTTCCCGGCAGCAGCAACAGAGCGCGTAGGCCCGCTCCGTTGCTGCTGGGTGTGCACGTGCCGTGCACAGGCAGGCAGCGCAATTCCGGTTAAAATTACCAGGTTTTTGCTTCTGCACATGCAGAATTTTTATCCAAATCTCGCTGCTGCAAGAACATCAATGCGAGATTTCGTCTGCTGCACATGCGCAGCAGCCGAATCTGGCTGTGGCACCTAGAGTGGCAGCTGGGGCCAGCAAGCAACAGCTGCCTGCCTGAGTTCCAGCTGGGTGGCCTGCTCTCTGCTATCTCGTGCCGCAGGCATCTCTCGACACACGTGGGAGAGCAGAGAGCTTGGGGCCACCCTGCCTGCTCCACGCACCATGACCCATCGACCAGGAGATCGAAGGTAAGAGCCGTGGCGCGGTGGAGCGGGTAGGCTGCTCGTGGCGGTGTCAGGGGGTGAGGGGCGTCGTGGTGGTGGTGGCTGGCAATGCGGTGGGCAGATGGGAGCTGGCACCTCCCATCGCTCATGCTGGCGCAAGGGGCGGGGGGGGTTGGCAGCACGGCGGGTTGATGGGGGGCAGCGCGGTGGCTCGGGGAGCAGCGCAGCAGGCAGGGGGTGGCGCAGCACGGTGGCTCTTACATTATTTTGCCAGTCGTGAGCGACCGGCAGCTCTTGTCTCCAATTTCCACATGCACGGAAGCAACCCCCCCCCCCGGAAATCGTGCATGCATGCCTCTTCATGCACTGAGCATGGGCACACACACAGGGGTATGCTCCTGGGGCATCCCGGTAGAGCTAAAATTGGTAGCCCGCCCCTGGCTGTAAGGCACTATGAAGCAATATATACCAGTAAGTGTAAGTCAGTGGTTCTCAACCTGGGAGTCAGGATACCTTTCACGGTCAAATTATCATTTCACAAGAGTCACCTAAGACCATGGGAAAAGACAAATTTCTCATGGCGTTTAGGAACTAAAGCTTCTATTCTGGCGTCTTGGAACATATTTTTACAATCCGACCAATTAGGCGTTTACAGTGGGGGCGTTCCTCTGACCTTCCTGCCAATCAGCTTAAAGCTCTGTTGGGAGAATTGGCACTAGGCCTATGGTTGGTGGACTATATTAAGGAGTCATGGCATTAAAAAGGTTTAGAACCACTGGTCTAAGTGCTATTGCTATTGTTATCTTCAAAGTTCCAGTTAATCTTTTTTCTAAAAGAATTCAAAACAAAAGCATTTTTCCATGGGAAATCTTTTTATAATTAATTCCAAAATCGTATTTCAAATCCATTCCTATCCTTAGTTTATTTGTAACTTGTCAAAATCAAAGTTTTAATCACTTTGCTGCAATTTTTTTTTTTTTAAATATTGTTTTTAAATCCTCAACCTTGTATTTAAAACTTCTTTTGCTAAGGATCGAAGGAAATTAACCCAATGATTTCCGACTTGTTGATCCAAATGTTCCAAATAGCTACAAATCAGCTAACAAGCAATTTCCAAAAGTGATTAGAAAAGGAAATATGCGAACTTAGTTTCCCATTGAAGAGGCTGACCATAGTTTGAATAAGATTGTTATTCCTTCCTCTCCCAGAACTCTATAACCCATGGGATATCGCTGTCTTGCAGTCTTTCTATGAGGAGCAACTATCTGGAGCACTTATGGGCATTCTCAAGTCTTTCTTTGTCCAGAGAAGAATTACAAAGAGCTTGTCTCTTCATTCCACTACTCTGGACATTTCCATTTTTGTGAATCTGTCTTCAATTTATCATCCCGCCCCCAAGTTCTGGCTTTTCTAGTTTAAATTTAGATGTAAGATCATATTAACAGAGAACTGAGAATTGATAGCATTGAAGAAAAACACTGTAGAATATTTTGCACATCAGCCGCATTTTCAAGAGGAGTGTCAAAATCTGAAAGATAGCAGGCATTGTGGCATAATCAAAGCCCTTCACTTTTAGTACTTGTGCTGTCTTCACACATACAATATAAAAGGGACAGGGCTTGGGTTGTAACACTTTGCTAACCATCTTGCAGATTTTGATCCCTCTCCCTGCAGAAATCTCTGTAGAGCATGAAACTTGGGGAAACCTTTTAGCATAAAGTTTCTATACTAGTTTGAAAAATGGTTCCAGAACACAATATTCCCATAACAGCACTGGCCTTGGCAAGTTGAACCAATTTATTTCTGGTATACAGCTGAACCTGAAATGTTCAGTTAAATCCCCCCTTGTTTTCAGTTTTAGCCAAGACAAAATATTACCGGTAAGTTAATTAGTTTAATTTTCCCCTTTTGTGTGGAGTGAGAATAAAGGGACCTATAATAGTTGGGGTAGACAGTGATTTTTCTCTTTTTTCCCCCCAGGATTTTAATTCTACGGAGAGGGGCGGCATATAAATTAATAAATTATAATAATAATAATAATTATTATTATTATTATTATTATTATTATTATTAATTATTAATTCTGAAAAAAATAAATAAAAATTAAGGTAATCACAGATAACTTCCTAAAAGCTTTTGAAGACTTGGGAAATGAAAATGGTGATCATAAGACATAAATGGAGAGTGATGGTGAAGAATATATTCCATCTGTGCATTGATTAGTAGTTAGCACTACATGTCATACCTCTTTTCGTTCTCATACAACTTATTCTCTTCTGCTTTAACTTTCAGGAACAAAATGTAAAGATAAATTGGGATGAAAAGCACAAATAATTCAAACACAATTGGGCATATACTGTAGTATTTTCAAGAATCCCAACAATATTTCACTCAAGATATCTTTCAGAGTTCCAAATGAACTCTTGAATTTCTCACACCTTAGTCAACTGAATCTTTATTTTTGCAAAACCAATTCTAAGTTGATCCAAAACCACCTTCCCATTGAAAGCAATGATGAGATTATCTAGGTAACTCCTATTTAACTCCAACTTAATATAAAGTTAATCATAATCAACTAGCTTAGTTATAAATGCAGATACTGGGAGGCATCATTTCAGTTCTGTCTCTTTATCTGATTTTTATGTTGTTCACTTTTCAGAAGCATTTAAAAGATGGATGAAAGTCAAACACCTACGGAACTGGGTATCTCACCTGATAATGATGCTTCAGCCAAGAAAGGTAAAGGCAAAGGCAAAGCTAAAGGATCACCCAAAGAAAAAGGAAGCCCTAAGGGATCACCCAAAGAAAAAGGAAGCCCTAAGGGATCACCAAAAGGAAAAGGAAGCCCTAAGGAGGCGGCCAAAGGAAAAGGAAGTCCTAAGGGGTCAGCCAAAGGAAAAGGAAGCCCCAAAGGGTCAGCCAAAGGAAAAGGAAGCCCCAAAGGGTCAGCCAAAGGAAAACCTAAATCTCCTGGTAAGTGTAATATTATATAAAACTGAAGAAAGTTATTTGTCTTAATCTAAATATGAACATAAACATATTCAAGAATGGATGAATGCAACTAATACTTTGTCAATGTGTGTGTGTATTTATTCAAAGATTTTTGGATATCCTCCCTCCCTGGTATGTGTGGCGGAAGCCATGGAGCTAGCCGTTCCAGGGGAAGGAGGGATCGCTGCTTAGTAGCGATCCCTTCTTCCGGCTCCATTAGCTTAACTCAAGGCACTGGTGATGAGTGTAATTCTGGCCCTGGGCTCAAGCTGTTGCTACTCAATGCCAGGTCGGTGGTAAATAAAGCTCTCCTCATCTGGGATTTGATCCTGGATGAGGAGGCCGACCTGGCTTGTGTGACCGAAACCTGGCTGGGCCCGGAGGGAGGAGTTCCTCTCTCTGAAATTTGCCCTGCTGGGTTTCAGGTATGGCACCAACCTCGACCCCAGGGAAGGGGGGGAGGAGTGGCGATTATAGCCAGGGAGAGTCTTGGCCTGCGTAGGCTCATTGCTCCAGAGGTTGCGGGTTGCGAGTCCCTCCTGGTGAAGTTGGACTTAGGGGTTCAGGTGGGCTTGTTACTCACGTACCTGCCTCCCAGCTGCATGTCAACAGCCCTGCCTGTGCTACTCGAGGAGGTGGCCGGGTTGGCGGTGGAGTTCCCCGGACTTATCGTCCTGGGGGACTTCAATCTTCCGTCGCTCGGCGGTTCCTCTGGACTGGCACAGGAGTTCATGGCCACCATGACAGCCATGGACCTGACTCAAGTAATTCAGGGTCTGACTCACGAGGGTGGACACGCACCCGATATGATATTCCTCTCTGAGCAATTGAGTAATGATCTGAGATTTAGGGGCTTAGAAGTGTTGCCTTTGTCGTGGTCAGATCATTTCCTACTGCGGCTTAACTTCCTGGCTCCAATCCTTCCCCACAGGGAGGCGGAACCAATTAGGAGGTTCCACCCAAGATGCCTGATGGATCCAGAAGGTTTCCAGATGGCGCTTGGGGTTATTCCAGATACACTCGTCCACAGTTCGGCAGAGTCTCTTGCTGAGGCCTGGAACAAGGCTGCAGTGGAGGCTCTTGACCAGATTGCGCCATTGCAACCTCTCCGCGGCACTAGACCCCGTAGAGCTCCATGGTTCAACGAGGAGCTCCGGGTGTTGAAGCGCCAGAAGAGATGTCTGGAGAAGCGATGGAGGAAGAGTAAGTCCGAATCCGATCGAACACTTGTAAGAGCTCATATTAAGACTTACAAAGTGGCGCTCAAGGCGGCAAGATGCGCGTATCATGCCACCTTGATTGCATCAGCGGAATCCCGCCTGGCCACTCTGTTTAGGGTAACCCGCTCCCTTCTTAATCAGAGGGGAGTTGGGGAGCCCTTGCAGAGTAGTGCCGAGGATTTTAACACGTTTTTCGCTGATAAAATCGCTCGGATCCGAGCGGACCTCGACTCCAATTGTAAAACAGAGTCAACTGACAATGAGTCATTCGAGGTGACTGGGGCTAAACGTCTTTGTCCATTTGTCTGGGAGGAGTTTGACTTGGTGACACCTGATGAAGTGGACAAGGCCATTGGAGCTGTGAGTTCCACCACCTGTTTACTGGATCCGTGTCCTTCTTGGCTGGTTTCGGACAGTCGAGGGGTGACACGGAGCTGGGTCCAGGAGATTGTCAACGCCTCCTTGGGGAGGGGGTCCTTTCCGGCCCTTTACAAGGAGGCACTCGTGCGCCCCCTCCTCAAGAAGCCTTCCCTGGACCCAGCCGTGCTTAATAACTGCCGTCCAGTCTCCAACCTTCCCTTCATGGGGAAGGTTGTTGAGAAGGTGGTGGCACTTCAACTCCAGCGGTCCTTGGAAGAAGCCGATTATCTAGGTCCTCAACAGTCTGGATTCAGACCCGGCTACAGCACGGAAACTGCTTTGGTCGCATTGATGGATGATCTCTGGTGGGCCCGGGACAGGGGCCTGTCCTCTGTCCTGGTGCTCCTTGACCTCTCAGCAGCTTTCGATACCATTGACCATGGTATCCTTCTGCGCCGGCTGGAGGGGTTGGGAGTGGGAGGCACTGTTCTTCAGTGGTTCTCCTCCTACCTCTCCGGTCGGTCGCAGTCGGTGTTAGTGGGGGGTCAGAGGTCGACCCCGAGGTTTCTCCCTTGTGGGGTGCCTCAGGGGTCGGTCCTCTCCCCCCTGCTATTTCATATCTACATGAAACCGCTGGGTGAGATCATCCAAGGGCATGGGGTGAGGTATCATCAATATGCCGATGATACCCAGTTGTACATCTCCACCCCATGTCCAGTCAACGAAGCAGTGGAAGTGATGTGCCGGTGCCTGGAGGCTGTTGGGGCCTAGATGGGTGTCAACAAACTCAAACTCAACCCAGACAAGACGGAGTGGCTATGGGTTTTGCCTCCCAAGGACAATTCTATCTGTCCGTCCATTACCCTGGGGGGGGGGAATTATTGACCCCCTCAGAGAGGGTCCGCAACTTGGGCGTTCTCCTCGATCCACAGCTCACATTAGAGAAACACCTTTCAGCTGTGGTGAGGGTGGCGTTCGCCCAGGTTCACCTGGTGCGACAGTTGCAGCCCTATTTGGACCGGGAGTCATTGCTCACAGTCACTCATGCCCTCATCACCTCGAGGCTCGACTACTGTAACGCTCTCTACATGGGGCTACCTTTGAAAAGTGTTCGGAAACTTCAGATCGTGCAGAATGCAGCTACAAGAGCAATTATGGACTTCTCTAAGTATGCCCATATCACTCCAACACTCCGCAGTCTGCATTGGTTGCCGATCAGTTTCCGGTCACAATTCAAAGTGTTGGTTATGACCTATAAAGCCCTTCATGGCACCGGACCAGAATATCTTCAGGACCGCCTCCTGCCGCACGAATCCCAGCGACCGGTTATGTCCCACAGAGTCGGCCTTCTTCGGGTCCCGTCGACTAAACAATGCCGTCTGGCGGGACCCAGGGGAAGAGCCTTCTCTGTGGGGGGCCCGACCCTCTGCAACCAGCTCCCCCCCTGAGATTAGGATTGCCCCCACCCTCCCTGACTTTTGTAAACTCCTTAAGACCCACCTCTGCCATCAGGCATGGGGGAACTAAAGCATTTCCCCCTTGCCCATGTTGTTTTGCCATTTGATTGGTTGACCGTGTGCCTGTTTTTATATATTTTGGGACTGTTTTATGAATTTATTAATTTTAAATTGTAATTAGATTGGTGGGTATTGGATTTGTTATTATGTACTGTTTTTTATTATTGTTGTGAGCCGCCCCGAGTTTGCGGAGAGGGGCAGCATATAAATCCAATAAATCTAATCTAATCTAATCTAATCTAATCCCTTCCTTCCATCCATCCATCCATCCGTCCATCCTCCCTTCCTCTCCCTCTCTCCCTGATTACTTTCAGAGTGGGAGGGCAACAGTCAGAAGTTTATATGAATGGCTTTAAGGCGATCTGCACATTTGGAATCAGGACATTAACATCTTATGAGAACCGAGACCACAAACCGTAGAGACCAAATAGCAGCAGGGAATGAAAATATTATGACTGGCTCAAGTATAGATATATACAATTTTTTAAAAAGTTTTTAATTTAATTTAATTTTCCATTTCATATTCATACAAATATCAGTTTGTTGCGACTGATGTATCTGTTACTAAGACTCAGGATTTACTGGAAAGGAAACCATATCAGGCAGTAAAAATTGATTCCAGAATATATAGTGTGTGTAAGCCAAAAGTATGGTTATGTGTGTGCACACACGTATACACACACACACACACACACATACACACTTAGTATTTATTATACACATATAATTTTATTATTTTTGGGAAGAAATATGTAGCCATGAAAACAGTGATCAGAATTTTGCGAATCCGACAACAAACAAGTGTAATAAATCATCATCACATCAAGATATTTTATTTATTTTATTTATTTATTTATTTTGTCCAAAACACAATAATACACAATGAAGGTTATAGAGGATACACTCGAAGTAAAATATATCAGAGAAAGGATAGAAGAGAAAATATAGGAATAAAATATATCAATGAGAGAATAGAAGAAAAGATATAGGGATAGAAGAGAAGATATAGAAACCAACTCCCCCCGGAGATTAGAACTGCCCCTACTCTTCCTGCCTTCCGTAAACTCCTTAAGATCCACTTTTGCCGTCAGGCATGGGGAAATTAAACATCTCCCCCTGGGCACGTTTAATTTATACATGGTATGCTTGTGTGTGTGTCTGTTAGTATATGGGGTTTTTTAAATCTTTAAATATTTTAACTAATTGTATTATTATGATTTGTTTCACTTGTTGTGAGCCGCCCCGAGTCTTTGGAGAGGGGCGGCATACAAATCCAAATAATAAACAAACAAACAAACAAACAAACAAACAAATAAATAAATAAATAAGAAAGAGATACAGTACTAGGCTACCCTCTGCATAAGGAAAATTTAAAATGTTTGCAACTTTTTAGTTTTGTGATGGAGTGAGGGGGTAGTTTTTTCAGCCCATTAGCAGAGGATAATGTTCACCAATGGGCTGCCAGTCCTGCTAATTATCATTTGTAAAATGAAAGTGAAATTAAAAACACAAAACACGCCCTGCCTGATTCAGAAAGATTTACATTAAAATCTCTTTCTTTCATTTCAGTTAAAAAAGAAGAGGAGCCTGATCTATCTATGGCAAACATGGGTAAGTTCAATACTAAAGAAAAAAAATAAGCAGATACATATGCATAATCATGCCAGCATATAAACAACATGAACGATCAACAAAAAATATTTTTTATTCAGTCTTAGTGGAGCATCGAACAAAAATAATAAAATTGCTTATCTTTGCCATGACATACAGCAACCTAAGATAAGCCAAAATAAACATAGTTTTTCACAAGAAGCTATTCATTTGTATAGTTAATTCCAAAATCATATTGTAAAAGTCAATATTACAAATTTAACTTGACCCTTGACCCATTTATAATTTTCATAGTTCAAAATCTTTTTTGGCTTTTGCCAAATAATTTCTTTTTTATTTTAAATTCTTTAAGAAGGATGGAATAATCTTGCTGAAGGAATGCAAAATCCTATAAGGGAAGAAAAATGGCAATTCAGTCCCCAAAAAAAGAGATAGTGTGAGAAATAATCTCACCTTGTTTCCATCTGGTTTAAGGTAGGATAAGGGAGAGCTCTGGCTAATAGTATTCCTGTAATATTCTTGGAGATTTGGCCTACTTCAAAGGCTTAAAGTTCCCTGGGACTGAAGTAATTGAATTGATGATTTTATATCAAAATATAGTTTTCTGTAGTTTTCTGTCTAAGGACTAAGAGTGAAATAAACCCAGAGGCAGGGTTAGGTGAAAACGGTACCTTTATTCAGCTCAGAAAAGGTAAGTGACTTTCAGCTAGTACCGTCTGCTTTGCCTGGGAGAAACCGCTCCTTTTATACATTTGCGGTTCCCGCCAAAGCAAGAGCAGCCGCGTCTGAGCCAATCAGGAGCGACTTCCTGATTCTAGCTCAGACAGCGCTTTAACAAGGAACAAACTATTTACAGAGATACAAGGTAGCCATTACAGGATACAACACCCCTCCCTCCTTAGTTTGGATACATCCATCACGAAAGCCATGTGACGAAGTCGTCCAATCTGCCTGGTCTCCGCGAGGCTCGCTCCGACCTGCGCAGTTCAGTTGCGTCCTCGCTGCCGACGGTGGAGGTCGGCTCGCTGTTGCTCCCCCGGCGCGGCTGGGGCCTGTTTTGGGCTCCAGCCTGCTGATTTGGCCTGGCCGGCACAACGCTGACTTCGGAGGAGGAAGATGGTTCGGCGTCACTGGAGGATTCTCTCTGACCCGATAAGTCCATTTGGATGTCTATAAAATCGGGTTGCGGGTTAAAGTCTGTTGAATTGGGAGAGTCTGTGTCAGCGGTTTGCTCCAGGGAGTTTTCCATGCGTTTTCTTACGTGGTCAATGTGCCGCTTCCACAATCGACCATCCTCCAGTTTTACAATATATGTTTTAGGAGCAGTTTGTTTAACAATAATTCCCTTCATCCAGTTTACACCTCCATCAAAAATTTTTACAAACACATTTTGACCCAAATACATTTGTCTTTCAGGGTTTACATACATTTGATTATTTGTACAAAACCTTGGGTGTAACCTATCTAGTGGGGACCTTAGTTTTCTCCCCATTAGTAACTCAGCAGGGCTTATATGCGTGTGAGTGTTTGGGGTAATGTGCTGGGTTAGCAAAAACTGGTCCAAATTTTGTTGTACATCTCCAGGGCCTGATCTGCGCAATGCTTCCTTTGCCACGCGAATGTAGCGTTCTGCCAAACCATTAGCCCAGGGCGAGTAAGGCGAGATGAGTGCGTGTCTGACCCCAAGACTATCTAAGAACAATTCAAACTGCCTGGCCGTTAATTGTGGCCCATTGTCAGACACTAGGATATCAGGGCAACCATGGGTAGCAACCAGCCTGCGCAGCACCTTGATGGTGGCACTTGTAGTTATGTTGTTCATTGCTATGATTTCCACCCATTTGGAAAATGCATCCACTACTATTAGGAAATATTGTGACCCCACTGGCCCTGCAAAATCAATATGGACCCTGGACCATGGCCCGGCAGGTTGCTCCCACTCTGCTGGAGTTGTTTTGGGGGGGTTAGGCCGTGATTCTTGGCATGGGTCACATTTGGCTACCCAGTTTTCAATATCAGCATCCAAACCTGGCCACCATAAGTGCCCTCTGGCTAGGCCCTTCATCCTGACAATCCCAGGATGGCCCACATGTAACATTTCGAGTACTTTTACCCTTAGGCTTTTAGGAATGATCACTCTATCCCCCCACAACAGACAACCTTTTACATATGACAATTCAAGTCTTTTGGTTTTGAAGTCACACAATTCAGGTTTCACAGAGTCATTTTGCCATCCCTTAAGTACACAATTTACCACCTGTTTTGGGATTGGATCTTGCTGCGTGTGTGCAGCCACCTCCCTTGCAGTAGTTAGTGGGTTGTCTTCGAGCTCTATCATTAAGACATCAGCAGATGGGGCAGGGTCCTCCACTAACTCTGCCATGGGGCACCTACTGAGGCCATCTGCGTGGTTGATGGTTTTACCCCCTTTATGGATGAGCTCGTACTGGTATCCTGAGAGGAAAAGGGCCCATCTGATTAATCTTGGGGACATAAATGGAGGAGTAGGCTTGTTGGGGGCTAAGAGACCCAATAAGGGCTTGTGGTCGGTAACCAATTCAAAACTTCTTCCAAAAAGGTAATTATGAAACTTCTTCACCCCTGCCACTAAAGCTAGAGCCTCCTTATCTAGTTGGCTATAATTTCTTTCAGTATTGGTCATCGTTCTGGAAAAGAAAGCAATTGGGGCCTCTGTTTTGTTAGGCAAAACGTGAGCCAAGACTCCTCCCACGCCGTACGGGGAAGCGTCGCACGTAAGCCTGATAGGTAGCGAAGTACTATACTGGACTACCACACTTTTAGAAGTTAATAATTGTTTTATTTGTACAAAGGCTTCGTGTTCAGTTCTCCCCCATGTCCAAGGGGTTTCTTTCTGGAGCAAGCGGTGTAGAAGCTCTGCTGCTGTTGCCTTCTGTTTTAAAAAAACGGAGTAAAAATTAAGAAGGCCTAAAAAAGCTTGCAATTCAGTCTTATTTTGTGGCTCTGGGGCTTCTCTAATAGCTCTCAGTTTCTCAGTCGTGGGGTGGATACCTTCCTTATCGATTTTATAACTAGGAATTCTACACTGTTGGTTCCCCAGACGCATTTATCAGGCTTAATTCTCAACCCTTTGTCCTGAAGTCTCTGAAGTACTTCCCTTATCCTTTTGTTGAGCTGTTCTTGGTTTTCCCCTGCAATTAAGATGTCATCAAAATAGGAAATGGCCCCTTTAATCCCTGATAACAATCGTTCCATTATGCTTTGGAATATCCCTGGGGCTATGCTTACTCCAAACTGTAATCTGGTACATTTAAAGGCACCCCTGTGGGTCACAATTGTTTGCGCGTTTGCTGTCGGTTCATCGACAGGTAATTGTTGATAAGCTTGCGCGAGATCGATCTTTGCAAACCTTTTCCCTTCCCCCAGGGAGTGCAGGAGTTGTTGTACCACCGGAATGGGGTAAGGGTGATGTTGGAGGGCCTTATTTAGCGTGGATTTATAGTCAGCGCAAACTCTTAAGGAGCCATCCGGTTTTAGAGGCGTGACTATGGGTGTTTCCCATGGTCCCTGCTCCACAGGAACTAAAATGCCTTGGCTTATGAGCTTATCCAGCTGCAGGTCAAGTTTGGGAAGGAGCGGAAGGGGTACCCTGCGAGGTTTGAGCCGGACAGGCGGGACCTTGGGGTCAATAGAAAACGAGATAGGGGGTCCTTTATACGATCCCAGGGTGGGGCTAAACACTTCAGGGAACTCTTGTAAAAAGTTAGGCATGCTATCACAGTTAACAGTACAAATACCAGAAATTTCAATTCCCAAAGGTTCCATCCAAGCCAACCCCAGGAGAGAGTGCTTAGCCCCTGTAACAACAATCATAGGCAGGGTACATTTAAAATTCTTAAACACGATAGGTACATTCACTTTGCCCAGAACAGAGATTATCCCCCCTTGAAAATCTCTAATTACCAATGAGGTTTGCAATAGCTCAGATTTAGATAGGCTAGGCATGTACAATTTAAGCTTTTCCCACGGCATAATGGTGTATTTAGACCCCGTGTCAAGCTCCATAGAACATGGCTTGTTGTTTAGAAGTAATGAAATAACAATTTTGCCCCCATTTTTTGTTGCCGTGTTATTCACGGAAAATTGAGTGTTACCTCTTGAGTAGTCGCGGTTAGCGGCTGAGTAGTTCTTTCGGCCCGAAAAACGGAAAGGTCGGTTTTCTCGTGGTTGAGGTGTTTGATTCTGGGGTCGTTGATGGCGCGGAGTGGAGAAGGTTTCCTCCGGTGCAGATGCTCTGCAGGCTTTGGCGATGTGGCCGCATCGGTTGCAGCGGCGGCATATGGCGTCCCGGAAGGGGCATCGTTGGCGCTGATGGTTTCCTCGGCAGCCGGCGCAGGGGGCGGCGGGGTGAGGAAATCTGTGTTGTCTCGGCTGGTCTTGCAGCAGGAAACAGCTGTCCTCGTTGCGAGCTGGTGGGCTGAGGTCGTCTGGGTCCTCGGCGCGGGAAAACGTGGAGTCTATCTTGGCGATGACTTCTTTCCTTTCGTGATCCATCAGCTCTTTAGCAGCGGCGTCGGCGACCTCTGCGGTTTGTGCTAGCTTAATCACTGTTTGTAGGGTCGGTTCGTCTTCGGTGAGGAGTTTGTTCCTGACCGAGGCGTTTCTCATGCCAAAGACTAAGGCATCGGTGAGGCGAGCTTCCGGGTTGTCAAACTTGCATTTCGCAAGCACCGTTCGAAGTCGCCTTGCAAATTGGTTGATTGATTCCGCTTCGCGCTGAGCCATTCTTGAGAACTGGTGCTGGAAAACCATGGCTGGTTTTGTTGGCTTGAAATGGCTCGCGAGCTTGGCTTGCAGGACGTCCCAAGCGACGGATCTTGCTGGCAGCGGGTCGGTGAGAGTCTGGGCGAGGGCGCGGATTTCTGGACCGCAGTAGTTTAGGAAGATGGCCCGTCTCCGATTGGCGTCGGCGTCCCGTATTCCTGCTGCCTCGAGGAAGATCTCGAAGTTGGCTAAGTAGTCGTCCCAGGAAGTCTTCTCGGGATCGAAGAACTCAGGAGCCCGGCCGATTTGGAGGTTGTTCATGTTGGACGCGAGGTTTCTTCCGTCCGTCGTCGCCAGTGAAATAAACCCAGAGGCAGGGTTAGGTGAAAACGGTACCTTTATTCAGCTCAGAAAAGGTAAGTGACTTTCAGCTAGTACCGTCTGCTTTGCCTGGGAGAAACCGCTCCTTTTATACATTTGCGGTTCCCGCCAAAGCAAGAGCAGCCGCGTCTGAGCCAATCAGGAGCGACTTCCTGATTCTAGCTCAGACAGCGCTTTAACAAGGAACAAACTATTTACAGAGATACAAGGTAGCCATTACAGGATACAACAAAGAGTTTCTTAATTAATTTAGTCAACCTTTTCTAAAGAACATTCTCAGGCAGCTCTAGATTTTTATATGAAAATAATCACCCATGGGAAAGACAACATTTAGTTTCCATTGAAGTCCATGATTTTCTTAATAATACAATTAACCAGACACACACATACTGTACACATTCACACTTCAGTACAGTATAAATTTCTTCTGGAATGTAAAACACGCCTCTTCCATTTTCTTGGCAATTTTCTCTTTTTTTATAATATCAGACGACTGGCCATAATTTCATTTTGATGTGACTTCACTGAAGACAGGGTCCTTCAAAATGTAGGGAAAGTCTATATTGAACTTATTGAGAAATAACACTATCATTTTAGAATGTTTGTGACATTGTGGAACTTTAGAGCAAATACGGTAGTCAGTTTCTCTCTCTCTCTCTCTCTCTCTCTCTCTCTCTCTCTCCCTCCCTCCCTCTCTCTCTCTCTCTCTCTCACATGCTCACTGAAGAAAATTTTTGTTTTTTTAGGCCACCCAGAAATATTTCCCTTGGTCCTCACTGAAAAAACACAAGAAATATTTAATTGCTCTGCTGATGTAGATGTAACAGCTGAAAATCCTTACAAGCTCATTAAAAAGGAAGATATTATTAATGATATGAAGACAAGAGCTGCAATTTCTGACTTCCACCCTATCAAAAAAGTTATACTAGTAAGTTACCGTTCAAGGCATGTTGTATGTACAAGTCTCTGTTGGAACTTTATGCTTGACTATATCAATTATCCTACATTGCATTGGATTGGGGTTTTTTGAGATCGTTGGATTAGAAATGGTCAGCTGAAACAAGCGGGTTAAAAAAGTACACTATATTGCAGAAGAGGATATATATCTCTGTTATGCATGTGAAAAATATATATTCAAAAGCCAAAAATATTGGACAATTAAACAATGGGTAGTAACTGATATAGGGTCAAGATACAAATTCAATCTCTTGCCCCTCTTCTCTTTTCTAAGTTCTATTTGGAGGTTAGTATTTTTTCTAATTACAAAAATCCATTTATCTATATTTACACAGGATTATCCTGGCGAAGAACTCCTGCTAGTCTTTGACAAAGAATTGAAATATGGACAAGTTTTTTATCTTATTGCAACCGAAGAAGCCAAGGAAAATATTTTAAATGTAAGAGATTGTTCAGTTATTTGGCATGTACATGATAGAGGGTCAAAATAGTATTCTGAATAGAGAGTAATATATTTATGTCACAATACTCACAGTCACTCATGCCCTTGTCACCTTGAGATTCAACTACTGCAATGCTCTCTACATGGGGCTAAGTTTGAAGAATGTTTGGAAACTACAAATTGTCCAAAATACAGCTGCACGAGCGGTCATGCGCCTTCCTCAGCATGCCCATGTTTCTCCAACACTCCGCAGACTGCATTGGCTGCCAATTGATTTCTGGACACAATTCAAAGTGTTAGTAATGACCTATAAAGCCCTAGATGGCATCGGGCCAGATTACTCGTGGGACCGCCTTCTGACGTATGAGTCCCAGCAACCAGTTAGGTCCTACAGAGTTGGCCTTCTCCAGGTCCTATCAACTAGACAATGTTGCTTGGCAGAGCGTAGGGGAAGAGTCTTCTCTATGCGGGCCCCAGCTCTCTGGAATCAGCTCCCCCCTGGAGATTCGTACTGTCCCCACCCTCCTTGCCTTCCGTAACAGTCTTAAGACTCAGTTATGCCGCCAGGCTTGGGGCGATTAGACCTTAGCCCCCTGGCTCACTAATGTTATGTGTGGTTGTTGTTTGAATGGGTATGATTGATTTTTAATATAATTAAGGATTTTAGAGTAGTTTACTTAATTTTACTTAGTTAGATTTAGCCTGTTGTATTTTATTGTTTCTTTTTATATGTTGTAACCTGTCCCGAGTCCTCAGAAAGGGGCAGCATATAAATCCAATAAACAAACAAACAAACAAATAATATACTGTACATCTTTTTAAAAAATTAATACATTAAATATTAAAACCCTTACTATTTTTCTTAGCCACCAGAACCAGAGGAAGAGGAAGAAGTAAAAGAAGGGGTGCCTGAAGAAGTTTATAAACCTCCTGTGCGCAAACCTTGGGTTTCACTTGGAAGTGAAAAGGAAATTGAAGAAGAATCAGTCAGGGAATCAGTAAGAAGGGTGAGAAGACTTAATTTTATTGAGCAAAATCTAAGGGAGTAACCTTGTAATACTCTGTAGAATTAGATTCTAGCTTCAGTGGTACCTTAGTACTCAACTGCTTAGAAACTCATCACATTTGGTATTCAGTACATTTTGATATGAAAATTTTGTCCCTCATCATTCATTAATTTGTTAGAACTTATTAGTGTTAGCTTGCCTTGTGACTCACTACATTATTCCTTATGAGAAAAAAAATTGGTATTCATTGTTTTTGGTACTCATTGCAGCTCCTGGAACTAATTAACAATGAGTACCACTGTATTTATGAGGAAGTTGAATGGGCACCTTGAAAATTTCAATACATTGGTTCCATTACAAGCAAACCTTGAGGAAACTGCATTTTATCTACCATTACATATTCCATTTTCTTTCTTTCTTTCATTCATTCCTTCTTTCCTTCCTTCATTATCTATCTGCCTGTCTGCCTGTTTCTGTTTCTTTTCTTCTTTCCTGCTCTTCTCTCTTCTCTCTTTTTTCTCTCTTTCTCTCTCTCTTTCTTTTTGATAATTTTGTACAAGTATTTTTTTTTATAATTTTTTTATTAATTTTCATAAAAACAAACAAATACATACAAACAATAAACATAAAGTGGGGGTGTATTTCCCCCGCTTCTTATGAAAGTATACATTCAAATGTAGAAAAAGAATACATAATTAAATATATGTTAACTATTATAGAAAAAAAATTAATAAATTTGAGTTAAAGTTTTACAAATCTTAATTTCGATGTAGGTATCAAATAGGGTTAGTATAACATAATTGCCAAAAAATACCTTTAATATAATCGTAATTACTATAGTAAAATAATGTCAAACCTTCAATCCAAACAATTAAGCTAATTTCAACTATTATACATCAAAGATCTTAGTATGTTGCTTATACTTGTACATACACTACTATATCATAATCGTCAAAAAGTACTTTTAAACTAATATTAATATTGTTATCACCTAGGTAAAAACTAATACAAAAAAAAACAACTAAAAATCAATCTATATGTCTTATTTTTTCTTATCTATCCATTTATAAACATTGTTCCATGTTTCATAAAATTTAGTATCCTCTTGATCGTTTAATCTTCTTGTCATCATGTCCATTTCAGCGCAATCTAATATTTTGGCTATAACCTCTTCTTCCTTGGGGATTTCCTCCCCTTTCCAATTTTGCGCATATATTATTCTAGCCGCGGTTAATATGTGTATAATTAAATAAAAAATTTCTTTCTTGTAGGTCTGATTTGTAACACCTAGTAAGTAAAATTCCAGGGTATTATCTATATCTTGCTTTATTATTTCTTTTAATATTTTTTCAATCATCTTCCAATATGTTTTTGCTTTACCACATGTCCACCATTGATGATAATAAGTTCCTATATCCTTCTTACATTTCCAGCATATTGGGGATGTTTTGGGAAACATTTTTGCTATCCTATTTGGTGGGAGATGCCATCTATAAAACATTTTAATTTGATTTTCTTTTAGTGAAACTGATTTAGTCATTTTCCAATTATTAATCCACACTTTCTCCCATGTATCTATATCTATTTCCTTGCCAATATTTCTACACCATCTTATCATAGTATCTTTTAAAGTCAACTCTATATTTTTATGGATAATTTTGTACAAGTATTTATCTAGGCAAATATGGATTACTCTTCATGCCATTTTTGAAATAGTTTAATAATCAAAATCGCAAAATTCATTTCAAACTAATTTAGGAATATAGTCAATTAACGTCTGAATATCTATGCATAAACTTGCTGTTAATTGTATAGTGCATAACACAGGAAACAATGTGCAATATAATATTATAGTTAGATTTTACTTAACACAAAAAATTATCCTTATGTACATTTATTATTTAAATAGTTTTAAAGTACAAGTAGTAAATATTTCTTCTGGTATAAGAAGTTATATACACTCCTCTACTTGCAACAGAATACCCTAGGCAACTAGACTTACAATCCTAGGTTTAGAAAGCTTAGAACTATGTCGCCTTAAACACGACCTAAGCATGTCCCATAAAATCATCTGCTACAATGTCCTTCCTGTCAACGACTACTTCTGCTTCAACCACAACAACACGTGAGCACACAACAGATACAAAGTTAAAGTAAACCACTCTAAACTCGACTGCAGGAAATACGACTTTAGTAACCGAACAGTTGATGCATGGAACTCATTACCAGACTCTGTAGTATAATCACCGAACCCCTAAAACTTTACCCTTGGACTATCTACTGTTGACCTCTCCCAATTCCCAAGAGGTCAGTAAGGGGCGTACATAAGTGCACTAGAGTGCTTTCTGTCCCCTGTCCTAATGTTTATCTTTTACTAGTATCATGTATATAAATATTGTTATATCTTTCTCTACTACCAATACGTACTTGACGAAAAATAAAAATAAAGTATGTTGTCCTATATGATCTGAAAGTTCAGTTATTTTGCCCATGGGAGATAAGAAAAAAAATCATTGCAATTCTTTTTTTTAGATTCCGATCAAATAACGCTACCTTCCTGATCATATGGACTATTATAATGACCCCTTATGTCTTTTGAGCTGTCCTATCAATGCAGCATTTTAAATATAATACCAGATCAAAAGGAAGCACAAAAGGCCAAGTCATATAATGTAACCATCAGATCCTGACCCCTAGGACTGACACTGCTCCAAAGCAATCCTTTCATTAAGAAGCATTTTTATTGGACTTTCAGATTAAATATATGATTTCTCGGCCACACAAAGAATTTGGGAGTCGGATTAAATTCCAAAGCAGAAATGCGTCACTTGACAAACATGCCTATGTGGAGTGCATGCCCTATCAAGACAAGAATTTCACCATTCGGCAGCTAGAGAAACATATTGGCGTCCAGGTAGTTCCAGAAGAAGAAAATACTGGAACTCAGACAAAATGGTAAAAAACTCATAATTTAATTTTTATTTTAAAAAGGGAAGAAAATTTCTGTCCTTTTTTTGAGAGGAATTTTTTGGGCAGGGGGGAAAGATAATAACAACTTCTACTTTCTTGCACCTAGAAAGCATGTGCATGAGAGATTTTATATACTGTATATTAATTTCATTTTATTCTGTCTTTGTCTATGATAGAATTCAGAACAATGTAATGGAGTTCTGGGTGGCTCCCCATTCAGTGGTTACCGATCACACTCAGATTTATTTGAATTACAGTAATTAAGATTGCTTTATTATGGGAATTCAGGGTCTGGATCATGCCCAATAAAATAGACTATTAGTCTTTAGCTGGAGATTTTGGAAATTGAAATCTAACCTATCAGGGGAGCATCAGACAAATAGCTGTTGTTGGCTAAGCCATATACCTCCCACATTGATTTAGCACTAAAACCAACCACATGTAATCTCAAACAAAAAATAAATGAACCCACAACCATTGCGCTACAAAAAAGGCATCCATATTTCTTCTTCTTTTTCAGTTAGATTTGCCTATGTTTCCTCAATCCTACAGAATCAACCAATACCAGGGTTGGGTTTGTCAAAATTCTGCAGAATTAGTAGATGCTATAGGACTGTGATGGCGAACCTATGGCACGGGTACCACAAGTGGCACACAGAGCTGTATCTGCTGGCACGCAATCCGTTGCCCTAGCTCAGTTCCAACATGCATGTATGTGCCGGCCAGCTGATTTTTGGCTTGTACAGAGGCTTATGGAGGTCACTTTTGGCTTCCAGGGAGCCTTTGGGGGGGAAGGGTGTTTTTACCCTCCCCTGGCTTCAGGGAAGCCTTTGGAGCCTGGGGAGACCGAAACACGAGCCTACTGGGCCTACCGAAAGTTAGGAAATAGGCCATCAGAGGGCCTCTGTGGAGTGAGGGAAGCTGGTGTCACCCTCCCCAGGCATTGAATTATGAGTGTGGGCACTCAAGCATGTGTGATAGCACGCGCCCACACTCTTTCGGCACCTGAGGAAAAAAAGGTTTGCCATCACTGCTATAGGACATGTGTGTCAAACTCGCAGTGTCACATTTCCGTCATATTGTGATGTTTTTCTGCTTCGTGTTGGAGCTGGAGTGGGTGTGGCCTGCACATGATGCATCTGGCCTGTAGGCCAGCAGTTTAACACCCCAGCTATAGGACAAACATCATTTAAATTATGATAGCCAGACTTCAGTGTTGGGAAGTCCTTTTTCCTCCCACTCTCCATTTTTTAAACAACGGAATTCATGTGCTTTAGGACCTATCCCAAAAATGCAACGACACAATATTACCCGAGAGAATTTACAGAGTATGAAAAGGAGGTGTCCTTGTCATCAGAAGACCTGAAACACTTTATCGTGTCTGTGGCTTTACGGTTAGTATTGTGCTTCACTAATGTAATGTGCTGAGATATAGGCAATAATATGCAAACAAACAACTCTCCCCACACCCCAAACCACCCACATTCTACACACTGCTTTAGTGACAGATGCAACTTGTATATCTGTATGTATGTTTGGTTTTTATAATAATGGGTTTTTAACTGTTTTTAGTATTGGATTATTATTAAATGCTGTTTTATTACTGTTGTTAGCCGCCCCAAGTCTGCGGAGAGGGGCGGCATTCAAATCCAATGAATGAATGAATGAATGAATGAATGAATGAATGAATGAATGAATGAATGAATGAATAAATAAATAAATAAACAAATAAATAAACAAACTTTTCAGAATCCATTCCTTGTATTTGAGCAGTGTCAGTTGGGTGTGATTTACAGTTATTAAACTGATGAGACATCCCCTTTAAAAAAACGATTTCTACATAGCTGCCAATAAGCTGGCTGGGGTGAACCCTACCTCTGGTTTCCAGTTTATAGTAAGCATTGATGGATTCAGACCCATTACTAATGACCATTTACTAATGGAATAATTGAGAGAGAAACACCAGGTTGTCTGCTCAGATGGGGACACACCTTGCCCAGCTGCAGCCCAAAATAGGGAATTTGCAGGGTATTCACATGCTTGGCAGGATGGCCTTACCCTGGAAATTTTCCTCATAACCAGTGATGGACTCCTATGAGTATGGTCAGGTACACAGAAAACGGTAGAAAAATTTTGAATTTTTTTTCTTTTTTGGGTACGGGTATGTTTTTCCTATCGCAGCAAATGAGGTTGAATGTGTATAATTTTAGAAGAGCTCTCTGTGTGTGTGTACATACGTATACAGTTTATATAGTAGATAATGTATATTTTTGTGTGCCTGTGTGTAATATGTATGTACACATATGGCATATACAGTGGTCCCTTGACTTTCACGGGGGACACGTTCCAAGACCGTCTGCGAAAGTCAAATTTCCACGAAGTAGAGACACTCCCTTCCTTCCTCCCCCTCCCTCCTCCATTCCTGGTTTTACTTACCCCCAGAACTCGCAGGGGCAACGGGGTGGCAAGCTGGGGGCTTTGCTGCGCTCGCTGCCCATGTCTCTCATGGAAGCGGCGGCAGCATGGGTGCTCAGGGTCAGGGCAGGGGAAGAGGAAGCTCAAGGCAAGAGGAATCCAGGCCAGGACTCGAAGCCAGGCTGGTCAGCTGGGAAGTCAGACGCTACCACTAGGCTAAGGTGGGTGGGGGAAGAAGAGGTGGCGGCGGGCAGCAGTAAGCGACGGCAGCAGAAAAAGAGGCTCCGAGAATTAAAGGGGAGGGGTCAGGAAGCTGGGGAAGAAGCAGAGCTTTTATTTAAAGAAGCAGGACAGCTGGGGTGGGGAGGGGAGGAAGAGAGTTAAAACACACAGGGAAAACATTCAAATGTTAAAAAAAAAGGGGGGAAGTATTTTTTCCATTAATATTTTTTGAAAACCCTTGGTATAGCCTTTCCGTGAAAGTCAGACCCGCGAAAGTCATGGGACTAGAATTAAATAGGATGTTTTGGATGTTCAGTAATAGTAAATAGATAGGGAAATTGTATCTCTTTGAGGTAAGGAGAGGCCAGGCACATTAACCCTAACCCAAACCCTTGACGTGAGTGACATCAAGATGGCCACCTTTAAGCCAGTCACATGACCTTTAAGCCACCACAGTCACATGATCGTCAAGCCACTCCCACCTGGTCACATGACTGGCAAGCCACATCCACAAAATAAGCCATATCCACAGTGTGGTGGTAAAATGTTTTGCAGCCCTTCACTGCTCATAACCCATTGATGCCTGATGTAGATAATTCTTCAAGTATTTTAATTTCTCCCTCCCACTCTCCCTCTTCCCTGCCACAGAGTTGAAATTGCACTGCAACAAAATGAAATCATGAATGTTTTTTTTGATGACTGGAAAGCTCTTGCAGAAGAGGAAAGTGGTTTTGCAGGTAAATCTGATGTTACCATGAAGGAATATCAGTCCTTTACAGATCTGCATTATCTCAAGGACAGAACTGTTAGCTGCGTCTGCTGGCACCCGACCATTTATGGTAAGTGTTAAGTATGCTACATATGGGTTACTGGGGAGAATTCAAAAGTTCATGGTTTTGCATGATCTGTTCTGATTGGTTCATTGCTTCAGCGCCAAAATTGTAACACTGTCAAAGTTGCCTGTTGCTAGGGCTGTTTAGTATAAATACTTTGAGACGCTGCATATGTTCACTCACGCCTAGATTTGTTAATTAGAATCCGTTTAGCAATAGTCTTCCTGTCAGACAATAAACTTGAGAAACTATATCAGCCTTGTTCGAGAATCATTTCACTGGCGACGAGGAGGTCGAACCTCTGCTTTAAGTGCCATGACTACCCCTTCTGTAGTTCAACCGCTGGAGTTCTTTGATCCGGAAAAGACAACGTGGAAAGCCTATATGGCTAAATTTGATATTTTCCTAGAGGCGGCTGGAATGAAGGACTTTTGTAAGGTTTACAAAACAATGGTTCATATTTACAACAATTGTGGTGGGTATCTGGAAAAGGCAGTGGCTCTTATATTTTATTTAGTCTGTTCTCTGAAAAAAAAACAATCAATAGCAGATAATTTATAATACTGTGAAATTGGAATCGCCGTCTTAACTAGGGAGGAGTGTTGGCTGATTGGGTACACCTTTTTCTAAAACACTTGATAAATACTCAGAGCAGCTGCCATGTAAAATCTAGAGATAACCTTTTCTAAAGAGTGGAAACCATTAAATTTAGGAAATCAGCAAAAGTAACAATATTTTTGTTCTAAAAATAAAAAAACCAGAAATAGGCACTTGCGTGAAAAGAGATATGACATCGAAGCTTACAAGAAGGTCACTTCTTATGTACAAAACTCATTCCGCTTCATAGAAATCATAAAGGAACAAAACCTACAACCCAGTGACCTTCTTGTAAGCTTCGATGTCATATCTCTCTTCACCCAAGTGCCTATTAAAGAAGCCCTGACAGCCATCCAAAATAAATACAACCCCCCAAAGCACATCTTAGATCTGACCAACCACTGCCTGATGAATACATACTTCATCCACAATGGACAAAGATACAAACAGATAGAAGGAGCCCCCATGGGATCACCCCTCTCACCCGTCATCGCAAACGTATACATGGAACATTTTGAAATCAATGCCTTGGATAAATCTGAACCCAAACCCAAACTCTGGCTTAGATATGTAGATGATACCTTCGTAATTTGGCTACATGGGAAAGAAAAACTGGACAGCTTCCTCACACATCTCAAGAGCATACACCCCAAAATACAATTCACCATGGAAACAGAAACCAACAACCAACTTCCCTTTCTGGATGTCCTAATCTACAAAAAACCCAATGGCTCCCTAGGACACACCGTCTACCAAAAGAAGGCACACACCAACCACTACTTGAACACTAAATCCCACCACCACCCTGCACAGATCAATTCCGTAGCCAGGACCCTCATCTCCAGAACCACCTAGCTGACAAAGACCACGTGGAAATTGAATTACACAGTCTCACAAATGTATTAATTTCCAATGGATTCCAAAGAGAGGCAATCACCAAGCTAATCCAAAAAGAGACACCCCCCAAGAACCAAGACACAGAACAGGACAACTGTATTGTCCTCCTCCCTTACATCAAAGGCACCACAGATAAAATCAGCAAAATTCTCCGCAAACACAACATCAAGACAACCTTTGGCAACATCCTAAAAAATCCCAAGGACAAGATCCAGCTAGAAAACCAAGGAGTTTATCAAATACCATGTAAAATCTGCCCAGCCACATATATTGGACAAACTAACAGGAGAGTAAATGCATGTGTTGCAGAACATAATAATGCATTAAAGAAAAAAGAAAAAACCTCCTCCCTTTTCCAACGCTTCAAAACTACAGGACATGAAATTGATTTTGACAGTACCAAATTAATTTCCAAAACAGAACATTACAGCAAAAGAATAATCATGGAAGCCATCGAGATAGAAAAACATCCCCAAAATATGAACAAGCGGGATGATACCTCCCGTCTACCAAACATCTGGAAACCAGCCCTCAAACGTATCCCAGCCATAGAAACCAGACTCAGAACACACATTGCAAAACAATCAAGTAGCCTGCAAGCTCCAACTACTCAGGATATCACGCCTAATCTACAACCATTAACTAATCAGCATACCTCAGCTACATCAACGACCCCAGGTGTTTACCCCACTGACTCACCAGGAAGTTTCTACACAGCAGGCAATTGCTGAGCCATCAAACCACACCCAGCCACCAGTATTTATAGAAGGAAGGCAGCTCAGGTCTCCCTGTGTTTGCCCTAGAACAAGGACAGAAACACCAGCCTGAAGATGACGAGTGGGACCTCGTCGAAACGTTGCCAGAAATGTCCAAATCCTACACAGGAAGAAACCCGAATATACCAAGACCATCATATCTATATCTATATCTATATCTATATCTATCTATCTGTCTATCTATTTATGTAACATATTTTACATGTAACATGTGATACATATATATATATAACATATTTTTACATGTTATTTACATATTTGAATATACCAGGATAATTTGACAGAAAAAACATATGTGTGTGTGTGTGTGTGTAGTGTATATGTATGTGTGCATATGTTTATATATATCAGCTCCATAATCACGGCCTGTTGATGATGATGATGATGATGATAATAATAATAATAATAATAACAACAACAACAACAATTTATTAGATTTGTATGTCGCCCCTCTCTGGAGACTCGGAGCGGCTCACAACAAAAACAACAATGTGACAAATCCAATATATTAAAAGACATCTAAAAACCCATTATTAAAACCATACAACACAATCATACCATACATAAACAATATAAGCCCAGGGATACCTTAATTTCCCCATGCCTGACGACATAGGTGGGTCTTCAATAGCTTACAAAAGGCAAGGAGGGTGGGGGCGGTTCTGATCTCCAGGGGGAGTTGATTCCAGAGGGCCTGGGACGCCACAGAGAAGGCTCTTCCCCTGAGGTCCGCCAGATGACATCATTTAGTCGACGGGACCCGGAGAAGGTCAACTCTGTGGGACATTATCGGTTGCTGGGATTTGTGCGGCACAAGACGGTTCCAAAGGTATTCTGGCCCGATGCCATGTAGGGCTTTATAGGTCATTACCAACACTTTGAATTGTGACCGGAAACTAATTGGCAGCCAGTGCAGGCCGTGGAGTGTTGACGAAATGTGGGCAAATCTAGGAAGTACATGGGCAAATCTAGGAAGGATAAGAGGTGACCATGCTTGCCGCCTCCTGCATGTCAAAAAAAGGAAGACATGGTCGAAAAGAAGTCCTTGCCATTTGATCAGCGATGAAAAGAAAATACAACTGGGTCTTATTTTGGGTGAAACACGGTATATATTGTCTTCATACAGGAATAATTGTCGTAGCAGTGACAGAACGGCTCACTTATGAGGAGCGAGTAGCCCAAACTGGGAAATTGCTCTTATGGAAAGCCCCAATTCTGTTCTGGAGTTTTGCTGACCCAATTCATCCTCAGGTATTCTTTGATTTTGAAGACTTTATTATTTCTGAACTCTGCTTAACCAAAACAATCACTTTACTTGGTGAAAATTTTGTTCAAAATTGATTGAGCTCTCCCTCTCTCTTAATGTTATTTCTAGCTGATGCTGGAGTGCCCTGAAGATGTTTATTGTTTTGAGTTTTCTCCAAATGATCCCAACATCATTGTTGGAGGCTGTCTGAATGGACAGGTTAGCAATTGTATTTGTACACTTCTCTCTCCCTCCCTCCCTCTCTCTCATTTAAAGTCAGCACTGAGCTATATGTTTGTATGCATCGTGTATCTTTTTTTCATTGTGTAATAAGTTACACTCTCTTCCCCAAATTTTTCCTAATAATGTTTAATGGAATTTTAAAAAATTGAGAGAATCTGGGCTGCAGATGACCAAAATGTGCTCTCAAATTTCCAAAACACATAGTCCAGATAATAGAACTGTGAATATCCTTACTATATTTCCACATCTGGGGTTCAGTCTGCTACTTTTCAACTTTCATAACTTCTACCTTTCTGATATTGAAACAAAAAAACAATTCCTTCCTTTCTATGCTTACACATATAATCCTAGCATTGCAATTTTTCACAGAGTCAGGAAAATCTGTCTCTTAATGTCGCTTGAATTTGGGAAATTTAATAGTCTCAGTACAATTGGAGGGGAACATTCATGGGGGTTGGGTGGAGTATTAAGTAGAAGAGACGTGTTTCAAACACCTGTCCTGCACTTGATTTATCAAATCTGCTGTTCTGCTCTAATGCCAGGTTGTATTGTGGGACATTTCAGAATACGAAGAAAGGTTAAGAACTGCCAAGTCGGGTACCACTGTTGGCACAACAGTTAATCTGGTGAGCATTCCATATTTGTTATTCTTCCCTAATATCAATTACTTACTCCTAGATAAATAAATACTTCTATGTGAATAAGTTTGCAAGAGTCTAAGTTTGGTGGGTCTCCTACACCTCCGATAGGGCTAAGTAGATTTGAGAAATTTTCACTTGGACTTTCAAACAAAGGTAAGTTTCATGTTTGGACTAAAATTGGCTCACAGCTTTAATTCGACCATGGTTTCAGAATAAATTAGAAAATCAAGGGTCAGGTGTATGGTGCTATTGTTTAAACAAATCTAAGTTTGACCCGACAGAAATGTGTGGTTTATTTAAAACTAAATGTTTCAAAGCTTATGGCTATTGGACAGGAAAAGGAACCAGCTCCCCCCGGAGATTAGAATTGCCCCCACCCTCCTTGCCTTTCGTAAACTCCTTAAAATCCACCTCTGCCGTCAGGCATGGGGGAATTGAGACATCTCCCCTGGGCCTATACAGTTTATGCATGGTATGTTTGTGTGTATGTTTTGCTTTTTAATAAGGGGTTTTTAGTGACTTTTAATTATTAGATTTGTTATACATTGTTTTATTATTGTTGTGAGCTGCCCCGAGTCTGCGGAGAGGGGTGGCATACAAATCTAATTAATAATAATAATAATAATAATAATAATAATAATAATAATAATAATAATAGAAGAAAGAGAGAAGGAAATTCTGTATATCTGTGCCAGAGGTGAGTTACTCCCGGTTCCGTCCGGTTCGCCTGAGCCGGTAGCAACCCGCTGGTGACATCATGATGATGTCACAGAGCTGGTTCAGTCAGTGCCAGTCCATGAGCGCCACCATTTCTTCTTCTTTTTTTTGAATTTTTGAATTTGTCCCCCCAAATATTTCCCCTGGGGTTTTTTCTTCTTCTGTGTATGCATTGCCATCTTGTTGGCTTTTGGGAGGGATTTGGAGGGGGATTTTTTTGCACTGCGCATGCACGCATAGTTGACGCGCCCATACAGGATGGGAGGAAGCGAACCGGCAACGAGGAAAGTCAGAACCCACCCCTGATCTGTGCCCATATTACAAGAAATAATGACTTCATTACGTTTGAATGGCTCAGCCCTCCTCCCCCACTAGCTAATGTATTTTCCTTATTCCCTCCAACTGATGATGCCATATATCATTAATTTCTGTGAATATTAGAATATCATTATATTTTAAAGAGAGGATTTATTTGTTTGTTTATTAAATTTATATGCCATCTATCTTGCCTATAAGATTAGTTTTGATTTTTAAAAAGTGTGATAGCCAATTTCTTCTTAAGTGTTAACATGTCATGTTCAATTTTAGCCCAGTTTCATGCTGGAACAACAAATAGGGAAGGAGCCACACTTGGTGAGGTACTGTGCAGTCTCATCCATAGAATATGGCCATAAATCTATAATAACAGATATACACTGGCTGCCAGATTTTTTTGAGGTAAGATTCAAATATTACTTTTTCCTCTTGAGTCACTGAGGGGGGAAAAATACAAACACCACCAGATTCATTCAGTCTTCTTACTTTAAAAGGTGGCTATTGTGAAAGCAAAATGAGTGAAGATTCGGCTATATACTGTTTTGAGGAAGTATTGGATATAAATGTATTCTATATGCATATTTTTCATAGAATATTTAATGGGGTTTGCAAATCATGGGTTATGACCCCCTCAGGGGTATCATGAGCAACTTGGAGGGAGTCATATAAAAAAGTCCAAACCCTATTGGACTTATGCAGGAAATGGACCATCAAATGTGGTCTTGATTTGTTTGGAGAAGCCTAGGCTAGTTTTGAGAAAAGCTTAAAGGAATAGTACATTCACAGATTGTGGGAGTGTTTGCTTATTTTTCTTTAGGTATATGGTGTGGGATTTTCACAAATTTACTTATTACTATGGGAGTTCCAGATAATTCCTAGATTGGGGTACTAGAAGAGGTCAAAGGAACCTAACATCAGATCCATACGCAGTCATGGAAGCTCTCTTTTGTATCTTCAATGTCATCACTATCTCGCCCCTCCTCCAAACAACTTCCATGTGTTTTGAGATCAGCCAGACGACATAGTGTTCTCTCGGCTTCTTCAGATTCTTGAAACAAAAATTGGGTTATAACTTATAAACCTAACAAATAAATACTTAAAATACAGTCTGTGTGTCTCGATTTGCAATAAATAACAACCCCAGCATTATTTACTCCTGTGGAATCCAAGGGCTGATTCACAAGAACATTTCTTTCACCAGATGTGTAAGAAATTTTGTGGAAGAAAAATTACATATGTATAATTTCAGAAAAATGCTTGTAAATCATTTGGATGATTTTCATTTGTGCCCAACTACAGTGCTCATTAAGTAATATGCAAAATGTTCACTTTTTATTTTCTCAACTGGGAATTGATATTATTTTTACTGTACTTTCTACTAAAGTAATGTACGAGTGAACACTGTTTGGCTGCTTAAGAAATTAGCAAGCCTGTTAGAAAACTAGTATTTCTAAATATGCTCAATGAACATGAACATTTCTGTAATATCTGTGTAAGGGTTTTTACTTTCTTTTAATTGGAAATATTGTGCAACCTTTAATAAACCTGGGAGAATGTAACACTGGCCCAAACCCCCCCCCCCAAAACAAAACCACACACAATTTCCACATTTGGCCGCTACCTCCTCCAACTTCTGAGTTTGTCCACCCTGAAACATTTATTTCTTTGTAGTGTTTTGTAAAAAATATTGGGTTTTTTGCTGTTTCTAATAAGAAATGGTATTTTGCTTAATCTTTCTTAGGTGAACAGGATGGGTACTGTTTTTGAAAACAGAGCTGGAATCTGTGTGCAACTTATGACCTGTTCACCAGACTGGTAATATTTTATTCAAAAATTTGTTATATCAAGATCGAGTTATATGTTTGTGTGTTCCCACTTTCTATTAGTTCTGTGTGCCCAGATGAGGAAACGTATTCTAGATTCTTATATGACTGTTTCTGGTGAAAATAAATATTAATTATTTAATAATAATAATAATAATAATAATAATAATAATAATAATAATAATAATATTACAATATTTAAATCAGGATTGTAACTTATTGAAGCATGATGCCAAAATTGGGAGGCAGGATATAAATAATCTCCATTATTTCTTTGATCAGTCAAGGCACTGCTGAAAGCACCCAAAGCATCCTATTCACACTCTGGTCATCTGATACAAATGTCACCTTAATTATTAAATGTTGAAGGAACTACCAAGATGGTTGTTAAGATATGTGCAGAGTAATCCTTGAGTAAAAAGGGTATGCAGACAGAAACCTTTATGAGAGTAGTTATGAATAAATACACAGCCACACACAGACTAACTTGACTTAAAGTTTACTTTAAGAAGTAGCACAATCCGATAAATAGTCCAGGTCATACACATAATAGTCAGAGTAACTATTCTGTCCAAAGAATATTATATTACAAAGTTTCTTACCAGTTTTCTTTGACATAAACAGTAAATAGACACCAAGCTTAAACACAGTTTAGCTACAACAGAGACCAGAATGTCTAACAAAACATTTTAGAGAGAATATCAGAGAGAGCAAGCTATGATCAGAGAGAAAGAACTGTGATCTCTAGCTCCCTCTTGTGGCAATCTATATCACCATCAGTCAAGCAAACAGCATATAAATAAAGCTACATTACATACATTGTTGGTTTATATATTGCCAATCCAACTGTTTGGACAGAGTCATAACAATGATTACATGGGGCATGAGGCATGTGAAGAGCAGAGGTCCTTTCGAAAACGCCACTATTGTGCTGCCCTCTTACATAGTGCTACTAGACGTGACCTGTAAAAGTCTGGATGATTGTACATGGAACAAAAAGAAATTAAAATAGACCCCTCTTCTCTGCTGCCATCAAATGTTCATCAGAAATTTTGCAGTTCAGATTTGTTAACCCTGCTCATAATGTGAAACAGATTGAGGAGGAATCAAATTATTGGTGGTTCCAGAATCTTGAGACAACAGCCTAGAGTGCATTAAAGACTAGTTGGCAGGACATAATGAAGGCTACTAATGTCCTTTCTGACTGTCAAACAACACAGCATAATTTCCACACTGTATTTACTTAATTTGGGTACTGATTAGATATGGTAAAAACTGCTCAAATACTCAAATTTACTTTAGATACAAAAGACAACCCTGCGACTCTTCCAATTTTATTGTTATTCCCATCTACCTAGCACAATATATGTTTGGGATCTTCGAGTTTACAGGGCTACTTTACAATCTTCAGCTGAGAAGAAAAAGGAAGAGGGCATTATTAATGTTCCACCTGATGTGCCCACCACCTTCAAACACCTAGACCTTGCCTGGAAACCTATCATAAAGGTACAGCAGAGTTGTGCAGAGAATTTTAAACAATGATCAAGATGGAGGGAAGATGCATCATTAATCTTCTCATCTCCTAAAATATGGAATTTGGTTCAAATAGGAATATCTTGAAACATTGCTACAATGGAAGATCATTTGTGATCTCCAAATGCAAGAAACTGGGAAGCTGAATCTTACTTCCCCAAAAGCATCAAGGAAGAAGGCAATGCAAGTTTTGTCTTTTTTTAAAAAATTGCCAGATGGTGTAGGTTTTTTTATAAAGCAATTAAAGATATTTTAATGTAATTGTTTTATAGAACCAGGAATAACAGGTCATCCAGATAATTATGGGGTTTTGTCAATTTATATCTAGAAACAAATTGGGGGGAAAACCCCTCAATACATTCATATTGTATTATCATTATCATTATTGTTATTATTTCATATTATTCATATAAATTCAAGTAAATTCAGCCACCTCCAAATTGGAATGTTCTCCACGCATATCACCAGAAATTTAACTTAATGGAGATATGGAAACAATTTAATTTAGTTGTCAATTTAAAATATGCAAAATGATACATTTTCTGTGTCCTGTGCATGGCACTATTCTTCAAAATCTCAGTCGATGGGTATTTTGTTTGAAAAGTGCAACATTTTTTCAGTTTAAAATTATGATTATCCAATAGGAAAGGGAGAAGGAAAATTCCTATTGTTGGAAATGGTGTTTTAGCCTCCTTTTCAAAGAAAATAGCTGGACAATTCCACATTGCAGCTTTAAGCTACTTGTGTCTCATATTTGTGCCAGCTGGATTCTAAGACTGTTTAGGAGAATTCTGTCCTGCTTGGGACATTGTGGTGGTGCTATTCTCAGGCACAAAGGATCAAGATCACAGAATAAGTACTAGTCAAATTGATTTATTGTTCATGCCTATGCCCAAGAATCTAGACAACAAATAATCAGCACTAAATTGGTGCTAGAGCTGCTCTGAGTCTCCAGAGAGGGGTGGCATACAAATCTAATTAATAATAATTAATAATAATAATAATAATAATAATAATAATAATAATAATAATAATAGAAAACATTTGGACATTTGAAAACCATCGGAATTGACAAAATCTCCATCTGTCAATTGCAAAAGGCCGCTTTACTGGGATCGGCAAACATAATTCGCCGCTACATCACGCAGTCCTTGGTGCTTGGGAAGTGCCCGACTGGTGATGAAATACGAAATCCAGCATAGTGATCTCGTTTGCTGTGTTGTATTGACATAATAATAATAATAATAATAATAATAATAATAATAATAATAATAATAATAATAATAATAATAATAGACAAGATTTAACAGAATTCAAGAGAGGTTGAACTTAGATTATTTATAGGAACGTAATGACTCCCCTTTTGACACCTCCTTTAGGTTCAGCCTGCCAGATATACAAGTACTGTATTCAGTCTGGATTACCAATTCCTGTAGTCCTCATTGGACAGTTCCCCTGATGCTGTTTCTCCTACTTTCCATGCCAGGAAATGAACTAGAAAATAAATGTTGTTTATAAAATTAAAGTATCAACATGCCAACGATATACACCCAGAAATCAGCTTTATAATAAATATATTTCTTGTATTTTCCCAAAATTTGCTCTCTAATCTCAGTACAACTAGAATGAATTTCATTCTAATATAGCAGCTATAACATTTACCGAATATAGAGGGAGCTATGAATTTAAAAAAATATATTTTGGTTTGGGCTTCTTTCAATGCTATTATTCTTTCTCTGAGGTATCCTGACCACTTCTTTTTTAGAGCAGTTTTTTACACATGAAGTTAAAACCAGCTCACAATATAAAATTAATCATTAAAACATCTTGTACCATTTAATGTATTAAGAAGATTAGATAACATGTTTTGTGTATTGGTATTGCAAGAGATTTCTCTAACTCATATGGATTGGTCATCCCCTTTCAAGACTCTTTTTCAGTTTCAAGTTATTACCTATGTTAAATCTTTGTTTTGTTGAGTGTAAGTTCATGCCTTCCTTTCGAAGCCAATAATATTTTTATATGAGTTATATAATACACACACACACACACACACACACACACATACATATATATATATATTTGTGACATTTAACTAATGTAAAATATTTTTTTAAAAATAATATAATCATATCTTTAAATGCAATGCACCAAATATAGCTTTATCTTAACAGGAAATAGTCAACAAGCCCCCACCCCAAAGTACTTAAACTGATACTGATCTTAGAAGATTTAATAGCTTTAAATCCCTCTGAGTCCTTTCATATTGTTTTAAAAATGTATTGTTAAAAATAAAAACAAATCAAGCAATCAGATGTAATTACAACAATTAATAGTGTATCTATAGTTATTGTGAACTAGGACCCATAAATTATCTTAGAATAATATTGGTTGGTTTGTATTCTATATTTGCAACCCAGACACTTTGTTTTTTAAGAGAATTGTGTTAGCATAAATAGGTTTCTGGCATTATTTTTGAATGAACATACTTGTTTTTTCCCCCATTATGCATTTTGTTAAATGCCTTTTCTAAAATCCTAAACCAGATCAATCTGCCCAAGTCAGATACAAGTGCTGACTATAGTCCATTAAGATTTAGCTTCAGAGAAGAGCACCATCACACCAAAATTCAAGGTAAACAATTTTTATGTTTTGGGGAAATTTATCAACAATGAGCATAATTTAGAACTGGGTGGCAGAGTGAATAGCAAAAGAGACAAATCTTACCCAAATGATCAATATGGGTTTCTAGTAGAGACATCTGATACAACATAACTGTCAGGCCGAAGCCATCATTTGAAGTTAGAGACTTTGGCCTGCCACAAAAGAATAATATTGTGGTTACTGGGAGGGGTAATTGCATGAGAGGGAAAGTTACTAGCCACAACAAATTCCTTTCTTGGAGTCCAAGGTCATTCTTTGTTCTGTAAGGAGGAGGTTGGTGGAATCCCTGTAACCAGATTGGTCCTTGTGATGAACTGGTGGATGTGGGATGAGGGATGAGGGATGAACCTCAACCTGGGTGGGGTACTGGAAGGAAGTTAGTATCGGGATGGCTACAGTGTAACCAACATGGCTCTGTTTATCAATCGAACCTTGGATGAGAGAATTTCTCAGATGCTATTTAGAGCGCTGACCATAACAGAGGTGCAAAAGACACAGAGGTTGTGTTGCATCAGTGCAATTTCACACTCATCATTTGACCTCTTGATTCCGTCTATGGATGGTTCCATTTCTTAATAAATAATCTGAGTAGTTTTTGAACATTTGTAAGGTGTGATGGAATATATACACGCAGTAGAGATTTGGGAGACTTTTGGCATCACAGAGTTTTCCAAGATAGAGAGGCCCAGATTAAGAGACTCCACAGTCCTGAGTAGGAAATTGGTTCAGGGTAGCCATATGCTAGCATCTCTCAGAGTATATCTAGTAAGTTAGATGGTTATAGCTTGGATTTGGCAAGATTTTATCCACTAGGTCTAAGCAAATAAAGGATTGAACTCTATTGGATCTTGATTGTGAACTTTGGTTTTATTGAGCTTGTTTCTAGTAGATAATATTAAGTACAATTTATATTCCTAGAGTTTTATACCTAATAGTTAATCATTGTCCGACACCCAGAATCATTAATTGTATGTTGTCCAGAGTCACACACATCAGACATAGGTAGTTTTATAAATTTGATAAATAAATCCACAATACAGAAGTATTTTATAACTCTTCTAAACTGAAGATTGTGAAGTTTCTTAATTTCAGTTCTCTACCAGACCAGAAACCTGTGTGCTTCTCTGAAACATTCAGCTAATAAGCCCTCAGTTTATGCAGAGATATTTATGTAGTTGAATAAGAAAGTTACCATAATCAGTTTCCCATTCATTTATGTCATTTTTAAAACATCTCTCTTCCCCCAGTTATCTAACCTGCTTTGATGAATGAGAAAAATACAGTAATTCATTACTCACAGTCATTTTATTCCAATTCTTTTGTAGACAAAACAATCTTCCCCCCAAGCAAGCAAAGCAAAGAAGCACCCATAGAAAAGATTCCATATACGGAGATTCAGGGCACAACGATGAAACCTCTTAAGCTGCTGGAAAATATAAATACCAGCTTTTTTGTTGGAACTGAAGTACGTTTTTGGGGGGGGTGTCTGCAAATTAATTGCTTATCTTCAGAAAAATGGGAGAACTGGAGAATGCTGGACAAAATAATTGTAAGCTAGTCAATGAATTCCTATTAAAAAGCAGCAGCATTAGAAAAATGAGTTATAAATCTATTAAACACAAACCCGTATATGGGTTTGATTACCATTGCTAGAATTCAGCATGGGCTTAGATTCTATTTGGCTGGCTTTTTCTATAAACGGTGGAGTTACCTCTAAAAACAGTTACCCTGGATAAAAGTAATTGCTGCCTTTATAATTCTATTGGAAAATCTAAAGCAGGTGACGTTATTATTGAGCTTATAAAACAACTCCCATTTAAAGTATGCATCAACAAATACACAAATTAGCAAAGAAAGCAAGAAGACAACATAGATAGAATAAAATATAATTCTTTATTGGCAAGTGTGATTGGACACACAAGGAATTTGTCTTGGTGCAAATGTTTTCAGTATACATAAACAATATATATAGATTTGTCAAGAATCATGTGGTACAATACTTAATGATTGTCATAGGGATCAAATAAGCAATGAAGAAACAATATTAATAAAAATCTTAGGATACAAGCAACAAGTTACAGTCATACAGTCCTAACATGATGGTACATTTGGACTTTTCTGGTTAGGCCTGTACAATTGGAAATTTGTGGAAATGGTTTTTATAAGTGGTCACTAAAGATCAGCTTGTAGTCACACTAGATCTCATATTTCATGTGAAAAACGCTAGGGCAATAGTGATCCATTTCTTGGGAATGGGCACGGGATTCACCACTTTGATCTGTCAGGACATACAGTATGTCTTTGTAGCAAGTATGGTTTATCTCTCTCTTTCTGAAATACCTTTGCTGACATGTTCTCGTAGGAAACTTGGTTTAAATCTACTTTAGTTAGACTATTGTAATTAGTCTACTATTAATTTAGTAGACTAGATTGGATAGTTGGAATTCCATCTGTAGGTTCTCTGCATGAACATAGAGACTAACCATGCTAATTGTATCCACTGTGTGTAATTATAAGAAATATAGTTCAAAACGTTGTGTGAACACTCAAGTTTAAAAGCCTTTATACTTGAGCATCAAATATGTTCATATTCTGTGAAATGATATGATTTTTGCAGTATGTAGAACCTACATTTTCATTATCACAATGCAAAGAATTAATAAAGAAGAACGTTGTCTATTTTTTAAAAAGCATAAGACTAAGACAGCCCTCTCTTCTTTCAAAGCTATCCCTTCCATGAAGTCTTTGACTAACTTCTGGCTATAAATCTCACTGTATCAACCTCTGCATTTGTTTTTCACAGAACACAGTGTGATTGACTTCCATATGAACATGAAAAACATGATACAGTACTGTAAATATAAGTAAAATAGGTTATCTCATCCTGTTAATTTTTTCTCATACTGCTTCCCATTTAAACAAACAATAGCAAAAATTCACTATTCTAAAAATGTGATGTTTCAGAAATATAATGGAACACGTTAAATAGCTGGTGAGGATGTATCTAAGATGAAAAGAGCTTTTTATCAGATTTAAGAAAACTGAGTTGTTAGACAGTCTATAGAATAGATTAAATGCTTTGTTATTTTGATCATAAATACAAGTATCTTGCCAAAAAAATTCTTTTTAAAAAAGAGATTGTATTATAAAGCATATTTTTAAAGTATCGGTCCTGGTAGACTGCAAACATCCAAATGCTAAGAGAATGATGAAAATACTTTCCATTCACAAGAGTTTTATAAACTTCAAAGGCGATTACATTCTGTAACCAATATTTCATTTGAACTCCTGCTCCTCTTGCTAATTACATTTTTGTGGCATTTTGCAGGACGGTGAAGTTCTTTGTTCAGACTGGAAGATGGAAAAAGACGGTGACTCAGGAAGATTGCTTAGTATGTCTTAAATTTCTCAATAGTTCTGTAACGGCTGTAGGACCCAGATAGTGAGTTTTTCACAAGAAAATAAATTGTAAAGCACAACATATATGTTGGGTTTCTGTAGACACGGATCATCTTGTTTTGAATTAGTATTTTAAAACATGGTTGTCCAAATACACTAGTCATTGACTTAGGCCTGGTTATTTGAGGAACAACCGGTCCCTGTGATTTCTACCATCATATGATATTCAGAGAGATCAGTTGGCTAGCCACCCTTTAAGGTCTCATAAATCAAGTTGTGTCAGCTAATGGGGCCAGAAGCCAAGCTTTCCTTATGGAATGATCTCTCTCCAGGGATTCCCGTGGCTGCCCCCAATTACATTCTTTTTTGAGTGGTGGAAGTCTTCAAGATAGACATTGTTGTTGTTTTTTAACTTCTCCTAACTGGACTAGTCCTGCAGTTTACTCAGCAAAGTTTTTTTTTAATAGTTGCCATTATCGAGTCTACGGAGAGGGGCAGCGTACAAATCAAACAAACAAACAAACAAACAAACAAACAAATAAATATCTTCTAGAGTTGAGAGAGAATGACGGCCCAAGATCACTCAGCAGGCTGTAAGACTGGAACTCATAATTGTCTGGTTTCTAGGCTGGTTCCTTAACTACTATACCAAACTGGGACTCCTAGTGACATTAAAGTTATTAAAGATTGGGTTTTTCTCCCAAGCAATGAAAGTTGAAAACCATGCTGTGGGTGAACTTTCTATCTCTTTTTGCACTTGCAAGTGCCCAGAACCATAGATAGATGATTGTAATGGAATATGGGAATGCTCTAAGGCAGGGGTAGGCAAAGTGGGCTCTTCTATGACTTGTGGACTTCAACTCCCAAAATTCCTGAGCCAATCATGCTAGCTCAGGAATTCTGGGAGTGGAAATCTACATGTCATAGATGAGCCAACTTTGCCTACCCCTGCTCTAGGGAAAAAGGAGAAAGAGGTGCTGTCTAAGAAACGATCAGACAAGAGACGCAGGAACCCCCAGTGGCTTAACAGTCAGAGAATGAAACTTAGGAAAATCTACCCTAACCCATCCAGCAGTTAAAAGTGGCAATGGGAAGTCTGTATTTTCAGACTGTTAATGTATCCTTAGAATAAAATAGATTGAGCTCATCTTATTTTGTTCTCTCTCTGGTTTTACCCAGGTGGGTTCACGACAGTGATAGATAAATAATAGAATAGATATAGATGGAATAGTTAGATGACAGATAGATAGATGATAGACAGATAGGATAGATAGATGCAGTAGATAAATACAGTAGATAGATAGACAGAGAGACAGACAGACAGACACGATAGAGGATGATAGAATAAAATCAAAGGGTGATATATAGAGAGATAGAAAGAATAATAATTAAAATACTTCTTATAGCAGCTTCTCCCAGCCTGCTGTGATTTAGAAGTGGTGGATTTTCAATCCACATGATCTCACAGTCAGCATAGATTTGAAATTCAAATGGTCAAGTTTGTGAAAACTGATAATTAAATAGTTTTCAAATCACCATGGATCCTATGGAAGGACCGAAAAACAGTAGAACAAAGAACATTCAGTATAGTATCTCTTTTTAAGACCACTGCATGATCAATGTCTTTTGCTACAGTCCCAAGGAGTCTAGAGTAGAATGAATTGATAATCCATTTTTGCGTTACTTAATCATCAATTAAAATAAGTGTAATGGTACTAGAGGCTAATGTGAATGAGAAGTCCTCAACCTGATTTCTCTGGATGGGGAAATTATTTATTTATGTGGTCCATGAGCTTGGTTATTGTCTTGGAGATGTTTCATTACCCAATTAACTAACATCGCCAGTACTAGCAGCATTACATTGTTGGATAATGAAACATCTGCAAGAAAACAAGCAAGCTCAGAGAACACCAAAGACCCCATAGTTCAACCATGAACTACAACTATTTTCTTCTATTGGTACCTCAACTATGCTGAACATTTGACAACAGCCATGTGAACTTTGGAAATGAATTGAGTGAATCAGAATATAATGCTAGCTTTTAAAGGACTGAATTAGGAATAAGGAGGTAAGGGTTATCAACATTCATCCTCAGCCAGGAGACTCATTGAATAAATATGGGCCAGCTTCTTAGCCCAACTCTGTGAGAGAAAATTAGATGTAACAAGTACAATAGAAATGAAAAAAAATTGTTATTTGTGTACAAAAGCTTACCTACCCCCCCCCCCCCCCCCTTTCCTGCTTCAGGTCAGAAGCCATCTAACATACACAGCATCCATGATGGACTTGTTCACACTGTGCAAAGATCACCATTTTTCAAAGATATTATTCTCACAATTGGAGGCTGGAATTTTGCAATATGGAAAGAAGGAGTTACGGTAAAGATTTCTGGAATCAGAAATAATCTCCAAAAAGAAATTGTAGATCAGAGTTTTTAACAGAGGGCAACTCAGAGATGCACAAAAACGTTGCAGCCTCCTTCGGACTTAGGAGTAGCTCTGCACCATAAAAACATACTTAAACTTTTCACTATAGTACAATCCTTACAGAGGAGGTAGCAGAATTGCTGTCAATTAAATCCTTCAAGATTTTAAAAACAGATATTGCTTCTTGCTGGGGCTTAATTTTCTTATGTATTGTGTATGTTTGTGTATGTGTAGTGTGTGTATTATGTAGAAGCAAGCAGCTTTGTGTTAAGAGTGGTTTCAGGCCACTTAATTTTTGCCTTTCTCACTAAATTAATTTTTAGAAACCTCTTGTCTTAAGAATAAACCAAAATTTATAGAACTTAAGGTGTTACAATTAGATGAGCAATATAATGGCAAATAGTTAAGAAAATATTAAGAATTGTTTCTTTTGTTTTTAATTCAGGGTGGACCTCTCCTTAAGTCAAACTGTGCAGCAAAGAGGTACACTGTTGGACATTGGTCTTTATCAAGACCAGGAGTTTTCTTTATTGGGAGAGAAGATGGAAATGTTGACATTTGGGATCTACTGGAGAAAACCCATGAAGCATCTCAGACTCAGAATATCAGCATTGCACATATTACTTGCATTAAGCCTTGGATGTATTCTTGTACGTCAGTAGAGTTTGCTATAATTGTATTTTGACTGGAACAAAAACTAAAGACTAAAATATGATTTTATAAAGACAGGACATTTAACTAGACATCCTGTAAACCAGAGGTCCCCAACCTTTTTAGCACCAGGGACCGGCTTTAAGTTAGACGAGTTTTCCACGGCCCGGTGGGGGGGGGGCTTTGGTCATATGGGGGTGGGGTTATGGAGGGGTGGAGCTTAGTGACGCAGCCCTCCACACTTCTCCACAGGGCGGGGAGAATCAGGAGGCTCCTTTGGCGGCTGGGGGCTGCCTGGCTTTGTGATTTTGGCTGGGGGGGGAGTTAGGAAGGTCCTACTTCTCCCCCCCCAGCCAAAAATTCAAAGCCTATCTGCTGGATACGGGCGATGAGTGGGACAGAGCGGCGCGGAAGCCTCTTGCAGCAGCTGCCACAGCCACCGGCTTCGGCGCCGCTCGTCCCGCTCATTGCCCATGTCTGGCAGAAGCTGCTGCCCGAGTGCTCTTGGCCGGCGGGATTTAAAGTGCTGGGGTGGGGGGTGTCCCAGCGGGAGGCGAAGCACTGGGGTGGGGGGGCTGTCAGGACACCCCCACCCCAGCACTTTGAATCCCGCCGGCCAAGAGCACTCGGGCAGCAGCTTCTGCTGGATACGGGCGATGGGCGGGACGAATGGCGCCGAAGCCGGTGGCTGTGGCAGCTGCTGCAAGAGGCTTCCGCGCCGCTCTGTCCCACTCATCGCCCGTATCCAGCAGATAGGCTTTGAATTTTTGGCTGGGGGGGGAGAAGTAGGACCTTCCTAACTCCCCCCCCCAGCCAAAATCACAAAGCCAGGCAGCCCCCAGCCGCCAAAGGAGCCTCCTGATTCTCCCCGCCCTGTGGAGAAGTGTGGAGGGCTGCGTCACCGCCCGACGCCCCACCCCGTCCTGCATAATGTTCTCTGCCGGGAGGGCAGCGCCGCCGCGGACCGGCTGAAAACCCCCAACGGCCCGGTCCTGGTCCGCGGACCGGCGGTTGGGGACCTCTGCTGTAAACAGATATACTGTAGATGGTGAGACTCATTACATTTATTAATGGTTCATCATTCTGGTTTAGTATTTTTATTTCTTTATTTTTATCCTGCCTTTATGATTTTTAAAAATAACTCAAGGTGGGTGGACTTCAACTCTTGGCAGTCTATTCATCGTAAGGTTTCCAAGGTTGAGAAACATTACTACAGTATAGACTGTAAATCAGATTTACTTATCATTGGAATTATGTGTAAGAAATTTAACTATGAGCAAAAAGCTGCCAAATCTATTTCAAAGTTATGAACCAATATATTTTAGCAGGTTATATCAATCTAACAGGTTTTAGTGCTATTTGCTTGGGAACAAGTGAAAGAATGTATTCTGGAAATGAGCATTTCACACCTATTCACCAACATCAGTTGTTATGGTTCAGCCTGAGGCCGATCAGGGTCCAGCTGCGTCTTTGCTGGCTCCATGCTCGGAGGAGGATGACAGCGAAGAGGAGGGGGCTGAACAGTCGGCCGGGGGAGAGGAAAGTCACGAATGGGATGAAGGAGAACAGCATGAGAGCCCTGGGGGGGGGCCTCTCCCCAGCCAGTAGCTTGGAGTCATTAGGTGACGAAGCACAAGCCGTCATTGACATGCGACAGAGACGTTCAGATCAAAGAAAGGAGCAATTAAAGAAGTATTATCAGCACTGAATTAGGAACAGCTGGGCTTGGGTGTGGTCCTCCTTAGCAGGGTTTAAAAGGCAGGCAAGCCCTTGAAGCCATGAGGAGTGTTATCAGTTGGAGTTACAGTGTCCTGCTTTGTTCTCAACGTCTCTGTTCCTGGCTTGTGGCCCAGCAGTTTGGAAGACCTGTGGGAGGTGTAGGTCTGCTATCTACAGCCTCGTCTTGGCAGCAAGAATCCTGTATTGCTGCATGGACTTTTGCCTTCGTGGATATATCTGAAGATACAGCGTTTTCCTGTTTGTAAGGACATTTTCTGTTACCTGTGTTTTTCTTGAATTTTATAAACTGCCTTTGCCTTTTACCAGTGTGTCTGGCTTCTCTTTTTGGGTTGGTCTTGGCTTCCGGAGTGACCCAGACAGAACATCAGTAATGAAAGCAAATATTGTACCAATTATTAGAAGTTGTGCGTTTACACCTGCTAATAATATTTTCTGTCTTCTCTACAGCAAAGCAACACTTCCTAGCGGTTTCTGATGACTTTGGCACCTTGCATATTTTAGAAATTTCATGGTCATTAATTCATCCTTCCAGCAATGAGGTTTGTAACTTACTTCATAAATTTTTGTGGGTGGCTATTAAAAGTTGCAAAATAGAATAGAATTGGGCAAACAAAAATGAGATGTAGACTGGAGGAGAGGGCGTGGCCAAGCACTGTGAAGACACGGAGCTGCTCACGCTCTGTTGGGGAATCTCAAAATCCATGTCGCCTGGGGGACCCGGCTTGACCTGGGGAACCTGGTTCGCCCCTGGAGGGGTGTTGAAGAGGAGAGACATCTTTGGAGACTTGGGAGGAGGCAACCTCCACCCCAGGAGCTGACAAAGAGCTCTCAACCGGCGGCATCGGAAACTGACTTGCAAAAGTCATCCTAGCTGTGGCGGCCACGAACAGTCTGATTGACTTGCTTGAAGATTGGAGATCACCTGGAAAGGAAATTTCAAGATAAGTGTGGGAGAGAAAATTAGAAGAACAGAAATTGTAGCTGGTGAGTTATATTGCTGAAGAAGAGTTTTGGGATATTTTTTATTATTTACTTATTTATTAATTAGATTTATATGCTGCCCTTCTCCGAGGACTCAGGGCGGCTAAGTCTAAAGCCTAAAAGGAGAACAAAAGGATTGAAAAATAATGAAGCAGCTATCTAGCAATAGAAGACTATAGAGGAACAATTTTAAAGAAGGCAGTAACTAAAGCCCAATTTTTGGAAACTTGGAGAGCACTGATTTAATTTTGAATTAAGAAAATACATGTATTTGGTTTAATCTTAACTGATTTGAAAATATATAAAAACATTGATGAACAGGAAGAATAGATCTGTGGGATTAATGAAGAGTGTCACCTTCTGGTTGGAGGAACCATTTTAATTCTGGAAGATTTTTTTGTGGACATTTGAACTGACCTGGAACTGGAATTATTTTGGACAGTTTGAAAAGATACAAAGCAATGAATAACTTGTTTTTATCTTAACAAAAATATTATTTACATCTTCTGGGACTGAATTAACTTTGGATGAACTTTAATATATCACAGCTGGACTGACAATAAAGACTTATGAACCGTGATTTTCGCAATATAGAGGCATTATATTATGAAGAGTTTGTAGCCCTTTTTAAGGGCTTTAAAGACTGCTGGCAAGAAACAAAGAGATGCTTTTCAGAGTTTGCAGATGGATTTTTAAAAAGAAAAAGAAAATATTAGATGATAATAAGGACTTTGGAGACATGATGGTAAGGAATAAAAAACAAGGCAGCAGAGAGAAATAAACAGAAGTGGAAGAGCTGGAGAAAGAAGACACAGAATATGACAGAAGTAAAAGGGATGATGACTTTGAAAGTGGACAGACCAATGGTTATATTGAATTCTATTTTGATGATCACACTGAGGTTAACAGTGGCAAAAAAAAGATAAGGGCAAGGAAGCCGGGTGAAGGGACTAAGAAGAGATAAAAGAACATTAATACAATTAAAGTGGAAAAAAGGAGAGTGGGAAAGAAATTGGGGGCACAAAACTACAAGAAAGAAAAATGGGGAAGCTAAGAAAAAGAGGATGGAAATTTAAAGAAAATGGATGAAAGTTATATGATTACTATATAATATCTTTCTTTTTTATCTTTCATTTGTGTGTGTGATAAAAAGTATTAATAGTGTGTGGGGGGTAGAGTTGATGAAGAGAAACAAGGTTTTTATCTTTTTTTCTTTCTTTTACACAGTATATTTGTGAATATATTTGATGATGATAAATATTCAGATATGAACAAGATTTACTTAAATACTTAAGCATTTAATACAATTATTAAAATAACCATTGATATAATTAGTTGGTAATTCCGGAAATCATAATTATATTACAGATTAGTGTAAACCTGATTTGATGGATTAAATTTAAAATTGGTAAACATATATTTGTATCACTAGGGAAATTATAATAAAAAATGAATGAAATTATTTAATGCGAAAATTTTGGAACTTGAATGATTATTATTTTTTGGTGGACATAGTTGATGATGATAATCAATATTGATAATGAACAAGTTTTTAATTAAAGATCTAAACAATTAGATATAGCTATTTATATAACTTATGTAACTTATATTACAGATTGGTATAAATCTGTATATAAATATTACATATATATTATTAAATATATATTACAGATTGGTATAAACTAGACTTGTTGAATTAAATTTAAAACTGGTAAACATATATTTGTACCACTAAAGGGAAAGATAAATTATAATGAGCAATGAATGTAATGAATTAGTGCTTGGAAATTTTGGAATTTGAACAATTACTATTTGTTTCTTCACTATACAGGATATTAATTTGAAACAATATACAAATAAATAAATAAGAATTGATATTGCACTGTTAATATAAGTAAATGTGGAATTTTTAGGGGGTATTTAGTTAGAAGGGAAAAAGCGGATTAAGAAAATGAATGGTAACTAAAGAAAATAACGAAGAAAATGAAGCACTATGTCTTAGATTTAAGAAGTAAGAGATTTAACAATTAGCAGAGGAAGCAAGCAATAGCAGTAAACCTAATTGGAAGATAAAATAATTGGTGTAATCTAGGTGACAACACTAGACAATGGAGACAGCACAGGATAAATAACATATACTGAAAGTAAAGATATAAACAGAATACAGATATCAATGATGATCATAAAGGGTAAGACTCAAAGAAGCTTTTCAGTCTGTCATGGAATAGAAGTAGAACTATCCACTTAGGGAAGGATTCTGAGGGCATAAAGGGAAATAGGAAAGAAGGAGAGAGAGTGGAGAAGGAACTGGAGATGTAAGAAGAAAGGAGGGGGAAATAGTAGTAGAAAAGGGAGAAAGAAGGTGCAAGGAAGTAGGGGAGAGGCAGAATGGCTGCCTGGGATAGAAAGAAGGGAGTGGTGAGAGGAAAGATCGAGACAGACTGAATAAAGGAAAGCAAATTGGAATATAACCTGTTCTGTCTGGGTTTTCCCAGACCTCCACACCCACTGAAAAAACAGCCAGACACTCTGGTAAAATCCAAAAGTAATTTATAGCAGGAAAAAATAAGCATAAAGGAAGACCTGTCTTCACAGCAGACAGGTTACAATACTTTACAACAGGGTCCTGATGTCCAGTCAATTCCAAAAGCTTCTTGCTGGCACACACCCCCAAGGTTTCAAGAGTCCAAGGCACAAACCAGGATTGTAGCCACCAAAGTTCACAGACAGGTCTCACGAATCTCCAAGATAAAACTCCACAAGCCAGGAAGGGTGGGGCCACCTTTTATCCTTTCCCAAGAGCACCACACCCAAACCCAGCTGCAACCACTAATGCTGGTAATACCTAGCCAACTGCGTTCTTCTCTCGTTAGCTCTCCTCTGTCGCATATCTATGAAGTCACTAGCATCCTCCCCCAGGGAATCCAGGCTGCTTGCTGGGGAGAGCTCCCCCTGGTGGAACTCTGGCTGTCCTTCATCTTCAGCCTGGGATTCAGCTTCTTCGTCAGTCTGCCCCTCCTGGTCCTCAGCCTCTGAGCTGGACACCGACAGCAAATCAGCCATTCCCGGAGGGGTCCCAGGCTGAACCACAACAATAACCTAAGTTATTATATTTAAGAGATGATTTATTATTCAGTTGTATTGACGGTATATGATGTTGTATGTATGTTTTTGTGTGGAGAAAAATAAAAAATAGTAAAAAAATGAGATGTGGACCACATTAGGCAAGAGTCATCCAATTCAAGAAAGAAATATTTATTACGGTAATTGAACATAAGAACATAGGAAGAGCCATGCTGAATCAGGCCAAAGCCCATCCAGTCCAGCATTCTGTGTCACAAAGTGGTCCACCAATTGTCCATGGGGATCTTGAGCAGAAAGAGAAGGCAAGACCCTCCCTTTCCCCTGACCCCCAACAAATGGTACTCAAGGGAATCCTGCCTGCTTCAACCAACATAGAGGCGGCACATGAACATCCGTTTCAATAATTCAATAAATTGGACTTCTATGCCACCCCTCTCTGAGGACTCAATAGGATGGTGCAAATGCAGCTTTGCGTTCCCCATCAGCAAATCTGCAATGCCACAGATTAGTTGCTAAATTCATGAAAGATAAAAAACTTCATTATATATAAACCATAGTATCAGTCAGCTATGGAGTAAGAAAGTGACTGAATAGTATTTGGAGAGCTTCAGAATAATCAGTAAAATGATCACATTGGCAGGGACTGGATTTTATTTTTTTATTTAAACCCTGCCTTTATTGTTTTTATAAATAACTCAAGGCAGTAGTCATACCTAACAATCCTTCCTCCTCCCATTTTCTCCAAAACAACAACTCTGTGAGGTGTACTGGCACTGAGAGAGTGTGATTGGCCAAAAGTCACTCCATTGTCTCCATTTTTTACTAGAATTCACCATCTCCTGTTTTCTATTCTGGTGAACAATTACAATTCTTTGGTTTGGCAAATGGCACTTTCCAGATATTCTGGATTTCAGCATCCATTAACAACTTTACTGGCAAGACTTTTGTTGAAAACATCCGGATGGCATTGGTTTGCCTGTTTACCAAGCCTAACAAAAATATTCATTCATTTTTATTTCTCACATTTATATATATTTTTATTTATTAAATTTGTATGCTGCCCCACTCTGCAGACTATCCTACCCTTACATTGTAAAATGCAGGCAAGATAGTATTCAGGTTTCTTCAGTTCTTGTAATTGTATAAAGTTAAGTATATTTTTAATGAATGGACAAACCATGCTCATCATAATTAAACATACATTGGAAATGTCAGCGTTCCAGTGTTCTTCATTACTTTGAGCGAGAAGTCAAACATCTGGAGTATTTTGAGCAGCGGCAGGAATTCAGAAATGAAGAAAGGGTGGCATTGGAACATGAAAAGATGATGAAGAGAACGGTAAGTTCTTTAGAGACAGAAAAGCTAAGATAATGCATATTATTTAATTTACAAACTTCTTAGGCAAATGAACTACGAAAAAGTATGATTAAAATAAGTGGGTTTACGGCGTAGAGGATTTTGGCCAATTCAATATGTATTTTATTGATTGATTGATTTTGTCCAATACACAATGGGGTTTTTAGTGGGTATACACATAGTAAAATACATAATGAGTTATAGAGGATATACTCATAGTAAAATATATCTAAGAAAGAATAGAAGAGAAGATATAGGTATAAAACATATCAATGAAAGAATAGAAGAAGAGATATAGGAATAGAGGAAAGGTATAGGAGATATAGGAGAGCAATAAGACAGGACGGAAGGCACTCTAGTGCACTTGTACTCGCCCCTTACTGACCTCTTAGGAATCTGGATAGGTCAACCGTGGATAATCTAAGGGTAAAGTGTTGGGGATTTGGGGATGACACTATGGAGTTCGGTAATGAGTTCCACGCTTCGACAACTTGGTTACGGAAGTCATATTTTTTACAGTCAAGTTTGGAGCGGTTAATATTAAGTTTAAATCTGTTGTGTGCTCTTGTGTTGTTGTGGTTGAAGCTGAAGTAGTCATTGACACAGGACGTTGCAGCATATGATCTTGTGGGCAATACGTAGATCATGTTTAAGGCGTCTTAGTTCTAAGCTTTCTAGGCCCAGGATTGAAAGTCTAGTCTCGTAGGGGATTCTGTTTCGAGTGGAGGATTGAAGGGCTCTTCTGGTGAAGTATCTTTAGAAATTTTCATTGCACCTAATCCTTTATTAATCATGATTTTTACAAGGTTTTCTATCATCCTCTGTACCCCAAAACATTCTGAGGTAGCTTACAAACCAAGACAAACTTAAACATTCCTTAATCTTAGACTTGCAATCTGTGAAAAGCAATTATGAGGAAAGGGGAGGATGGGTGGGGAAATGCAAGTTTTCACTATTTTAACTTTCTTCAGCAACAAGAAGTTTCCTATATATATATTTAAAATAGCTACCATACTATATTTTAATAAATTCAAAACCAAATAATAGTTTGAGTTAGTTGCTGTTAACCCATACTTCATTTTGAATTTCTGGAAGCAGAAAAGCCAAAAGTGGTACTGAGTCTCTGGTAATGTTTGAGCAGAGCAATGCTTGTTTACCAAGGTTGTGTACACACAGAAACATTTTGATTGAGATTAGTTGTGAATAACTATTCAGCCAAACACAGATATACTAACTTGAATTAAAGTTTACATTGAGAAATAACATATTCAGATAAACAGTCTAAAGTCATACACATAATAAGTCAGAATAACAATCCAAATCTTACCAAGTACATAGTCTTCCTTACCAGTTGTCTGTCATAATCAGTAAACTAAGGTATCAAGCCTGAACACATTTTAACTATAATATATAACTACAATGCAGAGAAATTGCAGAGAAAATGCACAGCAAATCTAACAGTGAATAGCCAAAGAGAAATAGAGAGGGTGACTCAGAAAATAAGCTATGAACTCTCGCTCCCTCTTGTGGCAGACTGCAACACCGCAGCTAAACAGCCATAGCTCAGTTATAATACATATTGTTGGTTTATATATTGCCAATCCAACCGTTATGGACAGAGTCCTAACAGTCTCTAATCTGCTCTATTTTATTCTTTTGCCCCTATAATTGTCTCTATCAAGTTGTACAGATAGTTGTTGATTTACAACCACAATTGAGACCATAATTTTCATTGCTGAGCAAGGTGATGATTAAGTGAATTGTGCCTGATATTAAAACTTTTTTGGCAGTTGTTAAAAGAATCATTGCGGTGGTGAAGTTAATAACTTTGCTTGTCAGAAGTCAGCTGAGAGGGTCACAAATTGTGTGACAACATGACCCTTGGGTTGTTGCAACTGACATAAATACATGCCAGTTGCTAAGGGCTTGAATTTTGATTACGGTACTGTGGGAATGCTGCAATAGTTGTAAGTGTGAGGACCAGTTGTAAGGCCCTTTTTTCAGTGCAGTTGCAACTGGTTGTAAGTCGAGGGCTACCTGCACAATGCCCTGCAGCCAAAGTGGAACTATTACAGGTATGATCTCAAGAGGCCTATCCCATAACCCTGTTGCTTAGGAATTCTGGAAGTTGTATTCTCAACACTTCTGAGAACCTCAAGCTGGGAAGGCTGTTCTAAAATATTACTATGACTTTAAATTTATTAGAGCCACCCAGTCTCATAGGACTCCTCTCGAGTGCTAAGTTACTTTAAAAATAACATTTAGCATATGATATTCCTGGCTATTTTGAAAGTAGATATTGTCTCAGGAATGTAAAGATGGAATCTGGTAAGACTCAGGAAAAATGTCTCTTTTGTAGGGTAACTTATCATTCCTCTCTCCCCCCCACTCCTCCTTCATCCTTCTCTTCTCTTTGCAGAAAATGGTTGGTGGTCAGCGATCAAGAGAGTTAATGGACGAACAGGCCAATCAAAATTATGTAGAATTTTTGGACTTGGAGAAAGCCATATTGGTTCGACTTGGATTAATGAAGGGACCAGATAAATTTACTCCCTCGAGAATTGTGTAATTTTACCACTACTTAGCAATAATAAGCGACTTCAGAATAGCCGTGACTCCCAACATATATAATTTGTACTGCAAGGCTTTCCATGAAACAGATACCCAGATATTTTTATTTCACTGCTAATTATGCCTTCCTCAGTGAGAATGGCCAAAGATAGCAGACAGAAATGAAGGTGCTGTTCTTCCCTACCCCTATATTATGTATAATAAATGCATATTTATTGTTAATTTGCTGTAGTGTCATAATGCAGATTTAATAAACATCTATTTGTAAAACATGGCATTGTGGAAACTATGGTATTAAAAGAAAACAAAAAATAAAGCCAGCTCAACGGTGCCCCCAAGGTGTTTTTTAAAGAGGCAACTGGCTCAGAACTGAAGAAACTTTTGGATGAGAAGTGAAATGTCTTCAAAGCAAAACCAGAAAACTCGTTACCTCTTGAGACAACCATGACATAGATATACAACTCAAGGGTGCATTTTGTATTACTAACTTACATGCAGGTCTCACCTTTCGCCCAGGTCAACATTCTGAGTTTGCACCCAGCCATGCTCATATTATTTTTCACATTTGAAAGTGTAGCAGTAGGTAAAATCCTGGACGATAGTTCAGTGTGGCTACTTTAGCATAAAGAATGGAGCCACTTTTGTTTTGAAAGCATCACTGTACCACATTTCTTTCAGAAACATAGAAACATAGAAGATTGATGGCAGAAAAAGACCTGATGGTCCATCTAGTCTGCCCTTATACTATTTCTTGTATTTTATCTTAGGATGGATGGATGTTTATCCCAGGCATGTTTAAATTCAGTTACTGTGGATTTACCAACCACATCTGCTGGAAGTTTGTTCCAAGTATCTACTACTCTTTCAGTAAAATACTGTAATATTTTCTCACGTTGCCTCTGATTTTTTACTGATCTTTTTCTGATCTTTTTTCTATTTTTTTAAAAAAATAATTTTTACTAAACAGTTTTATCTTTAAAAACAACATTAAAACAACCACAAAAAGAAAAACAACATAAAAGAAAACAAAGCATACCATATAAAATCATTTTCATTTTACAGCATTCCGTATCGGTGCACATAGTTTGCTTTTGTAGCTCTTGCTCTCTTTAACTTATTGTCAGGCTGAAGCCATTTTAGTGGGGGTCTTTGGCCTGCCACACTGTATAATATTTTACTGTGCATTCTTTTACTGTGGGAATTTGGGGACAATAAGGGGGCAATAAGGGGAATTTGGGGACAATTTGGGGACAATAAGGGGAATTGCATGAGGGTTGTCTGTATGTAGCCATAACAAATTATTTCTAGAAAGTCAAGTTCGTTCTTTGTCTTCGCACTCCTGCACCTGCATAGATGGGTGGATCTGCCAGGCTGGCGGTTGGACATTGGTCAATGTGATGGACTTGGGGTGGGGGGTGGGGACAAGTACTTGAACTTTAAACTGGATGGTGAACCCCAAAGGACTTCAGATTCGGGATTCACCCAGGTGTACCAACATGGCTCTGTTAATAAATTGGAACTTTGAGGAAGCAATTGCCTCTGACTCTAATTTTAGATGCTATTTGGAACCCTGACACTTATACTGTTTGTACATTTCATAATTTGCCATTCAGCAGGGAAATTGGGATGCTGCATTAAAATAATAATAATAAATAATAAATAAATAAATAATAATAATAATAATAATAATAATAATAATAATAATAATAATATTAGATTTGTATGCTGCCCCTCTCCGAGGACTTGGAGCGGCTCACAATAGCACAATAGCACAATGCACAATATACAAATCTAATAGTTAATTAAAAAAAACTTATAAAAATAATCATACAGCTCAAACAAACCATACATCAATTATAATAGCTAAGGGGTATATTAATTTTCCCATGTCTGGTGATATAGATGAGTTTTCAGGATTTTACGAAAGGCAAGGAGGGTGGGGACAATCCTAATCTCTGGGGGGAGTTGGTTCCAGAGTGCCGTGGCTGCCAGAGAAGGCTCGACGGGACCCAGAGAAGGTCAACTCTGTGGGACCTAATCGGTCACTGGGATTCGTGTGGCAGAAGGGGGTCCCAGAGGTATTCTGGCCCGATGCCATGTAGGGCTTTATAGGTCATAACCTACACTTTGAATTGTGACTGGAAACTGATCGGCAGCCAGTGCAAGACGCGGAGTGTTGACAAGACATGGGCATATCTGGGAAAGCCCATGATTGCTCTCACAGCTGCATTCTGCACGATCTGAAATTTCCAAACACTTTTCAAAGGTAGTCCCATGTATAGAGCGTTGCAGTAGTCGAACCTCGAGGCGATGAGGGCATGAGTGACTGTGAGCAGTGACTCCCTATTCAAATAGGGCCGCAACTGGTGCACCAGCTGAACCTGGGCAAACGCCCTCCTCGCCACAGCTGAAAGATGGTGCTGTAATGTTAGCTGTGGATCGAGGAGGACGCCCAAGTGAAATCCACTTACCTTCTCTACCAGCTCAAATCCCCAAAAAGGGATGTAATGATGTTGGTGCGAGTTTGTGGGGCTTTGTGCAGTCAGCCCTACCAGCTCAGTTAGAACCAGTTGTATTTCACCCGACTAACCTGATAAAAGAGCCAATTGTGACAGATTTGCCCCTCCATATTATCACTCACCAGGGGTAGGCAAATCTGGCTCTTCTATGACTTGTGGACTTCAACTCCCAGAATTCCTGAGCCAACCATGCTAGCTCAGGAATTCTGGGAGTTGAAGTCCACCTGTCATAGAAGAGCCAACTTTGCCTACCACTGACTCAAACAGATATATTAGATTAAGCCTGTGTTCTTCCCACTTCATAGCGAAGCAGACTTAGCAATCCTGGAAATATAAATTCTTTTCACACAGGTTTATCTTGACTTATCTTTAAAATGTATTCTTAAAATAATAGCATTTTACAAAAATACAAAATCAAGTTATTTTCAATTTTGGGTTTTATTCAGAATTAACATAGTTCAAAAATAATCACTTCCTGTACATATGCTTTAAAAAAATACATCAGCTTATCAATAAATGCTTCAGGTTAAAATATATGCTTTTAACTGTATCACTATATTGAAATGACTGTAGTTGTGTACTGCCACTCTAATTATCATCGTCATAATAAATTAACCAGACTGTATAAAATGCTGAAATATTTCTTTAAGGAAAATGCGGCAAAAATCATGCACCAAATTCAGTCATCCTATTGCCAATAAATAAGCTAAAATAATTATAATAGTCAATATCAAGGAACAAATTAAATAGTACTTGTATCAGATCCATAACAAGAGAGAGAGAGAGAGAGGGAGGGAGGGAGGGAGGGAGAGGAGAACTGATAATGTGAAGAAATGGTGAGAAAACCAGAATTTTCTTGTCCTCCAGCTATTTTAAGACTATAATTCCCAGAATTCCTAGATGGAATTGTGGAAGTTGTGATCTACAAATAACTGAAGATATCAGTTGATGAAGGTGAATACAAGGCAAATAGTGTTCAAAACTCTTTAAAAAATAATGGCTCCCCCTGCTTGCTAACTTTTTTTTCTAAAGCAATGCCATTTACCACATACTCTACTCCATTGCTCTCTTTTTTAAAGAGGTACCTAGTTGCAATTTATTGCTGCTTGGGTCTTATGGCCTGACTGCAGACAGAACTTAAATTTGCATCAGGCTTGTATTTACTTTGGTTTAGAGTGAATATAAAAAATCTGCAGACTAATCCAATCAGGATTTATTAAATTTACCTTTCTTACAACAAACTGGAAAAGCTGCTAATTTTAAGAAACCTGGCAGGATAAACAACACATTGATCGTCTTAGCACTTAAGGACATTCTTGGAATGTTTCGGGCCATTTGAAACACATTACTTTAAAAGACACTTTCTACATCCATGGCAAGAGGGGGGCCTCCCTAGAATTCAAAAAGGTGTAGAAATGTATTAGGGGGACATGTTTAAATTATATAATAAATGGTCTTTATCACAAATAAAGAAGCAGCATGACTATCTAAATTGAGGAGCTTCCCATTAGCATAGCATTGGTGTCAGCAACCCACGGCTCCATGCAGCTCTTTCGTCCCCTTGCTGTGGCTGTCAATTGAACCCACTGCCGGCTGGCCCCGCTTCTCCCCCTCCCTTCCCAGTCACTCTTTGCCTGGCCTGAGATGTTAAGGGTGACATCAGAGGATGGAGACTCGCTACATATTCCAGAACGGGAATGTATCGCCCCTGTACTTGCCTCATCTTGTGAGTGTTTCTTCTGACCCTTGTTGGTGCTGCATGCATCTCAGTTTCTTGGATATTTGCGACTTGCTTTCAAGAGTGGACAACATGCTTCACAATAGTAGATACCGCATCCCCTCCGCCCATTATGACACAGCACATCGCAGCTGAGCGGCCCAGTGTCTCAGGGTGGAGAGCAAGTCGCGCATCTCCCCAAGAGACTGAGATGTGCACAGCACCAACAAAGGTTGGAAGAAGCACCCGCGAGATGAGGCAAGTACAGGGGCGTTTCACTCCCGCTCTGGAATATGGACCGAGTCTTCATCCCCGGCTGTCACCCTTATCTTGTGACTGGGAGAGGAGAGCAAGGATCGGGTCCGGCCAGTAGTGACTTCAGCTGACAGGGAGCCACAGCAGGGGGATGAAAGAGCTTCATTTATCTGGAAACCTGAAATGACCCTTGATTTAAGCCCCAAAGAAGAAAGAGAAACATCAGCAAAAAAACAAAAAACCCAGCTCTCGCCTGAGGGACCACACACACACACACACAAAAGAGAGACAGAAAGACAGACAAGAGACACAAAAAGATACCTGCTTCTCACAGAAAGCACTGGGAGTCACAAAACCTGGGTAGATGTGGCTGGGTGGAAGTGAGTGATGTTCAGTTGGCCATGCCCACCCAGATTTTGTGGCTTCCGGTGTTTTCTGTGTGAAATGACTCTTTGAGGGTTTAAGGTTGCAAACCCCTGGCATAGCAGAAGGGAACTGATGTACAAAGTTATGCTTCTATATTTCCAATATATATATATATATGATATAATAATGCTTAAGCATGGCTCACTATACAGTATTTGGAGATGTTTTAACATAGTCAGCACCCTGGATGGCATTGATTATTGCCTATGCACAGTGTTAACATTAGGCTGATTAGGTTAAATATCTGCATTTAAGGCCATTACATATTTTTAAAATATGCATATTTGTGGACAATTCGGTAGAATAATTCTGTTGAATTACAATAAAAATTGTTTTGATTTGGTAGAATAGCTGCTATGGTTTCTGCCAAGCAATCAAGTCTCAAAGCATCTCTAGAAAAAGGTTTTTTCGTTTCACAATGAAAATTTCAGAAAGTTGTGGCAAACAGGCCAGTGTGTCTAGATCAGGGGTAGGCAAAGTTGGCTCTTCTATGACTTGTGGACTTCAACTCCCAGAATTCCTGAGCCAATCATGCTAGCTCAGGGATTCTGGGAGTTGAAGTTCATATGTCATAGAAGAGCCAACTTTGCCTACCCCTGGTCTAGACAACTTGTTATCCTGGATACTTTAAAGTAATTTGTATGCTTTTAGTTGCAGCCTTTAAATATCTCATTTTCTTGTCCAGAGTATCCCATGACTGCTTATGTGTGATTGTTTGACCACACAATAGGCAAGTCTCTTTTCAGCTCTCTTTAGTCAGAGCTAGATTGGGCCAGGTGGGCACAGGGCTGTCCCGTGGAGTCCTTGGTGCTATCTGGGCTTGCAGATCTTTCGTTACCCATTAAAATGCTGATGCTATTTTAGCTGGATAAACATTTGCAAACAAACAGCAAACTCAGGAAGCATCAAGGACTCCACAATTCAACACAGCTACATGGATTCTTTTCTACAGTGCTGTCATGTATAACATCTCCAGTATTAATATTGATTGTTTCCTTATTTGACCCCTAGGACAATCATTAAGTGTTGTACCTCATGATTCTTGACAAATGTGTCTTTTTCTTTTATGTACACTGAGAGAGCATATGCACCAAAGACAAATTCCTTGTGTGTCCAATCACACTTGGCCAACAAAGAATTCTATAGGGCATAAAAAAATACTAAATCCCCCCCCCACCGCATCAACAGTTTTACTTGATTAACTTATTTATCCAAATTCCCTTTATTTTATGCAATTTTATTGTATTTTAACCAGTCGCAGTTTTATGACGACCGATGTGGTCACTATTTTTGCTTTGATATGGTCGATTGACTAATCAAATAAAATTGATTGTTGTTGTACTTGATTGGCATGGGGGGGGGGCAAACTATAGAAGTAGTGCACAATCACCTCATTTTATACAATCATCTAATGCAGTGCCAGGGCCTGCTGCCTAGGAAATGCTAATCTACCCCCAACTTTTGGACTCTTAATTTCTCTCTCTCTCTCTCTCTCTCTCTCTCTCTCTCTCTCTCTCTCTCTCTCTCTCTCTCTCTCTCTCACACACACACACACACACACACACACACACACACACACACACACCACCACCATCACTACTATGCTAACATAAGTTCAGAACACCAGGTTAGAGGAGAGAGAAGAAACTCTTATCCTGCACAATGAAACGTACCTCAACTAGAAAGGCCCAAATGTTTTTCACGTATAAATATCTGCAAGACAAGTGTTAGAAAAATGTTTTTGCAAGTTTTAAGTACTGTAGTTGCTTTAAAGTGTTACCACAGAAATACAATATTCATATAAAAAGCCCCCCCCCCCCCCAATAGCAGCCTTTGCATTAAAAGTGAAAAGGTGTCAATACAGAACGTGATCTACATAGAATTTGTGCCTCGTGTTATACCTTAAGTAGCAACATTAATCTTCTCTCTCTTGGGAGAATATCCGTACCAGGGCTAAGATTTCAGGAACAAAGTGTACTGTTCCAGTGTAACAAAGATAAAGATGAGGCCTTATATATCTTTGATAAACTGTTCAAAATTCCTAAGTGCATAGTACCTTGACGAGGAATATTGCAGAATTGTTTTATAAAAAGTAACATGTTTTCAAATGGTGGAGAAAGGCTGTAATATGGATGCCTAACTTACACAGTGATCTCCAACATTACCCAACGCAATTATAATACAGACCCCACCTCCCCAATCCAAAACTCATCCTTTTCCTTATTCTTTCCTGGTGGAATACAACAGAAGGGAGATACAAAACTGGAGACATGGCAAAGCGAAGTGATCAACAACTCATATTGAGCTTCTTTTTATTGAGTTCCCGTTCCAGGTTTCCTATCAGTGTATCAATGCTTTCTTGCAAGTTTTTGAGGTTTACTTGATGGTTCACTGCAGAATCCATTGTCTGCATTGTCAGATAGGCCTGAAAGGTGCGTTCTTTGGACACACAAATGGGCCGCCGGAGCAGCGTTCTGGAAGCATCCACTTTGCTGCCATCGTCCCCACTTTCTGCCTCTTCTAAAGGGACATCATCGTAGTCTGCTTCGCTCAGAGCTTCTTTGGGACTGACAAAGTAGTTCTCCCCACAAGCAGTCCAGTCTCCGGCATAGCGGTTGCTTGAAGGGCTGTCCAGTCTGGCTGGCCTGGATCGCAAGATCCCAGACACTTCGCTTAAATTTAACATTTGAGGCCGCTGTTTCTTAGGCCTCAGATAGTTCACAGAGGACTGCTGCTCCTGGAAGGCTGACTCTTCAGTTGATGGATGTTGCACTATGATAAAGCATAATTGGAACTCGTGTTAGCTTAACAGTATGCCTTAAAAGAAAGCCGCAATATGACATTTTATTTTTTCCCACTGGTCTATGACTTGGGAACATGCATTTATGCATGCACACTGAACAGCCAATAATTCTATTGTACTGATTTTGGTACCAGACAGTCAAGTTATATTGAAAAGAAAAAGCCAACTAATTAACATTTCATCTTAAAACTACCATGCCTTTGTCTACTGCCGCTGGAGGAATCTATTAAAATGGAAATTTAACCTGATTAACTCTGCAAGTTAATTTTGCAAGTTAATCGCAGTCCAAAATCACAGTACAGTTCGAAGAAGAGCTTCCAAATGCGATCTACAATCAGCTATGTAAGAAAAAGCAGGCAGAACAAACACACATTTGGCACTTTTGTTACCTGAACTCATGGTTTTACAGCTCTAGAAACTAAGTCTCCTCTTGTTATCGCCTTCCTATGGTAAACAGTACAAATGTTTTATTCACCAACAACTGCTACATAATTCAAAAGTTTCTTTTCCAAGCATCCCTCTGTAGTAATGGCATTATTATTATTATTATTATTATTATTATTATTATTATTATTATTATTATTATTATTGGTTCTATTATTACGATTTTTGATTCTACTATTATTGTTGATTCCATTTTTATTTTTGCTTATAGCAATATTCTGATTGCTTACTGGCACACAGAAAAGATGTCATTCCTACGTGTTTAAAAGATGTTTAACTCTTGTCAGTAAGACTTGACAAGGAATGAAGAGAAAATGGCAGCAGAGATTAATGGAAATTAGGTCCTAAAGAAGCTGGGGGGGGGGGGCACCTTTGAATTGTTTCAACAGTACTGGATGGAAGGAGTTGTATCTCCCTAGGTAGACTTGTCAAAAGATGCAAAAAATGATGAATGTGCAGGCGAAACTTGTTGTAAAGAATGTAGAAGGAATATATTATTATTATTATTATTATTATTATTATTATTATTATTATTATTATTAATTAGATTTGTATGCCGCCCCCTCTCCGCAGACTCGGGGCAGCTCACAGCAATAATAAAAACAATATACAGTAACAAATGTAATATTTAAAAAAATCTAAGAACCCCTTATTTAAATTTAAAAGCAAAACATACACATAAACATACCATGCATAAACTGTATAGACCCGGGGGAGACGTCTCAATTCCCCCATGCCTGAGGACAGAGGTGGGTTTTAAGACGTTTACAAAAGGCAAGGAGGGTGGGGGCAATCCTAATCTCTGTGGGGAGCTGGTTCCAGAGGGTCGGGGCCGCTCTTTGCCTGGGTTCTGCCAGATGTCATTGCTTAGTCGACGGGACCCAGAGAAGGCCAACTCTGTGGGTCCTAACTGGTCGCTGGGATTCGTGCGGCAGAAGGCGGTCCCGGAGATATTCTGGTCCAATGCCATGAAGGGCTTTATAGGTCATAACCAACACTTTGAATTGTGACCGGAAACTGATCGGCAACCAATGCAGACTGCGGAGTGTTGGTGTAACATGGGCATACCTAGGGAAGCCCATGATTGCTCTCGCAGCTGCATTCTGCACGATCTGAAGTTTCCGAATATGAAAAGTAAAGATCTTGTAAAAGCCATAAGGAGAGAAAGAAAAATAAAAGAGTGAGGATTCAGTGCCATTGTAGTGGGTAGACAGTTAAGCAAAAGAAGAGTGCACTTTCCAAGACTTAAATTTATACAGGGAGTCCTCAACATATGGCCGTTCATTTTAATGATTGTTTACATCAGCGCTGAAATAATTGACTTAGGACCAACCTCGAACACTTTCTGCCATTGCAGCATCCCTGCAGTGATGTGATTTAATCTCTAATGCTTGGCAACTCTGGCGCATATACAATAGTGGCAGCATCCTGTGGTCATGTGATTGCCCTCTGTAACCTTCCCAGGTGGCTTCTTACAAGCAAAGTCTTGTGAGCCGCCCCGAGTCTTTGGAGAATCCAATCAATCAATCAATCAATCAATCAAGTCAATGGGGAAAACCAGAAGGGAAGATCGCAATTCGGGATCATATGATATCTTGCTTAACAATCTTGCCAGAAAAGGTCTTATAATGGGGTGCAACAAATTATCTAGTCCCCACTGTGGTCATAAATCGAGGACTACCTGTATATTTCACCTCTTAGGTTGCAGAAGAAAAACAGTACACCAAGCATAACTATCCTACTGGGTTGGCCTATCTATCCTGTGAGGCATTTTGAGTCTCACTGGCTCAAGCTTTTCTCAGCCTTCCATCCTTCCTAGGTCGGTAAAATGAAGATCCAGATTGTTGGGGGCAATATGACGACTCTGTAATCTGCTTAGAGAAGTAAAAGCACCATGAAGCAGTTCATAAGTTTGACTGCTATAGCTATTTATGTGATATCTTTCTTCAAAGATCATCCTGAACTGCAGTGGCTCTGTCATTTCTAATTGTATCTGCCAGGGGTTATATTATTTATGCATTCAGTATATTTAATCCCGCTTTTTCCTTTAGAAGCAAAGGAAGCTTGTAAAAGATAACTCCAGCATATAACAAGGCAGAAGTCAACAAATGCAACCTGCCAGTAGCTCAGATAATCAGATGACTAAACTTTCACTCAGGCTCAAATATCTCCCTGGAAGTAGTATATCTTACTTGTCTAACAATTCTGGTTTCTTGTTTTGAAAAGATGAGGAAACATGTACATCAACAAAAGTTCTCCTGATTAGGATTTTTTTTCTTTGAAACAAAGGGCTCGTGTGTTAAACCTTAAATGCCAGCATTATTAAGTTTTCTGAATAAACAAGGACCATTATTTTTTCAATTTATAAATAAACAGATAAATGAAAAGCTGTAGTTAGTCACAATCATTGTTATCAAGTTTTCTACATTCATCAGTGGATTGATGTTTGGCTTTACTCCTTCACAGGAAAAGAGTTCATTCCACAATGTTTAATTAAATTTTTGAAAAGCCAAAAAGCTTGGCATGATACCCTGTAGTTACAGAAGAAGCTGAAGTACTTAAGATTATGCTAGTTCACTTCTTAAACAATATACATCCAGTCACCTTTACAGAGAAAAACCTTCTTCAAGGACTTAATTGTTATTAACTCCATTTTGAATCACCAATCAAGCAGCTATATTTTTTATTTCTGTATGTTTTATCTGAGCAGATAATATCAGGTGTCCGCATTCAGGGGGAAAAAGCATCTTGTCTTTCGTTCAACTAAACAATCTGATCGTTGTGCTAACTATGAGTCTTCAAAAAGCCCTGGTGGCAGTACTGTAGATTACTTTTGCTGACTGCCAATAGTTCAACTGTCACTGGCTCAAGGTTGACTCAGCCTTCCATCATTCTGAGATGGGTAAAATGAAGACCCAGATGCTGACTCTGTAAATCGCTAAGTGGTGTATAAGTTTTAAGTGCTATTGCTAAGTGCTAAAATAAAGCTGGCATTACACCTCTGACCAACAGAAGATGTTATTGCTAAAGCAGAGATCAACTGCTTCAAAAACACTTGGGGTTGTTCCGTGTAACGTAACCTATTCAGATCTGTCTAAAAAATTAGCTGCTGAAAGTTACACCCCTATGTGACTGAGAGAAGTTATAGACCAGTGATGGCGAACCTATGGCACAGGTGCCACAAGTGGCACGTGAAGCCATATCTGCTGGCACGCGAGCTGTTGTCCTAGCTCAGTTTCAACATGCATGTGTGTGCCGGCCAGCTGATTTTTGGCTCACACAGAGGCTCTGGGAGGGCGTTTTTGGCTTCCAGAGAGCCTCCTGGGGGATGGGGAGGCATTTTTACCCTTCCCCGGTTCCAGGGAAGCCTTTGGATCCTGGGGAGAGTGAAACACGAGGCTACTGGGCCCAGCAGAAATTGGGAAACAAGCTGGTTCTGGCCTCCAGAGAGCCTCCGGGGGGGGGGGGGGAGCTGTTTTTGCCCTCCTCGGGCATTGAATGATGGGTGTGGGCACTCACGCATGCACAATAGCATGCACACAGCCTCTTTCGTCACCCAAGGAAAAAAAGGTTCGCCATCACTGTTAAAGATAGAACCAAGGTTATCCAATAATAAGCATAGAGAAAGAAGGAAATGGCAGAATCCCCAATTGTAATGACAAATAAAAGGGGGGGGGGGATTAGGCTCATGAAAAAGAAATAACAGCCAGGAGTATAGTCAATGTTAAGTCAATGGGGACACTTCAGGACACTGGTAGTAAACACACAGTTCCAGTTGTTTAAGATCTTATCTTGTTACTATGGGTGCAAAAAAAAATATTCTCATTTATCTTTATTTTAAAGAAACTTAAGGGCAAAATACACAAGTCTGGAACAGATGCAAAAGTAAAAGGGTACATTAGCAAGATATTATTTTATATAGATTTATTAGATAAGATTTATTAGATTTGTATGCCGCCCTTCTCCAAAGACTCGGGGCTAATTAAGTGAAAAAATTGTTACAGCAGCATGAAGTTAGAATGTAATTGATATGCCATAATAACAGTTACAAATAATATGGCATAATAAATTGGTCTTTGTAAGTTTATGCTACAATAAAAGTTTGAAAAAGTTTGAACAATGCATGCACTGTTTTTGCTGCAACAGATTAATACAGTGATCCCCCATTTATTGCGTCCCCAACCATTGCGAACAGGGTACTTCGCTATTTTTCAACCCGGAAGTCAAAATACCATCTACGCATGCGTGCCCGGGGCACGCATGCGTAGATGGCAACCGGGAGATCAGCTGCTGGGCGGCTTCCCTGAGTCTTCCCCCTCTTGCTGGCGTCAGCGAGGAGTTTCCCCACCGCCCACGCAAACTCCTCGCTGCCGCCCGCCCTTCGCCCGCCCACGCCGTTCATTCTCGCCGCTTTTGAGCTGAGTCCGGAAGCGAATTCGCTCCCGGACTCAGCTCGAAAGCGCCGAGACAAGCCGTTCCTTGCCGCTTGCTATCGGCGCTTTTGAGCTGAGTCCGGGAGCGAATTCGCTCCCGGACTCAGCTCGAAAGCGCCGAGACAAGCCGTTCCTTGCCGCTTGCTATCGGCGCTTTTGAGCTGAGTCCGGGAGCGAATTCGCTCCCGGACTCAGCTCGAAAGCGCCGAGACAAGCCGTTCCTTGCCGCTTGCTATCGGCGCTTTTGAGCTGAGTCCGGGAGCGAATTCGCTCCCGGACTCAGCTCGAAAGCGCCGAGACAAGCCGTTCCTTGCCGCTTGCTATCGGCGCTTTTGAGCTGAGTCCGGGAGCGAATTCGCTCCCGGACTCAGCTCGAAAGCGCCGAGAGCCAGCGCCCCCCGGACCCCCAACCCGGGTTTGGGGGGCTGCTAGGAAGCCCTCCATGCCGGCGGCAAACAGCCGCGCCGCCCCCAATCTTCGGCTCCTCGCTAGCGCTGTGGGAGTAAAAACACCATCTGCACATGCGCAGATGGTGTTTTTACTTCCGCAGCGCTACTTCGCGAAAACCCGCTCGTTGCGGGGGGTCCTGGAACGGAACCCTCGCAACGAGCGGGGGATCACTGTACATCGCTTTGAATGAAATTAAATGTTATTCATTGTGAGATGTTTGGGTTGTTGTTTTTTTACCTGGCCACAACTGGAGCAGATAATGTAAAACTTCTATATGTTTCTTGAAATCCAAGGCACTGGCCAGCTCTTCTGAATCAGTGAACACTCTGTTGTTGTGGCTGGTAGTTTCCTGCCACTGGCTAAGTAATACAGGCCCAAAACACACAGCTAAATTCTGGCAAGTCATTCTGTTTACTTCATGGTATGAAGCCACCAGTTTCAGATGGTCTAAGAGCATCTTTAGAGTTGCCTAAAGAAAAAGAGGAATCGTGTTAGTTCATTAATCACAGGGGAAAAATGTAATTAAGAAGAGAGGCAGTAGCAATATTATTGAAGGTCTTGTTCCTTTAATTCCATCACAACATTGTCATTCATGCCCACTAGCGGTGTCCACTTAAGATAACATTTCAAGAATACCTTTTTGTGGAGCAGAAGAGCACACAGATCTGAGGATTTTGCAGCTGCTCAATACTCTATACATGCCCTTAAGCAAATATTTTGCAAGGGCCAGCAAACTGCAATTTTCTGCATACTTACCTGGAAGTAAACCACACAAAACACCAATCCTCAGCTTGGAGAAAGACTTTAACAATCAGCCTAGTCCCACGAACCAATTTAATAGCCCTGCATTTAATTAAACTAAATAGCATGGAAATTCTGTCCCATAATTGGTACTAAATTAAATGGCTGGAAATATTTGGTTGGGGCTTGTCTCTCTTGCAATTCCTTACCTCTGATTTGTTTGTCCTTTGGGGTAACAGGCAAACTTTCTATGAAACTGAATTTTTTCCTGGGCCAAAACCAACAAACATACTAAGATGTTTCCATCGCTTCACTAAGAACACAGGAAGCTGCATTACCAAAATTGGAATACCACATAATCGAGCTCATAATTATTATCTGATTAGACCCTCTGAGGTTTCAGAAAAAATGTCTTTCCCATGGATTCTTTTGTTTTTGGCTTTTCTGTGATTTGTAGTTCTTTATTTGCAACAGCTGTTGCAGATTGCAAGTATGTGTATATATATATATATATATATATATATATATATATATATATATATATATATATACATACATACATACATACATACATACATACATACACATGTGATATATATATACATGTGATATATATATATATATATATTTGTTTTCGTAGATTTTCACAGGTACAGGTATGACGGTCTTGGCATATTCGGGTTTCTTCCCGTGTAGGATTTGGAAATTTCTGGCGACGTTTCGACGAGGTCCCACTCGTCATCTTCAGGCTGGTGTTTCTGTCCTTGTTCTAGGGCGAACACTGCGAGACCTGAGCTGCCTTCCTTCTAAAAATACTGGTGGCTGGGTGTGGTTTGATGGCTCAGCAATTGCCTGCTGTGTAGAAACTTCCTGATGAGTCAGTAGGGTAACATCTGGGGTCGTTGATGTAGCTGAGGTATACTGATTAGTTAATGGTTGTAGATTAGGCATGATATCCTGAGTAGTTGGAGCTTGCAGACTACTTGATTGTTTTGCAATGTGTGTTCTGAGTCTGGTTTCTATGGCTGGGATACATTTGAGGGCTGGTTTCCAGATGTCTGGTAAGCGGGAGGTATCATCCCGCTTGTTCATATTTTGGGGATGTTTTTCTATCTCGATGGCTTCCATGATTATTCTTTTGCTGTACTGTTCTGTTTTGGAAATTAACTTGGTACTGTCAAAATCAATTTCATGTCCTGTAGTTTTGAAGTGTTGGAAAAGGGAGGTTTTTTCTTTTTTCCTTAATGCATTCTTATGTTCTGCAACACGTGCATTTACTCTCCTGTTAGTTTGTCCAATATATGTGGTTGGGCAGATTTTACACGGTATTTGATAAACTCCCTGGTTTTCTAGCTGGATATTGTCTTTCGGGTTTCTTAGGATGTTGGCTATTTTTTTATCTGTACCAAAGGCTGTCTTGATGTTGTATTTGCGGAGAATTTTACTGATTTTATCTATGGTGCCTTTGATGTAAGGGAGGAGGGCAATGCCATTGTCCTGTTCTGTGTCTTGGTTCTTGGGAGGTGTCTCTTTTTGGATTAAGTTGTTGATTGCCTCTCTTGGGAATCCATTGGAAATTAATACATTTGTGAGACTGTGTAATTCAGGTTCCAGGTGGTCTTTGTCGGCTAGGCCTTTGGTTCTGGAAATGTGGGTCTTGGCTATGGAATTGATCTGTGCAGGGTGGTGGTGGGATTTTGTGTTCAAGTAGCGGTTGGTGTGTGTCTTCTTCTGGTAGACGGTATGTCCTAGGGAGCCATCGGGTTTTTTGTAGATTAGGACATCCAGGAAGGGAAGTTTGTTGTTGGTTTCTATTTCCATGGTGAATTGTATTTTGGGGTGTAGGCTGTTGAGATGTGTGAGAAAGCTGTCCAGTTTTTCTTTCCCATGTGGCCAAATTACGAAGATATCATCTACATATCTAAGCCAGAGTTTGGGTTTGTATTCAGATTTGTCCAAGGCGTTGGTTTCAAAATATTCCATGTATAAGTTTGCAATGATGGGTGACAGGGGTGATCCCATGGGGGCTCCTTCTATCTGTTTGTATCTTTGTCCATTGTGGATGAAGTATGTATTCATCAGGCATTGGTTGGTCAGATCTAAGATGTGCTTCAGGGGGTTGTATTTGTTTTGGATGGCTGTTAGGGCTTCTTTGATAGGCACTTGGGTGAAGAGAGATATGACATCGAAGCTTACGAGAAGGTCACTGGTTTGTAGGTTTTGTTCCTTTATGATTTCTATGAAGTGGAATGAGTTTTGTACATGAGACATGATGGATTCTGCATAGGGCTGGAGTTGTTTGGCAAGAAATTTGGCAAGATTCTGTAGGGGTGAGCCTATGGAGCTGACTATGGGTCTGAGTGGTGTTCCTTCTTTGTGTATCTTGGGGAGGCCATAGAGCAGTGTTTGCCCTAGAACAAGGACAGAAACACCAGCCTGAAGATGATGAGTGGGACCTCATCGAAACGTCGCCAGAAATTTCCAAATCCTACACGGGAAGAAACCCGAATATACCAAGACCGTCATATATATATATGTATGTATCAAATGTTTTTAGCTGAAATTTTAAAATTAAGGGAGACTAGGATGGTACCATTTCGGCCTTGTTCTGGCCTCATCAGCTAGCCACACCCTTCCTTACTGGGATTCGATCTGGCAGCCTCTGCCTTGTAAGGCAGAGAGTTAGCAGTTGAGCTACCAGACCTTGATCCCTCCAGCTCTGTACCAGGGAGGGGCTATATGTTTTCTTTATGTCGGATCACCCTGGTATATTGAAGGAACGTCACAACTCCTTTTTGCCTTTAGGCCCAACCCAGGACCATTTCAAGGCAGTTAATTTATTCATAGCCGACAACTATATTCTGTATGTATCAAATAGATAGATAGATAGATAGATAGATAGATAGATAGATAGATAGATAGATAGATAGATAGACAGATTTATATATACATATACATACATACATACATACATACATACATACATACATACATACATATATACATATATATATATATTTGTTTTCGTAGATTTTCACGGGTACAGGTATGACGGTCTTGGCATATTCAGGTTTCTTCCTGTGTAGGATTTGGAAATTTCTGGCGACGTTTCGATGAGGTCTCACTCGTCATCTTCAGGCTGGTGCTTCTGTCCTTGTTCTAGGGCGGAACACCCTAGAACAAGGACAGAAGCACCAGCCTGAAGATGACGAATGAGACACTGCAATGAGAGAAAATAATTTAATGAACATTTGGGAAGGGGGTTTATTAGCCGAAAGCAATAATTTATGCAATGCACTATTATAACCAAAAATACTTAGAAAGGGAAATATATGGTTAAGTAACAGGTCTAGCGTTAAATACAAAGCATAGTGAAAAAGAAGGAGAGAGATGCTGATGATAAATAAATTCATCTTTTTGGAAGATCTGAGGGAAGTAACTCTGCTTAGAAAAATGTTTTGTCTAGCTGCCTGCCCATAGAAGGCTACAGCTGGTTTCCTTCACTAGATTCTCTGCAACAGACAAAGATTCCACATTGTACTTCAGCACATTATGACCCCATATACAATTAATTAAGGAGCATGTTTCAGGCATAAGTGCCTGAAAATGGTAGCTTGCCAGGAGAAAAACCTTGTGTATTGTCTAGAGTAGCTGGCAGTTGTACAGCACACAAATTTAATAAATTATTATTACCAAATCAAGAGCGTTAGAGTCCTTAATTTATGACAACTAGAACCGGAATTTCCCTTGCTAAACAAGACAGTTGTTAATTTAATGTAATTTAATTTAATTAATTTGACTTCTATGTCCCCGCAATCCTAATGGGACTCAGGATGGCTTACAACAGTAAATAGTACATACAATAAACAAAGTTAAATGTTAGTAATAAGAACAGTAAAAACCTATAATAAATCCTAACCAAAAATAATTTTACAATTATTTAGCACGAGCACCGATTGTAAGTCAATGTATTCATGTAACTTTGAATAGTCACTAAATGAATAATTGAGGACTAGCTGTATTGTTAATAACATTAAATAAGTATTCACTGTGTTCAACTTTGTTTCTACCAATAACTTTGAATTAAATCTTTCTGTATTATTTCACAAGTGTGCAAAAAATGTGAGTTGGAGATCGGATTTAAATATATTACTGTCACCAAATTGATCTGATTATTTCATTGCTTTGCATATGCATAACAAATTTCTCCTCCCTATACTGCCCAGGATAACTGCTTTCCAATCCAAATCCATAAGGTTTGCTATAGTTTGGATTCTTGATGAGAATTGCCAAGTGGGAGCCCTTAAAGGCACAAATTCGCATTCATGTGACTCCCTTTGCTTATTATATGAGACTGCTGTGTGGAATAATGGAAAGGTACAGAAAAAATGAGATTTCTGGCAGTGGATAAACTTAGCAACAAAGTTAAAAGAGCCTGTACAAACTGAGGCACCTGCACAACCAGGCTAAAGGATTAAAGGGGTCCAGCTGATTGTGTCCCTTGGTTTAGGTGCTACTGTAGGATGGCGAACCTTTTTTGGTTCGGGTGCCAAAAGAGTGTATATACATACGATAGCCTGTGCATGCATGCCCACATCCATAATGCAATACCCCCCCTGTGCTTGCACACAATCCCCGCACTGCCTGCCACGCATGCACACAACCCCCCATACTGTGAAAACAGCTGAAAAGGAGGCTGAAAATCAGTGGAACTGACCTAGGGCAACGTGCCATAGGTGCGCCATCACTGTGCTAGTGCTTACTTCCCATTCTCAGCCTAATTTTCAAAGCATTCAAAACATTAAACTTCTATAATCAGGGGGGAATGACCCCATGCCTATATCAATTTATGGTGTCTTGAACTCCTAATGATGCCTCTTTCCCTCAACCCTAGCATATCTATACTTTTCTAACATCAAAAGAGGTTGAATGAAGTGCCCCCTCCCCAAATAATAAGCTTGCCAAAAATGGAGTGGGAGGAATCTACTGCTTCGCATTTGCTTTGTGGCCACTGTTCTCTTTATCTCTCAAACAGAACTTTATTTTCTTGTTTTTCTACCCATATTCAAACCCCAGACAGACAGCTCACAATTTGCTCTACCTGAAGATATCTGATTTGGACTACAAAACTCCACAGAGTTTCCAAAAGACTAAAATAAAGCCAAGCGAGTTAGTTTGAATGCCATATCACGGTCATCTTGATCTAGATTGTAGATTTCTCAACCCTTGTTCTAATTTACCAGCAAAATCCAACTTGCCTGAATAATTGGACAGCTGTATTAGTGTACTGCCGGCCAATCTGCTATTATCAGTAGCTTCAGGCAATATTTTGGTGTTGATCTATATCTTTTTTTTTTCCTGGAAATTGCAGCAGCAAACATTTCAAGAAGAGAAATGGTTATATAACTGTCTACCTTTAGCTGGCATCAGACAATAGCAGCAAGGGAAAGCCCCAAATCACTGTTCACATCACTTCCTCGTACTTGTTAGGGAGAAGGGAATTAAACAACTTACTGAGGGTTTGGAAGGATTAAGATTAGGCAGACTGGTGAATCTTTTTTCAAGGAATACTTAAGTAGTCTTTCTTTCAATGCGACCATATGCAAGTTTCGTGCTGCATCTATTCTGCTATACACACACAGATTGGCTTGATTATAGAATAATTCCAGCAAATCTTCTTAATAAAGTGACTTTGCAAACCTAATGGCAAAACTGAGTTACTGCCAGAACTTGCTCCTATTCTGCCTGGACAAGTCGCCAGCCAACCTGCCCAGTTGGCATAGAGTAAATTAAATATGGTCTAATGGCTTTCATGCGCAAAGCTGGATCGCTTCTGGTGATTCTGTCTGGACAAACCAACAGCTGCTTTGTAAAAGCAACACCAAAGCAAATTCTGACAATCTCCAGCAAAAAGGCACGCAAGCCCAGCTCCGAACTAGCTCCCTCTACAAGCTGACAGAGGAGTCCCCATTTTCTCCAACTGCTGCTACAAAAAGCAAACATCAATTCAAAAATAATCATAGAACATAGCGGCTTTCTCAAAAATAAACTCCACATTTGCAACCAAAATGAAATTCATCTTTCCCATCAAAAGTAGGGTTTTATATGTCATTCATCATTTCAATGAAAACTGATAGTTACAAAGTTCTATTTCTTTTTATAGGATATAGAGATTAAATGTTAATTATTAAAAATAATATATTTTTGCCGAACTGTTAACATCAATTAATCAATGAAATTATTATTATTATTATTGTTGTTGTTGCTATTGTTGCTATTATTATTATTATTGTTGTTGTTGTTGTTATTATTATTATTATTATTATTATTCAGAGTACAAATATATTTATTTTATCAGATCATAGTATCACAAATGTTGAGAATCTCTGATGTGGTCTTAACATCTTGTGAATCAATTCATTGAGCCAACTTAGCTGAAGTCATTGGAAGTCAAGTTTTATTCTGAAGAGGAAAAAAGGAGAGGGAAAGTGATAGTGATAGTGATAGAGATATTCCTTGACATGACCACAAATGACCTCAACATTTCTATTGCTAAATAAGACAGTTGTTCAGTGAGTTTTGTCCCATTTTATGAACTTTTTTTCAGTTAAGTGAATCACTGCAATTGTTAAGTGAATTGTGAGGTTGTTAAATGAGTATGGCTTCCCGCATTGACTTTGCTTGTTGGAAGTTGGCTGGGAAGATTACAATGGTGATTTTCATAAGCGTGAAAACCTTTTCCAAGAATATTGTAACTTCAAGCAGTCACCAAATGAAAATAGTTGTAAGCCAAGGAGTGCCTGTACTCCTTAAGTCAGGGGTCCCCAACCCTCAGGTTGCAGCTCACCACTAGGCGGTGGCCTATTTGCAACTGGGCCGTTCAAGTGCAATGGCTAAGTTCCCTTCTCCTCCTCTCAGCCAGGCCAAGCTGCAAAGGTTGGGGACCGCTAGCCTAATTTGGAACTGGGCTCTTCAAGTAGCTAGCCAGAGCACGCACAAGTATGTGCTGGCCTGCTGCTCTTGAGGGCCAGTTCCCCTCTCCCCACAGCTGGGCAAAGCCACAAAGGTTGGGGACTGCTGCCTTAAGCCATGCACTCATTCAACAGGTTAACAAATACTTACTTTCTCAACTTCTGGCAGGCAATCCAAGAGAGCCGTTGTATATTCTGAATCATTACAATCATTTTCACATCCATTTGCTGTCATTTTCAAAGGTCTTTTTACCATGGCCTCTAATACTGCTTCATAAAGTTGTTTAGTTATCAATGGAGAAGGCAACTCCCTTAAATAATCTTTGAGGATACCTAAACAAGACATGCGGGGAAAACAAAGTATAATAAATTTACCAGAAGATGAGAATAAATAATTTTCGTGCAGAAATTATCTCAAAATTGGATGTCTTATAATAATAATAACAACATAGTTGGAAGGGACCTTGGAGATCTAGTCTATCCCCCTGCTTGGGCAGGAGAACCTACATTACCTCAGACAAATGGTTGGAGACATACACACAAACAAACATACACACATTCACACATATTGTGTGTTTGTGTGTGTACATATATATTTCACTCTCAAATCTGAAAATCATTTATTCGAGGGTCCCCTAGAAAGTAATGTACCACATTTTTTTTCTCAGCCTACAGTAATGGTATGAATGCGAAACATTACTTACAGACACCATTTTAAAACACTGCTGCAGCTACGCTGTCTGAAGAAATGCAAAATTTACACACACACTCCTGACAATTCAAATAATGTACAGTATATCTAAACTTTCGCATTCGTACCATTATTGTCAGCTGAGAAAAAAAATGTGGTGCATTACTTTCTGGGTGACCCTGGGTGACCCTCATAGCTTGTTTCTTTTATTCTATCTACGTGTGTGCTCCTTAAAGGAAATGCCAAAATTAATATAAAACTTTATTGGGGATAGCAATCATAGCATCACATCACTTCTAAATTTTAATACACTTAACATTTTATCAGAATGTTTTCAGTATCATGCATCATAGTAGTCGCAACCACAAGTGAATACAGGTTGTTCTGTCCCCAGCTCAGAATCTTTATTGATTCCAATTTACATATGTTAATTCCACTGTGTCTCATGTCATTTAAAACAAAATTTCAGAACTGGACATTAAGGACAAAGATGCTGGCCCCCTCTGTTGTAATGTCTTAAGTCCCTTTCCTTCACACATACATCATCCACTCCACTCTATTCCAACCATATGCAGCCCAGTAGCATTTTTTAAAAAGCTCAATGCATTCACTGCTGCCCAATGCCACTGCCCCAGTAAAGATTTGCAGCTGCCACTTTGATTGTTTCCTTACATGGACAGCCTGACCCTGTCTCCCCCCAAAAATTGTGCAAGCCGCTCTAATGCATAATCCACAGTTCTTGAATCAAATGCAGTCCCTCTCAGATTTCAAGAGCTGTGGTGGTGCAGTGGTTAGAATGCAGTACTGCAAACTAACTCATTGTTCACTCGAAGAGTTCGATTCTAAGGGGCTCAAGGTTGACTCAACCTTCCATCCTTCCAAGGTTGGTAAAATGAGGACCGAGATTGTTGGGAGCAATATGCTGACTCTGTAAACTGCTTAGAGAGTGCTGTAAAGCCCTAAGAAGACGTATGTAAGTCTAACTGCTATTGCTATCATGAGTATGATTGCTAACAGTTTACAACAGATTATTATTATTTATTTAACAGAAGTTTGGCATTATTAACAATATGGGAAACAGTCATGTGTGTTGGATTTACTTAATTTAATTTCCATTAAATTAAGTTTTCTGTGGAGGAGGATATTCAAATGCCACGTGTAACCTTTAGCTGAAGGTGGGTATAAATTTATAATTATTTTAAGTATTTGTTTTGTTTTTGTAGTATGCTGCCCAAAGTCACATGTCTGTGAGATGGGCCTCTATATAAATTGGATAAATAAATAAATGTTATACTGAGGCATTCAAGCCCAACCAAGCAGCAGACGTCTTAGAAGTTAAACAGCAAAGTAGGTGAAAGTAAAAGGAGGCATAAATGAGTCCATGATGTTAATTACGATTAGTTAGATATTTTTTATCTCAGTGGCAGCATATGTTATATATTGATTTGTTATAATGTTTTAATTTTGTTTTTAAACATTGCTAGCTACTTGAGTTACATATTTGAGGTAGGTGGCTGTACAAATTGAATAAATACAGATGGACAAACATAAACACCACAACTAGTTCCCTCCTCCAAAAGATAAAAGAAGCAGAATAGATCTTTCCGGGTGGGTGGTCCGGCACAGAGGGGAAGGGGGTGGAGGGGGATGATTTTGTGCGAGGGACAGGTGCACACATGTGTGGACATGGCTTCATTTGTGTGAGTTTGTGCATATGCCCTCTATTTGTATGAGTGGGGCTGTGAGCGGCCAGCCAGCTGCTCGCATGAGTTGGACTGTGAGAGGGCATGCATGCATGAGCTGACCCATCATCACATGGCCCGATTGCTAATACGACATGGCCTGGTAGTGGGCCATGAGCCACAGGTCAGGGACCCCTGGAATAGATCTTATCAAGTGAAAAAATGAATTAGTTTGATTATTCCCTTAACATTAAAAAGTTGTTCTTGATGGAAACACAACAAAGTCAGATTTTTAAAAATGGTCTACCTCTTTATTTATTGTCTTTTTTTAAAAGAGAGAGAGAGAGATTAAATTAAGGAAGAATTCAAAACTGTATTGAATCACAGCCTTTTAATTCAGAAAAATCTGTGTAAGAATGGGAACAGAGATTTACCATTAATACTGGTCCTGGTGAACCCAACCTTCCCTTTTACTCTGATAGTGGAAGCAGTCTCATTTCTTCTTGGCTACCATACCACAAATGCTACATTACTTTATTTTAATCAGATAATAACATTTTTATTACACAAAGAAGTTTTGAAAGGTAGCTGATAACATCACTAGGTAAATGTCTTCAGGTCCTATGTGCAATATAGTTCCTGAGGTCTCTTCAGCCTACTTTTTACATTTACGTGTCCCTTTTATCTTTTATAAAAAATATCTGATTTTGATCAAAATAAATTGAATTAATTGACTGCTTCTTTCCTATTACTAGAAGGCATCCACTGTTTACTTGAAAGGTTGAGATTTGCACCTCTGGTCACCCTCTCCAAAATTGCCCACCATCATTGTAGGCAAAGCAACACAATCTTTACATTTGTGTAGTTTAAACTACAACATCCTGTTTATTTCAGGAATCTCACCAATCCCATGCTATAAAATGGGCTATAAAATTTCAAGACACAAAAAGACATATTTTTATGACAGTCATTTTTCTGAAATATTAAAATCTAAACTCAGATTTTAATTGCTTTGATCCTATTTTGTTCATGCAAGCCGCTAAACATAAGCTGAGCCTTAATAAATCGTACTGTTTAATGCAGAATGAAAACAAAGAGCTGAAAGTAGGAAGCTGAGATACCAAGTTAAGTATCTGGCAAATAAAGGCCTTGTTAATCCCCAAACCATGACAGAAATACCACTGCTGAATTTTTCTTAACAAAGCAAGACTTGTTGCAAGACTCAGTGTGCCTACCACAAATCCTACCCTGTGACCCAACTGTAATGTGAATTGTGTTAACTGGAGACTCTGTTAAGAGAGCAAAATTTTTAAGATTAAAGCAAGGGTCTCCATTTCTACTCTTCATAGAAGCGGATTCAGAAAGTTACTGGGATTACATAATTTCAGTGTCACTCTCAGAATCTTGCAGGTCAAAAAATCTGTTTTTTGTCTAAGTATTTCGAGGAAAGACTGTCCACAAATTGGCAATCTAAACCAGCCTTTCCCTCAACCTAATGCTATGCAGCCTGCTTCAACTAACCTTCCTATAATTTTCAGAGTACTGTAACCCAAAAATTTATATCAGAGCTGTCCAACCTTGGCAACTTTTAAGACCTGATGACTTGTACTCCCAGAACGCTGGCTGGGAAATTCTGAAAATCTTAAAGTTGCCAAAGTTGGAGACCTTTAGTTTAGAAGTTTAGGAAAGACTTAAATTAACAGCAGGATCAAATACTGGAACTTGTAAATTACACTTCTGGGCTTTCAATATTTTGCAGTTTAGGAGTAGGAGAACTAATCACGAAAGTGTTTTGCCATCTTCCTAGCAAAGGAGCTGCTCTGCAGCCAGCACAACATACAGCACTCTAAAGGAAAAGGAAGAGGAAATGTGTCTGCTGCGCATTTTTAAAAATACTCAATAGGAAGGCACTTCTGGAATGTTTTTTCACAGGAGCCACACTGAGCTCTGCAATCAAGTCGCCCGCTCTTTCCTTTTCAAAACACTTTCTCTCTCTTCATTCCTGTACAAAACAAATTGTCAGCCTTCTGACCCTACACTGTTCTTCATTTAGAGACCTTTAAAGAGAGGGCAGTCTTTTTTTTTATGGACTGGCATCTCCTGACAACTTTATTTTTTTTGTTCCAACCATCCTTGGCACAGAATATAGGCAGTAATGAGAGAAAACACATACTTCTCCAATCCACCTCATTAATTTCTCATTTTTCTAACCCACTGAACTGTCAACTATACGGTATACTTTTCTACGAGAGAGTTCACATGGCTGGAAGCAGACACGATGCAGAAATATCAGAAATCAGCCAGCTGCTAAATTTGCTAAGGCACATTATTCTGAATGGCATGTGCATTGCACTGTAAGCCAGTGCCAGCTACAGAAACATTTCTGACTCAAAGTTTAATAGTTAAATGTGCATTTCCTGAGCAACAGAATAATTCTTCAAAAGAGCAAGGAGATAAACCTTTAAGACACAGACTTGAAAATGTGTTCTTGCTTCGTATTTGACTTTAAAACGAAAATGTTAAGTCGTTTTTCATGGAAGAGGAATTCTGAAAATTGGCAAATTGCTAGAACAATGCCTATTACTTTTTTGGAGATAAATCTCTTAACAAGGTGCTTCTCTTTCAATAAAGTGCCATTTGAAAGACCTTCCTCAATATCCAGAAGCCACTGCTCGATCTGATTCAAAACTCTCCTAGAGTAGCTGACAAAACAAAAATCTAATACAGTGGTACCTCTACTTAAGAACGCCTCTGTTTAAGAACTTTTCTAGATAAGAACCGGGTGTTCAAGAATTTTTTGCCTTTTCTTAAGAACCATTTTCTACTTAAGAACCTCAGGCCAGAAAAAATTCCCAGGAAATTTGAGAGCAGCACGAAGGCCTGGCCAGTTTCCTACCATCCCCCCTGGGTTTCTTTCTCTGGCACAGTGTATGGGAGGCAGCCTTGCACTGGGTTTATGGGAGGCGCATGCTCCTCCTCGCCCCTCAGAGTCCCTCTTTTTTTTTTAAGCCTTAAAATTTTGGATTTTTTTTATTCTCCTCACCTCACCTTCTTCCTTTGGCAGTAACTGTCCTCCTCCTCTTCTTCCTCCTCCTTCTCCCACCCAAATTCCAAGCTTTTATTTCTTTCCTAATGGGTTTGCATGCATTATTTGCTTTTACATTGATTCCTATGGGAAAAATTGCTTCTAGTTAGAAACTTTTCTACTTAAGAACTTGGTCACAGAATGAATTAAGTTCTTAAGTAGAGGTACCACTGTATTATACGCCAGTTTAACTTTTACAAATGTAAATATTGACATGTCCATTCTCTGACAGTGCTCATTTTAATTAGATCAGCAAAGATATTTTTCTCTTTACTTGCCCAAGTCAGAGACATATTCTAAGAACAGGATTTATACTTTGGTGTCACAGGCACCTTTGAAGTTGGGAAAAGTCTGATTCCTTGGCATTCTCAGCAAAGAGCAGAATTCTACTTGCTATGACAAATAATCATCAAATTAACTTGTTCCAGTTTCTGAGCTTTCAACAGGTGCTGTTTGGGAAACTAAGATTAATGATGACTGAGAGGTAGCTTTTTAAACTTGAAAGCTGAGATTTTTAGGACACAAAATGCAGCAGCTGATTCCATTTTCCATGATTGCTACTATATAAAACTATTCCAAATAAATCATAAATAATGGACTTTTAATATTTACAAAACAAGAATAACAATTAGTACTCTTATATATTAACAAGCATTTTAATATGCGTGGCAGGCAGAAAACATTATTTTTACCCATTTTCAGCTACAAAATCTATTTTGCTTTAGGGATAGGAACATCTGCACTGACTATAGACTTCTGAGAACTGCAGGGACCTTTTGATATCACTTGTCTGGGCCAAATGTTTTAATGTTGTGTTTTCAAAGCACAAAAATAATTGTGCTTAACCTCACAGATTACATGATGACTATTAGACTACAGGGCTTTTAAAAAGGTTTATATAACAAAAGTTACTGTCTAATAACTCTGTCATATAACTTTATCATGTTCAGAGGTGAATAACAGAGGCAAAGGACATGCAAGGAGTGTAGTCTATTCCTCAGAGGTGCTCTGTGTAAACTTCCCACAATAATTGGCTGGTCACTGATGAAAATAGGATATGAGTTCTAAAGATGAATGCTTGTTTTAAGGCAGAAAAACTCATTACGGGGAGCACTACAATTCAGAGTCTGTGCATATAAATAAAAGCAGCTGTGACCGCTCAAACCAAAAGAATAAAGAAGACAAGAGACTTTTAAATTCCAAAACAGCTGTACTTCAAACAACGTTGCTTGAAACTGTCCATCCCCACAGGAAATTCCACTCTGGAAACCTTCTTTGTCATCCAAGAAGTGTAAAACAGGCAATTTCCTTAAAAAGGAAGTTATAAATTTTATTTTATTCAACTAAAAGCACAGAGAAAGTTTAGCAGATGATTCAAGATGGTGTCCCATATTTCTATTCCTCTATACTGGGGGTGTTACTTCAGAATGTGCAACAAAATGTTTTTGAGGATCCTCCATTTGTTTCTTGCCTGCACAGACACACATCACTTCTGATTTGTACTGTGTAAACTCAGTCCTTACTTACTTTCTGGAAGCAAAATCCTATTGAGCTGTTTCTACCACCAACACCTTTTGAATCTGCACACCTATGAACTCTCTAACATCTCTTGAATATTTTTGAGGTACATAAGCAATGGCATTCAATAGTCTAAACATTCCAAATTAAAGAAATAATTAACTTTTTTGCATAAGAAATGTACACTTTTCTGAAATAAACATACTACTGCACAGACTTAAGTACAATAAATATTTAAGAAAGACTTCTGCAAACCTATTGCAAAGGGCAGGAAAGCTATTTGGGGCATAATATGGAATAGAGTTACAGGATTTACATTTTACCCTTCTTGACCAAAAAAGTAATTTCAATTTATAGAAAGCTTACATTGGTTTAAAAAAAAAATACACTGGTTTATTGGTTCAGTAGAGTAAGCTCATTTCCTAGTTACAAAAAATAAATAAATGAAGAAACCTACATGTTCAGCTGCCACCCTCAGACAATGTTCAGTTTGGAACTAGGGAGAGGAAAATAGGGAGAAGGAAACAGCCATGTCTGGAGCCCTAAAGCAACCATCCTTCTCCTCTCTAGCTTTATCTACCATGCATGCTTTAAGCAATCCAATGTCAGAACCATGGGTGAAGAAAGGAAAGGTTATACATATACAGTATTAACATTATATATTAAATTTGTCTGCTTCCCCTCTTGCCACAAGGTGACTCTAGGTGGCTTACAACATTAAAGTGAAACCATAGACTATACAAAAGTGAGATGGATTTATTAGTTGATCAACCACCTCCAGTGTGAAATTCCCCCATCAGGGCCCCAAGCCAACCAGCAGAGCAGCTCTCCAGGCTGTTATGGAAAATCAAAAGAGTGGATGCCAATCTAACCTTGGGGGGGGGGGGGGGGGCGGCTAGATGCTGCAAAGGGTCGGGGCCACAGCAGAGAAGGCTTTTTATCCAGGATCCCGCCAGCCAAAATTCTTTGAATGACAGGGTCCACAGCATTTATCATAAACAATCTATTTTCAGTTTCCCATCAGTGTACTGGGATTGGCAATTGAAATCAGATGGCTCATTGATTCATGCCTTTAGAATATGTTTTTTATTGAAATATGAACAAATTCCCACTTTCTTCATTAAAAATGGGATGTATAACAACCTTACAGCTGATTTAGCCTTTCTATCAAGATGTGATAGCTATTTAATAGTAATTGTTACAAAGGTTTTGTTTTAATTAAGCTGTGAATGTACTGACAGTAGATACAATGAAGCACTTGCCATGGTTTCTTCAATGTGATCCATTCATATATATTGACTAGAATCTAGAACAGCATTTCTCAATCTCAGCAACTTTAAAACATGTGGACTTTAACTTTCAGAATTCTCCAGCCAGCACTCATCTGGAAACAAAATTATTCCAGAATCCAGAACAAACGTAGTAACTGTGAGAGGGGTCTTGAAGTCCCCTAGTGGACAACCATTTAAATATGAGCCAGCAGTGTGCAGCAGCTGCCAAAAAAGCCAACACAGTTCTAGGCTGCATAACTAGAGGGATAGAATGAAGACCACGTGAAATGTTAATGCCATTTTATATTGGCTTGGTAAGGATACACTTGGAATACTGCATTCAGTATTATTATTATTATTATTATTATTATTATTATTATTATTATTAATAATAACAAGATGAATAATTTATTAGACTTGTATGCCTCCCCTCTCCGAAGACTCGGAGCAAAATAGAAACTCACAACAAAATAGAAACAGTACAGAGAAGACCAACAAAGATAATTAGGGGACTGGAGGCTAAAACATATGAAGAACGGTTGCAGAAAATGGGTATGTCAAGTTTAATGAAAAGAAGAACTAGGGGAGACATGATAGTAGTGTTCCAGTATCTCAGGGGCTACTGCCACAAAGAGAAAGGAGTAAAGCTGTTCTCCAAAGCCCCTGAGGATAGGACAAGAAGCAACAGCTGAAAACTAATCAAGGAGAGAAGCAACTTAGAACTAAGGAGAAATTTCCTGACAGAACAATTAATCAGAACCAGTCAGCGAAGCAGTGGAAGTGATGTGCCGGTGCCTGGAGGCTGTTGGGGCCTGGATGGGTGTCAACAAACTCAACCTCAACCCAGACAAGACGGAGTGGCTGTGGGTCTTGCCTCCCAAGGACAATTCCATCTGTCCGTCCATTACCCTGGGGGGAGAATCACTGACCACCTCAGAGAGGGTTCGCAACTTGGGCGTCCTCCTCGATCCACAGCTCACATTAGAGAAACATCTTTCAGCTGTGGCGAGGGGGACGTTCGCCCAGGTTCGCCTGGTGCATCAGTTGCGGCCCTATTTGGACCGGGAGTCACTGCTCACAGTTACTCATGCCCTCATCACCTCGAGGCTCGACTACTGTAACGCTCTCTACATGGGGCTACCCTTGAAAAGTGTTCGGAAACTTCAGATCGTGCAGAATGCAGCTGCGAGAGCAATCATGGGCTCCTCTAAATATGCCCATGTCACACCAACACTCCACAGTCTGCATTGGTTGCCGATCAGTTTCCGGTCACAATTCAAAGTGTTGGTTATGACCTATAAATCCCTTCATGGCACTGGACCAGATTACCTCAGGGACCGCCTTCTGCGGCACAAATCCCAGCGACCAGTTAGGTCCCACAGAGTGGGCCTTCTCCGGGTCCCGTCAACTAAACAATGTCGCTTGGCGGAACCCAGGAGAAGAGCCTTCTCTGTGGCAGCCCCGGCCCTCTGGAACCAACTCCCCCCAGAGATTAGAATTGCCCCCACCCTCCTTGCCTTTCGTAAACTACTTAAACCCCCCCTCTGCCGCCAGGCATGGGGGAATTAAGATTTCTTCTCCCCCTAGGCCGTTACAATGGTATGCATGGTATGTTTGTATGTGTGTTTGGTTTTCTATATTAAGGGGTTTTAATTTGCTTTTAGTATTGGATTATTATTGTATATTGTCTATGATTGCTGTTAGCCGCCCCGAGTTTTCGGAGAGGGGCGGCATATAAATCCAATAAAACTTGAAACTTGTATCAGTGGAACAGCTTGCCTCCAGAAGTTGTGAATGCTCCAACACTGGAAGTTTTTAAGGAGATGTTGGATAACCAGTTGTCTGAGGTGGTATAGGGTTTCCTGCCTAAGCAGGAGGTTGTACTAGATGATCTCCAAGGTCTCTTATAACTCTGTTATTCTATTCTAAAAGTGAATCTATATCAAAACTGACAATATTGTTCTTATAAAGTTAAAAATATCCTCACCTTGTGTTTAGTGACAAGGCTTCCACAGTGGCCAGATGTTAATTCAAAAGGCTCAATTTTAGGATCTTATTTGTTAGAAACCTTTAAAAATATTTACTTATATAATACAATGCACAATAAAGCCCCAATAACATTCTGAGGATTTATTTATCCTTCTATAAAAAGAAAGTTTGTTACCTGTTATCACATTTATATCTGGGTACTGAGTTTCACACAGAGTAACTGCTTTGCTATCCTTCTCAAATGCCTCTCGGAGCTCTTTCTTCACAGCTGCTGACCCACATAAACGGTAGAGCCCTACAACCTAGAAATAAAATATAAACCTTACAGAACAGCCTCATTTAGTTTAATAATTACTTAAATATAAATCAAATAGTCAACAGAAATACAAATTTAAATATACTGTAGTCAATATAAAAGGACTCTAAAAGGACTAGGAGGAAACCCTGCATGAAATAAAATCTTTATCAGAAAAAAGCAAAATTATCCAAGTTGCATTAAGTATATCAACTTTAATTGCAATGAATAGAGTTAAGGTAATAGAACAGGAGGCCAAAGTCCATCCATATTCAGCCACATAAGATTACAGCTTGTAAGCTTTCACAGGGACCTTACATTCAGTCCTAGTCATCAAACTGATAGATTAGGTCCATCTTACATTCAGCATTGTCTAACCTAGTAGAACCTACCTGCCTATTCTATTAGAATCCTTCCCCAATAAGTCAAGGAAAAATATCATAGAGGAGCTTTCTTAGGGATAAACACTCATTTTGAATCAAAGGTGCTTTTCAAATGGTAACTGGACTTTGTTGGTTTTTTTCCTTGAAAATATTTTGCTGCTTATCCAAGAAGTTTCTTCAGGTCTCAGTTCAGTTCTTCAGAACTTTGTGGTTGAGAAGCAAAACATTTTCAAGGGAAAAAACCCAAGAAGGCCCAGTTGTCTTTTGAAAACCTTGATGATTGAGAATCTCCATAGACACTTACTTTGAAATACAGGGAAGATGGACTCTTTCCTATTTCAAATGTTATCTGCACTGAGTGTGAGCTGTAAATATGATTGTGAGACCCAGATATTTCCAAAATATCATATATTTACCAAAAACTGTAAACCCAGTTTTTATTCCCTAAGTGCAGCACACCTGATATAGATATTCTTACGAGGAGAATATTGAAAAGGGAACACTGTACCATTGTCTTTTAAATAATAAATTGTTTATATTAATTAAATTATGGTGATGCATTTTTATTGCAATTTGGACTGACAAAGATGTTTTGTCTGTTTTTATAGAAGCAAATATTTTTCTTCTGCATGGTACAGCTAAATATCACATGAGTCTCAAGAAATCATGTGCAGGCAATTTGCTAGCAGTGAAACTTATTTAAAAGACTTTTCTGATTAGGAATTCTTCTTATTAAGTATATAGGCTTTAAGGAATGGACCAACATAGTTTCAGTACACACACACACACACACACACACACACACACACACAAACACACACATAAATCATACCATGAAAAATCACTTCCTTCCTAGCAAAAAGTAGAAATAATCTCTTAAGAGTTTTTTTCAAAAGGAAATTCCATTACAGCTAACAAAAAAGGGAAAATAAGTTACAGCAAGAAAGTTGTATTATCTTAGCATTTTTAATGGACGCTGGAATAGAAATTTAACTTCTTTAATGGACACTGGAATAGAAATTTAATAACAACAGCACCTCATGTACAAACTATGTGTAGCACTCACTCTTTTAGATGAATGTTACAAATGAATGTTATTTCAGTTGCAGGATGAAGTATTGTTACTGCACAATGCAATGTAAGGGAGTAAAACACTGAATATATCTGCCATTATTTTTTAAAATCCAAATATTTCTCATATAAATACATCCTGTTACAGTGCTATAGTCTAAACCAGAACTAAATGTTTACATGCTACTTGAAATTCAGGATTACATTTTCTCTAACAAATGGAGAAGTTGGGTAAACAATTCTTTTATAATATAAACTAAAACAGTATAAAAAAGCTTTAGTCATCAACATTGAATACCAAAGAGTATTATGGCACTTTATATACTAACTGATTTATTACATTTTTCTCCACAGCGCGGTCCACAAAAGCTTCAACCACAATATATTTGCTAGTCGTTTATTTTTTTAATCCCCTTTTGGAAGTTTCTAGATTGAAGTTCTTTAAAAGCACTAAATTCCTATGGGCAAAGGGACAAGGTAAAACACATTTAAAATTCGGCTGCATTTAAAACCTGAGATCTAAAAGGCTTAAACACGAGGCATTTAGCTTTCCCATAATAGGAAATCTTGCACACAATGCATAAAGATTTCCAGTGATACTCATTGGCTGAATACGGGGGTGAGATTTGTGGGTGTTCCTAGACTCTGTTACCCACTTATATTTTAACCCCATATATTCAGATATATCTTTACATCTAAGGCTGTCCTGGAGCATCTTCTTAATCCTGTGTTAATCCACACAGTGATTCTAAAGGCTTGCTGGTTGATAGGCTACCTGTTATACTAAAAAATAAATTTCCTACTACTCATGCCAAGCATTTTTACAGCCACGTTAGACATCTTTTTAAAATCAACTGGCTTCCCATGAATTTCAGGAAGGCAGGAAGAAATCATTCTAATGGGCTTCATGATTTCTGAGATTTTGAGATGGGGGGGAAATCAAATGAACATTGCCTGAAGTTAAACTAAATACCGGTAATCTTATTATGACTGAATGATGAAACAGTCTGCTGTGATACATCTCTAGGGCAATATAACATCTGTAGGGCAATGCCTACAATTCCCACAAAAACAACATATACTTTACCAAAAAACCTCAAATCCCTCTACCCTCAGTTTTATTTAATTACAATTTTTGAATTTCACATTCTGTTTGAGATTTTTCTGCCCTTATAAATACAAATGCCATCATTAGACTAGAGGTTTGGAAATCCTAAAGGCTAGTCACCTAAAATTTGGCAAATACAAAAGGATTATAGACTGCATAAAAGATGATTTTTTAAATTCATCTCATCTTGTACCCTAACGTTAAGAAGACCATAATGATGGCCAGCTATCCAAATGAAGATGATGAGGGACTACAGGATGTTGTATTCTTTGGATTTACCGCAAATAACGATACACACACACACACAGGGAGGGAGGGAGGGAGGAAGGGAGGAAGGGAGGGAGGGAGGGAGAAAGAGAGACACACATATATATACTGCTCAAAAAAGTAAAGGGAGCACTCAAATAACACATCCTAGATCTGAATGAATGAAATATTCTCATTGAATATTTCATTTGCACAACAGCATGTGAAATTGACTGTCAATCAGTATTGCTTTCTTAGTGGACAGTTTGATTTCACATAAGTTTGATTCACTTGAAGTTATATTCTGTTTTTTAAGTATTCCCTTTTTTTTTAGCAGTGTATGTATGTGTATATATATATACACATACATACACTGCTCAAAAAAAATAAAGGGAATACTTAAAAAACAGTATATAACTTCAAGTGAATCAAACTTATGTGAAATCAAACTGTCCACTTATATATATTATATATATATAAAATCACAATGCAAAATTTTACTTCTTTACCTGGCAACCTCTTTTTTCAATCTCCGTAATGCACTTTTTAATCAAGAGTGGAACCATCAAACCTTCATTTTCCTTCTCAACAACTTTCCGAGCATCAACTCCAAAGAGTATAGGTTCTCGTTCTCCATCTCTTCCACAAAGAGAATTCTCCCACTGTTCCAGAAGAGTTAGCTTGACATAGATAAGACCTCTAGGCTCCAGTTTGACTGCCAACTGATGAGTCTTTGTCACACGAAAAAGAGCAGGAAGAACTATTGTACCATGGCAGCAGACCCGGTTTTTCCTTGGCATGGGTTCCCAGCTGAAAACCACTAATTTTAGATGCTGAGCATTTTCTATCTCTATGTTGAAAGTGTGATCCATGTCCAAAAACGTTGTTCTGCAAGTCAGCAAAGCAGTCCTTGCTTTATTTACTGAATCTACCTGAATTGCACAGAAGACATCTTTTGAGTCCATCCGCGGTGGTTTCAGATCCTCTGCACCATAGAAGTGAATGCTCATGAGTCCAGATATGTACTGGGAACATTTGGGTTGGTCAGCAAAAGTGTAGTGTCGAAAGGCATCAATGTCTATTTCTGATTTAGTACCCATGTTACCTGCAAGTACTTCCTTTCCTTTCCCGAACCTGCTTTCAGCTGAGTATTTCCCTGATTTTGCTATAAGCTCAGGAGAGTCTCCATCGCTGAGGTAGCCCCCTTTGCTGGAGGATTTGGAAGTCCCCCTGTTTTTCTTTTTATAACTGTGTTGGGAGGATACACTGCTATCAAGATGATACCGGCTTATAACATTCCTGCTAGCAGCTGCTGTTACATTTCCAGAAGAAGCTAACGGTGCATGGCTTACCTCCTGGCAATTATTTTTAAGCAACAAAGAATTGTCTGAGCTATTATGGCTTGAATTTCCTTTGACACTGAGCTTCCTGCTGAGTTCAGGCAATTTTTTCATCTTCATGGAAAGTTTCCTGACTGTTCTTGGGGATTTTATTTTATCAGGGAAAGGCCAGTTTATCGAGCCACTTTTTTTCAATGGGTTTGGGCTTGGAGGAGAATACTCTGCTGTTCCTGTCTCTGCCTTGTTTGCAGACATGATTCCATGACCTTTGAAAAAAGAAAAGAAAATGAAGATTAAAAAAAATACTTGGAAATAGAAATACTTCTTTATCGTGATCTGAAAAATGTCTATTTAGAAAGACGCTGAGTACAATCTACATTAGAGTTCCCCAATCTTTCTGACTTTGCGGACTGGGGAATGGGGAGAGAGGGTAGATTCTACAAGTGTGACAGGCATTGCGCATGCAACTCCATTGCACAAGTAACAGGAATGCACAAATGCTTGCCCACCACTTGTATAAGTAGGGCTACGCATGCTTACCCACCTCCTCTGTGGTTCGGTTCTGAAGAGCTGGTGTCCCTGTAGTAGGCTTGGGTGTTGGGGACTCCGATCTACATTATTCCCATAAATACCCCTTCCTGTGTGCCAGAATAACCAAGATCATGTGTCCCCCTTTCCTTAAAAGAGACAAAGGAGGGAGATGCTAACTAGGAATCACTGACCCATCCCTCTGCTGATGGACCATTCTGCTTGTTTGGTTGTCTTTCATATGTTAAATTGATATCTTTCAAAGGAGAAGCTGAATGGAACTGTTTTATTTCAGCATCTCTTCTGGAAATAAAATTCTACAATATGTTTTGCCTACACTCTTAAATTCTGGGAAAGATTGGAAAAAGAACTGGAACTACAGTACTTTGCTTTAGGGCTCCTGTACATTTCAAAGGTGGTATATTTTCACCTTTACTTTTTTCTAGTTTTTCTTTTCTTCACAAACACACATGTATGCCTCTTCTCATTATGGCAGAGTGAATTTATGAAATATTTGGAATAAATTCTCCACAAATCTTCAACATGAATCCACTAATTCATCCTTTCTTATACGTTTGTTACATTTTATCAAATAAAATAGGCGTTGATTGCTTACCTGAACGCCTCTTCTCGTACGGTGAGCGGGTACAGCAGTCACATGGGGTTGCTCATGTCCAATCCGGTGGAACTGAGCCTAGTGTTAAAAAAGCTTGCCGGATCCGCCCCTTCCCCAGAATTCGCGAATCCATAGACTAGGCTCAGCAGTGAAGCTCTGTAGTGTTCAACTCTTGTTGTTAGAGGAAGAAAGGTTAAAGGAAGGTAAAGAAGACACATACAAGGGCGGGAAGTGACTGCTGTACCCGCTCACCGTACGAGAAGAGGCGTTCAGGTAAGCAATCAACGCCTATTCTCCGTACTGAAGGAGCGGGTCCAGCAGTCACATGGGACATACCCAATAGATGGTCCCTAGGGTGGGATTAAATTGCTATCGTGTGAGATAACGGATTGGAGTACCCTTCTGCCGAAGGCAGCGTCCGCTGAAGCATAAGAATCAATCTTGTAGTGCCTGATGAAGGAATTTGGCGAGGCCCAAGTGGCTGCTTTGCAGACCTCCTCCAACGGGGCTTGAGTCGCCCAAGCGGCCGAGGTGGCTGCGCTCCTGGTGGAATGCGCTGTGATGTTCCTTGGAACTGAGAGGGAGGCCGACTCATAGGCCTTAGATATAGTCCCTCTGATCCAACGGCCTATAACTGTTGAAGACACTTTGGCACCCATGACTCTGGGGTGATAGGCTATAAAAAGTGCTTCTGACCTCCGAAAGGGTCCTGTGCGTTGGATATAGATTCTCAGCGCTCTAATGAGATCCAGGGTGTGCCATCTAATTGCCAAGGGATGGTCTCGTTGGAGGCAGAAGGAAGGTAGGACAATATCCTGAGTCCTGTGGAACATGGAACTGACCTTGGGTAAGAAGGTGGGGTCCAGTCGCAAGACTACCTTGTCCTGATGAAATTGACAAAGGTCCTGCCTGATTGAGAGGGCAGCCAGCTCCGAAATGCGTCGGGTGGAGGTAATAGCCACCAGGAATGCTACTTTAAAGGATAGGTACCTGAGGGACGCCGATTTTAGGGGTTCGTATGGTGCCTGCGTGAGGGAATGGAGAACCCGTGGCAAATCCCAGGATGGATACCTGTGGACCTTGGAAGGTCTGAGGTTGGCTATGCCCTTGAGGAATTCCTGAACCTCTGGAAAGGATCGGAGAGGCTGTCTGCGGGGCCCCCTAGGACAGATGAAATGGCTGCCAGATGACGCCGGAGAGTGCTGATAGAAAGTCCTTTATGGAAACCTTGCATAAGGAAGGAAATGATTCTGTGTATGGGAATGCACAGGGGAGAGAGGCCTTCCTGTAGACACCACTGGTGAAACTTGGACCACGTGTGGTCGTAGATTCGATTGGTCGAACCCCTTCTGGCCTTTAAAATGACCTCCACTGTATCGGGGTCGTGACCACGCAGTTCTAAGTCTCTCCTGATAACAGCCAGGCGGTGAGGTGGAACCACTCCGGGTCTGGATGGAATGAGGCCCCCTGCCGCAGCATATCCCCCGAAACGGGGAGTCGCCAAGGGTCCTGGACGGACAACTGTTGGAGATCCGCGAACCAGGGCCGGCGGGGCCAATGAGGGGCGATTAAGATTACCCGGGCCCTCTCGGTGAGGACCTTGTGAATCACGTCCGGGAGAATTGGAATTGGAGGGAATGCGTAGAGTAGGCCTGGAGGCCATGGGCTCCGGAGAGCATTGATTGCTTCCGCTCCCGGGGATGGAAATCTGGAAAAGAAGCGAGGGAGTTGGGCGTTCGCATTGGTCGCGAAGAGATCCAGGATTGGTAGGCCGAATCTGAGACTGATTTGATGGAACAGGTCTTGATGGAGGTTCCACTCTCCTGGGTCTATCGTTGCTCGGGATAGCCAATCCGCCTGGACGTTGAGGCTCCCCGAGATGTGGTCGGCCAGGAGCGACCGAAGATGTTTTTCCGCCCAAAGGCCTAACTTGAGGGCCTCCCTCATGAGAGCCTTGGATCTCGTGCCCCCCTGTCTGCAGATATGGCTTTTTGTGGCAATGTTGTCGGTGAGAATGAGCACGTGCCGGTTGGGAATGCGAGGAGAAAACTGCTTCAGAGCCAGGGAAACGGCTCTTAACTCTAGCCAATTGATTGGCTTGGAAGCCTCCTCCGGGGACCACGTGCCTTGGGCTATCATCCCTTGGGCGTGGGCGCCCCATCCCGATAGACTGGCATCTGTGGTGATGACAAATTGATCCGGGCACCTGAACGGGAATCCTTTGTCCATGGCCGGAGATTTCCACCACTTGAAGGATCTGCGAACCATTGGTGGGATGACAATGCGACGATTTGAGTTGCTGTGCCCCGATCTCTGAAAGGGTAATAGGAGCCACTGAAGTTCCCTAGCATGAAGGCGAGCCCAGGGAATGATGCCTATGCATGACACCATCTTCCCCAAAAGGGAAGACAGGGATACTATGGATACTGAAGGTTTAGATAAAATGGAAGAGATTAACTCCCCTATACTGAATTTTCTCTCGGGAGAGAGAAAAACCTGGGAGGATTCTGAATTTATAATGGCTCCCAGGTGTAAGATGGATGTGGAAGGTTGGAGGTGACTTTTATCAAAGTTGATGGAAAATCCATGGTCCTGAAGGACTGACATGGTGGTAGAAAGGTCTGTTTTTACCTTCTCTAGGGAGTTCCCATGAATCAAAATATCATCAAGATAACATAAAATGTGAATGGGAGACGCCCGGATATAGGCCGCCAGAGACCCCAAGAGCTTTGTAAAGACCCGAGGGGCCGAGGAGAGGCCAAATGGCATCGCCCTATACTGGAAATGCCTGCCTTGAAAGGAGAAACGTAAAAATTTTCTGTGGCATTTGGCTATAGGAATGTGGAGGTAGGCCTCAGTGAGGTCTAAGGAGACCATGAAATCTCCCGTGTGGATGGCGGCCAAAATAGATGATAAGGAGTGCATCTTAAACTTCCTATATTTGATGAATAGGTTCAGCTTCTTTAAATCCAAAATAGCTCTCCAACCTCCGGAGGATTTTGGAACCATAAATAGGATGGAATAAAAACCTAGGCCCCTCTGACCGGAGGGAACCGGTTGAATGGCTCTGATGGACAATAAGTGGGAAATGGCCTCCTCCATACGGTTACAATCTGAGGAGGACCTGGGAGAAGGGCAGGAAATAAAACGTTTCGGGGGGGGAGAAATAAATTCTAAAAGAAGACCTGTTTGAACAGTGTCAATGACCCAGGGGTCCTTGGAGGTGAGACGCCAATTAGAGGCGAAATGGGCCAGGCGACCACCTATGGGAATTGAGGGAAAATTACCATCTAGGTTTCTTTGAAGCCCTGTTAGAGGACGCTCCCCTTTGGAAGCGAAAACCTCTGCCCCTGGAGTTCCTACCTTGGGAACGAAAGCGAGGGGAATACTGACCTGGAGATCTCTGATAGGAAGCCGCTTGATCTTGCTGCCGCCCTGGGCGACGAAAGGACTGCGTTTTGGTAGCCTTTTTGGTGGTTGGACCCAAAACTTTCTTCTTGTCCGTGGTTTCCGTGAGGAGTGGATCCAGAAGATCACCGAAAAGAAGGTCGCGCTTTAGTGGACCCAGGGATAACTGCCACTTCTGGCGAACTCCCGCTTGCCAAGGGCGAATCCATAGGAGTCTTCGGGCCGTTGTAGAGGCTGCAATAGACTTAGCTGAAAATCTAGTAGATTGTAAAGTGGCATCAGCCACGTACTGGGCAGCTGCAAAGACCTTGTTGAAGTCTTGTTGACCTCTCAAGTCATCGGGAGGAATATGCTGTTGAAGTTGGCGAAGCCACAGAAGCATGGCTCTGGAGAAAAAGGAAGCCGCTGCAGAACTTTTAATGGCCCAGGAATCTGCGGTGAATCCTCTTTTGAGCATTTGTTCAATCCGCTTGTCCTCTGGGCGGAGGACTTCCTCTGCTTCGCCTGGCACAGCAGCCGCTGAGTGAAGGATCTTGACAGGTTCATCCGGTTTAGGAAAGGATAGGAGCTCCTCATAGGAAGAGGAAAGTTTGTACAATTTTCTGTCCTTGGTTGAGGGATTAAGCCCAGAGGCTGGGAAATCCCACTGTTTAAGTAAGGCATCTTTAAACAATTTAGGCATAGGAATTACCTCGTTATCCTCCTGTTCCTCTGTGAAGTAAGGTAAATTCTCCTCCGGGGGGTCAGTGGATGTGGAGGCCTGTTTCTCCTGGGCCGCCAATCCCGTAGAAATTCTAGCTTTGAGGAGGAGAGATTTGAACAATTGAGAAGGAAAAATAGTAATTGGAGAAGGAACCTTTATTTGGGATTCCTCATCATCTGAGAGACCTTGAAAAGGATCCTCATCCTCCTCCATATCCTCATATTCGTCCTGAGAGGAATCTGAATCATCCTGAATAGGAACTCTAACCGCTGGGGAAGAACCCAAGGGGCGGGAGGGACGAGGAGGAGGAGGAGGTAAGGGAAGCTCATTGATGGTAGAGAGTTTAGCATCAATGGCCTTGGACAACACAGAAAAAATAGATTGGAATTCAGGAGGTAAACTAGAAATATCAGCAGGAATGGCAGAAGAATCCCTGAAGGCCTGGGAGGATCCTGGCTGGGGGGAATCTTCAATAATATCTGGTTCCTCTGGCCCTATTCCCCATAGGTTAGGTTGGGGTCTGTCTAGGTTAGGCTCATCCAGAGATAACACAGGGACCCCAGAAGGAGGCAGACTAGAAGCCTCTGGGGGGTCTTGACTACTGAGTACTTGGGCCTGTACTTTCAAACGCTTTGCTGATTTGTCATGGATTCTTTGTAGGGCTAGGTCCCTTCTCTTCTCAGCCCTGGTGACCTTGGTCGAGGGGCGGGCCCCTGAGGAAGAGGAGGTCGAGGCCTGGGGGATACTGGTAATCTCATCGCCTGTAGGCCTGGCCTCTCTGGGACCTTTAGTTGTGCCTCTCTTGGGAAAAGTAGCCATAGTCTGACAATTAACAGAAGACCAGGCTGAGCCAAAAAACTGAATAATTAGGGAGAAGAATTACAAGCTTTCCCAAGAGGAAGGATCCTGCTCCGAGGCCTCGGAGCTGCTGAGACTTGAGGGCAATCTGGGCAAACCCAGAGTTCGTGTCCCCAGATCCAGCGTGGCCAGCCTCCCTAAACTTTAATTAAAGTAAACCAAGGCACTCTGGTTGGAGGCTTAGCCGGTGGAGAATTAAGCCTGAGCGTCCCAAAGCCCACTCCGGGATCCACGCGGTGGACTGAGGCCTACGCGGCTGGCAGGAGGCCAACACGAGAGGCCTAACTTTAAAAAGGGCGCGAAGGCCTTCGCGCCGAAAAATCGCTCCGTAATAAAATTCTTAAAGGGGAAGCGATCGACTAAGTCCAGGAGACTAGAAACAAGCGTCTCACTCCGCAGGAGGTTTTCTTAAGCCCTTTTACAATAATACAATAATAATTTTATTTTATCAATGAATCAATACTTGCACCAAGACCTCCAGGCCAAGGGATTAAAGGAATCCACAAGCGGCAGCGGGGATCGTAAACGGCAAAACAGCCGGGGGAAAACGAAACCGCAACTTCTCCCAAGGAAAAAAAGCCGAGCCGCAAACGGCTGGCGCTAATAGTGCAAGTAAATAAATAAGGATAAACAATTCTTACTACTTTTGAAGGAAAAGATCGAAGGGAAGGTGTTAGAATGTTGAACGAGCTATCACAATACAACCGCAGGATATGCGAACTGAGCGAATTCTGGGGAAGGGGCGGATCCGGCAAGCTTTTTTAACACTAGGCTCAGTTCCACCGGATTGGACATGAGCAACCCCATGTGACTGCTGGACCCGCTCCTTCAGTACGGAGAACTGAATTTCATAAACAATCAATGAAATAAGTTAATCAATATTGGATTCATAATTAGTTATTTGCATATTCAAAGTATTTTGTAAAAAAAATAACAGTTTAATAAGAGGAACTAAATAAAATGCAAAACTGGAATACAGCATACAATCATATCAATGTACACACCATAGTTTTTCATAGTGAAAGATGAACTTTTGTTCATGAGTTTTACCTCACGGAGGTGGAAGGCTCACTTAAAACATCTTCACATCATTTCCCTGTTTACTGTCTAAAAAGTCTTAGTATTTACTTACTTACTTACTTACTTACTTACTTACTTACTTACTTACTTACTTACTTACTTACTTACTTACTTACTTAAATGCCACCCTTCTCCTTAAACTCAGGGCGGCTTTCAACATGTTAGCAATAGAACTTTTTAACAGAGCCAGCATATTGCCCCCACAATCCGGGTCCTCATTTTACCCACCTCGGAAGGATGGAAGGCTGAGTCAACCTTGAGCCGGTGATGAGATTTGAACTACTGACCTGCAGATCTACAGTCAGCTTTAGTGGCCTGAGTACTGCACTCTACCTGCTGCGCCACCTCGGCTCACTTTGTATATTACAGATATACAATAACTCTACTGTTCCAAATTCAGCAATTTCATAATCTATTCTAAGGGTTAAAAACAGATGTCCAGTAAAAACTGTCAACTGTAATTTAATATAATTGGGTGGGGGGGACTTATCTTCTAGTTTCCCAACCTTGGCAACTTGAAGATATTTGGACTTCAACTCCCAGAATTCCCCAGCCAGTGAATGCTGGCTGGGGAATTCTGGGAGTTGAAGTCCAGATATCTTCAAGTTGCCAAGGTTGGGAAACACTGCACTAGATCAGTGTTTTTCAACCAGTGTGCCGTGGCACACTAGTGTGCCGCAAGACATGGTCAGGTGTGCCGTGAGGAAGGAAGCTCAGGTTCCAGTTTTGCAACTTTTTGCTGAGAGCAAGAGAGAGATTGAAAAAGAAAGAAAGAAAGAGGGCAAGAGAGAGAAAGAAAGAAAGCAAGAGAGAGAGAGAAAAGGAGAGGAAGGGAGAGAAATGAGCAAAAAGGGGAGGAAAAAAGAGAAATGAGAAAATGATTGATTGAGGCAGAGAATGAGAGGCAAGAGAGAGAAACAAAAGAGAGAGAGAAGTGACTCTTGATTTAAAGCATATGATAAAAAGCACCCAAAGAATAAGAGAGAAAAAACTCCCAGCCCTCACTTGGTTTTGGAAATGGTTCAAGAGTGTATACACACACACACAAGTGGGGGAGAAGACAGGGATGGAAAAAGAGAGGAGAGTGTCTTAGAGTGTCATTTTGTGTCATTTTGGTTGGTGGTGTGCCCCAGGATTTTGTAAATGTAAAAAATGTGCCGCGGCTCAAAAAAGGTTGAAAATCACTGCACTAGATCACACTCCCAGAATAAGGAGAGGGGAAATTGCAGACTTTCCACCATGCAGTTTTTCCAAGTTGGTATTTTTATATATATGTTTCAGCAATAAAGGGATTTTGGAAAAAATTATGGACACATTTTACTTTATACCACAAAATACAAAGCCATTTTTTTCCTGTAGACAATAAGAAGCAATTATTCTTTAGGTTTTTTTCCTCTAGCATTCTAAACTATACTCAAAGGGACAAGAAATAATATCTGGAAAGCCCAGATCCTAACCTAATCAGTCGATCAAAGGGAGCAGAACCATCATCTGCTCATTTGTACCATAAATACTACAGAGAGCACATTTAGTAATAGCACTTAGACTTATATACCACTTCATAGTGCTTTACAGCCCTCCCTAAGCAGTTTACAGAGTCAACATATTGTTCCCAACAATCTCGGTTCTCACATAGAAGTAAAGCAAATGTGCATCTCATTCTTAATTCAAATTTTCTTTCCCACCCAACAACCAAACTGGTTTAACTGCGTAGTTTAGGTATTCAAAGGAAAAATAATCAAAAAAAGTCTAAGCAAATGCTTATGGAAACACTTACCAAATCCCCTTATCACTACTTAGATACTGTACCTATATTATGATCTGGAGTGGCCTTATAGGAGAGCTGTATTAAATAATTAATTAATTAATTAATTAATTAATTAATTAATTAAATTTTAGGGTGTTGCTGACAGTAGGACCTCGTTGCTTAGTGACCAAATGGGCATTGTGTTTTTTACAGCATCACACAAATCATTCCATTTTTTTCTTTCTGCAGCCCACCCAATTAGAAACTGAGATTCAAATAAATATCACCGTATCCACATTCTACAGAACTCTGTTTTTTTCTTAAACCGGAACAAAATCATTCTCTTTCTTACTGGAAATTAACAACTAGGCCTTTGTTTTTTAAAAAATTATGAAGACGGTTCTACTGCACAAAATATGTTTTCCAGAGCCTCAGTGAAAGTTCTTGCTTCGCTCAACTGCTTTGCTTCTGTTGAGGCTATTTCCTTACATGGAATGGACTATTTCTAGCACACCCGCTGTGTTTTTCTGGCAACAGCTCATAAAAAATGTGGTATTTGATAAATCTGGACAAAGGCCTCTCTTGTACTGCAAATCACCACACAGTCTCACTAGTGGGTTGCACTGAGGCATTCCATAGTAATCAGGACAAAGTTTTAATTAATTCACATTAATCTTTCTTTGTCAGAAGCCTCTGGCAAAGGATTAGAAAAGCAAGCCAAAATATAAAAAAACTGAAAAGTCAATCTAACATTCCTGACATTTTATCTCAAACTTCCGGTGGCTTCATAAAGTCTTCCTATTCTTTCATTGTTGGAACGATAAATAATTTCAAAAGGACACTGGAACCTTTCTTGGGATTATAGCAACCATATATTACATACACAGAAGGAAGAGACAACTTTTTGAAATCCACTGCAACTATTTACTGACCAATAATTGCCAGTGATATTGTCACTATAGGCTGTCAGCAATGGGTATTTCTAACTCTGTATTACATTTTACAATTATTTTTAAATCCTATTGAAAGGCTGCCATATGGTCATCATTGATCAAGTCAAAAAATCTCCTTTCAGCATAAACAATTTTGAACAAAATATATTAAATATTGTGCAATAGGTATGCCTGTTCCTTCTCCACACACTATGATTTCACTTATTCAATAGAAGACCTATTATTTTTAAGGATTTGAACCCATCACAGCCTCTAAAGCAGTGTTTCCCAACCTTGGCAACTTAAAGATACTTGGACTTCAACTCCCAGAATTCCCCAGCCAGCAAATGCTGGCTGGGGAATTCTGGGAATTGAAGTCCAGATATCTTCAAGTTGACAAGGTTGGGAAACACTGCTCTAAAGGCTAAAACTGTTTATGATTAACACTGATAAATTAATCACACAATGTAAACTTATGAAATATTCTCAGCACTGCTTTTTGTAGTAATTCACATTTGTATTAGCAAATATTTATTAATTAAATGTATGCTACACAATTTCATTGTTGAAATTTCTCTGGGGGAAAATAAACTATGAAAAGTCCTTTGTCACAACTTTATTACCAAGCAAACCGCAATCTGTCCAATATACTGATCCTAAATCAGAAGTCTATATAAGTGATGTCTTCTATATGCCTGTTTGTCTATTTATCTATCTGTCTATCTGCAGTGCTTCAGAATTTGTTCCAAACAGTTCAGTTTGCAACTCTTTAAGTAGCCACATTTTCCCCTGAAACATCCGGTAGTGCACAAGGCAATTGTTCACGCACCTGAAGTATCTCTTACGAATTATTTCTAAAGCAATATGGCTTCTTTGCTGGTGTATCAGAGGTGAAATGTGAAAAATTTCCCTACCAGGTCTGTGGGTGTTGCTTATTTTGTGAGTGTGGCTTGAGGTCAGGTAGGCGTGTCTTCAGGTGGGCATAATTTGGTGGTCAGTTAACTGAGTGAGCGTGGCCAACTTATAAAATGTGATGAAATTCTCTTAACAGTTACAGCGCTCTTGCTTAGCAACAAAAATTTGGGGCTCAAATCTTTCTTTCTTTCTTTCTCTTCCTTTCTTCTTTCATTCTTCCTTCCTTCCTTCTCTCTCCCTCCTTCCTTCTTTTTCTCTTTCTTTTTCTTTCCTTTCCTTTCCCCTTTCTTTCTTCTTCCTTCTTCTTCCTTCCTTTCCATCCATCCATCTCTCCTCTCTCCTTCCTTCCTTCCTTCCCTCTCTCTCTTTCTTTTTTCCTCATTAAAGAATTTGCTGCAGTTTGCAGAGGACAAATCATACAAGAGCAACAAGGATGATTAGGGGACTGGAGGCTAAAACATATGAAGAACATTTACAAGAACTGGATATGTCTAGTTTAATTAAAAGAAGAACTAGGGGAGACATGATATCAGCGTTCAATATCTCAGGATTGCCACAGAGAAGAGGGAGTCAAACTATTCTCCAAAGCACCTGAGGGTAGAACAAGAAGTAATGGGTGGAAACTAATCAAGGAGAGAAGCAATTTACAACTAAGGAGAAATTTCCTGACAGTTGGAATAATTAAGCAGTGCAACAGCTTGCTTCCAGAAGTTGTGAATGCTCTAACAATGGAAGTTTTTAAGAAGATGTTGAATAACCATGTGCCTGAAGTGGCGTGGGGTACCCTGGCTAAGCAGGGAGTTGGACTAGATGACCTCCAAGGTCCCCTTCCAACTTTGTTATTCTCTTCTAATTCCAGGCAAAGCCCCCACTGCTAAGGATGTACAGACAGGTGCAATGCCTTACACACAAAGCACCTCACAGCCTTTTACCATTATCCAAAATACTTCAGTCCTAATTTCAAGAGGTAATTGTAACAATGTTTTTTTCTTTTCTTATAACCAAAGTCAGTTCCATCAGGAGCCTTCACCTCCAATCACCTAAATTACATGTGAATACTAGTGGTCTATCTCCATGTGTATCCACGTATATCGTGGGGCTTCCAAGATCTGCCCACGTTTCACCACACTCCGCGGCCTGCACTGGCTGCTGATCAGTTTCTGGTCACAATTCAAAGTGTTGGTTATGATCTATAAAGCCCTACATGGCATCGGACCAGAATATCTCTGGGACCGCCTTCTGCCACACGAATCCCAGCGGCTGATTAGGTCCCACAGAGTTGGCCTTCTCCGGGTCCCGTCGAGTAAACAATGTCGGCTGGCGGGATCCAGGGGAAGAGCCTTCTCTGTGGCGGCCCTGGCCCTCTGGAATCAACTCCCTCCAGAGATTCGAACAGCCCCCACCCTCCTCGCCTTCCGTAAAATGCTGAAGACCCACTTTTGTCGCCAGGCGTGGGGATAATTACCATCTTTCCCCCTTTTTATTATATTTTTGGCCTTACTGCATGATAGATTAGGTTGAATGTGTGTGACTGCATAGTTAGGGGTTTTATTATGTTATTAATGTCTTTTTAAATGGATTTAATTTTTTATTATTAGATTTGTAATGTATTGTATTACTGCTATGCTGTGAGCCGCCCTGAGTCTTCAGAGAGGGGCGGCATACAAATCTAATAAACTAAACTAAACTAACTGTATGTAATAGTTATGAGTTCTGGCACTCCTCACTGTGAACAAGCATCTCCTGACAAGTTTCCAGTGGGGTAATGTGGCTAAAAATGCTTTCCCATTATTTCAGAAGGCCAAAGCGATACATTTCTACACCCACTTTTAAAGCCTTAAAAATTCAAAAGGACCACAAATCTTGTGCAAAAAAAGGAAACGGTATGATAAAAATTACAAGCAATATAAACTACTAGACTTCAGGAAATTCAGTACAGATTCTAGTTCATTTCTGTCCCTCCTTTAACTTAAAAAAGAACCTGCTCTAATTTTCTAAAGGAAGCTGAAAAAGGAACTAGGTATAGTTCTATAAACATTGTCTCCAAAAACCTCATCATCAAGTACTATAGTTAAGATGGAAATAGCAACTGCAATGAAAAGACAAACTTATTTCGAGAAGCTTGCAATTGCCTAAAAAGGGGTGTTTTGGTTTTTTCTAGGACAAGCATGTTTATAATTTTTCGATAAGAAAAAGCTGCTCCTTCCTTCCAGAATGCTTTCTAATGGCAAGGGGAGAAACTACTGTATTAGAGAAAATAAAAGGAGTGTTGGCTTACTTGAACGGTCATACTACAGAACAATAAATTATAAAGAAGTCTGTAGCAATTTAAGCACTGTGCCATCTTCTGAGAATGCAATTCCTGAAGCACTTCTGTGACATGTAATTTAAAACTGTTTTTATTAATCCTAAATGTGGCACAGTTCTGGTGCCACATTTAGATATCCGCACAAAGTCACAGCATCCAAAGAGAAAACTACAGTCCTTTTTTTTAAAGGAGTCAGTAGGTCACCTTAGTAAACAGAACTTTGTAGGTGAGGATGGTAGGTGCAGAATCGACAACAGCAAAGAAGGAGTAAAAGGGAGCAAGGGATGAAAGATGCATTGTTACGTTACTAAGCATAAATGCCTCTTTGAGACTTCCTGTGTAATGCTGCAATGCAAGTTTTTTTTTAAAAGGACAGAGCTTGCATCATAGTGTCACCACTGCAGCTTTTGTTATTTTGTCATCATTATAACTGGTTGTGGATGGGGCATAAGGAAGAGAGAGGGGAAAGAGTAGAATAGAGCCCTGTTTCTCAACCTTCCCAACTTTACGATGTGTGGACTTCACATTCCAGAATTCCCCAGCTTATGTTTAAGATAACATGCTAAAATTAAGAAACACCAGAATAGAGTAAGTGGATAAAGCATGATGAAAACATTCATTATTCTACAATACAGGTAGTCCTCGTTGAGCAAGTACAATAGGGACCAACAACACTATTAATAGCAAAGTGTTCACTAAGTGAAGCCACAAATATGCTTAGGAGCTTCCTTGGTTTTAAAGGCTTGCAAAGGTGGCAAATGTAAGGATTATTCATAAAGTCAAAAAATGAATTATTTTCCCCTTTTTCATTAGTATTGTAACTGTAACCCAGCACATAAAGTGTGGATATTATAATGATTCTTACTGTGTTTAAAATATCTGTATTTTACTATAGCAAAATAATCATCAGTTCCACCATCAATCCATATAAGTCCAACAGCTTTGCATTCATATAAGGTGAGCTTGTTTGGCCTACTGTCCTTTATGTAGTCATTTTGTCTAGATAAACTATCAATTTCAGTTTAACTAACATTAATTGTAAATACCTTAACAGGATTAAATGAAATGTTAAGTATTCCATAGCAATAAAGCCAATTACTTAACAGTAGGAAGTCTCATCAATTATTTAATTCAAAGAGATCCTCATTCAACTCACACAAGCCCCAAGAGGCACCTAAAATAGCTTCATTAACTCCATAAAGAGACAGTGTAGGATAAACTTATAAACAATGTCACCAGAGTTCATTATTATCTCATAATCAAAACGTTCAATAAAGCAATGACTTTTTTGCCTGTGATATGAAAGCTCCTATTTTAATTTTCTCTAGTAAATGAAGGCATGTGCTACAAACCTCAACTGAAACAAATGGAGGGAAAATAACTTAATTACACTGCAATATAAATGCATACAATTTACAATATTCTGGTTAGTAAATAAAATCCATTATTAGCTTTTTAGCAAAATGTTATAAAAATAAAAACGTGCTAAGAAAAACATTAACAGTGCTGCTATAGCACATATAAACCCCCTTAATGTTAATCATCTTCCCTCAAACACCACAACCCTAAGACTACAGTACTAATTTCATACATTAAGAGTAAAGTTTCCAGCTTATGAAGAAATATATATTTTGGCTAATAACATTGAGTTATTATATTATAACCTTTGTTGTTCCAAAGTATAACTAAAGATATACCGTAGTATCTTCTCTAATGGAATGCAAAGATTAATTAAAAGACATTTGTTTCCAAACCAATGGATATAAAAACCTAATTTGAGGATTGTTTTGCCTTTCTATAAGAGGAGAGGTGTAAAGATAAAACTCACAGATTGCTATGTGACTACAAAGAGAGGACATAAACATTTAGAATGAATAAGAGAGAGCATAAATATGAGGCTTCCCAAAACTGGTGCATTCTTACCAAAGTTATAATTGATTTAAATAATTTACTGAAAGACATATTTTAAAATGAGAAAGATTCTTCCCTTCTGGATTCATTCAGGGTGTCACATCTTTTTCCCATTCATGGAAACCACCCTGGCTGCATGTGTGTACAAGTGCATACACAGACACTTTGCTAAGGGAAAAAATGAAGGGGCAATTCATTTACACATAAGAAGTTATCTGGAAATATTTCCAAAACAATCATATAAACCTGGAAAAAGTCATGCTGTTTATATGCATTCCAAAGCATTTTTGCTGAAACATATGCAGAGATGCATGTTCAAGATTATATGAAGTGTTCAGAAGTCAGCTGATGGTGTAGCTTAGTGCTTTATGCAATTGTGATGTATACTAGACTATATTAAGCAATTTTCCTTCTGACCTATTTGAAAATCAGGATAGCATGTAGAAAACCATGTAAATTATCCTGATATACTGTATTTCCATGGACATCCTCTCTTTAATATTGTAAGATAAAATGTGAAGTCCATGAACTTTCATACTTGAAGCCAGAACTTTACAGACATATCCAGTCCTTCAAGCTTAAAATAATTTACAGGAATAATATTTAGGCATGTGATTTAAACTTTACTGCGATGTGATCTCCCTCAAAATCTATCCCCAAAGCCACAATTTTAAAAATTGTGTTGGACACTGCTTGTAAGTTCAAGCTTGAGTTATAAATAGGTCTTAAAATTAATATATATATATATATATAAACTTATCTTAAGGCAGGTAAACTGTCAAATGTTAAAAATAAATGAATAGAAAAAGTAGAACATCCTATAGAAATTAAGATTCAAAAAGAGAGATTGATTACAGGTAGTTGGTATTTAATAAGATAAAATATGTGCACTAAATTATTATTATTATTATTATTATTATTATTATTATTTATTAGATTTGTATTAGATTTTCCTCATACTTTCTTTTAGGATAAGGGATTTTCCCATCCAGAAACCTTCTGTTTCTTATAGCACAGGATAATGGCCAGGGTAAATTAACTCATTTCTTGATAATGTTCATGGTTTCTTCTACTTTAAACATAGAATTATATCTCTTGTGTCACTTCAAAAGCAACATTTACTAAATAGTATGGTATTTACATTTCACCAGCTTGAAGCTCCAATTTGAGTAAACTCCAAAATATTTTTCTATTTGCAAAGTTTGATTTACAGACCTCATAAATGATTAGAGAACAATAATAGTAAATGTATTTTTTTAAAAAAATAAAGGTAGTAGGTAAAATGAAATCCAGCTTAATTTTGGAGGTAAGCTGCTAATACTCCAAGTTACCTGTACAACAAATACAGGAAGTCTGTGCTTAATGTACACTTAGACAGTTACTATTCAAAGTTATGACAAAAGGGGCCTACATCAGGTCGTTCCAGTTGCAACAGTCGCAGCATCTCCATCATCACATCAGTACAATTCAGGCAATTGGTTTGTAATTATGGAACCATAGCCTCCCACTGGAACAATTGCCATTTTCAATTTTCATTGCTGGCTTCTGACAAGTAAATTAATGGGGAAGCTGACTAGTCACATATAGTGATCACATAGCCATGGGAGGCTGTGACCTGCTTTAACAACAGCAAATGAGACTACCGGAACTCTTCCTGTAAGTCAGGGATGACAAACTCGCAGCTTGTGGCCCAAATGTGTCACGTGCTGGCCATGTCCATCCCTGGTTTAGCAAAGAGGGGAAAGTCACAATATGTCATGTGAGTTTGACACCCCTGCCGCAAGTCAATGAAATCATTAACACACTGCATCTTCACTGCATCATTTAGAGATTCCTGACCTCAATTAGCATTGGTAAGCGAGGACTGCCTATTTTACAAATGTAATTTATCTTTCCTCAGGAGAAAAAAAATATCAATATTTTTGTAGCAGTTATTGATTCTCAATGTACCACTTCACAGTAATGGCACCAAATAAATTTCTTTTCGTCTCTATAGAATAGTTACAATTTAATGGTTTTTATAATCTTAGCATGCTAAACAATAATTTGCCACCTTAATGCATGTGTAATTTAAATTTTAAAGAATGAAGCCAGGAGTTAATATGAAGCCTAAAAAACCAGCTGTGATTCAGATATGCTTCCTGCCCACTCCGACAGAGTAGAACGTTAAGATTTCCCGCAGGTCTGAGATATGGTGACATCTTATAAAAATATTCTCTGATGAACACACATTACTAGAAATGCATATACTGTATATACAAATAATTATTTTAGCTGAACATGATATTCATACAAAATGGACATCTACAAATCTACCATAAGTAAGTTGTACAAATTTTCAAGTTAAAATTTGAATTTTCACCTCTCTAAAACACGACTGTATCGCATGTTTACATTGCTCTTACCTCCCATAGTAGCTTTAAGAAGGCCATCATCCACTGCAGACCCAGTGAGAGTGTTGCATACAGGCTTTGGCTTTTGTGTTTGCAAATATTCCACTGAATGCACATTATCTATTTGACTGGTTTCCCTGGGCTGACCATTTCCAGAGCAGTCTACAACTTGAGGAAGGCCTTCATTATGCCCTGTGACTTTGATTAAATCATTCCCAAGTGCTACTTTGTAATTCAAAGCTTGGGGGTCCAAATGATTATTATGGCCACTTAGAAAACAAGGGAACTCGGGCTCATCATCTTCAGGGATAGGATTGTACCATATTTCTCCTTCATCATCTGCATCATTATCTTCACCAAAATCTAAAGTAGAGTTTTGTGGTGCCAAAGGTCTTGTTCCATTCTCAGGGGCATGTGCATAACTGACTCTTCCTCTAGGGTTTTCCTGTCCTTGACATTTGGAAAAAGTCTGAGGCATTTTTGGCTCAAAGAAAGGACTGGAAGATTTCAGTACCTGATAATTTTCTCCTGAAAGTTTCTTGTAAGAGTTTCCTTTTTCTGAACTAGGGACTCTCAGAGAACCTTGATGTAACCAGTTCCGCTTCTTGGACACAGTAATGCTAGCAATCTGAGGCCTGCACTCAGAAACTTCACTGGATTTCAAGTTCTTAAGTTCTCTTCTGCTCACAGAAGGTATGTAAACATTTTCAATCAGCTCTGTAAAATGGAAGAGGGAATAAAAGAGCGTGTTAGATGTCATCAAGTGGTCGTTATTGGTATCAGGTGTGCGTAAAATATTGTAGCATAAAAAAGAGGCAGAAAATGACACGATGCGATCAGATTTCATCCATGATGTGCAGTTCATCCAGTTGCAAAAAGGTGAAACTTATTCTGTCCATGTAACAGAATCATGAGTGATATGATTAAATACTCTATTGTTCAGAGTATAAAACACACTTCCCCCACCCCCAAAAAAAGAAGCTGAAAATTTGGGTGTGTCTTATGCTCCAAACGTAGCCTCGCCCACCTGCAATCTCCCACCCTTTGGCCTCTGCCTCCCAGCAATTTGCCTCCTTGCAGCAAATAGCAAACAGCCTGTTTCAGTTTCAGCTTCAGCACAGCCTGATTAGCACAAGCAGCTGACTGTCAGTTGGATTGGCCTTCCGACCAATCAGCTATTTCAGGCTGCTTGGATTACCAATGCCTATTTCCTGTCTCCCCCCCCCCCCCCCAAAAAAAAGGTAGGTGTGTCTTATAGTCTGGAGTGTCTTATACCCCAAAATATATGGAACTACATGATAAAATGCGCTGAAAGAAATATAGCAAGCTGTTTTAAAGTCCAAATGAACCACAGACTCCCCAGAAAAAGAACTTGCAAAGCTAATCATGTAGCTCCACCCACCCACTGGCTCCTACCCTTCGGCCTCCGTGCATCCTCCTCCTGGCTGCAAATTGCCAGAGACAATAGATTGAATTTTTGGGCTCCATGCCTCGTGCTTTCAGCCTCCAAGCACTCTGTTTGAGAGTTATTCAAGGCTGCGGGGATCGCCAAAGCACATTATTGCCAATCGCTGCGCATTGCATTTTAGGCCTCAGTATACCCTATTTTTGGCCTCCGTCGCGTTATATTTTAGGGTGGCGATCAGTGGCGATGGGCTTTGGTGATCCCTGCAGCCTAGAACAGCTCTCAAATGGAGCATTTGGAGGCTGCAAATGCAAAACGTGGAGCCCAAAATGGCAACCTGGAACAGCTGCTGCCTTGCCTTGCTGCTTCACCTGCCTTACTCACTATAGCTCCCTTCAACAATCAGCTGTGCGATTGAAGCTTAGCAGCCCCAACGAGGGAGTGTACGAGCAAAGTGAGCGCCCTCCAGTGATCAGCTGTGCTTTTGAAGCTATTTAGCAGCCCCAACGAGGCACATGCAAGTGAAACAAGCATACACACTCACAACCAACCAATGTGCTGAAGTTGACCAGGCTAAGGACCCTGGTAGACAGATGCAGAATCCCCCTTCCCCCCTTTTCCTGCCGTAAAACTAAGGTATGTCTTATCCTCTGGTACATCCCATACTCCAAAAAACACAGTATTTGTCTTCATTCATAAATATTATGAGCAGTCACAAAATATGTTTATAGCTGAAGGCAGTTTAGCTTCCTTTAAAACCTTAATAGTCCTTCAACTCCCATTAAACTCACTGGGATTTAATTCCAAGGAAATGTTGAGTAAAATCTGGACTAATACATCTGTAATGCAAGAATGAAATATGTATGGCCTGAATGATGTTGAAAAACTACAAATGTCCCTACATACATATCCTGCATATAATGAAGTTACTGGGAAAGGTATTTCAAAAAATACTTGGAAAAACAGATTGCCCAAATCACTCTATATTTAGTTAGACTACATTGTATTAGAAGCCAATGAATGCGAGAATCAACATGTCACACCTACACATTGTGTTTGGCATGTTTTTCATGCATTATATCTATTTACTATTGAGATCACTATGGATACATTTCAATGCATGTGAATTTATTTGTGTTTCACTTCATTTTAAAATAAATGCCATTAAATTGATTACACTGGCTAGAAAGGATTTTTTTTTTAAATAGTGAAGGGCAGTATCAACCCACAATGATAAGAGAAGCAGCACATCACATCTACCCAGAAAATCTAAAAATGCCACTTTTACATATAAATTCAAACTGGCTGGTAGTTTCATTTGCAATACTTATGAATAGGCACCAAGTTAAGAAGAGGCAAGCTTGATTGAAGAATCATGCAATCTCTTGACTTAAGAGAAACTATATAACTACATTATGAATACACTACGTAGCTTGATATATTGACAGCAGTAATAGACAGGATATAATTACGGTACAAATGTTATCAGTATTTGTATTATTTTCTAAGAATACTGATGATGCCAAAAAAAAAGGAGAGGACTACCCCTTTCCCCTTTGCGTTAAAAATGCAATCAGAAGTTCATTAATAAATGCTCACTTAGTAAGGAAGCTTTGCTTCAACCCGCACAACAGTATTATTCTTGAATGGAATGGCTCTTGCTTTTCTGGAAGTAAGATATTCCCAGCTAGCAAGACCTATTTAAGATGGATTTTTAATAAATGTATTCCTCCTGTTTCTAATCAAACAATTACGGGAACATATTCCTTTAAAAAATATTTTAAAATCTGTTAGTCACATGATAGAAAAATAAGAAAATTGTATCATAATCTACAGCAGGATTAGACAAACTTTTTTTTTGAGCCAGTGCACACAATTCTGGTCTTAGTTATATAGGTCCCATCTGATCTTAGAACTAGTTCAGACCTAGTTCAGACTCCAAAGGGAGACCATAAGAAAAATCTCAAGAATTTGGCCTAGATCAGGAAAAAAAGTCTCAGAAAAAACTACCGGCAAATCTCCCTTCCACCTTTTTGCCAAGAATACTGGTTATGTCCATGAAATTACTTAGAATTATTCTTAATTGAATTACCATGTCCTCTGGAAGGGTAATATGGCATACATGATGGATCTTCTGTACTTTTATCTCCTAGACAGGATAGGCAGAGAATGCATGGCCGATTCAATGTTACCCAGTGAAGTCTATGATTTATCAAGGACTTGAATCTGCATCTTCCAAGTTTGATATCTTAACCATGAAACAGGAAGTTCATCTCTTGTTCTGATATTTAATTCAGTGAGCTCTTTTAACTTAATTGCAAAGTTTAAGGTTTCATGATATTACACTTATCTAAATTCAAGTAATAGTTTGCATTATTTCAATGAAAGCTAAGGCTGTTTTTAATAACTTATAGCTCTATACACAGTGATGGCAAACCTATGGCACAGGTGGCACAGGTGGCACGCGGAGCCATATTTGCTGGCACCTGAGTTGATGCCCTAGATCAGCTCCAATGCGCATGTGTGTGCCGGCCAGCTGATTTTTGGCTTGCACAGAGGCTCTGGTAGGGCATTTTTGGCTTCCAGAGAGCTTCCGGGGGGGGGGATGGGATGTGTTTTTACCCTCCCCCACCTCCAGGGAAGCCTTTGGAGCCTGGGGAGGGTGAAACACGAGCCTACTGGGCCCACCAGAAGTTGAGAAGCAGGCCTTTTCCGGCCTCCAGAGGGTCTCCACGGAGTGGGGGAAGGTGTTTTCGCTCTCCCAGGCATTGAATTATAGATGTGGGCACTTGTTCATGCGCGATAGCACGCATGCATGCTCATTCGGCACCCGAAGGGAAAAAGGTTCGCATCAATGCTCTATCCCCTTCAAATTCTGTTTATCAGGATGACTTGGGGCATACAATAGAGTCATGTCCAATATACAAATTTCTGCTTGCTGTTTTCAAGAGATTAGTTGTTTGGTCTGGGACTGATTGATTGCTCCTATTCATCATCATATTTGTAGGAGGCAATTCCCATTTCATAATTTGAAGTACAAAATAAACAGCTTTCACAACTGTACAGTATCATGTAAGACCCTTGCTTTAATCAGTATCATTACTCTTATTAAAATGACCTGATCCTTTATTATCTATCCCGCATTTGTACTGCATTGGTTTTAGGATTAAACTCGTCTTTAAGCCTCATGCATAATGCCCACCTTTATTCTTCAGCTTAAGAAAACACTATTTCACATCTTCATTGTCAAGTATCAACTCATGGATTTTGATATTACCTTGTCTTCTTTGTATTTTTCTTTCTGTTTTTATTCTCATGAAGTCTTCAAAGTCTCCTTTAAAGATGGGGAATTCCTCATTTAAATACAATCCATTCTAAATTGAACTTGCTATCATTTAATTGCTCACTGTGCTACTATTTATATTTTGCTTTAAATTGTAATACTAAGAGAAATCTGTAACTCCACATGCTTCTCTTACTTTGCCTATTCAATTCTGCATAATTAAAAGGTACATTATAATTATATGCATTGTAACCTCCCAATGCCTGTAAAACAATATGTGAAATACAATAATAATATTTTGCAACCAATACTTAGAATGCTTTTGCTAATTATATTTTTCTGAAGAAGTGTTTTGTAATAAATCTAGGAGGATTTAAAGCAATGAAACTTCAAACCTGGTATAATCCTAAAACAGAACATAAAACAAAATGTGGCTGCATACTTGAAAAGCATTTTCTACTACAGTAATTTAGTATGTACTTACATTGAAAAGTTGTAACATGAAAGAAAAAGAAACCATACTAAAATGTAACTGATTCTACAGTTAACTAGAGACCACACACTGCTAAAAGGGCATAAGGAATGCCTATTAATGCAATTTAGTATTTCTTCAAGCATTATGGAAAGTATAAACACCTGTAAGGAGCCTTTTCACCTTAGCATAGTAATGTTGGGGGATGGGTCCTAAATACTTCTTGGATTTTCCAGCAACACCCAGAGAGAATTTATACAAAGGTGTGTAAAATTCCTGGAAACTCAACAAACCTTAGAGGCAATGGTACTAGCTGGTATTTATTCCAATTCCTTTATGAAGAAAATATGTATAATTTGGGAAGACTAAGCAAATATTTGTAGTATCTCTCTCACACACAGCATTTAGTAAAGCAGTTAATTCAAGCTAAGGTAGCTTGGAAGTCATATTTCTCTTCTCACTGAAGGAATCAGAGGGTGGATATGGAACACCCTTGCAGTACAACTACTGTACTACTTAACTGATTTTATTATTAAGCATGGTGGATTATGCAACTTGAATGCTTCTGAGATATGGACAATCAACCGGATGTTCTCCAGGTATTTTGAACTTATGAAATTCAATGTGTATGTAATACTGAATAAAATTCAGTATATACCGTAATTCTGCCTGGATTGGCACTAGGGAGACTGATGTTCAAGTCTACCCTTGGCTATGGAAACTTCCTAGATAACTTTGGTCCACTCATTCTTGCTTAGTTCAGCCTATGTCACAGATTGACTGCTGTAGAAAAAAGGGGAGAATACTATGCTTGTCGCTTTGAATTCCTAACTGAAAGATAGGATACATATCTAACAAATGCATAAATTCCACTAAACTTTTATATGCTAACTCATAGGAATTGAAGTTCAAGATACAAGGAAGTCGCCAAACTGGCTAATTCTATAGTAAGATAAATATCTCTATATTTGAAGGCAATATAACAATATAAATAGAAATAATTGTGTGGGTTTTTTTACTACTTTTCTTTTGGGGTGGTGGTATAAAATTGTCTTTATTTTTCTCCAACATACAATAAAAAACAGCGTATGCATTTTTTTTTTACTACTTTTCAATTCTGTCCAATTATTGGACACTGTCTGGTGAAGTCCCTGCTGTTTTCTTGGCAAAGTCTTTCAAAACTGATTTGTCGTTCCTTTCTTTAAAGAGCTGAGAAAAAGTGACTGGCTCAAGATCACCCAGGGCTTTGTTCCTAATGTAGGACTAAAGCTCATGATCTTGTGGTTTCCAGCCTGATGCCTTAAGCACTATTTCAAACTAGCTCTTAATCTACAGATCAGAATATATTAAAATAGAAGATGCTTATTCCTACATTATAGATGTCTGTGTTTCTGAAGAATGGATTCTGAACACAGAACTTGTCTCCACAACTGTTAACACATAACCACACATGTAAAAACTAGATTTAAGACTAAGTCTAGTTCTTAAAAAAAGTAATTTAGCTGATTCAGAAGTCATTTAATAATGCAAGTGGTAGAATTAAAGGTTTGGTAAAGCTACACATTTCTCAGATAGCCCTCCTTGCCTACTATATAGGCATGCAAGAGCAATGTGGTAAAGTACCGTATTTTTCGCTCTATAAGACGCACCTGCTGATAAGACGCACCTAGATTTTAGAGGAGGAAAATAGAAAAAAAATATTTTGAGCCAAAAAGAGGAGAGGAAGAGAGGAAGGAGTGAAAGAAGGGAGTGAGGGAGGGAAGAAGGGAGGAAGGAAAAGGAAAGCAAGAAATGGAGGGAGGAAAGGAAGGAAGGAAAGAAAGAAAGAAAGAAAGAAAGAAAGAAAGAAAGAAAGAAAGGGGGAAGGGACAGGAACAGAGGAAGGAAGCAAGGAAACTTATGAAAGGGGAGAGTAAGAGAGGAAGGACTGAAGGGAGGGAGGGAAGAAGGTAGGAAGGAGAAAGAAAAGAAGAAATAGAGGAAGGGAAGGTAAAAGAGAGAAAGAAAAAGAGCAAGAAAGAAAGCAAGAAAGAGAGAAAGAAAGAAAATGAAAGAGAAATAAAAATAGAGAGGGGGAATGAAAGAAATGGAATGAGGGAAGGAAGGAGAGAAAGAAAGCAAGAGAAAGAAAAAAGAATGAAAGAGCAAGAGAGCAAGAGAGAAAAAGAAAGAAGGAAAGAAAGAAAGAAAGAAAGAAAGAAAGGCAACTTCAAAGAAAGGCTCACTGAGCATCTCTCACTCTCTCTCTCTTTCAATCCCTCTTTCTTTCTTTCTCTTCCTTTCTCTCTCTCCTCTTTCTTTATCTCCTCTCTCCCTCCCTCTCTCTTTCTCTCCCCCCTCTCTCCCCCTTTCCCTCTCTTTCTCTCTCTCTCTTGCTATCTCTCCCCCCTCTCCCGCTCTCTCCCCCCTCTCCCTCTCTCTTTCTCTCTCTCCCTCTCTTTCTATCTCTCCCCCCTCTCCCACTCTCTTTCTCCCTCTCCCTCTCTTTCTCTCTCTCCCCCTCTCTCTTTCTCTCTCTCTCCCCCTCTTTCTCTCTCTTCTTCTCACTTTCTCTCTCTTGTTTCCTTTCTGTCTGGGCAGATGGCTGCCTTCTGCCTTGGGGCGCGATTCGCCCCCTCTCCTCCGCCGCCGCCGCCTTCTGCCTTGGGGCGCGATCCGCCCCCTCTCCTCCTCCGCCGCTTCCTGCCTTGGGCGAGCAATCCCGGAGTCCGGGACTGTGTGGCTTTGCGCCATGAAGAGGAAACGGCTCCGGCAGCAGGGAAAAGTCGGCCGTTTTCTCTTCATGGCGTAAAGCCACCCTGTCCCGGACTCCCGGATTGCTCGCCCAAGGCAGGGGGCGGCGGAGGAGGAGAGGGGGCGGATCGCGCCCCAAGGCAGAAGGCGGCGGCGGAGGAGAGGGGGCGGATCGCGCCCCAAGGCAGAAGGCAGCGACGTTGGAGAGGGGGCAGATTGCGCCCCAAGGCAGGAGGAGGCAGCAGAGGAGAGGAGGCAGATTGCGCCCCAACGCAGGAGGTGGCAGAGGAGGAGAGGAGGCGGATCGGGCGGGCAATAGGGCAGCGTGGAGAAGCCAGGGGCGCATTTGGCCGGAGGCACCGTGGGGAGGCAGGGGCGGCCGCGGCTCCCTTTACTCCTACTGCCACACCTCCCCGCCCCCGCCCACCTCCCCGCGGGCTGGCAGGGGGATGGGGAGCGCGCGCCCGTGGAAAAGGGCGCTCGGGTGTATTTGGGGGTGCACGCCTGCTCACGGGCGCAGCTTACGGGGAACGGTGGGCCAGGCAGCAGCTAGCCAGCCAGCCGGCGGGATGGCTCTTCCGAATTCGCAGCCTCCCCCCCCTCCCTGCCTGCATCTTCGCTCCATAAGACGAGGCTGATTTTTCATCCTACAATGGGAGGAAAAAAAACTGCGTCTTATGGAGCGAAAAATACGGTAATATCACTCTATAATGCCTTAGTTAGACTACACCTAGAGTACTGCATCTAGTTTTGGTCACCACACTACAAAAAAGGCATTGAAACTCTAGAGCACACCTGGGCAGGGGGCGGCCCATGGGCCGCATCTGGCCCGCCCACTGTCTGTGACTGGCCCATCCACTATCTGTGACCAGTCTGCAGAGGTCGGGGTCCACTCCAGTGCGAGGATGAAAGAGCTCTCCGCGTCTGCCAGGATTCCTCCGGTTCCTGCTTTCCTGATGAATCATGAGGAAAGCAGGAATGGGAGGAGTCCCAGTAGACGCGGTAAACTCTTTCATCTTCACACTGGAGTGGACCCCGACTTCCTACCAAGAGCAGCTGAGCACAGAAACCACACAAATATTTCAGCGCAGTGACTGTGGTGCACTGCGTTGCTGTAAAGCAAACAATTAGGGATCTGTAGAGTGGGTCTGGGTTTTTAGGTCAGGCCAGGGTCTGGGTCTTTACAGTATTGGGTAGAACTGAGTTAATTATATTAGTCCTGCCCTCTAAAACCATCCCAATTTCTCATGCGGCCCGATGGCAAAATTAATTGCCCATCCCTGCTCTAGAGAAAAGGCAGAGGAGATCAACCAGGATTAGGGCACTGGAGATTATAACATACGAAGAGCAGTTGCAGGAACTGGGCATGGCCAGTTTGGCATAGAGAAGGACCAGGGGAGACATGATAGCAGTGTTCCAATAGTTGAGGGGCTCCACACAAAGGAGAGGGTCAGACTGTTTTCCAAGACACCAGACAAGGAATAATGGAAAGAAAGTGATCAAGAAGACTTCAACCTGGAAATAAGGAGAAACTTTCTGACAGTGAGAGCGATCAACCAATGGAACAGCTTGCCTGTGGATGTTGTGAGAGCTTCAATATTTGAGACTTTCAAGAGGAGATTGGGTTGTTTGAAATTGTGTAGGGACTTCTGTTTGGGGGGGGGGGTTGGACTAGATGATCTACAAGTTCCTTCCAACTCTAAAGTGCTCAAGGTGTTGAAGCATGGAGATTTAGATTCTGGTCCTCCCATAGGCACAGAAGCTGACTGGGTGATTTTGGGAAGTCACTCTCTCTCAAGCCTAGTCTATAAAATCTAAGAACTAGAAGTAGACCAATAGATTTGGTTCATAATGTTCAGTGCAGATGCCTTCATATTGTAATGAACTGATTCAGGATGATGATGATAAGATAGGCATATATAAGTTTAAAAAATCATTATCCCAATAAGTCAGATTGTCATTATAAAAACTTACAACTTCTAATTTCTGCACATAAGAATAGAACAGGTCTGGCGCCAAAGCATTAGTAAGGGAGGTTCTCACCCATTTTCCCTCCTTCAATGTAATTTTGTCATTAAAAGATAGTTCATTCTACTTTGTCCCATCTTCCTCCCTGACCCTTTATTAAGATTTAGTGAGATTCAGGCTTATGCCTGAACTATTGCAATGTTGGGTTAAAAAAAATAAATGGAGTGAGACTTAGAAAGATTGCTTCACATATGGGTACTTGAATGAGTGAGTTATTAACTCACTTTAGCCACAGACAAATACTGTAATATACAAAAGAAGCCATTTTCTAGAAATGGCCATGCTGAGTTGGCAGCTCTTCCTAGAATATTTCACCCCTCAGAATAGACCGAATAAAATCAGGTCACAGGGCTTCACCAGACCCATGTTTTTTGCAATTTCTGCTGCTGCTTGAAGCAGGGCTTTTGAAAAAGAGATGTGAAAAGTATTTATGTATATGTCACTGATATTTCTAGGCCAATGAAAAGGAAACAGTCAGTTCAGTTTTGAAAAAGTTCCTATGTAGGTATGAAAAAGATCTAAAATAACCAAAACCAATTTAAATCAGATCGGTTTATCCAAATCAGCTTTTTGAACTGAATCTGAAAATTCCTGGTCACATTTAACTACAGTATGCTCAATTTAGAGGTGATCCAATTAGGAAAGGTCAATGTACACATATGGGGTTCACACATTGTGAACTCATATTAATTGAGAGAAATAAGAAATAGGTGTGTGGAAACCCTAACTCTCTTCAAATTCAAATTCCTAAAACAGTAGTATTGTTACATGTGACATGTTAGAGTATACATTGTTGTCGTGGCAAATTTGCACCCTTAGCAACAGGAGTTCCGAGCGTAACACCATATGCTTCAACCTCTAATGCAGGCAAAGAAAAACACATTTAAGCTGTCAACGTTAAACAGAAGCAGTTTACACAAGTATTAACATTTAACTAGACTGTAGGTTATGCCAAAAGGAACTCAAACTGTGGCACGTTCCCTGTGGAAAATGTCTAGCTCTGCTCTACAAACATGGACAGAGACTCCTTTTCTCCTGCAAACTTAGCCTGCTATTCACATTTTAGGATTTTGGCATAGGAATGTGCATACCTTCTGGGTTAAAAATTAGGAGAGCAGTATAATGTTGTGTAAACAAGGTCCAATCAACTTCACTGCACAAATCATGTATTCCAGGCTGGAAAAATGAAACTACCTTTTCTTTTTTTGCCTCTGGAAGCTACTGAAGAGATAAACCAATAGGGAAAAGACCATAGAGTACATGAGGTTTTGGTATGGTTATCAGCTTTCAAAATGGCTGGTTCCTAGGCTTAGCAGAGGTTCAACAAAGCTAAGTTGTTCACAACCAGGGAGTAGCAAGAAAAGAGGGGAAACTCCTAACAGCAAAAGTGGGACAAAGCCCTTAGGTTCAGAAGGCCCCTGAAAGGAAAACAGGAGACCACCGAAATCATTACCTGTCAGCAAGATTCGTGGTCTGAAGGGGATACTCGGGCCTTGGCCCCTGGGCCGTTCAAGTGAGCAGGGGGCGAAAGTGTGAGCCCCTCTCCTCTGCCAAGAAGTGGCCTGTAACTCCCAGAGATCTTGGTGCGGGAAGATGGGGGAGACATCCCAGCTGTCCCACCCCGGCCTTTCATGCCCAAGGAGAGCAGGCGTCCTTTGTACATCCACTTCTGCAGCTTCCGAACAGTCACGGTGGGCGGCTTGAAGGGACCCGGGGAAGCATCTTCCTGGGGGTGCCGGGATCTCCCCTCACGGCTACACCTGGGGGCTCTTGCCGGATCCAACATTTTGCCCTGGGTTCCATTCAGCTCAGGGGCCAAGAGCTCCCCTGAGTCTTCGCGGAGCCCTGAAGGATGTGCTTCACCACCAAGGCCCCGGCTGCTGAGGCTCTTCTCACAGCTGCTGCCACCAGAGCCTTGTGTGGCAGCTGCAGGGCTTGTGCCAAGTTCCTGAGGTTCTATCAGCAGGGGCTCTAGCGGCTCTTGGGGCCCAGATTGGAGTGCACCTTCGCTCCGACATCTGGGCAGGAGCAGCAGCTTGGTAGCTGAAGGCTGGGCAAAGCAGAGGCTCTCCAGACTTTTGCTGATGCCCTGGCGCCCGATGGGATTCTCGGCTGAGCCTGGGGCACTGGGATCGGATCTTTGCAATGGGGAGCATCCGTCGGGGCAGGATAAAGACCAGCGCAAAGCATCCCTCCCTGCAGCCTCAGAGGCGGGCAGCAGATGGCTAGCGGGCTGGAGCGAAGCTCCTCCAGCGGTGGGGCTGGCCGGAGGCAGGTCGTGCATGGCGTGGATCAACAGGTAATAGGCCTCCTGGAGCTGGCTTCGCAGTTTGCCGGCGCTTTCTCTCGCTCCGGCCCCGCCGGCAGCAGCCGGACCGGCGGCCGCGTTGCCTTCCTTGTTTCCCCGCGGTGCTTCGGACGTGCGATCCGTCCCTTGGCAGCCCCAGCCGGGCAGCCTCTGGTTATCGTAATAGTCGTCGTCTTCGCTCCCGCCGCCACCGCACTCCAGGGCCGGGACGGGTTCGGAGCCCCTGGGGAAAAAGGAGGACGAGGAGAAGCAGAGCTCAGCGGCGAGCGGAGGCGCGAGGAGTTCCGGAGGGCTCGGCTGCTGCGCCCCCCTGCCTTCCGCGCGCTTTTTCGGAAGGCGAGAGCGGCCCACGGCGGCTCTCTCTCCCGGCATCTCCGCCTTGCCACACCGGGACCAGGCGGCCGACTCCTCCCGCGAGTCCGGTCCCTCCAACGGGGACACGAGGAGCACTTCGCAACTCGCCACTTGGCTTCCCAACCCGGCCGCCGCGCCGTTTTCCAGGCGAGGGTGGTGATGGAGGTGCAGGTTGTGCTGGGGTTTCCCTCCGACGCTCCTGCCGCCTCTCTCGCTGTGGTCCCCGGCGGCGCCGGCGGCTACTCGCTGCGACCTCCTACTTCGCAGCTTGGAGAAAGTCCTCCGCAGAGGGTCAGCCATGCCTGGCCGTCTCCCTTCAGTGCGCCGCCGTCGAGCGCAGCGTGGGGGCCGCTGCTTGGTGGCGCCTGGAGCAAAGCGGAGGCGGCGGCGGCGGCGGCAACGGCGAGCGCAACAGCTTGGAGCGCGGCTGCCTAGGAGAGCGCGCCATGATCTCCTCTAGAGTCGGTCCTTGGGCGCCTCTCGCTCTTTGCCGCCGCCGCTGCAGCTCGGGCTCTCACATACTTGGCATAACTGAGAGGGGTGAGAGGGCGCTCCGCAATGCGCATGTGTCGCTGCCAGAGCAGCTGGGCTGAGGGCGCTTTTTCCCCCCTTTTTGACCGCGGCCTTCCTCGCGTTCTAGCCCTGAGGCTGCCGAGACGTCGAGGGGGGAACAACAGGAGAGAGAGAGGCCAGGTTTGCCCGGCTCTTCCCCCCCCCCCTTCCTCCCGTCGCCGCGCGCCACCTACACACGCGCGAGCGCGCGCGCGGGGGTGGGGGGCGGGGCGCTGAGGCGAACTCTTCCAGCCTTCGCCTCCTCGCGCTTCCCACTTTTTCAAAATTAACCCTTTCCTCCGCCCTCGAATGAAGGAAATAGGGCCGTCGGTGCCTGAAGCCCAAGCGAGAAGCCCAGTTGGATGAAACCCGGTTCAATCCTCAATCTGAGTATTGTATTGACAGTTCTGTGCTAGCAAAAACTTCGGAAGAGAAGGATTTAGGGGTAGTGATTTCTGACAGTCTCAAAATGGGTGAACAGTGCAGTCAGGCGGTAGGGAAAGCAAGTAGGATGCTTGGCTGCATAGCTAGAGGTATAACAAGCAGGAAGAGGGAGATTATGATCCCGCTGTATAGAGCGCTGGTGAGACCACATTTGGAATACTGTGTTCAGTTCAGGAGAACTCACCTACAAAAAGACATGGATAAAATTGAACAGGTCCAAAGACGGCTACAAAAATGATGGAAGGTCTGAAGACTTAATGAACTAAATCTGTATAGTCTGGAGGACTATTTTTTTTATTTATTTATTTATTTATTTATTTAGTTAGTTAGTTAGTTAGTTAGTTAGTTAGTTAGTTAGTTAGTTAGTTAGTTAGTTAGTCCAATACACAATGAGGGTATATATATATGCACATAGAAAAATACATGATGAAGGTTATAGAGGAGATACTCATAGTAAAATATATCTAAGAAAATAGAAAAGAAGATATAGTAATAGAACATATCAATGAAAGAATAGAAGAAGAGATATAGGAATAGAAGAAAGGTAAGGAGATATAGGAAAGTAGTGGGACAGGGGACGGAAAGCACTTGTGGGTTTGGTATAAAACCTTAAAATGTTACCGTGCTCCTCCACAAATAATGCTGTCTATCACTTGTCCTTTTTGTGGCTATTCAAATAATGTGACTTAATCAACTGAAAAAGAGTCCAAACACCTACAGTATTTGAAAACTTATTTTGGTCGGTAAGCCACTGCCACCCAGTCACATGACCCTTAAGCCACCCTGGTCACATGATTGTCAAACCACTCCCACCTGGTCACATGGCCAGCAAGCCACTCCCACCCGGTCACAACACCATCAAGCCACACCCACACAATAAGCCAAGCCCACAGTGTGGTAGTAAAATTTTTTGCAGCCCTCCTGCCACCTTTGATCGCAGTTTGGGTAAGAAAACAAAGCAACAAATGAACTTCTTCCTCCCACTTGCTGGTGCTCAAAAAAAGTCCTCAAAGTTGAAGTGTGCAGCTGACAAATACAAGGAGTCCTTGACTTACAACGGTTCGTTTAGGGACCGTTCGGAGTGAGAAGGGCAGGGAAAAAATATGCATGGGAAAAAATATGTATGAAAGATATGCATGTTTTTTTGAGTTTTTTAATTGTTAATGGTGGGTTGTAATTATTTTGTACTATTTTTAGGGGTGTTATATTGTATTTTATGTCTACTTGGCTGTGTCCTCTGAGAATGGGGTAGCATATAAGTCCAGATAAATAAATAAATAATAAAAGTAACTTATGAGCATTATTTCACACAATGTGTTCATTTTCACACAATGAACACAGAAGCATCCCCCATGGTCCCGTGATCAAAATTCAGGTGCTTGGCAATTATGAAAATGGGACATTTGTTTTCCAACTACAGTGATACCTCGTCTTACAAACCCCTCGTCATATAAACTTTTTGAGATACAAAACCAGGGTTTAAGAATTTTTGCCTCTTCTTCCAAACTATTTTCACCTTACAAACCCAAGCCGCCACCACTGGGATGCCCCACCTCCAAACTTCTGTTGCCAGCAAAGTGCCCATTTTTTGCGCTGCTGGGATTCCCCTGAGGCTCCCCTCCATGGGAAACACACCTCCGGACTTCCGTGTTTTTGCAATGCTGCAGGGGAATCCCAGCAGCGCAAAAACGGGCGCTTCGCTGGCAATGGAAGTCCAGAGGTGGGGTTTCCCATGGAGGGGAGCCTCAGAGGAATCCCAGCAGTGCAAAAACGGATGCTTCGGCTGGCAAAAGGGGTGAATTTTGGGCTTGCGCACATTAATCGCTTTTCCATTGATTCCTATGGGAAACATTGTTTCGTCTTACAAACTTTTCACCTTACAAACCTCGTCCCAGAACCAATTAAGTTCGTAATACGAAGTATCACTGTATTTCATTCAGTTTGCTTGGAGCGACTCAGAACGATTTCTGGGTGTGCGTTATGCAGAAACTAAGAGATAAGGTTCAGAAAGTGGAAATGGCCTCTTTCAACTACAGAGATTTGATTTGTGTCCCATCAAGGCGTTTTCTACTCCTTTATGGATTTTCTCTGTTACGATCAATATTGCGCTCCTACCTGGATTGGGGGGGGGGACGGGCATTCCGGTAGGAAAATGGGCACAGCGTGCGCAGATACCAGTGACGGGTAGGCGAGCATGCACATTGGAGAGAGATTTGGCTTTTGCGTATGCGCGGGAAGTAAAATCTCACACGAGGATGCACAGATGTGCGAGATTTTGGCGATTTTTGATGGTTTTTTGCTTCTGCTTCTACGCAGAAGCAAAAAAACCTGCCAAAATCTCATGAGTGTGTGTGTCCCTTTGTGAGATTTAACTCCCTGCGCATGCACAGAAGCAAAATGTCGCTTCGGCGTGTGTGCCCATCGGAGATGCAGAGCTGCGTACAAAGTGCACCGGTAGTGGCCGGAACCGGCAACTCTCCACTGGTGACGGTCTATCTCTAAAGCAGAGGTCTTCAAACTTGCAGTGTCTTGGGATTATGCAATCAGATTTTGCGATCTTCTGACAAGCAAAGTCAATGAGAAAGCTAGATCCAATCATGTTACTAACTTCACAAATAAAATGATTTGCTTAATAACTGGAAAGAAAAGTCGTAAAATAGGGCAAACTCCCTTAACTCCATTACAAAGTTTGGGCTCAATTAGAGTTGTAACTAGCAGACTACCTATACCTTCTTCTTACTCAGTGAATGTTAGAGAATCAGTGCAAGAGATTGTTCAATACTTATTTTAAAAACATCCATGTGTCTTGAAGAATGGCAGTTAGGTAACTTGTTCTGATGGTTAAGACCTTATATGTAGCCTCCCTCACACAATCCATATGTATGTGCCCCTCACCCTACTGCAATTATGAAATGGGACATTTGTTTTGCAAATATTTTATTCAGCTTGCTTGGAGCGACCCAGAACCATTTCTGGACTTGCGTTATGCAGAAACTAAGAGATGAGGTTCAGAAAGTGGAAATGGCTTCTTTCAACTACAGAGATTTGATTTGTGTTCCATCAAGTCATTTTCTACTCCTGGCTACCCTATGGATTTTTTTCTGACAAATTACCTCGAAACCAGATCTTCAAACTTGGCAACTTTAAGATTTGTAGACTTGAAGTCTTGTGGAGTTCAAGTCCACAAGTCTTAAAGTTGCCAAGTTTGGGGGGGCCTGTTCTATACCCTTCTTTCAAATTTCTCAGGGGTGCACTCATTGCCATTTCCATCCGCTTCCTGTTGCTTGTCCTGTTCTCCTTCCTTCCAACTTTCCCAGCAGTAGATCCTTTCCCAGACAGCTGCCTTCTTCACATTATGTGTCCAAAGTGCGATTGTAACTATAAAGAAAGAGAAAGCTAAATTTCCCCCTCTCTCCCCCACAGTCACACCCCAGCTGCACAAATCAGAATAGAATCGTGGTCCTTACATTTCAAAATGAAAAAAAACCCCATCAGTCAGCTTTTGAAATAACTTATTATGCTCCTAAACATAGGACAGTCTATTCGATCTCATGCTCTGGAATCCACTGTGAATCTGCAACATCCTCTTCTCGTTAATCACTGTCAGGAAAAGGGTCTCAGCTGCCTTTGGTTCTGCCAGAAAGCCTTTTTTTTCATATTGATAAAAGCAGCTTGCCAACCAGAGGAGTTGGCCAGGGCATTTACTGTTTCCTGTCCCTTCCGAGGTTAAGTAAGGACGCTAGGATCAGATAGCATTTAAAAAGCTGGAATCTTTGTGCCAAAGGAAACTGCAAGGTAAGGACTGAACTAATTTCAAACGGAAGTGAATTATACAATAGTAGAGGTGGGCAGGACAAGGTTTTTCCAGTTTTCTACTTTCATTGCTTTTGTGATCTTCCTCTCCCTCTCCCCCTCTCTCTGTCTCTCCCTCTGTTTCTGTCTCTCATTATTATTATTATTATTATTATTATTATTATTATTATTATTATTATTATTATTATTATTATTAGTCCCCAAAGTTAACTGATCATTTTGCGAGGCCCAGACCTCCAAAAAAGAGTTTCACTAACTATGTGACCTATTACTAAATTAAAATTGTTTTCCAGTTGACCTCCAAAATTGAGAAAAGATTAGAGTGAAACAGTTCTCCTGGCAATTGTCACAGCTATAAAATTATGGATAAACATATATCCCCCCTCCCTCAATAATTTGGAATGTCATTTTTGGTAGGGTAACAACATATCCAGAAAAATCTCAAAACAAACAAAAATAACATACATCCAATATATATATATGACTACTCTTGTACTCTTAACATCCACAAAGGATATTGTAAAGGATGGTTTTTTAAAATATTTTCTCCTTTCTTTATTGGCTCATTCATTAATGCACTATGCGTATATGCTGGTAAACCTGTTGCACTATAATGTAATATGAATTAGACCTAATAAGTACACAATGTACTCTAAACATGATGCAACAATTAGTTCTTCCTGGTATTTAACTTTCAAGCCAGATCTTTTCCCTCCCACACCTACACAAAAGAAAGAATCATCAGGCGATGGTGGAGTTTCATAAAGTGTGTGCGTGTGCTTTTCTTGTTTGCTTTTGTGTGAGGATACTAATGAAGAAGACAAATAGATGCAACAGCTGGCTTTGTGTCGCAGGAAATGTGCCGTGCAATTGATCACAATATGGTCTGGAGAAAAAAAAAATTTTGAACAGGCTTCACAAAGCGATCTTAAAAATTCTGTCAGTTCTGTCTGTCACGGGCACAACTTCATCATGAGAGATCATTTGATTGAAAACAACCTTGAAACAGGACACCAGATGTCCCCTATTTAAAATGGATGGCCTTTATAGAATGGCCGGTCTTTCTAGATAAACACAACATCTTCATAGAACACCCTGTAGCCTGCTGATTTATCTTCATCTGATTGGAACATTTAATATAAGCTAAAATGCCAGCTACAAAGAACAACTTGCTTGCCTTGTTGCATTCATTGAATGCTCCTTGAATGGGATTTTTTTAAAAAATGAAAGGAATTACCAACTTTGTGATACAGATGAGAAAATAAACCACGTCAAATTTCACTGAGAAATCATGAGATTGGATCACTTATTTTTAACCCTGTAAAGTATATGGAAAAATAGATATGCTTATGTATTTGAAAGAATAATCATTTGAATGAATAGCAATCATGCTGATCTGTCACTACTCTTAGACTGAAGATGATGTTTTTGATAGCCACATAAAGGTGTTTCTTTCCTGTCCTAGATATAGAAATATTTAGTTAGTTAGTTAGTTAAACCACACCCAGCCACCAGTACGTATTTATAGAAGGAAGGCAGCTCAGGTCTCGCAGTGTTCGCCTGAGAACAAGGACAGAAACACCAGCCTGAAGATGACGAATGAGACCTCGTCGAAACGTCGCCAGAAATTTCCAAATCCTACACGGGAAGAAACCTGAATATACCAAGACCGTCATATACACACACACACACACACATATATAAATTGGGCTGGTCCAAGAGCCCTTTTTTATCTGGGCTGCTCTCACCCAATTTAATGTAGGGAAAGTCAAGATTGCAATTAGTGGATTCTCTGTCAATTTTTTTAACCTACAGTGATACTTCTACCTACAAATGTCTCTATTTACAAACTTTTCTACATAAGAACCGGGTGTTCAAGATTTTTTTGCCTCTTCTCAACAACCATTTTCCACTTACAAACCTGAGCCTCCGAAACTGTAACCAGAAAAGGCAGTGAGAAGCCTCTGTGGGGGTCTCTCTAGGAATCTCCTGGGAGGAAATAGGGCCGGAAAAGATGGGGAGAAGCCTCTGTGGGGTCTCTCTAGGAATCTCCTGGGAGGAAACAGGGCCTCCACCCTCCCTGTGGTTTCCTCAATCGCACGCATTATTTGCTTTTACATTGATTCCTATGGGGAAAATTGCTGCTTCTTACAAACTTTTCTACTTAAGAACCTGGTCACGGAATGAATTAAGTTCGTAAGTAGAGGTACCGCTGTATTTATACAATGTCATAAAATATAAGAGTTTGCTTTTCTGACTATGTGCTATGGCAAGCTTGGACTTCCAAGCCTTAATTTTTTTTTTTAACTTTTGTATGCTTTTTTGACAAAACTGTTGATCTCTCATAAGACTGATAATCCTGTGAAATTATTTTCTGGATGTTTAAATTTACAAGTTATCAGGATTATTGCAGGGCCTGGCAGTATTGATAATACTCTTAAATAAATAGAAGATTGAGGCCCCCTCCAGAAAAAAAAATCCTGCCTGAATTATCAAAAAATCTCAGAAATCAGAGATCCTGCAATATTTTTCAGGCCTAAGTGCCTTTCTTTTCTTTCTTTGTCTCTCTCTCAAAGTCAATTTCCCTGGGATTCATTTTTGCTCATGGAGGTTTTGCTTATCATTGTATGTCCTATGTACTTTCCCTGCTTTAGGGACTTCCCAGCACACACACTACGCACACAATCAGCAGGAGATTTCAAACTGTCAGATCTCTCAGTGGTCTGGGCTTTTGAGAATCCAGTGTAAAGAAAATGGTTTGTCTTGCAGTCAAAAATATTTGCTGGGTGAACTGGAGCACAGTAGATTATTGTCCCATCATTTACTTGTTTAGAAACTTATATGGCTAACTATCTTACAGCAGATAATTCAAGGCAGCTCACATTAACATTAAATAAAAAGAGCAAACAAATCCAGTAATACCACATATCTCAAAGCTCAGCAGTAGAACATCATATAGCAGTGATGGTGAACCTCCAGGTCCCATCGACTAAACAATGTTGTCTGGAGGGACCCAGGGGAAAAACCTTCTCTGTGGCGGCCTTGACCCTCTGTAACCAGCTCCCCACGGAGATAAGGATCGCCCCCACCCTCCTTGCCTTTCACAAACTTCTTAAAACCCACCTCTGCCGTCAGGCATGGGGGAACTGAGATAGCTTCCCCAGGCCTATATTGTTTATGTATAGTATGTTGTGTGCATGTTTTTTAAATTAGAGCCTCGGGAGGCGGGATGGGGGAGGGCATTTTTACCCTCCCCTGGCTCCAGGGAAGCCTTTGGAGCCTGGGGAAGGCAAAACATGAGCCTATTGGGCCCACCAGAAGTTGGGAAATACGCCATTTACAGCCTCCCGAGGTGCCTCCAGGGGGGTGGGGAAGCTGTTTGCACCCTCCTCGGGCATTGAATTATGGATGTGGGCATTCATGCATGTGTGATAGCGTACACAAACACGCTTTCGGCACGCGAGGAAAAAAAGGTTCGCCATCACTCTCATATATAGTCACGCTCTGACATTTGTGGGGCTCACTTCTATCCTAGTTCAAAACATGGGTGAACAGCCAGGTCTTCGCAGCCCTCTGGAAGTTAAATAGAGCGGTGTTTCCCAAGCTTGGCAACTTGAAGATATTTGGACTTCAACTCCCAGAATTCCCCAGCCAGCAACTGCTGGCTGGGGAATTCTGGGAGTTGAAGTCCAGATATCTCCAAGTTGCCAAGGTTGGGAAACACTGAAATAGAGGACTCTGAATCTCAGGGGGCGAGGCTGTTTTAAAGGGCTGGGATAGCCACAGAAAAGGTGTGTCCTCAGGACTCATTAGATTGTCCTCACAGGACATTTTGTGCTGGAAGAAGAAGAAAAACATTCCAAACTAGAACAATTAAAAACTATTCTAGGCTGCCTCAACTAAACAGAAAGGTTTGGGTTTATTTGTTTTTTCACACTCACATAATACGGTTTGAGAAAGAATTGCTGTTGGGGAAAAAAAATTAGAGCACGATCCAGGTTAAGCATTTTTGCTTGATTCCAGTAAGAAAGTTCAGCACGTTTAAATTATTTCTACTCAGCCTTTAAAAAAAAAAAAGAAACACCTCTGGTCTGTGATGGTAATATCTATCAATCATAAAACAAATTAACTTTAGATGTTCTCTTTCAATAGATTGCTAACAGGAAAAAGAGTACATAAAACTTAATTGCTATTTTGTTTTGCTTGGCTTTTTTTACAGATACCAGCTCATACCCTAATCTAGTCTTAAACTGGTTTGAATGAAATAATCCAGAATCTTACCATTACATATTTGATAGAGTTTGTGCAAACAAACAAACAAAAATTAATATCAACTAAGGGATGCCAGGATGCTGTTTGGGAGACACTGCAGGAGCTTGGACTGAATTCATTTATATACACTGCTCAAAAAATAAATAAAGGGAACACTCAAAGAACACATCCTAGATCTGAATGAATGAAATACTGTATTCTCATTGAATACTTTTTTCCATACAAAGTTGAATGTGCTGACAACAAAATGAAATTGATTGTCAATCAGTGTTGCTTTCTAAGTGAACAGTTTGATTTCACAGAAATTTGATTTACTTGGAATTATATTCTGTTATTTAAGTGTTCCCTTTATTTTTTTGAGCAGTATATTAACATAGCAGTGCTAAAAATCTAAATGAATATTCAGTCGCGTATTTTTTTCTAAGAAGTTGCAGATCGAGCCTTGCCAGTTTCAACCAAAATCTCAGCTTGCATTTATGAAGTGTCTCAGCTATCAGGTACAGCAGTAATCAGGTGGGAATATTAATGGCTGCCCATGGGCAAAAGATTCAAGGCTTGTCATTGATAAAATTCCCTCATAAAGCAAAACTCCAGTCATACAGGAGCAACCTAAAATTGTGCATTCAAATTGCAGCCTAAGATTTCAGCTCAAAACACTTGGGAATGATTCTTTAGGATTGCTCTGAAAGTAACTACGGTATTTTTTCAAGTTTGCAACCAGGATTCAGCATCCTGAGAGTATTATCTGAAGCATTTCAATTAAGAGGAATTAGAATTTGTGACCAGCCAAAGGCAACAGGATTGAAATAATTTGCATCAACAAAAATTCAGCTGAAGAATTGGGGGGAAATAGTGGTTTGTTAAGAAAAATTGACAAATAATTCTGGTTGATTATGCTCCTAGGATCAGGATGTCATTTTATTATGGTTCAGACATTTGATGCTTATATTTCTTGATGTTCCATCATCTCAATTACATTAATTTATTTAAAGTGTTTAAATTTACAGTTGTGCTTTATTTAACTTCTATCAATCTATTACACTTACACACACTATCTTCTATCACCCTATTATACTAACACACAAATCTATTCTCTCTCCACCACTGAAAGTTCTGAAAGTGCAGCAAGATATAAATGCAAACAATTTGGAGTTGGAAATATAAGTAGCAGCCTTACCTTATGTCACCTTTCTGGCTGATCTTAATCTGTTATAGGAATCATAATCAGTTTTCCAAAATAATGCAAATACTCTTTTAAATCCATACACGGAACACCTCATTGTGTTACTGATCCAATAATGCTTTGGTTGAATTTTAAAATACAGTAATTGTCCCAATTATTTGTGGTGGCGGCTGTTGTAATAATCAGACTAACATTTCTTCCTGGGCTGGGTTGCACAGTATAATTTTACATGAAGATGCAGCAAAAGGAAAACATAGTAACACCTATTGCAATGCCATAAAGGGTACCTAATAACATAACCATTAAGGTATCTCAAAATGTGTTGCAACTACTTTTGAACAGTCCCGCAGATATAAAGGGTAATGATGGCTAAAATACAGACAAGGGAATAACATTACAGAGCATTTTTGCTGGTTGACTTCCAATGTTAGCATGGGCATCCAAATGGGGCCAAAAGAGCAGTTGACATGACCTAATCTTGCAATAATTTCATGAATGTTTGACGTGACATTACTGTGAAATGGCTTTTACTGGGCGCTTTCTTTCTCATCATCTCTTTACCTTTGGGTACTTCTATCATTCAATGGCTTTGAACCCAAAGAAAATTAAACTCAATGAAGATACCCCTAACAGAATATCAAAGAAATTCTCCACAACTAATTGTCCAATTCACATAGTAATGCCTTTGAACCTTGACTGACTAGCAAATGGGAGGACCAAATATTAGGACTTTGAATCCATGTAACTACTACAGTGGTCCAAAGTAGAGTCTCTACTGTTTTCGTGCTAATCAATATTCTATTACACACCACCTGATTCAAACTGTAAAATAGATTGATATTCTCCACTCTAAGGTGTTCTGTCTGGGTCGCCCCAGAAGCCAACACCAACAAAAAAGAGTATCCAGACACACTGGTAAAAAGCAAAGGCAGTTTATATAAGTCCAAGCAAACACAGGTAACAAAAACTGTTCTTACAGACAGGGACACTCTGAAGCTTCACAGAGGTTTCACGAAGGCCAGGCAATAAAACAGGATTCTTGCTGGCAAAAACAACGCTGGAGATAATAAAACCCACGCCTCCCCCAAGTCTTCCAGACTTCTAGGCCACAAGCCAAGATCAGAGACGCCAAGAATCGAAGCAAGGTCACAGGACTCCCAGTTGATAACTCTCCACAAGACTGTAAGGGTGGGCCTGCCTTTTCAACCCTGCTGAGGAGAACCACACCCAAACCCAGCTGTTGCCAATTCAGAGATGTAAATACCTTTCTAATTGGTCCCTTCTTTGAGCTGCACGGCGCTGCCTCATGTCTATTATAGCCTGTGCGTCTTCATCCAATGAATCCAGGCTACTAGCCGGGGAGAGCCCCCCCCGGGGGGTCTCAGGCTGCTCTCCCTCCTCCTCTTCCTGACGTTCCTCTCCCCCATCTGCCTGATCCTCCCCCTCCTGTTCACCGTCCTCATCCTCTGGGCATGGATCCGGCAGAGATCCAGCCGGTCCCTGAGGAGCCGCAGGCTGAATCACAACATAAGGTAACTAAAGAATGGTTGCTCAGGCTGCAATAGACCTGTTGGCAGTGAAGGGCTACCAAAATTTTTACTACCACGCTGTGGTTGGGTGTTATTTTGTGGGTGTGGCTTGATGGTCATGTGACCAGGTAGGAGTGGCTTGCCAACCACGTGACCAGGTGGGAGTAGATTGACGATCATGTGACTTGACCAAGGTTTTTCCAAGAACCTTTCACAGCCTAAGTGAATATCCCAAAATGCATAACAGTCTTAACCCTCCTTCCTGCAGACTACCAAACAAAGTCCAGGTTTCCTGCAAAACATTAGGTTTCAAGCATTATTTATTTTATTCTCTAGAGCAGGATCCCCAAACCTGGCAACTTTAAGACTTGTAAATTTCAACTCCCAGAATTTTCCAGCCAGCTATGAAGACCTCTGTTCTAGAAAATACTATAGCTATTCAGAAAGGAAGGGAGGCAAAAACCAGATCACATAGAATTCATTCCACATCTTATCTCCTTATACTTTTTCTAGACAGTTTTGTCTGTAGCTGAATCACTGGCTTTGGGATTTTTAAACACTTCCGGGAAGAACGCAGAGGCTGCCCAAAGAAGACACCCTGCATTTTCTTTCAACATCTTTCGGTGCTAATTGAGTGCTCAGGGGTGGAGCTCCATTTTTGCTACCCCTCTGTGTCCCATCCCCCCGGTCTGGGCAGCAGCCCATCCCTGCCTGTTGTGGACACAAAAAACAAACCAATTACACTAAGGTTACACTTTTGCGATATGAAGCTTTTAAATTTTATTTATTTATTATTAGATTTCTATGCCGCCCTTCTCCTGAGACTTAGAGTGGCTTGCAACAAGACAAGTACAAAATATGTGAGAAATCTAACATTCAAAATACTAAAAAAAAACCTGCAAATCTAGAATCACAGAAAAATCTAGCAAGAGTCATATTTTGAAAACCTAATTAATTTTTTAAAAAATAATCATCCACATCCATACTAGCATACACTATCAATTTAATCATAGGCCGGGATAGATATTAAAAATTCAATGACCCCAAGCCTGTGGGCAGAGGTGCATTTTTAAGGCTTTACGAAAGGCTGGGAGGGTGGGGACAGTACGAATCTCCAGCAGGAGTTGATTCCAGAGGGCCAGGGCTGTCACAGAGAAGCATTGCCTGGCTGACGGGACCTGGAGAAGGCCAACTCTGTGGGACCTAACCAGCTGCTGGGATACATGAAACAGAAGATGGTCCAGCAAGTAATGTAGTCCAATACCATGTAGGGCTTTATAGGTCATAACCAACACTTTGAATTGCGTTTGGAGACCAATTGGCAGCCAATGCAACACTTATGTCTAATTCTATTAAAGTTTCATCTAAAAACAGAGCCTACACCTCAATCCTACAAACTAGATTTAAATTGCAGTTGAGCGCTATAAACATTAAATTCAGAATGGAAGCTTCATAGTGTAACACAGTAATTTTCAACCGTTTTTGAGCCGCGGCACATTTTTTACATTTTAAAATCCTGGGGCACACGACCAACCAAAATGACAAAAAATGACACCCTAAGACAATCTCCTCTCTTTTTCCATCCCTGTCTCAGCCCCAACCTTTTGTGTGTGTGTGTCTTGAACCATTTCCAAAAACAGGTGAGGGCTGGGGGGGTTTTCTCTCTTATTTCCAAAAACAGATGAGGGCTGGGGGGGGTTTTCTCTCTTATTCTTTGGATGCTTTTGATCATATGCTTTAAATCAAGAGTCACTTCTCTCTCTATTTTGTTTCTCTCTCTTTCCTCTCTCTGTCTCAATCATTTTCTCATTTCTCTTTTTTTTCCCTCCCCTTTTTGCTCATTTATCTCTCCCTTCCTCTCCTTTTCTCTCTCTCTCTCTCTCTCTTGGTTTCTTTCTCTCTTGGTTTCTCTCTCTCTCTCTCCCTCTTGCTTTCTTTCTCTCTGACACTTGCTTTCTCTTTCTTTCTTTCTTTCTTTCTTTCTTTTTCTCTCTTTCTTGCTTTCTTTCTCTCTTTCTCTCACACACACACACACACTCTCTCTCTCTCTACAAAAAGTTGCAAGACCGGAAGCTGATATTCCTTCTTCGCGGCACACCTGACCATGTCTCGCAGCACACTGGTTGAAAAACACTGGTGAAACACATAAGCAGAAATAAATTTCAGGAGCTTCGTGCCCCAAGTTCAAGGTTTTAAGAAGGACGAGTTAATAATGATATTCTTTGTTTCTAGTTTTTTTTCCTCTGTAGCATCATTTCTTTACTCCAAGGCCTGCAAGCTATTTTGAAGCTGGCTTTATAAGCATCTTCATCCCAAATCCTCAAAATAGAGAAGACAGGCAGGCAATGCCAATTAGCCAGAGTTCCCGCTGTGAATGTGGAAAAAAATAACCTTCAGTCATTCCACCCAAAACACACTGCAGGTCCTTGAAGCAACAAAAATCTGCTCATGCCCCTTCCCAAGCAAATAAATAAATACATGGCACTTTTCCAGAACATATTATGTATGTTTGACCTTTTGCAAAAAACCCAAAACAAACACATTTGCTATAAAAGCGTAGTTACAAAGCCATGATTTCTCTCACACATTTAAAAGCCCTAAAACTAGTGTTTTTCTAGGGTGAGAGTCTCATAGTAGTAAATGGCCCTTCATTCTTCCCTACCCCATGGCTCCTGCAGAAAGGGGGTGTAGTATTTTATTTTTATTTCTTAGTTTTGTCTAGTACATAATGTAGCTATGTGAAGATATAATCATATTAATATACATGAATAAAAGATTAAAAAAACATTGGAAATAATAGTATTCATGTACATGATGCTAGTAAAACAAAGAGACAATAAGACAGGGGACGGAAGGCATGCTGGTGCACTTATGCTCACCCTTTATTCTGATCAGTTTCACACCAGCCCCTCTTGAGAAGAGTTGCGGTGCTCTGCAAAATGAAAACAAGGCAAGTCAATCCCTACGGTATATTGTAGTGGAATTACCATGTGGTGGTATGCATTTGTTTGACCATCTACAGAAATTCCTCTGGATTGATTGTTGGTGGGGAGGGAGACCCTTGAACATGACATTCCCAAAGATTCTCTAAACACCTGAGAAAGGGATGCTTCAGAGGCAAAAGCTCAGGAAGATTCTCATTGGTGGCGGCCCCGATCCTTTGGAACCAACTCCCCCCAGATATCAGAGTTGCCCCCACCCTGCTTGCCTTTCGTAAGCTCCTTAAAACCCACCTCTGTCATCAGGCATGGGGGTATTGAGACTTTCCCTCCCCCTAGGCTTATAAAATTTATGCATGGTATGTTAGTATGTATGATTGGTTTCTAAATTGGGGTTTTAAATTAACTTAAATATTAGATTTGTTTACATTGTATTGTTATTGCTGTGAGCCGCCCCGAGTCTGCGGAGAGGGGCGGCATACAAATCTGATTAATAAATAAAAATAAATAAATAAACATGAAACAGATTGCATGCTCAAACCCCTGCAGAGCTTCATTATTGCAAAGGGAAAGATTGCTTTGGGAGAGAGACTGGATTCAGCAATAACAATAGCATTAGCGTTTAGACTTATATACTGATCATACCACTTTACAGCCCTCTCTAAACTGTTTGTAGAGTCAGCATATTACCCTCAACTAGCTGCGTCCTCATTGTTCCAACCTAGGAAAGATGGAAATCTGAGTCAACCTTGAGCCAATCAGGATCGAACTGTTGGCAGTCTGCATAACCTCATCACTATGGATGTAGTGCAATATAGTTGGAAATGAATTCAGTTGCTGAATATAGCCTTCACTAGAAGAACAAAGAAGAACAAAGAAGAACAAAGAAGTCCAAAACTGATTTTGGAACACTCTAGGGCTTGGATGCTGTCTATAGATATAGGTCCTTTACACTCCAATAAAATAAATTGGTGGGCTTGCAGCAGATTTTCAGAGAGTTATTTCTATATCTTCAAACACTGAAGCATCAGAGCTCAACATGCATTCAATATACTGTACAGTGATACCTCTACTTAAGAACGCCTCTACTTAAGAACTTTTCTAGATAAGAACTGGGTGTTCAAGATTTTTTTGCCTCTTCTTAAGAACCATTTTGTACTTAAGAACCTGAGCCCGGAAAAATTTCCCAGGAAATTTGAGAGCGGCACAAAGGCCCAGCCAGTTTCCTGCCATTCCCCCTTTAATCCTGGCCATCTTCTGGGCTGCCAGAGGAGCCTTTCAGTGGCGCTTAAGGAGGCTTTGGCAGTCCAGAGCGAATAAGGCATTTTGTTGCCTCCCGGAGCATCTGGACATGGAAAGGCAAAAGGGGGTGCTTCGCCCTGGCCGAATCAACTTGGCTTCAGCCAAACCGAGGAGTCACCACACTGAAAGAAAGGTGCTGGCTACAAAGCAAGCAAGCGAGAAAACAGAGGAGCCCTTCAGCATGGGAAGGAAGAGGAAGCAGGTAGCAGCAGCGCCAGTAGCCACCTTTCAGTCAAAGGAGCAGGAGGTTCCCCCCTCTCGCCCACCTGGGTTTCTCTCTCTGGTGCAGTGTATGGGAGGCAGCTTCACGACGGGTATATGGGAAGCGTGTGCTCCTCCTCGCCGCCTCAGAGTCCCTCTTTTTTTTTTAAGCCTTAAAGTTTTAGATTTTTTTTAATTCCCCTCACCTCACCTTCTTCCTTCAGCAGCGACTGTCCTCCTCCTCTTCTTCCTCCTCATCTTCACACCCAAATTCTGAGCTTTTATTTTTTCCTAATGGTTTTGCATGCGTTATTGGCTTTTACATTGATTCCTATAGGAAAAATTGCTTCTACTTACAAACTTTTCTACTTAAGAACCTGGTCACGGAACGAATTAAGTTCTTAAGTAGAGGTACCACTGTATGTCTTTCAAAATTAAGTGCAATACAGGTAGTCCTCAATTTTAAAACCACGATTGAGTTCAAAATTTTGATAAAGTTGTTAAATGAATTTTGCCCCATTTAACAACCTTTCTGGTCACTGCTTTATTATTTTATTTATTGATTTATTGATTAATATGCCGCCCCTCTCCAAAGACTCGGGGCGAGTCTTAATCGAATCACTGCAATTGTTAAGTAAGTAACAGCGTTCTTAAGTAAATCTGGCTTCCCCATTGACTTTGCTTGTCAAAAGGTTGCAACAGCTGTTCACATAACCCCAGGATATTGCAACCGTCATAAATATGAGTCAGTTGTTGAATGTTGGCCACACCACTAAGGGGTTGCTGCAAATAGTCGTGTTACTTTTTTCAATGCCGTTGTAACTATGAATTGTGAACTGTTGAAAGCTGAGCGCTACCTGCACTGATGTCTGGTTTTTTTTAATGTAGATGCTGATATTCCTAGTATAGAAAGATCAGCGTTCAGGGACTGTGTTTCTCATTAATAAATAAGATAATAATTTTGTTGAGGATTCTATGGACTATTAAACCCTGGCATCTTTCACTGGATCTGAAAGTGATCCTAGAGTTACCTAGATCAGTGTTTCCCAACCTTGGCAACTTGAAGATATTTGGACTTCAACTCCCAGAATTCCCTAGCCAGCGAATGCTGGCTGGGGAATTCTGGGAGTTGAAGTCCAAATATCTTCAAGTTGCCAAGGTTGGGAAACACTGCCTTAGATAATAAATGAATTGAAAAACATATATTAGCACATATTCCAATTTTACCAGAAGAGGTTTAGAAAAAAGATCCGATCTAGAAAAAGTCTAACATACATTTTCAAAAAGACAGGACCTTGAGGCACTGATGCTTTAATCTGAGTTTGATCCAACAAAAGTGCTCCGGTTTGGGATATGAAAGACACACTTTGTAAATGGCCCGTCAAAAGGCTTTGTTCATAAAAACAAGAAATGTTGTCTGTGATGGAGAGGTGACATAGGTCAGATACCTTGTTATGTTTAATAAGTAATTTGCTCTTGGAAGGCTTATGGAACTGAAGTCAATTTAGGGATCAATGTTGTATTATAACAAACCTACACTTTTCTTTTCTTTTCATCTTGGTCAACTGGGAGATATAAAATATCCAAATAGTTTGATTTGAGGTGACACCTGAAGAGTCCTCATGCCAACTTTACAATGATTCTGCTTCCATTATTTCCCTGTTTTATTAAATAGGGATTTTTTTCACCCAGGGCTTGTTCTGAGGCAAATTTCGGCAACCCACACACAAGGATGATAAACCAGACAGAGAATTACAAAGCCAGCTAGCAAAGTCCAAAACTTCAACTTAGTCTGCCTTGGAGGCATGTGGAATTCTACTCTATGTCTGTTTACTCTGCTGTGCAATTAAACAAATGAAATATTTTACATGTGAGTCACCCCCTAAGTTACACACGTAGGTACTTTAAAAAAAAAAAAGCTATTCTTTCACTGCAATCAGAAGAAGACCTTATTCATTCTTTGACTGTAGGTACTTCTGCTTCTGTGCAAAAGCTACATTTGTCCATTAACATACTGGATGATTACGTTACAGGTCTTCTATGTTTTAACTATGGACCTCAAAGGTAACTATGATGTGGCTCAGTGAAGGGCTGCAAAAAAATTTACTACCACACTGAGGGCATGGCTTATTGTGTGTGAGTGGCTTGATGGTCATGTGACTGGGTAGGAGTGGCTTGCCAGCCATGTGACCAGGTAGGAGCGGCTTGACAATCATGTGACCAGGGTGGCTTAAAGGTCATGTGACCGGGGGGGGGGAGAGTGACTTACCGACCAGAATAAGTTTTCAAATCGGTGCTTGGACTCTTTTTCAGTTGATTAAGTCACATTATTTGAATAGCCACAAAAAGGACAAATGATAGACAGCCTTATTTGTTGAGGAGCACACAGTAACATTTTAAGGTTTTGTACTGAACCCACAAGGTTCAGTATGATAACAGATTGGGCAAGTAGCTCAATTTTCTTTAATTGCTATAAAAGTTCAGTTCCAGATAATGATTAAAATGATAAAAGCGTTTATGGGTAAAAACATACTATTTAATTATTTCCTATTTTAAAAGTAATTACGTATCATACTAAGATACTAGAGAAGGAAGGACAATTAAAAAAACCCTATTAAGTATTCAATAAATAGTGCATAAACATACTACATGCATTGCGTCTCCCCTTGGGGGCAGCAGCCCATTACTGATATGGCCAGAAGGTTAGTGATAAAAATGTGTGATGATGGTCATGATCACCATAATTAACAAACTAGAGGAGGTTGATGGCCTTCATCTTCCTTAGTAATCTAGGTGAAGTTTCTGGAATTATTAATACTTGGAGAGCAGATCACTATGAAATACTACTGCTTTAAGCTAGTCTGGAGTGACAAAAGATATCTCAGAAGGGAATGGTAAACCACTTCCCTCTTATTGCCAACAAAATTGTATGGATGTTTTCCTGAAGTCATGAAAGTTTACTTTTCTTTCCCCCTTGAAATGAGCTCCTGTGTTTATTTTTCCACATAATCACCACCCTTTGCAACATATTTCTGTAACGATGGAGAAGCTATGTAAAGCCGTGGTGAAAGAACTCCACACATTATATCTCTTCAGCCAAGTCCTGACAGTCATTTCCACTTTTTCATTTGAATCACAAACAGATGTCCATGGTTCCTTGAATTCTGGGAAAGCAGAACTCACAACATGGCTCCAGGTCTGTATTGAAAGGTGAATGAGGTAAGATAGTGCGAGTCAACTTTGCAATTTGCCTCCTGGGTGGCTTGCAGGGTGCAAGGCTTAACTTTGCGAGGCAAAATTTCCATGTTGTGTTTCTAAAATCTACTTAATTGTGTTTTCAAAGTTACAGGTAGTGCCAGTGAAGGGATACCAAATGTTTTACTACCACACTGTGGGTGTGGCTTATGCAAGACACCCTGCATTTTCTTTCAACATCTTTCAGTGCAAATTGGGTGCTTTGGGGTGGAGCTCCATTTTTGCTACCCCACTGCGTTTCCCCACCATCCAGGCAGCAGCCCACCCTTGGGTAGCGCCTTGACTGATAGGGATACCAGATTCAAGAAAATCCACGTGAATAATATCCATGTCTCAAAAAACCCTGACCATTCTGCTGAAGCCTGGATTTTGAATTTTGTTTTGTAGAAGCTTTGCGATATTATTCCATGAACTATCACTTCATTTCTGATCATAATGATGACCCTATGTTTCATTAGCAGTCCCAATCCATACTTTGATTCTCATGACATGACAAATGGCAAATTTCATTTAACTGGCAAATTTCAGCTTCTGAAACTTACATGCTTGCTGCCAGTTTCCAACAAACCAATCTTGCCCAAATCTTTCAATGTGGAAGAACATCAATGTGAACTACGTGTTCCTGTGAAATATCAACCTGCATAGCAATTTCACTCCTGAACCAGTTCACCTTCTTGTTATGAAACTCGTCAGTTGCTGCTTTATTCTTGATCATACAAATCTACTATTCCTGGCTCACCATCTTTATACAGTATATACAGTGGTACCTCTACTTAAGAACTTAATTCGTTCTGTGACCAGGTTCTTAAGTAGAAAAGTTTGTAAGAAGAAGCTATTTTTCCCATAGGAATCAATGTAAAAGCAAATAATGTGTGCAATTGGGGAAACCACAGGGAGTGTGGAGGCCCTGTTTCCTCCCAGGAGATTCCTAGAGGCTTCTCCCCATCTTTTCTGGCCTTATTTCCTCCCAGGAGATTCCTAAGAGGCCCCACGGAGGCTTCTCCCCACCTTTTCCGGCCCTGTTTCCTCCCAGGAGATTCCTAAGAGATCCCACAGAGGCTTCTCCCCGCCTTTTCCAGCCCTGTTTCCTCCCAGGAGATTCCTAGAGAGGCCCCACAGAGGCTTCTCCCCGCCTTTTCCAGCCCTGTTTCCTCCCAGGAGATTCCTAGAGAGGCCCCACGGAGGCTTCTCACTGCATTTTTCGGTTACAGTTTCTGAGGCTCGGGTTTGTAAAGGGAAAATGATTCTTGAGAAGAGGGGAAAACATCTTGAACACCCGGTTCTTATCTAGAAAAGTTCGTAAGTAGAGGCGTTCGTAGGTAGAGGTACCACTGTACACAGTTACACAGGCCAACACGATTAGCATAAATAGCTTACATTGTGTGGTAAATTTCAGCTGGGAAAACTCCCACAGTTTTTTTAAAAAATCAAGTATGGCATATTGCTTAAAGCATTGTGACAAGTTTTTGCAGGCTTCTGTTTCACAAACAATAGCAACACAATATTTTCAAGAAACAACTTAGTCTCAAATGAAAGAGCAGATGCTAAAGAACATGTCAGATTTTTTAGCACATCAGTACTGCCACCTGTTGGCAGTTTATAAATATTGGAGGCATTACTTTTCATTTGGTCCTCATTTCATTTATATGGGAGGAAGGTCATTTGGATCATCATTATTTTAGCCCAAACATGTATTCACATGCCCATAGGCATATACAGAAAATCAAGTGTATGAAGCTCTACTCACCACCCCTTATGATCGGCAAACTAAACCTGCTCTGCTGGTGAGGATTTGATGTTTTAAAGGTCAAGGATATTCAAAATATTTTTATTTCCCCTATGGATAGAAACACTGGTTTATTCTATGTTGTTTCTAGCAAAGTTAGTCCTCTTTCAGCATAATCTTTCCTATTCATTCCTAAAAACACTACAGCACTTCAGTATAATTTTTTTTAAAGGGGCTGTGCTGGGTAGCCCAGGGTATGTAGTAATTCACTATTTATAAGCTAGTGTGCCATTTTAAGGTTTAAGGCTGCAATCCAGAAATCACTAACTACAAATAATCCAGATGGCTTCTCTGGTGAATAGCTTGTTTCAAGCTTGCATATACAGTATTTTGTAGAACTGCTGTTAAGTCTAGTAATCAAAATCTGTTTCGTAAGTAAACTGTCCAAAGATGTCTAGGAATGGCTCAGGATTGGAAATACTATTCATTTTGAATAGTATTGAAATTGTTTCCTGACATAGCACAAGTTTGACTTGAGAAAAAAACTGGGGGTGGCATTCCAATAAATGGGTGAGGCCAAGATAAAACAACAGGTAGGGTAATTAGATAGTCAATAGATTAGTCAAAACAATAGTCAAAAGGTAATGGAACAGTCAAAGAAATAGTCAAAAATTGAATTGATTTAAAATGTAAATATGTTATTCAGTTGCTAGGTTGTTTCCTACCCACATGGACCATAGCACACTGTGCCCCACTGTCCTCCACTATTACCCAGAGTTAGGCCAAATTCAGGTTCATGGCAGCAATGACCCTATCCAAATACAGTGATACCTTGTCTTACAAACTTAATTGGTTCCGGAATGAGGTTCTTAAGGTGAAAAGTTTGTAAGATGAAACAATGTTTCCCATAGGAATCAATGGAAAAGCAATTAATGTGTGCAAGCCCAAAATTCACCCCTTTTGCCAGCCAAAGCGCCCGTTTTTGCGCTGCTGGGGTTCCCTTGAGGCTCCCCTCCATGGGAAACCCCACCTCCAGACTTCCGTTGCCAGCGAAGTGCCTGTTTTTGTGCTGCTGGGATTCCCATGCTGGGATTCCCCTGCAGCATCACAAAAACACGGAAGTCTGGAGGTGGGGTTTCCCATGGAGGGGAGCCTCAGGGAAATCCCAGCAGCACAAAAACGGGTGCTTCACTGGCAACAGAAGTCCAGAGGTGGGACATCCCAGTGGCGGCAGTGGGTTTGTAAGGTGAAAATAGTTTGTAAGAAGAAGCAAAAAAATCTTAAACCCCGGGTTTGTACCTCGAAAAGTTGTATGACGAGGCGTTTGTAAGACGAGGTATCACTGTATCTCATCCTTCTTTTGCCTTCTCTCATTCCCAACACCAGAGTCTTCCAATGAGTAAATCAGAGATTGGCTCCTCCCGCTTTGGACTGGTTCTATGGAACCGGCGATAATTTGGCGACCTGGGTCGCTGGAATCGGCAGCAACTCAGACCTGCAGCGCCCCCCGGACCGACTCTCTTGGTGCCGTAGATGCCGCCATTTTGTTTTTTGCTTCTGCGCATGCACAGAAGCTGGTTTTTTTAGCAATGTGCATGTGCGTGTGAGGGGTGCATCAAAGAGCAAACCAGCAGCGAAGAAAAACAGAACCCACTCCTGGAGTAAATATGTTAATACAATAGGTAGTATGGTATATTCCCAATATATTTAATGCTTTTCCTTCTGTGGTGTCAATACAATATTTACCTTGCAGCAATTTTTAGAAGTGGTTGGAAACCAGACTAAATGTTTTGAATACCATATGTGACTGTAGGATGTTGTTGGGATGCACATAATGAATTCTATGCATTTAACCTTTTTTTTCCCAGTTGAGTAAGAATACAACATTGCACAAGTATTACATAGCCACTTTGGCACAGCGGTGACTAAATAAAGGAGCTGCTTATTTTAAAAATAAAAGGAAAAACCAAATATGTAGTAAAAAGATAATTGGAATTCGGAATGGAGGGTGATCTCTAACTGAATATAGTGGGCTCTGTGTAGAAATACTGAGTAAAATACTTTAGACTTTCATTCTCTTTTGCTGTTGTATTGAATAATTTTTCCCATTGGCCAAGAAAGCAGTAACCTAATTACACCTGATTAAACTTAAAAAGTTCTTAAAGTTCTCTCACTGTAGAGCTGAAAAGGACTTTTCAGGTTCTGTAAAGAAAACTTGGTCTCATAACATATTCAGGTATTCTTGTGGGTGGTATTCCTACAATTCAGTCTGGTACTTTCCAAATTGGAATACACTCCCTGAAGCTCCCTTTCCAATGTTGGCAGAGTTGATTTCTCAATTTCATCACGAGATATTTGTCATGAGAAAGCTATTTTCCACAAATGTGATTGGGAAGGAGAGCTAAAGAAGGCAGTCTTACCCACCTGGTTCTGTAGCAAGGGGGATCGATTATTTGCTTTGGAAGTTCATCCATAATTCCATCCACCCAAAAGGAATATCTTTGCTTCTCCAGAGAGACTAACCTTACACATTAAATACAGGAGGAATAGTATGGCCTGAAATGCTTAACTTAAATGCATGCCAAACAATTTTAATCCAAGAAAGAAACTGGCTGGGACATGGGAACATAGAAGATTAATGGCGGAAAAAGACCTTGTGGTCCATCTAGTCTGCCCTTACTTTATCTTAGGATGGATATATGTTTATCCCAGGCATGTTTAAATTCAGTTACTGTGGATTTACCAACCACATCTGCTGGAAGTTTGTTCCAAGCATCTACCACTCTTTCAGTAAAATAATATTTTCTCATGTTGCTTTTGATCTTTCCCCCAACTAACCTCAGATTATGCCCCCTTGTTCTTGTGTTCACTTTCCTATTAAAAACACTACCCTCCTGTTCTGCTCTATGGTATGAGTCTCCCAAAAATTCAAGGGTACAAATTTCAGACACACACACACTCTTGAAAGTTCAAAAACAATGTTCTTTATCCCAAAAATTCAAAAGAAACAAAGCACCCTTTTTGTATTGCAAAGAGCACTCGTCCCAAAACAACCTGGTAGTCTGTACAATCCCCTTAATCAGTCCTTAAGTACTTAGCTAGCAGCTGTGAAGAAACGTCACAGCCCTCCTTCTTCCAGGAAGTGAAACACACACACTTTGCTCTACTTTGGTTTCAAAGTCGTAAAAAATCAACAAAGTCCGGAAACAGCAAGGCACAGTCCTGAAGAACAATGATCAGATAATCTTCCACAAAGGCCCAAGCCAGCACACTGCTATTTATATCAGCAGCTCTAATTACTGGAGCCCCACCCAAACACAGGTGCCGTCTCTTATCTCCTGTAATATTTCCTCAATTGGTCTCTTCTATGCATAATTCTGCGCCTGAGTGGGTCTAACACTTCCTCATCCGAATCAACCGAAGATAATGGAGATTGGCTTCCTGGGCTCTGTGCCAAGCCCCCCTCTTCCAAGTCACCCCCACCTTCTTCTTTGTCCGAGGAAACTGCACTACCTGACTCTGTCGGCAATAAAACAGGCCTATGACATGTTGATGTTCCCCTGCATCCACCTTCATATTCCTTGGGTCAGGAGCTGGGCCAGAGCCAACCACAACACCTCCTGAAACATATTTAACCCTTTAACATATTTAAATGTTTCGATCATGTCCCCCCTTTCCCTTCTGTCCTCCAGACTATACAAATTGAGTTCATTAAGTCTTTCCTGATAAGTTTTATGCTTAAAACCTTCAACTATTTTTGTAGCCCATCTTTGGACCCGTTCAATTTTATCCATATCTTTTTGTAGGTGAGGTCTCCAGAACTGAACACAGAATTCCAAATGTGGTCTCGCCAGCGCTCTATACAGTGGGATCACAATCTCTACTAGGACTCTAGCAGGGACTAGGAATTATCTTTACAGTCATATTTACAGAGTTCTACTGCACATCTACTGCACGTCTATACGACTTTCATTCTTCATCTCTACAATTTGAAAGTAATTTGGCTTCAAGAATAGCTAACACAATCCTATAAAGGAGAGACTTTGATTGCAGTCCCAAGTACACCGGGGGCACCTTCTTCAAAGCAACATGGCAGGTTTAAATGGATTACAAATACCTACACAAATGGCTTAAGAGATGTGAGAATTCCCTGCCAACCAATGACCAACAAGAAAAACCCAACTCTTAAACTTCACCCTGGCTTGCTGTTTAGCTTCACTCCTACAGTATAACACTACTGTATTTTGCTTGTGGGCAAAGCTATGTGATAAGGGACAAGCACTGCATTGCAGGGTTTTTTTCTGATTCAATATAGTTGCATACCTGTGTGACTGATGGGCCCCTGTTTGGGCACCTCTTAGCAGGTCAAAGCCTGCAGGTCTTGAGGAATCCTGGAGACAGACACACACAAATGCATACTCTGTCTTAGACAGCTTAAACCCGTTCAACCTGTTCTGTAGTGACTACTCACTATTAAAGCAGTCAGGTAAAACTCCAAGGGAGAAGACTCAGGATTCTTCCATATACACAGCCATTTGATTGGCCGGGTCTAATTTCACAATCGAAATGCAGCAGGGATAAAATGGGCTTTTCTCGCCATATTCTCGCTATATACCACAAAAACTCTCATGCTTGTTACCTTTAACTGGGAGAAATTGCATATCAACCAAAGTACATCAAATGGGCTACCTTATTCAAAATCCAGAACCCACAACTCTTGTGGAACTGAAATTTGGCAAACATTGTAAAACTTTTTATGCCATAAAAATAAAGTATGTAATATTTCTTGTAGTCAACTGCTGATGCTTCTGCTATATAGCTCAAAATGGGCTATTTTCAAGGCAGATAAATCTCTGAACATGATATGCCCTGAGGATATACTATATTTTTCAGAGTATAAGATGCACCAGAGTATAAGATGCACCTTAGTTTTTGGGGACGAAAATAGGGAAAAGAATCTGCTTACCAGATGGCTAACGTCCTTACCAACTGGCTAACGTCCTTAGTCTGGTCAGTTTCAGCACATTATTTTATCCCCTGGTTAGAGCTTTAAAAAAACCTTATTTGGAGAGAGGAACAATGAAAGAGCTTGCAAACCGATAAGAGCTGGGAACATTGTTGGAACCTGGTTAGGGTTGGAAAGAAAAATTCTGAGCAAGTAGAGCAATGAAAAAAAACTGCAAAGACAGGACTTGGAAAACATTTTTGGCAGAGAATAACAACGAAAGAGCTTGCAAGCAGTAAGAGCTGGGAACATCATTAGCACCTGGTTAGGGCTGGAAAAAAACTTACTTGGAGCAAGTTAGAGTAATGAAAAAAACTCTGCAAAGACTTAGGGCTTGGAAAACATTCTTCGGAGACAGTAACAATGAAAGAACTTGTAAGATAAGAGCTGGGAAGATCATTAGCACCTAGTTAGGGCTGGGCGGAAAAGCTTCGAAAAAAGCTACATTCAGAGTATAGGACGCACCTGAATTTTCAGCTCTTTTAGGGAGGAAAAGGGTGCATCTTATACTCTGAAAAATACGGTAATAGTTATTTCCATGCCACACATCTGCCAACTTGACAGTCAACCAGAATATGACTTTTCTAGATGTCTCAGCCACTCGTTTGTTCAGCTATTGCATAGCTAATAACTGAGTGTTTCATCTCAACTGTTTCATTTTGTATATAAAAATAAATTCCTTCCATCTCAATCAAGTAGGAAAAGAGTATAAATAAAGTAAAATTATGGGAGGGGTATTTCCTATATTTTTTGCAATTTATATAGGCCTGCCAACTTGACATCATGCTAAGAGAGCAGCCACTTAACCAACTTGGCAACCTTACACAAATAATTGAAAGCATTTCTATGACTGCAAATGGTTCCCCATTTAGCCCAGTAAAGAATGCTGCAGTAGAAAAGAGACAGCAATGGCATCACCATGTTGGCTATGAAATTCTGAGAGATGAAAACCACCCAACTTAATATTGCCAAGTTTGAGAAGCACAGGATTAGAACTTCCAAAGACACCATAAAGGAGAAAGCTGTATTAGTTAAATCCCTACAATAGAATAGAATAGAATAGAATAGAATAGAATAGAATTTTATTGGCCAAGTGTGATTGGACACACAAGGAATTTGTCTTGGTGCATATGCTCTCAGCGTACATAAAATAAAATATACATTTGTCAAGAATCATGTGGTACAACACTTAATGATTGTCATAGGGGTCAAATAAGCAATGGAGAAGCAATATTAATAAAAAATCTTAGGATATAAGCAACAAGTTAAGTCATACAGTCAACATGGGAGGAAATGGGTGATAGGAATGATGAGAAAAACTAGTAGAATAGAAGTGCAGATTTAGTAGAAAGTCTGACAGTGTTGAGGGAATTATTTGTTTAGTAGAGTGATGGCGTTTGGGGAAAAACTGTTCTTGTGTCTAGCTGTCTTGGTGTGCAATGCTCTGTAGTGACGTTTTGAGGGTAGGAGTTGAAACAGTTTGTGTCCCGGATGCGAGGGGGTCAGTAAATATTTCCCCCGCCCTCTTTTTGACTCGTGCAGTATACAGGTCCTCAACGGAAAGCAGGTTGGCAGCAATTGTTTTTTCTGCAGTTCTGATTATCCTCTGAAGTCTGTGTCGGTCCTGTTGGATTGCAGCACCAAACCAGACAGTTATAGAGGTGCAGATGACAGACTCAATGATTCCTCTGTAGAACTGTATCAGCAGCTCCTTGGGCAGTTTGAGCTTCCTGAGCTGGTGCAAGAAGAACATTCTTTGTTGTGCTTTTTTGAGGATGTTTTTGATGTTAAAAAAGCTTAGTACAGGTAGCAAGGTACAGTTAATTTTTGACTTACAACCATTCATTTAATGACTGTTCGAAGTTACAACGGCACTGAAAAAAGTGACATGATTATTTTGCACACTCAGCATCCCCAGGGTCACACCAATAAAATTTGGATGGTTCATATTTATGACAGTTGCAATGTCCAGTGATCCCCTCTTGCAACTTTCTGAAAGGTAAAGTCAATGGGAAAACCAGGCTCACTTAACACCCATGTTGCTAATTTATCAACTGCAGTGATTCATTTTGAACTGTTCTGCAGTAGAACTATGCAGAGGGATTATTGAGTCTGTCACCTGCACCTCTATAACTGCCTGGTTTGGTTCTGCAACCCAACAAGACAGACATAGACTTCAGTGGATAATCAGAACTGCAGAAAGAACAATTAAACTGGACTTTCTAGTTTTTCTTTGAAGACATTTTGCTTCTTATTCAAGAAGTTTTTTCAGCTCTGAGAAGCAAAATGTCTTCTAAGAAAAACAAGATAGTCCAGTTGCCTCTAGAAAAAGCACCTTTGCGACATCCTGCTCCCCTGTTTTTTGTAATATTTGATTATTGAAGAATTCTACATCTGGATGTTTAAATATTCTAGACAGGCAGTTTTAGAACAAAGGTATTTCATCAGCTATGGATTATGATTTGTTTACATTGACCAAAATGATTACGATCCTTTTTTAAATTAATACAAATATGTATCCTAAATAACTCCTTTACGAAGCAAAACAAGAACTTTAATTTCGTCCTTCTTCTAAGTAAATCTACTTGTTCCAATGTAAATCTACTTATTCCTTCTCCCCCTTAAGAATAGGTGGTCATGTTCCATGGTATGATTTTCAAATCACCAAAGGGATTTTTCTCACATTAGAGAAACATCTTTCAGCTGTGGCGAGGGGGGCGTTTGTCCAGGTTCGCCTGGTGCACCAGTTGCGGCCCTATTTAGACCGGGAGTCACTGCTCACAGTCACTCATGCCCTCATCACCTTGAGGCTCGACTACTGTAATGCTCTCTACATGGGGCTACCTTTGAAGAGTGTTCAGAAACTTCAGATCGTGCAGAATGCAGCTGCGAGAGCAATCATGGACTTCCCTAGATATGCCCATGTTACACCAACACTCCACAGTCTGCATTGGTTGCCGATCAGTTTCTGGTCACAATTCAAAGTGTTGGTTATGACCTATAAAGCCCTTCATGGCATCGGACCAGATTATCTTAGGGACCGCCTTCTGCTGCACGAATCCCAGTGACCAGTTAGGTCCCACAGAGTTGGCCTTCTCCGGGTCCCGTCGACTAAACAATGTCGTCTGGCGGGACCCAGGGGAAGAGCCTTCTCTGTGGCGGCCCCGACCCTCTGGAATCAGCTCCCCCCAGAGATCAGAATTGCCCCCACCCTCCTTGCCTTTCGTAAGCTCCTTAAAACCCACCTCTGTCATCAGGCATGGGGAAATTAAGATATTCATTCCCCCCAGGCCTATACAATTTATGCATGGTATATTTGTGTGTATGTTTGGTTTTTAATAAGGGTTTTTAGTTATTTTAAATATTAGATTTGTTATATATTGTTTTATTATTGTTGTTAGCCGCCCCGAGTCTACGAAGAGGGGTGGCATACAAACCTAATAAATAAATAAATAAATAAATAAATAAATAAATAAATAAATAAATAAATAAATAAATAAATAAATAAATAAATAAATAAATAAATAAATAAATAAATAAATAAATAAATAAATAAATAAATAAATAAATAAATAAATAAATAAATAAATAAATAAATAAATAAATAAATAAATAAATAAATAAATTGCAAACTCTGAAAAATTGTTACCTGCAAATTCTTGTCCATAAATTGACTTAAGAAACCAAACTGAATTCCATGTTTTGTAAGTGTGTAATAGTTCCTTTAATGAACCACAACAAAGCTAGAAATAGATTCTATTAGTAGTTTGTTTATGACTCTTTATAGATTCTCTTAATCAGTTAAAATCAACTGAAATGCACTCATTAATTATAAGGACTAAATTAGATCCATTATTCACATTTGTAATCATACTTTTAAAATAGCTAATATGAAAAGCTGAGCCTTAACACCCACATGCTCCAATCTCAATCAAAGGCCTTGTTATCTGTAGGGAGGAAAAAAGCTCCTGGTGGTGTGTAAATTGCACTGAATTTCAATATGAACCAACTACAACTAATGTAATCTGAGCCCATCCCAACTATTTATTAATTTTGAAAATTGCTGTAGGTGTTTAAAGCAACATGACCTGTCGTTATACAGACTTGTTATGAATCTGCTGAACAATTAATTATTGCAGTTTTGCAGTTATACTGTACACCAGCAAGTCTCTTCCATACTCCCAAGCTTTAATTTCTGCTGAACATTTCTCCCAATTATTCCATCAAGAGTTTCCACTCTATCCCATCAGAACTGAAGAAGCTTCTCAGATGAGAAGCAAAACGTCTTCAAAGAAAAAACAAGAAACTCCAGTTGCCTCCTGAAAAGCACATTTGGGACCATCACTGGAATTTCCTTCCTCCCCCAACACTCCTTCTTTACCCATAGGTGCAGGGTCTGCTTTTCAAATCAACAAATGCCATAGTTATGTCCACGTTAATTGTGTCCTGCCACCTTTGCTTTGGTCTTCCGTGTGGCCATTTGCCATTGATGTTAAAGTGGTAGATGGTACATGTTGTGGTTAGCTCTGGCCCAGCTCCTGCCCCAAGGACTGTGGATGTGGGGGAGACATCCACATGCCGCAGGCCTGTTTTTCTCCCGGTGGAATCTGCTGATGAAGGCTCCTCTGACCAAGAAGACATGAGTGACAGGGAGGAGGAGAGTGTGGCAGACAGCTCAGAAGGAGATCAATTATCTCTCTCCTCATTGGATTCAGAACAAGAGTTAATGATACAGCCACGCATGTGGAGAGTGATGCATAGGCAGCAACAACTGAGTGATTATTATCAAAGAAAATGAGGCCACCTGTGGTTGGCTGGGGCTGTGGTAATTAGTGAGGCTGCTATAAAGAGCAGCGTGTGGGTTTGGCCATTGTGGAGGATTATCTGATCACTGTGTTTTGTGCCTGCCTTGCTGACTTCGACCTTGCTGTGTTGCTTTTTCCCGCTTTGAAACTAAAGCAGAGCAAAGGGTGTTTCACTTTGTGAAAGAAGGACTGTGAATTGCCTCACAGCTGCAAGATAAGTATCTCAGAACTGATAAGGGACTTGTACAAATTACCAGTTTGTTTGGAGACGAGTGCTCTTTGCTATACAAAAAGAGGGCTTAGTTTAAGTGAATTTTCGTTATAAAGAACATTGTTTTGAATTTTCAAACATGTGTGTTTCTGAAATTTGTATCTGAATTTTCGGGAGGATTCTGCCAGAGAGCTCGACAGAACAGTACAGATGTTGGTTTGGGGTGCTACTTGTATAACATGGTCAAACCACTATAGGCTAGTACAGTGATGACGAACCTTTTTTTCCCCGGGTGTCAAAAGAGCATGTGTGAATGCCCATACTCAATATTCAATGCCTGAGGAAGGCGAAAACAGCTTCTGGAGATCAAAAACATTGTGTTTTCCAATTTTTGGTGGGCCCAGCAGGCTCATGTTTCACCCTCCCCAGGATCCAAAGGCTTCCCTGGCGCTGGGGGAAGATAAAAACACTCTGCCCCATCCCTCTGGAGGGTCTCTGGAAGCCAAAAACAAACTCTGTACGAGGCAAAAACCAGCTGCCCGGTACACACATGCACGTTGGAGCTGAGCTAGGGCAATGGCTTGTGTGCCAGCAGATATGGCTCTGCGTGCCACCCATGCCATAGGTTTGCCATCACTGGGCTAGTATATAATTATTTTATGACTTATTCTTTGCTTTTTCCCATATTTAAGAGACAAGGTTCCAAATGTGTCACCCCTTGCAAGCATTGCCAATATTCAAGGATGGTAGGAACTCTAGCCCAACAAATCTAGAGGACTACAGGTTGACCATACTTGGCAATGCTTAGAATACAGAATGAGAGGGATTTCATATATGCTAAAAGCAGATGTTTGTAGCACATTATGCTTATTGTGTTTCAGTGTTTCTGAGTCCCCCTTCTGCTGCTTCAATTTGGAATATTAGCCAAGTGAAAAGAGTAGGAGTTGTCTCCTTCCATCATGTTCCAATTCTCTCCATTTTTTGGTTCTTTTCCCACATTCCTTTCCTACAGATCAACACAAGAAGAGAGTTGAGCTGCTTGCTATGTTTACCTTGCTTCGTGGCTGTTCAAACACACAAATAGTGAATTCTTTGCAAGGGCCATAAGCATAAATCCAGTTGATAAACCAGTAAAAGGAAGGAAAAGATGTTTTGTTCAGATGTTCAATTACAGAACTGCAAAAAGAAAAATCATAATAATGATAATTTGGAACTTTGAAGAAATATTTGACGGGGGCAATTAGTACAAGCCTGCCAACCTCTTCATATCCTTATTATTCTCTTGAGGAAAGAGATGAGAGATAAGAGTAGATGGGTTCTGGGTACAGGTAGGAAATGCATCTTCTCCTTCAAGGAAATTACACTATGGGGACTAGCGGTGACATGATAAAAGTATTCCAGTATTTGAGGGGCTGCCACAAAGAAGAGAGGGTCAACTTATTTTCCAAAGCAGAGGGCAGACCAAGAAACAATGGATGGAAACTAATCAAAGGAAAGAAGCAAAACAAAATTAAGGAGAAACTTCCTAACAGTGAGGACAATTAATCAGTGGAACAGCTTGCCTTCAGAAGTTGTAGATGTTTCATCACTGGAGATTTTTAAGAAAAGACTGGACAGTCTCCTACCTGAACTGGATCGAAGGCTTACTCTCGGTAAACCGTTTAGAGAGGGCTGTAAAGCACTGTGATGTGGTTTATGTCTAAATGCTATTGCTATCTCTTCCAGGTCTAATCTGATAAAAAACTTATTTGTGTGTGCCACAGCTAAACATTGAACATATAGCCAGTAATGGGCAGCCAAAAGTTTTACTGCCACACTGCGGGTGTGGCTTATTTTGTGGGTGTGGCTTAATGGTCATGTGACTGTGTAGGAGTGGCTTGCCGTCCATGTGACCAGGTGGGAGTGGCTTGAACAATCATCATTGTTCAAGTGATCTGTTAAGTCCTTGTCTTACAACCTTACCAGTGTCGCTCGCTGGGGTGACAATTTCCTTCGCGTTTCCCGTGCTCTCCTTCCTGGGTTGCCCCCTGCCTCAGGCTGGGTAGCTAGGCGAACAGGTGCTGCCAGAAGCATAAATGCTGCCAGCGCAGCTTCCACCCACACCTTCTGCTTGCATCTCAGGCAGGAGGTGGCTCCGTGAGGCTGGAGGGGAGCTGGGCAGGAGAGAGGGAAGCTCATCCGAGGCCAGGAAGGAGAAAAGAGGAAAAAAGGAAGGAGTGCAGACGCAGCAGCAGCAGCAGGGAAAAAAAGGAGAGCTTAGCTGAGGCCGGTAATCCAGGAAGTAACAGCCGCCAATCAGCTGGAGTTGCGCACGCATCTTCATTTCCGCTGGTGAAACTGTGTTCCACCCCGTCCTGCCTGCTGCCCACCCTTGCATATAGCTCACAAGCCAAACAACCTGACCCAAGTAACTGCTAGAGCTGCTTTAATATGCAGCCATATGCTGACTCTGCAAAAGCACTGTGAGGCTGCAAATAATAATAATAATAATAATAATAATAATAATAATTATTATTATTATTATTAATTAGATTTGTATGCCGCCCCTTTCCGTAGACTCAGGGCGGCTCACAACAGCAATAAAACAATTCATGACAAATCTAATAATTTAAAAACATTTTAAAAAACCCGTTATTAAGCAGACATACACACAGACATACCATACATAAATTGTATAGGCCCGGGGGAGATATCTCAATTCCCCCATGCCTGGCGGCAAAAGTGGGTTTTAAGGAGTTTACGAAAGGCAAGGAGGGTGGGGGCAGTTCTAATCTCCGGGGGGAGCTGGTTCCAGAGTGTCGGGGCCGCCAGAGAAGGCTCTTTATGCTGCCCATCTCCGAGGACTAGGAGCGGCAAAGTGCTATTAATAAGTGCTATATGTATGCATTTTCCCTGAATATGTTTTTCTGGGTAAATATTTCATTTACCCTTGGCAGTTTCATCATCACAGAACTACCCTTTTTCCCTTTGTGAGAGAATTTTCACTTTCATACTGAGGAAGTGTTTTTCTCAAGATGTTCTTACATAAAAAGCAAAGGGTTGTGCTCAAGGCCTGGACTACAAAACCAGAGGAGGAGCAGATTCCCAGCAAATGTTTTGATCCAGCAAAGGAAATATAATTCAAAGTCTACTGCAAACACACACACACACTTCAAATAAATAAGGGTTGATGCTTGTCATTTATGAATACTTTTATTAGTATTGGCTTTATATTTGTGCTTGGTACTTGCCTTTGAAATTGCAACTAAATTATTTGATGTACTGTACACACTTACATGGATATGCTTGATTTTTTTCAATTGATAGGTATTTCTTCTTTGATGGTGGAATGTGAAACGGATTTTTTTTTCAGATTTTCAGAAAAAACTTCTAGACAAAACTGGACATTAAAGATCTGGACATTTTGATTGTTTGTTAATGTAAACCTATACTATATGTGTGTGTGTAATGTACTGACACAAACATATTCTTCATTAATTCATTACATTTATTTTATGATTTCAAAATTGTAGACTGCTTTGATGATGTTTCTCTTTGGAAGTATAAAAAGATACATAAATGAAATATGTACTCCATGCTGAAAGCAAAATGCAAATAAAGAACTAAGGCTGGAAGAAGCTTGAATCCCAAACACTTTTTAAAAAACTTCCTCAAATGGCTAAGAGTTAAATCATTATCTATACATATTTTTTTCAGTTAAGAAATGCAAACATGCCTAATTGAAATATATAAAAGACATTTTAAACAAGTAGCTAGAACAAATAAAAAATGTAGTGGAGACTGTTAAGCAAATTTCTGGGTCATACTTGCATTTAAGATAACACAGTTCTTGGAAGACTGTTCAGTAATAGTAGTATAGCTACCGTATTTGCATTATGAAGACTTTTTAACTAAATAGGAAAATTATTAATTCAGTAACCAGCACCCTCTAGTGGAATACATTTCCTCCTAACATGCTCTAACAGTTTGGGTCATAATATGTAATATACAGTATTTATTCATTTATCATCTTTAATTTGGTTATTCGTTTATTATACCGCATTTCATGTTGTAAATCCAAAATGCCATAGTATTCAAAGTCACTGTAGGTTCAGAAGCAAGCATTTTCTACTTGGTCAGTGATGGCAAACCTTTTTTTCCTCAGATGCCGAAAGAGTGTGCATGCGCGAGTGCCCACACCCATAATTCAATGCCTTGGGAGGGCAAAAACAGCTCCCCCCCCCCCCCGGAGGCCCTCTGGATGCCAGAAACGGCCTGTTTCTCGACTTCTGGTGGGCCCAGTAGGCTCATGTTTTGCCTTTGGGGGCAAATGGGGGCTCCGAATGGAGCCAGGGGAGGGTAAAAACGCCCTCCCCCATCCCTCCGGAGGCTCTCTGGAAGCCAAAAATGCCCTCCCAGATCCTCTGTAAGAGCCAAAAATCAGCTGGCCAGCATACACATGCTTGTTGGAGCTGAGCTAGGGCAACAGCTCGTGTGCCAGCAGATATGGCTCTAAGTGCCACCTGTGCCATAGGTTGGCCATCACTGTACTAGGTTATGTAGTTGAGAGTCCCATCTGGTTGAGCCGGTCATCTAACCAGACTTTGAGATACAACTTTTTCAGTTTTACAGAGAGATGCAAAGAATTGAACAAGATATATTTTTCTGTACAAAAGAATAGAATTCTTTATTGGCCAAGTGTGATTGGACACACAAGGAATTTGTCTTGGTGCATATGCTCTCAGCATACATAAAAGAAAAAGATACATTTGTCAAGAATCATGTGGTACAACACTTAATGATTGTCATAGATGTGGATAATTAACTAATTCCTAGCTAAACAATATTTCCCAGAAATTAATTTTTGTATTTTTCAAGTGGAAGGAGTGTACAGTCATTTTGAAAGTTGGCCGGTAGCTTCTTATTGATGCTTAAAAGAGCACAACAATCCAGGTTATTTACTACATTTATTGTTCTCTGAGAACCCAGACTGCCCAAGGAGAACATCTGTCACTTCCAAATGGGCCAAGTGCAAGCAGTTGGCATTTTTGTACAAGCCAGTTTCCCAAAATTGGAGTGCTTTCATCAGGCTTCTTTTTAGCAAAGGCATATGTTACACGAATGAGAGTTACTTTTACAGACATATTAGCATTTCTATTTACTCTTGTTTAACAGCTCCAGAGGGAGAAGGAATTGGGCATTCATGCAGGAGGATGTATTTCCGGTAGGAAAAAGAGATTTGTTACTCAGTAAAGTGATCTGTTGCATTTAGAACAGTTCCTGCAGTGATTTTAAAAAGGCAAATGTGATACTCCATCCGCAACTTTTGTTTAAATCAATGCCACAAAGAATACATAATGGGTGCATTTAAAAGTTTCTTTTGTTCTCAGCAATTCCATCCATCCATCCATCCATCCATCCATCCATCCATCCATCCATCTGACTTAAATGCCACCCAATTTCACGGGACATGGGGCAGCGTATAAGGGCAGTATATATATATATAAACTCAAATGTAGAAAACCCTGAAATAGTTTCCTAAATCATCTGAAAAAATGAATGAAATTAATAGCTAAGTGAAGCACTCAATATTTTTTATGTTTTAAAAATAAAATTCAGGAAAAAAATCTCCTAATTTATTTTTGCATTGCAGTCCAACACAGAAATATCTGGTCATTATTAAAAAATAATTTACTTCACTTTCCTTATATTTAGATTGTATCTCAGAAAATATCCAATTGTCTTTCAGAAATCTGGGTCATTTTTTAAAACTAGGATATTAAAGTAAGATATTTAACGACTGGTAGGCATTCACCCTTAGTCTATTTATAACTTACTAAAATCAACAGATTGCCCTCTTGTTAATTCCAAAAATAAATAAATAAAATAAAACAAAATAATAAAATAAAATAAAATACTCTTTCATCACAAATTGAAAGAAACTCAGCCAGTGAATTCCAACTTTCTGTTCCAGAGGTTCCTAATATTTGAATTAGAATTACAATAATTTCTCTCCGACCCATATAAAAAATTTATGTTAAGAGGTATCCAAATCTAAACTATGTACTGTATAGAGTTATAATCCAAAAAAGATTTCCAACTTGAGTTATATTCAGTTACTTTTGAAATATGGTATTATTTTAGACATCCATATGTGGCCATTCTTTTGCAATTACATTATTCCTTGAAAATACAAAACATGCTTTTAAAAAGTCTATTAAATCATCTGAAAGCACTTATATTAACATTAACATTAATGTTGCCACTTTCTTGTATATCATTTAGAGTCTAGAATATTTGAAATTGATGCAGTTTATTAAATAAATAAATGAACAAACAAGATAACAATTTACATGAAAATCCATTTGGATATTTTCTACCTATTTAAAAACAATTCACTTCAGAAAATATACAGGTACAATAAATATAAAACATACATCAAAAGTATGGAAGAAATAGTCCCTGGTAATGTTATATATCAATTTTCTTTGTCAATCAACAATTGAAGCATCTTAATCATTTTACTATATATAATTGTATTTCTATTTCTTATAGAATTCTATCCCCAAAATGGGATACAGTATGAAAGAAGTAGGAGCAAAGTTTATTTTATATGCGGGCTTATAAAAAGGGAGAAATATCAAACATTTTTTTCTCATTACATGAAGTGCCCATAAATATTGTTAATTGCTCAATCTGTTCTTAACATGGTTTAAACAGAAAACCAAAGCTTTGGAGACTGACATACCAAAAAATAAAGTTGGAAATATAACAAGAAAAACTGCAACTTAAAACTGCGCTAGACCCCGTAGAGCTCCATGGTTCAACGAGGAGCTCCAGGAGTTGAAGCGCCAGAAGAGACGTCTAGAGAAGCGATGGAGGAAGAGTAAGTCCGAATCCGATCGAACACTTGTAAGAGCACATGTTAAGACTTACAAAGTGGCGCTCAAGGCGGCAAGATGCGCGTATCATGCCGCGTTGATTGCATCAGCGGAATCCCGCCCGGCCGCTCTGTTTAGGGTAACCCGCTCCCTTCTTAATCAGGGGGGAGTTGGGGAGCCCTTACAGAGTAGTGCCGAGGACTTTAACACGTTTTTCGCTGATAAAATCGCCCGGATCCGGGCGGACCTCGACTCCAATTGTAATACAGAGTCGACTGACAACGAGTCAGTCGAGGTGACTGGGGCTAAACGTCTTTGTCCAGCTGTCTGGGAGGAGTTTGACTTGGCGACACCTGATGAAGTGGACAAGGCTATTGGAGCTGTGAGTTCCGCCACCTGTTTACTGGATCCGTGTCCCTCCTGGTTGGTTTCGGCCAGCAGGGAGGTGACACGGAGCTGGGCCCAGGAGATTACCAACGCTTCCTTGGGGAGGGGAGTTTTTCCATCACTCTATAAAGAAGTGCTCGTGCGCCCCCTCCTCAAGAAGCCCTCCCTGGACCCAGCCGTGCTTAACAACTACCGTCCAGTCTCCAACCTTCCCTTTATGGGGAAGGTTGTCGAGAAGGTGGTGGCACTCCAGCTCCAGCGGTCCTTGGAAGAAGCCGATTATCTAGGTCCTCAGCAGTCGGGATTCAGGCCCGGCTACAGCACAGAAACTGCTTTGGTCGCGTTGATGGATGATATCTGGCGGGCCCGGGACAGGGGCCTGTCCTCTGTCCTGGTGCTTCTTGACCTCTCAGCAGCTTTCGATACCATCTACCATGGTATCCTTCTGCGCCGGCTGGAGGGGTTGGGAGTGAGAGGCACTGTCCTTCAGTGGTTCTCCTCCTACCTCTCCGGTCGGTCGCAGTCGGTGTTAGTGGGGGGTCAGAGGTCGACCTCCAGGTTTCTCCCTTGTGGGGTGCCTCAGGGGTCGGTCCTCTCCCCCCTGCTATTTAACATCTACATGAAACCCCTGGGTGAGATCATCCAAGGGCATGGGGTGAGGTATCATCAATACGCCGATGATACCCAGTTATACATCTCCACCCCATGTCCAGTCAGCGAAGCAGTGGAAGTGATGTGCCGGTGCCTGGAGGCTGTTGGGGCCTGGATGGGTGTCAACAAACTCAAACTCAATCCAGACAAGACGGAGTGGCTGTGGGTCTTGCCTCCCAAGGACAATTCCATCTGTCCGTCCATTACCCTGGGGGGAGAAACATTGATCCCCTCAGAGAGGGTTCGCAACTTGGGCGTCCTCCTCGATCCACAGCTCACATTAGAGAAACATCTTTCAGCTGTGGCGAGGGGGGCGTTCGCCCAGGTTCGCCTGGTGCATCAGTTGCGACCCTATTTGGACCGGGAGTCACTGCTCACAGTCACTCATGCCCTCATCACCTCGAGGTTCGACTACTGTAACGCTCTCTACATGGGGCTACCTTTGAAAAGTGTTCGGAAACTTCAGATCGTGCAGAATGCAGCTGCGAGAGCAATCATGGGCTTTCCCAAATATGCCCATGTCACACCAACACTCCGCAGTCTGCACTGGTTGCCGATCAGTTTCCGGTTACAATTCAAAGTGTTGGTTATGACCTATAAAGCCCTTCATGGCACCGGACCAGAATATCTCCGGGACCGCCTTCTGCCGCACGAATCCCAGCGGCCAGTTAGGTCCCACAGAGTGGGTCTTCTCCGGGTCCCGTCAACGAAACAATGCCACTTGGCGGGGCCCAGGGGAAGAGCCTTCTCTGTGGCGGCCCCGGCCCTCTGGAACCAACTCCCCCCAGAGATTAGAACTGCCCCTACCCTCCTTGCCTTTCGTAAGCTACTCAAAACCCACCTCTGCCGCCAGGCATGGGGGAATTAAGACTTCTTCCCCCCCCTAGGCTGATACAACTGTATGTATGGTATGTTTGTACGTATGTTGGTTTTATACATTTAGGGGTTTTAAGTTAGTTTTTAGTATTGGATTTTTTACTGTATATTGTTCATGTATATTGTTCATGACTGTTGTTCGCCGCCCCGAGTTTTCGGAGAGGGGCGGCATATAAATCCAATAAATTGAATTGAATTGAATTGAATTTTTAAAAAAATCAAAACTTAGAGATATTTTGCAGAGCCAATAACCTAAATATGAATTGAAATAAAAATCATAAGAAAGCTTTGAATACACCATTGTATGAGTTAATTCCATAGAATTGATTCATACCTTAAGAAGTAGTTCTGAAGTTCCTAGGATATTAATAAGGTGCAATCACTTTTATTTCTTTAGAGATATATTTTAGTACTTTATCAAAATTGCCTAAACCAGTGATGGCAAACCTATGGCATGGGCTCCACAAGTTCGCCATCACTGCTGGCACATGAGCCGTTACCCTAGCTCAGCTCTAATGTACATGTGAGTGCCGGCCAGCTGTTTTTTGGCTTTCACAGGGGCTCTAGGAGGGTGTTTTTGCCTTCCAGAGAGCCTCCAGAGGGATGGGGGAGGGTGTTTTTACCCTCCCCTGGCTCCAGGGAAGCCTTTGGTGCCTGGGGAGGATGAAAATGAGCCTACTGGGCCCACCCGAAGTTGGGAAACAGGACATTTCTGACCTCCAGAGGGCCTCTGGGGGTGGGGGAAGCTGTTTTCACCCTCCTCAGGCATTGAATTATGGGTGTGGGCACTCACGCATGCGAGATAGCACATGCACCTACTCTTTTGGCACCCGAGGAAAAAAAGGTTTGCCATCACTGGCCTAAATAATCTTGGGATAATTTTTGGACAACAGCAAGTCAATTTGCAATATAAAACCAAAGGAACAGTATATATAAAACAAATGGGTTCATAGTAGTGGTGAGTTTCTACCGATTTGCCCTGGTTTAGGAGAACCGGTAGCAGCAGCGTCGGGAGGTTCTGCCCACCCACCCATCATGGACATTCTGCACGTGCGCAGAAGTGTCGCAAGTGCATGCTCCCATTTCTGAACCAGTAGCAAAGGTAAGTAGTTCACAGCCAGAAATTCTGCATAAACATCAAAGATTTGATCCATGATTGCAAGCCAAGACAGACCTCAGGGGAAATGGCAAGTGGGGTTTAGGGCAAACCTAACTTAAATCCTGTTACTTAATATCATTGAGAATATTTCCTATCTCCCTAAAATCATACTTTTATTTGTATCGCTATTAGATTGTTTCTAGATTTAGCTAACTGTGCTGAACTTCCTTGAAAACTATGAAGGAAAACATTTCTGAATTTAGTCTTCAAGTTATCACAAATTCAACTTAGATGTAGTAAACACGTTTATCTAATACTCCAGAGAAATAGTTTTCAGTTACAATTTCAATCAGTGAAATTTGTAATAAATGTACCTTTGACACATGCAGCTTTATTTTAAAACTATTTACAGACATTTCAAAACAATTCATTTTACCACAATGCAGTTAAAAACTCTCCCTCCCCCCAAAATAGCATTTTATTAAGAAAAAAATCTATCACAATAGTAGTCCAGTAAAACAATGATTACATTTACATGTCAAATATCATTATTATTCATGTGTAGTACTTGGCTTATTGCTCCAAATATTAATCTTAAAATGCCAACAAATTTATACCTTGTATGTTAAGGTTTATAGTGTCACAAGAATCTGTCTTAAAAAGGAAGAGACTATGACAAACTTCCAAAGTCTTTATGAACAAAAATACTGTACTTACCACAACATGTATAAATAGTTGTGTTTAATTAAAAGGTTTCCACTAGAAACAGTTGCATTAATAGACTTGACGTATACATCAAACATCAATCAAACCAGAACTTTGACAACTTTGATTGATAAATTCATCAGTCTTGGTACAATTCATGATTGCTTTTTCTTCTTTGGCTGCTCATCAGAGTTTAATTTGCGTTTCTTAGCTGAGCTGGGTTCATCGTTTTCACCATCTTCAAAGAAGATACAGTGTATGTAAGCCAGAGTTTTCAAAAGCCACATGTGGAAAATATTATCAATGATATCTGCTTTTGATGACTACATTGGCCTGGCATCCATGCAGTTTTATAGGCATCAATACAAAGGCAGTTCAAAGTTGTTGCCATTTCCTGGATTTCCCCCGCAAATCCCCCCCCCCCCAAATGACCATATCTAGATTGCAGATGTGGGAATTTTGTAATAATCAATCATCCAAGTATTAATCAGGTCCAATTCTTTTTAGCCTCTTCATCATTGAATTGCTTTTATGATTAAGAAGTTACAGGAATGGAGATTAGGGAAATTTCCTTAGCCATAATAGTAGTCTAGCTATGAATTCAATGACTAAGGGCTTTCCTTCAATGGTGATATTTGAAAAGAGGCTAAACAGATCACTCGTGGATATTTGAACTAAGTCTTCTATAACTTGGCTTACAACTTGTGGATTTCCAGGTATGTTAGACCAATATTTCTCAAACTTGTCAACTTTAAGGCTTCAACTGTGGGGTTGATGTCTATATGCCTTAAGGTTGAGAAGTTTGAGAAACATAGTGTTAGATTTTAAGCACAGCCAGGGGCTGAGACTGGGACAGGCAATTTCAGTGCCAAGGTGGCATGAGCTTTTGAATCTTCCCCTTATCTAAGAACGTATTGTTTAATTTAATCTTTAAATTTTGTTCCTATTTATTAAAGCCATGTTCAATTTCAAATAATTCATCGTCTTCAGACACTGGTAGATAAGGTTATCCTTAGACATTAAACAGCAAGACCTTTTATTAGTTGTTAGTAAAAACTCCCTAGGAATAGAGGAATTCCATCTAGGTGCTGACGTATAAAATTGAATGTATTAATCATGCCAATCAAAATACACATAAGAATATGCCAAGAAAGATTTGGACTTTCTACATTTCATACGAAGCTGCCATTAAGTATAAGATTAGGTTTGATACCGGTACTACTAACATTATAACTGGATTCAAAACTACCACATTTTTAGGAGTATAAGACACACCTTTTTACCCCCCAAAAGAGGGTGAAAACTTGGGTACATCCTATACACCAAATGTAGCCCCACCCAGCCAACTTTGGCTTGTGTCTCCCTGCAATTTACCTCCTTGCAGCAAACAGGCAGAGCTTGATCAGCACAATCAATTGAATTGATTGCCTCCCGACCCACAGCTGATTCAGCACAGGCAAGCCATGTGTTAGAACTGAAAGTGAAACTAGCTGTAAGGAGGCAAATTGCTGGAGGTGGACTGCTGGCAATGTTGGACTGCTGAAACTGCAAGGAGGTAAGTCAATAACTATAAATGTCTATAGAATGTTTAATTTATTTTTTAAAGACTACTTTATTATTGTTCTAGACAATGTAACAAATGAAGAAGCTTTTTAAAATAAATGGTTGAGCTGAAGAGTCCCAGTGCTATTGTATCTTCTTTTAAATAAGAGAGAATAACAATACTTCCAGCAAGCCACATCAAATTTAAAGATCTATAAATGTATAATCTGAAATGTAAGTGTCCTGTTTAGTATTAAGATAAGGCAGCTGAGTTAAACCCTGAATTAGTCATGTTAGGAGTAGACCTATTTAAATAACTACATTTAAGAAAACTTTCTGGCATTAATATACTGCCATAATGTACATTTCTCCATTCTTTGCCATTTCTATGGGTCAAACAAACATGCACAGAAATATACAGCAAACAGTGTATATCATCTGTAGTGTTTTCTGTTTGGCAAATTGCTGGGAAGCAGAGGCCTTTTTTCCTTGTTTTTCTCCCCCAAAACTAAGGTGCGTCTTATACTCTGAAAAATACAGTATTCTACACAATTCATGTAAGAGATACCAATCTTCAAATAGAGAAATATACAAAAACAGCCAACATTATTTATTTTTAATGAAATTGAATACTATATACCTGATTCAACAGTTTCTTGTTCTTCTTCTGGTAAGAAATGTGCATTGTTTACATGCCTTGGAGCATCATCTCCATTATCTTCATAGATATTTGACCATTTGATTGCCATATCACGTTCAGGAGGAGGTGGAGGCTTTTTTTCTTTGATAGCATAAGTCTCAGGGAGAGGCACAGCGTTTGTGGTCCATGCCTTGAATTCCTTAGGAGGCTGTTGAAAGAAATATGAAAAGACCAGTACAGGAAAATTATATTTCAAAAGTATGACTATAACAGATACAAAATACACTTACATCTGAAAATCTAGCCAAGATGTAATAAACATTTAATCTTTATGCTAATTCGGTTTAGGTATACAAATAGCTTAAACAAAATATTCATTGTAAGAAAGGTACTCACTGTAAGAAAAAGTGAAAATAATAAGAAATTAATGTAAAAAAATAATACTAAATTCTGATCACGTAGCAACTAACTAAGGTCACTAGAATGGAAGGCTGATGGTGCCAAGCTTTCTTTCCTAGAAATCTGGCTTTATGACATTCTTTGCAGCTGTGGTTTGGTATGTCCCATGTTGATCACCATTTTTCCTGGGGGGGGGGGGGATTCCATTTGCTGCCATCTTCTATCACTAGTGATTGAGAGGGAGATGCCACAAAAACCACAATCTTGTACTAATTTTCTAACAATTAAAACATCAAGATATATAAAGTGGTAGTGCCTTATCCTTGTTATGTCACATGGAGGTTGGTAAGTAAAGTGTTTTATGTCTTCCTTTCCCCAGCATTGTAAAACAATATCAAAACAGATAAGCAAAACCAAACTTTATTTTAAGCAGTAGATAAAAAAACTAAAACCCCTTTAAAATTGTAAATATTAAAATGCAAACATGCAATGTAGAAATAGACCAATTATCATTTTTAAAATTACAATATCCTGGACCAGAGATCACTAAACTCTTCAGTTCACCTAACCCTTCATGAAGTTTCAAATTGTTCACTGACTCCCACATATTATATGAAAATAATAGAATAAATATTATTGTAACTAATAACAATACAAGTGACAATAATAACAACAATCTTTAGGGGTTGATATTGACTACTTTAGGAAATACCATATTAGTGCTGGCAGCTAAAAATAGATGATTGTCTCCAAGTACAATATCTCACAGGTTCCAAGAAGGTTCTGAAGAAAATATTGGAGACTTTTCTGTCTCCAACCAAGGGAAGGGATGAAGAAACATGATCAAGAGCCATATCTCACGAGTGATGTTTACTGTGTCTATGCTTGTGCTTTTGATTGAACGATGGGTGGCTATATAAATGGTTTAAATAAATGAAATAAAATAATCTGGCAAGCACAGAATGATCGCCTAACATCCTAGAAGATTGGAAAGTTTCATGTCCCATATCCCGCACAAAGTAATAATACTGAATGGAAAAAATTGAGCTTTGGTGGTGCAGTGATTAGAGTGCAGTACTGCAAACTACTTCTGCTGATCACAGGCTGCCAGCAGTTTGGCAGATCAAATCTCTGTAGGCTCAAGGTTGACTCAGCCTTCCATCCTTCCAAGGTTGGTAAAATGAGGACCCAAATTGTTGGGGGCAATATGCTTACTCTCTGTAAACCATTAGAGAGGGCTGTAAAGCACTGTGAAGCAATATCTAAGTCTAAATGTTATTGCTAAAAGTCATTCCAATTGATTTAGCCTTTTGAGCTATTCAATAATGTGTACCACAGGGACAATATTTTTTGTGTGTGGGCTGGGCCTTCAAGGGAGAGCCAGCTTGGTGTAGTGGTTAAGGCATCAGGCTACAATTGGGAGATCCTGTGTTCTAGTCCCACAAAACCACTACTTATTTCATTGATGCATGAAAAGGAGATGCACGAAAACCTATCCTATTATTATACAGTTACCCTAGCCAGATCAAATCCTTTGGCTGCAATTGGCTAAGAAGGGGCATCCTTCTCTCAAGCCTGCCTAATCCTAGGACTTCCTTAACCATGGGGGAGCCACTCGCAGTGGCTAGAGTGCAGCACTGCAGGCTACTTCAGCTAACTGATAGCTGTCCTGCAGCAGTTCAAATCTCACCACCGGCTCAAGGTTGACTCAGCCTTCCATCCTTCCGAGGTGGGTAAAATGAGGACCCAGATTGTTGGGGGCAAGATGCTGATTCTGTAAACCAAGGGCTGCAAAAGCACTGTGAAGCGGTGTATAAGTCTATATGCTATTGCTATGCTATTTGCTACTGCCAGGAGAAATACGGACTAGAACAGGGGTCGGGAACCTATGGCTCGCGAGCCAGATATGGCTCTTTTGATGGCCGTATCTGGCTCGCAGACAGGGCTCCTAGCACTGAGCTCCCGCTCGCAGCTGTCCCCTGGCTCCTGCTCGATGCCACGGTTTTTGGCGCTGTCCTGCTGGGCCCCAAAGACGGAAGGCAGGAAGAAGGAGAGCTCCATTCTTCTCGCCTTTTTCCCGCCTTCCGTCTTTGGGGCACAGCAGGACAGCGCCGAAAACCGCGGCATCGAGCAGAAGCCGGGGGACAGCTGCGAGCGGGAGCCCCAGGAGGGAAGTACCGGCAGCGCCCCGCCCAGCTGAAGCTGCACTGGCGTCGGCGGCAAATGTCCTTTGTGGCCTGGTGGGAGGGGGGGGGATGCAGCGGCCGCAGGCAGTCGCAGGGAGATGGCGGCGGCGAGAGGGAGCTCCAGCTGGGCTGGGGGTTCGGGGGGGCCATGAACGCCGCCCGGAGCCAATGGCTTCTTTTGGGCTTACTTGAATTCCTGCTGCTGGTAAGCGCGCGCGGGTGGCCGGGTGGGAAGGGCGAGGCGCGAGGGGGAGGCAAGTGGAGAAGCGGAGAGAGAGAGAAGTGGACCAAAAGAAAGAAAAGGGAAAGAGAGGGAGGGAAAGAGAAATGGAGAGGAAGGAAGGAGGGAGGGAGGGGAGGGAGGGGAGAGAAGGAAGGAAGAGAAAGGAGGGTAGAAAGAGAGGGAGAGAGAGAGGAGAGAGAAAGGAAGAGGAGAGATAGAAAGGAAGAGAGAGAAAGAAAGAGGGATAGAAAGAGAGAGAGAGTGAGAGATGCTCAGTGAGCCTTTCTTTGAAGTTGCCTTTCTTTCTTTCTTTCTTTCTTTCTCTCTTGCTCTTTCATTCTTTTTTCTTTCTTTTGCTTTCTTTCTTTCTCTTTCTTTCTCTCCTTCCTTCCCTCCTTCCATTTCTTTCATTCCCCCTCTCTATTTTTATTTCTCTTTCATTCTTTCTTTCTCTTGCTTTCTTTCTTTCTTGCTCTTTTTCTTTCTCTCTTTTACCTTCCCTTCCTCTATTTCTTCTTTTCTTTCTCCTTCCTACCTTCTTCCCTCCCTCCCTTCCTTCAGTCCTTCCTCTCTTACTCTCCCCTTTCATAAGTTTCCTTGCTTCCTTCCTCTGTTCCTGTCCCTTCCCCCTTTCTTTCTTTCTTTCTTTCCTTTCTTCCTTCCCTCCCTCCATTTCTTGCTTTCCTTCTCCTTCCTCCCTTGTTTCCTCCCTCATTCCCTTCTTTCACTCCTTCTTCTCTTACTCTCCCCTTTCACACCTTTCCTTGCTTTCTTTGCACCCTTCCTCTGTTCCTGTCCCTTCCCTCTTTCCTTCCTTCCTTCCCACCCTCCGTCCATTCATTCACCCATTCCTCTCTTGATCGCCCCTTTTACCATTCCTTCCTTCCTTCCGATGTGGGCCTGGGCCAGCAGAGTAGTTTGCTTTTGCACCCCGTCTCGAGCTCCCTTGGTGCCAACCCGGCCCTCCCCACTTCAGAGAGAAGGGGGAGAAAGAGAGAGAGAGAAAGAGAAAGAGAGAGATAAAAAGAGAAAGATAGAGGGAGGGAGAGAAAGAGATAGAAAGAGACAAAGAGAGGGGGAGAGAAAGAGAGAGAGAAAGAAAGAGAGAAAGGGAGATACGTACGGCTCTCGCGGAATTATATTTCAAAATATGTGGCGTTTACGGCTCTCTTAGCCAAAAAGGTTCCTGACCCCTGGACTAGAAGAACCTTTGCTTACCTCTTCGGGAGCTCGCAGGACCCGACTCTCCCAATCGATCTCCTTATGCAGCGGGTTATACAGGAAAGCCGGGCGATTCACGCTGCGGAAGAGCTCGTCGGGCCCAGGCAAGCGCGATTTCCCCTCGGGGCTGCCGTTCTGGGATTGCTGCGAAGACCCCTTGGCCCCCCGGCCGGCGCCTTCCTCGTCCTCGGCATCCGAGCCGCCGCTCGAGCTATTGTCGCTAGCGTACGCCGCGAAGAAGCCGAGCGGATCTTTCCCCTTCGCTGCTGCCATGGCAAGGATTGGTGCCACCGCAACACCCGTCCTCGGGAAACGGCGCACGCGAGACGAACGTTCCGAGTTCGTGCCATTATGCGGGAACCCTCTCTGGTTCCCTTCAGCCTGTATGTACTACCTGCCAGGGGTCCCCGGGCCGGATTCGTGCCTCCGCTCGGAAGAATTCCCTTCTTCTCGCCCATGGATTTAATACGGACATAGCTTTATTAAACTCTTGAGTTTAATAACCCATTTATATTTTAATTTTAAATAAAAATAATAAAAAAGAATATTGTATCTTTTCCCCGAACCTTCAGTTTGATCATTTATCCATTCTAAATGTCGAAAAGCATCGAAAGACGGCTGCCGTATAGGCGGCAGAGATCCGGACCGCTGCTAAATGAAAACACGGGTTTAAAATTCTTCATCGCTCCTTGTAGTTGTCCTCATTTTTGCAGCCCAGATTAAAAAGTATGCAAGTCAGTTATATTTTTCTGCACGTCTCTGTAAACGGGTGGTATGAAAAGTTCTCGCTGTATTCGTTTGAGTAGAACTGAAGAAATCCCCTTATTCCTTTACAATATTTACCAATAAGATCCTTCCATATATACACTGCTTCTTCCATATATACACTATATATACACTGCTCAAAATAATAAAGGGAACAATTAAACAACACAATATAACGCCAAGTAAATCAAACTTCTGTGAAATCAAACTGTCCACTTAGGAAACACTGATTGACAGTCAATTTCACATGCTGTTGTGCACATTCAACTTTGTACAGAACAAAGTATTCAGTGAGAATATTTCATTCATTCAGATCTAGGATGTATTATTTAAGTGTTCCCTTTATTTATTTTTTTATTTACTCAGGAGTTGTGTGGAAGCAGCAAGGGATGATCACTGTGGTCGAAGATAAAATTGGATAGCAAGCACTAAGAAATGAAAGCATTTTATTGCATTATCAAGAACAAGCAAGTAATTATTAGCAATTTTTATCAGAAATTGAACAAATCCAACACATAAATTTGCCATTTTATGTGGATGCAGCAATAAGAGAAAATCCAGACATTTCCAGAAAAGATATTCTGTAATTCTAGAACAATTTTATTTTGTTGCTTGTTTGCCTGCTTAAATGCCATCAAATCAGTGACAATTCTTAGTGACTGCAGTGTGACAATTCGTACTTTGACAGTGTCATAGCCAATGACATTCAAGACAAATCCTTTTGAATATCTTCCCCAAAACTTGCCTTAACCACCACATAGGTTGGTTTTCTTTAGGATGATTGCCCCTTCGCCCCAATCAGATTCTTCTGATTTTGAACCCATTGCTGCTTTAATTGAATTCATTGACCTTGCTGCTGATTGACTTCTGCTCTTTATTTCTATCTTTCCTAACACAATGAAATTCTCTAGAGCACTAGGTCTTTGTTGAATGTCTCCAAAGTGAGCCTGGTCTTTTGTTTCATACAGAACAAGTGGAATAAGCCAAAACACATAGACTTGAATAAAAAATATACATACATAAATGTCAACAGTTTTTAATAATAATTTATAATTTAATAATAATAATTTATTAGATTTGTATGCCGCCCTTCTCTGAAGACTCGGGGTAGCTTAAAATGATGGCTTAAAGTGATGGCGTACCTTAAAAAGTGATAAGCAACAAGACTTTGAATACAATGGCAACTTCTTATAAAGAAAACTTATATGTCTTATAGATGGCATTTACCACCTGCTAGATTAGCCAAAATGTTCAAAAATGTCCAGCAATGTTGGAAATGTAACCAAAAATCTGGCACATATTAACATCTGTGGTGGACGTGCTAAAGTAAAAATATTTTTGGCATCTGTATATGTATCACAATCTTGGTTTTGCCTTTCTTTGGGGGGGCATTTTTTTGGACCTGAGCAGGTGTGGGCCCATGATGCACGGCCAAGTGGTGCAGGAGGAAGCAAACTGGCAGCAATGTAAATTAGAACCCACCTCTGCTTCAGTCAATAGGAGAGTAGGAAAAGCAGTACTGTATTGGCATACAATCCCCCAAATGATAAAATGATCTCAGTCCGAATCCAAGGCAAACCATTCAACATCACGGTAGCCCAAATCTATGCCCCAACTACTGGTGCTGAAGAGGATGAAGTTGACTGGTTCTATGAAGCAGTCAACTTCTAGAATTAACATAAAAAATGATGTCCTAATCACCATGGGGGTTTGAAACACTAAAATAGGAAGTGAAAAGATAACCAGAATAACAGGAAAGTTTGACCTTGGAGTACAAAACAAAGCAGGGCACAGGCTGGTAGAACTTTGTCAAGAGAATATGATGGTCACTCTTTTCCAATAACCCAAGAAACAACTCTACACATGGGCATCACATCAGTGGAGGGGACAGTAGTCCAGCTGAGATATCCAAAATCTTAAAAAATAATGCAGTCAATTTTCAAGCAAATTTGTAAAACTTTAACAGTGGCCTCAGGATTGGAAAAGGTCAGTTTACATTCCAATTCCAAAGAAGGCAATGCCAAAGAATGTTCAAACTACTGCACCATTGTACTCATTTCACATACTAGTAAAGTTATGCTCAAAATCCTACAAGCTAGGCTCCAGCATTATGTGGACCGAGAACTAGAAGTACAGGCAGAATTTCAAAGAGGCAGCGGAATTACAGATCAAATTGCCAGCATACTCTGGATCATGGAGAAAGCTAGGGAGTTTCAGAAAAACATCTATTTCTATTTCATTGACTGCTAAAGCCTTTGATTGTGTAGATCACAACTAATTGTGGCAAGTTCTTAAAGAGCTGTTAATATCAGACCATCTTATTTGTCTCTTGAGAAACCTATTTGCGGGTCAAGAAACAATAGTGAGAACTGGACATGGAACCACTGATTGGTTCAAAATTGAGAAAGGAGTTCGGCAAAGCGGTATACTGTCACCCTGCCTATTTAACTTATATGCAGCGCATGTGATGAGAAAGGCTGGGCCAGATGAATCACAAGTTGGAATTAAGATTTCCGGAAGAAATATCAACAACCTCAGATATGCAGATGATACCACTCCAATGGCAGAAAGTAAAGAGGAGCTAGAGACTCTTGATGCGGGTGAAGGAGGAGAGTGCAAAAGTTGTCTTGAAATTCAACATTAAGAAAACTAAGATCACGGCATCCGGCTCTCTCAATTCCTGGCAAATAGATGGGGAAGAAAGGGAGGTAGTGACAGATTTTATTTTCCTGGGCTTCAAGATCACTGCAGATGGGGACTACACCCAAGAAATTAAAAGATGCTCCTGGGGAAAAAAGCTATGGAAAACCTAGACAGCATACTAAAAAGCAAAGGCATCACCCTTCCAATAAACGTGTGTATAGTCAAGGCCATGGTTTTCCCAGTTGCAATTTATGGCTGTGAAAGTTGGATCATAAAGAATACTGAGTGCAAAAGAATTGAATCCTGCGAGTCGCTTAGACTTCAGGATGATCAAACTGGTCAGTCCTAGAGATCAACCCTGACTGCTCTTTAGAAGGTCAGATCATGAAGATGAAACTCAAATACTTTGGCCGCCTAATGAGAAAGAAGGACTCACTGGAGAAGAGCCTAATGCTGGGAAAGATTGAGGGCAAAAAAAGAAGGGGACGAGAGAGAATGAGGTGGGTGAATGGAATCAATGAAGCAGTCGGCGTGAGATTTAATGGACTCCGAGGGATGGTAGAGAACAGGAAGGAACATTGTCCATGGGGTCGCAATGGGTCAAACATGACTTTGCAACTAACAACAGTTCATACAAACGCTTTCTTAAAGAAAGTATCTTTAAGATAGTTTAAGCCTGTTGGGAACCAGGCAGTGAAAGAGGTAAGTGAGTGAAGTTTCTTCTGTGCATGCACGGGATCTAGGTTGCATGCAAAACCATCTTGTCCTTGGATGACAAATTTTAATCCAAAACATCCAAAAATTACAAAGTGACCTGCAACAAAGGACCTGTTTTGAATGTATTTATAAAATACTTATTTTTAAAATTGCTTCCTAATAGTATAAGTAAAACTATTGAACGTTTTTTAAAAAACCAATTAAGTTTATTATATAAATGCTTCACAGATTGCTCACTTGTAAATATTTGTAAAGCATTAAACAGCAACCAAACTTCCAAATATTTTTTCAATTCAACATTGTTTTATATAAAGTATATATATTTAAAAATATGATTTAAGAATATAATGATTTTCAAAGACATTAATTTAATAGAACAGTATGTTATTTCTCATTATGTATCTATAATAATTCACACTGGTTTTGGTATACATAAAAAAGCACAATAGAGAGAGAGAGAAAACCCTGATATAATTTCAGTACTAAGGCACTAGGAAATTTTTAAAAGAAAATATGACAAAGTAATAGGGACAATCAGTCTATAAGTATGCAAATACATTATTTTCTTATACATTTGGCAACATCTGCAGTTAGTAGTCAAACAAGGAAATTCATCCTCTATAAAACATAATGGAAGTTTGAGCTGAGGTAGCATTTGACATTAAAAGTTGATAACAGAAATGGTCAATTACAGACGACCTGAAAATCAATTAGATTTGATTGTGGCTTGACAGAGTTTTGTATCCTGAAACATGGGCAGTGCACTCTGTAACACAACTTAGCACCAATCTGAATTCATATAGAACAGATTTCAGCTCTGGATATCTAGTAACGTGACCCCAAAAGGTTATAAGCTTTTAACATTATATGATTTATATACATTAAGTATATATTTTATATTTGCTCTAAGACAATTCCTCTTTACTGAATGTGGCCCAGGCAAGCCAAAAGGCTTATCACCCATGATATAGTCTTCTTAAAATACTGGGCTGTAATCTTATGCATGTCTAACTGGGAACAAGTTCTAAAGCACCGTGAGATAGATTTCAAAGCTACTTATTTGATTAATTTAGATAACTGGCTGCAGTTTCATCCAAAATGTTGTAGAAGAACATTTTAAAAAGAAAATGTTTGCTGTTCCAGAAGCCCAATGGAAGTTGTTTTGCTTTTGGCTAGTAAAATTTAAATTTAATCTAAAAATACTGTTTCCTGTTGGCCAAAAAACAAAAATGGCAAAATATAAAAAAGAAATGCTTTTATGCTACCCTGAAAATAAATATGCTTTTAAACGAATCTCCTCTTTACAGTGTTGCACCTCAATCAAGCCATGAGGAGAAAAAAAATGAGATATGATTTTATACTCCCTGAGATGGCATAATAGAAATTATTTATCCAACACAACATTGTTTCACCTTGAGAAATAAGCATGGAAATTGAGAAGTTTCATTATACAAATATTCTCAAGATTGTAAAAGTGCAAACTTAAAATATATCCTCTAGAAGTGAGCTCCACTGAGCTCAAACTGACTATCAAGTAAGCATGCTACAAATATTTTAAGCTCTACTTCTTAAAGGACTGTACACATTTAATGCCTAGCATCTTATAAACTCCCTAATTCAAAAGGGATTTCTTAATGGCTATAGTTTTCCAAAAGTATACTCGGAGAATTCAATCATTCAGAATAAAAGAGTCCTTGCTTAAAAGCAGTAATTGGGACTTTTCATCAAGTGATGCAATTACATGACCATGGTGTTTAGTTATCCGCAGTTCCAGAAGTCCCTAGTTACACTGTTAAACAAGGATGTTAAGCAAGGACATCAAATTATTGCAACTGCCAACTCCCTCGACTTTGTCAGAAGCAGGCAGGCAGCTAGCAAATTGGGATAACATGGACTGAAGGATGCAGTGATGATTGAAAATCTAGGTCAGTTGCTGAGTGCCTGGATTACATTCAGGTGGCTGTAGGGGTGCCACAACAGCCAGAATTTCATGGATTGGTTAAGTACCACTCATTTAGATGGTCAGTGAACAAGCAGTTGTTAAACAAGGAGCACCTATATGAGACCAATCAATCTTCATAGATATTTACAGTACTGTAATTCCGAAGATATTTCCCCCTCTTTCATTACTTCCTGATCCTTCTGTTCAAACAGAATGCAATATTTTCTAAACATTAAATGTTCAGTTGAAAACTTTATTCCAATGTAATAACCCTAAGAGAAATAACTCCAAACATCAATCTGGAGTTTCTCTTGTGCTAAATAATTGTCCACATGATTTATTTGAATAATCAGTTAAATCTTTTAGTACAGGAATCAGGTATGTATATGACATAATTTCTGCAACTATTTTGTCTTCCATTATGGAAGAAGAAAATAAGTTGCCTGACATTATGAACTGAATGAACGTAGTAAACTTTTGACTAAAGTGTAAAAATATTAAATCCTTTAAGTATTCCCATATTGTTTTTCAATATAGCAATGCCACTGTTTACTTACCTATAAATCCCTTTGAAATCAGTGGGGGCTTACTTCTGAATATCTATGTACAGGATTGTGTTATAATTTGCATAATACAAGCAGCTTCATGATTAGTTAAACGTGAATATTTTTGGAAAACACCTACTTTCAGTTTTCAAAAGTAATGCAACCAAGTACAATAAGACATTTTAAAGATGAAACATTTTCTGCAGAATTATATAAGGCAACATGTGGCATGTTATCTTTTCAAAGTTATTCAAGAAAAATAATCACTATGGAAGAACTGAGCGGGATCGTAAAGGTAGAAAGGGACTGTCACTGGAAGTGGTGGATATTTCCTCTTGCTCACTCTGCAAATCTGTTGGAACAGGAGGCGCTCCAGGATCTCCAGGTCCCGGAAGAGTAGAGAAAACTGAATTTTCCATGTTTCCCACCTCTGTAATAGGTAAATTCATTGAACAAAGAGAAGAGGCAGATACAAAAGCAGCTGTACTATATTCTTCTGGATGAAGGTAGGTGTTTTCTCTGTCTCTCTGTTTTTCAAAAAAATTAGAGTCATTTGACTGCGATCTAGAGAGATTGTTTGCTTGCTCACATACTGAAGCCATGCAGTTGTTACAACGTGTTCCTGTAAAAAAAACCACCCAACTGGATTATTTACAGTTATCTTTTAAGTATCTTGTACAAGATATTTTAACTACAGTATTGCTATAACTTGCATCATTTTGACACATGAAGTTTCAGATTCATATAGAATTTTTATCCTAAGATTAACTACCTAGGCTCTCTTGACAATGAGGTGGGTGACATATAAATTTAATAAATAAATAAAATTTAGTTTAAGAAATAATAATAGAGTTTTTCTTGAATAAATGAGATGGTTTGGTAAGAAAATGTCTGGAAACCCAAGTTATTATACAGATTGCCCATACAGTCCTTTGGATCAGGTTGCTAAGTATTTATAAAAAAACATATCTTTGCCACCTTGAAGTTATTAATATGAAATCTTGTCCATGTGGAAAATTGGCAATCAATGTAAATCTTTTAATTATAGGGTTATATATAGGAACAATTTTGGATGGTGCTTAAGAGGAACACAATATATAGTGCACTGCATTAATTAATGTAGGAAGTTACCAGTGCATAGGGTACAAAAAACCCAAGCTGTTTAGGTCCAAGAACAGCAGTAGCTGCCATACTAACCAAAGGTCATGTCTTATTAGTAATGAACTTTATATCCCTGGCATCTTAGAAACAATTAATTTATATTTTTTCCCCTCTGCTGAATAGAGATCAATCCCAACTACCAATATATTTTCAGGAATTTGGAACTAAGCATCCATAAAAATTTCATTTTAATAAAATTTTATCTAACACTGTCATCCAGTTACAGAGATGCCTCTACAGCTTTTTTTGAAAGGAAAAAAAAAGTATTCATGCCATCAACAAAGTGGACACACTGTGCTCCATATGTCCTGGGGACTGCCCCAACTGACTTAACACTGGAGAGAAAATGTGTTAAAATATCTTGTGATATTTCTGGGCAAAACTGCCTGAAAATTCCAAAACACTAACTAACTAATAGAATTACACTCTCTTAATGCTAAATTGTCTGTTTGGCAAACCAAAGTAAAAAAACCAGACTAGAACTCACACTGAAATAGATGTAAATACAGTGTTCCCTCGATTTTCGCGGGTTCGAACTTCGCGGAACGTCTATACCACGGTTTTTCAAAAATATTAATTAAAATATACTTCACGGTTCCCCCCCTATACCACGGTTTTTCCCGCCCGATGATATCATATGTCATTGCCAAACTTTTGTCTGCCTTTAAAAACATTTTTTTAAATAAGCTTTAATAAATAAACATGGTGAGTAATAATCTAAATGTTTGCTAAGGGAATGGGAAATTGTAATTTAGGGGTTTAAAGTGTTAAGGGAAGGCTTGGGATACTGTTCATAGCCAAAAATAGTGTATTTACTTCCGCATCTCTACTTCGCGGAAATTCGACTTTCGCGGGCGGTCTCAGAACGTATCCCCCGCGAAAATCGAGGGAACACTGTAATCAGTTTCTTCTAAGACTAACAGAAACTCAACTGCTATCACCATTTTAATATTTTACGTCCAAAAGAGATATGAACAACTGAAAAAATCTTACTCAATGTTTTAAATCCATTGATTACTCAGTGATGCACTTTTCAAAATCTAGACCTTTACTTTTCAAAATCTAGACCTTTACAATCTAGAGAAGGACTGAAATGTCAGGTTAATTTTACAACTGCAAAGACTTAAAATCTTATTTCTGAAATCTGTCCTCTTGGTCATGCAAATAGTTTTATTTTTGAAGAGCTCAGCAGACTTTTTATAATTCTGTTATAAAACTGATATATATTTACATATATATCATCCCTGAATGTTACTAACCTTTGAACCATTTAAATTAAACCTACATGGTATACTACTAGTAAATGTAATAGAGGCAACAAAAGAAGACCTCTTATTTAGCTACTGTCATACAATAAACATAACAAGTGCTCTATCATTGTCTAGTCTACTTCAACATTTTCAGTGCTTGAGAATCAAAAATATTCTATAAGGATATGATAATAATACATAACACCATTCCAATACACAATAAAAACCTCAAAGCACGATTTAAAAATCATTGTGTAGCTCTTATATTTGAATACATATCACTATTTCTAAATTTGTGGATTCAAAGGCAAATTATTTTGACTTACCTTGTTTGTGACTTAACAAATTCATAGCAACATACTTAAAAGTAAATATGCATAGGAAAAAGGCTATACAGCTACATATTTTATAAGCCCTTTTAAAATATACAATATTTAGTTATTAAACAATACCTTTAAGACTTTCAAGTTTTTCATTTTTTGCTTTCAACACAGCATCAGTTATTTTTTCTAACAGGAAGTTTTGTGTTTTTTCACATTTGATAGATTCTATCAATGTATCCAGTCCTTTTGGATGTTCTGCTAAATAATCCAGCAGTTTCCCAGCCTTTTTCCTACTTGAGGTTCGACAAGAGATTTCTTCAGTATCCTCTCTACTCAATATTTTCTTTGAACGTAGGTAGTCAAAGTGTCTTTCTGCAATTATTTTGTCACACAGATAACGGCGTAATCGTTCTAAAACCTAGCATAAAAATAAAAGCATGTTAATAAAACATTAACTTTATCAATACATAAATTATTCTTTGTATTACTACTAAGGAGCAATGAATCATAAATAATCCCTGGCAAATAAGTTTTAGTTAGACTTTGCAGTACTGTATCTTATCAAGAACGAGTCATTCATGCCTTGGTTTCAAATTTCAATTCTGTTCATGAGATAATGTAATATAAGGATTACTGAACTAACAGTCAAATATCACAAAGTACTAACACTAAAAAAAGGAACTTAACACTCTTTGGTAAAGACTACTAACATATTTTATATTATACTATCCTAGCTATACTCTCACTTCAGTAACATTTAACTGGGTGAAATGGTGCATCTTAGGGCAACCATTTTTGAACTAAGGTTGCTCAAATGGACTAACTTACAGAATGCATCCAAAACATAGGACAACTCCCATCAAACTAAAATTTGGCAAATTTTTCAAAACAGATATGACATATAATATTTATGACATAAAAAAAACCAATTTATGATACAAACATTTGCTATACAGTATAGTTTAAGATCCCGCTCAGTTCTTCCATAGTGATTATTTTTCTTGAATCACTTTGAAAAGATGATGCCAAACTAAAGCCAGTCTGTTTCATCATGTTGTGTCCATACAAAGGCTTCCTGACCCGCATATGGGTTTTAAATGAGATGATGTTCTGGGATTCTTATTTTTTTAATAGGCACAATTGATGCAATTGATATGATAAAGGCCTTTGAATAAACAATGAAGTACATACATAATGACTTTCTCAGTTTTCCAGTGTGCATCAGTGACAATGTTTCATATTTCTTGGCCTTTTTAAAAGCCTACTTGAACATCTGATATCTTCTTCCTACATAGAACTAGAACTCTGCATATGTTAGCATTATTTTGCTAACATATGAAATTAAGAATATTGTGCGATAGGTTGCACGTTCAGTCAAAACTTGTTTTATTCAATTAAATCGCTTTCATTCTCAAAATTTGGTTAGAAACTTTACCCATTCTTTTTTATTATTCAAATAAATTGGAGTTCAATGTATGATTTAATATGGTTATCTGTTTATTTAAAATGTAATATTATTCTCTGAATACAATTCCAATATAAAACAATAAATACAATCTAAAAGATCACAAGAGAAATTGACTCGTGATCTTAAACAAAAAGTGAATATTCTATATATTGTAGATCTATACTTTTTGCTAGAAAAATCGGACAAAGGCAAAACCAACTTCCACTGACTCATTCATGTACAACATTCAGAGATTAGGAAGGGGAATTCCTATAAACACTCCAAGACAACCTGCTATAATAGGAAAGTAGAATTTGGAGAAGACTTTTATCTATTAAGGAAAACAAGGGACATGGAGAATGAATGGAACGCTGAAAAGAAATCTAGTATAGTGTAGCAATTAAAATGTGAAATAAAGACTGTGGAGACCAAGAATCAAATCCATCCTTTGCCATCCAGGTTCCTTGGATGAGTTTGAGCTAGTTGTTATCTCTATGTACTATCTCAGAAGGACCCAATTGTATGAAAATCTATCACACCACCTGGAACTTCTAGGGCAGGCTTACCTAAACTATAAGGTGTATCTACCTTAGAGAGATGAGACAGAATTCAGCAGTGGTATGAAGAACCTCTTTGTTCTACATTGTTACCATAAATCCTCCTTTTCAAAAATACTAGCTTCAAGTGAATAATATAGTGATACAGTACAGGCAAAATTGTGCCCGAAATTTATGTCGCAAAAATTTGTTCAGTGGGTTTCCCTCCATTTTATGACTTTTCTTGCCACATTTGTTAAGGGAATCACTGCAGTTGTTAAATAAGTAACACCATTGTTAAGCGAACCGTTTCCCCATTGACTTCACTTGTCAGAAATTCCCAAAAAGGAGATTATGTGACCTCAGGATGCTGCGACCATTATAAATACGAACTGCTTGGCAAGCACCCACATGTAAATCTACCTGACCATGTGGGGGGGGGGGGGGATGCTGTGATGGTCATGTGTGAGAAAACGGTCCTAAGTCACTTTTTTCAAAGCCATGGTCTTCAAACGACGGTCACTAAGCGAAACATTGTAAGTCAAAGACCACCTGTATTCATGTCACGAAATAAGAAGGCTGCCTTCCCCAAATTGTGACAGATTTCGTCCTTCCGCTGCCAGCAGATGGAGACAAAGCAGCATCCCACCAAGCGAAGCTTTGAGGCTTGAAGCTTTCCAGTCAGCAGAAGGGAGCCCCGCGCGAGGCAGGAATGACGTCAGAACGGCAGGAAAGGCCACACCTGGCGGAATTCCCCGCAACGGCGATGCTCGCAGACCAACCGCCAAACTTGATGCGCCAGCGCCATGGCAACCTGAGCCTCCCCCCCCCCCACCGTTTCCCCTCCAATGTCTGAAGGTCCCCCCCATCATCGCTCCCTTTCTTCCAAACAAGGAACTGCAGGCTCCCTTACGTCGCGCGCGTATTCGCGCGCCCGCCGTAAGTCGCGAGCTCGCCACCGTCAGAACAACCCCTCCACCCCACCATCCAGGCGCTTCGCCTCGCTTACTTCCTTTTTCACCTCCGCCATTTCGTCTTCGGTGAGCGACCGCCCGGCCGCCGTCGGCTCAGCCTCAGCCATGGCGGAAACAGCAGGACGCCAGGAAAAAGGCAACGAGGGAGAAGCGACCCTTCCGCGAAGCCAGAAAGGTTAGGGCCGGAGGTGGACGCCCTCGGAAAGAACTCCACTTCCGGTACCTTGAGGCGAGCGGCGCCACGCCCCTTACTGGCAGGCCCACGCGGAGGAGGCGCGCCTAGTGTCGCGCATGCGCTTTCCATAGGGGGGGGGAAGGCTTCCTTATTTGGTCGTGGGTGTGGATTTCCGTCCCGGGTTGTCACTCAGTACTAAATTTGGAGTTAGGTTAGTAATATCTCAGTGCTTGGTGTCAAGGTGGGTCGCTTTCTCTGTCGCTGGCAGGTCTCGGAAGTGAGGACACGGGAGATTATTATTCCCTTGAAAAACTTTGGAGCTAGACCTTATGTTCGCTTTATAACAATTATTTGAATAACGTAGCTGAATTTTTGAATAATTTCTTTATTTTCTTTATTTGTTTTGTCAAGTGTTTGAAGATATGATAATATTAAGATACATAATACTAGTAAAAGTCAAAAATGTGAAAAAAGAGTATTAGAAATAATAATATTAAAATACACGCAACTGGTAAAAATAGAGAACATTAAGGATGGGATGGAAGGCACACTGGTGCACTTATGCACGCCCCTTGGTGTTTATGTTCGCTTTGTAACAATTATTTGAATAGCGTGGCTGAAACTTTGAATAATTTACATGTAGTTAAGTTTTACTTAACTACGTGTAAATTATTCATTACACGTACAGACTGGTTCCTAATATGACTGGATTGCTTATTTGTACCCAGACTATAGTTGATTCTTGACAAATGTATCTTTTCTTTTATGTACACTGAGAGCATGTGCACCAAGACAAATTCCTTGTGTGCCCTATCACACTTGGCCAATGAAGAATTCTTCTCTACTCTGCTCTGCTCTGCTCTAGTATGATGAGATGAGATAACAACTTTTTTTAAAAAAGATTTTTATTAAAAGTTTTTTTTTAAACTGACACTTATGACATATACAAAAAAGAAATTAGTAAACAAAAAACAGAACAAAAAGAAAACGTACACACATATACACGCACACACACATATGTAACTACAGCATCTTACAGCTCTGCATACTTAAACCAGATAGAGAAAAACATCACAGTTCTGTCATATCGTCCTTTCATACCTCAATACTCAGTGTCTAACTTATGCAGTTATACATATTGTTTTCTTTTTGGACTTCAAAAATTTAACAAGTCTCATTCATCATAGTAATGTGAATTAGCAATTGTCTTTGAGATAAGATAACCTTTATTTGTCACTTTTTTTCTGTGAACACGCTGACACACGTTAAAAATGAAATTCTTATGTCTGCTCTCATATACATATATTCTGTGTGAGTGTGGGTGTACACTCACACATCTAAGGAATCTACAGTAAAGATAACTTTAGAAATCTTTTGTTTCTTTTCTTTTCAAGCTGCTGTGCAGTTTGCTTCAGCATCCATGCATGGTTGGCTGGAGAATTCTTGAGAATTGAAATCCACAGGACTTAAAATTGCCAAGGTTGGGAAAATCCTGAACTTGGTGGATGCAATTATCTAATTTGGGGGGCAACATGATTTATTTATTCATTTGTTCAATTTATATAGCTGTCAATTAGACTCAAGGGAGTGCTTGTTTTGAAACACTACTAAAACAATCAAGAGTGCAAACAGTATAAAAAGTAAATAATTACTATGAGGAAGTGCATAAAGAAATTTTTTCAGTCATCCTTGCTCATTCAACAATATGAGTAAACACTTCAGTTCATGGCCTGTGTGAAAAGCTTTCTATTGTGTTGAGAGCTTTCTACTGCTGAGCGAGACGAGTCCAAGTAGAATTCTGGGAAAATAACATTCTAAGAATGGCAACAGAGAAGGCACATCTCTGGAACCTGACAAGGTAGCATTTTTTAAATCATGGGTGTCAAACTCGCCATGACATGTTTATTATTTATTCATTTATTATTTATTGATTTATTGGATATGTATGCCGCCCCTCTCCGTGGACTCAGGGAGGCTCACAACATTCAATAAAACAATATACAAATTACAATTGGATCCAATTAATATAGGTAATTAACTAAAAATAATATAAAAACTAAATATCAAAATCATTCATTCAATACAACCAAACACAGTAAACGTTCAGTGGCCAGAGGCTGGGTTCTAATGACCCCAAGCATGGCGGCATAAATAAGTTTTCAAGTTCTTTTGAAAGGTGAGGAGGATTGGGGCAGTGCGAATTTCTGGGGGGAGTTGATTCCAGAGGGTGCCCCCCCCCAGGGAAGGCTGTTCCCTTAGGCCCCACCAAGCAGCATTATCTAGTTGACGGGACCTGGAGAAGGCCAACTCTGTGAGACCTAACCGGATGCTGGGATTCATGCAGCAAAAGGCGGTCCCATAGGTAATCTGGTCCAATGCCATGTAGGGCATGCCATGTGTTGCCATCACATGATGTTTACTGGTATTTATTATTGGTATTGATAGTTTATTGGTATATGGGGAAAGGGCATGGCCTGCGCATGATCTATCCAACCTGTGGCCTATCAGTTTGATACCCTGGTTGAAGGGATCCTGCCAGATCTTATATGGTGAGCAGAGGCAATTGGAGAAAGGCAAGTATTGTAGATAATCACATTTAACTTTCTGAATCACAATTACCAATTAGAATTATAACTGGATTATCACTTGTATCTGAGCAGAGATATTGCATGGATGTACTAATGTACATCCTTAATTGTTTCCTGACCACATTCTGGAGCAAGCTTGTAAGGTCTTATTAGACTGCTACTTTCACAAGATGAAAGTGTCTTCTCAGTTGTTGTTTTAGAATCTCAATTCTGCTTAACTTCTACACTAAGGTCAACTGTTTTTACTAGATGTTTTGCAATCTTATCAGTGGATGATAAAATTAGTTACCAAAAATAATTTAAAGCTAGCACAGGCAAACTGGACTCCCTTAGGGCCCTGCTGGTTGTGAATATTGGCAGCCAACTTGTCTTGTGTCATTGGCTCCTGTTTCCATTGTAAAGGCTTTTAAATGAAATGTGTGTTACACATCTTACACATATGGGAAATGTTTTAGAACAGTCTAAAAATGATTATGGCTTATATATAAATCTTGGCATTAAGTAGAATAATATTGTTAAGAATTGCTCTGACATGTTTAAAATAATTAGAGTTTTTTGCATATTAAAAAGGGATAGCTGTTTTTGGATTGCATTTGTCTCCAAGGATTCTAAAGATTGCCATTTAATTAATTTGTTATTGTTATTTCTTTATTTTTGTTCAGAAGCTCTCACAGTGCTCCATCCTCCCAATTTTATCCCATAAAAAAATCTTTGAGGTATTTTTTTAAAAAGAATGACTGGTTTAAAGTCACCCACCTAATTAGCAGCCTTGGCAGAAGATAGATTAGAACCTGCAATCTCCTCTATAGCAATAGCATTTAGACTTATATACTACTTGACAGTGCTTTACATCCCTTTCTAAGCAGTTTACAGAGAATCAACATATTCCCCCCAAACAATCTGGGTCCTCATTTTACTGACCTTGGAATGATGGAAGGTGAGCCAACCTTGAGCCTACTGAGATTCGATCTGCCAAACTGTTGACAGCCTATGATCAGCAGAAGTAGCTTGCAGTACTGCACTCTAACCACTGCACCACCGAGGCTCTATGTTAGTGCAGCACCTTGTAATTGTTAATGTGGCAGAATATTTGTTTAAATACATAGTATTTTGGTAAGATGCTACTGGGAAATGGCAGTTATTTGGAAAGGAATAGTAAAAATGAAGAAGTTTTGTCACTAATGGAATTTGGGAATGTTAAATTTAATACTGCATGTTCTTTTAGAGAAGAGTGGATGAGCTGTTGGGAGGCAAAGTGGAAAAGGACAGGAAGAACAGAAAGCATGAAGTAGAGGGAAATAATCAGATTGGGAATGCTGACAGTGGTGGGATTCAATTTTGTTTTACTATCGATTCTATGGGCGTGGCTTGGTGGGCATGGCAGGGGAAGGATACTGTAAAATCTCCATTTCATCCCCACTATAGGGGAAGGCTACTGCAAAATCCCCATTTTCTCATGATCAGGTGGGACTCGGAAGGCAGAGAATACTACTCAAAATTTCTGCTACTGGTTTTCCAGGCCTGGTCAGAATTTGCTGAATACCACCTCTGGAATGCCAGTATTTGTCACTGGATCAGTGTATTTTCCGGGTTTAAAAACATTTATTTATTTATTTATTTATTTATTTATTCATTCATTCAATTTTTTATGCTGCCCTTCTCTTTAGACTCAGGGCGGCTTACAACATGTTAGCAATAGCACTTTTTAACAGAGCCAGCATATTGCCCCCATAATTCGGGTCCTCATTTTACCCACCTCGGAAGGATGGAAGGCTGAGTCAACCTTGAGCCGATGATGAAATTTGAACCGCTGACCTACAGATCTACAGTTAGCTTCAGTGGCCTGCAGTACAGCACTCTACCTGCTGCGCCACCCCGGCTCTCAGATAATGAGTCATCTGGGAAAATTAAGAGAGCATTAGATGCTTAGAGCCATGTTGTACTGCAGTAGGACAGTATAGATAGTGGGACGGGGTAACACATTAAGTTTAGTTTTTCCCCTTGAGTGAGTCTCATTGCTGGCATTGCTGGCATTGATTACTTATAACTTTCCAAGAAAAAGGGAGACCAAGAAGATGGTCATTCTGAGATCTGTTCTGGGAAAAAGAACTCCATCCAATGAAGGAGTGATATTGGAAGCATGGTAGAGAATCTCCAAGGACTCTTGGTGGGTTCAAAACTTCCCCAAGACAATGAGAAGAAAAGTTGTACTTTTTCGAAGAAATAGAAAAGTTGAAATGGAGTTTTGAGAAGAATGCGCTTGGTTATAAGGCGAAAGAGTGACATCCTTCTCCAGGTAAAAAGATGGATGATCTGAACATAGGGTGGCTCCTGGAATGAGGGACCAAGAAAACCAGGTGAGAGTAGGGCTTGGTGGAGCACAATTGGGGATTTTGGAGAAGATGTCAGGTAATCTGGAAGGAGTTTGAGCCTATTGGGCCTGAGAATGTTGGCAGGGTTCTTGTTGCTGTTCTCTTTTTGACAGCATAATGCCCATTTCAAAATGGGTCCAATGAAGCTAGGATTTTAATAAACAATCTTAAACCACAGATGTTCCAAGAATTATTAGGAGAGGAATCGGTCTGTTTTGGAGAAGGCTGATTTTGGCTTGCCTTAGTCTTTTTTAAAAATATCCTTTTCTATCATTGTGATGTTATATGCTTTTAATTTGTATCCTCTGCCTTGAATTCTAAGGAAAACAAATTTAGTTTTTGCCTTGACTTCATTTACTTTTGGAATGGTGATCCCATAAACGTCATTCAAAGCTCAAGTGCTGTTTTCTCCTGAGAAAAATTAATACAAGTTCTTTGCCTTAAAGATTAACCCTTGCATAAAGTCTAGGAAAGTTATACAGTGGTACCTCTACTTAAGAGCACCTCTACTTGAACCGCCCCGAGTCTGCGGAGAAGGGCAGCATACAAATCTAATAAATAATAATAATAATAATAATAATAATAATAATAATACTTAAGAACTTTTCTAGGTAAGAACTGCAAGTTCAAGATTTTTTTGCCTCTTCTTAGAAACCATTTTCTAATTAAGAATTGCAACCCAGAAAAATTTCCCAGGAAATTTGAGAGCAGCACAAAGGCCCGGCCAGTTTCCTGCCATTCCCCCTTTAATCCCAGCCATCTTGGGCTTTTCTGGGCTGCCAGAGGAGCGTTTTGGTGGCGCTTAAAGAGGCTTTGGCAGCTCATAGTGAATGGAGCATTTTCATTTCTCTGGGCGTTTGGAGAGGGAATAAACCACTGCCAGTGCCCAGAGAAAAGAAACGCTCCCTTCGCTCTAAGCAGCCAAGGAGTCACCACAGCGAAGGAAAGGCGCCGGCTACAAAGCAAGTGAGCAAGAGGAGGGGAGCCCTTCAGCATGAGAAGGAAGAGGAAGCAGGTAGCAGCAGCAGCAGCCAGTGTGTGGGAGGCAGTGTATGGGAGGCAGCCTTGAGCTGGGTATGTTGGAGGCGTGTGCTCCTCCTCGCCACCTCAGAGTCTCTCTTTTTTTTTTAAGCCTTAAAGTTTTGGAATTTTTTTTATTCCCCTCACCTCACCTTCTTCCTTCGGCAGCAACTCTCCTCCTCCTCTTCTTCCTCCTCCTCCTACCCATATTCCGAGCTTTTATTTCTTTTCTAATGAGTTTGCACCCATTATTTGCTTTTACATTGATTCCTATGGGAAAAATTGCTTCTACTTAAGAACGTTTCTACTTAAGAACCTGGTCACGGAACAAATTAAGTTCTTAAGTAGAGGTACCACTGTACTAAGATATCTTATTCTTTAAACCAGCGTTTCCCAACCGGTGTGCCGCGGCACACTAGTGTGCCGCAAGACAAGGTCAGGTGTGCCGCCAAGTTCCGCTACCCAAACCGGAAGTTGAGTGTCCCGGCTTCCTTCTTCACACCTTCATTTTCGCGCCTTTCTTCTTCGTGCCTTCCTTCTTTGCAGCAGGTGAGCTTGGGACTCAGCGGGAGGGCAATAGCAGTGGCTGAGGCTTTCACTTGTGGCATCAGGAGTGCTAATAGCGGCGGCGGCAGGCAATAGCGGGGGGGGCGCGGCTCCTGCAAGTGGGAGCTTCAGCCCTGGAGCCCCCTCGTGCTCATGGCTTCTCGTCGATGCCTCTGCCTGCCTGATCCGCGGGAGTGCTAATGGCGGTGGCGGGAATAGCGGAGGGGCTTCCTGTCCGCCGCCGCCGCCGCTATTAGCACTCCCGCGGATCGGGCAGGCAGAGGCATCGATGACAAGCCATGGGCGCGAGGGGGCTCCAGGGCTGAAGCTCCCACTTGTGGCTGTCCCCGCCCCCCCGATCCTTCCTTCTCTCCAGCTTTTTTGGGGTGCGGCTTCTTCCACAGCGGTGGATGCAGTGGCGCTGGCGATCCGGCCGCTAGCCGCTCCAAGCGCTATGGGAACGCCCACCCCTCTCACAGTCCCATCCCGGGCTGTCAGTAAAGGGGCTGCTTCCCATCCCCCTGCCAGCTTGCTCGGAACATTCAAACTAAGGAAAACCTTCACTGGCCTCCACAGAGAAGAAAGGAAGAGAGAGAACGAGAGAGAGAGCAACAGAGAGAGAGAGAGTGAGAAAGAACAAGAGAGAGAAAGCATGAGAGAGAGAGAGAAAGAACAAGAGAGAAAGAAAATAAGAGAGAACAAGAGAGAGAGACTAAGAGAGAGAGAAAGAAAAGAGAGAGAGAGAAAATAAGAGAATGAGAGAGAGCAACAGAGAGAGAGAAAGAACAAGAAAAAGCACGAGAGAAGAAAAGCAAGAGAGAAAAAGAGAGATAGCAAGAGATACTGAAAGAAAGCAAGACAGAGAGAGAAAAAAAGAAAGCAAGAGAGACAGATAGGAAGAGGAAAGGAGAGAGAGAAATGAGAACAAAAAGGGGAGAAAAAAGGAGAAATGAGAAAATGATTGAGGCAGAGAATGAGAGGAGAGAGAAACAAGAGAGAGAGAGAGGTGATTCTTGAAGCATATGGTAAAAAGCACCCAAATAATAAGAAAAAAACCCCAGCCCTCACCTGTTTTCGAAAAGAATAAAAGAGAATAAAACCCCAGCCCTCACCTGGTTTTGGAAATGGTTTGAGTACACACACACATATAAGAGGGGGGGGGAGAGACAGAAATGAGACAGTAGTATAAATTTGAGGAGGGATGATTGATGATTGACTGTATTTATAAGGGGATGTTACATGGGAGTAGGTAAAATGAGGACCCAGATTGTGGGGGCAATATGCTGGCTCTGTTAAAAAGTGCTATTGCTAACATGTTGTAAGCCGCCCTGAGTCTAAGGAGAAGGGGGCATAAAAATTGAATAAATAAATAAATAAATAATATTTACTGTCTTTTTGTGTCATTTTGGTTGGTGGTGTGCCCCAGGATTTTGTAAATGTAAAAAGTGTGCCGCGGCTCAAAAAAGGTTGAAAATCACTGCTTTAAACCACTGCTAAATGTTGACCTGCCACTAGAGGTCTCTGCAGTTGTGTATATGAATATTTTTCCCTCCAGTTCTCTTTTCAAGTCATTTCTACAGTAGCAGAACTGTGCAATGATCCAGATTAAAAATAATGAGCATGGGCACACAAGTGGCAGCTATTAGCAGCACTTGGGTTTCTTCCATCTAGAAAAGCACATTTGGCTGAAGTGGTTGCCAATAGATTATATTTGCAGGTTTAATTCTTGTAGCAATGAGTTCTTCTTCTTGTACTATACTAATTGCTGTATACCATCTTTTAATAACATATGGTTAAAGAATTTGTGACATACAAATAAGGAAAACAAAGAAAAAGAAAGATACATCATTTAGGGTGCTTTTTATAACTTAAAAGGTGTATTCATCTTGACTCCTGATGCAGCCTTACAGTTTCCTTGGCAGCAGAATTGAAATAATTTCCTATTATCACCTTCTGGAATGATTATTGACCACCCAACTAACTCATAATCCTCTTATGCAAGTGATACCACACATAAATTAACAGGGTATAAAGGAAACAGCGGTTTAGGGTTGGAGATATGTAACGTTTTATTTTTGGCTTTGTAAGTAAGACATATAAAGCTAATTGGGTGTATAAAGGAAAACTGGATATGCATGAAACTCCATTATTACCTGCAACAATATATTCTGTTTATTTAAGCATAGCTGCCTGCATTTTTAAATATTAGACTTTGGCTACTAAACATAGAAATTGGCACTTCCAGATAACACTCTGATGCATTTACTTAATGTTCTGTTCCTTGGGCAGCTGAGCAGATCGGGTCATCTTTCCCACTAAGATGCTTCTGCTTTTTCGTTTAAAGGCGCAAACTCTGGTGCTTTTTGCAGCCAACCAGATTTTTCTTTTTTCTTAATCCAGTGAGGCACAAATGGGAGAGGGGAACATTGGCCATTTTCCCCTTTTATAATTTTTGCAAACATACCCAATTCCAAATAACAATAAAAATGTAATAATTTAAATCAGCATATTACATTTAATTATTAAACAACTATAACAGCACTATAGTAGTAAGAAGAAAAGGAAGAGGTAGAATTAGAAAAATAATCCCAAAACAGAAAATTGCTCATCAGATATGTGAATATTTGAAACATCTATATTCAATATTTCTGTGAAAAATAAAGTTGTACACAAGAGCAATCGTTTAGAAAAATATTATTAAAATAGCTAATAGGTTGAGATCAAATCTGATGAAATCTACTCTCCTTTAATAGCTTTCTGCTAAGTTTACAGCCAAAGCGATTTTTGGTGCTTACAGATGCTATTGATCAATATTTCTTATAATTTGATTTTCCAGTATTTTGCATAAGCAACTAACAACAAGATCCAAATCAATTTCTTATGCGGCAACAATTTGTGTGCATTGGAAAATAGACCCTATGCCAGTTTCAGGATTCATTCATTTATTCAACATTGTTGTGGGCTTTTCTCTCTCTCTAATAACTTTTAATCAAAGCTACCAAACCAAGTCACCATTGCCACCAAAGATGGTCTGTTCTAGTATGTTTATATTCCTACTACTATAATACGGTATAGACCAGTGATAGCAAACCTTTTTTTCCTTGGGTGCCGAAAGAGGGTGTGCACACACTATCTCACATGCAGGAGTGCCTACACCCATAATTCAATGCCTGGGGAAGGTGAAAACAGCTTCCCTCCCAAGGCCCTCTGGAGGCCTGAAATGGCCAGTTTCTCAACTTCTGCTGGGCCCTGTAAGGACCCTCCCAGGCTCCAAAGGCTTCCCTGCAGTTGGGGGAGGGTAAAAACACTCTCTCCCTTCACCCCGGAGGCTCTCTGGAAGCCAAAAACGCCCTCCTGGAGCCTCTGTGTGAGCTAAAAATCAGCTGGCCAGCACACATGCAGGTTAGAACTAAGCTAGGGCAACACCTCGTGTGCCAACACACCCGTGCCATAGGTTCGCCCTCACTAGTGTAGACTATAGAGCAGCGTTTCCCAACCGGTGTGCCGCGGCACACTGGTGTGCCGCGACACACCGTCAGGTGTGCCGCGGCGAGAGGCGGCAGAGGAGAGTGGGCGGATCGGGCGGGCAATGGGGCAGGGGGGAGAAGCCAGGGGCGCGTTTGGCCGGAGGCACCGTGGGGAGGCAAGGGCAGCCGCGGCTCCCTTTACTCCTACTGCCGCACCTCCCTGCCCCTGCCTCCCCACGGTGCCTCCGGCCAAATGCGCCCCTGGCTTCTCCGCCCTGCCCCATTGCCCGCCCACTCTCCTCCGCCGCCGCCTCCTGCCTTGGGGCGAGCAATCCGGGAGTCCGGGACTGTGTGGCTTTGCGCCATGAAGAGAAAACGGCCGACTATTCCCTGCTGCCGTTTTCTCTTCATGGCGCAAAGCCACACAGTCCCGGACTCCCGGATTGCTCGCCCCAAGGCAGGAGGCGGCGGCGGAGGAGAGTGGGCAGGCAATGGGGCAGGGCGGAGAAGCCAGGGGCGCATTTGGCCGGAGGCACCGTGGGGAGGCAGGGGCAGGGAGGTGCGGCAGTAGGAGTAAAGGGAGCCGCGGCTTCCCCTGCCTCCCCACGGTGGCAATAGCAGCGGCTGAGGCTTTCACTTGAGGCATCGGGAGTGCTAATAGCGGCGGCGGCGGGAATAGCGGGGGGGGCTCCTGCAAGTGGAAGCCTCAGCCCTGGAGCCCCCTCGCGCCCATGGCTTCTCGTCAATGCCTCTGCCTGCCCGATCCGCGGGAGTGCTAATAGCGGTGGCGGCGGCGGGAATAGCGGGGGGGGCTCCTGCCCGCCGCTGCTATTAGCACTCCAGCGGATCGGGCAGGCAGAGACATCGACGAGAAGCCATGGACGCGAGGGGGCTCCAGGGCTGAGGCTTCCACTTGTGCCTGTCCCCGCCCGCCCGATCCTTCCTTCTCTCCGGATTTTTTTGGGTGCGGCTTCTTCCACAGCGGTGGCTGCAGCGGCGCTGGCGATCCGGCCGCTAGCCGCTCTAAGCGCTGTGGGAACGCCCACCCCTCTCACAGTCCCGTCCCGGGCTGTCAGTAAAGGGGCTGCTTGCTTGGAACATTCAAACTAAGGGAAACCTTCGCTGGCCTCCACAGAGAAGAAAGGAAGAGAGAGAACGAGAGAGAGCAACAGAGAGAGAGAGAGAGAGTGAGAAAGAACAAGAGAGAGAAAGCATGAAAGAGAGAGAAAGAAAATAAGAGAGAACAAGAGAGAGAGACTAAGAGAGAGAGAAAGAAAAGAGAGAGAGAAAATAAGAAAATGAGAGAGAGCAACAGAGAGAGAGAAAGAACAAGAAAAAGCACGAGAGAAGAAAAGCAAGAGAGAAAAAGAGAGATAGCAAGAGATACTGAAAGAAAGCAAGAGAGAGAGAGAGGAAAAAAAAGAAAGCAAGAGAGACAGGAAGAGGAAAGGAGAGAGAGAGAGAAATAAGAACAAAAAGGGGAGGAGAAATGAGAAAATGATTGAGGCAGAGAATGAGAGGAGAGAGAAACAAGAGAGAGAGAGAGGTGATTCTTGAAGCATATGGTAAAAAGCACCCAAATAATAAGAAAAAACCCCCAGCCCTCACCTGTTTTTGAAAAGAATAAAAGAGAATTAAACCCCAGCCCTCACCTGGTTTTGGAAATGGTTGGAGTGTGTATACATACACACACATAAGGGGGGGAGAGAGACAGGGATGGAAAAAGAGGAGAAGTGAAAGGGAGAAGGAATGAGGGAAAAAGGGAGGAAGAGAGAGAAATGAGAAACATGAGAGAGAAAAGGGGGAAAGACAGGAGAAGTACCCATAAATGAGACAGTGGTATAAATTTCAGGAGAGATGATTGATGATTGACTGTGTTTATAAGGGGATGTTACATGGGATTATATATATGAGGGGGTTATTTATGTATGTATGTATGTATGTATGTGTGTATGTATGTATGTATGTATTTATTTATTTATTTATTAGATTTGTGTCATTTTGGTTGGTGGTGTGCCCCAGGATTTTGTAAATGTAAAAAGTGTGCCGCGGCTCAAAAAAGGTTGAAAATCACTGCTATAGAGTATGCCATTGCTGGAGTGCAGTTTTAGCAAAAGGCTCATTTTTACACTCAATGTTTTATTGGAAAGAATGCAGCTTGGCTGTGGCCACTACCACAATGGTTAGGATAAAAATGTGATCATTTAGACCGACAACTCAGAAAGTTTGTCCCAAAGGTCCTTTTCAAAGGAAACTGGACTTTGTTTTTTCTTTGAAGATGTTTTGATTCTCATCCAAGAAGCTTCTTCAGTGAATATGCTGCAGTCATCGAGAATCTCCATAGACTTTCAAGTTTGGAAAAATGCCTAACGTATTTGGAGTCGCTCTCTTAAGGATTTTCACTTCCAGTTCCAATGTATACTTGGTCACTTTTGCTAGCTAGTATTTGCTATCCAAATGGAAATCAAAACACATGTCCAGATCTGAAATAGGTAGAAAGCAGGTCCTGATCTATAATTTGTAGTAGGTTCATAGCCCCATTATTCAAAAATAGTGAGAACAAAATTACCTTTTGTACACATGCTGCTCAAAAAAATAAAGGGAACACTCAAATAACACATCCTAGATCTGAATGAATGAAATATTCTCATTGAATATTGTGTTCTGTACAAAGTTGAATGTGCACAACAGCATGTGGAATTGATTGTCAATCAGTGTTGCTACCTAAGTGGACAGTTTGATTTCACAGAAGTTTGATTTACTTGGAATTATATTGTGTTGTTTAAGTGTTCCCTTTATTTTTTTGAGCATTGTATCTAGCCTAGGAAGGCAAAGAAAGTTTATCTTAGGGTAGCAGCAAATTGACTTGTGTGTAGAAAATATTGTTTAAGTAAGTTCTGGTTACAATTTTTAGATTCAGTGGTCTCTTCTTAATTACTAAATTTAGGGGTAATTGCAGAAGAAAAAAAGTCCAATAGACTTTCCTCCCACTTATGTTAGGAATTTACAAGCTGTGGAGATTGTGAAACACATTGAAAATTTTAAGAACATGCTGTAGGCAACTCTGCAGTATCTTAAAAAGAGATGGCCATCCACACAATGCCTTGTGACACATAGCCAGTTACAAAGCATTGATTGAATAGAAGCTACCTACTGTCCCCTCTAGTCACCCACCTGGGATGTCCCTGTGAGCATACTTCCAAGCAAAGCACTGACTAACTTTAGTCAGCTGTTTTGTTTGCTAAGAAAACTTATGGGATGGGACCCAAAGGCATACCTGGAGGGTAAAAATGAGGTTGGGAGGTGATGCATAATTTTCTAGTGTGCTGGTTTTCTACTTTTAAAATAAAGTCAGTTTTTAAAGGAAGCCAAATGGAGCTGGAAGGGTTTTATAAATGAAACAATACATAATCCTCATTGTGTAGTGGTTCCTATAGGAGGCAATTTATTTATTAATTGGACTTCTATGCCGCCTCTCTCCGTGGACTTGTTTTGTTTTAATAATAATGGAATTCATTCCTCACTGCCTATGTGATGTTCTACATTTCTATCTTTTCCAAAGCTTCACCTGTGCACTCTCAGACATGATGCTTTTCATGTTAATATACTTCAAAATAAGGAGCCAAATTCTTTTGCGCTGAAGAAAATATGTTTGACTCCAAGCACACAAGATGCCCCAGTATTGTGCCTGGGTATAGCTCTAACTTCATTTACAAGGATGTTGAACCAAATTTTATTTAGGAGTACAAAATCTGAGTACAGTTCTTAGTCTTATCCATGGGTATAATGGCAATTTTTCTGGTTTACCTTTTACACACTGCCACAGTCACTTCAGTGAGATGGGTGGCTACATTAAATAGATGGATGGATTGATGGATGGATGGATGGATGGATGGATGGAGATAGATAGATAGATAGATAGATAGATAGATAGATAGATAGATAGATAGATAGATGATAGATAGATAGATAGATAGATAGATAGATGATAGATAGATAGATAGATAGATAGATAGATAGATAGATAGATAGATAGATAGATAGATAGAATGCATACATTCAAGACTATGTAGCACTTCCGTTTTAGATATACTGTACCATTGAGCAACCTGCAGAACTGGTTTTCCCTCAGAGTGTTTGAATGAGTCCCGATTCTCCCCTTGTCTAAACATAAGTCCATGTTACTTTTCTTCTACAGGCCATTGCATGTCAGTTTTCATTCCCAGAAGAATGATTTATATATTTATATTTTCTACTATTAGTGCTGAGAGTAATTCTTAAACTGAATTGTTCAGCATGAGTTAGTTCTCTCTCTCTCTCTCTCTTTCTCTCTCTCTCTCTTTCTGTGCATCTCTCTCTCTCTCCGTGTGTCTGTGTATGTGTGATATCCATGAACCACTCTTGACTGTACCTTGCTTCACATTTCCCCTGGAGGTTCAAGGTGTATTTCCATGGCACTAAAGTAACTTGATTGCATCTGGAAAAAGCCATACTTCCAATTCATCTTGTCACTTAAGAATATAGGAAAGAGTCTTAAGGAAAAATACATTGTGGATGCAAATGTCTGTGTAAATGCATGTCATATTTCTGACCTTTGTCTGTTCTGCCAAATATATTTTCTTGGAAATGTGGTAACAGCTTTCATCTCTGCGAATGTCATTTCTGCCGCATTAAATTTGACTCTGCATCATAAATGAACCATCTGTTTTTTATTTCCTCTCTGATGCAAAACTCATATTTGTACAACTCAATAACATACCCTTTTACAGCCATATATCCAAAATGGAAATGCAGAAAGTGAATTCATAGGCGCAGTTTTCTTCCACCCTTGATTTACTGCTTCCATCAGACCCAAGCTAGCTCACCAAATCTAGAGCTTCTTGGCATCCCGTTTTTCTTTTGAGATGATTCTGAATATTTAGTGGATATGTTCCATGAATTACAAACTAACTCCAGTCTTATCTATTGCATTAAATCCAGTTTAAATGTAGTTTAAGGAATGAAGTTTGGGGTATTAAGTTTAGTGTGGCAGAATAAATGATGCAGAACAGGAAAGACCATATTTGCTACACTGACCATGGCTTCTTTTTTAATTTTCTTAGAAACTCCTGAATCCAAACTATTTAAAACTTACATTCTGAAACAAATAACATTATTTTTTTAATATCTATTCATTTTTTTTAACTAAATAATAGTACTTAATAATGGAAATGTGAAAACTATAAAACAGAAATGTTACCACAGAAATCAGTAAATGGATCACATGTAACCAATTAAGCCCAACATAGCAGTTAACCAAATTGACACATCAGTATGTGGAATGCTAGCAAAAGAACAACTAAGAACAACTATAGTTTCTTGGTAGTGAAAGAAGCACATTTAATATGCTTGGAAAAACATATTTTATTTTATTTATTTTTTATTTATTTATTTTGTCCAATACACAATGAGGGTTTTAGTGGGTATACAGTATATCTATATACACATAGTAAAATACACGATGAAGGTTATAGAGGAGATACTCATAGTAAAATATATCTAAGAAAGAATAGAAAAGAAGTATAGTAATAGAACATATCAATGAAAGAATAGAAGAAGAGATATAGGAATAGAAGAAAGGTATAGGAAATATAGGAGAGCAATAGAACAGGGTATGGAAGGCACTCTAGTGCACTTGTACTCGCCCCTTACTGACCTCTTAGGAATCTGGATAGGCCAACCGTAGATAATCTAAGGGTAAAGTGTTGGGGGTTTGGGGATGACACTATGGAGTAATGAGTTCCACGCTTCGACAACTCGGTTACTGAAGTCATATTTTTTACAGTCAAGTTTGGAGCGGTTAATATTAAGTTTAAATCTGTTGTGTGCTCTTGTGTTGTTGTGGTTGAAGCTGAAGTAGTCGCCGACAGGCAGGACGTTGCAGCATATGATTTTGTGGGCAATACTTAGATCTTGTTTAAGGCGTCTTAGTTCTACACACACAGGTCTAAAACACAGCTAGCCTTATGAATATCTCCTTAAATGCAATTTCTGTAATGGTGAACCTGTGTCAAATAAGCATTTATAATTCCTGCAGATCAAAATTTTATATATTCTTAGCAGGGGTTCCTGCATAGACCTTAGTCAAACTCTTCTTTGGGAGTGTTCATTTACCCGCAAAAACGGTGCTTGGTTACAGAGAGTAAAATAAGAAACACTACCTTAATATAGTTGCAGGAATACATTGGGAGCCAAAGTAAAGGGACTAAACATAATATAATTCCTAGTCATAAATATTCATCACAAGAATGAACACATTCTGGGTTAGTTAAAGAAGTTCTCTTTAACTGACAACATCATATTAATAATAATAATAATAATAATAATAATAATAATAATAATAATTTATTAGATTTGTATGCTGCCCCTCATCCAGATGTCCATTACAGGATGTGAAGTTTCTTAACACTCTCCCCCTACAAACAGCCCTATAAAGTGAGCATGACCCTACATCTCTCCTTGTTCCCCCACCCCTAACTGTGGGTTGCTCCCAGTTCGGCCCGGTAGTGGTGACAGTAGGAGGCTCTGCCCCCCTGGGACGCTTCTGCGCATGCGTGTGAGCGAACCAGTAGCAACAGATTTTAGAATCCCTACTGTCTTCCCTCCCAAATCAGTGCCAGGCAAAGGGCAACCATTAATATCTCGTTTTCCCTTTGGTTTATATGCTGCCATCCAGTTCTACGTATTCCGGATCATATTCAGAACAGGAAGTGCAGAGAATAAAATTGAATATAGATCTGGATGTCACTGGCACTCTTCAGAAGAATCAATCCAGTACTTGTCATTTTCCATACAAAGCTAATAATTCAGTCAGAAACGCCACCCAGAATTTCTTCCCAATGTGATGCATAGTTCTGGAAGTGAGAAAACCAAGTTTTTTATGCGTTTACGATAAAAGATAATAAACACTTGGCTTAGGTGGGCACATTCTTTCCGTACCATTGGTGTGTTCTTTCCTTGCGATGCATGTCCGGAAACACAGTACGTCTCATAGTCGAACACTGCACATTTTGTAATTTTCAGAATTACAGTCACTTAGAGCGTTACTTTCCCAACATATTTTTCTATTATTTAAATTTTTCTAGCCAGTCGCATTTTTACTGGTATATTTGTTGGAAGCCAATTATTTTTAGCAGCCATATCCAATTATAATTTATTGTGCAATCTTAATTTGGTATTCTTACAAGAATCCTCCTTTTATATTTTTTACTATTATGTAACTGATTTTAATTTCTTCATTCTAAGCCTTCAAAAAACGCATGTTTAGGTTGGCTACCCATGTTTTGCTAATAAAAGAGCCACAGGGAGTACAGCTTTGCAAAAGATGTGTGTCTGCTAATGCAGAGAAAGGGAATACAAACATATTAATCATGCTTAATTTCTGGAATATGCAAAATTGAGATTGGAATTAAGAATTAGTATGCCAAACAATTAATTTATAATTATGCCAAAAATTAATAAGAAAAAGAGATGAAACAAATGTATATCAATAGTATATGCTGTGATTTTCTATATTTTTCCCTTGTAAACCCCTCTTGCTTTGATCATGACCCATTGACTATAATTATCGACTTCTGCCTATGACTTTGGTCAACTGAGATTTTATTTAACACTTTTTATTAATATAGAGAAAGTATGTAGTAGGTTACCAAACTCAATAATGTAGAAAAACATAATTGCTTGATGGTTTAATAATTCCTGCATGTCTTATTTAGACTGAAAAAATAATTAGCCACTTGCCTTTACTGTCTTTTTTAGTGACAATATAAATAAAAAGTCTTAATTTACAAGAAAAGTACTATTTTTGAAGGACTGGCTGGTTAGCCCAATTCCAGCTTAAAGATACATATGAAGAAGAGTGGGAATCTTAAAATTCCCCATTGCCCATCAACAGTTTTCTGATTCATCAGGCACATAGAAATCATCTTGTTGGCCTATATAATGAATGACCTTTAAAGAAATGTAATACAGACTTCCAGTATCATCTCACGTTCCCCCCATTTGGTAAATTTCAAAGAATAATACAATTTTTAGTACTTAGATTAGAGATTCCAGGTTGCCACAAACGCATGAGGTTGCTGGAGTAAAGATAGACTTGTTCCATTTGTGGATTACTAGCCAAAAATATGCCCAAGCTGTATTGTCCTTACACATGGAATACAATAGTGGATATGGCACAGCAAAATGCCAGCCATATTTTATACCCATATAGCTTGTGAGAACAATATTTACAGTACATCAGTGATCACTAGATGGCAACAGATTGTTACCACAAACATCTTTGAAACATATTGTGTTATTTGTCATGTTTTAACAGAATTTAACAGAATTTATATTGCACTTTTGTGCTCCTACTTAAAAGTTGAGTAAATTTCACTGTTCTCTGAGATTTCACTCCAAGTATTACTGGACTTGACTGGAAAGGAATATATACTCTACTATAAATAAATAAATTCTCTACTTGCAAGTATATCGTACAGAGTTGCATATGCAAAATGAAATGATCATAAAATAGGATAGTTTTATTTTCTATTTTTTCTTATATTTTCATTTAAGTACAAGTAGTCTTCAACTTACGACTGGTCAGTTACCAACCATTCGAATTTATGATGGATTGCTTGAAAGATACTTAAGACTGGATTCTGAAATTTTGACAGCTGGGTCTCCTTTGTGGTCACATGGCCATATTTTGGGCCCTTGCCAACCAGCCTGCATTTATGATTATTTCAGCATCTTGCAGTGGCCACATGGCCACAATTTATTATGTTTTTGCCAAAACCCATCCTTTTCTTCTGGTTTTGGCAATACTGTAGCACCCTGGCAAACTCTGTAGTGAACAATGGGTTTGTTTAACAACAATTAATGACTACAATGGTTTATTATGTCCTTAGGGTTTTTTTGTGCGTACCCTTAGAAGTGTTCTTTATGATCCCAAATAGCCATTTTGGGATTTTTAATTTTAAGTCTCTTTGTTTCTCAAAAGCTCCATTTGCACTAGAAAATACTTGGTGATCCGCTGCGAATATGGGAGCAAATCTACCTTCAGAGGGAAAGTTTCCTTGAATTTAGCAAGGCAGCTTCCAATAGCAGCTCATCATACTCTTATAATTGACTTTAATTGATTATAATTTGTTGTTTTCTAACCTTTTTTTAGCTCACAAAATATTAGCAACTAAATTGCATTGAATAGAAGATCCAGAATGAAACTATAGTGAAATTCTTCAAATGTTTTGCACCTTTGATAAAGTCCACTCAGTCTTTCCTGATGAAATAAACAGTCTACAAAGCAGTGATCTAGACTGCAGGCAATAAGTCTCTGTGTTAGCAATGACAGTAAATTATAAGTAAACTTCTCTATGTTCCTAGATGATGGTTCAGAGTTCATCAGAGAAAGAGGAGAAATGAAGCAATGCCTGCTTCACACATTACATCATAGAATTGGTTTTAATCTTGAGTTTGATGAACAATTCATAACAATCTAATTCCTATATACAGGTAGTCCACAATTACAACAATTTGTTTAGTGATTTTTTGAAGTTTATTTATTTATTTATTAGATTTGTATGCCGCCCCCTCCGTAGACTCGGGGCGGCTCACAGCAATAATAAACAATATATAACAAATCTAATAATTTAAAAGAAACACTAAAAACCCCATTATTAAAAGCAAACATACATACAAGCAAACCATAACTGTATAGGCCGGGGGGGGATGTTTCAATTCCCCCATGCCTGACGGCAAAGGTGGGTTTTAAGGAGTTTACGAAAGGCGAGGAGGGTGGGGGCAATTCTAATCTCTGGGGGGAGCTGGTTCCAGAGGATCGGGGCCGCCACAGAGAAGGCTCTTCTCCTGGGTCCCGCCAAATAGCACTGTTTAGTTGACAGGACCCGGAGAAGGCCAACTCTGTGGGACCTAATCGGTCGCTGGGATTCGTGCAGCAGAAGGCGGTCCTGGAGATATTCTGGCCCGATGCCATGAAGGGCTTTATAGGTCATAACCAACACTTTGAATTGTGGCCGGAAACTGATCGGCAACCAATGCAGACTGCGGAGTGTTGGTGTAACATGGGCATACCTAGGGAAGCCCATGATTGCTCTCGCAGCTGCATTCTGCACGATCTGAAGTTTCCGAACACTTTTCAAAGATAGCCCCATGTAGAGAGCATTACAGTAGTCAAACCTCGAGGTGATGAGGGCATGAGTGACTGTGAGCAGTGAGTCCCGGTCCAGATAGGGACGCAACTGGTGCACCAGGCGAACCTGGGCAAACGTCCCCCTCGCCACAGCCGAAAGATGTTTCTCTAATGTGAGCTGTGGATTGAGAGGACGCCCAAGTTGCGGACCCTCTCTGAGGAGGTCAGTAGTTCCCCCCCAGGGTGATGGACGGGCAGATGGAATTGTCCTTGGGAGGCAAAACCCACAGCCACTCCGTCTTATCAGGGTTGAGTTTGAGTCTGTTGACACCCATCCAGGCCCCAACAGCCTCCAGACACCAGCACATCACTTCCACTGCTTCGTTGACTGGACATGGGGTGGAGATGTAAAGCTGGGTATCATCAGCGTACTGATGATACCTCACCCCATGCCCTTGAATGATCTCACCCAGTGGTTTCATGTAGATATTAAATAGCAGGGGGAGAGGACTGACCCCTGAGGCACCCCACAAGGGAGAGACCTCGGGGTCGACCTCTGACCCCCCACTAACACCGACTGCGACCGACTGGAGAGGTAGGAGGAGAACCACTGAAGAACAGTGCCTCCCATTCCCAACCGCTCCAACCCCCTCCCCAAGGAAGCGTTGACAATCTCCTGGACCCAGCTCCATGTCACCTCCCTGCTGTCCGAAACCAGCCAGGAGGGACACGGATCCAGTAAGCAGGTGGCGGAACTCACAGCTCCAATGGCCTCGTCCACTTCATCAGGTGTCACCAGATCAAATTCTTCCCAGACAGATGGACAAGTACGGGCCCCAGTCACCTTGACTGACTCATTGTCAGTCAACTCTGTTTTCCAATTGGAGTCGAGGTCCGTTCGGATTGTCTCCTGCCACACACCTCTCAGAGACCAGTAAGAGCACATAGAGTTGGCCTCCTTCAGGTCCCATTGACTAAGCAATGCAGGTTGGCGGAGCCTCAGGGGAGGACCTTCTCTGTTAGCGCCCTGGCTCTATGGAATCAACTCCCCCAAATTGTGTGAATGGTATGCATGTATGTTGATTGGATTGTTAAACTGTGGGTTTTAATTGGGTTTTATAGTTTTATAGTTATAGTTTTAGACTTTTATTTTTGACTTCTTTTATTGTGTTGTATTTGTATTTTTATGTCATTGTAAGCCACGCTGAGTCCTTTGGTATTGGGCGGTATAGAAGTTGAATTAAACAAACAAACAAACAAACAAGCAAACAAACAAACAAATCCCTGTTTCAAAGTAGTGTTTTTTGACATGTATTGGTTTCTCTGCTGTGCTTCAATTTGATCCAAATATCTATGCTCCAATTGAGCATTGTACAGAAATGCCAGCATTTCCCTTCATTTCTGGTCATTGGGTGGACTTTCCATAGCCACTTTGAGGGATATCTATATCAAAGGACAGCAATATACAAATATAATACTTGAAATCCTGCTCTGCTTTGAAGCATGTTTCAGGCATTACATGGATTGTTTTTGTAACCCTGATACATAGTGCTCAGAAAAATCAAAAAATCAATTTTAAAAAATCAATTATCTTGTACTTATATGCACATGCACCTTGTGAACCAGCACCTAAGCCACTGATAGCTGATTAAAGAGAATCATCACTGGATTGTCTAAGGTTAATTAAACAATCAGTAACAGTGAAAAAAGATGGAATTGACATGTTTCCATTCCTAATCCTAATGAAAGAAGAGTAAAACTAAGGTTTTTTTTCAGCAGTCTACTGGCAAATATGCTAGACAGGAAGAGGTCAAATTTCATGGGCACCCAACAAAGAATTATAAAAGGTCTATCAGGACACCATTGTCTCCAAGACCTACTGATGGAAAGTATCTAGTGCTTGCCTTTTGGGCAGAGAAGGACATAGAGGAAAAGGCTTAAGAAATTCCCCAATCAAAGGCCAGAGTAACCACTATGTGGATAGAACGCCTGAGTAGCATAATAATCTAAGTTCAAGAATGGACTGAAATCTAGACAGCAGTATCTTACTCCATCTTAATTCCTAGGCAATTTCTCTATGTGAGACAAGTACAGTGATCCCCCGCTCGTTGCGAGGGTTCTGTTCCAGGACCCCCCGCAACGAGCGGGTTTTCGCGAAGTAGCGCTGTGGAAGTAAAAACACCATCTGCGCATGTGCAGATGGTGTTTTAAACTTCCGCAGCGCTAGCGAGGAGCCGAAGATTGGGGGGCGGCGCGGCTCTTTTAAAACATCGCCGCCGACATTGGGGGCTCGCTAGCACCCCCCCGAACCCCCAACCCGGGTTTGGGGGGGTGCTAGCAAGCCCCCCATGTCAGCGGCGATGTTTTAAAAGAGCCGCGCCGCCCCCAATCTTCGGCTCCTCAGCGGCGAGCGAGCGAAGCCAAGCCGGCAGCAATGTCGCCGCCGCTGCAGCCAACGCGTGCTACGATCTTCCGGGCCAGCCAGGCTCAGTCACGGAAGGCAGCCGCTTGGCCCGGGATGCTGGGCCGAGAGGAGCCGGGCTTGATCCGCTGAGCCTGGCTGGCCCGGAAGATCGTAGCGCGCGTTGGCTGCAGCGGCGGCGACATTGCTGCCGGCTTGGCTTCGCTCGCCACGCCGCCCCCCAATCTTCGGCTCCTCAGCAGCGAGCGAGCGAAGCCAAGCCGGCAGCAATGTCGCCGCCGCTGCAGCCAACGCGCGCTACGATCTTCCGGGCCAGCCAGGCTCAGTCACGGAAGGCAGCTGCTTGGCCCGGGATGCTGGGCCGAAAGGAGCCGGGCTTGAAGATCGCAGCGCGCGTTGGCTGCGGTGGCGAGGGCTTGCGATGGAGGGTGGAGGAAGCGGCCATGGGAGGGCGAGCTGCCTCAGGGAGGAGGATCGGGCGGGACCAGGTGGGGGCTGGAATTTCTCCGCCAGGGCGAAGGGCGGGCGAGCGGGTGCTGGGGAGGGCTTCTCGCCCTCCCGCCAGCAAGAGGGGGAGCGAACGGCGTGGGCAGGCGAAGGGCGGGCGAGCGGCAGCGAGGAGTTTGCGTGGGCGGTGGGGAAACTCCTCGCTGATGCCAGCAAGAGGGGGAAGACCCAGGGAAGCCGCCCAGCAGCTGATCTCCCGGTTGCCATCTACGCATGCGTGCCCATAGAAAAAAAGGGCACGCATGCGTAGATGGTATTTTGACTTCCGGGTTGAAAAATCGCAAATTACCCTGTTCGCAATGGTCGGGGACGCAATAACCGGGGGATCACTGTAATTTAAGGTGGCCATGCAGAAGAGCCCTTTGTCTAAATTCACTTCTTTTAAAAGTAGCAATAGTAGCAATCACCTTTCATTTCTGAAATATGATACAGTGAGAAAAATGAACTTGGATCAACGAAGCAAAATGTATGAAAAAGAGGAATAAGTTGCTTCAAGTCTTATCCTAAATAACATTCATACAGTTTAGCTTCAGCTGACACTTTATTTGATAGTGAGGGGTGTACATAACGTTATAAATGCAGAAGACAAAATTAAGTAAAACAAACAGCACTTTTTCCAGTGTTAACAGGTTATGAAATTTGGCAAAAATTTTGAGACACAAAGTACTTGGATATATTAAAGATAACACACTTGAATTCTGTGGTTAGTAGCTGCATGTTTGTAAAACAAGGCTAAATACATTTCATATGTGATTTGAAACTGCATCCTATACCACACATTTACAAGAAGCTTTTCTGTGAGTTCAAGTGAGGTGCCTCATATTCTGTTCCCAGCCACCTTACAGATTAAAAATGCTATTTAAGAACTGCCTTTCATCATTAATGGATATGTACCAGCTCCTTAGAAACATTTGATTCAGATTAATTCTGCTCTTATGTTTCAATAAACAAGAGTTAACAGGTTTTGTTGTTGTTGTTAAAGGAGGAGAGGCATTTTGGATAGTTCTGTACCTAGCTGAACATGGTGTTCTATGTGTTCTCCTGGTGTTTTCAGGAGTTGTGATCAAATCTCACAGAGACGATGTTCCATATGTCCTTAAAAATCTAGACTATACTTCTAAAACACAGCATCTGTGAAAGATTGAACTGAGTATACTTGTTGTGTGGGAGGGTGTGGAAGGATGCCAAGTATAGCAATATAAGGTACAGCATGTATAAACACTTCTCATTGGCACACGGAAAGGAACCTTAGCTGACACTGATTACATTTTGTCCAACAAGGAAATCCACATATTGCATCACTTTGTTCACAAACACACATACCCAATCAAAACAATCTAAACAGCTAGGGATCAAATACCTCTGGCTTCCAACTTTTAAGCTTAGGGACCAAAAGTGTAGAATTGTAGAATACATCAGTGAGAGTTTTTCCTAGTGAGTTAGATATTTTAAGCATGGAACTGGAGAACATGAAGGAAACCGTTTTAAGGTGTCAGTAAATTGAGTAGTCTATACCATCACAGAAGTGCTGTTGTGAATTACTATCTTTATTCCATTCTTTGCACATTAAAGAACATATTTTGCAAGAAGGACAAGTTAATCCCATCTGATGATATGCTATTTTTAAATACAGAGTCACTGCATTACTGAGGTAGTATTGGAAAAGGCTTTACAACTTCATTGAACTGATCAAATAACTTGCCTTTAGTATCCATGCTGACAAAACTTTAGATAGCCTTGTTTAGGCAGAGGCTCAGCATGTAAGGCTGAAATATGATTAAACTTGGGGCATTGATCTTACTTTTTTTACATGCCTAAGATACTTAAGAATACTTAATTTGATGAATTTTGTTTTACATTTTATAGTCTTCCAGACAAGAACAGGGCTATTTTAAAACAAGTCTGCATTTTCAATTGTATAGTTCCAACTCCAGCCCAATGCAGCATTTTGCTATGCCAAATTCAAATTGCAAATATTAATTCAGAAGTACAGACTACATGAGAATAGAACAGAAAGGAGCACAATACCCAAACTTAATAAAAGATTCACCAAGCTGTATATATGTATTATGTACATCAGTACAATAACAGTGATTCTTACTGTGACAAACATCAGGAAAACTAGAAACATAGTAGGCACTGCAGATATTTTATGCATAAACTATAAGCTATCCTGGATATTTAGAACAGTGTAGAATCCATTAGCACATAAAATTAATCAAAAAATTGACACAGCAAGCAGTCTATGCAGTAACAGAGAAACACAATTTACTATACTTCAGGTAGAAAAAATATGCTTAGTGTAAGACTACTGACAATGTAGTTGTCACAGTAGACAAAAAAAAGAAAAATGTAAAGCCATTTTTACCAAGCAATTTCTGGCTTTATTTCATTGAAAGGTGGCCAACTGAAATTTGTTTAATATTCCTGATTAATGTATTAATGACGTAAAAACAAAGCAGAACATGTATTCTTTGGGCTATGACATTAGCTAAAACAAATGAGCAACTACTGAAGACGTAAGAAGTGAATTCACACAATCATTATTATTATTTTGCACGGCTTTTCACAATATATATAAAATATTTCTATTACGTATGTTCTGTTATGAATTGAAATCCACATGGTGAAAGAAAAACCTCATTTTCCAATTGAATCCCTACTACATTTTTAAATATTTCCAAACTACCCCTTAAGAATACAAAGTGTTTCTTCTACTATTCATTAAACAAATTTTGTATAAATTCATCACGTAGTTTTCAGTGGAATAAAATAAGAATGTGACCATTTTAGTGAAATAAATTAAGAACATGCCAAGAAATAATAATTTTTCACTTTAGGAGAAAATATTATTAAAGAAAGGAAGGATCAGAAGAATAATTAGAGTTTTTAAGTATAATTAATTCCAGCAAAAAGATAATCAAAAGTTACACATGACATTCCCGATGTTGTATTTCCTGGTATAAACGTTTAAAAGTTGACAGCTGATTGCTTAAGTACCGGTATGTTGTAGAATTTGCCAAAATAAACAGCTGAATTACAATTTAAATAAAGATATCCATTTCCAGGCACAAACTGAATACATAGACATAATAGTAATAGGAGTCTCTTGGAAGACACAGATACATACCACAGGGAAACAATAGGACCCAAGAAAGTACAGTTTGTAGTTCTATCTTTTCTTAGTCCCCCCCCCTCAGAAACAATATAAATGAAATTAGCAGCAGGAATAAAGAGATTTACAAGTAAAAGGCAAAATCATCAAGGTCCTTCTGTCCCACATGAAATGTTATAAATGAGACAGAGCATTGCACAGTAAAATATCTGGAAGAATCTAAGATCCCCTGCCATGTTTAGTTCACTAGTCATATTTTTCAGAAAGTTCAGCATTTGAGCTTGAATAGAAAAGAACTCTGCTGATCAAATGAATATTTAAAACCATAACAACAAGTACTAGTATGAAAGTACAATATGAGAGGTGCAGTAAAATAAAATATTTTATTAATTTGTTAAAACTGCGAATCAAAACTTTAAAATATGCAAAAGTTTTAACATGTGAACAACCTGAATATCTAATGAAATAAAAGTGCAAATAAACAAACCAGCATTTTAGACACACAAGTGCCTCAAACCCTCACAATAATCCACCTAATTTCATTCACAGTTTTCTTCCAAGGCACTAAAAGGAAAATAATTTTCTACAATAATTATAATGTGTTTTATACTACGGTTGTTACCAAAGGAAGAGTTATTGAATTGTCTTTTGGTTATCTATAACTTAGAACTCTAGGAGAGAGCTCTATGTCCCCTCTTCATAAAGCAAAATGCATAACTAAAGAGAAGGGTGACCAAAAGTCAGACTAGATTAAAATTGGGCCAGTTCCAGTATTACTTCTAAAATCCTTCAGTATTATTTAAGTCATGTTTGGATCTATGTTAACTTCTCAAGCTACTGTCAACAACATTTTAATATATGAGACTGTTCTATTTAAACAGATGCCTTATTTTTTATTAAAGAAACACATATATCTTATGGGCATTATCCTGTCCATTTCCCTCCTATGTTCTAATATAATTACAATTAACTTTCCCAAAGCTAGGAAAATAAATTAATTGAAATGACATAAGAATAAATGCATATGAAGATCTACATCTCTGAGCCCTTATCTTCCTAATAGCCCATATTTGAAGACTAAGTACTATGGTATTGTAAACACTTGTAATTTTCCGCTTTTATGCCTTTTGCAGCTGGCAAATATTTGATGACTTATCAGTGTCAATCCTGGAACTTACGCAGAGCCATGGAAAAGGAGTGGATAAATTCTCCAGGGAGCATTATAAAGTTCCAGTGACAAAATCACTAGCAATATAAAAACAAGTGTTTTACTCTTTACATTGGGGTGGAAAGAATTTGTTGATGACAAATTCATAAAACGGATTGTGAGGAAGTCCAGTGTTACATTTTGTTTGGCATTTGGCCATATGTCTTTAATGACTTGATTTTAAATTCAAGTCCTAAGATCTCAAAGTAAGTTATAGGAATGTTCAGCATAGATATGCATCCAGTTGTTATGCCCCAGTCAAGAGTGATGCTAGAAGTGGCCCCTACTTCTGCTTCTGAGATCATTTTACATCTACTACATAAACCATTAATTTTCATAACATTATTTTTTTTGGAAATCCAGACAAACATGCTTCAAATCTTTATACGTCAGGAAAAAGCATACACACGCACCTTAATTACGAGTGAAGGGGCACCATTGTAAACAAAGGTCAGTAGCACAGTGGTACAGGTAGATTGTCAAGAAAACCAATACAAGTGAAATACAGATTCATTTGCCTTGCATGTACATTATTGCCATATACAAGGAAGGAAATCTGTAAACTCATAATTGTGAAGATTTATTAATAAGGACCGAACAGCAAGTGAGTGCTCCATCTACTTTTTCTAGCTCGGTGTTCCCTATAGGGATCAACATGTGGTCCTTCAGTTTTTCAAATACCTGTTAGGAGAGAAAATGAAAAGCTGTTACATTTATGAATCGTTTTTTACTGAATCTTTATCATTGGTTTAAAATTTTTCAGTCAGAACTTTGTATATCTTCTTAGCAAATAGTGGCACCAGACTGACCTCCGTGCTTGGAAACTAGCAAGACTAGGTCCAAACAGTCTTTGAATGTAATGGCATGAGGGAATCCCAAGACTGTCAGCTAGATTAAGAAACTAGAAAAATATCCTGGAAAAAGGCGGTGGGAAATCACTTCTATTCTGTCTCTAAGTCAACTATACAGTATTAATGTATCCATGCAATTGATAGGAGTCAAAAATCAACTTGAAAGGAACTTTACTGTAGTAAAACAGTTCAGCCTCAAATTCTCTGGATCAAAACTGTAACACTAGACATTCAAGTTAGCATGCTAATACACTTTAGAGGATGGGGGAGCAAAAGACTGATAAATGTGCTATTGTGTCATATTTTAGTTCATAAGTCACTGATATGTCATACAGACTGAGCAATGCTGACTTTGATTTGTAATAAAATTATGCCTCAAGTGATGGGGAATATATGACAAACCAGTATTATGATTTAATGTCTAATAACAGCCTGAATAATGTTTATCCCATGCTTGCTTACTTAAGATATTATTAGTAGAGTTGGGGAACAGAGTGTTTTATGTGGTCACACCACAATTCTGTACTTTTGCTTCAGACCCAATATGTTGGTAATGAAAATTGTCAAGCATAATGTTTCATATTCATATTCATATTCATTCATTCATTCATTCATTCATTCATTCATTTACTTACTTACTTACTTACTTATTTATTTATTTATTTATTTATTATTTAGATTTGTATGCTGCCCCTCTCCGCAGACTCGCATATTCAGTAATATAAAGATTAAATAAGAAATAAGCAATAAGAGTAAGCTTTGAGTCAGCCCAAATTATAAAGCCAAAGCTCAGGAGAAATGTCAAAGATTTACATTTACCATATTTGTTGGGGAGTGTCAGTAAGCAGTGGTCTCCAACCTCCAGGCCAGCATGTGTAATATGTGCGCACAACTTGACTCACACAAGTCAAGCTGTACACATGCACACAGCAACGTACTGCTCACACAGCCTAGTTCCCATTTCCCCTTCAGTTGGACCACAAAGCCGTAAAGGTTGTAGACAGCTCAGTAGGGCACACCTACTCAATTTATACAGGTTGGATTTCTATCTATCTATCTATCTATCTATCTATCTATCTATCTATCTATCTATCTATCTATCTATCTATCTATCTATCTATCTATCTATCTATCTACCTACCTACCTACCTACCTATCTATCTATCTATCTATCTATCTACCTTATCTATCTATCTATCTACCTACCTACCTACCTACCTATCCCTCCCTCCCTCCGTCCCTTCCCCCCCTCCCTCCATCCCTCTCTTTCTCAATCTGTACAATTTATCCCAATATCCAAATAAATGTTCCCTAGAAACTCACCTAATATGACATCAGGTCAAGTGACTTGGGCCCAGGTCACTTCCAAGCAAATCACATTCAATAACATTAAATGATTGCCAATGAATAAGAAAAATGGGCATGTTCAGCTTAAAACTGTTCTGGTCCATTTGAAATAATATACTTAAAACTCAGAGAGTGACTCCTCTGATAAGCAATAGCATCAGAAGCAGACCAACAGAATACTGGAGTGCACAGCATTTCTATGCTAAGAATAGCACAAGCATACACACATATTAAGGGGTGTGCATAAGTGCCCCAGAGTGCCTACTGTCCCCTGTCCTAATGATTCTCTTTTACTAGTATCATGTATATAAATATTATTATATCTTTGTATACCACCAATACATACTTGACAAAAAAACAAATAAACAAAATAAAAAATTACTGTATGGCATAATTCGTTCAATGTCCAGGAAAACCTTTTTCACCTCAAAAGACTAAAAGTCTAAACAACAAAATGAGAATATGGGAAAACAAAGACAGAGAGTCAAGTTTGAATAAAGAATAAAAAATTAAAGGTTTCCCTGTCAGTCATGTCTAACTTGAGGCATTGTGGTTATCTCAGTTTCTTGACTAAAGCAACCAGCATTATCCAAACACAATTTTTGCGGTCATGTGGCCAGCATGGCTCTATGCCAAAAGTGCATGGAATGCTGTTACCTTCCCACCAAAGTGGTACCTATTAACAGTGTTCCCTCTAATTTTTTTTTGGGGGGGGGGGGCGGAAAAGTATAGTGTCTGAGCGGCAGTCCCTTCGGGACTGGGCGGCACAGAAATAATAAATAAATAAATAAATAAATAAACAAACAAACAAACAAACGACCTTGTTTTGCCTCAGAGAATTTCAAAATAAAATACTGTACTGTGTGTCTATAACAGTGAGCTCATAATAGGGCAACTCTATCAATATCAAAATGCCACTTAAATAGTTGAGCTAGTTTCAAACTAGATTTTGATTTTCTTTCTCTCTTCCTTACTCCCATTCTTTTTCTTTCTCTTTTCCTTCCTCTCTTTTTTCTATCTGTTTCTCTCTCTTCCTTTCTTCCTCTCTCTCTCCTTCCCTCTCACTCTTTCCCTCTCGGCTTCTGGGCAGGTTTGGAAAACTCTGAGTTGATGATGATTTTTAAGTGAGCGATTGCTCACTGCTCAGCTTAGAGGGAACTATGCCTAATTAATCTACTTGCATTTGCATGCTTTCGAATTACTAGGTAAGCAGGAGCTGGAGCAAATAATGGGAGCTCACCCCATTGTGTGGCGCTCAGGTCTAAGAACCCAGGCTGTCAGCTCAACTGAGAAACTCGGCATCTTTAACTATTAAGCCAGCCCCACCCCTAAAAAACAAGTAAAGAATAACCAAAAATACTAGATTAATTCAGAATCTGATACAAGCAATGGAGAATTGCAATTTACACTTTGAATATCTTATCCTAACTAAACGTTTAAAGTAATGAGTGACTTAATAATTGTAAATGACCTAGCAAGGAGCAAGGCCTTGGTCAGATCTCCTGCACCTCTGGGAACGAAAAAATGAAATATACAAATATATTTTTCACCATGTTTTTGAGAATAGCTGTTTTATCTTTATCCAGATTACATAAAAGTCTGAATTTGTAGCATTCTTTCCTAAGAGCAGTTAGGTGGGGAACAAAGGGTGAGATGGCAAAAAAGGCAAGACTGTGGAAACTTGACATATTTTCAAGTGCATTGTAGCAACACTTCTACCACCTAACTTTTTTTCGCCACTGCCGCCACCTGTCAGTGCTGGTTTCTATTTATCAATTTAATACCATGCATTGTCAAAGTCCATTAGTGTCTGTCTGTGTGTGTGTGTGTATAGTGTGTGTGGGGAAAAAGATTACAGGTTCAATGCTTTTCTTCCAAACCATCTTAACTTACAATTGATCAGCATTTTACAAGAACAGGTCTAGCCTTCTCGCCATTACCTTTGCACTTTCTGGATACTCCTCAGGGGCTCGATGCAACAAAACATGACCTTTGCCAGGAATGTTTAAATACACACAGTTTGCTGCTGCATCATCGGGAACTGTAAGTTTGTCGTAACGGTGGTCACTCATCTGCTGCATTGTCTGTTACAAAAGAAATAAGTCAGATTTATATAAAGAAGGGCTTTATTACTCTTCAGAAAGTAGGAAGAGAAACAGTTTTGTTTTTTTTAAATGGTATCAAAAAATTATTGTAGTGTAACATGACAGTTCCCAATAAGAAATTCACCTTATACAAGTTACAGGAAATAAAAGAGATATATACAAAATTTGTTAATACAAATTCCAAAATGTTTAACGTTTCTGAAAGGCAAGCATGTTTCTATCTGGAATATATTAAGCATGTATTCAAACTCGGAGTTGTCACAACTAATATCAGTTTGTGCATCCTTTGAAATATTTATCTAAAAAATTAAGATATATACAGTAAGATCAGCCATTGTGAATAATTCATACTAACCTGCTTTATTTAGGCAGAATTGCTAATAGAATCAAAAAGTCCTACTAACAAACTCACAAGCTTTTCATTTGTGAAAGGCATTGTATTTGTTCCTAAGAAACAATTTTGTTTTGTCCTAGTTTGTTCTTTGTTTGGCAAAAGAAAAAAGGGGACAACAGAGAAGGAGATGGCTGGATGTAGTCACTGAAGCAGTAGGCGTGAGCTTAAATGGACTCCAGAGGATGGTAGAGAAAAATGAAGGCCTATAGGAACGTTGTCCATGGGATCATGATGGGTCGGAAATGATTTTGCAACTGACAGCAACAAAAGTTTGTTCTTTGGGGAGAAACATTTCAAAGTATCCTACATTCCACATTTTGGGTGTGGAATAATTTACTCTAGCTTTACTTCCTAATTGGATTTTTAAAGAATAAATGTTACTACTGGAAAAAAAATCAGCCTGAAATTTTGGCTCATTAGTTTTCATTAAAATTAAATACCAAAACCACTCAGCCACCTTGGTCTTATAGAAAAATGTTATGTTCTCATAAAAGACAGACATAGATCTAGTTTTCAAATGTTATGTCTTATTAGTTCAGCACTAGGTCTCACTTGATGCTAAAGCACAATGATGTTCAGTATGACTTTAAAACAATTCTTGATCTTGAATAGGTCAGGCCTATTTGGAAGACACTTTTCTCACAACAAATACTTAGCTGATATTCTTTGTCCTATGGACAGGAGAGCCCTTACAACTTTTTTTAAAAAAATATAACATTGCTGTTAGAAGATTTAACAACATACTCATGCAACAGTAAATTTACACTGCCCGTTGCGGGGAAATAAAATCTGCTTTCTGAATACTTGCCCAATACCATTTTGGTGAGGGGAAGAATGCTCTTTGTTCTCTCAGCTGGCAGGCTATCTTAGATATCAAGCTCAATTTTTTCCCTTAATTTCCATTGGTAATCAAAATTTAATAATGCAATTATGCTAATTGTACAAAGCGTCTTGTATTTTTTGTGCATTCTCTTAGTGTACAATGTTTGGGATAAGTACATGTTTGTTTGTTTTTTGTTTATACTTTAGTTTTAACCCTACATCAAATAAAAGCAAACTTCTAAACCTCCAGTGCACTATTTCAAGGGAAAGGCAAACAATGCATGTCAAGAATTCAGGATGTGGGTGTGGGGACCAGAAAGAAGACTTGCAGTACCATGGACAGATCCTTAAGTGCAAGAGATTTGGTCTAATACAGTGCCAAAAAAAAAAAATCCCCCTCCTATTTCATATCCCATTTAAGGAGAAGGGATGTGCAGGTGCAGGAGATATTTTCAAAAATGATTATCACAACTAATAATTTGCTGTCTTTAATGACAATCAACATTTGCTGTTTGAGGTAGGTGCCTCACTCTTCCAAATGGTAAGACTGATTCTGCTTCTATTTCTTGCATAAAAACAACATAAACATTAATAAATATGATGATGTACAGCTTAATTCACTAGATGACAGTGTTTAACTTCTATACCTTTTGTATATTCTTGTACATGTCTTATGGGTATAAATATGTAAATTGAACAATAGGCCTTTGGAAATAACTGTGAATGAAAAATGGTACGTAATCTTTTAACAATTCCATGGAAGTTTTAACTACAGGAGTCTCAATAGCTACGTTGGAGATTGAATCATAAACATCCTGTAATGACTCTTAGGCAGTGTCTTACATTCCTGAGGAAATTGTAATAGAATTTCATGTTTCGTTGCTACCTAAAATGTTTGTGTAGTTTTCCTACAACTGAAATTTGGTAATATCTATTTCATATAATGTAAACATAAAAAATATAATCCTCTCTTTTAAAATAATTTCCAAAAATCGCATATCCTGGCAACCTCAGATTGTCCATATGTGTAAAAATTAATAAAATATGTGCATATAAACATATTTTATTCCCAGGCAGAAAAATCTTAAAAGAAGATCTAATTTTTCCAGTTTAATATGCACACATTTCTTTACAGTGTACCAATTCTGAAGATAAGTAACTGCTGGTACAATGCCACCATTAAACAGAGCAGGCTTTCTGTTTCAAATTTAGATAAAACAGACCAACATCGCTTTTTTTCAGATTTTCCTTGCAATTCTATTCTTCAGCTAAAGCTTCAAACATACGGTATTTGATCTTTCAGATGAGTAACAGAGGAAGAAAATTATATAAGCAAAAAAAATTGCATGCACACATTTCTTGCTCAAATATTGCCTTTAATTGTCTGCATTAGAAAAGCAGTAGTTACATTTCCCAGTCTTGATGTTGGTGGCAAAGTTGGTGTTCAATACTGAAGGAGAAAAAAAGGCATTATGTATTGCAGTCTTTGTCATTTGTTTTCTTAGAAATGAAGAGATAATTGAAATAAAAATGAATAGTGTATGATACTATATAAAATGACTTGGGAATAAATTTAACTAAACTCACTGGGGTTTGTTTTGGCATATGTTTATGTAAGGCCAAAATGCAAATCCTGAAAATATATTACCTTCAAATTTCATGCTCATATACAGTATATGCTGACATTTTTTACAGTGAAGTAGATAACTCCAAGAATTATGCAACTAGGAGGATAAATGATGCAAAGTTTTCAAATATATGGAAATGTAATTACTTCATGTAATGCAGGATCCAAAGTTTATTCTTCTGAGCTTTCCTCAGGGAACTTCTCTCTACCAGAATGTTTACATGATATATAAAAAAATATTCCAAATTTTGATTCTTGGAGCAAAGTCTGAATTGGTTTGCTTAAGAATTAGCTCTGTCCATAACTCCATCCATCTAGGCTCTGTTTATAATTTATGTTAGCATAATACTGATGTATCAATACAGAAAAAATAAGAGTGAATTTGGTCTGAATCAATACAATGTCTTTACTGTAAATGAAAAAAATAATAAATAAACATAGTATATATAAATAAATAATTCATAATTGAATTGTTAATGAAACATTTATGAAAACTTTCAGGAATGTGTTTGATTCAGCTAGTTTAGTCATTGAAACTGAAAGTACAGAAATAAAATACGGTACATTTTGCCTTTATTTACAGTATACAGTCCTTTAGTAAAGTCATCTTCTCTTGACAATGTCTGCCTGCCTGCCTGGTGGCCTGCCTGCCTGGTGGCCTGCCTGCCTGGTGGCCTGCCTGCCTGCCTGCCTGCTCTAGCTCTGCCGAGAGAGACAGAGAAAGAGAGAGTGAGAAGTGGATCTTTTCCTTCATCTGTTGGTAAATTTATTATTTATTATTTATTTATTATTTGGACTTCTATGCTGCCCTTCTCCTTCTCAGGGTGGCTTTTAATTTCATATGCAGAGGGAGGGAGGTATCAAAATATGAATCCATAAGACTAGATGAATTTCAGGTATATACAATGCTGCAGTTTTTGAATACCTGGCATACTCAAATGCATAAATCTGATGTAGAAACTTGGTATATAAAGTTTATATTATCAAAAATGCAAGTGCATTTACAAACACTTATTCAAGTAATTATGGGAATAGTTGAGTGAAAATGTAGTTCTGCAAACAAGTAACACTTCTTTCTAAAGTGATTGTGGTACATAAGGTCTTCTTTTACCATGGTGGGCACAAACTAATTTTCCTTATAATGCTCCCAAAAACCCCCAATGGAAAATGTAATCCATCTCTCCCCAAATCTTTCTATCAATCAGCAAGTAAAGAATAGTTGTAACAGTGGAATAATGTTATAGAAATACATTGGGATAGAAAGGTTTGACCACAAGTGATTAATTCAATGCAAATGTCAACAGAACATTCATTTTGCCAGATCATGCTATTTGTAAGCAATACTTTCAGGAAACTTTCCTTGTTTGAAAAGATTGTAAGAATTACAAATTCATTTTATGTGAGTCTGATTTCCTGCCCAGAAAAATCTTTGCATGACGGGTTACACTAGCATTTCCTGCATATTGATTATTTCTGGGAATTCTCTCTCTCTCAAAAAATCATTTTGCTGCATATTCCCTAAAGCCGACTCATGCTTTTCTGTTGTCTAGCAAATTAATCTGCAAACTTCCCAGTCTAATTTTTCCTATTGTGTTTTGCAAAGTATATTTTGCCATGAAAGGTCTTGAGTAACAAGTAAATGCATTAAAATGTGATTAGGGAAGTTCCTAAAATAAGCATCATATTCCTCTATCAGTTTGTCATCCTGGCTTTCATTGTTTCATTTAGCAAGATTACTGAACAATATTTTAATTGAGAAACAAAATACAACCACAAAAGATTTTATTTAAGCTTTCTTCCCCCCCCCCCCCAATGAAAAGAAGAACACATGATCAATTATGTGTAAAATGTAGGGAAACTTTACAACGTGATAAGGCTCCAAGCTTGGACAGATAAATTAAATAATCTTTTCATTAATATGAAATATTAAAATTAAAACTGTATTGGTTTGGACAGATCTGTATTAAGTTACATTGTCTTTTAAATCAAGCACTAAATGTCAAATTAGACTGAGCTACCTGTATTAATAATAATAATAATAATAATAATAATAATAATAATAATAATAATTAGATTTGTATGCCGCCCCTCTCTGTAACACACACACACCAAATTCACACAATTTAAAAGGTGGCAGATATCAGTATAAAACAAATCACATCACAAAATACAAAACAATGAAAATCTGACATAACAAACCAGTTGCATTAAAATGCAAATCTTATAAAATCAGGAACAACCAAAAGATTTGATCTGATGCTCAGAAAGATTTATTTGTTTGATTTATTTATTTGTTTCCTCTTCTCTTTACTACTCAGTCTTGAACACTAAGCACCAAATACAATGTATGACTACAATTGAACCCAAAATGAGACATTTCTTAAGTGAATTTTGCCCCATTTTACAATCTTTCTTGCTACATTTGTTAAGTGAATCACTGCAGTTGTTAAATTAGTAACACAGTTGTTAAGCAAATTTGGCTTCCCCATTGATTTTGCTCATAGAGGGTCACAAAAGGTGATTGCGTGACCCCAGGATATTGCAATTGTCGTAAATATGAGTTAGTTGCCAATTGTCTGAATTTTGCTTATGTTACTATAGGGATACTACAATGGCTGTAAATGTAAAAAAAATGGTCATAAGTCACTTTTTTCAGTGCCATTATAACTTTGAACAGTCACTAAACAAACTGTTGTAAGTTGAGGACTATCTGTACTTTATTTTCTCATCTGTAGGCAAGACTACCCTACTTGGAGAAGAGTGGCATAGGGATCAAACAAACAAACACACACACACACTTACTTATTAATCTGCTTTTCCTGGAGGAGCCAATTCCAGAATGTGAAGCAGGGAGATTACTGTTTAGTCCTTAAATTTGGAATCTACACCTTCATTTTCTGAGATATAGTTGAACAGTAGGAGACAGGACAGGCGCAAAGGCAGATTCACATACTTGTTGCCATCCTGTCACCAAAAAACTGGTGACGCCTTAGCTCATTTTTCCTTCTTTATATTAGATACTTCTGAATAATATTTAAATATTTTTATTAGGTCCTGAATATATGATTTTTTTTCCTCAAAACAATCATCAAGCTGTCTGGCTTTGACTTCCACCAGAATAATACAGTAGATGTTGCTGCTTGTCTTTATGATCTGAAGCTGCAAGTATATATTTCTAAAATGAAGATTTTTCCAGGAAATACACTTTTGTGCTCTTTGCCTAGATCTATGATGGTGACCCTATAGCACATGTTCCATAAGTGGCACATGGAGCCCTCTGCAGCCATGCAAGCAGTTGATCATCTCAGTTCCACTGCGCATGGGTAAGTGCCTCCCACCGCCGGCTGATTTTCTGGTCAGACAAGCTCATGCTTTCTCCTCACTTTCTCTGGCCTGTGCCTTCCCAGATCTCTGGAGATTCCACCACTGCGCTGTTTGGGCACACAAGCCTTCCCCCCCCCCCTTACCAGGTCCATTTGGGGAAAGAGGCCTTTCCTCCTTCCCAGCTCCATTTATGGAAAGAGGCTTTTGCCACCTCCCAGCTCTGGGAATAGGAGGCTTTCCCCCTCTCCCACTGCTGTTTTGGGATGTGAGGACAAAACGGGAGTACGTGCATGCATGCTCGGTGGATTGCACATGTGTGCAGGGGTGGGATGTGTGGGAGGGGTATTGTTTGGCACCTGAGGGAAAAAAAGGTTCGCTATCACTGGCTATCACCAGCCTAGATCATCTCTTCAGACAGAGTATTAAAAATATTGCTCAAAAAAATAAAGGGAACACTCAAATAACACAACCTAGATCTGAATGAATGAAATATTCTCATTGAGTACTTTGTTCTGTACAAAGTTGAATGTGCGCAATAGCATGTGAAATTGATTGTCAATCACTGTTGCTTCCTAAGTGGGCAGTTTGATTTCACAGAAGGTTGATTTACTTGGAGTTATATTGTGTTGTTTAAGTGTTCCCTTTATTTATTTTTTTGAGCAGTGTATATCCCTATACACCGTTCACCTCCTTCCTTTTTTCCTTAGATTTGCAGAAATAGGTATTTTTATTGTGATACAATAGTTCTGCAGTACTCTTAATATGCTCTGAACTGTTTTACCTCATTCAAATAACCTTGGGCTGAGGTCGCAGTAATTGCTCAGCAGTAACTGCTTCATAAGAAGTCCTGCAAAAAGAAAAAGCTTATCCAGGAAAAGACTCAAGGAAATGGCTAAAAGTATTGTTTTGCTGACAAATTTTTTAAGACTGAACATCCTGTTTCTTGGAATATGCACAAGGGAAGAAATAGGAAACTGATCCTCAGAAAAGCAAAGGAAAACGAACAAGAAGAACAAAGTTCCTATTTACGTAAGCCAAACTGACAGCTACCTCCGCTTTAGCATGCTTAAAGATGCGTAACTAAGAGGATTCCTGAATTCTTTACATTCCCACCATAGTTGTACTTTGGATCGGAGAAATGTATTAAAGTCATAGATCAGCCTTGGGAAGGTGGGGTACACTCATTAAAAACAAATAATTTAAAAAAATTAAAAAGCTACAAGATATAATACATATAAATGAAAAACTACAAGGATGTATACAAAGTGAGAATCTAAAAGAAGGGATAGAATATTACACATGCTTAGGGAATTATAAAAGGTTATAATATGGAAGACTATTACATTATGAAGCACTCTAATATTCTGTAGCTTCCTAGGTGCTCATTAAATCTAGTTTTTAAAGTTGAGCCCGAAGCACAGATCATCATCCAATAAATGGGATGCCTATATTAATTACCACATTTGAAGTGCTAGTTTACAATTCTATGTATATATATATTTTATATCAACTTTATTTGATTAGTCAATCGACCATATCAAAGCGAAGAAAAGGACCACATCAGTCGTCATAAAACTGTGACTGGTTAAAATACAATAAAAATGGCTAAAATAGAGGGAATTTGAATAAATAATAAGTTAATATGCTAAAATTGAGTAGTAAAACATGAGAATATAATTCATGCAAAGGATTATATTAAACAAATCTAAGATACTGATATAAAATATTCTTAAGTGAGTTCATCTCCTTTGCATGCCACCCCAATATGTTCTATAAAACAAGGCAAAGAAAATATCTTTTAACCTAATGACTGAGTTAAACATGTTATGCTAACACAGCTATTTTATCTTACTCAATACTTAAACCTAAAATTTATTAGAATTTTAGATCAGAGGTAGGTTCTCCCTCCATGGCATTGGACCAGAATACCTCCGGAACCGCCTTCTACCGCACGAATCCCAGCGGCCGATAAGGTCCCACAGAGTTGGCCTTCTCCGGGTCCCGTCGACAATGTCGTTTGGTGGGCCCCAGGGGAAGAGCCTTCTCTGTGGCGGCCCCGGCCCTCTGGAATCAACTCCCCCCGGAGATTAGAACGGCCCCCACTCTCCTTGTCTTTCACAAGTTACTCAAGACCCACCTATATCGCCAGGCATGGGGGAACTAAGACATCTCCCCCAGGCTTTCTTATATTTTATGTTTGGTATGTATGTGTTGTATACTTTTTAATTGTTGGGGTTTTTCATATAATTTTTATTATTAGTTTTGTTCCATTGTTATACTGTTTTTTATTACTGTTGTTAGCCGCCTTGAGTCTTCGGAGAGGGGCGGCATACAAATCTAATAAATTAAATTAAATTAAATTAAAATTCCTACCGGTTCTAATCAATTCTTTAGAACCATTAATAACTTGGTGATAATGTCATGGAACCAGTTCTGTTGGTGTCTCCATGGGCACCACTATCTTGGATTTTTGATTGATGCCGGGGGGCACAAAGCATGCACATGGCACAACCCTGACCAGAAAAATAACCCACCCCTGTTCTATAAAGCTGCTTAAAAGGGAGAACCACAATCCCACAATCCCTATAAAGATATGTCCAAGAATACACTTTGATTACACCACATAATAGCTTTCATAAATTATAGCATGAAGTGTCTACCCTTCCATAACTTTCACAAAATCAGACATAAGCTCAATTTTCAATTAAGATAATTCATGTATATAGGTGGCCAAATGTTTTTCTGAAACATAAACCATGTACACGTTCCCAGAATTTAACAGCCTTGCATCAAAATAGTAGGAATAGCACTGTTGGATCAGGTTTCACTTAGGCAATGTAGACTTAAATTTCTCCCACTGTTGTTCCTGCACAACTGGGTGTGTGCTGTCCTCAGCTCAGAGGTAACCCTGAGACATCAAGACCCATATCGCTTGTTCCCCATGCATTGTTTACTTTTATCAAGCTTTATTATATAAAATCATTTGCAAACAAGGCTGAGTCCAGTTAAAGAACAATGGCTTATGTACAGAGTCATTAACATGTTGAATGAAAACAATTCTTCTGAGAAAGAGTTCAGGAAGAGGAGAAAGAAACAGCAGCTGCATGGAAAAGTCCTATTCAAAAGCAATTAGTCAGGTCCTTTATACTTTTACCTAATTACATATTAGGAGAAAGTAGTAATTTCCTGCACTTTCTGTTTATTTCCTGTTTATTGTTCCTTTTACTTTAATAATATAGCAGCTATGTTACAACACCACAGGCTACCCTGGCATTTTAAATAAAAGTTACACTTTTATTAAAAATCTTAATAATTTTATTAATGATTATGAATTCCAATGCTATATATGTATATTTAAAAAACCCCAATAGATAATTCACACTCTTGAATGGCATTATGTTATTGATATCTCCATGGTAGTACTGTACATTATTGTATACATTTTTAACAGTCATTTGCTTATATTGTGTTTGTATAAGGACAAACCATGACATGAGTGTTACAGATCCAGCTGGAGACATAACTATAGCTAAGATTTGTAACTTATGCTAAATACTCTGCCTCATAACCAGTTTCACTCTAGTCATAGAAGGAAATTTTGTTTATTTGGTTTTTGCATCTCTTATTTATGCTCCATACTTCATGGCCATCTTATTATCCTACTGTAAATATAGCCTGTAAAAAAACTGTGGTTGTTACAAATTTAAAAATGGTATTACTGAAATTAACATCTTTGACTACAGTCTATTTAGGACATACCAAATTAGAAGTAATCAACCACCATCGCACTGAAGTATGCTACAAAATGTATACATTATGGATCTTACATATTTATCTATATTTATCTAATCTTACATACTTATCTATATTTATCTATAAATATCTTACATACCTTCCTAATAAAAATCTTGTCAAGCCCTGCTAGATAATGCCATTTATTATTTTTATATTACGGTATATTAGTTTAATATCCCATCTTATAAGGCTATTCATCTTATACACTATTATACACTATTCATCTTTATTCCAATAACAAATCTATCAGGCAGATTGCTCTGAGAGATTGTGACTGGCACAGATCTGTCAATGTGCTAAGGAAGACTTAAATTTGAAGTATGTTTTGCCAGGCCAACATCTTAACCAGATTTAAGAATCTTCAAGAAGAGCTATTATACAATCTACTCAGATGTTTCCAAATCACGTCACCCATCTTTATCCAATCATACTTGTACTGGCAATAGCACTAGCGCTTATGCATAGCTCCATAATGTTTTACAGCACTCTCTGCGCAGTTTACAAATGTCAGCAATCTGGTGCCTTATTTTACTGACCTCGGAAAGATGGAAGGCAGAATCAACTTAAGTTAATCAGGATCAAACTCCTGGGTGTGGGTAAAGTTAGCCTGCAATATTGCATTCTAACCACCGTGCCACCATAGCTCAGTATTCAGTACTGTTCAAGACACTCCTTATACTGGCCCAGTTTCAGCTCATTAACAAGTCTCTACTTCTTTATCTCTCCTGCCAAATACCTAGACACAGGACTGATGATAAATGAAAGGCAACGTTAGCCGAATCCTGCATAAAGGTCTATTAAGGAGGTAAGAAAAACTCCTGTGGAATAATATACCTTGTGTAATATATTCTCTGTTCTAATAGTTTTACTTTCCTATGTATTTATTTTGTTTGATGATGCCTAGAGATATTTGATGAGGTGGAAAAAATATGGAGTAAGTAAAGTAATATGGAAGAACAACTCAGTAGTGGAAAACCTAATGATCCACACAAGCATTTCAGGTTAAAAATGTATCACTGTTTCAATTCTCATAATAGCAGCTGATGAACTAGAAAATGTCTGCTAAAAATTATTATAGCAAAGAGGCATGAAAATATTAATTTGATTTACTGCCATATAAATATATAGTTCTTAAGTCATGTTGGAAATTTATTTATTTATTTATTTATTATTATTTATTTATTTATTAGATTTGTATGCCGCCCCTCTGTGCAGACTCGTGGCGGCTAACAACAGCAATAAAACAGCATATAATAATAATCCAATACTAAAACAGTTAAAAACCCTTATTATAAAACCAAACATACATACAGACATGCCATGCATAAAATTGTAAAGGCCTAGGGGGAAAGAGTATCTCAATTCCCCCATGCCTGGTGGCAGAGGTGGATTTTAAGCAGCTTACGAAAGGCAAGGAGGGTGGGGGCAATTCTAATCTCTGGGGGCAGTTGGTTCCAGAGGGCCCGGGCCGCCACAGAGAAGACTCTTCCCCTGGGTCCCGCCAAGCGACATTGTTTAATTGACGGGACCTGGAGAAGATCCACTCTGTGGGACTTAACTGGTCGCTGGGATTTGTGCAGCAGAAGACAGTCCCTGAGATAATCTGGTCCGGTGCCATGAAGGGCTTTATAGGTCATAACCAACACTTTGAATTGTGACCGGAAACTGATCGGCAACCAATGCAGACTGCAGAGTGTTGGTGTAACATGGGCATATTTGGAAAAGCCCATGATTGCTCTCGCAGCTGCATTCTGCACGATCTGAAGTTTCCGAACACTTTTCAAAGGTAGCCCAATGTAGAGAGCGTTACAGTAGTCGAGCCTCGAGGTGATGAGGGCATGAGTGACTGTGAGCAGTGACTCCCGGTCCAAATAGGGCCGCAACTGGTGCACCAGGCGAACCTGGGCAAACACCCCCCTCGACACAGATGAAAGATGTTTCTCTAATGTGAGCTATGGATCGAGGAGGACGCCCAAGTTGCCCAGGGTAATGGACCGACAGATGGAATTGTCCTTGGGAGGCAAGACCCACAGCCACTCCGTCTTGTCTGGGTTGAGTTTGAGTTTGTTGACACCCATCCAGGCCCCAACAGCCTCCAGGCAGCGGCACATCACTTCCACTGCTTCATTGACTGGACAATGTAGATTACAATAGACAAAACCCTAAATGTTTGAAATGACAGATAGCTTGCAGCAAAAGTTCATTAGCATCATTTCAATGCTACTTCAGCAGGGCTCTACAAACTGATTAAAATGACTTTACTATGACTATGTTACGTAAAACATTAGCCTGGTGAAGAGATCAACTGATTAGCATGACATCTCTGTTTAAATACCTTAGAAACCATGAAGATAGTTTATATGAAAAAAAGAGCACTGTGAAAAGAATTAATCCCATCATAATGCCGGCGAAAGGTGGGTTTCAGCAGGTTCTGACCAGTTTTGGAGAATCGCTAGCAGATATTTTCAATAGTTCGTAGAACTGGTAAATTCCACCTCTGGCTGGGCCCGCCCTCATCTATTCTCTGCCTTCAGAGTCACAGCTGATTGGGAAGAAATTGAGATTTTTCACTAACCTTCCTCTGGGGTGGGGAAAGAATGGAGATTTTACAGTATCCTTCTCCTGTCACACAGACGCTTGGCAACATATTTATGACTTATAAATAAATGTTGGTCTTGATTGTGGTCATAAGTCAAGGACTACATGTAACACATTGTTCTGTCTGGGTGCCCCCAGACTTCAACACCAACTGGAAAAAGCAGCCAGACACGCTGGTAAAAGCAAAAGCACTTTATAGTTTGAAAAATAAACACAGAGAAAAACCTGTTCTTCCCAACAGGCAGGCTATGAGACTTCACAGCAGAGTCCTGATGGCCAGACAATACAGCAGACTTCTTGCTGGCACACCCACCACTGTAGAGAATAAGACCCACACCTTTTCCCCCCAAGGTTTCAGTATTCAAAGTCACAAACCAGAATTCCAAGACGCCAAAGATCACAGCCAGGTCCCAGGACTCCCAAAGATAATACTCCACAAGCCAGGAAGGGTGGGTCTGCCTTTTTCAGCCTTTCCAGAGAGCACCACACCCAAACCCAGCTGTTGCCTCTTTAGTGCTGAAAGTACCTGGCTAATTGTCCCCTTCGTTGTGTTGCTCTTCTCTGCCGGATATCTATGACTGCTTGTGCATTTTCATCTAAGGAATCCAGGCTGCTTGCTGGGGAGAGCTCCCCCGAGGGGGACTTTGGCTGTCCTCCCTCTCCCTCAGCCTGAGATTCCTCCTGCCCGTCTGCCTGAACCTCCTGTTCCTCATCCTCCCCCTCTGAGCAGGAAGCCGGCAGAGGATCAGCCGTTCCCTGAGGGGCCTCAGACGGAATCACAACACACATCAAGGAACAAACACACGTATTATAGAATATTTCATTGGCTATAAGCAGAAGGAAATGCTCTCTACATGGGGCTACCTTTGAAAAGTGTTCAGAAACTAACATAATACAGTCTGCCAAGGTATGCCCATATTTCTCCAGCACTCCGCAGACTGTACTGCTGCCAATTGGTTTCTAGACCTGATTCAAAGTGTTGGTTATGACCTATAAAGCCCTACATGGCATAGGACCAGATTACTTGCGGGACCGCCTTCTGCCGCACGATCCCAGTGTCCGGTTAGGTCCCACAGTGTTGGCCTTCTCCAGGTCCTGTCAACTAGACAATGTCATTTGGTGGGTCCTAGGGGAAGAGCCTTCTCTGTGGGGACCCTGACCTTCTGGAATCAACTCACCCCAGAGATTCGCACTGCCCCCATCCTCCTTGCCTTTCATAAGAATTTGAAAATGTATTTATGCCATCACCTCTGCCCAGTGAATGTGTAGGATGTGGCAGCATGTTTGATTTTTAAATGTTTAGCTTTTTTAAAAAAAATTAAATTAATTATTTCTATTAATTGGATTTAGAACTGTTTTATATATTGTATTTTTGATTGAAATGTTGTAAGACGCCCTGAGTCCATGGAGAGGGGGCGGCATATAAGTCTAATTAATAAATAAAATAAATAAATAAAGTGCAAAGCAAATGCTTGTGTACATCTATGCAAAAAACATATAAGAACTTTATTCAGCTCTTTCTCTTTAGGAGCATTTGTTCAACTTAGTTGAAAAACCCCTTCAATGGGATACTCTATACTAGTCAGTCACTAGATGGAGCCATCTAATTAATTCTTATTCTTGTGAAATCTGTACGCAATCTTTGCATTCTTGGGTCTAAATTCTTTTCAGTCAAAGGAGGCATTATTCAGACCTCCAGGCACTATTCCTTGCCACACAATTTGTTTCCACATTTTGTGGATGGCACTTTCATCCAAAAGTCATTATTACCTGCCCTGAGTCCTACGGGATTGGCGGCATAGAAGTCAAATTAATACATAAATAATAAATAAATTATTACCACCACATGGGGCTGTATATTAATTTGTATACCCATAAAAAGCAATAAAATGCTGATGCCTAGAATGCTTTTGTCAGAAAATTTATTAAGTTGGGACCTTGTTTCAGGGAACAAGTCTTCTACATTTTTGTGAATGAAAATATTACTTCTGTTCCATCTGTCGTGCAAAGAAGGTTTTCATCTAGCCTATAGATCAGGAGTGGGAAATTAATTTTGCCATAGGGCCGCATGAGAAATTGGGATGGTTTTAGAGGGCCGGACTAATATAATTATAAATTATATTTTATATTTTATATTTCATATTTATATATTACATATTACATTTACATATTACACATTATATATTATATCTTGAACACCTGGTTCTTATCTAGAAAAGTTGGACCGATCTCCGCGGGACCGTCACAGACAGTGGGCAGGCCGTATCTGGCCCTTTGGCCGCATCTTGCCCAGGTCTGCTTTAGATAAATGCAGGCTCTTGTTAGAAGGTGCATTATTTCAAATCATTTCAATTCCAAGCCATTTACAACTCTAGAAATAAACATTATACTTTGAAGTAGACTTTAAGCTGAACTGTCAGCCAGTGAAATCTTTTAGAAATGATTTAACATGACTGCAAACTAGATTAGGCTAGCTAATTTCCTATATTTGATACACTTTTAAAGCCATTTTAAAGACATCTTGCAAAAAATCCCCAACGCATTATGGTAATCTAATTTAGAGACTTTCCCAGGAAATACTGAGGCTGACAATCTAATGATGCTGAGATCATTTGGAATTCTAGTCATAATTCAGAATCGAGGAGTAACCCAACCTGTACAACTGTTCTTTTCAGAGTGCAATGCCACCCAGAATAGATAGTAGACTAACTAAATGAAAGTAGCTATTACCAATACACAATTCTTTCATTATTACAAAATAATAGGGATGGAACGGACCTTGGAGGTCTTCCAGTCCATCCCTTGCTAAGTATGGGAATCATCATACAATTCTGTACCGATGACTATTCAATCTTTTCTCAAATATCTTCACTGATGGAGCATCCACAATTTTAGGTGGCAGGCTGTTTGCTTGCTTGCTCGCTTGCTTAATAGCTCTCATATTCAGGAAATTCCTCCAGTTTGGATCTCTCACTATAAAGATTCCACTTGCTGATTTTTGTCTTACCCTTAATTTTATATCTTCTCCCTGTAACATGTTAAAAGACTGTTATGTTGTCTCCCCTTAGCCTTCTTTTCTTTGAGCTAAACATACCATTTCACTGTTCTTCATAAGATTTAGCCTTCAAGCCCATTACCATCTTATTGCTTTTCTCTGCACTCTTATAGGTGCAATGTTATAGTCCATCTGAGTTTTGAATGTATCCCCACTAATCCCTAACACCATCAAGATGTGGGGCACAGGTGAACTATCTATCTATAGTACAAAATGTAATGTTTCAGTTATCAGTTCAGATGCTTAATTTCTGCTCCAATGCGACCATACATAGGATAAACAATATTTTTTTGCAATGAGAAGCCAAACATGTTATTCACTTCTCCTGCTATTTCTTTTGCATTACCCAGCATAATAGAGTGACAATGCCCTCCGATGAGACCTATTACGTATGCTTTTTTTATTGTGGAGCCTTCAGAAATGTATAGAAATCTGACTTTTTTCTTGGACTTTGGAGCCTGGTATGAATGGAAAGATATCAATAGAGTGACATGAAAGCAATTTCCGGTTCACCTATTAATGCTTTGGATTAGACCAAACTTGTACATTTGATTTATTTTTATTTGCTTATTGTACTTGACCCAATTTGCAATATTCAAGTTAATACAGCGTTCATTTCACTCCCAAAGCAGGACTGTAAGGTCTGATTCTCCCCCCTGCCCCCCCGCCATGACTGCAACCAGGGAGATTAGATTTATTTTCCATGCTTGCTGCTATTGTAATAATGAAACCCCCAGCACATTTTGTGATTTTATTTGCAACTTTAGAAACCTGTTTATTTATATAAACACACACTGAATTATATCAGGCTGAATTTGGCCCTTTATTTCAAGTTTATTGAGAACAGATTTTCATTTATACTTGCAGCCTATAAAGACTGTTCTTTTAAACATAAAATATTGCTATATAAATAATACACAGGCAATGCTCATCTTGCAATGCTTACCTTGAGGGCTTTCTGCGCAACTTCACTTGAACCAATAGCAATGAGGTTTGGTCCAGCCATGCTGCAAAAACTTTTCAGATGCAAGGAATCAGCAACAGGGACTGTAGAAACAGCATAATCCTGCATACAAATGAGATGTTTAGATTAATTGTTTTATAAATTAAGCCAATCAGATAGATAGTCCTTGACTTACAACCATTCATTTAGTGACCATGTGAAATTACAGCAGCACTGAAAAAAATGACTTAAGATGATTCCTTGCATGACAAATCATAGCCTCCTCATGACCATGTGATCAAAATGAGGATGCTTGGTAACTGGTAAATATTTATAATGGTTGCAGCTTCCTAGGATCACATGATTACAATTGGTGAATTTTCCAGCTATTATCTGACATGCACAACCAATGAGGAAACCTAGATTCGCTTAAGAACTATGTGATTCACTTAACAACTGTGGCAAAACAGGTTGTAAAACCAGGCAAGGCTTACTGAGCAACTTGGCGATTAAAATGTTGGTTCCAAATATGGTAAGATGAGGACTACCTGTAAATTGTACTTTTCAGTGTCTGACTATCTGCCTATATTTTGGAGATAAATACACTCAGTTCTAGAAACATAGCTGTTCACTAGACAATTTTCTTTTGTATGTCACCATTATTTCATAAAACAAATGAAAGATGAACAATTATTCCAAGAAAAAAAGCTTGTACATTTACAATTTATATAATTTTTATTAATATCAGCTAAAATAAATATATTACAATATTGGAAAGCATTAAGATCACCTATTCTTAAGAACAGGAACCGGGAAAAATAGAAATCAGCATCATTTGTAAAACAAACTTGTTGACTTTCTGTAAATTAAAACACTTTAACACTTTATAAACACTTTATAAACATCCAGTGTAATTAACTAAGTTCAATCAGTTATATTGTTAGAATAAGTTTAGTATCATACTACCATAAAAATCTTTGGTAATTTTGGATGATAATTTATTACATTACATTATTTACCTTCATCTGTAATGGAATTTTATGCAAAAATCATACTAGCTTAAGGCATCATGTATTACATTCCTCATTTTTTAGCCTGCTGATAAATCTTAAAATAGAATATTGGCTTGGTTCACACATCACAGTAATTCCTAATTACTGTATTCCAAGGTAATTCCTGTTTGGCTTTAGTTTAATGTGAATGCAATGACAATTGTTTGTTACCATTGTATATGGCTTATGGTGGTATGTGTATGAATATGTTTTATAAATCCCAATTGGTTAAAATAAATCCTATGAAGGCTTGGTGTTGGAAACCAACCATCACAGTCAGGAGGTAGGCTCAGGTGGGGAATTGTACAAATCCCCATGCCTTTATATAGCTATACCCAGAAAGAACACTTGTAAATCTACTAACCTTAAAGGTGTCTGCCAGGATTTCTGCACCACGATGGTTGGTCCGTTTTGAAAGACCCACAAAAAATTCCCGACCTTAAAAACAGAAAATATATATTTAGCTTATAAGCAGCATGGACTAGAAGAACCAAAAATTATCAAAAGTCTATTATAATGGGACTGTTGCAAACATTCTTTTGTTAACCTTTATGAGGCTATAATTTTATTTCCACTTTCCTGTTTAGGCTATGAACTTAACGTTTTTTTTAAATTGGCATTTTATCTAAAGTGAAATTGTTTTTCTTTTCCCTGCTTGCAATAAAACATATAGGATCATTAAGACCTAAATGTTCTCAATATCTTTTTTGATATCATAATCACAGGTGGCTTCCTGCCAGTTCAGACCACTTCTATAGAACAGTAGCGGGAATTCCCACCGACCCAGCAGCAGAAGCAAGCTGGCCACACTCCCAAACTGGTTCTCTTGGCGGTGCTATAATTGGCGCCATTTTATTTTTTGCTTTTATGCATGCACAGAAGCTGGTTTTGGGGGTTTGCAGCACTGCGGGGCGAAGGAAGCCAACTGGCAGCAAGGTAAGTTATAACCCACCTCTGATCATAATTCATAACATTTAACACAAGACATAATACCAATAATACTTCACAGTCTGCATTGGTTGCCGATCAGTTTCCAGTCACAATTCAAAGTGTTGGTCATTACCTATAAAGCCCTTCATGGCACCGGACCAGGATATCTGCGAGACCGCCTTCTGCCGCACGAATCCCAGCGGCCGGTTAGGTCCCACAGAGTTGGTCTTCTCCGGATCCCGTCGACTAAACAATGTCATCTGGCGGGACCCAGGGGAAGAGCCTTCTCTGTGGCGGCTCCAACCCTCTGGAATCAGCTCCCTCCAGAGATTAGAACTGCCCCCACCCTCCTTGCCTTTTGTAAACTTCTTAAAACCCACCTCTATCGTCAAGCGTGGTGGAACTGAGACATCTCCCCCTGCCTATGTAGCTTTTGTGTATGATATGACTGAATGTATGCTTTTTTTATATTGGGGTTCCTTGCTTTTTAGACTTTTTAAATGTACTATTGTTATTTTAGATTCTAATTATTAGATTTGACATTATGCATTGTTTATATCACTGTTGTGAGCCGCCCCGAGTCTACGGAGAGGGGTGGCATACAAATCTAATAAATAATAATAATAATAATAATAACAATAATAATAATAATAATATATTTGTTCTCCTTCACTTGTTATAACAAGACCAAATTTTACCTTAGAAAAAGATTTACTATATTGAAAATGTAATGTCAATGAGAGGAAAGCAAATTTACTAATTTAATATTGTATTAGGAGAATTTGCACATATTCTAGTGAGTGAATATGTTATAATCAACTTGTCTGCAGAATTCAATTATTAAAAAAGATTTTTAATCTTACTATACCTGTAAATAAAACATCTCCTCCGTCTAAGGTTGCCTGATCATCTGTCATCTCTACAATATTCAGGCTGAGACTGTTAAGTGCTGTTTTCATTGCTTCAACCTGTTTTTAAAAAATGAAACAAAATTATGGTTTAGTGATGCCAACTTAAAATATCTGCACACTTCTGAACTTAATATTTACTCTAGCTAAACCATGCTTCTTTTAATAAGTCAGCTTTATTAAACTTTAAAATGATACTATTGGCACTCTTAATGATCCAAAATTATACTCTATGTATTCTGGTTACAATATATTCAAGAAAAAGATGAATTCAATAAACTGTTTAGGGAAATCATTTTTATAAAAATCACGAAAACTTTCAAGAAAATATCTTAAAAAATAATAATAGCATATTTTTGTCATATTTTGATGACAATAATTTCCCTGCGTTTCTGTTATATACATCTTGACAATTTAAATCTCTAGAGAAAATGTAAAACATATATTATACAGTATATCCACAGATATTCTGACTCAGTTATACATTTACCCCAGTTTTGAACTAGAATATTTCTATGCCAAGTCATCTTTGTTGTTAAAAAATGTCAACTCTTTTAATATATGGGGATATAAAAAAGGGCAGTATATATAATAAATAACTAAATAGTCCAAGCTGACCACTCATCAATAAATATGGAACTGCTTTGCTATAATTTTTGTGTCAAGTCTAGCAAATTATTCCTTGAACTACAATTAGATAGTTAATAAAGTCAATCTTAGATGCTTTGGTGTGATTGTTAGGGAAGTACAGGGGTCGGCAAACTTAAAAACCCAAAGAGCCATTTGGACCCCTTTCCCAGAGAAAACAAAACACCCAGAGCCACAAAACCTGGCTGGGTGTGGCCTACTTGTTTTCACTCCCAAAGTCACATGACATGCCCCCAGCTATGCCTGCCAAGGTTTTGTGGCTCTCTGTTTTCTTTTTTACGAGAAAAAGGTATCTCTCTCTCCTCCCCTCCACTCTCTTTCTCCCTCTCTCTGCCCTTCTCTTTCTGTGTGCTGAGGAATGATTGCCATCCTCAATGAAGGCTTTGGGCAACCCTCCTCGCCCTCTCACAACGCCCTGGCTGGCTGTGTTGTGCATGGAGGGCAGGTGGCTGCTCACTTGGAGGGTCTTTGGATGTGGTTTCTTCTCTCCTGCCCTTAGGATCTGGCCATTGCCTTGCTGTGTTCCATCCCCCCCCCCTCTCCGCAGCTCTTTGGCTGAGCGGGGAGGGTGTGAACTCCAGCCTGAAGCGGCAGGAAGCTAAGGCTGTCTTACACGCAAATGTGGCGTAGGGCTGCTTCTCTCCTGTCTTATGGGTCCGGCCATTGCCTTGCAATGCCCCCTCCACCCTGCATAAGAGGAGAAGGAGGGTGAGGAGGGTCATAGGAGCAAAGGGACCCTTTGCTTCCTGCCGCTTCAGGCTGGAGCCTATGCCCACCTCACTCTGCTGAAGAGCTACAGTGGGGGGAGGGCCCAGGCAAGGCAATGGACAGATACTTAGGGCAGGAAAGAAGCCATGTCCAAAGACCCTCCCTAAGCGAGCAGCCACCTGTCTTACGAGTGCACACTTTGGTGCTCGCTTGGGGGTCTCCTCGGGCATGCACACCCTTCTGACCTTGTCACAGACAGCCAGGGAGTTGTGAGATGGGGATGAGGGTCGCCTGAATGGAAGCTATGTTCCTCAACAGTGCATTCTTCACTGTTTCTTAATTTATTGTATTTAAAAACCATCCTTTGGTAGAGTACAACTTGGCTTTTGACTTGCAAAATACACTGCTCAAAAAAAAATAAAGGGAACGCTTAAGCAACACAATATATATTCAAATAAATCAAATTGTCCACTTAGGAAGCAACACTGATTGACAATCAATTTCACATGCTGTTGTGCACATTCAACTTTGTACAGAACAAAGTATTCAATGAGAATATTTCATTCATTCAGATCTAGAATGTGTTATTTAAGTGTTCCCTTTATTTTTTTGAGCAGTATATAAGCTACCTATGTCTATATTTGACTGACAATAAGCTACAGTTTGGATGCAAACTCTGTCATTGATTTAATGAAATCAATGTAACTTCAGTTGTGAATAGTTTGCTCAATTGATACCAATAGCTAAACTCTGTGTTTAATTAAATATGGATGGATTTATAACATTGCAGCTTTAAAAAACCCAGATGATTTCACTTGATGGACATCTTTTTAAGGTTCTCCCTTGGAAGTTAAAATGCACATTATAAAAGCAGAGAAACTGTGTCTACCATTCTCTAAATGGTGCATTGTACATATCCTTTACATGAAAGTTGCATATAGTCTCAGCTGAAGATAATAGTCTCAGCTGAAGAAAATATTTTCTAATAAGCATTTCCATATATCAAGCACTTAAATGGTTAAGCCTTTATTGCTTTGTTCCCCATTTCCCCCCCTTCCTAATAAGCACATTCCTGTTGTGAGATGGAATGTATCTAATCCATAATAAGTCTGGTTGAGAGACTCTGGGTTTAAGCCAGCTGAACTTTGTTTGAAGGGAAAGAATACTAAATGGATTTGATGGTATTTGTAAGAATATGATTTCTTCAATCCCTGGACCTTAAAAATGGAGCTCATTAGTCATTGCACAGATTCAGTTCATCATTTTTTTTTCAACTGCTGCATGTAAAATACCTGTATCCTCTATATTTGTGCCAACATACTTTAAATGCAAGACATTTCTTAGAAATTATTTCCCGGTACTCAGTTATCACAGCTCTGGCAACTAAACAAATGTTTTTCAATTGTAAGGAAATATGAACAGGTTGACAGGCAGAAAGAAGAGAGGAAAATTAATACTTCACTGCAAATAGCATAGAACAGTTTACAAAGCAGGTTTGTAATTGTAATGATATATAAATATTCTTTGAAATGGTTAGTGTAACAACTCTATTATATCCTCAACTCCTAAAATAAATCTGAAATGCCATTTAATGAGGAATAAATTTTCCAGCACATAATTGCTTTGTCTCATACTTACTGATGTACTTTAAAATTGGGAAAAGTATATTAATATCATCCTCAACCTCCCAAATCATTTTCAAAGAAGTGACAATGCAAGATAGCCTATTAGAGATCTTCAAACTTGGCAACTTTAAGACTTGTGGACTTCAATTCCCAGAATTCTATGCTGGAGAATTCTGGGAATAGAAGTCCATAAGTCTTAATGTTGCCAAGTTTGGGGACCCGTGGCTTACATCCTGAGACAATGCATCTGCCTATCCCAGGTCCTTGGAAAGGACTCGATAAGTACTAAACCAAAATTGCCAAATCCAATCTGAACATCTGGCTGGGTATGCTACTAATAATAATAAAAAACTGGTAAAGCAAAGGGATATAAAGTATAAGCTTTTCCCCCCATTATTATATATTCTAATTTTTTTATCATTATCCTCAAATATGCTCCTTCCTCTAATTCAAGCAGATATCAAAACAGATCTACAGATTATGCATTTAAATTTTTTGGTGCTTTGAATCTTCTCCATTTATAATTAAAAATCATATACACATGCATTAACGCAAACATTGATCTGAATGTTACTCAGATATGTTGTCTAGTTTAAACTATCACTCAGTACACCATGCAGCACTCTGGGCTCTGTTACAAAAAAAATGTTTCAGAGTGTGCCCTTTCTGGAATTAAATCTAAAGTGCTGCATGAGCCTACTACAGACTCTGCATTTTCCAAGAAGCCAATATGTATAAATGGATCTGTGCCATCTGGCTCATTATATCATACATGCCCAATCAATCGTTCTGGAGCTACATTTCTGCATACTGATAGCTTTTCTTTCACATACTGCTTTTAAGCATGTCCTAGTAGAGTAGGCTCCAGCCTTGTAGAACAATTAATTCTTGCTTAAGTACCCTAATTGGGACAAGCAACACCATCATTAAGCAAAATGGCTGTTAACCAAAACAACAACAATAGTGTTATTCCAGCAGTCCTGGTTGCAGTCATTACGTGAATCATTTATAGTCATAAACCAGCTGGGAAGATCACAAACGGCAAAATCACACCACTGCAAGACGTGTCATAATTCAGTGACAGTTGCCAATAACCCAAACCATGATCACGTGACTCTCAAGGAAGCTGTAACTGTTGTAAATGCGATAACTAATCATAAGTTACTTTTTTTCAGCACCGCTGCAACTTGGAACAGTTATTAAAACAATGGCCCTTATGCAAGGACTACTTAAATTATCATTCATGGGAATCATTTCAAGGTCTAGCAATAATAGAAAAAAGTGAAAAAGGAAAATCTGCCTCTCTGAAGGAATGAAGCAGCATGATTATTAAGAGGGGGAAAATTAGCAATAAAGGGGAAAAATTTTTTTCATTCAGCAATGGTACTAATAACAAGATAATATCTAAAATGAATATTGCCAAAAGACCTTTCTAAAAGGTCCAGGATAAATTAGCATCTTTCTCTAAAAGAAGGAAAAAAGCATGCTTGTCAACATTATGAACTGCACTCAGAGAGATATACGGGTATAATTAACAATATCTTTCTTTTTAATTCATAGAAAATATTGACCTGCCATACTATTAATGCAGTTTTAACATATACTTAACACACTAATGTGTGATATTGCATTGTGTTTCTTGTCATATGTCCATGAGCAGCAATTAAATTGGAACAAATACTACCATAGTCTTAGCATACATAAAAAAAGATATCCATGTATCTGCATCCAAGTATCATGAATGAAGTCACAGTCTCCACAGATCATAGCCAAACAAGTAATTGCAGTTTTATTTTAGTCATTTTTAAACTTTTTCCAAACAAGAAATGATTGTTACAACAGCAATCAACAGTGATCTGATCTTTTAAAAAAACAAAAACAAAAAAACAAAAACAGCACCTGGTTTTATTACATGCTATCATTAGTTTTGAATCTGTATTGCAGTGATGGACTCTAGATGTCAGCATATATAGCCCTGGGCTGTATTTGATAGTCAGAAGGCATTGCTCTGTCTGAAGAGGTTCTCTGTTTGAAGGATTGATCTGTTCAAACAATGACCCTGTGAGGTGGATTAGCTTCAGAGAGAGTGTAACTAGCCTCCAAGTTTGGCTTTTGTGCCTAAGGAAGACCTAGAACTCAGTTTCCTGGTTTGTAGGCCAGCATATTAACCACACACCATACTGGTTCTCTTATGGTGAATTATACTCCATTTTTATTTTAATTATAGTATTTACTTGATATTTTATGCATATTTCCTTCCTCTTTTGTGTGATGTGCCTCAGTCTGCAGCAATATATTTATGCACACAGTAAGAGAGAGAAATTCCCATTCAATTCTGTAATGATGTAGAAGAACAAGAACGCTAGAACACTAAAGAGTATCAAGATAAGTTATGGAGATACATTGTGGAAGTAAAGAAACACTTTGTGAGGGTTTACATTATCATACTGCAAAAATTTGGTTAAAAACTGATTGACTAAAGATGATGGACATAACAAAAACAAATAATTAAGCCAGAGTCATGTATGCTGACAAAGCGATATTTTGAATACCTTCCTCTGCACAAAGTAACAATTGGCTGTTTTACAAGATGTCGAACTAAAGAGGCATAATCTATTCTGCCTAGACATGCAAGGCAGGCCAAGAATGCACCTGCATAAGCCAAGCATTCATTATCTTTTGAGACACCTAATACTAGAGTGACTGCTAATTCCAATTGCACCATTGACCACATGCCATGTGCCTCCCCCTTTTGGAGGCAGTGAAAAGTATTTAAAATTCATGAAGCTTGCTGAAAGCTCAGCTATCACATTCTACTCATTCCAAAGTGCATGGGAAAGGGAGAACATAATGGACGTTTCAACTACAGCTATTATTGTCCATGAATAACCAATATTCCATTAAATTGCTAATAGAACTGCTTGAAAATGTTAATAATAATCAAGTCATGTAAGAACATTCCTTTTTCCTAACAATGAGATGTTCTACAGTTCTGTTTTTTCTAGGTTGTTTGTTCAGAGCTTGACACAAAAATATTCAGAACATTTACTCCTTTTCAGAGAACACTAGCAACTTTATTTTAACTGCCTGGTCTTCCTGCTCCTAGAAACTCTTCATATTGAGTCTTCCTTTTTAATTGTCATTCTAATTTTAAAAAATAAATAAGAAATAAGAATTCTTATGCATAAAGACAAACATAAGCATCTATCATGGCCATTTATTAAAAGGAAAACATTTTCTAAGACTAGCAAAAAAAAAATCAATATATCGTCTGAGTTTGGGATTAAAATGATGCATGTATGATCCAAAAATATTCTTCACAAAGATTTAAAAGGACTCTCATCTGCATTTCATATCCAAGTTGTGATTCATAGGAATGCATAACACTATCCAATACTGAATGAGTTCCCTGTGTAGATTAAACACTAATTTACTCTTACCATTGGAGTACTGCCTGAATCATGAAAATGATTCATGTCAACTGAGCAAGTGATAATTAATAGTTGTCAAAAACTGAAAAGGAAAATCTCATAATATTAGATAACTCTTCTACTTTAATGACAATTGAACAGAATTTTTGGTAACAAAAATTACCAAGTTGGCAGCTACATATATTTGAAATGGATGTAGGTAAATATACTAAGACAGCCTTCCTTAATAAGTTATCCTCCAAATGCATGTAATAGACTATAGTTCCCAATGACTTCAGAACAAATAAATGGAAGATGCAGTTATGTTTTAGGATTCTGCTTTTCCAGAATCAGCATACATTTACAGTGTAAATATATGGCAATTATAGTATAATTTAGTTGATTCTCTAAATGGGACTGAAGTACCAAATCTACTAAAATATTTTTGTTGCATTGTGACAAATGATATTGGTCTGATTAAAAGAAAAATGCTTCTGATCTTATCCACATTTGCCTTACATTCCAATTTAAAAATCAGCTAGCTGAGAATCTCAAACATGCATAAGACCGATTAAATGAGGTATTCTAACTGGATTAGTTTAAAAAAATAGATTGAGCATCTAATGAATCCAATGAGTTTTTAACAAGACAAATACAGTAGATTAAAATAATAGAAAGGAATGTAATGAGAATCTTATACAAATGAGGAACAATTATGGTATGAAACACCTTATTTGAGAGTCTTTCTTATCGCTCAGTTAAAGTACTATCCATTCATTCTTAAGCCAGCAGAAAACTATATTGGTATAACATTTTGAGTTCCCATTGACAGTTTTATCCTGTCTCTATAGCCTCTGTTCTAGCTTGCCACCAAATGAAGGACTGTCTATGGGGATTCTCAGTCATCCAGGTCATGTTTGTCCCAAAGGTGTTCTTTCAAGAGGCAACTGGACTTTCTGGTTTTTGTTTCAAGACATCTGGCTTCTCATCCAAGAAGCTTCTTCAGCTCTGACTGGATGGTGGGGAATGGAAGGATTTATACTCCTTACAGTTGGCCATTTGCATTCTTTTAGCATTAAGGGAGGGTTTTGCCTTCTCTTTCTGCTCAAGATCCCCATATACAATTGGTGGGCCACTGTGTGACACAGAATGCTAGACTCGATGGGCTTTGGCCTGATTCAGCATGCCTCTTCTTATGTTTTTAAGGACACCTGGAGTTTTATTTGTGTCGTCAAGGTCAAATGAGTGTGGAGCCTTCTTGGAACTGTTGAAAGGCCTATTTGTAGACTGGAGATAGATCTCTCCCTCTCTGTTGAGAAAGGGCTATTCAATTTTGACATAGATGGTCTCTTTGACCCATCTTTCAGCCAGTGGTCCTCTCTGTCCAAAACATGGATTCTACTATCTTCAAAAGAGGGACCTTTGTCTTTTAAATGCAGATGGACTACTGAATCTAGTCCTGATGGGTTTGTTCTCCTATGTTGTGGCGTGTGTTTATGAAGTGGTTGTTTTGTTTCCCCAATGTACAGTACAGATCTGCATATGGCTCACTGCGTATACCACATTGCTCAGTTTCTGACTGGGTGTTTTATCCTTGGGGTGGACGCCTTTGTCATATCTTCTCTTCCCTTTGTTTCCACAGAGCAACACAAGTTGAATCATCTGAACTTGCTTCTTCTTGGCTGCTAAATACTTGATCCATTGGGTGAGTTATGAGCTGTTAGGAAAACCGAAAATACTTTCCACTTTACTGTATAACTCTCTTACCCAATAGAATAACTGCAGATTTGGGGAAGGAAGGATGACAATAGAATATTAGAGCTAATTAAGATGCTGTGGTAGATTTCTTTTTCCTCTTAAGATAAATATTATTTAATATTCATAAGGGCCGTATGTCTACAGAATCTTTTAAGTTCACTGAATCATACATATTAGTGTAACAAAATATTATGAAGCTTACTTGGAATGCTAAATGAAGAACATCCTTAGTTCAGCTCAGATCAAAGCCAGTGCAAAATCCAACATACTGTACACATACAGAAAGAGACAGAGAGGCATTGGGCGTCAGGCAGCATCAAGTGTAACAAACTATTACTGTGATGGGTACATTTCCTAGTAATATATTTCAACAACTTGCTTAGGAACATAATTTTATCCTACCAAAACGCATTAGAAAGTAGATCTTGCTACCTTATATAAACCTCATAGAACAAAGGCTTGGGGAATTTTTCTCTAGGATTGTGATGACCCTCTTGATTTTAGTTAATTAAAGCCAAGTTCAGACTCAAATAGCTTAAACATGAAAAAGCCGTGAGACAGCTAAAATCCAGCTCAAGATAGGAAGGAGAAACAACATAAAGTCAAGCATTTTTTTTCAAGCAGTATCAGTATAAGGGCACAGTAATATATTTCTTTTAACCTTGATTAAGTAAGGTATATAGACTATAGAATTTTACTGTTGATTGCAATTATTTTTATCGTTTTTAAGAAATATTTATGTTTTAATTTTTTACAACTTTTAATGTTGTAAGTCAGCTAATGTTTTAAGTTGTGAGGCAAATAAATCTACTTGCCACCTGCATACATACATGCATGCATAAATATAGATTTTTTTAAAAAAATTATTACTTTTAATAATAATAAAAACAGATGCACACTACACAAAAGACAATGCACAGTGATATGTGCTCCCGCTACCCAACATCATTTGTTCAAACCCCTCCACCAAAATGAGGGTGTACTGATTTGTTATATTTTAAACCAAGAACATTACCATATTTACAAATTATAGAGTTATTCCAGTTTATTCTTTATAACTCAGTCGCAAATTCTACTAACCGTAAAACCTTTAACCCTGTATCCATAATTTCAAATTGAATGTGTTCCACCATGTACATAAATAAATATAGACAGACAGATAGATAGAATTTATTTCTGTTAGTAGATGGGAGTTTAAATATTGCAATTCTACATGTTTATTCAACAGTAAATCTTGCTAAATTAAATGAAACTTGTCTAGTAGTGTGATTAGGATTACAAATGATTTTTAATATGTATGTATTGACACAAAAGATTTTTTGAATTATAAAATTAGTTAATTAATACAATTAAACATGCCTTTGTTTTATTTAATCTTTTCAGAAAATATTTTTCTTTTTAAAGTAACTGGGTAGAATATATACAGTATTTGGAATGGGTTAAAATGACTTTCTCTAAAAAAAAAATAAAGCAAAGACATCTCTTATAAGCAGATCTTTAAAGTCTGGTCATTTAATCCTGGTCAAAGGAAATCCCATTAATAACATAGAAACATAGAAACATAGAAGTCTGACGGCAGAAAAAGACCTCATGGTCCATCTAGTCTGCCCTTATACTATTTTCTGTATTTTATCTTAGGATGGATATATGTTTATCCCAGGCATGTTTAAATTCAGTTACTGTGGATTTATCTACCACATCTGCTGGAAGTTTGTTCCAAGGATCTACTACTCTTTCAGTAAAATAATATTTTCTCATGTTGCTTTTGATCTTTCCCCCAACTAACTTCAGATTGTGTCCCCTTGTTCTTGTGTTCACTTTCCTATTAAAAACACTTCCCTCCTGGACCTTATTTAACCCTTTAATATATTTAAATGTTTCGATCATGTCCCCCCTTTTCCTTCTGTCCTCCAGACTATACAGATTGAGTTCATTAAGACTTTCCTGATACGTTTTACGCTTAAGACCTTCCACCATTCTTGTAGCCCGTCTTTGGACCCGTTCAATTTTGTCAATATCTTTTTGTAGGTGAGGTCTCCAGAACTGAACACAGTATTCCAAATGTGGTCTCACCAGCATTCTATATAGTGGGATCATAATCTCCCTCTTCCTGCTTGTTATACCTCTAGCTATGCAGCCAAGCATCCTACTTGCTTTCCCTACCGCCTGACTGCACTGTTCACCCATTTTGAGACTGTCAGAAATCACTACCCCTAAATCCTTTTCTTTTGAAGTATTTGCCAACACTGAACTGCCAATACAATACTCAGATTGAGGATTCCTTTTCCCCAAGTGCATTATTTTACATTTGGAAACATTAAACTGCAGTTTCCATTGCTTAGACCATTTATCTAGTAAAGCTAAATCATTTACCATATTACAGACGCCTCCAGGAATATCAACCCTATTGCACACTTTAGAGTCATCGGCAAATAGGCAAACCTTCCCTACCAAACCTTCCCCTATGTCACTCACAAATATATTAAAAAGAATAGGACCCAGAACAGATCCTTGTGGCACACCGCTTGTAACCTGACTCTGCTCAGAATACTCGCCATTAACAATAACTCTCTGATGTCTACGCTTCAGCCAGCTGCAAATCCATTGAACTATCCAGGGATTAAGTCCAATCTTCACTAATTTATCTATTAATAACTGCTGGAAACCACAACACACATTTTAATCCCAATCAGATTTATTTTTATTTTTAAAAAGCTTAATCTTTAGTCCCATCAAATAGTGTCCCACATGTTGATTTCTTATCACTCTGTCTCCTTTCAGAGACAGCTTGAACCTTTATCTCTTCCCACAAAGAATTTCCTTGGTTTCACACATTCCTTTTATAAATCCAAGATAAAAAGGCTTTCCAAGTCACTTTTCTAGATTTATTATTTGTATGTCCCATTTAATTATTAAGACATCAATGGGCTTCATTTTTACATTCATGTTGGCATTCTTTTTCATATTACACTCTGGCGATTTTAAATTGATTTTCAGATCCATAGAGCATCTTTTTCCATATCATTTTTGTATTATTCATTTTTTAAACTCCCAGTCCGCATCCAAATCAGTCACAGTCTCTCTTTTATTCAATAAAGTCTTTGTTCTTTTACTATAAATCATCGACTATAGTACCAGACAATCTTGTAAGTAATTTCTGGGTATATTGTTCCCAAACAGCCTTAATTTCTTCTATAGCCAAAATGTCCTGTTATTTTTTTCAATCATCAGAAACTTTTAGTTTGATTGCTAGCATTTTTTGGGGGGGCTAACTATACGTGGTCCTCATCATATGACCATAAAGGACCCTGCTTATTACAGGCATATGTTATGATGATAGATTTTTTACAAAACTGTTTGCAGCAGCTGTTGTAAACAAATAGCACAGTCATTAAGTGAACCAATGTTCACCCTCAGTGCAGTCTTGTCAAAAGCTGGAAGTAAGTTCTGGTTTTTGGCAAAACTATTGTAAAATGTCATCATGTGACGTGGAAAGCTGCAAACAGATATAAATGCAGTTGTGTTGGCAAATGCACAAAGTTTGGTCATGTGATGATTGGGTTGACCTTTGGAACTTTGAATCTGGGTTGTAATCTGTTTTCAGGGCACTTTTTTTCGCTAAGCGACTGGTTGCAAGTCAAATATCACCAGTAAATCTTCTTTGTCTACTGTTGAATATTATTATCATCATCATCATCATCATCATCATCATCATCATCAATACAACACAGCAAACAAGATTACTATGCTGGATTTAGTATTTCATCACCAAGCACTTAGGGCTGTGTGATGTAGTGGCGAATTATGTATGCCAATCCCAGTAAAGCGTCCTTTTGCAATTGACAGATGGAGACTTTGTCAATTCCAATGGTTTTCAAATGTCTGCTGAGATCCATTATTATTATTATTATTATTATTATTATTATTATTATTATTATTATTTTGCACTCCAAGATACTCTCAACAGATTTCACCAACACAACACAAAAGTATCCATTTGTCTTCATTCAGATATTTTGAAGGGCCATTAATCACAGCTTTTCTTATGTTATAATTGCTCAAACGATGGCATCAAAATGCATATTGTTCTCATTGCACTGTGAACTCTACAAACAAAGAAACAACCAATAATAAAGAAATGAACATTCAGATGGACAGTACACTACCTCTTGGAATAACAATAATCCCTTATCTCACTGCATACTAACACCCCCGTCCCCCAAATTTATTTATTTATTTTATTTATTTTATTAATAATAATAATAATTTATTAGATTTGTATGCCGCCCCTCTCCGTGGACTTGGGGTGGCTTACAACATTTTAGTAAACAAATACAATAAATAAAACATTCTAGGCCAATTAATAGGATAACTTTAAAAACTTTCTTATAACTAAACTTTTAAAATCAAAAAGTCACACACATACTATCACACCAGATACATTCATTGGGTAGAGGCTGGGGTCTAATGACCCCAAGCCTGGTGACATAAATGTGTTTTCAAATTCTTATGGTGGGGGCAGTGCGAATCTCTGGGGGGGAGTTGATTCCAGAGGGCTGGGGCTCCCACAGAGAAAGCTCTTCCCCTAGGCCCCACCAGTCTGCATTGTCCAGTTGATGGGACCCTGAGGAGACCAACTCTGTGGGACCTAATCGGATGCTGGGATTCATACGGCAGAAGGCGGTTTCGGAGATAATCTGGTATGCTTTTGTCTTTTTTCTAAAGAACAAATGCTGGAAACTACTTGGACCTAGTTCAATATTTAACTTTCCACTGAATGCCATGCAAATGGAAGAATGCTGTAGTTTTATAGCCCATTGCTTTCCACAAGTATTATAACAATGGTTGTAATGTAGAATCTCCCTTGTTCTTAACGCATAATCGTTTGTTTCTTTATTGAATGTACAGAGTTATGACAGTGCTGAAAAAATTACTTATCACTGGGCAAATGTTGCAACATCTCCCCAGTTACATCAAAATCTGGGTGTTTGGCAACTGGTATCATTTACAACCGTTGCAATGTCCTGGGTGTGTGTGTGTGTCATGTGATTATGATAAACATTTATGACCTTCTCAGGCAGCTTTGAAAAAAGTAAATGGAGATACATTTGCTTAATGACCACATGGTTTACTACTTTACAATGCTGTGATTCACTTAACATATAACTTAACATAACTTGCAAAATAAGTCATAAAATCAAGTTCAATTCACTGAAATACTTCTGAATTACTGCCTCACTTAGTGACTGAAGTTACAGTTCCAATTGTGGATGTAAGTTGAGGGCTACCTATAGCGTGCAGCAGGGAAAGTACACTGGTAATTCCCTTAAGCCTACAGGCTGAAAGATATGGTGTAGCAAGATTCCAAGCATGCTGCCTATACAAACAAAAGAGTCAAGTTCAGCTGTTTTTATTTGTGAAAGACTTACTAGAAGAATTAAGACTGGCTTCAAAGCAAGATTGGCCTGTGGAATCTCCAAGTTCAGTTGGCAGAAAGTGCAGTGAGGAAGGAGCCTTAATGAAAGGGGAAAATGCCTATTCCCAAGTCATATGGACTTTCAGCATCCCAGACTGAAACATCAGAGTGATGGGAGGGGAGATGAGTTGCAGCAAAATGTGGTTAGGCTTTTTCTTCCCCAGGTAAATGACACTCTGCGAACAGAGCCTGTTGGCTTGTTAGTTTTAAGGAGGTAACTATTTCAAGGTGTTTTCAGGAGCAAATTAATTTAAAAAAAAAATAATAATTTAAAAGCCACGTTTACTATTTCTTTTCTTCGTGAATAAATGAAGTGCCCAAACATTTTCCTATATAACAGCAGCATTGGGCCCTCTTTCCAAATGAAATGTAGTTCAGGTGCAGATTTTCAGAACCAATGTGCAATTTCTTCCCAATATCACCATTCCCTTGTTCTTTTCAACAGTCTGTCTTCTTCTCGGTGGGTAGAAAAACTCTCATATAAGGAACTGGGTTAAAGCCAGTTTACTTTTATTTAATTTAGTGAAAGGTCTTGGAGACATTTCTTATTTAAAAATCCTAGCAGCTGGCTTTTGTTTGCCCCATGTCAGCTTGTGTGTGTGTGTGTTATAGCACTGGAAATAGCAATAGGCATCCTTACCTATTCCAACAAAACTTCCCATTTACAACTCTATAATTCCTATTTTGGGTAGAGTTAGAGCAACTGGATGGAGCTGAGCATTTGCTGGCTGCGTGCCCTTCCTGATGCCTATGTGGAGTTTGCAGCAGATATTTTTTCATTACGCTGTAGAAGAGAAACATCTGCTGCTATTTAGAATTGTACTCCCAATCTTTGGAGTAGGAGGCAAGTATCTTCACCATTAGGCTACCACACTGCTTGTCTTACCTATTCCAATAGGGAACTGAAAAAAAAGTGCTGCCCTAAATAGAATAATTGTTTTTAGTTGTATTTCTATATATAGTTGCATTTCAATATATAGTCTGCGGAGAGGGGCGGCATACAGATCCAATAAATAATAATAATAAATAATAACATGATTTGCAGTGATTTGTCCCTGCAAATGCAGTCAAACTCAGCTCCAGGCTGTTTGCATGTAATTAAAATGTTGTTAAATTTGTCTTCTCCATAGGAAATTAACACCATAAAATGAGACATCAGTCCAGTTCATCTATTTCAATCATTAATTCCTTTCTCAGAAGTTTATCTCAAAACCAAAATGTCATTCTTTGCATAGAAAACACATAACATGTTGTTTCAAATTAATATTTTTTCTTCTCAAAGCAGGCCAGAATTAAAATTTCTCTGAATATTTTAAAACCTCTTAGCAATTATGATGGAGCCAAATTCCGCTTAAAATGTACAGAAGCCTCTGCCAAATGATCTTGATGAACTCATATTGCTACACATTATGGTAATATGTACCCTTAATTCCTTTAAACTCTTATGTAACAGAAAAGTGAACTATAAATACTTTAACAATTCAGTCAATGCCAGAAAGTACAATTCATCATGAAAATTCTGATTTTATTAAAAACAGTTTACTTGATTATAATACATTTCTATTATTTTGAATGGCTGCACCTCTATCTCACGATATCTCTGAACTACTCTCTGCGAACTCTGAAGTAAGGGAAAAATTTTGAAAATAAATTATAAGTAAATCGATTCAATGGAGGCAATTTTATGGACCTACTTAAATAACTCTGAATCATGAGGAAAGACAAAGCCATGGAAAACAAAATGAGATTGCCAAGTTAATGCTGAGACTAAATGTAAATTCAACAATTTCTTTCTTTTTTCTTTTGCAAGCCAATTTAAGCAGCAATGTAAGTAAAAGTAGATCTCGAAGCTACATTGAGAAAGCAAAATCTTGCCTTCTTAAAACAACCTCTGTGCTTGGGATCTGAATCTATATTATTATTATCATTATCATTATTATTTATTGGATTTGTATTTGTGGGTTGGTACACTTTTAAGAGGGCTGTAAATCCCAAACAAATGTCACAAATGGGCTATCACATCAGATCTCAAGATGTATCCTCCCTAAATATGCATATGTTCATATAAACAACAGATCTTTATTGTTCGTGTATAACAAAGCACAGACAGAGAATGTATGGTACTAGATATTACTGAACACTAAGTCAAACTGCACTTTATACCATTTATGCTACATGCAGTTGTAAGTGGGGAAATTAAATCTTCTGATAGTTTTGTGTTTTCCATAATAAGCAGTCAAACAGAAAGCTAAAGCATCTTATAATAACACCATAAAAGACTAAAATAAAACAAACTATTTGCCCACCTGTTTTGACTGGGGGCAACGTTAACAGAATAACAGAGTTGGAAGTGACCTTAGAGGTCTTCTAATCCAACCTCCTGCTCAAGCAAGCAATCCTACACCACCTCAGACTAGTGGTTGTCCAATCACTTTTTGAAAATCTCCAGTGATGGGCCACTCATAACTTCTGGAGCAAACCATTCCACTGGTTACGGTAATTATTTCCTTTCCTTCTTTACCCAAGTATCCTGGGGTAGACTTTCCTTTCTATGGATGTATCCACATGGCCATGAGCCTTGCCCTCAAACTCTTTGTGGTATTTTCAATTGCTATGTCAATGTCTAAGTTCCTGTACTTCATTTCCCCATGGAACTCAATGGTTTCTCCCGTTGGCCAATAGAAGGTGAAAAGTCAGTCAGTGCACTTCCCTCGTGCTTTCCTCACTGTTTTTCATTGGGGAGAGATGGAGGAGATCCCATTTGGGCGCTATATAAATGAAGTGGCTTTGGAATTATTGAAGTGGATAGCAGTAATGGTGGTAAAAATCATGTCACTTCCTCCCTCCCTCCCTCCCTTCCTTCCAGCAATGGTAGATAATCCACTCTCTTTCTGTCTTTTTTTTTTGCAACTATAGAGATTACTTCATAACTAAACTCTGAATATGAATTGCAACATATTGTGATGATCAGCTGGGGTTTGGAAAATCCTTCAAGAAATTCAAAATAGTCTGGCATTTGTAACAAAGCTGCTGAAAAAAATTCTCCAAGTTTAACATCTGGAATTAACATATTTCATGGAAGCAGAGGATTGAAAAGCACAGAACATTTTCTCCTGCAGTAACTTCTAGTCTAATTAATATAATTAATTTTAGAGGATAAAACTAGGATTGTAGATATACAGATGTTGAAATGTTTCAATTAAAATAAATTATGCAACATGTGAATTCAAATCCTGTTTAATAATTTGAATCATGGTCACCTTTGGAAGGCCTATTTTACACATATACCTAGTTCAATCTCATTTATTCAGGCTGTTCTTTTACTGTATATTAGAAGTTGGCATTCAAATGATTGGCTAGTTATGGAGTCTTTTTGATGAGCCTTTTAAGTCAGTAAAACTAGTGTCATCTAGAATTCATTGTTTCAAGCATTTCATTACTGAATATTATCAAGATACTTGTCTATGTTGCCCCAACAAATAAGACTTGAACATAAAGTGATTTGAAGAAACAAACAGTAGACACATTCTCTTGGATCAATACAGTTAATTGTGATCAATGACTGTCATTAATTTCAACGCTATTTATATACTGCTCCTGGTCTTGATAAAATTGAATCAGGTCAATTCAATCTGCTATTCATCCGAATTCAATACACCAAGTTAATATATAGACTGAAGAAATACAAAGAAATACAAAGTAAGTTTTGAGACCTGGATAAATGTTTAATTTACATGAACTACAGTATAATTTCTTATTTGTACAAAACCTCCACTTAATAATTGAAAGTGCAAATACAGTATATAGGATATACTGTATATGAATCCCTGTTTACGTTATTGATTTTATGAAGAGATGTGAAGAGTGTGATTTAATCAGGAGTGTGCATACAATAACAACGTATCGTTTGCATAACCGGATACAAATGTTTAAAAAACCCAGTATTCTCTAGCTCTATTGAAAAAGTTGCATACTACATAATCTCATTTTTTCATATAGCCCAGGTGCAGGGCATTAAGAATTATTTTTCTTTGATGCCAAAGCTCGTGGCTATCAACAAATGCTGATCCATAGTAGTCTAACCCCCATATATTCCTGAAAAAATTATGGCACTGCCTGAGTTCCACTATTTTCAAAACATTATTGAAAGGGGAAGTGTGTTACTAATAATATTCTTGCTCTTCTTTGATAGAGAGCCCGGGAAGTTTTCCTTTCCAGCCAGCCCACCCAGATAAGAGTGTGCTAAAAGAGAGCAGAACAGGAAGAATTATAATACAAAAGGAATAAACTACTTAAGTAGGGGTAAATGTAGGAAAGCAAGGTAGCAAGCTTTGCCACATGTTATGCAGAAAAGCAAAAGCACAGGAGCCATTTCTTTAAAAATGCAAAAATAACACAAAATTTACCCTCCTACCCGCTGCTTTTTACATTTCCAGAAATACTGCATTCAGTTACATTCTTTGCTCTCTAATAACCAATAACAGGCAAGCCTCAGAGCTAGCTGGCAATCTCAGAAACACAGGATCTCACAAGAATTTCCTGCTTCTGGTTGGGCCAGAAAACAACAGACACTTTTGTGGTATTCTGGCACTTTTCTTCTGCTATTATTTGTTCAGGCCAAAGCACAGTTTCAATGGAAAATTTAATAAGTTAATTTATGATATTAGAATTTCCTTTTTGCCCTATTTACAATTTTATTAAAAGCTACTGTGTTGTGAAATTTATGGTTTCTGTTTATTATTAAAGACTAAAGAGAGGCATGTCATCCAGAAAGCAGTTCAACAGTGTGTTTCATAACCATATTCATAAAAAAACTATTCTAGCACTATGATCTTTAAATATTGGATTCCTCAGCATGCAGTTTAAGTTCAACTTATATCCCATTTATTTATTTATATCCAATTATTGAGCCATTACAGAATTAACTCCCATTGTCTGCAGTGGAAGAATAACTTTTAATTAGAGTTAATATAATAGCATAATACAAATAATGAATAGTGAAACTGTTTCAAAGAAGTGCAATGTACTCTTAGCAAGCAAGCAAGCAGCTCTATACTGTATATATTTATATTTTTTCAGTCAAATAGAACTTCAGTTAACAACCAAATAACACATTTATTTATAGTGACTACAACTCTTCTTGGAGAAGGAACAGCAGATGTTTATAACATTTTATACTTAGGGATGTGCGAAGACAATGCATAACTTCCTTACTCCAAAAGAAACATGATGCATATCACATATTGGAGCCTCTGACATGGAAAAGAGCATAGGTGGGTATGAAAGGTTAAAAAAGAGCATTTCCATTCACATTTGGATGATTTTTTTCCTTTCAAATATTTTTTTTCCTTGAAGTATTTGGTTCCTTGTTTATGTCCTGAATATTCTAACTTAATATGTAATTTGTTATACATTAGAGTCAGGTGGGGTTCCAACTTACCGCCACTAAGTGACCGGCGTGCGGGTGCATCGGAGCAAGATTTGACTTCTGCGCATACGCAGGAAGCAAATAACACAAGAAGACGCATGGATGCATGAAATTTTGGTGGTTTTTTTATTTCTGCGCATGTGCGGAAGCAAAAAATCACCAAAATCACCAAAATTACCAAAATCTCTCTCTTGTGTGTCCTCTCGCAGGATTTTACTTCTTGCATATGCGCAGAAGACAAATCTTGCTCTGAAGCCCAAACCCGCCCGCCGGTCACCCAGAGCTGTGCGTGCAGCTCCATTTACGCTACCTGTGCACCATCCACCCCTGCCCAGGTAGGAACCCAATACTGTTTGGAATTCTGTGCCAAGCATTCCCCAATTATCCTTGGAGACTAGTCTTAACCTCCGCATTATCTACCTCTCTAACAAACCAATAGTGGTTTCTAAATGCTGTTGCTACCAGTTCACATGTGCATTTGCATGTATGTGCAATGCTTCTGCACATGCGCAAAAGCATCCCAGGTGGGTGGGCAGAGCCTCGTAGAACTGGGCCAAATGGGGAGCAACCCACCACTGCAACAAACTAATAAAGTTTAGCACATCTAAATATTGTGTTTATTATACATATATTAAGGCTGTCCAACGCTTTGGAGGCAAAAAGATGCTTCACAAGATACCCATTTCATATCTGTCGGTGTCTCCTTAAAGCAAATGGATATTTTCCCAGGATTAAAAATCTGCTCTTCAAAGCTGCAGCACAACTCTGTATGTATCTGATTTTTGAAGTTGCAGAGAGGTGGTAAGTGCACCTCTCATATTCAGAAGCACCTTTCTGCCCATTATCACAACACACCCTACTTCCAGCCACCAACTAATAGTTTGATCATATATACAAATTCATTCCAACAGGTAAGCACACTATGCAAACTGCAAAATACCTTGTAAAAATTAGCAAAGAAAAGAAATTAAAGGCATGAGAAGTGCACAATCCATTTTGTAATTAAGTTGTGCATTTGTAAAGATTGAAAGTTGCAACATAAGACATAAGTGGATTAACTTAAAAGTATTTCTAAAATTTAACATATATATTTTCAATTTGCCCATTATTATTATTTTACTTTTTAGCTTTTCTCCCTTAACCCAACTCTTTAGTTTAATACTTACTGCTAAATGTGAAAAGGAAGGGGAGACAGATAGACTGTCTACGACTATTGGTAATGACTTCTCTCCTTTCTGGAAGCAAAACTCCTTTTTGGCCCTGTGCTGCCCACTCATAATCGGTCTTAAAAAAAACTACATCCAAGAGCTTCCAATACAGGAGCCAGTACATCACCAAGAAAAGGAAAAAAGTTAAAGTAAACAAACATCAATCAAGTATTTTTCCATAGGATTTACATAAGTTTCAAAAATGGGTTTTGCTTGAAAGTTTTAAGGAATAAAATTAAGGAAGCCTCCCTCCCTACTTTGTTCTAAAGGGAAAAAAAGATAGGACATAAATGCAATAATTAAAAATACCACAATTCCTCCAGAGTAGAAACTCTACTATAATCCATTTTAATTTTTCTCATGTCTCTCAATTAGATATTGAAGGGAACTATGGAAAATCACAGTGGCAGATGGATGTGATTGAAGAGATCAGAGTATAAGATATTGGTGTAGACAGGCAATTGTCAAGAGTCAAGCCATACATTATGGCATCTATCTAATTAATCATGGTAACTCCAAGCCTACCTGGTAATGCTGCTGCAGCCAGTCCAGCCAAATAATCCTGAAGATTTGACCCACCAATTTAATTGTGAAATGTGGCAAGCAAGCACCTTGAAATCAAATTATTTTGTGATAATACAGATGCAGATCTTCACAGCTCACCCTGCCCAAAAGCATGAGCCATCTTGTTTGGAAAAAAAGAGACACAAAAATTGAACTTCGTCTCTGTTAAATAGGGATTATTTACTGCTGGATTTCTTCTTTAATGGTTTTTCTCGTTCTTGCAATAAGCATGCTTATTTGTGTCCTTCAAATATTGTGTCCTTGAAGTATTGCCAGGGACATTTCTATGAGGGATATCTGGAAAGTAAGGTTACAAGGCACGTAGCTCTCATGGGGAATGTTCGCAGAGGAAGTTCGCATTACTATCATGTAGCAGGGAAGCCAGCGGAAGAGAACGAGCAGTGCCAGTGGTCAGTGGATCATCTACTGGCATTGTGGTGAAAGTTAGACATGTCCTCATTCCGTTTCCCTCCAAGTGTGAAGTGTGTGCTGTAATACACTACCTGAATGCTAAGGGCCTGAACACTGCTGCGATGGGGGCCCAAGATGCTTACTGAAGTGCACAAAATTGACAGACTCAGTGCCGTCCAAGAATTTTGTGACCATTGCGAGATTGAAGGCGAGGCTTTTCTCAACTGTATAGTCACTGAAGATGAAACTTGGGCTTATCACCATACTCCAGAGAGCCAGCGTCAATCAATGCAGTGGTGCCATACCCATTCTCCTTCAGCTAAAAAATTCAAAACTCAGCAGTCGGAGAGAAAAATCTTGAGCACCCATTGTGCACAAATCTTGGGCACCCATTGCAGCAGCTTTCATGCCCTTAGCATCCAGATCGCATATTACAGCCCACACTTCTCACCTGAAGGAAAACGGAATGAGGACATTCATCTCTAACCTTCACAACGTCAGTCGATGATCTCCTGACCACTGGCACTGCTTGTTTTCTTCCGCTGGCTTCCCTCTACACAATAGTAATACCGTCTTTACCCGCGAACATTCCCCACCAGACCTACATGCCTTGTAGCCTTACTTTCCGGATAATCCTTGTAATTCTAAAGTCAACTGGATAAAAATGATGGGAGGGGATCAGAAACCTTTTATTCATATCTCCCTCCAACCCCATTTTTAAATTCAATCAACTGGTTCAGGTAATTCTGACAACCTGCCTTCAGGATGTCCCTTGTTTAAGCACGGGAATTGATCTGACTTCTCCGTATAGACCAAGAGACACAGTGACATGGTTTCAGAGATATTTTTTCTTAAGTTAACATCCTGATTATTTTTGATTTGATTGGATTGGATTGGATTGGATTTTTATGCCGCCCCTCTCCGAAGATTCGGAGCAGCTCACAACAGGAACACAAAATACAAATCCAATGATTAAAAAAGCAGAACAGTTTAAAAAGCCCTTGATTAAAAACATTCATGCAACCCAAACAAACCATACATAAAATGGAGCGACCAACGGGAATCAATTTCCCCATGCCTGGAGGCAAAGGTGGGTTTTTAGGAGTTTGCAGAGGGTCGGGGTCACCACAGAGAAGGCTCTTCCCCTAGGTCCTGCCAGACATCATTGTTTTGTCGACAGGACACGGAGAAGGCCAACTCTGTGGGACCTAATCGGTCGCTGGGATTCATGTGGCAGAACGCGGTCCCAAAGGTATTCTGCTCTGATGCAATGAAGGGCTTTATAGATCATAACCAATACTTTGAATTGTGACCAGAAACTGATCGGCAACCAATGCAGACTGCGGAGTGTTGATGTGTCATGGGCATATCTGGGAAAGCCCATGATTGCTCTCGCAGCTGCATTTTGCACGATCTGAAGTTTCCGAACACTCTTCAAAGGTAGCCCCATGTAGAGAACATTTCAGTAGGTGAACCTCGAGGTGATGAGGGCATGAGTGACTGTGAGCAGTGACTCCCAGTCTAGGTAGGGCCGCAACTGGTGCACCAGGTGAACCTGAGCAAACGCCCCCCTCGCCACAGCTGAAAGATGGTTCTCTAATGTTAGCTGTGGATCGAGGAGGACGCCCAAGTTGCGCACCCTTTCTGAGGGGGTCAGTGATTCCCCCCCCCCCAGGGTAATGGATGGACAGATGGAATTGTCCTTAGGAGGCAAAACCCACAGCCACTCTGTCTTGTCAGGGTTGAGTTTGAGCCTGTTGACCCCCATCCAGACCCCAACAGCCTCCAGGCACCGGCACATCACTTCCCCTGCTTCACTACTTGATAATAGAACTCGTTCAATTACAGGTTATTAGACTGTGGAAGAAATGTACAAAAATGTAGCTTCTCAATCCTTTCTTTTCAATTTTGTCTGTATACAATGCCAGAGAACATTTATTTATGTTTTCATTTGCAAGCACTGAAGCAGTTTAGGGGAAGGGAGACTTTTTCAACAGAAAAGCAACATTATGTTCCATTCCTTCTACAGGCTGGGCTTCTGCTCAAGCCACAGACTCAGCAATCCTATATTTTATAGTCTGTAATATTTGAAAATACACTTCCAGCATCAAGCCATAAAAACTGTTGCCTGTTTGAAACATAATAGTGAAGTTATTGTCACTTACAATACTATATTTGAACCCAATTGTCTACCATGAAATAATATGAACTGGATAAAAATACGGTAGTATTATTTAAATTACTGCTTATGAACATAAGCAATAATTTAAACAATATTAATTTCTATCCAATTCATGAGACTATTGTTTCTTTTTCAGTTCTTTAAGCTATTTCATTTATATTGCACCTTCTATTCAATTTAAGCAGTGTGCTAACAATTAAGAGCACAATTTTCCCCCAACAATTGCTATTATATTAAAAATGCATTTTAATATAGTAGATGGTCCTTGACTTATGACAATTGAGCCCAAAATTCCTTTTGTTAAATGAGATATTTGTTAAGTGAGTTTTGCCTCATTTTACCACCTTTCTTGCCATTATAACTTTGGACTAAGCAAACTGTAGTAAATCAAGGACTACTGTAATCAGGTTTTTTTCATGTAGATAACTATGTGCTTCTTAATTCAACCTCTCTTGCTACAAAGCCTGCTGAGGCATTATCTCACAATCAATGATTTATTCATAGAGAAATCCATACATATCCATTAATCATTAGGATCAAACATAAGCAGAGTCTGCAGATGTAGTCAATTTGAAATGCCCATAATTTTGAATGCAATATAATCAGAGGCTTCATCTTTTTTATTCCAAATAAGAAGGTCATTCCATATATATTCTCTGTAAGTTGTTTTACCATTTTAGGAACTCTTCAATATTTACATTCAATATGTACATCAAGACAACTAGACACAAGAACATTTTTTCCTGAACACCATTACTATGCTAAACAAATAATTATTCCCTCACCGCTGTCAAACTATTCACTAGGGCTGCATTACTATTACTATTAGTTTTTCTCATCATTCCTATCACCTATCTCCTCCCACTTATGACTACTTGACTGTAACTTGTTGCTTGTATCCTTACGATTTATATTAATATTGTTTCCTGATTGCTTATTTGTACCCTATGACAATCATTAAGTGTTGTACCTCATGATACTTGACAAATGTATCTTTTCTCTTATGTACACTAAGATATATGCACCAAAAACAAATTCCTCGTGTGTCCAATCACACTTGGCTAATAAAGAATTCTATTCTAGTCTAGTCTAGTCTAGTCTAGTCTAAACCGTGATAATTTAAAACCCAAACCCCCTAAATATATTATGTTGAAAAAATTAAATATAACAAAAAATAGAATTAAAATCCATAGTTAAGTATATATACATAATGAAATTAATTTAATTGTTAAACATATTAAATCTGTATCATATAATAATCTAATGTGTCATCTTCTCACTTATAGAGTACAGAAACATTTCAAAAATAGATAATGAATTAATATCCTGGATCCATTACTTAAAATCAGAACAATGACTCCAATTATATAAAATTATCTCTTTTGCTATACTTCAAGCTCAATATAGTTAAAGAGCCTTATTCCTTATTTTAGGAAGATAATTCAACATTACATTTAGATCTTTAAATAATATATTTGATTTCTGTTGTACAATCCAAGATAGTGTATATAATTTTTCTTTTACTATTCTGCACAATAACCCCAAATGTTGGGTGGGCTGGGAGACAGACTGATACCAATTCAACCAATTTCCTTGCCAATGTTTTTGCCTAAGGAAGAACTAGAACTCATGGTTTCCTAGTTTCTAGTCTAACACTGTAACTACTACACCAGATTGGTTTTCTTCTTCTTCCCTGAATTATATTAACATACACATAAATTTGAAGCCAACATAAGGCTATGATCAAAAACCTAAATTTGCATATAAATGGCCATGGCATCTAGGCAGATCCAGTTATTTAGATAGGGACAACAAAAATTCATTAGAAGAACAAAATAATTTTAGTGAAAAAAGCCAAAATCATTTTTCTACGGTTTGTTCCATGATCTTATTTTTCCTTTCAGTATTATTTCCAGCTCTATGGCATTATTTCCTGAGGTGTAGTGTTCAGAAGCCTTCCAAATATGGTTGTATCGTGGATCAGTACTAATGATAAGACAGTGGTGGTGAACCTGTGGTACGTGTGCCAGAAGTGGCACACACAGTGCTCTCTGTGGGCACGAGCCATCACCCCAGCTCAGCTCTGCCATGCATGCGCGTGCTTCCCGCCAACCAGCTGGTCATCAGGTCTCTGCTGCGCATGTTTGGGAGTGGGGCACATGCAGGGGACATGTGCATATGCACAAGGGGGGGCAGGATGCATGCAAGGAGGTGCACATTGCATTTTGGGGATTCGTACACACTTTCACACTCAGTCCGGAAAAGGTTAGTTATAAAGCCCTACATGGCATCGGACCAGAATACCTCCGAGACTGCCTTCTGCCGCACGAATCCCAGCGACCGATTAGGTCCCATAGAGTTGGCCTTCTCCGGGTCCCATCGACCAAACAATGTCGGCTGGTGGGACCCAGGGGAAGAGCCTTCTCTGTGGTGGCCCCGGCTCTCTGGAGTCAACTCCCTCCAGAGATTCAAACAGCCCCCACCCTCCTCGCCATCCGTAAAATGCTGAAGACCCAACTTTGCCGCCAGACGTGGGGATAATTAACACCTCCCCTTTTTTATTATGTTTTTGGCCTTACTGTATAATGGATTAGGTTGAATGTGTATGATTGTATAGTTAGGGTTTTTACTATGTATTAATGTTTTTTAAATCGATTTAACTTTCTACTATTGGATTTGTAATGTATTGTAGCACTGTTATGTTGTGAGCCGCCCCGAGCCTTTGGAGAGGGGCGGCATATAAATCTAATAAATTATAAACTATAACTATAAACTATAAACTATCACTGTTATATGAGATATTTTTGTCGGTGTGGGGCTCCATTTTACTTGTTATTTATATGTTTAGAAGTTTTGATCTAATTATAATGAATTATTTTCTTATGTGTATTATTCTTTTTGTTGACTACAGTATATAATGTGTAAGACACCACCTGCGCTGGTGTTGCCATAGGACATAATTACAGTAATCATACAAAGTTGATCGTTTTATTGCTTAATAGTGCTTTTTTAAATTGCAAACATGAAATCACTGCCTTGCAAGTCTTGATCTTGCAAACTTCCATTAACGATGTGCAATCTCAGTAGTTTGATTTTGTAAATCCTTGCAATTAACAAAGATGTAAATAGCTACTGGTAGCTGTTTGAACTTCGACCACTACTTTCAAGATACATAGTTTTCAAAATTATGTTTTTCTTTAAACCAAGGTAAATTTATTTGCCAAGTAAATTTACTTGTCCAGAACATTTTTATATGAAGAAATAGCTACAAGTAAATACTCCTCAAAATCAAGACTAGGAAGAGGATGATTGAAAAAGGTGCTAGAAGGCTTTTTATTGCACATTTTTAATGGACGATTCTGACACATTCTAATTAAATGTGATCATCATCGCATATCTTAGTGAGCAGGAGACTCAGTTTGTGCCAGGACATGTGATGGCTGTTGTATGGTCATGCAAATGTGCAGGTTACACTGAACATCAGTTACCAACAATATGCTGATGACACCTGTATCTCTATGTATAATCAGCATATTGTTGGTAACTGTATCTCTATGTATAATCAGCTCTGTATAGTCATCTCTATGTCAACTGCAGATGCTGTCAAAGTCTTGCCCTGCAGTTTGGTAACTAATAAAGTCTGGATAAGTAAAAATAAATTGAAATGAACCCTAGCAAGACAGTTCTTTGCAGTTTAGTTGCCATATCAGATTGCTCTTTAATGGATTCCAACTACCTCTGTGGGACAGGCCTGTGACTTGCAGTATTGTTGCATGATAGGTGAAGGCCATTACCAGAACAATCTTGGTATTGAACAATGTCAGCTGGTTACAGTTACAACTTTTCCTGGAGAAAAAGGACCTGGGTAGTCATTCCATATCACTACCAATTTCTGCAATGTACTCTACGTGAAAATGTCTTTGAAGTCCACCTGGAAATTACAGTTCATCCAAAATAAAATGGTGCGGATTATTAAAGTCTGCACTGGTTACCAGAAAGTTTCTGGATTGCAATTCAAAGTGTTAATTTTGAGTTATAAAACTTTACATGGCTAGGTACAAACGTAACCCATATAACTGAAACTCTGATCAGAATTGAATATGGTATGTCCAATGGTACCAGTGATTGAGGTAACTACCAGTTATATGTCTACTTCAGGAGGAAGTTTTGTTGGTTCAACTGCTTGCTTATTCAACCATTTGAGTTGCAAATTCTGTATCTGTTTTCTTCTGAACATCTTGTTAATGTATCAACTTAATACTGTATATACACTGCTCAAAAAAATAAAGGGAAACGTAACACAATATACCTCCAAGTAAATCAAACTTCTGTGAAATTAAAATGTCCACTTAGGAAGCAACACTGATTGACAATCAATTCCACGTGCTGTTGTGCACATTCAACTTTGTACAGAACAAAATATTCAATGAGAATATTTCATTCATTCAGATCTAGGATGTGTTATTTGAGAGTTCCCTTTATTTTTTTGAGCCGTATACTTCCTACAGTATACGTATGCATCTTTCTTTGATATTTTAGGTTGTCCATTTACTGTAGTACAATTAGTCCAAAAGAGAAGTGTCATGTTTCTGAATGATGATTACAACTTGTAAACAGCATAGTGCCCTTTACATTGCATGATCTCTTCTGGAGTTATATTTATGTATTTCAGATTATCCCTGTAGTGTCGACTACAGCAAAATATACTATTGGAAATTTATTTATGTGTTTGTTTGTCAAAGTGTAGGATAGTTGTTTATATAAAGATAACATAGAAAGTAATGATAAAAGAAGACAATATGACAGTATGACAGGGACAGTAGGCACAATGGTGCACTTATGCACGCCCCTTACAGACCTCTTAGAAAAGGGGAGAGGTCAACTGTAGACAATCTAAGGTTGAAGATTTGGGGGTTTGGGGAAGAAACAACAGAATCAGGTAGTGAACTCCAGGCATTGCTGAAGTCATATTTTCTGCAATCTTGTTTGGAGCAGTTTAAATTTAGTTTGAATCTATTACGTGCTCATGTGTTGTTGCAGTTGAAGGTGAAGTAGTCATTAACAGGAAGGACATTTTGGTATATGATTGTGTGAACTATGATTAGATTAATTTGGGGGCGCTGTAGTTGTAAATTGTCTAATTTCAGTATTTCAAGTCTGGTGGAGTAAGGTATTTTGTTGCAGGAGGTGGAGTGAAGGATTCTTCTTGAGAAATATTTGTGGATGCTCTCAATTGTATTAATGTCTGCAGGGCCACCATCAGGAATTTTGGGGCCCCATACAGCCTAAGTGTCTGCCCCGCCATTTTAAAACTATTTTAAGTCGCCAAGCCATTCCATCCCCCGGGGATCATTTCCCGCTTCACACCAAGCGAGGTGGTCCCATAGGCCAGTGTTTCCCAACCTTGGCAACTTGAAGATATCTGGACTTTAACTCCCAGAATTCCCCAGCCAGCAAATGCTGGCTGGGGAATTCTGGGAGTTGAAGTCCAGATATCTTCAAGTTGTCAAGGTTGGGAAGCACTGCCATAGGCTATTTCAGCAACTGGGTTAATCCGATTGTGTGGACTCGTCCAGGAGAAAGAAAGAAGCGGGAGTGACAAGGGAAAGAAAGATCCTGGCATCGGTCAGGCGGAGCGAGGCTTATTTACGGCTCCTTGGCACTTCTCCCTTCTTGTTGACAAAACCATGTGCTTTCTAGCGAGGGGAGAGGGGAGGGGGATCCCACACCCGGCAGCCACCGGAGAGGAGCTGGAAAGGACGAGGGGAGAGAAAAAGCAGGGTACCAGCAGTCAGGCGGGTGTCTTGAGGGGGCACTCCCATCTGGAAGGAAGGGAAGAAAGGCGAGGGCGAGCTAGGAAGGAAGGAAGGAAGGAAGGAATGGTAAAAGGGGCGATCAAGAGAGGAATGGGTGAATGGACGGAGGGTGGGAAGGAATGAAGGAAATGTGTGAAAGGGGAGAGTAAGAGAGGAAGGAGTGAAAGAAGGGAGGGAGGGAGGAAAGAAGGGAGGAAGGAGAAGGAAAGCAAGAAATGGAGGGAGGGAAGGAAAGAAAGAAAGAAAGAACAAAAGAAAGGGGGAAGGGACAGGAACAGAGGAAGGAAGGAAGGAAACTTATGAAAGGGGAGAGTAAGAGAGGAAGGACTGAAGGGAGGGAGGGAAGAAGGTAGGAAGGAGAAAAAAAAGAAGAAATAGAGGAAGGGAAGGTAAAAGAGAGAAAGAAAAAGAGCAAGAAAGAAAAAGAAAGAAAAAGAAAGAAAAAGAAAGAAAAAGAGAATGAAAGAGAAATAAAAAGAGAGAGGGGGAATAAAAAAATGGAAGGAGGGAAGGAAGGAGGGAAAGAAAGCAAGAGAAAGAAAAAAGAATGAAAGAGCAAGAGAGAAAGAGAGAAAGAGAAAGAAAGAAAAAGAAACGAAAGAAAGAGGAAAGAAAGAGAATGAAAGAGAAATAAAAAGAGAGGGGGAATGAAAGAAATGGAAAGAGGGAAGGAAGGAGAGAAAGCAAGAGAAAGAAAGAAAGAAAGAAAGATAAAGAAAAAAGAATGAAAGAGCAAGAGAGAAATAGAGAAAGAAAGAAAAAGAAACAAAAGAAATTGTGATTTTGACTATGCCGGCTCCCGGCTCCCCACAAACCACCTACCCCTCTACCGCAAGAGGGAAGCGCCCGAGGCGCCGGGTTCTTCCCTTTCTCCCTCGCCCGCATCCTTGCCACGGTGACTCACCAGGAGAAGGCCCACGCGGCTCCTCGGGGGGCCTTGCGGAATGCGGCGGCGGAAGCCCCCATGGCCAGCGCTGGGTGCGAGGAAGGATGCTTTCTGCGTGGGCGGAGGCCGAGAGCTGAGAAGGGCGCGCCTTGCCCACCCTCGCCGGAAGAGCTGCCCATCTAACAGTCCCGCTGCCCCATTGCCCGGCAGGGGATGATGGGCAAGGGACGCCTCGGGGAAGGAGGGCAGGGAGGGAAGGGAAGGAGGGGGCTGGCGGGGGTTTAGGAAAGGGGAGCCCACCGGGCACGAGGTAACACTGGCCGCGCGGGGCTCCGAGGCCAGCCTTGCAGCTCCTCGGCGGGAGAATCCGAAAGCCACCGGGAGAGGACTGGGCTCAGCAGGAGAAGCGCCCCCCCCCCCATTATTCAATTTCCCCGGCCCCGTGACACCACTCCCAGTAGTACCGGTCTATCGGCGGCCCTGAATGTCTGATATGCAATGCGAGTTCCATACAGATGAGCTGTATTCTACAATTGGTCTGACAAATGTTTTGTAAGCTCTGGTTAGCAATTCGATGTTACCAGAGAAGAAGCTACTCTGAAGAAGTTGGAAGTGTGAAAAAGGGCCATAAGTCACTTTTTTCAGCACTGTTGTAATTTTGAACAGTCGCTGTCAGGGTTCCAAATAATAACCCCATGGAAAGCAGAACTCCAAGGCAGGTAGATTTCTCAAAGAACAGTTTTATTGGAGATATCATATTGGCACAAACTGGTGAAAACTGACTCTTAAAGTTCCCATGGTTTTCACCTGATTAAAAAAAGTGAAAATTCCTTCTCTCCCCCCTCCCCCCCGAACAGTCATGTTATCCGATGAAGGTGCTAGCCAGTTGCTTGGGTACTTCACCCTTCCTTCTCCAGCCATCTGTTGGAATGTCCTTGATTCCCACAATAAACTATTTTGCTTTGGCTATAAAATCCCCATCTAACTATGTTCCGCCTCCCTATCTCTTCTTTACATTGTGGCAACCTGGAGCCTCCAAAATGGCCCCAGCCAGGTTCACTTAAGAAATGACAGTCACTATATATGGATGTAAATTGAAGACTACCTGTACTTTAAATTGTAATTATTATTTTAAAGATTTTTCTTATATTCAGATAGAATTGTCTTCCTCATAGATAGCTTATCAATAAAACCAATTCAAGTATCTTTTAACAGCTCAGTACTTGGATGCATAGACAATTTACATTTCTTTACTGCAGTTTAGCTGCCATATCAGATTTCTTTTCAATGGAGTGCTCCATAGTTACGGCATTTAGACTATAATTCTCTGCCAAAGCATCAATGCAGAAGCTACTCCAAAAACAAATAGGTTGTAAATCATGGGTGTCAAACTCGCCTCATCACATTGCTGTCACGTTACATTTCGTGACATTTTTCCCATTTTCAGAGCTGGGGCGGGTGTGGCCTGCACGTGACATCCTTATTGTAAACACTTTGTATGAATTTTGGTTTGGCACATCTGGGAATTTCCACCCATAGTGAAAGGGATTACAACAATATCCTTGAATTGTTGCAAAAGATATTGCTTAGCATGTAATAGTGAATAAAAAGAAGCTTTAAAACCACCACAAAACTCTGATGGCTCAATCATACCAACAATAGGGGCCACAGGTATAGTTGAGGGCTCCAATAATAACATATAGTAAGAAAATCAGCATTCATCAGATCTAGTTGAGCTTCCATGATGTAGATGGTAGCAACTTGTTCAGTCAATTATAAACCCAAAGTGCAGGCATATCTGCTTACTACAGGTTGCTGACTTTTGCAGTGCTGGAGTTAAGGAAATCATTCCAATAGCAATGTCTTTTCCTGTGTTTGTTTTTAACTGCATTTCTGATTATTTCAAATAAACAATAATTTTTCCAATAAAACAGCTACCATGCCAAGTTCTTTCTCAACACGGACAATTCTTTATTATTATTCTTTTCATTTGTTTCAATGCCTTTCCTTCCTGTTGAAATGTAAGGCAAAATCCACTTTTTAAAAACTCAATTCTACCATTGTTATAATTGCTGTATTTTCTCTACTCATCCAACAAGTAAAAATAGAGACAGGAGTATATGATTTTTTTGTTCTTTTGTTTTTCTTGCTACTTGCTTTATCCACATTTTTGGAAGAGCTAAATCTGCACAAATGACAATGTATATTGGTCTGCTGACTAACAGAGTAGCAATACAAGTTCACAGGAGCAATTAATCTGTCAGCAGTAACAATAACCTAATAGATCACAATACAGCCTGATACCGGTAGTAAAAATTCAAGGGGACTGAATATACTTTGTTGATTGGTCCCCTCACCTCTAAAAGCTTATTACACTCTTTAAAGATAAAATTATTTCATACATAGAAAAAAAGAAATTTAAGAAGACCTATTGCTGTGGAAACATGCACACAATTTTTGTGAAAGTAATTTTTATTTGACTACCAAAGGAAAGACTGGGAAAGGGAGAGAGAGAAAGAGAAAACACTACTTTGTTTCAGATTCCGAACAAAAAAGCAAAACTATTCAACAATAAAACAACAATCCTCAACCTTATTTTTCATATAATTGCTTATTCTCCATCAAAATGCACAGAACACAGAAACTCTATTTTAAATCAGCAACGTGATGAGATATATTCTAATACTAATGTAATACTTTAAAAGTCCATTATTTTCATTAATAACATAATGAAAAAGCATATGGTCAACACTTTCATTAGTTTTTCTCATTAACAACTTTTATTGTTAATTAACAAGGAGCTTTCAAGGCATATAATGAAGTCATTCTAGGGGCATTTCATATATCTTAATATCTCAGGGCAGCATAACCCTGCTTGTCTTTTGCAAGGAAAATAAAATCCTGGCTGTTTCCTTAAATATTTGGGTGAGGCGGTTAAACAAGCTTTGCTGGTTCACTGGCTTTATTGTTATTCTATTTCTGTTATTAAGTTGGAGGGGAAAAGCCATAGGTATATGTTATATGTACGATTGCTTTCATTGTTATTGTTTAATTCTTCTGGACTGTCCAGAATCTTTGCTTTGAACTGGATAGACAAATAAATTGTTTAAATAAATAACTAGAGGGACAAAAAAAACCCTCCAAAAAACCTTACATAGACATACACCTTTAATGTTCTATAAAGATATACATTAAAAGTCTAATCCTCAAAGGTATCCACCAGTGTCCCAAAGGCTCTTTTTCAAAATGCAACTGGATTTCCTTGGGGCTTTTTCCTTTGAAACCCTTTCCCTTCTTATCGAAGAAGCTTCTCAGTTCTAGTATCAGTGATAAACATACCTATTTCCATTTCTATTACCACCATTATTTACACTACTGCCCAACTACTTGTCCTCTATTTTTCACAGGATGGCTCCTCTTTCGCTCAGATACAACTAATTATGGGATGGTAGCCTAGCAATTAAAATCCCGGCCTTGTCAACTGGAAGACTGGCAGTTGTGGACCCAAGTACTGTATAATAGAATAAATTCCCATTCTTGCCCCAGCTTCTGCCAAGCTAGCAGTTCAAAAGTATGTAAACCAGGGCTGGGTTTCTTCCCTACTGGTTCGTAAGTGTGTGTTGTGTCAGACGTGTGCACTTTGTATGTGTGCACCTCTGCTTATGCTCAGAAGCTTTTGTGTATGTACAGAGGGTTATTGCCAGCCACTTTCAAGCAGTGGCGACCAGGAAACTGGTTTGGGGGCGTGGCAAGTTGGTCTTCACTACTGTTTTGGCAACCATGGCCAAATTTCTGCCATCAATTCGCATGAACCGGTCCAAACCAATAGCAACCCACCAGGAATGCAAACAAAAATAGATAAATAGTTGCCACTTTGGTGAGAAGGTAACAGTGTTCTGTGTGCCTCAGTGTACAGTCATGCCAGCCACACGATCATCTTTGGATAATTTAATTTAATTTAAATTTATTGAACTTTTAAGTTGCCCAATTCCTTGCGGACTCTGGGCGATAATGTTGGATTACTCAGCTAGTAAAGAGAGATGAGCAGTGCCTCTTAGAGTTGGACATGCCTGGATAGGAGAAGCGTTTACCTATTAAAGGGAGATCTAGCATTTTTTTTTTTGTGATACTTTGGAATAGCATGTGGGAATGGCCCAGGGAGAAGGGACAAAAAGAGCCAGCCAAAGGAATCATCAGATAAAATGCAATTTAGCCTGCAACAAGGATGTGGATGGGGTAAGAGCTGTGGTGGCGCAGTGGTCAGAAGACACTGGGCTATCCCAAGTAGATACCAATTCAAGTTTCTTTGAATTGAATGTGGGGGGCAGGTTGTCACAGTGAAATGGGGTTTTACAGCTTTTTGTAACAGAGCTATGTGAGCCTCAACGTAGACTCATGTTCGCCACATGACCATGATAGTATCTTTGGGCAACGTTGTTCTCTCTGCCAAGAAATGGAAATGAGCTCTGACACCTAGAGTTGGACACAACTGGACAAAGGAGGCCTTTACCTTTTTTACAATGGAAGAATGGAAAGTGTAGCTGATGGAAGTGGTGGAGATGGCAAAATTGATAGCCTTTATGAAAGAAAATTGTCTAATTTTATTTCTATTTGGAAACCACTTCTATATTTTTTGTAAGAAACTGAAATAAATTAAAAGTTGATTATACGGAAATAATGTAGATAATTGAAAACCTCAGTTCTATTTCTTTAATTCATATCCATACCAAGAAAAGTCTGGTCATTCTTTTTCTATCTTTTTTATTTGCACTTCGACTTTTTTCTTTATTGAACTTTTTTTTTTAAATCCCCATTTATCTTTAAATCTATATTTTTATGAAAATCAATAAAAATATAGATATATTGTATATGGGATGAACTTTTTGTAGTACTTTGCTCCTGAATCCCTGATATTATAGTATGTTACTTATAATGTTTATATTCCATTCTTAAAGGTATTCACTTTTAATATCAGGGATTACATTTTATGTTTGCAACAATGGAGCAAACAACTTCTCCATCCAAATAAACATGAGCTGAATGAGGGGGGAAATCAAATTAGCAAACCTGTATTCTCACACATAAGCTTTCCAAATTAGGTTTCACCTGTCAATTAAATGCAGTCTGGTTACATCTGAATCACTATGCAAAATACAACAAATTGTAACAAATAGTTTGAGTATCCTTAGTGAAAGAAGTTGACATCTTGCTTTGTTTTTGAATAAACAATGAAGTTGTCAATATTACACTAAATATGTATCCTTAGATTCTAGTTACGTTCCATTGTGGTACAAGCATCAACTGAAAGGCAACGTACCTTCCCTTATATAGCAAATTGTTATTACCACATTCTACAGACCAGAAAGTAAAACGGACACGTTTTTGCCAAGTTTCCTTGGTTTAAAACAAATTTTAACAGGAATTGGGATAAAGGCCTTCTAGGTCCAAGTGCATCTCTTTTTTCCAATGAATGCTTGGTCAACATGACCATGCCATTAATGCTTCACCCAAAGTTAATCTTTAATAAACGCAGTTTGAATAAGGCTGCCTTGTTCACTTTAACTATGTAATTAACGTATGCTAATTACTGACCATCTCTTTCTCCGCCTCACCTGCGGCATCCAGAAGGGCAAACAGAAAGATTTTCAGACTTTCCAGCAGATTTAGTGAAAGATCTGTAGAGTTTCAGCAAAGCCCAGCATTATCTGAACATGTAGATTACTATAAATTATTATAGTCACTTACACCTGTTTGTTAAATGTTTGTCTATATTCCTTGAAAAAATCTTGATATATTCCACTGTGCAACAAGCACAGTGTGTTTAGTAGATATTAGGTTTATGCTTGAAATTTATAGAACGACATTTGTATATGTTCTGATTAGTATAATGTTATTTCAACACACAGTGAACACAAAGAGAAACCAGAGGATTAACTAACCCATAAACTACATTCTGCAACATATATAAAAGGCAGATTACTATATCACTCATATAATTTCTTCCATTTTACTTTGGTTTTCATTTTTTCTTCTCCTTTGTTTAAGCCAATATTAATTGAGAAGACAAAATCAGTAATTTATGAGCTATGATCTAGATTCTAGCTGTATGACAGGTATCTACCCCAAACTGTTGTGCTTTATAAATGATATCCATTTCCCACCCTGGAGCATTGTTCTTTGTATCCCCATTGGTTGGGACACACATCAGAACATTAACTCTGATTGAGATTGAGCCTCAATTTGATATCTAAAGTGTCTGAATAAATACATTACAGGTGTTTCTTTAGTTGCCAAAATTATTACCAAAAATTATCCCATTTTTAAATAAAACAATATGACAACATTATTGATATTGATTACAGACCTTGATGCTAATTGAATTTACATTGCATGTGAAAGTGAATAAAATAAATTAGTGTGTGCGTACATATGAACATACTTTGGACTCAAACATCTTTAATACGTTTTTTAGCATCTAAGCCTCTTGTAACATACTATCACATGCAAAGCAAAGAAAATGCAATCAGTAGAAACAATGTATCATAAAGAACTCAAAGTAAGTTTGTAAATATTTGAAATCATGACAATTCAGTGAGACTTGTCCATTTAACTTGTTTAGGTTGTATTTACACACTTGTTTTTCTTATCCTATGTCCAATTGCATTTCATTTATTTTGCCATTGAATTATTGGGCAGCTTATTTTTAGTTAGCTATTAATCTGTTTTGGCTATGACCAAAAGTGCTGACTGCTTTTATTTCATTTTCCAGTTCACTGAGCTTATCTCTGTATGCCTGAACCAATTACAGAGTGGGTTCTGACATGTCCATTTCTGTCTTAAAAGCATAGACCATTGAGTATATCAACAAGCTGAAAAAGGTGAAACAAAATGAGACATATTAACATATAAAATGATTTAATATTTAAAAAATTTATTGCAAAAGCAAACTTTGAAATATGTACTGCACCACATATAAATATCAGCGTATTCAGATTATTGCCCATTTCATTGCATCACAAGCAGAATAAAGGAAAATACACATGATTTCTACAAAAATATTGGAGAATTCTCATCATGTATCTTTTTGCTTACAAAAAAAATATCTGAATTTATGAAAGATAATCAGTGGAATAAGAAATGAAAGAATCCCTTGACACATAGTTAATTATAATTCAACTAAGTAATCCAACCATTATTTACTATTCATATTTGGCCTATATACTTGATCGTGATGGGTAAAGCTTACTTCGTATACAAAAGTTTTCAAAACTGTGCAAAGCTTACCTGTTAAGTTTGCAATTTTACAAATGCTTACCTTAGAATAACCCTTTGAGTGTAACTTATAAGCTTTGTACATTAATTTAACAATTTTACATTAAGTCTCTTATTTGTAGTAGTGTTAAAGCAGTTTAATATGCTACAAATTGTTTAACAAAATCCTAATTTATCCATTCATTAAAGCTATACCTGTGTAGCATGCGTTATTATTCTTTCAAAGACTTGCATTTAAAAGGACACACTCAGAATCTGAAATATAAACTCCACACCTAGTTTTCTCATTGTTTGTTAGGCAGATTAATTTAGTACCCCTGTAAAGATCCCTAGTGTTTGTAATAATGTCTGATAGCGCCTTTTAAAAAAGAAAAAAGAATGTTACTGGTTTGATTTGAATCCAGTTTCCACTAAAAGCATAATTGAACCTGCACATTAATTAAGATAATAAGGATGGAGGGAGGAGGATGCAAACAAGAGGGGCGTCAGACCGACTAGTCAACATTTTTTTAAAATAGGAGACACCATTCATCTGCGCTCAGCATTCTCTTCAGGGGTTGAAGTCTGGTTGAAAAGGCTAATGGAGACAGACTTTTTTCACCGGCATCCATATTTGTGCTAACTTGAGGAAGGTTGGTTAAACTGTTCAAAGCGGAGAGGTGGCATTTTTCTCTGAGCATCTTCGCTTTCCCATCGCCTCTTCCGCCCTCCCGCTTGCTTCTCGCGCATCCTTCCACTGCCTTCCATCTAGCACAGCTGCCACGCCTTACAATAATACCGCACTCCACAGCCAACTGGGGGGGGGGAGGTTGGAGAGGGAGGGGAAGTCAGGCTTTTAAGAGACAAGAGGCCTCCGGGGCGGCCCCTCCCCGTAAATTGGGGTTCCAGCCCTTCCAGGCAAACCGTCCGTGTCAGTGAGGGAAACAGAGCAGGGGGAGACGCGGCTTTGGAGGCGCTTGCTTAACTGCGCCGTATCCCCATTCAACTTGCACCCCTCTGCGCGCGCAGGGGCGCGCGTCGCCCGTATTCCCGTCTCCACGGCTGGAAGTTGCTCGCGCCTTTCCAAACTGCGTGAGGGAAAGCGAGGCAGAAAGGAGGAAACCCCCCCGCCCCCACCCGTCCTGCCGCTAACCAACCTCCGAGGCTCCCACCCGCTCCACCCCGCCCGCCCGGCGTTACCTCTTTCCTCCTGCTGGGCGCCCCCGGGCGCGTGAGGAGAGCGGTCTCTTCGCACACCACCACCACGTCTTCCACAAAGACGCAGTCGGGCAAGCTCTCGTCACTGGGCAGCTTCAGCACCTGCAGCCCCAGCTTGTTCTTCAGGACCCCCACGTAGAGCTGATGCTCCCGCTCGGCGCGCGCGAAGTCCACCTCTTTCGCCTTCTCCTGCCTCAGCGCCTGCTGGCACAACGACTCCGGCAGCGCCCGCACCACGGCGTGACTGCACCGCCCGAAGCTGGAGGGGCCGCCGCTCAGCCCTGCCATGTTCGCAAAAAGGGAGTCGGGTGGGTTTAAAAGACGGCAGGCCGACCGGGAGAAATAGCACAACCCCCGCCCTCGCGCCTCTGGCTTCCGCGCGCTGTAGCCGGCACCGCCGTGAAGAGAGCGCAGCTTGTTTGCCAAGCGTCCCCCTCTCTTCCCGGAGCTAGCCTGAAATGGCCTCCCTTCCCTCCCGACAGGAGGAGGTGGTCGCGAGCGCGCTTAAAAGCCGGATTGGCCACGCCTTTGCTATAGAGTACCTACATCATGCTCCGTGTTCAAAGAAGCGTCCATTGGCCGGCTATTTGGGGTTGAGGTACCTGGTTGGTTCACAGGCGCCGAAATGGCCTCGCGCCGATTTCATAGCATTGGGAGGAACCTTGGGGAAACACGCCGGTTGTTTTAATGGCATCCCTGTTCGAAGGCCCATCCGTGGCAGATGGCGATGCTTGGGCTCGCCCTGATGGACTTACAAAGAAGCAGAGCTTTTCAAATGCACAGAAGTTTGTAGAGAGTCTTGGTCATCCAGGTCATGGTTGTGGCAAATGTGCTTTTTCGGGAGGCAACTGGTCTCCCTTGTTTTTTTGTTTTTCCTTTGAAGACGTTTTGCTTCTCATCCAAAAAGCTTTTTAGCTCTGACTGGATGGTGGAGAATGGAAGGATTTATATTCCTTGCAGACAGATGGTCATTTGCACCCTTAGGGGTTGCCTAAGAGAAGATAACTTTCCCATGGTGTTAGGAACTAAATAAGAACATAAGAAGAGCCATGCTGAATCAGGCCAAAGCCCATCAAGTCCAGCATTCTGTGTCACACAGTGGCCCGCCAATTGTCCATGGGGATCTTGAGCAGAAAGAGAAGGCAAGACCCTCCCTTTCCCCTGACCCCCATCAAATGGTACTCAAGGGAATCCTGCCTGCCTCAAGCAACATAGAGGCGGCACATGGACATCCGTTTCAATAACCATCTATATGCTTGGCATCCATGAATCTGTCTAATCCTGCCTTGAAGCTATTAAGGCTGACAGCTGTCACGACCTCTTCTGGAAGTGAATTCGATAAACCAACGACCCTCTGGGTGAAGAAATATTTCCCTTGATTTGTCCTCACTTTCTTACCTATGAGCTTTAGGGAGTGCCCCCTTGTCCTAATATTGTGTGATAGAGAAAAGAATAAATCTTCTACTCTGGTGCTTTGGAACATATTTTTACAATTCAACAAATCAGGCATTTATAGTGGATGTGTCTTCTGACCTTCCTGCCAATCAGCTTAAAGCTCTTTTGGGAGAATTGGCGCTAGACTTATGGTTGGGGGTCACCACAATATGAGGAACTGTATTAAGGAGTCGCGGCATGAGAAAGGTTGAGAACCACTGTTTTAGAGGGTCGTGGAAGCACTTGGAGGCTTTATCCAAAATATAAGATACCTCCAAGATACAGATAAACCGCTACATACTTCAATGATCCTCTAAAAGAACAATTAAAACTTGGACCACATGTTTTCTGAATAGTTTTTATCCCAGAGCTATAATTGCACTCAACAATGAACTAAAGGGTCACCACCAGTGAGTTGTTGGAAGCATTACTTGGTCTTTGTGTGGATGTTTGAGTGGTTCAGGGTGTAGAATTTGTGGTGGGTAAGCACGTGTTTTGGGATTGTTATGTTTATTGGGCCTGGTCTTTTGGCATTATGTAAATTTCATTCAATGGATATACTATATATATACAGTGGGGTGAAAAGTATTTAGTCAGACACTAGTTGTGCAAGTTCTCCCACTTAAAAAGATGAGAGAGGCCTGTAATTGACATCATAAGTAGACCTTAACCATGAGAGACAACATGAGAAAACACATCCAGAAAATCACATTGTCTGATTTTTAACGAATTTATTTGCAAATTATGGTGGAGAATAAGTATTTGGTCTTCTCATCTTTTTAAGTGGGAGAACTTGCACAACTGGTGGCTGACTAAATAATTTCCCCCCCAGTGTATATACATACAATGACAATAAAGTAAAGTATAAAAGGATGCAAATGACCAACTATCTGCAAGGAATATAATTATAATAATTATAATAATATTAGCGGCCGATAAGGTCCCACAGAGTTGGCCTTCTCCGGGTCCCGTCGACTAAACAATGTCATTTGGCGGGCCCTGGGGGAAGAGCCTTCTCTGTGGCAGCCCCGGCCCTCTGGAATCAACTCCCCCCAGAGATTAGAATGGCCCCCACCCTCCTTGTCTTTCGCAAGTTACTCAAGACCCACCTTTATCGCCAGGCATGGGGGAACTGAGACATCCTCCCCCAGGCTTTTAGATTTTATGTTTGGTATGTATGTGTTGTATGGTTTAAAATTGTTGGGGTTTTAGATATGTTTTATTTTAATATTAGATTTGTCTCACTGTTATATTGTTTTTGTATTACTGTTGTGAGCCGCCCCAAGTCTTTGGAGAGGGGCGGCATACAAATCTAATTAATAATAATAATAATAATAATAATAATAATAATAATAATAATAATAATAAAAATCCTTCCATTCCCCACTATCCTTTTAGAGCTGAAAAAGCCTCTTGGATGAGAAGTGAAATGTCTTCAAAGAAAAAACAAGAGCAGTTTCCTCCTGAAAATGTGTATTTTAGACTTTCAAATGCATGATAAGTTCTTTCTCAGCATAACAGCTTAGCCAGGTTAAAAAGAAATTGTATACTCTACTCCATGCCCTGCCTGCTGCTGAAGATAGTTTGAAGGAGAGCCTGTGTACAAATGTCACACTTGTTCCTTTTGGTAATATCACAGATTTGTGCTTTGTGGGGGGCAGTGGGGGGGTGCTCCCAGTTCAGACTGGTTCTTCGAACCGGTAGTGCTAGCGGTGGAAGGCTCCGCCCACCCACCTGGGACGCTTCTGCGCATGAGCAAACCGGCAGCAAAATTATTTACAATCCACCACTGGGAGGGAGGGATAACCCTGCTAAAAATGAACCGGAATGTGTCCAGATTGTCTTAATAACTTGTGAAGAATAAAAATAATTTAACACCTGCTACATTTGGATATAGACTGGATGAAAATCAGCCTTTTCATCAACTTACAGTAATCAACGTTGCCAATATTGAAACCTGGTGACTTCTATTAATATTGTACCCTGTTCAACTATGAAATCACTCAAATCATTTTATGTTTTCATTAAATTGTCTTTGTTGCTTAAAGATTTCCTTTCCTTTCCTTGCACTGTAACAATTCAGTATTATGTAATATATTCACATATACTTCCCATTAAGTTCCATAGTTCAATTTCCAAATAGCTACCTGTAAATTTAAGCCTTAATATATGTTTGGAAATTCTGGACTTTTATTTAAATTTTGAAAGTTGAAAATTGCCATTCCAAAAAAGGCTTTTTACTCTATAGTTTTCTGTAAGTGAATATAGAACATGTTCTCTTCTAGATCAATATGTACCAGAGAAAACTAGACTACAGAATTTTGTACTTCCCTGCTTTCATTTACTGGAATATTGTTAGGTTATTTTTTATTGTCTGTTATGGCACAATACTCTTCAGCTCTAACTCTTTATCTTTTCTGGATATACTTCAAATGAATATGTAAGATTAATTTATAAGGATATTTTCATATATTAGCAGGACACACACAAAAAGTGATGTATAACCTTAAAATAAATGTTTAAAATGTTTAAACATTTTTAAGAAGGGGAGGGAGAAAGAAGAGGAGCAAATTTATGTCTCACCCCTTATGATTCAACTCTGTACACTCTGTGCTACCACTGAAACCACCATGGACTTCAACCTTCCCTCCTCCCAATGTTAATTCTCCCATCAAAAGATTGCCCATTCCTTGTTTATAAGAAATGTATAATGCATGAAAAACCAGCATTCTGATCCTCACAAGAAAAGACTAAGGAGGAACCTGTGTTGCAAGATGAGATCTAATTAGAGAACCAGTGACCTATCGAGTCACCCTTTCAGAGGCATTTTCCTACATAAACAGAGAAACTGAAAGGCTTTAGGCATATTGCTATTGTTTTTGGTTTTAAACCAAAGCAATAGTGGTTATTCTGTTTATTTAAGTAAGGAAATGTCTTTGAAAGTATGACCTAGTGGATCACGGGTTGACTTGTTAGATTTATTTACCCCTTTGTTTATGAATTCTCCCACACATCCTGACATTTGATGTTATCTCTTGACCATGACTTTCCCCTCCCTTTCCACATGGTGTAATTATGCTGACAATATTTATTTATTTGTTTTAAACACAGTGCTGCACATTGCTATTCTCAACTCAGAACAGTTTAGAATCCTTGCCAACTTCTCCATTGAATTGTAAGAATCTATCAGAGAAAGTTTAAAAATAGAACCATGTAACTTTCTGAGGGTCGAGGCAGGTCCAATCTATCTGATCTCTGATTGCCAAAGGAAGGGGTGAGCTACACTCAATTTTGGAGTAGGAAGCACTTGATAACTGAAGCAGGAAGGGCAAAAACTGAAGTATACTGGTTGACATATTTGATTGACACTAGAGAAGTCCAGTTTCTACTCCATCCTCAGCCACAGCCATTAACTTGGTGACTTTCAGCTCAACCTATCCCACAGGGTTATTCTGAATAAATGTAGGAGAATGCAGCACTATGTACTGTATGTGCCTTGAGTCTCTGAACAAAGATGTGATACAAATACATATATATGTTTGTGTGCCAGAGAAGAAGCACATAAAGCAATTTAAAAAAATATATCCAAGGCTTTCTTCATGCACCTTAAAATTGTGGCTTCTTTAAGAGCCACATGATGAGTTGGGTTGAGGGAAGGAAAGAGGGAGAGATTGCAGGACTGGATGGGAAAATTCACATTGAACATTGAAAATGAAAGATCATGTGACTATATCCAGGAGCACAAAAACAGCCACAACATTCCCAAATAATGTGAATGTCCCTCGGGAATAATTCTGAGTTACCGTACATTGGTTCAAAATCTGCTGCCCTGTGATGCACTGTTTCTCCCAGTTAAAAGTCATGACAACAAGAGTTTTATACATGTTATATAATTGTCAACTGACCAAAGACAAAAGCAGAACCAGAAAGAAATGTTCTTTATGGATGAGTTCTGAAGTACAACACTAGGGTCAATAATGTTTAGCTTCATTGACTGCAAAGATTCACGGCTGCTGAATTTATTTTGGCTCCACAAACAGAAATTGAGAAGGTTTTGTGTTATGGTGAGAAACAGAGGCAAGAGTCTATAAAAGAGCATATCACATCTATTTTAAACAATACATACTTTACGCATTCTTGTTTCTGAAATAGTGCTATTATTGGCTTTCCTTTCAAATGTAGTAAGTTTTAAAAGAAACCATTATGTATAATAAAAATTATATGGGCCTGATGGATGCTTCCTGACCTTCTCCCCATCCTTCCACCCTCATCTGCTTGGCCTTAAAAGCTACTTTAACTACAGAAACTCTAAATGAGGCACACTCCAACCATAACAATCATTTAACACTATATACACAAAACAACTCCGAGTTTGCGGAGAGGGGCGGCATATAAATCCAATAAATCTAACTATAAAATTCTGGGGCCCATATCTGAAGACCTTGAATCAACCAGGTGTTAGTAGCCTTCCTGAACTGTAAAAGGTCCTAAACTGTAAAAGGTTGGGAGCTGTCCTAATCCTAGAAGTATTCCAGAAGAAAGGCGTTCTTACAAAGAAAGGCATTGTTTTCTTTAGGAGTAAGGACATACAGTATTAGTTTTCTTTAGGAGTACCAACATATCATTTTAAGCATATGATTATGGTAACTAAGACATTCTTTTATTCAAATACAGTAATCCCTTGCTACTTCGCGATTCATCTTTCGCGGATTTGCTCTTTCATGGGTTTTTTCAAAGGGAAAAGAATATCGGGGCAGGGACGGTTTGTGTGTGTGGTGGTGGGAACTGTTGTGGTGGCCTCCTTCAGCCCATGCGGTAGCTGAGAGAAGCTGGTCTCTCTCAGCGGTCAGCAGCGGTGGGTTGTTAACAATACAGGGAGGGTTTAAAAGTCCAAATACCCATTAAATACATTAAAAAAATATCTTTCCTCTACTTTGCAGAAATTTGTTTTTCGTGGGTGGCCTTGGAACGCATCCTCCGTGAAAAACGGATCACTGTAATATGTTACATGCTCTTTGCATATCCAACAGGACTGTCTTGCTACTGCATTGCTCTAGAACAGCATTTCCCAACCTTGGCAACTTGGTATATTCATGAAGTGATAGAGTTGCCACCACAGTTGACAAGCTGATCCACTTAACGTTTAGGTCAACTGTTGATTCAGCAGAAATCTCCAATTGCAATTGGAGTATTGAAGTCTTGCAATATTTCCCTTGGAGCTATCAAATGGGCAGTTTCCTATTGACAGGATGCTGAATCACCTTGCTCCCACCAAAAATTCAGGTTGACAGTGTGACTTTTCTCACACGGTCAACAAGTTTGATTCATTTTTCCTGCAAATATAGAAATAAATTGCTATTGTATTATTAGCACTTTAAAGTAAATTGAATTATATTTTATGATTTGGAGCCATACTTAATTTAATAAATTAAATGTGATTCAGTAACTCTAACAAGATTAGATAGGACAAAAATATTATTTCAACCTTTTTTTGTAAGAAATCTTTCTTTAATGCATTTCTATTAGTTATGTCAGCTTGCATTCATATTGCTACAAAAAACCAGGCTTTTAAAATTAAAATAGTAGAATACAGAAAACAGTAATACCTAAGAAGTATAGTGCTTATATAATGAAGAATGAAAACCTAAGTATATCACAGTGATTAAGATAACTTGACCATGACAACCCTGAATTAACAGAAAACAACTCCATATAAAAAGTGCCGCTAACAATAAAAATTAATTGAATTCTTAAGCTTACATATCTCAACCATATAGAAGCATATTGTATTATTTTATTTTTAGAATACAAAGACATTTTAAAAATAGATCACAAGCTGAGTTTCTGCATCTATTCCTTAAAAATAGAAGATTGAGTCTCTTTTTAATTCTTTTAATTACATAAAATTATCCTCTTGTGACTTGGGTTTAATTAAAAACAAACCTTTTCACGTAATGACAAACTACATTTCAGAAAAATACTTCAGGACTGTATTAGCTCAAGAGGATCAATCTACTCTAGTTAAGAAAATTTCCTGAGTGGTCAAACCCTCTTGAAAAAAACAGCAAGATACTTCTGTAATAAAACCATTGTCAAATTCCAAGGAATATGAATTTTAATACACTTCAATGCTCTCCCCAGAGTAGTTTTGGACAGTCCATACAAAGAAGTCTCTTATCAGCTAAAACATGCTAACTGTAGACAAAGGGTATTGAAACTACAGCTCATATTCTGTTTCACTCTATTTTCCATAAGAATCTAAGGACCCTCTATTTATTTATTTATTTATTTATTTATTTATTTATTTATCTATCTATCTATCTATCTATCTATCTATCTATCTATCTATCTATCTATCTATCTATTTATTTATTAGATTTGTATGCCGCCCCTCTCCGCGGACTCGGGGCGGCTCACAACAAAGCATAAACAAATTGTAATAAATCCAAATAAAATTTGAATATTTAAAAAAGTTTAGAAAGAACCCCAATATACTAACAAGCACACACACAAACATACCATACATAAATTGTACATGCCCGGGGGAGATGTTTCAGTTCCCCCATGCCTGATGGCAAAGGTGGGTTTTAAGAACTTTACGGAAGGCAGGGAGAGTAGGGGCAGTTCTAATCTCCGGGGGGAGTTGGTTCCAGAGAGTTGGGGCCACCACAGAGAAGGCTCTTCCCCTGGGGCCCGCCAACCGACATTGTTTAGTTGACGGGACCCGGAGAAGGCCCACTCTGTGGGACCTAATCGGTCGCTGGGATTTGTGCGGCAGGAGGCGGTCTCAGAGGTATTCTATCTCCTTACCTGGTAAAATACCTGGGAAATTCTAAGCTTTTTTTATGTACAATTTTCATTATCAGATCACTATGATCCACTCTGCTTGGACATAGAGAAATTGTTATGCTGCTTGCAAAATATGATTTTGCCCATAAATGAACCTACCCCAGATTATAATATATTTTTATCCTGCTTTTATTTTAATTTTAATCTAATTAAAATTTATTTTAAAATCTGTAATTAGGACCTTAGACTTTAATATGAATATTGTAAATCCTTCCCCTCCTCCACTTCCTCCATAATATTTCTTCAAAAATTGTACTCATAAATTAGTGATTTGAAACCAAAACAGACTACAGTTGGCAAAATGAGATTATGTGAATTAAATAATCTTCTTATTTTTATGCCATAAAAATTGTAATATCCATCCTTTTTAAAACATTCCTGGAGGATCAAATTAACAAGTCATTCTGACAAATGAATTTTATTTTTAAATCAGAAGTAAATATTTCACATTTGTAAAAAATTGTATCTATTGAGTCTCTAAAACTGGATATTTTAATTCTTTACTCCAGAATGGAAATATAAAACATAGAGATTTCCTTTTTCTTTTTAATTCCTTATAACATTTAATTGTTGCTTTTCAGTGCATACAATTCTACTGCTCTCCATTTTTTTTTAGAAAAAACAAGTTTTTAAAACACTCCTATCTAACTGAAAAGCTTTGAATTAAGTTAAAATATCCTAGATTATATGTTGATAGTTTGTAAAATATAGTTTAGAGAAACAGCTATGATATTTTTCAGGAATGTTCTTAATGGGTAATAAAAGTTAATTAGCACTATAATTAGAGATATTTATTATCCAAAAAATAATATATTTTCCGTTGCAATATTCATATCACTCTGAGATACAAACTATAATAGACTGTGGGAATAATCTTGTTGAGAAGAAAGAAACAACAATAAAATAAAATAAATTTGAGTCTGAGGTAGGAATGTAATTTGAAAAAATGCCTCAGGTCCGACCATCCCATATTAATTCTAAAGGAAAGGAGGAGAGAGGTACATCCAGACTTTCAATATTTTGTTACTGTAACTATAATAAAAGTAGTATTAGTACATGTTGTTCTAAACTTAGTCAGAATTCCAGTTGTAAGCCACTGTGGTCCTAAGTCGAGGCACTACATGAACTGAACCTGATTTTTCAGCCATTTTTATGGCAGCTGTTAATAAATCTTGTAAGTCTAAATCCACTCTCCTAAATGGGCATTTTTTGCCTTTCAATCAGAAGTCCCCAAACCCTGGCCCACGGACCATTACAGGTCCATGGCAGTAGTGGGTTCTAAAACCCATTGCAACTGGTTTCTGCTCATGCACAGAAGCGTCCCAGGCAGGTGGGCAAAGCCTCCCACCGCTGCCCCTACTGGTTCGCAGAAATGGGCCGAACCAGGAGCAACCCGCCGCTGGTCCATGGGTTGCTATTCCTGTGCGTTCTGGTTCATATTAGGAACCAGAACGCAAAGCTAGAGGTGAGTGGCAGGCAAACAAGCAAAGCTTCATCTGTATTTGCAGCCGCTCCCCAGTGCTAGAAGCACTTCCTCAGCTCTACCTCAAATTATTAGGCATCAGATTCTCAGAGTATAAATCCTGTAAACTGCACATGCAAGGAATCTAGGTTGCATTCCACCCCTCCTCCTCCTCCACCACCACCACCAATCTGTTGTGGTTGGCTCTGGCCCAGCTCCTGCACCAAGAAATGTGGAGGTGGATGCAGGGAAAACATTAACATGTCATAGACCTGTTTTATTACTGACAGAGTCAGGTAGTGCAGTTTCCTCAGACGAAGAAGAAGGTGGGGGTGACTTGGAAGAGGGGAGCTTGGCACACAGCCCAGGAAGCCAATCTCCATTATCTTTGGTTAGACCCACGCATGTGCAGAATTATGCATAGAAGAGACCAATTGAAGAAATATTACAGGAGATAAGAGAGGCCATCTGTATTTGGGTGGGGCTCCAGTAATTAGAGCTGCTGATATAACTGGCATGGCCGTTGTGGAAGATTATCTAATCGTTGTTCTTCAGGACTGTGCCTTGCTGTTTCCGGACTGTGTTTGTTGATTTTTCACGACTTTGAAACCAAAGCAGAGCAAAGTGTGTGTGTTTTCACTTCGTGGAAGAAGGAGGGCTGTGACGTTCCTTCACAGCTGCTAGCTAAGTACTTAAGGACTGATTAAGCACTTAGTACCAGGTTGTTTTGGGACAAGTGCTCTTTGCAATACAAAAAGGGTGCTTTGTTTCTTTTGAATTTTTGTGATAAAGAACATTGTTTTTGAACTTTCAAGTGTGTGTGTGTGTCTGAAATTTGTACCCTTGAATTTTCGGGAGACTCATACCATAGAGCCCGGCAGAACACCAATCATTGGAAAATTTGTCTTACACAAAACTGGTCCCTGGTGCCAAAAAGGAGATTTCTGCATTAAATGACTGGTCGTAAATCAAGGACTACTTATATTCATAATTTTGGATTCCTAGACTGATCAACCTAAAATTCCATATCAATTTTAAAACTGTTAATAAACATAATGATTATATCCCATACTATATTTGTGTAGTCACTATTATTGGTTTCCCATATTCTAGGCTTCAAATGTGTTGACTGACACATTTGCCAATGCTATCTGTAATTTTTCCAACTTGTTTCAAATTGGTCTCTTAATTTATTTAAAAGCATTTACATGGAAATTGACTATCTGAGGTACCAGATTTTCAGGTAGATAAAATATTTAAAAGGTTAGTTTCCCAGCAAGACAGCCGTTTCGTGGTAAACGTATGAAATTGTTGATAAATATAGCATAAAATATAAGATGGAAAAACTTTTTAGTTTAGGCTAGTTTAGTTTAGGCTTTCACCAGTCAAACCCTGGGAAGAAAGCCAGAAAGTAGCTTGTAAACTCATAGTTATTATTCATTAGAAAAGCATAAAGCATGTTAAAATTCCATAGCAGCAAAGGAGTTTGCAAATCTTTTGATCTTACCTTCAAGAGTGAAACAGAACATATATTTAAGTGTCTAATTTCTTTCACGCATAGGTACCAAAATACAAATCTTTCAATGAATACAGAGATATGAGGAGATCACAATTTTATGTTCATACAATTTTAATGAGATAGCTTGTCTTGAAGGTTGTAAAATATGATCTCTAATACAAGGCACCTGAAATTTAACAATTATAGGTACAAATATCTGTGGGAGATTGCCTCTTGCTTTTAATCTGTAACTGTCCATTTTTCTTGTTTAAAATCTGCTGGAAATGAGATTTTTTTCATGTACTTACTGTCAACAGACCATGCATATTAATTATTTTTAAATTATTTCTAAGTCCCCCCCCCACCCGCCCCCATACTATAAGTAATTCAGTTTATAAATGTGTAATGCGTTTTATCAAAGGCTGATCTTTTTCTTCTCAGGGCTGAAATACAATTTAATGCAAAATAACAACTTATATGTACTTATATACATGCACCAAGTTTTGAAATCTTTCTCAGATGTCAAGACCTGAACTCCCATGCTTTTAAAAAAATGGCCCTGGAGTAGAGTCCATATACGCCAGTTTTCATATTTGTAATTTATTATCCATCCACTTACAAATGAACTGAAGTTTGACCATTAACTCAGCACTAGTTATTTGGTCTTGCTGAGACAGCAATACCTCAGGGTTTAATAGAGCTTTGTTCCCTACTCTTTTTGCAGAATTTCATTAGAGTAAATTCATCCAGCCTTTTTTCTTGGCTCAAGATATCCAAATAGGAGCCATCTTCTTCATTCTATGAGGCATATTATAAAAGTAGCAGTATCTCCAAGTTATTTAAGACAAGCTGAGAAGGTCTGGGTATAAATCATTCACATTCAATTAACTATATAAGCAATTATATCTACAGAGTTACATTTGGACAAAGAGACACAACCGCTTGAAAATCATCATGAAATTGATCAGTAACAGGATATGATATTAATGTTTACCTAACATATTTTACAATACACTTATTCTTTTTCTTTGAAGGATAAAAGCATGAGCAGTTTTTAATTGAAGCAATCAGATGTCAATTTCTTTCTTTTTTTAATGTCAGCATATCCTAAGCCCATAATTCTTTCTTACGAAGATACAGATTCTCATTTTAAGTTGCTGATTTCCCTGAAAGCTGAACTACTTGAGACTTGGAAGCTTCTACATGTTTTGTGCTTGCCAAACACATACAAGGTATTTATTGCAGTCATAAATCCATAACACCAAAATGTTGCAAAGTGCAAATTTTCTGCTTAGGAAATGAAAATGTGAAAGCATTCTTTTCAATAGGCCAGACAGACAAAGGGAAGTCAGATTTTGTCCACTACTGTATAAATAATTCAAGGTGGCAAACATACGTAATGTTCCTTCCTCCTTCTCTTTTTCCCATAACAACAATCCTGTGAGGAATGTTGGACTGACAGAATGACTGATCAAAATTGGATCATAAATCATAAGACATCCAGCCGACTTTCAAGTCTAAGGTGGGACTAGAACTCACAGTCTCCTGGTTTCTATACTTGCATCTTAGCCACATCTACTTTATCATCACTTAAAGAAGTGATTGTTTTCTGAGTTGTTGGTTTTTTCCCTTTTCAACCCAGTCAGCAATCCTGAAATTTTCAAGTGATTCCCCCATTCAAGTATTAACCAGGTTTGACATCAAGTAGTTTTTTCAAGATCATGTTCACCATTGAAAGAAATACACTGTTATTAACTAGAAGAAGTCAAAATGTTCAAATCTATCCTTGTGCCACACACAAGAAGTCAGAAGGAAACACAAAATTTGAAATCAATTCAATAATTTTGTAAAATGACTCTATTGTCCCTATACATTTCTCTATAAAAGTAACGTTTAATCAAAAAAATTATGCATGCATTTTTATCAAGCCCTTGAATTATATTTTACATATATCATGTGGTTAAACATGAATGGATACAGATAATTCTGAAAGTTCTGGAGTGAAAATTGCGGTTTCCCTTTATCTGTATGAAATGAAAAGAGAAAAATGTCTTATCTCATTAAATATAATTAATAATTTGTGAGATAATTACAAATAACAGTAACAGTAGCTTTCTTCTTTAATTGCATTGGGAAACATCTGACATATTAGCATATTTTCCTATTACTGTGGAACACTCTATCACATTTCTGACATACTTGCGCTAACATAGCTATTTTTTTCTGTTTGGTTCCATATTCTTACAGGATAATTTTTTTGGATTATAAAAATCATCTGCTTTATTAGGGAACTGACTTTTAATTATTTTCTTAAAAGTCTAGGTTCTATTTATTGGACCAATTAATCTATTACAACTGAATCCCTTCTTCTGTGAAAATAACATCATTTTTTTTCTTTTAGTAAACAAACTTTATTATAGCCAAACCTCAACATAAAGTAATGGAACATAAAATGTGTACAGAAATATAAGAATATAATATCAAAAACAAAGGATAATAAAACATAAGCCCCCAGGAGACATCATAGGGAATCCAGGCCATATAAAAATAAGATTAAAATATATTTAAAATGTATATCTTTACAAAAACAATTTTATACACACACACACACACACACACATTATATACATACAGGGGCGTTCCAAAAGTAATGGAATTATTATTTTTTAAGTAATTTATTGAACACATTTGCACAAACACTTAATTCTTGGGCCTCTGCACATTTTTTCCAGCGACTCTGCCATGACCTCTCACAAGGTCTTCGTCACAGCTAATTGGATCTCTTCTATAGACGAAAAACAGGTTCCTTTCAGGGCTGGGAACAAAAATAAGTCTGCTGGGGCGACGTCAGGACTAGGGGGGGGGTGAGGCAGCATTGGCACTTGGTGTTTGGCCAGGAACTCGCGGACTTGTAGCACATTGTGGCAAGGCGTGTTTTCATCCATAGAAGAGATCCAATCAGTCATGATCAAAGACCTTGCGAGAGATCCTTGAAGACGTCTTCCAGGGTGCGTACCAATCATGGCAGAGTTGCTGGAAAAAAATGTGTAGAGGCCCAGGGACAAAGCATTTTAAGTGTCTGTGCAAATCTGTTCAATAAATTACTTTTTAAAAAATAATTGCATTACTTTTGGAACGCATCCTGTATAACATATTTGTTGCTGATAATGAAAATGAAGCGAAGATTAGTATAGATCTATTTCAAGTTATTTAGCTCTCATCAGCTAGCCATACCCTTACAGGAATTTGAACCTGGACAGTCTGTCTATAAAGCAGTAACTTTTAACCTCTAGGCCACAGGTTCGCCTCCTGTCTCAGGTTGTACCAAGGAAGAGTTATATGTCTTTTTCTGTCAAATCACCCTACCCAAATATGGGAAGGAGCAAAAAGGAAGCAGTATGGTCTCTCCCATATTTGGATATACCACGGTGATTCAACAGAAAAAAACATATATTTCGCTCAGTCGCCCTGTTTAGGGTGACTCCCTCCCTCCTTAACATGAGGGTGGGGGGCTGATGAACTCTTGCAGGGCAGTGCTGAGAATTTTAATAATTTTTTTGCAGATAAAGTCACTCAGATATTGACAGATCTGAACTCTGAATGGAATACAGTGTCAAATGACAATGAGTCAGTCTAGGTGACAGGGCCCCATCTTAATCCTGTTATGCGGGAGGAGTTTGACCTGGTGACACCTGATGAAGTGGGCAAGACCCAGCTTCAGCACTTATTCATCTCTCTCCAGCACAAATGCTTAAATCTTGTTACCCAGGCAATCCACAATCTCTTCATTTTAATCATTCCAATTGTGGCCGTCCCTGCTAATGGCAACAAAATCATCCACAGTTGTGGACCTAGAGGCTGATGAGGGGGGGAGTTGCAAACTCCCCACACACCACCGACTGGTGCATCTCTTCTTCAACACCCCTCCAGGGCATATCTGACCTGGTTCCAATCTGGTTCCAGGTCTACAAACAGCTGGGATTCTGAGTTCCCTGCAGAGTGCGGAAGACACCTATAGCGCTGCCATGTTGGCCCTGCCCCCTCAGTGCACTATTAAAAGACTTGAAGGACCAGATTAGAGACAGATCATTATGCAGAACAGCAGTCTCCAATCTTTGCAGCTTAGTGGTATGGTTGGGAATGGGGATAGGAACTGGACCGCATGAGTGGCAGGCTGGCCCGCCACTCAACTCACACAAGTGGTAGGACAGTGCACATGCACATGCCACACAGCCTGACTCCAAGTTGAGTTGCATGCGCAGGTGGAGGCATGCTGGACTGACACTTGTGTGAGTCAAGCTGCACGTGTGATGGTCCGCCTCTTCATGCAACCGGGATCTGAGTAGGCCACAGCCTGTTAGTGAGCCACGCTCCAGGGGACCTCTGATGCAGAAAAATGCAACTGCCAAATGTATGTACTGACTTGATATCATGCAATCAATCAATCAATCAATCAATCAATCAATCAATCAATCACAATTCAGGTTAAAAAGCATGCCCAAAATCATAACTCATTACGTTTGGATCATCTCCAATGCCTTTAAGTAAGTGGGGATATTCTTGTGTTAAAGCCAGTAAGTTTGGCTCTTATGTTAAAAGTGACTTCAGAATGTCCTTGTAATTAAATTATGCTGGTTGCTAGAGCTTTACAAACTTGCCTAGATGGATAGCTCGATTACTGATAAGTACTCAAACACTACAAAGTTATTATATATTTAACTAAAATAAATTTGTTCTGAATAGAAATAAAAAAAGATAGATTATACATTACTCTTTAGTAATGTTTATATTTTTCTATCTTATGAGATGAAGTCATTTGAATAGAAACTTCTGAATAAATCTGAGCTGGCTTTATGGTTTATGGACTGTTAATTCTTTTATCTTATCTTCATGTCAAATTAGTCCAAAACTAAAAGCTTTTAATGTTTCTATGAGCTCTAGACAACCTCTAATTAGATTCAAGAAGCAAGACTTTGCCATAGTTGACATTCTAATAATTTAACTCAAATTAGGAAGCAGCAACCACTTAACTCATTAATTCCCCACAAAATTTTATGGAGCTCACTTCCTTTTTCCACAGTTTCTTAATTTATCTTGTTTAAGTGGGACCCCTTATCTCTCCAGTCATTGCTTTTAATAACATTTTCCATGAGTCAAGGGTTCTCTCAAGATTCTTAAGTACAGTACTAAGCAAAGTAGAATGTTCTGTTATGACCACATAGATTTTCTTTTTATTGCACCATATCACAATAATTTTTTCTTCCATTTTTACAGCATCTGTTAATATTTTAATTATATTTGTACTGATTAGTTTTATTTCCTTGAATTACAGGAAATCATTAAGTTATGGATTTCCTGTAATTCCAGGAAATAAAACCAATCAGTACAAATATAATCAAAATATTAACAGGTAATTGAGTCTGGAATTCTGATCAAAAATTGTGGCAATCGTTATACAAGTGATCACATGTCCACACTCAAGTTTACGACTTTTTGGCAGTGGACATTACATGAATGTGGCAGCCATTAAACTAATACAGCAATCATTTAAGCAAAACCCATTTTCCCAAAAGGGATTTTGTGTTAATCAATAAACTTTGTATTTTAGTTATGTTTTTTATATGTTATTAATGTACCTGTTCATATGCAGTCCATCCTAAGATGAAAACATAGGAAATAATGAAGTTAACATGTCTGTATCATTTCTGGGTTCTGTTTTTTTTTTATAATTTGTGTGGTTTTACAAATAAATAAAAGTCAAATAATGTATACCAGACATTATTCTGGCTTATTCTAAGGTGTTTTGCAGTTAGAAAAAGCAGTTTGATTATCTAGATTTTTCCCTTTCTTGTTTCTGATCATTCGAGTCCTCTTATATTCATATTCCTTTATGCATAGCACAACTTCTGTCTGAAAAACCAGACAATTCATGAGAAATAAAATAAAGAGTTTTGGCACTGTAATGAGCAACCAAATTTGCATGGATGTATTGTTTTAATTATTCATCAGTAAATGTGTTGTATTTTGCTTTGCAGACTTATTTTATAGTCTGAATCCGTACCTCTTGTTCACAATTGTACTTATTCTATTATGTGAAGCTTTAATTTTGCCAATATCCCCTAAAGGAGATTGTGCCCTGTAAATACAATACTTCAGAAGCAGCTAAAAGCATAATATTAGCAAAACTTATAAAATACATTGATTCAGGGACATAAAAAATTAAGATATATCCCAGATATATCTAACATGGCAATAGGCTATTTAACTGCCTTTAAAAACATAATTTCTTTGAAGAAAAACCAGGCTACAGAAGCTTGGCAGCATGAACATAGAATCTATGTTTTAGAAATGTATATATCAGAAATTGTTTGAAAAGAATACCACACAATTTCAGCTAAGTAGTATGTGAATTTTTAAAAGACATGTAAAATGTATTTGGCAAGCAGTTTAAATACAACAAACCTAAGATTTTCCTGAAATCTAAATATTCATTTTTCTTTGTACATAGTAGTTTTTTTTACAATGATTCTAATCAGAGGTGGATTCCTACTGGTTCTAACTGGTTCTTTAGAACCATTAGTAAAACAGTGATGACATCAGAGAGCCGGTTCTGTCAGTGCCACTCCGTGGGCGCCACCATCTTGTTTTTGGCTTCTGTGCATGTGCACAAGTTTGTTTTTCCTTCTGCGCATGTGCAGAAGCATGTGATTGCGTGCGCAATGCATGTACAACCACACGGCGTAGGAGAGAGTGAACCAGCGGTGAGGTAAGTTAGAACCCACACCTGATTCTAGTCTCCATGACAAATATTTTTGATCATTCAGTAGTCTCTATCTTCAAAAAGCTTTGGCAAATTAACCAAATTTAATTTGCAAAATGCACAGAGCTATTAAAAATGCAATTTCCTGTTTGGCCATAATAACTATAATAGCATAAATGGAAATGATTAAGAATAACTGTCAGAGACTATACTTTATATTATTTTTTCATATAAAAAAGACACACACGCCTTTCATACCATTCCGTTTCAGGATGAGCTAAGTCAAGCAAAATGCAAGAAAAAGAGTAATTCCCAAAAGAATAGACAGTAGTGGCCAAAATGGTGGAAACATTTCGGGGAAAGTGTATTTTTGAGGTTTGATGGCTAATATAGGTTTGATGCCTAATAACACCACTTTTTGTTGGAGTTTCAAGATACCGTAATCATATTCCACTACTGGAATGGCCTGGGAATAACCCAGACCTTAATCCAAATGAAAATCTAAAAAAAATGTGTTAGTCAGAAGCATCCCAGCAATAAAACCTAGTTAATAGAAGTAATCATTCAATCTTGTTTTCACATTATAACAGCTGCAGAACTAAAAGACTTGGTTCACTTCATGTTAAGATGTTGTAAGGCCATTATTTATGCTAAAGGTCATCCAACTAAGTATTAACTGACACAGTGATATTTTTTGTGTATCGCATATATTTTCTTCTTTATAACTGCTATCCTAATAGCAAATCCTTCATAAAAGTTATTGCATTACATTCTTGATTAAATTATCTTTCCCTTGATATATAATTTTATGGTACTACTAAAATAAAGTGGAGTTATTAGCTAGTTTTACAAAATACACTTTCCCCAAAAGGTTTCCACAAGCTTGGCCACTACTTATATTAACAGATAGTCAGGCTATTTATTACTTGAAGAGTTTATATAATACTTTGGTTTCAGTGAAACTGACTTCTGCATTATATTTTGGTAACTTGGGATAAGATAGAAAGTTTCCTTATTCTTTTACCATTTATGACTATAGAAATTGGTTTCATTTATTTGAAAAATGTATGTTATACAAAACAATCCCAGACAGTTAACAAATCCAGAAATAATATAAGCACAAGATTAAAACATCAACAAAATCCGCAAAAATTGGCAAAATCTCATTTGCACAAACGTCTTTACACAAGATTTCATTTGCTGCACAAGCGCAGAAGCTAAATGACTTGCATGGGCATGCGGGCAGGCATTGGGGACATGCAGCTGTATGCACATCCCCAAAATCACTACCAGAGTGTAGCACCTGACCTTTCCGGTAGCAGGCCATCTCTGGTTGGCCTCTCTCCCATCTTGGCCCTTGAAGGAAGAGTCAGTCTCAACAGTCTTCTGTGAGAAAGGAAACATAAAGTCCATCTGTAACTCAGGGTAAAGATTCTTCCCTTGGGTAGACATGGCTATGGAAAGGATCCACTTCCTAAAGAATGCTAGATGACAATATGTACCAGTACTTGAGTACCTGGAGTAAATCTACTTTGCTTGACTTGGTGGATTGGACAGGTAATCTTGCAGAGAGATGTTATCCAAATAAAATGGCCTTTACCATACAGTTAGAATTACAGGGGATTCTACATATATAATTATGTAGCACAATATAGCTGCTAGATAACCGAATTAAATATTAGTGAATATTGAATTAAATAATATTGTTTTGTAATTGTATTAAAAGACAAACTTTCTCTAAATTTATTTAGGCATTTTTGACTATTTGTTTCTGGCTTGATTTGCTGCATATCCCCAACATCCTCGTACAAATAACAGCCCAGGTGAGTTTAATCAGTATATAAACACCCATTTGGTGGAAATTCTATAGCTACATTAAGAAGGGAAAAAACTTCTGCAGCTCATAAATCTCCCAGGCCCAGAAAATTTCCCCACTTTTTAAAAGATGTCCTGTAAATAAAAAACTAAATATCGTAAAAAGCAAGTTAAAGCAAAACTTATTTTCCTTCCTGTTTAGGGATTACAAATCTTGTTACTTAATTTTGTTGTTTATGTATTGTAGATGAAGATAAAGACATCATTTTTATTTTGCCCCAGTTGAACTGTTGAAAATAAGCAGCATGAACTGAATGACCTAAATCTAAGACATTAGTCTTAATAATGTTGAGGAAGGAAACTTCCAGAATTTAAAATATATATCATTGAAGGGGAAAAAAATAGGCATAATCACAGGAAATAGCAGGTTTCTAGAATTTCTTATATGAGAAAGGTTCTTACAATTCCTAAAATTTCAAAGGCATTACAATCCTCATCTTAGTCTTTGCAGATAGAATCTAAAGGGGGCAATTTGATTTTTAACGGAGGTAATTGGAACCTTGTTTAAACCAAGTTAATGGGCTTTTAGGCTTCCTCTGTGTGAGAAGTTCACTTTTTGAATAGTAAGAATTATATGTCATGGGGGGCATCAGAATTTTAGAGATGCTTAGGTGAGGCATGGCCAAAAAAAGGTTGAGAACCACTGATCTAAATGGAAAACTCTATACACATAGAGTGCAAAAGATGTCAATATACACATATTAAAATATAGATATAGGCTGGAAGGGCCGTTGAGCAGTAACATCTTGTTCTGGCCTAACTGTTGAATGATTGATGGATGAATGGTTTTTATCGTGGGGTTTTAACTTTTGTATCTTTTTTATTGTATTGTATTGTATTTTTCATTGTTGTTTGCCGCCCTGAGTCCATGAGGAGATGGGTGTCACATAAATAATTTAAAAAATAAAATAAAATAAAATAAACAGACAGACAGTTAGTCAGACAGACAAACAGACAGACAGATGGATGGATAAACATTGGCATAAAATAACAAAAGGAAAACTCTGTAGTGTGAAATGACTGGATTGAATTGGTGTGAGGAACAAAAATTTATCAGAAAACTTCATTGTACTCATTTTTACTCATAAATCTAAACTTATATAACTTACTTATTATTGAGCTGTCAATTGATTTATTATATGCCACCAAGTGAGTCTCAGCTTTTAGTGATTACATAGATAGATTGATAGAAGATGATCTAACTAGGTCCTTCAGGTCTTCCAATATTTCTTTTACGTTTTCTAAGATAAGTGGCTTCTCCAGAAAACAAGCTCTTCACACAGTGTACCCAAAGTAGGATAATTTGAGCTTGATTATTTGTTCTCTGAAAGACAACTCTAAGCTGATTTTTTCAATAATTCTTTGTTTTCTTGGCAGCTCATGACATGAGTCGCCTCGAGAAGGGCGGCATAGAAATCGAATGAATGAATAAATAAATAAATAAATTTTCAGGAATTTTATTTAATATTTAATATTATTAGATTTGTATGCCACCCCTCTCTGAAAACTCGGAGCAGCTGACAGAATAAGTATAAAACAAAGCATGTAGAACAAATCTAATATATTGAAAAAGTACTGTACATCTAAAAACCCTATATAACACTCAGTCAGACAATCCAATCCAATCACACCATACATCACATTTATTTGCCAGAGGGGCAAGGTCTAATTGGTGACATAGATGAGTCTTAAGACTCTTGCGGAAGGCGAGGAGGGTGGGGGCAGTACGAATATCAGGGGGGAGCTGGTTCCAGAGGATCGGGGCCCCTACAGAGCAGGCTCTTCCCCTAGGCCCCATCAAACGACATTGTCTGGTTGACGGGACCTGGAGAAGGCCAACTCTGTGGGACCTAACCGGCCACAGGGATTTATAAGGCAGAAGGCGGTCCCTTAAGTAGCCTGATCCGATGCCATGTAGGGCTTTATAGGTCATTACCAACCCTTTGAATTGTGTCTGGAAACCAATCGGCAACCAGTGCAGTCCGCGGAGTGTTGGAGAGACATGGGTATATCTGGGGAGACCCATGACCGTTCGTGCGGCTACATTCTGCATGATTTGAACTTTCTGAACACTAATAATAATAATAATAATAATAATAATAATAATAATAATTATTATTATTATTATTATTATTATTATTATTTATTAGATTTGTATGCCGCCCCTCTCTGAGAACTCGGGGCAGCTAGTCTTCAAAGGTAGCCCCATGTAGAGAGCATTTCAGTAGTCGAACCTCAAAGTGATAAGAGCATGAGTGACCATGAGCAAGGACTCCCTATTCAAATAGGGCCACAATTGGTGCACCAGGCGAACCTGGGCAAATGTCCCCCTTGCCACAGCTGAAAGATGGTGTTCTAAGGTCAGCTGTGGATCAAGGAGGATGCCAAGTTGCGGACCCTCTCTGAGGGGATCAGTGATTCCGCCCCCCCAGGGTAATGGATGGAAAGATGGAATTGTCCTTGGAAGGCAAAACCCACAGCCACTCCACCTTGTCAGGGTTGAGTTTGAGCCTGTATCAATGTTCCAAAACTTCAATACATTTTGTACTTTCCTCCTTCAAAGTAATTTTTGCTTCTTTAAATTATCACAGAAAATACTGTTGGTTGCACTATTCTGATCTTTGTTGTGGACACATCACAGTTTGTGAACATCATCTCCAAGCCCTTCATGGCTGGTCTGCAAGGTGTTAGTCTGTGGCCTATTTCTTGACTGCTTATTTACTGTTGATGGTTGCTCCTGAATAGCAGCTTTCCCCCACTTTCACATCATCACTGCCAATTCTAAGGCTGGTTGTTCTATCTGATGTCATTGGCATGATTTTTTAAATCTCTCTTTCCTCTCTTCTGTCTGAAATTCTTATTTAATTCCTTCCTGTCTTTTTTGCCTTTGGCTTCTCTTCCCGGTAATTTCCACAGTTTGCTACAATAAGCACTTTCTTTCTACTGTTTCTTCACCTTTGATACTATCTTTTCATCCTTAGCAAATTCTTTTAAATTCATTTCACAGTTGTTCTGATTCTCTATCAATAAGGCTCAGGGCTTCAAAGCAATTTCTGATGTTCTCTTTAAAAAATATGTATATCTTCAAGATTATACATGGAAACCTGATTGCCTTTCTTCTTCTTTAGCTTAATGTAGAACTTGCTTAGATGCAAAAATGGTTAAGTAAATCTCTTGCTTCATTTTGGTGTCCTAAGCCACGCAATCCAACTACATTTTGCTTTTTAAATACAGTGGTACCTCTACGTACGAACTTAATTCGTTCCATGATCAGGTTCTTGAGTGGCCAAGGGGCTGGGGGTGGCTAAAAAAAGTTTCCCCCCCAAAAAAATAGCAAAAAAAATTCTCTCTCTCTCTCTCTCTCTTTCTCTCTCTCTTCCTCCCTCCCTTTCTCTCTTGCTCTCTCTTGCTCTCTTGCTCTCTCTCTCTGGCTATCTCTCTCTTCTTCTCTCTTTTTCACTCGCTTGCTCTTTTTCTCACTCTTTCTTTCCTTCTCTCTCCCTCTGTCTCTCTCTCTCTCTTGCTATCTCTCTCTTTCTCTCTCTCTATTTCTCCCTCTCTCTCTTTTTCTCACTCTCTCTCTCCTCTCCTCTCCTCTCCATTCCTCTCCCTCCCTCCTCCCTCTCTCCATGTCACCTGACTTGGGTCGTCGTGGGCCTGGCCTGGACATTTCCAAGAGAGCCACTTCAAGAACCATTCATCCTCCGCTGCTCCCGGTTGCCTGAACTTCCAAAACCCAGCGTGGTGCATCTTTTGTGCCTGGAGTGATGACCCTTCCTAAAAGCTGGACAGGCTCAGCCCAGCTCGGCTCAGCCCGTACACCCTACCCACCCACCACTTTCCCAGCCTCTCCCCTGCAGCAGCAGCATGCAGGGAAGCCAGTCTGGCCGCCTTGGCTTACAGCTCCGCCGGTGACTACAAAGGGGGGAGGAGAAAGATGGGAAGGGGTGCCGGATGTGTTAATCGACGACTGCAGGAGGCTGAGGGCATGAAGAGCAAAAAGTTGCAAGACTGGAAGCTAAGCTTCCTTCTTCGCGGCTTCCAAGTTTTTTCCGGGCACTGGCAATAGAATCTGCCGGGGAAAAACCTTGGAAGCCACAAAGAAGGAAGCTCAGCTTCCACACTGTCAAAAATTTTGTTTAAAAAAACCGGGACTTTTTAAAAATGCCCCGGGATGCAGGACAAATGGCTAAAAAGTGTGACTGTCCCGCTGAAAGCGGGACGTCTGGTCACTTTATGTAAGGGCTTACTTCAATTTCAATTTCAATTTATTAGATTTGTATGCCGCCCCTCTCTGAAGACTTCCAGATAGTGTTTCTCACAAGTAGGATAAACAATTGCAACTTTGTTATATTTATCTTCAATAAACAGTTGACAGTATCTATAAGCTTCCACTACATAACCTTCACTAAGACAAAAACAAACTAACATTGTTTCCTATCTAGGAGAATAGATTGATTTTGCTTTTGAAGGCAGAAAGCTAACAAAGAATATCAACAATTATATCTTGTTCTAAATTATTGTATATCACAATAAACAAATTAGAAAACAAGGGAAATAATTCCTAAGACTAATTTTTGTTTTGATCTTCAAAATGGAATGAAAGAGATTTCAATATAGTTTCACCTTAGAAGAAACTATTGCTGCAGTGAAAAAAATAACATACCGTTTATATTTTAAACCCTAGGATTGTAGCAGATAAATTTAATACCATAATAAGACATAATAATATGTTCTTTCCCCTTACATTCTAACAGCAACCTGAGAAAAGAAAGCCACTCTTTATTGTAGCACACTAAGCTAAGTACTGTATATATGTAATATTTTAGCAGTCTTAGATAAATTTAGATTTAAATGCTTTAAACAAGGCAATTTACAAACTGTTTGAAAGCTACTATGGGTGCCGTTGACACTGAGCAAACCCTTCTAGCTTGCTATAGTTCTTTGGCAGCTTTAAGATTGATTGTGGTTCTGATAGTAATACTAATCTCCCTGTAGTTTTATTTATTTATTTTTTTGTCTTGGGAGCTATTTGTGAAAAATCTATTCCAAATCACTCTAACAACAGATATTTGATCCTCCTCTGTAAAGTGGTCAAGGGAAAAAAAAATCCATTTTCTCTTGGAGAGACTGGGATTTGAAACTGTATTTTGCAGTTTCAGGACATCCATTATTGCAAACCAGCCAGGCTAAGTTAGTCTGAGTAATGACAAGAAATCTTTAAATAAGTAAACTGTAAGTTGCTCTCCCTTTTATAATTCAAAACCATGATTTCACAAGGAGGGCATTAAATCTTCCCCCATCAGAATGCCATACAAAATAAAAAAGCAGTACTGTATGAATAACTGATAGCAACAAAATAGAAAAATGGGTTTAATAAAGCAAGGAAGCAGTTAGTTTCAGCTGCCAAATGATTCCATCTTCTTTCCCTTTTAGACACTAAACCATGTCTACAAATGTCTAGAAATCCATGTGCCAGCAGTAATGGGAGAGAGGCACATATAAATTTTATGTGCATAGGAAAAGCTTTTCTTGCCTAATAAAGAGTCTGCGGCTCCAACTGGTTTCAGGGGAGGTTTAACTAGTCAGCCTACTGAAACTTATTAAAATATCAAGAACAGCAACTGATCATTTTGTGAGTTTTTAAAAAGTTATATTGTGAGTGGGCTACAATTCTGGCTTTATATGGACAAGTTTATTCTGAAAAATATTTTTTATTTTTAATAAGGGTAATTCAGATCATCCTATGATGTATATTCAATTAGGCTACTAAATGCAATCAATAATATCTTTGGTGGATATCTCTATTTAAAGTCCAACCTGGTAGTGACCCACTGGTGATGTCATGATGACATTACAGAGCCAGTTCGGTCATGCCGGTCCGTGGGCACCACCATCTTTTTTTAAAAAAATATTTTTTTTTAGAAAATTTGCTTTTGTGTTAACTTTTTTTCAATTCATTTTTTTCTTCTGAGCATGTGCAGAAGATGGGTTTCTGGCACTGTGCATGCACTCGCCATACAAGTACAGGGCCTTTAATGACAGTTTTACTGTGAATTATGAGTGCCAGCCAGTTGTTTCCTCATATTTTAATTTGTTGAAAGTTTTATCTACCATAATATACCATACCTAATGAGGCAACAAATAGAACTTAATTGGTGGCAGTGTCTGCATATAGTTACGAAAATATTGGACCAATTTTATTCCTGCTTTGACTGTAATTGCTTGAAAATACAATATTTTATAATATTTTCATACATAAAATTCTTGTATTAGCATTATCAATTGGATTATTTTACAGTGCTTTGCAATAAGTATTTTTTCAAAAAACATTTTTTTTCCCTGATTCAATTCTCATATTTTTTCTAGAAAACTTGTGGGATACAATTTAACACACTTTTTACAGAAATAGCCTCTTTCCACCAAAGGGTGTCTGTAAAGGATGGGGGGAAACCCGGGCAGGCTCCCTAGGCTTCTGTTTTGGTAATGCAGTTTTCCAAAAAGGAAATAATTTGGTGCCCACTATGATGTTGATTTGTGCTTCTTGGATATTCTCCACTTAGGACACCAGACAAAAATAGCAGCAATAAATCTATTATAAGTTACTCAAAAGCTACACTGGTCCAGCCAACAAACTGAAAGCAAGAAAGAGGCTTTGGTTTCTAAATCCTTAAGATGTTGTGCCAACTACTGTGCCCTTCCACAGAAAGGATAGGTTTTTCTCTAGGTTGCCTTTTCTTAGATGGGGCAAGGTAGTTGTCCAAGAAAAGTAAAATGAGCTAGCAGATGGCTTTTTTTACTAACAGGCAATACAGCTATAGAGGTAATGTCACCCATCTGCATTGCTTGGTGAGAGTTTGTTTATGGTTGACCACTTCACTTTATTCTGCTATTGCCAGAAAATGTTAGTACTGAGTGATCATCACAACAGCATTACAATTTCAACTATGCAATATAACCAGCTCTAAATTCAGCTGTGACCTGAAATTATATTACTCCTCAGATCATCAGATTAATTTAGCCATTATTCCAAGATTACAGTTGCGTGAAATTTTAATTCTTCAGCAAGACAGAGATATTTGTCAGAGTTCATGTGGGAAAAGAGCAGATTGTTCAGTTCCTTATTTGTGTTTGTCTCCTTTTGTTGTTTTAAAAGTAGCAGCATTTCTTTCAAAGCACCGTACACATTTATGAACATGAAGGAGAAATTATAATTTTCCTGAGGTTTAATGTTATTGGTTGCTAGTACACATTCTATGCCATTTTAACTTCATGAGTCACATCCCCACTCCGAAAGCCATCTTGAGCATGTGTTGCAGGTGAATCATTACCATAATTATGGGATTCCAAAGAAAACAAATGATAATAAACCTTTTAAGTATTTGCAGATTTATACTGCTTTCTTTTTACTGTGCCAGATGGGAGGAAATAGAATTAATTCAATCATTTTGTTTTATATTCATGAGAGTCACAGAGCAAAAGTCACCAAAGGTGGTTATAATGGGCTCTTGAAACCACTTCTGTTTATGGCAGGAGTGACTTATATATTCCAGTTGTAATTTGAGTCATTTTGAGAAAACCTAAGATTCCATTTTCCAGAACAGAACATCTAAATTTATAATTGACATTTTCTTAAAGTTCCCACTGTGGATGAGTGAGGTAAAGCTATATGTGTTATTTTGCATGCAGAATTGCCTTTCCTTATGGAAGGGATAAAACCAGGGAAATAGAATTTTGTTCTTTTTCTGAACAATATAAATGTTAGCAGTGGGACCCAAACTGGATTCTGGGTGGTGGGGTGGCATAGGCTTCTGAGCAAAAAAATTAGCACAAGAATTCCCAATGAGAGATATTATATATTTTTTTTAAAGTAATAGAACAAGTGAAAGATTTCCCTCCACTCTAGCTCACTTATATAATGCTATAATATATTGCAAAGAATGTACTGTAACACACAAAATACCTTCCCGCTTGAAAAAAATTCAAAAAACCTTTTTTTCCCTTCCAAGGAAAAAACTTCAAAACTGGGAAATGAAATATTAGACAAGTTATTGAAATCAGATATTTACAGTTAATCCTGAATATGGGTATCATTTTCCTGGAAAAGCTCCTGCATTTGGTATTCTGTACTGTGGTAAACCAAAATATTCAAGGGTCATTATTAGTTACCATAACATCCCACCACTTACTCTGTCATGCAGACAACTTACTCAACAAAAGCCACACATAAGACGAAATGTTGATGTTTAAGTAGTTTGAAATGTATTTTTCCAACCAGTAGATCATCATGACTTCTTTCCCCACAAACTACCTTCAAGGCCAACACCTCAGAAATAAATTTTGTCTTAAAGAAATTTAGAATGGGTAAGGAAAGATCTGTATATTTAGATTAACAACCTCTGCTTGAATACATTTTTCAAATGAGGCATTTCCTTCGGCCTGCTACTTCCTGATTTAAAGTTATATTCTGAAGTCTACTTTTTACAGCGCTTATTTTTTCTGGCTCTCCAAACAGCTTTTAGGACAAGATAGAAGAGTCAAACTAAAAAAAGGTAGCAGCTTCCAGATGGATTCTTTTTACTTCCTCCAGAAAAAAATATAAGACATAACTGTACCGTCTTTCTCGTCTTAGATGATTATTATAGGTATGTAAAAAAGGAAAAGCAAATATGATAAAGTATGAAAGACTGACAAATAGAAGATTATATTATCCAGTTTTACCTAGAAACACCCAATGTTGACTAATTACTTATCCAATAATTAGTTACAGTTAGGATGCTAGAATTTGCCAACATAAATGGCAAGTAACCTCTGATTGACCAGCTGCATGGTTTATTACCGCATTTCCCCCAAAATAAGACCCTGTCTTATATTTTTTTGAACCATGAAATCAGTGCTTGGCCTTATTGCCATGCACTCAAGCTGATGGGGCTTATTATCAGGAGATGTCTTATTTTGGGGAAATAGAGTATCTGTACATCAGAAGAATTTTCCAATGTCAATGCTCTAACTTTCACATATTTGAAAATTCATTTTATAGTAGTACATATAGTAACATCAGCGAAGCACAGTGCACATACACAATGACAAAAAAACCTTAAGAGAGCCGAAGATGCTTGCTTTGTTATGGCCCCTAGCTATAATAAAAATTAAAACAAGACACTTGAAAATAAAGTGCACATTGAAAATAGACTGGGGAGACTGATAATTTGTATATTATTCTAAAGTTAAAAAGCCAACTGCCTAAATTTGAAAATTTGTTTGACTTTGATGTCCGGGTCAAATGGCCCTCCTACCTGCTGATGAATACATCTGTATGAATTTGCAATTAATTCCTTTGGTACCTCAGTGCAGGCATGAAACTATCAGAAGAATTAGGGAAATATGTACAAAGCTATGTGCTACTTCATCATAACAAGCACTACATCAAATGTCTCTGTATCTCCAGAAAATCCAATTCAGTATCAGTATAAAACAGGGGTGGGTTCCACTTATCTTCCCTACCAGTTCGCATCTCATCAGAAGTGTGTTCCGATGTCACATCGGGGAATTGACCCTCTGCACATGCGCAGAAGCCTTTCGAGGAGTGGCAACTGGAGGACCAGCTCAGGGGTGTGGCCAGCCATCCATCGATCCGAACTACCAGAAACCCACCACTGGTGTGAACTATCCCAATGAAGTTCCGTTACACAAACTCTTATTCTATATGAGCCTTGGCATTTCCCTCTACCACAGAGCAAATTCAAGCTAGGAGTTTGCTTTTGAAATCAAACTGTGTATAGCTCCTTTACGGTGAATTTGTTGAAATTTTTATGTAAAGAGGCAGAGTATGAGTACTTGGGTTATATGTGTGGCAGGCCATCGGAATGTTTGGACTTACAAATCCTCCTCCATTGCACAGCACTGTGTGTATAAACAGTGAAATGAATCAGCCTTTTATTGAGACAGAACATTGGTCCAACCAATGTTGTCACACTGACTGGTAGTGGTTCTTCAAAGCTGGAAGCAGCCTCATTGCTAGAGATCCTGTTTAACTGGAGATCTAGAGAACATCTGCAGTTCTAAGTCTTGATTATAGAGGAGAAGGTTAATGTATGGAGCACACGTTTCCACTATCACTATGTGCACCTGTACAATGAAGCTGCTTCCAACTTTGAAGAACCAGTACCAGTCAGTGTGAAATATGTTGAGGCCATATATTTGCAAACCTGTTAGTTAGAATACAATTTACATAATTCCTACTTACCTGTAGTCATTTCCTCCTAGGAATTATGGGAATTGTAGTTCACCTTAAACCAGGGGTGACATTCAAATCTCCCCCCTTACCGGTTCTGTGGGTGTGGCTTGGTGGGGGATGTCATGTGGCTACGTGGGTGTGGCCAAGTTAACATCACTCATGGCAAGATGGGGAGAAACCACCCCACCAAGTCACACTCATAGAACCAACAGAAAAGTATGGCCAAGTCTTCTAGCATTCAACCTGGCTGTTTCTTTCTCCTTCTCATGTTTGCTCTGTGTACATGAGCCTGGGAAGAAAGAGAAGGTCAGTGGGAGGGGCAGGTCGGGGTGAGGCCAGTCAGTGGTGCGATTTACTGGTTCTCTGAACTGGGCATAATCGTCACCACTGGTTCTATAGGACCTGGTGAACCTGCTGGATTTCGCCCCTGCATTAAACAGACAACAGCAGATTGGAGAAATCTGAGATAGTACTCTAAATCAGTGTTTCCCAACCGGTGTGCCGCGGCACACTGGTGTGCCGCGAGACACGGTCAGGTGTGCCGCGAAGAAAAAAGCTCAGCTTCTGGTCTCGCAACTTTTTGCGAAGATCAAAAAGTTGTGAGACTGGAACCTGAGCTTCATTATTTGTACCTTCCAAGTTTTCCGGCAGCTGCAGCGCCCCGCCCGGCTGGAGCTTTCCTGGCAACGGCAGCAGGTGAGCTTTGGGGCCTGGTGGGAGGGCGGCGGCAGCGGGAGGGCGGTGCACAGCGGGAGAGTGATGGCGGCGGCAGCGGCAGCAGGCAGTAGCCATGTGGCGGCGCCAGGGTGGTCAGCTGTGAGGCGGAGCTCCGGAACGGAGGCTCCGACCGCCGGCGGCTGGACATGTTGCTGTAGCCATGCGGCGGCAGCGGCAGCAAGCAGTAGCCGTGGGGCGGCGCCAGGGTGGTCAGCTGTGAGGCGGAGCTCCAGAACAGAGGCACCGACGGCGGCGACTGGACATGCTGGAATTGCGTGGCTGGCACTTGCCTGCTGGCTGGGCTGGGACAGAGGCTCCAGTCCCACGTCCATGCCCAGCGCAATGCCAGCATGTACGGCATCTAGCAACATGTCTAGCCGCCGCAGTCTGTGCCTCAGTTCCGGAGCTCCACCTCACAGCTGATCACCCTGCTGCCGCTGCTGAGAGAAAAAGAGAGGGAGAGAGGGGAGAGAGAAAGAGATAGAAAGAGAGGGAGAGAAAGAGAGAGGCAGAGAGGGGGTTAGCAAGAGAGGGACAGAGAGAAAGAGAGAGGGGGATAGCAACAGAGGGAGAGAGAGAAAGAGAGAGGGAGAGAGGGGGAGAGAAAGAGAGAAAGAGATAGCAACAGAGGGGGAGAGAGAAAGAGAGAGGGAGAGGGGGAGAGATAGAGAGAGAAAGAGATAGCAAGAGAGGGAGAGAAAGAGAGAGGGAGAGAGGGGAGACAGAAAGAGAGAGAAAGAGATAGTAAGAGGAGAGAGAGGGAGAGAGAGGGGGGAGAGAAAGAGAGAAAGCAAAAAAGAGAGAGAGAAAGAGAGAGAAAGAGAGAGGGGGGAGAGAAAGAGAGAAAGACAGCAAGAGAGAGAGAGAGAAAGCAAGAGAGATAGAAAGAGGGGGAAGGAGGGTGAGGGAAAGACATTGAGGGAGGGAAGGAGGGAGAGAGGAGGGCAAAAAAGAGAGGAAGGAAGGGAGAAACAAAGAGAGATGGAGAGAGAGGGGAAAAGAAAGAGGAAGGAAGGGAGAGAGAGAAAGAGGGAGAGAGAGAAATAGAGCGAAAGGGAGGAAGAGAGATATTTTTTGTCCAAACTTCCCCCCCCCCTACCGCTCAATGTTCCCCAGGATTTTGTAAATGTGAATAATGTGCCGCAGCTCAAAAAAGGTTGGGAAACACTGCTCTAAATAAAGGAGCCACAGAAGCCCAGTGAAACAACAAGTGGCTTCTGGATCATGAATGAAATATATTAAATAGCTTCTGAAATGTAAATAAGAATTTCATTGGTGTGCCAACTCAATAATATAGCTGATGACCTCAAACCCTAGGAAACAAATGAAAAAGAGAGAGCATCTTTTCAGATTTATTCTTCTAATATTAATTTTGTCAACGCTACCAATATCAGAAGCAGTACAATATGCCTGAAACATCAAGATATTTGCTTTTTTTAATTAACATTTTTATTGTTTATTTATAATATAAAACACACACACAACATATAACATGTGCTCAATGATTGTGCCCACCACCAGTTGGGGGTATTTCTTGTATAAATCATTTAAACCCAAGAGTGAAATATTTCTTTACATATTATAGAGTGATTCCAACTTGTTTCTTATAGCTTGGTCTCGGATCCTACTCGCCATATATCGTCTTACCTTGTCCCATCACCCCATCAGCTGTTGCAAATCAGTTTCATTAATCGAATTCATCCCTTTATCCATAATCTCGAATTGAATGTGGTCCACCATATACCTATACCAATTTTGCATTGTCCATTTTGTCGCGTCTTTTAGACTATTACCGCCTGAGCGCTTTCTATCGCTGCTTGTTTTATTTCTCTGTATTCTCCCATCTCACTACTTTTAACTAATACTGCCATTTCCTTAGTAATCGTCCATCTTATATTTAATATCCTATTAATATCCTCTTGCACTTTTTGCCAAATGTTCTGCACCACTGGGCATTCCCAGAGCATATGCATAAACACTCCTTTATCTTGGCACCCATCAAGATATTTGCTACTGAGTTGGAGAGCTACTTTGAAATGACAGCTACTTTGAAATGACAAAAAATCAGATCGTAAATATTTGTTTTGTGTTTTGTGAAATGGTAGGTCAACGGGCTCTATTCTTGAGTATATCTTCTCTTTACCAATGCTTATTTGTTTGCCTCTCCCTGAAATCGACATCATGTACAGAAAAGAAGATATCTGTAGACTGTCACTCCTTTCCCAAAGGTCTCTTGATTAAAGAGGGCAGGTGATTAGATAGTAGCACAAGGCGGAACAGGGCCACAAGTCTCCAAGAACTACTGGCACTCCTCCTCTGAGGAACAGGTTTCAGTCTATCTTTCTTGACTTTGAGACCACAGATCAGGTATCACTCTAGCTCGGATCAGATATTTGATCTGTGAAGGGGTATATTTTTAAAATCCCATCTCACCCTTATGGATAATTTGTGTCTTCCTCAAAGGCCTGGGAATTTGAGGGTTCTGTGTAGTATCTTAACCGTGCTAGCACTGCACTCTTCTGGACAGAGCACTCTAATGTTGTTCCTGGAATCTGTTTGAGCCACTCAATTTTATTTTATTTATTTATTTTGTCAAGCATATATAAGATTACAGAGAAAGTATAAACGTGATTGTGAATACATGAATGTATAAGCATGGCTATGAATACATTGGGCAAGGACAATAGGCATGTTGGTGTGCTTATGCACATCCCTTACAGACCTCTTAGGAATGGGGTGAGTTCAACAGTAGATAGATAGTAGATAATGTAAGGTTAAAGTTTTGGGGGTTTGGGGAAGAAAACACAGAGTCAGGTTTCACAGCTCTAAGTGTTGCTATCACCACTGGGACCACTTTAGCATTTATTTTCCACACCCTCTCTTGCTTACACTAATACTTAGTGTCTTCTTTTTGTCCTGTATGTTCTCCCAATATTGTTCAGTTTCAACTGTTAGTGGCTTTGTGCTACTATGTTGTGGCATTGCAGTTGGGAGTATACCTTGGATGATTCCTTGGAGAACAGGGCATTTATCTTTTTTGCCTGTATTTCTCTAGTACATGAGTGTTAAACTTGCCATGCCTGTTTGCTTATAAATTTATTTATATATCTTTGGATCGTGACTAAAGTATCTGTATTCCTAATATTATCATTATCTAATAATTTGGTGTGCAATTACTGAACATTTTTATTCTAATCAGCAATCTGACACCTGTGAATAGGTGGAGGCTTATATCAGCCCTTTGATATAAGCCCTTTGATATAGGGTAGATATAGACATTATGAGTACTAATCATGGATGGGTTCCTCCTTGTTTGGACCAGATCGCCCAAACCATTACTGATCTGCTGGTGACGTGACAATGGTGTGACGGATCTGGTTTGGTCGGTGCTGGTTCGTGGGTGGTGCCATCTTTTTTTGGTAATTTATGGCAAATTTTTCCATTTTTTAAATGATTTCTCCTCTTTGGTTTCTTGAAAAAGAGCCCTCCCGCCGGACCCTGGGTTAATACTGACCTTTATTTCTTCACCTGAAGCACAGCTGATCAGCTCCTCAGCTGTGTTTCGGGCTGAATACTGCTACTGCGCATGTGCGGAAGTGAAACTGCACAAGGGGATGTGTGCGAGAGAGTGAAGGAAGTGCATGCACGTGAAACATTGCAATGCAAACTGGTGGTGAAAATAAGTGGAACCCACCACTGGTAGTAATACTACCTTTATTGTAAGGCTATATAACAGAACCTTGGAAATCTGAAAGAACTGCTCCCCTTCCCTATTTTTATTTTTCAGACAACTAGGAAGGGTCCCTTCTCAGGTCTTTCTGCACCCTGATTCCTTCTTTGGGTTTCTCTTATCAGACCATTGTTTAGACCAGTGCAAATGCTGGCTGGGGAATTCTGGGAGTTGAAGTCCAAATATCTTCTAGTTGCCAAGGTTAGGAAACACTGGTTTAGACTATGGCCCTTCATTCTTTGTCTCAAGGTTATTCTCACAGCCATTATAAGGCCTTTCTCGAGCCTGCCAACACACTACATAATTTTAATGATATTCTTTTAATTAAACATTCTAAAACAAGATACTAGAATTCTGGGGAACCTTATTTTACAATAATATAGTATTTGAATTCCACATAGATATTCAAAGAAATAAAACTGGTAGCTGGCTGTAGCTTGATGCCTGGTTTGGAAATGTATTCAAGGCATGCATTTCTATTCTTCGCTTATTTGATATCATAGTTAAATGGCATTAATAGGTGGACAGAGAATGTTGAAACTGCACAGTATCTGTTTTTAAGTAAATGTCATGTCTTGTTTTCCTGACAACATTTAAAAAAGCTCAATTGAACCAGGCCAAATGATTATTTATGATAGCAACCATTCAGTTGCTATAGTGGTAAACCAAATGCTTATGAGAAAAAAGAGTTTAATGTATTCTATGAAAGTTCTTTGTTATTCTGATTTTAAAAAAATGCATGTATGATTTTTTACAATTTCCTGTATATATGAATTTTTTTCAATGTTTCCCACATTTTAAAGAAATATAGACAAATACACTAGGACCACTAGACACAAGAACAGCTTTTTCCCAAACACCATCACTCTGCTACACAAATAATTCCCTCAACATTTTCAAACTATTTACTACTAAGTCTGCACTACTATTACTCACTAATTTTTTCTCATCATTCCTATCGCACATTTCCTCCCACTTATGACTGTATGACTGTGATTTGTTGCTTGTATCCTTAAGATTTTTATTAATATTGATTGTTTCCTCATTGCTTATTTGACCCCTATGACAATCATTAAGTATTGTACCACATGATTCTTGACAAATGTATCTTTTCTTTTATGTACACTGAGAGCATATGCTCCAAGACAAATTCCTTGTGTGTCCAATCACCCTTGGCCAATAAAGAATTCTATTTTATTCTATGAATTTCTTTCAACATTTCCCAAGTGTCCACACTGTAAACACAATATTCAAGCTGAAAAATGTCAGAGTGACTCCAGTGATTTCCATAAATTATGGATATTGTGTACCCTGAAAATATCAGAGTGGATTGTTTTAGCATATCCCATTGTTTCTCCATTGATGCTGAAAAATCAAGGATATATTTCTTTACATTCTTATAATTATTTATTATTATTATTATTATTATTATTATTATTATTATTTATTAGATTTGTATGCCACCCCTCTCCGAAGACTTGGAGCGGCTCACAACAGTAATAAAAACAATATAGTAGTGGAACAAATCTAATATTAAAAAAACATATAAAACCCTATCATTATTTAAAAACCCAAACAGCACATTCATACCAAACATAAAACAAAGTATAAAAAAGCCTGGGGGAAAGGTGTCTCAACTCCCCCATGCCTGGCGGTATAAGTGAGTCTTGAGTAGTTTACGAAAGACAAGGAGGGTGGGGGCAGTTCTAATCTCTGGGGGGAGTTGGTTCCAGAGGGCCAGGGCCGCCACAGAGAAGGCTCTTCCCCTGGGGCCCGCCAAACGACATTGTTTAGTTGACAGGACCTGGAGAAGGCCAACTCTGTGGGACCTTATCGGTCGCTGGGATTCGTGCGGTAGTAGGCGGTTCTGGAGGTACTCTGGTCCAATGCCATGTAGGGCTTTAAAGGTCATGACCAACACTTTGAATTGTGTCCGGAAACCGATCGACAGCCAATGCAAGCCATGGAGTGTTGAAGAAACGTGGGCGAATCTTGGAAAGAAGAAGACATCAAGGCAACATCACTCTCCATTTCATTGCTATTAAGAGCCATATCATAATCTCAGATTCTCTAACAATGCTTTCTTGGTAAACTGCTGCTTAGAAGCTTCTCTCATTCTACTATCCTCTGCATTAAGATCCCCTAGAGCAGGGGTGTCAAACTCACATATTCCCATCGGTGTTGTGTGATATATCGGGACTTTTTCTCCCTTTGTTAAATTGGGTATGGCCAGCGCGTGATGCACTTGGCCATGAGTCTGACAGCCCTGCCCTAGAAGCAGATGTACCGGAATAACAAAAGTGTCATCCAATCATTGTGATGCAAATCCTACCCTTTTTGTGTTGCAGCACAACATTCCATGCTTGTATGAAAGTGGCAGAACTTAAAATAATGAGCAATATCTATGATCTTCTGCTCCTTAACGTAACTACCCCTTATAAATAGAACTCAAACCCAATTTTCAAGAGAATGATCGGTGCTTTAAATTTTTGGTTCAAGTGCAATGAAGTACAAGTAACTTTAGTCCAGAAAATATCCTAATGCTTAAGTACTTTAAAAAAAACAGTTTAGGAAACAATTGGGCCTATTTTTGGAAACATTAATTCACAGTGCTTTTGCTTGCTGAGATGATTCCTATTTTAAGAACACAAGTAACAGGCCAGGATGAGCCATAGAGAAAAGATTAAAATATTGCATCATGCATCTTGAGTTAGCAGTTGGTAATGTTGTTACTCTGGCATTTGTGGTATCTTTGCAAGTATAATCCATTTCTGGTCAGCCATAAATCTCAATACCATAATAACTATCAGTAGTCCTCAACCTATGACCACAATGGAACCTAAATTTTTTTGTTACTAAGCACGATAGTTTTTAAGTGGGTTTTAAGTGAATCATCTGGCTTTTCTCATTGACTTTGCTTGTTGGAAGCCAGCTGGGTGTGTTACAAATGGTGATCAGATGACCCCAGAACAGCACAATTGTCATAAATACATGCTAGTTGTCAAAGTGCCTGAATTTTGATCACATGGTCATAAGCAGGGGTGAAATGCTCCTGGTTTGCTCATGCCTGTTGGTCGTCGGAGAGCCGGTTGCAAAGGGAGCGTGAGGCTCCGCCCACCTGCCCAGATGCCTCCATTTGGGTTCTTTTACCATCTGCGCATGCGCAAAGCATTCTGTGCATGCACAGAGGGTAAAAGAACCCAAATGGCGGCATCTGAGCAGGTGGGCGGAGCCTCACACTCCCTTTGCAACCGGCTCTCCGACGACTGACAGGCACAAGCGAAGTGGGAGCATTTCACCCTTGGTCACAAGTCACTCTGTTCAGTGATGTTGTAACTTTGAATGTTTGTAAGTCAAGGGTTACACACTGGTAAGTCAGGGACACACACTTGATGTCTCTTTACCTCCAATGCCACAGGTTGCCAAGTTACCCGAGTTTTTCTTATTACAACATTTAATACCAGTTGCATTTTATTTCAAAAATAGCTGTCATAATATTTTTCTATACATCTCAGGTGTTCCAAATCAATGCATTTTTCAGATGTTACAATAAAACAATGCCACTTTTAAATAAGAATACATTCTGAAACAATGTGATTTCTTCAAAGCCTCACATGATGCAAGCTGAAAACAATGTCAAATTGCAATACAGACACCTGATCTTTCTTGGACTGAGTATTTAGCTGATTGTCACCCCTTCCACACCTCTGTCCAACCATTGTAATTTGGGTGATTTCTAAAATTGAGGCTCTGCAACCCCAGAAAGCATTAATCGTGGCAGAGGATGCAAAGTCTCTTTAAACCAGTGGGACTTAAACTAAGATTAATGTAAATTCTATTAATTTAGATAAATAAAATGAATAAAATGGGTATTTATTACCAAAAAAATGAATAAAACCATTTGCTTGAGAAGAAGGAAGAGTGTTGCAAAAATAGCCACATTTTTACATAATATTGCAACCATGGGATGGGGTGAAGGGGGCAAACTTAAATAAGAACTTTAATTGCTGCTAAACAAAATATACATCACTTCTTCTAACCAGCATATGTCAGGTTGATACCAATAGATTCCATAAATTATGGACATCATCATCTCTGTAAATGTCACAATGGAATGTTTTAATAGATTACTATATTCGTGTTGGGCAGAAAAATCAAAGAGATTTCTCTGCATTCTTATCATGAAGCCCCAAGAAAGAAATTAAGGTAACAACTCTCTTCCTTTCACTTCTTAATTAACCTCTCTTCTCCAGGTATGAATATGATATGAATAGTGAATTTTATTTTTTTAACAATAAAAAATGTTCTTCATTAAAAGTCGGTATTCCAGGTTTTTTAAAAATCAAATCGTATTTGCAATTTAACAAAATATGAGATGAGATAATCTCTAACCCCAAATCCTAATAAAAGGAACAAGAAAAAAATTTCAAAGGCTTTCTAAACATTCCTAAGAATGTTACATTATATATATAAACATTTTTTTTCTCCAATTAACTTTCTGAGTTGTCACAAAAAGACATTAATTGGGAAAAACTTGTCTGATGAAGATCCAGGAAGATTCTTTTGAAAGAACCAGCCTGTTGTTTCAATTTTGTCTTATTTATTCATTAAAAACCCATTAGCTTGTTGAAATGAATAACTGGAAGAAGTTATCTCTGATCACTCATAAAATATTAACTGTCTGAAGTTCAAGGAGTATTTAAAATAACATTTACAATCCACAGATAGCATGGACTTCTCACTAAGATTCAAAATAAAACACAAATGCTCCTCTGCATTGTTTGATACTCCCAGGGTTGGGCTATTGCAGGGTGGGCGCAGGGGGGTAGCAAAAATGGAGCTCCATCCCAGAACACCCAATTTGCACTGAAAGATGTTGAAAGAAAATGCAAGGCATCCTGCATAAGCCACACCCACCGTGTGATAGTAAAAAATTTGGTAGCCGTTCACTGGATACTGCCCAAAAAATCAAGTTAGCATGTAACATATTTTATGTTAACCTTATTCTCTCCAAAAGCTGTTTTCAAAATTACAGGTACATGGAAAAGTAAACAAATATTTAATGAAATATATGAGCATTGATTTACTTTAGTGAAAATGAAGTTAAGAGAAATGCAAAGGGGAAAGGAAATTTATATGAAAGATGGTGGAGTCTACAGAGATTTGTATGTGCATGACAACCCAATCATCCAGCTTGGATTGTGATGCAAAATCCATCATTTCCCGTTTTGATCGTTCTCCATCAAATGTACTTTGAGCATGAAATCTAACATGGCCACCTGTTCTACAAGATTATGATCAATGAACTATGCAGAGATCAGGGTAAATCACTACCAATTTGCAAACAGCTTTTCAAATTAAGTGATACAAGTAGTACTTAGACTACAGCTGAGTCCCAAATTTCTATTGTTAGGTGAAACACTTGTTCAGTGGGTTTTGCCCCATTTTACGACTTTTCTTGCTACAATTGTTAAGTGAATCACTGCAGTTGTTAAGTTAGTAACATGGCTGTTTTAATGAATCTGGCTTCCCTATTGGTTTTGCTTGTCAGAAGGTCGCAAAAGGTGATCACATGATGGATTAATGAAAGCGAGATGGAAGAAGTAGTAGAAAATATATATAAGATAAAGAACACAAGAATTAGAGAGATGAGAAGGAAAATTTTAAATAAATGGTATTTCACGCCAGTAAAACTAGCACACTTCCAGAGGAAAGGAAAAGGAAATTGCTGGCATGGTTGCCAAATAAAAGGAGTCTTTATGCATATGCTCTGGGAATGCGTTGAAGCTCAAAAATTTTGGAAGGAAGTACAGAATGAAATTAATAATATGCTAAACATTAATTGGATAATCATGAAAGAATTAGCAACACTAGTTAAATATGGGGAATTACGAGAATTTAAAGAAATCAAAACAGCAGCTTTGGAAAGAGCTCAAGCAGTAGTGGTATTAGGGTGGAAGGATAGCAATAAATGGACAATCCAGAATTGGTACTGGTACATGGTGGACCACATTCACTTCGAAATTATGGAAATAAGATTAAATAACTTTGATGAAAATAAATTGGAGAAGCTGATGGCACGATGGAATAAGGTGAAAAATTATATCTTAAGTAGAATTTATGACGACAATGTGAAAAATAAATTCCAATCACTTTTTGTATGTAAAGAAATGTAAACCGGAGCTATGGAAGAAATTGAAACTTATTGCAAATAATTTAACCCCCTAAATGGCGATAGGGTTTTATTGGTGTTGGGCACTTTTTCTTTAAGTTTTTTTGTTGTTGTTGTAATAAAATTTAATAAAAATATATTTTTTTAAAAAACCATGACCCTGGGACACTGCAAGGCACGGTCCCAAATATGAATCATTTGATCATGTGACTGTTCTGCTCCAAGCTCAGTACTTTTCTCAGTCACATAAAACTCCATGTAAATGGGTTTCCTACAGTAGTGGCTTACTACCAGTACGGTAGAGCAGTGTTTCCCAACCTTGGCCACTTGAAGATATTTGGACTTCAACTCCCAGAATTCCTGGCTGGGGAATTCTGGGAGTTGAAGTCCAGATATCTTCAAGTGGCCAAGGTTGGGAAACACTGCGGTAGAGGATGGCACACCAATAGCTTTGGTCCTCTTGCGTCTGTGTGTGCATGCATCCCAGTGTGTTTTTGCTTTGTGCACATGTGCAAAAACAAAATCTTGCAAGGGGATGTGTGTGTGTGCGAGATTTTGCCAATTTTTTGCTTCTGTGCATGCGCAGAAGCAAAAAATCGGCATCGACATTTCTCTCTCGCGTGCACCCCCTTGTGAGATTTCAGCATGTTTTTGCTTCCTGCGCATGCACAGAAGCCAAAACACATTGGAACGTATGCATACACATGCAGTGCACTGGTAGCTGCGGTGATGGGAATCCATCCATGGTTTCCTATCTGCAGGCTGTTGCATGGTTCTTTGTAAGACTTTAAAAATGGCTGTTGTAGAGATGTCACAATTACCCAGTTGCCTAGATATAGCTCAATGGCCAATAAGAACACCCAAATGGGGTCACATGTCATGGCCTACATTACCCAATCTGTTACTACAGATTAATGCAGTGGTTCTCAACCTTTCTAATGCCGTGACCCCTTAATAAAGTTCCTATTGTTGTGGTGACCCCCAACCATAAGTCTAGCGCCAATTCTCCCAACAGAGCTTTAAGCTGATTGGCAGAAGGGTCAGAGAGACACCCCCACTGTCAACGCCTGATTGGTCGGATTGTAAAAATATGTTCCAAGGTACCAGAATAAAAGCTTTAGTTCCTAACACCGTGGGAAATTTGTCTTTTCCCAGGGTCTTAGGCGACCCTTGTGAAACGGTCATTCGACCCCGAAAGGGGTCCCGACCCCTAGATTGAGAACCACTGCCTTAGTGCAACTCTTAAAGAAACAGCTCTTAAACTGAACTAAATATCCCTTTAGTCTGTCAGCATAGTAAGCATGGGGATTCAGGAAAGGTCATATATTTGAAAATTGGTCATAACTCACTTTTTCAGTGCCCTTGTCACTTTGAGTGGTCACTAAATGAACTGTTGTAAGTCAGGGACTATCTTTCTGAATATTCTGTAGATGATGCAAAAATCATAACCAAGCTTTTTCTCTGTAATATCAAGAATCTTTATATAAGATGTTATCAATCCAGAGGCTTTCTATTCCAGCCTGTCACAGGTCAAATGTTACATCCCATTCTTCACTCATGAGAATTTAGGGGCCTAAAGGCTCAGGATCCAATCTCCAAACTATTACCAAAGGCAAACTGTGAACAGGCAAACAGTCACTCATGCCCTTATCACCTCGCAGCTTGACTATTGCAATGTGCTTTACATGGGGCTACCTTTGAAAAATGTTTGGAGACTACAATTAGCCCAGAACACAGCCATGCAAGCTGTTGTGGGTGTGCCTAGATACACCCACATTACTGCAACACTCTGTGAGCTGCACTGGCTTCCAATCAGTCTCTGGATGCAATTTATGGTGTTGGTTATTACCTATAAAGCCCTATATGGCATTGGGCCAGACTATTTATGGGACTGTCTTCTGCCACATACCTCCCAACAACCAACAGGGTCGGCCTTCTCCAGATCTCATCCAAGTCCTGTCAGCCAAACAATGCCGATTGATGGGGCCACATGGGAGGGACTTCTCTGTGGTGGCTCCGGCTCTGTGGAACCAACTACCCCCAGAGACTCGTACCACCCTCACCCTCCTAGCCTTCCGGAAGATTGTTAAAACATGGCTCTGCCAGCAGGCCTGGGCCCATTGAGTAAGACCAACTAGCTCCAGCCAAGAAGAATAAATGTTGGTTGAATGATTGTTTTACTTCTGGGGTTTTAACTGTTTTATATGGCTATTGTTATATTATATTTTTATTATTGTATGCCGCCAAGAGTCCGCAAGGAGTTGGGTGGCTTATAAATTTAACAAATAAATAAAATTTAACAAATAAACATATGGTTTCAGTTAATACCACCACAATTTAACTAGAGTATTTTATCATCTTCTTCACAGAGTTTCTCAGCAGAAGTCCAGAATAAGCATTTAGAATATGGCGGTCAGTTACATTCTGTTAATAGTCACACACGCATGCACACACACGCACACACACGGAGGGAGGGAGGGAGAGAGAGAGAGAGAGAGAGAGAGAGAGAGAGAGAGAGAGAGAGAAACTAATAAAGCTTCACTTCATCTTCTCTGTATTTTAAGCAGTTAAAAAATTTATGGCGACAGCAGCAACTGCAGGTCAGGGTAACCATTCTTAACCAGGTTTTATTATTACAGCTTGCAGTACTTGACCCAAGGCCTCTGCCAAGAGATACACCCGATATAGTGAGAATTCCTTTCAAGACCTTGAGTCAAGTTCTTATGTTACTTGAGAAGATGCTGTTCTTGGCTGATTTCATCAGATGGGAGGTGAAGGTGTAAAGGGGAAAGCCCGTAGACATGTTAGCTGTCAACTCTAGCCATGAAATGCGCGGTAGGTATGTGAAAAGCTTCAGATGTACATGAAAGGGGTTTTATTTCCTGTTCCACAGGAAGAAATGGTGTCAGTATATGACAGGAGCATTTCCTTTTCTTTAGCATGCCTCAATTTATGGTGGCAACTTCCTTCTCTCTTATCAATTCTGGGTTGTTGTGTTTCGTCGTATTTTATCCATAATTAAAGAGACAACAAGTTTTCTTTTAGCTGTCTTATAATATACTAAAAGATGGAAAAATAGCTTTATGTATCAACATGGGTTGGAAGTATTGTTCCTAAATTCAAGATTAATTGGGGCTATGAAATGCTCAGTCAGTAGGTGAAAAGTTTCAAATGTACGCGAAAGGAGTTTTATTTCCTGTTCCACAGGAAGAAATGGTGTCAGTATATGACAGGACCATTTCCTTTTCTTTAACATGCCTCAATTTATGGTGGCAACTTCCTTCTCTCTTATTAATTCTGGGTTGTGTTTTGTCGTATTTTATGCATAATTAAAGAAACAGCAAGTTTTCTTTTAGCTGTCTTATAATATACTATCAACATGGGCTGACAGTATACTTCCTAGACTTCAAGATTAATTGGGGCGTGATAAAACTTTATTTATTTTTTATTTTATTTATTTATTTTGTCAAACAATTATAGGGTGATAATTTGTACAAATAAAACATTAGATAAATAATGATAAAAAGTAACAAAAAAAGACAATAGGACAGGGACGGTAGGCACAGTGGTGCACTTATGTACGTCCCTTACTTGTAGATAGTACTCCGCCAAGGATATATGGTGCCACCTCACAACAACACAAATAAATGATCCAGGAGGAGGGGTGTTGTCACTCTCTAAGCTTTGCACCCTAGAGCAGTAGCTACTCAGCTTCAGTTTAAAGCTGACTCTGTGAGTATTTCAGGAACTTTAATCTTACCCCACCTCCTAGCCCTGAACTTCATTTTCCCAATACCAGTGCTGGTGTTTACACATTGTTTAGAATGTTTTCTCCTGACTCCAGCTACCACAACAACTTGAAGTCATGGTTAGAGTTACTGGGAAATGTCCCTGATTGCAAATATAAAACCATGCTATCATTTCATGACCATAGTTTGCAACAAGCTGTTTAATTCAAGAAGAAATTACGTTTTGTGGCTGTACAGCTCTTTCTTATAGTACATGCTCAAATTGTATGCAAGGCCAAGAGAGATACACATAGTGTGACTGAAAATGTGGAATGGGTCCAAAATAGAGTCCAGATTCTGTAGTAGTTCCAGAAGCAAGATACTGGTTGGATTTTGTTTTTTGTACTCTTGTATTTATTAGCTATATGGTAAACACTTCTGGCATTCCTTTTGTTGAATACTCAGTGTATGCCATGTAAACTGTCTCTAGGCAGACTATGTAAATAGGTTGCGCCTGATTGGTTGTGGCGCTGACAGCTCGCGTTTGAGCGGGAACTTTGTGTATAAATAGAGCCGGTTTTGCCGGCTCCAGCTGAGACGCGTTCCAGCTGGTAGTCACTTCTAAAGAGCTGAGAAATAAAGCGAACCGTCTCGTTACGTGCTGTCTCGAGTCACTTCACCTGGCGACGACGGAAGAACGAGCCTTCGCCTGCCGCAATGGATCCCTTGCCGGTCGGGAGAGCTCCAGACTACTTCAACCCGGAGAAGACTACGTGGGACGCTTATCTAGCGAAATTCGAAGTGTTCCTCGAGGCTGCGGGCATGAGAAACGCCGATGCCGATCGGAAGAGAGCGATTTTCTTAAACTACTGCGGCACCGAGATGTTCGATCTCGCCCAGACGTTGACCGACCCAACTCCGGTGAATTCCATTTCCTGGGACTCCCTGAAGACGAAGCTCTCCGACCATTTCAAACCGACAAAGCCGCCGATCATCTACCGCCACCAGTTCTCCAGAATGGGACAACTTGAGGGAGAATCTATCAACCAATACGCGACGCGCCTCAGAGCCGTGCTGTCAAAATGCCGGTTTGAAAATCCGGAAGCGCGCTTAATTGACGCCCTCATCTTCGGAATGAAAAACTCTACGGTGAGAAACAAGCTCCTGACCGAAGAGGAGCCTTCACTTCAAAACGTGATCAAACTCGCCCAGACAGCTGAAGTCGCTGAAGCAGCTGCTCGAGAACTCAAGCAAAACGATAAACAGGAAGTCGTGGCTCACATCTATTCGCCTCCTCAACAAGCCCACTCTCCTTCCGAAGCAATTACACCTCCACACCCCGAAGACGACTGCTTCCTAATTCGACAAGACCACCTCCAAGCCTCAAGACCTCCACGTCAAATTCTTCCCTGTTCTGGTTGCCGCGGAAACCATCCCCGCCATCAATGCCCCTTCCGGGACGCCGATTGCCGCCGTTGCGGCCGTCGTGGGCACATTGCCGCCGCTTGCAGAGCCCCAACTCCAGAGGACACCTTCTCCTCTCCAAGGGCTGCCAGATTCAACAACCAAACCCGAGGGAACAGAGGCTTCCGCTCCTTCGGCCGAAACAAGCACTCAAACTATAACCGCGTCTACATAAGAGGTACTCGGAACATTACTATTAATACGGTAACAACCAACAAAACAAAAATTAACATTTCTTTGCTGTTAAATGCTAAACCATGCCAGATGGAACTGGACACTGGTTCTCGTTATAGCATTATGCCTTGGACAAAAGTTAAACTTTATATGCCTCATGTTAACAAACATAATTTAATGCATTCTGATTTACGTATTAAGGATTTTCAGGGGCAATTAATTCCTGTGTTAGGCATTGTAAATGTACCAATTGTATACAAATGTTTTAAGGGTGACCTTCCACTGCTAGTGGTGTCAGGGCAAACTCATTCCCTTTTAGGCTTAGATTGGATGAACCCATTGGGAATAGGGATTTCTGGCATCCACACAATTACACATTCTGACAATCCTGATTTTGTCAAAGAGTTTCCAAATGTATTCAGTCCAACTCTGGGGACGTATAAAGGGCCACCTATATCTTTCTCACTAGACCCTAAGGTGCCTCCAATCCGGCTCAAAGCACGGAGAGTTCCTCTGCCTCTGCTACCCAAACTAGATATTGAGTTAGACAAACTCATCCATCAAGGTATTCTAGTGCCAATTGATCAAGCGCCCTGGGAAACCCCAATTGTCACTCCCCTCAAACCAGACGGCTCTTTGCGAGTTTGCGCAGATTACAAGTCAACCCTGAACAGAGCCTTACAACACCACCCATACCCCATACCTGTTGTACAACACTTACTGCATTCCCTGGGGGAGGGGAAGGTGTTTGCGAAAATCGACCTAGCCCAGGCTTACCTACAGCTTCCCGTAGACGAACCTACATCATATTTCCAAACCATTGTCACCCATAGGGGAGCGTTCCGTTGCACCCGATTGCAATTTGGAGTCAGTGTAGCCCCGGGGATATTCCAGAGTTTGATGGAACGCCTCCTCACTGGAATAGGAGGAACTATACCTTACTTTGATGACATTCTAATTTCTGGAAGGGATCAGGCCCAATTAAATGCTAGAATAAGACAAGTTCTAACTAGGCTACAGGACAAAGGCCTAAGGGTTAAACCAGGCAAATGTGTATGGGGAACCAGCAGTGTTAATTTTCTGGGATACACTATTGATGGCGAAGGGATCCATCCCACTAGCGAGAAAGTTAGGGCAATACAAAATGCTCCCGAGCCAAAAAAATAAGTCTGAATTACAAGCTTTTTTGGGATTACTTAATTTCTACTCTGTTTTTTTGAGGCAGAAGGCCACAGCAGCGGAACCCCTCCACCGGCTGCTTCAGAAGGAAGTTCCCTGGCAATGGGGGAAAATTGAGAGTGAAGCATTTACCCGAATAAAAAGTCTATTAACGTCCAAAAGTGTAGTGGTACAGTACAGTTCATTACTTCCCCTACGTCTTACGTGCGATGCTTCCCCTTACGGGGTGGGAAGTGTACTGGCTCATGTACTGCCTAACGGTACAGAGGCCCCTATCGCATTTTTCTCCAGAACCCTGTCCAGCACAGAAAGAAACTACAGTCAGCTGGACAAGGAGGCGTTAGCATTAGTCTCAGGAGTAAAGAAATTCCACAATTACATTTTTGGTCGAAAATTCCAATTAGTAACCGATCACAAACCCTTGTTAGGCCTTCTAGCCCCAGACAGACCAACACCACCTTTTATGTCCCCCCGCTTGCTAAGGTGGGGAATATTCTTGGCAGGATATCAATACGAACTAATTCATAAGGGAGGGACAACCATCAACCATGCGGATGGCCTTAGCAGATGCCCCATTCCAGACTTAGTAGAGGATCCTGCCCCATCCGCTGATGTCTTATTAATAGAGTTGGCTGATAACCCCCTGACTACTGCCAAGGAGGTAGCCGAGCATACAGCTAAAGACCCCATTCTCATGAAGGTTGTAAATTGTGTTCTAAAAGGGTGGAATAATGAAAACTTGGGGACAGACTTGTCTGATTTTAAAAGTAAGAGGTTAGAACTCTCTGTTGTTAAGGGATGTCTGTTATGGGGTGACCGGGTTGTGATTCCTGAGACTCTGCAATCTAAGGTTTTAACCATGCTCCATGTGGGCCATCCAGGAATCGTGAGGATGAAGGGACTAGCAAGGGGCCATTTCTGGTGGCCGGGGCTTGATGGCCACATTGAGAGTTGGGTGTCAAAGTGTGACCCTTGTCAGGAGTCACGGCCTAAACCCCCAAAAACAACACCTATGGACTGGGAGCCACCCCAGGGCCCGTGGTCTAGATTGCATATAGATTTTGCTGGTCCCATTGATTCTAAATATTTCCTAATTGTGGTAGACGCATATTCTAAGTGGGTCGAAATAATACTGATGCATAACATCACCACATGCTCAACTATTAAAGCGTTACGCCACCTTTTTGCCACGCATGGCTGCCCAGATGTGTTGGTTTCAGACAATGGGCCCCAACTGACAGCCAGACAGTTTGAACTCTTCCTGGATCAGTTAGGGGTAAGGCATGCCCTCATTTCTCCTTTTTCGCCATGGGCGAACGGATTGGCAGAGAGATACGTAAGGGTTGCCAAGGAAGCATTGAAGAGGGCTGGCCCTGGGGAGGTGCAAGAGCACCTTGATGAATTTTTATTGGCACAACATATGACTCCCAATTCAAAAACAAATAGAAGCCCAGCAGAGATTCTAATGGGCAGGAAGCTCAGATCAGCCTTGGACAGACTACATCCTGTGTATTGTACAAAGAATTATGTAAATGATAATGTTGAGAGGCATATGTATATGGGGCAATGTGTATTCGCAAGGAATTTCGATGGGGGCCCAAAGTGGCTTAAGGGCACTGTTATTCAACAAAAAGCACCAAAAACTTATTTGATATCTTTGAACGATGGCCGAGTATGGACTAGGCACATCGATCATTTGAGAAGGTGCCCAGAAATTGGGGCTACAGCTACCGTTAACCCGCTGATTGCACACGCAGGCCCACCGATGGGAAACAACGCAACGCCAACTTGGACGGACTTAAATCTGGACTCACCCATCCGAAGCCGCTCGGCCAGCATCCCGGAGTCATCCTTGTCAGCGGAGGTCGGAGATGTGCCAGCCAGCTCAACTCTGGGGCCCGGAGTGCAACCAGGGCCTTCGGAGTCCAGAGGAGGTACTAGCGAATCGACCTCCTTCCATGCCTGCGACGAAGGACTAACTGAATTGCGCAGGTCCACAAGAAACACCCAAAGACCTCACCGATTGGATGAATATGTCACATGGCTTTCTGTATAATCTGTATGGTTTTTTTTGTCTAGGAAGGGAGGGGTGTTGAATACTCAGTGTATGCCATGTAAACTGTCTCTAGGCAGACTATGTAAATAGGTTGCGCCTGATTGGTTGTGGCGCTGACAGCTCGCGTTTGAGCGGGAACTTTGTGTATAAATAGAGCCGGTTTTGCCGGCTCCAGCTGAGACGCGTTCCAGCTGGTAGTCACTTCTAAAGAGCTGAGAAATAAAGCGAACCGTCTCGTTATGTGCTGTCTCGAGTCACTTCACCTTTCATATTCAAGAGTAGCGGAAATGTAATAAAGTGTTTTTTTCATCTGTGAGATTCCATACCCTACCAGGCATATACCTGTGATGTGAACCTATGGCACACATGCCATAGGTGTCATGCAGAATTCTCTCTTCATGCACACGAGCCATTGCCCAAGTTCTGCTGTGCATGCGCGCATGCTTCCCACCAGCCAGTTGCTTTTTGGGTCTCTGCTGCACGTGGGAGATGCATACGCATGCGCAGGGCAAGTCACACAGGGGTATCATGTACACATACATGGAGTTGTGCATGCATGTGCAGGGGGTGGGGATCATGCATGCATGCAGGGGGTGGGGCATGTTGGGAGGGTCACACATGCATTGCATTGTGGGTGTGCACCAGTATCAGGTTCCTATCACTACAGATGAGGGCACTGTACCAGTAGTAAAATTGAAGCTGCACACATAGCTTTAAGTGTCCAGTGAGTGCGTGCACATGTCCGAGCAAGAATTTGCTTTTGTACATGTGCAAGAAGCAAAATTTATTTATTTGTTTGTTTGCTTGCTTGCTTGCTTGCTTGCTTGCTTGCTCGTTCGTTCGTTCGTTCGTTCGTTCGTTCGTTCGTTCATTCATTCATTCATTCCATTCTTTATGCCACCCTTCTCCTTAGACTCAGGGCATCTTACAACATGTTAGCAATAGCACTTTTTAATTGAGCCAGCATATTACCCCCACAATCCGGGTCCTCATTTTACCCACCTTGGAAGGTGGAAGGCTGAGCCGACCTTGAGCCGGTGATGAGATTTGAACTGCTGACCTGCAGATCTACAGTCAGCTTCAGTGGCCTGCAGTACAGCACTCTACCTGCTGTGCCACCTCGGCTCTTATCTTGTAAGGGGATGCGTGCGTGAGAGAGATTCCACACATGTGCGCAAGCAGAAAACCCACCCACCACTCTTGCGCATGTGCATTCCCTCACAAGATTTTGATACTTGGACATGCACAGAAGCAAAATCTTGTTCAGAAACACATGCATGCACGCTGGAGATGCAAAACTGCATGCGCAGCGCATCGAAACGGCAGGAGTGGCAACCCCTGCCTGGTGTGCATGTGTGCACTTTCAGCACTCAGCACCGAAAAGGTTTGCTATCACTGGCATATACGAAAAGAAGAAAAGATCAAAGAACATGATGCAAACCCAGATGAAGATGGAGAAATAACCATCAAAGACACACTATATCAGTTAACAGTGATTGAGGCCACAAGAAGAGCAAGAAACAGAACCTTGACACAGGAAGGGGGAAAAGAAGAGGAAGAGTAGGAGGAGGAAAAAAGGGGGGAAGAGAAGGAGGAGGAGGAGTAAGAGGAAGAGGAAGAGGAAGGAGGAGGAGGAGGAGGAGGAAACAATCTGGCTTCAAACTACTTTATGAAAAGGTCAGCAATAGGAAATGTATGGTGTGATAACATGCTCCTAGATTTGAGAAAAAGCCCGACTTGTCTCTTATATTGTTAATAGAACTATCCTGTATGGTCAGGATAGATGTACGAATTATTCAGTCAAACCCAAACCAGAGTAAGTACATTACACCCAGGTGCTCTTTTAATGCTAGCCACTAAAAGTACTCATCCACTAAAACTAATTCGTGTCATTTATTATTGCTAATTTTAATTGTTTTTGTTAGGAAAAAAAAATTCTTAACACACTTCTGAATGATCAAAATTGAATAGCCCTGGAGTAATATTTCAAAAGCTTATTCTGCGTGCCACTGCTATGAACTCTGGCGTCCTTAGTGCTCTCTGAACTCGATTGTTCATTTGCAGACCTTTCATTACTCAACTAGGTAACATCATCTGTGCTAGTGAGTGTGGGGTTTGCTTTGCTCCCTGTTTATACACATAGCACCAGTGTTGGTAAAAGTGATTTCCTCCTTCATAATTCCCAGCAACAGTGATGGCGAACCTATGGCACAGGTGCCACAGGTGGCACGTGGAGCCATATCTTCTGGTATGCGAGCCGCTGCCCTAGCTCAGCTCCAACGTGCATGTGTGTGCTGACCAGCTGATTTTTGGCTCACACAGAGGCTCTGGGAGGGCATTTTTGGCTTCCAGAGAGCTTCCGGGGGATGGGAGAGGGCATTTTTACCCTCCACCACCACTAGGGAAGCCTTTGGAGCCTGGAGAGGATGAAACATGAGCCTATTGTGCCCACCAAAACAGGCTTCCAGAGGGCCTCCGTGGGGCGGGGAAGCTGTTTTTGCCCTCCCAGGCATTGAATAATGGGTGTAGTCACTCACACATGCACAATGGCATGCGCACATGCTCTTTCGGCACCCGAGGGAAAAAAGGTTCGCCATCACTGCCCTATACAAAGTCGGAGTGAACCCCACAAATGATTTTACCAGGTTGGGTAAAGAAAGGTGCAAAAAAGAGCAACCAAGATGATTAAGGGATTGGAAACCAAGACTTACGAAGAGAGACTGAGGGAACTGGGCATGGATAGCCTAGAGAAAAGGAGGGCCAGAGCGGACATGATAGCAGTCTACAAGTATACGAGGGGATGTCACAGAGAGGAGGGGATCGCTTTATTCTTCAGGGCACCAGAGGACCGGATGAGGAACAACGGCTGGAAGCTGACCAAGGAGAGATTCAACATGGAGATAAGGATGAACTTTCTGACGGTCAGAGCGATCAACTAATGGAACAACCTACCAGCAGACGTTGTGAACTCCAACACTCTGGACATTTTTAAGAGAAGATTGAACTGCCACTTGACTGGTGTACTATAGGATTCCTGCTTGGGCAGGGGGTTGAACTCGATGGCCTTCATGGTCCCTTTCAACTCTAACAATAAATAAATAAATAAATGAATGAATGAATGAATGAATGAACGAACGAACGAACGAACGAACAAACCAACAAACAAACAAACAAACAAATGCAAATAAACAACCCAAAGATGCCACAATTCAATCCTAAACTACACATATTCTCCTCCGTTGGAACCTGGTATGAATATTTATGAAATCTAAACATGACAGATGTCTTAAGGTTTTCCCTCAAAGCTATGAGAAGTATTTCCTTCAAGAAATAAAAATACCTCTCTGTTACTGGTTTTTTCCTGTCAGACATCGGTGCTTGACCCAAAATGCTCTAGAAATCTCAGGTTTGTTTACAGCTTTGTCCTTGACAAGCATTTTTAGAAGCCTGCAATCAGCACAACAAGCCATTTGATCTGTCCTTTGGCACCCTCCAGCTGCTACTTGGAATGTCAACACCGTTTTATTGCACTTCTTGTCCTCTCAAAACTATTCAATTTCATATGGGTTTCTTTTATCTCAGAAGAGATCACATGAATGGAGAAGCAGTGAAGCTGACCAGCGATATTTCCCAGAAACATTTCAGGCAGAATGTCTTAAGATAGAGGACCAGGAAGTTTTACATAGAATGGGAAGAGTCTTAAGCCCTGCATTTGAACTGGAAGGTGTGGAATTAATCCTTTTCTCTTAGCTCCAATTCAGGCGATGAAAAATAATTTGTCCTGTGTGGCCAGTATAGAAATTTTAAAAACACCAAGAAAATAATGTCACATGTCACTTCGTTAGAAAAGAAGGAACTGTTTTGTGACCAAGGTCATATCAAATCTACTTTGAAGAGGCCACCAGCTCAGATTTCAACAACATTTTATTCACCCAAATCCTATTTGGTAGCAGGATGCCTTCTGAACACCAAACAAATAGAGGGGAGAGGGGCGGCATACAAATCTAATAAATAATAATAATAATAATAATAATAATAATAATAATAATAATAATAATAATAATAATAAATAAGTGGGATGATAGACTACAGCACTGCATTTACACACTTGTTATACTCGTGAGTATATTTGCCTCAAGCAGAAATAATGCTGAGTGGAAAATTAGTTCATAAAAGGAAATATTCAATTTTTCTTTTTCCAATACCTTTCTGTTCAAAATATTTTCTTGTTGGCTTTAGTACTAAACACATTTAGAACCTACACTGTGTATGGAATGGGGGAAAGGGATGTGGAGGCAGAAACATCCACCAAAGAATTAATTTTTCTCTTTGTAAATTCTTTCCTGCTATTATTCTAATGGTTGGTTGCATAGTCGGCCAGAAGTTTAGACTGAATTTGGCATTTTATATACACCTATCAAGTCCTTCCCAAGGACCTGGGATAGGTAGATATTGTTTTCATAGTGTGACAGGTATCATCGCAAGCTACTGTATATTATTATTATTATGGTTCATCGCACAGTCAGCCAGCTATTTAGACAGGATTTGGTATCCACCTATCGAGTCCTTCCTGAGGACCAGAGATAAGCAGATGTGAATATTTGATGGTTTTAAAGGCATTGTTGTTCCAAGTAAGGCTGCCTTTTGCAATTGACTGGTGGTAATTTTGTCGATGCTATGGTGTTCAAGTAGTACTTCAGTTGTTTTGGGATTGCAGCTAAGGTGCCTATTGCTAAGGGTACTACCTACAGAAAGATAGTTTTGGGATAGGTGGGAATTTTTTGGAAACAATGAGTAAGCTGGTAGAGAAAGGTTTGTAAAAAGAGTTTTTAAGTTTTCCTTGCTTTCCTAACTACAGTGTGCCTATCTGAGGGCTTACCGTACAATTTGTGACATTTTCCCCTTCTCCTGCCCTTTCGGTGTCTTTTTAAAATTGAATAATAAAAAGACCAAAGGCCAAAACTATAGCTACAGAGCTAGAAAGGAAAATAAATTAGTGACATAAAGCATTTTTATAACATCACACAGCCACCACAGAAATGTTATAAAGCCTGACCTCATTACTGTTATTTTGGTACAACAATTGTTGGATTATTCTAGAAGACATAGGGAAAAAATGATGCAAGAACAAAAACAAAAGAAAGCAAATAAGCAAAAGCAATTGGGTAATATTTGAGTATAATATTTATATTCAATACTGTATACCTATATAGCAAATTGCTTTATTAAAAAATATTTAATCTAACTAAGAAATTATAACTAGTTATGGATGAATGTATCCTTGATTTTACCATTTTTCAAAGATTTTTGTTCTGTTTAATGTTTTACTGCAGCAATTTTCCACTCTTTTAAATACCACAGTCTGAAAGCTGCAGAAATCTGAGTGGCTTTGAGGCCTAGAAAAGAGAGATTGAGGAGCAGAGTATAAAGTATAGATAATCCCCGAAAAATCTTATCATATACAGTACACATTTGCTTCATCATTAATCTCCAGCCCCCTTAAATGGCACTAATGTGATTCTCTGGGTGTAGTTTAGAGGTGAACCAAATTAAATTTGTTTTTGGAAACATCTTTTTAATTACAGGAATAAAAATAAATTGGTGTAACCAAATGTCAGAATTGTTCTGTCCATGAACATTCTAGTCAAGCCTCATCGATTAGTCATTCTTTGTCCATTCTTTGCATGGAATGCCAGAGTTTGGTTTGAATCCAATATTTTCTCTTTGTGAGGTCCGTCATTATTGCCATCCATGAATAGGATTTGGCAGATCTATAATTTTTCCTCAAAATCAGAGCATTTGAGCAATATTTCTTCTTGTTTTATTTCTAATGGTAAATTCTAATTTATTTATTTATTTATTATTTAGATTTGTATGCCGCCCCTCTCCGCAGACTCGGGGCGGCTCACAACAAGTGAAAAAACAATCTACAACAAATCTAAATTACTGTTTAAAAATATTTAAAAGACCTCATATTCTAAACACACATACATACAAACAAACATACCATTCATAAATTGTATCTGCCCGGGGGAGATGTTTCAGTTCCCCCATGCCTGACGACAGAGGTGGGTCTTAAGGAGTTTACGAAAGGCAAGGAGAGTAGGGGCAGTTCTAATCTCCGGAGGGAGTTGATTCCAGAGGGCCGGGGCCGCCACAGAGAAGGCTCTTCCCCTGGGGCCCGCCAACCGACATTGTTTAGTTGACGGGACCCGGAGAAGGCCCACTCTGTGGGACCTAATCGGTCGCTGGGATTCGTGCGGCAGCAGGCGGTCTCGGAGATATTCTGGTCCAGTGCCATGAAGGGCTTTAAAGGTCATAACCAACACTTTGAATTGTGACCGGAAGTTGATCAGCAACCAATGCAGACTGCAGAGTGTTGGTGAAACATGGGCATACCTAGGTAAGCCCATGACTGCTCTCGCAGCTGCATTCTGCACGATCTGAAGTTTCCGAACACTTTTCAAAGGTAGCCCCATGTAGAGAGCATTACAGTTGTCGAACCTCGAGGTGATGAGGGCATGAGTGACTGTGAGTAATGAGTCCCGGTCCAGATAGGGCCGCAACTGGTGCACCAGGCGAACCTGGGCAAACGCCCCCCTCGCCACAGCTGAAAGATGGTTCTCTAATGTGAGCTGTGGATCGAGGAGGACGCCCAAGCTGCGGACCCTCTCTGAGGGGGTCAATAATTCCCCCCCCCCAGGGTAATGGAAGGACAGATGGAATTGTCCGTGGGAGGCAAAACCCACAGCCACTCCGTCTTATCCGGGTTGAGTTTGAGTCTGTTGACACCCATCCAGGCCCCAACAGCCTCCAGACCACCAGCACATCACTTCCACCGCTTCGTTGACTGGACATGGGGTGGAGATGTAAAACTGGGTATCATCAGCGTACTGATGATACCTCACCCCATGCCCTTGGATGATCTCACCCAGCGGTTTCATGTAGATATTAAATAGCAGGGGGGAGAGGACCGACCCCTGAGGCACCCCACAAGGGAGAGACCTCGGAGTCGACCTCTGGCCCCCCACTAACACCGACTGCGACCGACCGGAGAGGTAGGAGGAGAACCACTGGAGAACAGTGCCTCCCACCCCCAACCCCTCCAGCCGGTGCAGAAGGATACCATGGTCGATGGTATCGAAAGCCGCTGAGAGGTCAAGAAGCACCAGGACAGAGGATAAACCCCTGTCCCGGGCCCGCCAGAGATCATCCATCAATGCGACCAAAGCAGTTTCCGTGCTGTAACCAGGCCTGAAACCTGACTGCTGGGGACCTAGATAATCGGCTTCTTCCAAGGACCATTGGAGCTGGAGTGCCACCACCTTCTCGACAACCTTCCCCATAAAGGGAAGGTTGGAGACTGGCCGGTAGTTATTAAGTACGGCTGGGTCCAGGGAAGGCTTCTTGAGGAGGGGGCGCACAAGCGTCTCTTTATAGGATGATGGAAAGGATCCCCTCCCCAAGGAAGCGTTGATAATCTCCTGGACCCAGCTCCGTGTCACCTCCCTGCCGGCCGAGACCAGCCAGGAGGGACACGGATCCAGTAAACAGGTGGCGGAACTCACAGCTCCAATGGCCTTGTCCACTTCATCAGGTGTCACCAGATCAAACTCTTCCCAGACAGGTGGAAGTACGGGCCCCAGTCACCTCGACTGACTGGGCATGGGCAAAATTACTGTGGAGAAGATTTATTAGGAATCCACAATGCTCAATATAGGGCAAATTCACGAACTCTTTTTAAAAAAAAGTTACATTTTATAGGAGATGAGAATAGGAATGCAGACACAGAAACAGACAGACAAGTTCATACGGGAGAAGATAGCCTAAAGGTATTCCCAGCTGGTATTGATTTGGTTACATTCTTTACATCTTAAGAAATATGTTTAATTGCTATTGTTTACTTACTGCTTAACCTATATAGGCCACAGGTATGTTGCAGTTAAAATAACTATGGAAAAACCCCATTGCTTTACCTGACTTTGGCTGATTTCCAGTTACTGAGATTTCACATTCCTGCTTTTGTCCTTTTTGGTTCTTTTCCCTTTCTGTTTGCCTTTCATTTTCCTCTCCTATTGATAATTCAGTGTAAATTAGATAATTCTTATTTATGATATTCATGTAATTGTCAAATAAACATCTTAAGCTTTGTCATTTGAAAAGAGGAATGCCACTCCATTACAGAGATATGAAAATTGATTTTGAAAATAGTTTGGTTATGAAAAAGCTTGTTCACTTTCAGACTCATTGGAATAGATTTCAAAATTTTTGATTTTCTTTTTAAATTTGGAAAGTTTTGAGGGGGGGAAACATTTCAAAAGTTTTATTTTAAATAAAGCTACATTGTAGTGGCCCTCTATTCAATCAAGACCAATATTTGTTCTATTGATGCTCCTTAACATTTAACAGATGGTGGGAACCAGGTTGAACACAAGTGTCTGAAGAAACTCAAAGAATGATTCAAGTCAAAAGTATCCTGTCTGTAACATTAGGGAGTTGTCAAATTCCTTCTTATGATTGCTGAAGTAAATAACATAAATCAAGCCTCACTAATGCTAACTACTTATGTAATTGAATTATTTGGAAGTATGCATAATGTGATCTCTTTTGTATGCATTTTAAGATGGCACACAAATACAGAAGAAGTTCAAGATTTTAATATAAAGCATCAGAGTTACAATCCTAGGAAGCTTTGCTTGTGTTTTTCCTTTTTAAAACTAGGCTTGTAAATAAGTCCCAATTACCAGCTCAGATCCCTGAATCTGAAAATGTTTGCATATATATCTGAAATTCTTTGTATAACAAAGAAATTGGAAATAAATCATGCTAAAATTGGGCATTAAGTATACCTGAATGTGAACACAATATGGTATGTAACAGAGAATTGCTTACACATACTTCTAACTTTCCTGGACCAAGCTGCTGAACTTGATAAAAATATATTGTGAGACACCCCCTTCAATAGTTAGGGACTAGCCCTATCATTAGGAAAAAATTAGCAGGGATGGATAAATTGACTACTTTGATTAAAGACAAAAATGCAGCTACTTTTTTTTTCTACTTGGAAGCCATTTATGGAATTTGTGCTCAAGGTGGAAAAAAATGAATCTTTGGTTGTGGGTTCTACTGATATGTTTATTGTTATAGAACTGGCTAGTTTATACTATTATGTAAAAATAAAAAGTCAAGGTTCAATCTTATTATATTATTATTCTGTTATTATCTTATCAATGTCTTTTCTTTCTTTTTCTCCTTTTTCCTATACTTTTTCCTTCCCTTTTCTCTTCCCTATCTTTTCTACTTTTTTTCTTTTGTATTTTTGTATTGTTAGTAAAAATATCCTTCTGGGTTCAGTTCCAAGTGGGAAAAAAGACACTGGAAACATAGAGACTGCTTGGCAAGATAGTCTTATGGTGAACAGGAGCACATGGCTTGAGTTCCTGAACAGAAAAGGCGAGCACTTGCTTTAAGACATTGAAGAAGAAAAGAAAGGTGATGCTGAGAGTCCCTGAGTTTTTTAAATCTTATGTTGGGCCCAGTGAAGGGCTGCAAATTTTTTTATTATCATACTGTGGACATGGCTTATTTTGTGGGTGTGGCTTGCCGGCCATGTGACCAGGTGGGAGTGGCTTGACGATCATATGACCGGGGGTGGCTTAAAGGTCATGTAACTGGATTAAAGGTGGCCAACTTGCTGTCACTCACGTCAAGGGTTCGGGTTAGGGTTAGGGTGCCTGGCCTTTCCTCGCCTCAAATTTCTATACAAATTGTCGCCCATACAATTTCTCTATCTATTTACTATTACTGAACATCCAAAATATACTATTTAATTCTCTGTATATAATTATACACATTCAACCTCATTTACTGCGATAGGAAAAACATACCCAGAGCCCGGAAGGGAAAAAAAGGGGGGGGGAATAAAAAAAATTCTACTGGTTCTGCATACCTGATCAAAATTTTTCTGACCGTACCTGTAGGAGTCCATCACTGGTTGAGCCCCACCTCAGAGTTTCCTGTTCCTGTATAAGAAATGCACTCTGATTGGTGGTCAGACTCCCAGGAGCCGAGGGTCTTAGCTAAATTTGTAGGCTTTTGTCTGTGTCTCAGGCTTGGCTGATGTAATCTTCCCAAGTGCCATTGCTGAGTTTCTGTTTGCTAGATGGGTCTGCCTGAAGGGGGATAGATCTTTGTTATGTAGACTAGACTAGCCCAGGCTTTAATGGCCCATTGACAAAAGTGTGGGGTTTTTTGCTTCTCTGAGTTTCTACTTCTTTTTTAGGGGAAATATTCTGCCTTTTTAGTATGTCTTAAAATATTTCATTTTTCTAGGAGAGGGGTGGGTTTTAACTTCCAACAGTATCTTACATTATTAATAAATAAATAAACAAACAAATGGTAAAAATGAGAATATGGCTACTGACAACAGATTCTGGAAGGGAACAGCACTGTACTGAAAAAAAGCCCCTGAAAACTACATATCCCCTATTCTGTGTTTCTAAAATGGTCCGTTGCCTTCAACGTACAATAGAAGAAGACTCCATTGATGAAGGCAACATTACTGTGATTCCCATCTGCTATTGGACTGGAAGATGATGCCATCTTGTTTTTCACCTTAAGCACAAAATATTTTGAGTCAATCTTAGTTACTCCTAGCCAGCAGGGGAAATAGTTATATTGGAAGTGGAGATGGAAGTGGTGATCTAAACCACTTTAGAAAGAAAGATTGTGGAATACAAAACTATATAAGACACAACTAATCATCAGGAAATAAGTAATAATGATGAAAAATATTAAATGTTTCCATGTTTATTGAATAATGAAGTGCTTAAGCCTTTATATCAGCTGCTGAAAGATATAGAATTTCAGTTGTCCTCAGCTCCCAAGGTTCATGGCTGCCCTGGCATGTGGCAGCCTCCAGCATTTAGGCTGCCAGTCAACTGAGAAACTAGTTAGGCAGAAGGAAGGAATACCAGAAGCTATTAGCAGTCGTTAAAATTAAATTGGCACACTGCAAGGTGCTTGTCTCATCATTGGACAGTTTCAGTTTAGATTGTAAAAGGAATTATCCCTATTCTATGTCTCAAACTTCTAAGATGTAACAGCAGATTATTTTACTAGTTAAAATGAAGCAGGCTAATGTTAGAATTGGCATTTATTGTTGTCCAAATATTTCTGCAGGCATGAATGAATATTGCACGCTGTTTTTATCAATCTTATTGTGCATATTTACAATCTGATATCATTTTCTTCATCACCAAATTATGTAGCATTATTGCTTACAGTTGCATATGCTAGCATGCTAAAGACTAAAATGATGTGAGACAAGCCATTTGCAAACAAAATGAAAAGAAAATGCTGTACAAAATTATTTCAAGCCAGATACCATGCAATACAGTTTAGTCTCAAGTAAGTTGGCTAAGACTGAAGCAGTTAGCTGGTGATATTTCAGGGGAAAAATATTTATTTAATTACTAAAAGTTTGGAAAAATAAGAAGATCCTTAGGTATACTAAGAAAGATTGCTGAGTAATACATAGTATATGGATTTATATAGACAATTAGTGCAAATTCTCTATTGCCCTAAACCGCTGCCTTCTGTAAAGCTTGTAGGGAGATGTTGTCAGAGCAGTTTAGTGATTGGCAGATGGTAAAATAGCTGGCAGGAAATGGCTTATTCCAGTATTGCTGGTGTTATTTTATTTTCAACGATAATTCTGGGAACATTTAAAATTGCATTTCCCTTAAACTGATGAGAATTTGAGTAAACATTTGGCATTTTAAATACTTTATAAGTTTTTGAATGAGAGTTATAATAGATATTTTTATATTATATTAGCTAAACAATGCAGGTTGATGGAGCTGTGGTGGAGGACCTTCTCTGTTGCTGTCCCGACTTTATGGAAGCAACTTCTCCCCAAGGTCCGTATGGCCCCCACCCTGCCGGCTTTCCGTAAGGCCACGAAGATCTGGCTATGCCGGCAGGCCTGTGGGTCATAAATCAACCACTAGCTTGTCCATGTGTCTGAATATTATTATTATTATTATTATTATTATTATTATTATTATTATTATTTATTAGATTTGTATGCCGCCCTTGCCGAGGACTCGGGGCGGCTCAATGTATGCTACTGAATTGTCTTTAGTTTTAATTAGGATTTTAGCAATTAGTTTTTTCTTGATTTCTTTTTCTTGCTGCTGTTATTTGTAATTTTGATATTATTGTAAGCCACCCTAAAGGCCTTTGGGATTGGGTGGCGTGGAAGTCTAAATGAATGAATGAATGAATGAATGAATGAATGAATGAATGAATGAATGAATGAATGAATAAATGAATAAATAAATGCATACATACATACATACATACATACATACATACATACATACATACATACATAAATATGCCTTGGTGGTGCAGTGGTTAGAGTGCAGTACTGCAGGGCACGTCAGCTGACTGCTAGATCTGCAGTTCAGCAGTTCAAATCTCACCAGGCTCAATGTTGACTCAGCCTTCTATCCTTCCCTCGTCGGTAAAAGGAGGACCCAGATTATTGGGGGCAAGATGCTGATTCTGTAAACTGCTCAGAGAGGGATGTAAAGCACTCTGCGGAGAGGGGCGGCATACAAATCCAATAAATAAACAAACAAACAAACAAACATACATATTATTATTATTATTATTATTATTATTATTATTATTATTATTATTATTAATCTACGGAGAGGGGCAGCATACAAATCTAATAAATAAATAAATAATAATAATAATAATAATAATAATTATTATTATTATTATTATTATTATTTATTAGATTTGTATGCCGCCCCTCTCCCTAGACTATGAAGCGGTATAAAAGTCAAAGTGCTATTGCTATGACTTTCTTCCAGATATTATTGCTTCCCATTTTCATCCTATCAAGCCATAATTACTCATTTGGTTGGGAAAGACTACAAGATTATATATTTTACTCTTCAGTACTATTTATGCATTTTAATACTCCACCTTTATTATTTTTTCAAATAACACAGCAACCACATCCAACACATCTCCCTCCTCCTATTTCCCCACAACCACCATCCTATGAGGTGAATTGGGCTGAGAGAGAGTGACTGGCCCAAAGTTACCCAGCTGGCTTTCATGAGCAAGGTGGGACTCGAACTCATGATGTTTTGCTTAGTAGCCTGGCCTTAACCACTAGTCCAAACTGGCTCTTCAGCCTCTAACAGTCTTTTTTCACTATTTCTCTCTCTTTACTATTGCCACTGAAACCATTTGAACAGGAGTCTCCAATCCTTGGGCTGCAGCGCATTGTTGGGCCTGATCTCTTGGGAACCAAATCTTGGAAGTGATAAATGAGCCCATATGTGTGCACACATCCCCAGTTACACAAGCAACGGGCAAGCACATGCGCGATGCTCCATTTACATGAGCGGCAGGCATTCATGCCCACCAACACACAAATGGAGCTGTGCATGCACGCCTGTCGCTCATTTTGATATTGAAAGCAATTTTTTATAATTATTATCTCCATAATTTGATGCTTTTTGGTATAGCAGGATTCTATTATAAGCCAAGAGCAGAACGTGGAATTGCTTGAAATTGCTTGGAGACATGGTTGCAATGCCTGTAAGACCTGACATCTGGTTAAATATCTAACCAGCAGAGGTGGTATTCGGCCAGTTTGCGATGGTTTGGGCAAACTGGTAATGAAAATTTAGAGCAGTTTGCAATACCAATAAATCCCACCACTGGCTGGCCTTACCTCTGCCCATTTGCTCTCCTGCTCTCCCCTCACTCCTGACCACCCACACCGCCCAATCGCTTCTCATCTCGCCTCCCCGGCATAGCTTCTGCTTGGCTCCTCACTTCACTGTTGCCTGCCTTACCTGCAGCCCAGTTGAGTAGCCCTGTTCGGCCTTGGTAAGCCTGCAAGTCGCAACCTAGCTAGCTGCCTCCCACCTCGTGGTGGACATGGTGAGGCTCAGCCGTATTTTGGCCTTGGCTCTCACCAAGAGAAGGGCGGCATACAAATCTAATAAATAATAAATAATAATAATGATAATAATGATAATAATGATGATAATGATGATAATAATGATAATGATAATGATAATGATGATAATGATGATGATAATAATAATAATAATAATAATAATAATAATAATAATAATAATAATAAGTGAAATACGAAGATCTAAAAATCGAGCTGCAACGACTCTGGCATAAGCCAGTGAAAGTGTTCCCAATGGTACTTGGCACGCTGGGCGCAGTGCCAAAGGATCTCAGTGGACATTTGAAAACCATTGGAATTGACAAAATCTCCAACTGTCAACTGCAAAAGGCCGCTTTACTGGGATTGGCAAACATAATTCGCTGCTACATCACACAATCCTAGGTGCTTGGGAAGCGCCCGACTAGTGATGAAATACGAAATCCAGCATAGTGATCTCGTTTGCTGTATTGTACTGACATCATCATCATCATCATTGCCATCCTTCTGCCTGCATGCCGCCCACTCTCCCTTTGCCTTGGGTCAGGGACATGCCAGTTCCTGGCTCTGATCTTCCTGGCGTATCGTCTCGCTTGTTCTCCCTTTGCCACTCATTGCCCCATTTCCCTTCCTTCAGAGTCCCCGGCCCTTACTCAATGTCCCCAGTTCCTCCCCAACGACAGCCTCTTTCTTTGTCCTGTGATCTTATCTTCCTTCCATGGCTGGTGGTAGACGGCAAAGCCTGAGCCATTGCTGCTCAGCTCCCAGCCAGCCCATATATCTCTCTCTCTCTCTCCTTGTTGTGAGATGCCTGCAGCCACCACCACTTTTTTTTTCAGTGCAAGCAGCCTCCAGCTGCTGCTGCCGGCTCACTTCCAGCCAGGAAAGAATGGCAGCTGGTCAGACTGGCAAAGAGGCAGCAGCTTCGGCCGTTTCTGGACATTTTCTAAGCTTCATTCCCCCAGCACCCCATGCGCACAACACTCCCTCCCACAAAAAAATATTTCCACGGGGAGGAAAGGCACCCTGAGGCCACCAGTGGGCTTGTTAAGGCATGCTAAGGGACCTGACTTCCTCACACAAGTGTGGAAGAAAATTGGATGCTTCAGCCAAAGCCAGGCTTGGAGCAGCACAGTAGCCAGTCCTCACTCAATCTACTCCTCAAGCTCCCAATGCCCAAATCAGTGAGCTGGAAGAGAGATTCTTTGTTGTGCTGGTGAATACGTATGATACAGACCAATTGTCAGCCCAAGAGTGTGGGAGGAAGGGGCTCTGAATGGTACCCAGAAATCACCCTGTCTCTGCAGCATCAGCCAACTTGAGCTGCCCCAACTTGCCAGGAGTGACATTGAGTTGGCCACATCCACTCAGTCACACCCAGCAAGCCATGCCCACCAAGCCATGGCCACATAACTGACAGTGATTTTTTTTAAAATCCCACCACTGTAACCAGCTATTAAACTTAGTGGAACAAAAGCAGATTTTCCTGGTACCAGATTAAGATCTCAATTCAGGATGCACCCTTGTTCTTTCTGTCAATTAATCTCAACACGACCACCTGGCATTTGTTTTCCTGGTACCATTTGAAATTATCTATTAATTTCAATTACTTAACAATGCATAAAATTACAAACATGTCCAATGGCACTGTATTCCATTGCATAACCCTGTCCACTTAGGCATATGCATAATGAAAACCCTGTTGCGTCCATAATAAAACCCAGAGATTTTTCAAGTCTTAGAACTGAATGTTCAAAAGTTGTTGCTTGCTTCTTTTTCTAACCAGACAGCGGAAACTGCCAAGAAACTTTCTGGGCGCACAGCCCCTTTCCATATTAGTACAGGAGTGTATGTATTTATAGCATTTTACCGGAGTAGCTGAAAATTAGATCAGATGCTGATTGTTTTACCCTAATTAAATTATATTCTTAAGTATATGTAATTTTCTTTTCTCATACGCACATAGTTTATGGGAAGATTAAAGCTCTAAAGAGAGGAAGGAGAAATGGAAAGCAGAACTTTCTCCACAATAATTAAATCTTCAGGTTTCATATATATCTTGTGCATCTTCTAAGAAAGTCTTCCTAGAAGTTTTCCAATATGAGAAGGCATGCAGCGAGCAAATGAAAAAGCCACATGTTATTTCCAGTGTTGGAACTGAGAATGCTCACCTAATCATTTGATTTCAGTGTTAAAGTATTTAGGATTTTTGCATTAGTGATTAGTAATGTAGTCAATCAATTAATTGAATTTTATCCTCCTGGCTGTCCATGTAGCAAAAAACATTGCAAAATTGTTTTAATTTTAGAAGGCAAGGAATAAGTTGATAATGGATCCAAGCTTATATTAGCATTTACTTGCATGCACAGTGGTACCTCTACTTAAGAGCGCCTCTAATTAAGAACTTTTATACAGAAGAACTGGGTGTTCAATATTTTTTTGCCTCTTCTTAAGAACCATTTTCTACTTAAGAACCCAAGCCTGGGAAAATTTCCCAGGAAATTTGAGATTAGCACGAAGGCCCAGCCAATTTCCTGCCATTCCCCCTGGGTTTCTCTCTCTGGCGCAGTTTATGGGAGGCAAACTCACACTGGGTGTATAGGAGGTGCCCTGCCTCAGTGTCCCTCTTTTTTTTTTAAGCCTTAAAGTTTTGGATTTTTGTGATTCACCTCACCTTCTCCCTTCAGCAGCAATTGTCCTCCCTCCTCCTCCCCCTCCTCCCACCTAAATTACGAGCTTTTTTCTAGCCCCCTGGCCAAAGAATGTAGTATGTCTTACTGTATGAATGGGAATGAATGATTTTAATTGTTATTAGAGTTTTTTAGCTGTATTAATTGGATTTTTCCAAATATGTATACTGTATATTGTTTTGATATGTTGTGAGCCGCCCTGAGTCCTCGGAGAGGGGCAGCATACAAATCCAATAAATAAATAAATAAATAATACATTTAACCTATGACAATGGTTTAATTTCGTGTCTCATGTACCAAATCTCATGCACTCAAGCGTGGGTCTCATCAGCTATACCTTACCTAGCCCAATACAATTTGCAAAAGTACTCAGCTAAAGTACTCTGGAAATGTACAACTGCATTTTGCATTATTTCTCTGCACCATTTACCATTTACAGAGAAAGATAGATGTTCCTTTGCCTGCGTTTGTATGGTGTGTGTATGCAGTTATATGTGCTGTGTTAGTGAGCTTATGAGAAACAGATAATTATATGTGTGTTGTCTTCTTTTGAGGTTTGTGGCATATTCCCTTGCTCTAAAATGTACAAATATTTCCTACAAGCTGTTCTTGGTGCTTAATTTCTTGCTTATGTAATACATTCTTTATGTGGTTTGGTTCCTCTGTGTGTAAATTGTTATTTATGCTCTGATTCTGAAATAGAGCCAATAGTACTGAAACTTGGTAGCAAGCTCCTTAGAAATACACATGACAGCTTTATACGTCAGTAGGTAAAATGATGCCCTCTAGATGTTTACATGTTTCTTAATTTCTAGATAGCATCACTGGTGGTTGGGATTTATGGTACTTAACAATTCAAAATATTTGGAGGGCACTCCTACAACTTTGGGTGTAGGCTTTGGTGCCAATATACAAATTTGCAGTGTTTAATGTGATAGAATATAAATAAATAAATAAATAAATAGGGGATAATTGTACAGTGGTACCTCTATCTAAGAACACCTCTACTGTACTTATGAATTCTTCTTGATAACAATCGGGTGTTCAAAAAAATTTCGCCTCTTCTCAAGAACCATTTTCTACTTACAAACCCGAGCCTCCAAAACTGTAACAGGAAAAGGCAGGGAGAAGCCTCCATAGGGCCTCTCTAGGAATATCCTGAGAGGAAACAGGGCTGGAAAAGGTGAGGAGAAGCCTCTGTGGGGCCTCTCTAGGAATCTCCTGGGAGGAAACATGGCCTCCACCCTCCCTGTTGTTTCCCCAGTCGCACACATTATTTGCTTTAACATTGATTCCTATGGGAAAAATTGTTTCTTCTTACAAACTTTTCTACTTAAGTTCATAAGTAGAGGTACCACTGTATTCACTCTATTTAGTGCAATCTAAGTTCTGCCCTTGCCGCTAGAATGTCTTCCCCAGGACTAAAATAATAGTGTGTCACTGCTTCAGATGACCACAGTTTATTCCGTATGAACACAGTTTATTCACCACTTCACGCTCAGCCTGCCAGATAATTCAGAACAATTACATATGCCCACTTTAAAAGGACAGATCTTTAACTGTAAACATTATGTGAGATTTAGTTCTGTTGATAACATTACTATATTTCTTAAGACTGACTAAAATATCTTGATTTTGTAATTTGATGTTCAAAATAACTTGTGTGGAATGGGAGGAGAAGGGAGCAAAACACTTTCCTCACATCAGCAGAAACTGTAAAGACATTTAGAAACAGACCGCTGAGCCAGACTGAGGATGAAGAGGTGATATCTGCAGAATATAGATCCCCTTGACTTAGAAATCATGTTTTTTTCCACTGTGCTAGTTATGCACCACATAAATACGAACACAAATATTAATTCATCCTCAGAAGAAAACATGGTCTTTAATTCATTAAAAATCATAATAGCTTCACCCTTTTGAACTAAAGCCCTAAGTCTCTGCAGCTTCTTTAAACTGAAATGAATTAATTATAGAACTTGACACATAATGTTCTTTGTTTGTTCTGTCTTTTAATTCTAAACAAACTGTTAACTTTAATGAAATAGATTTGTCACATGCTACAGCAAAAAAAAAAATTGTGAATAGAACAGTGAGCTGTGTCCAAATAAAGAGAATTGGAAATATTTTAGAATTCGGTATAAGATTAAAAAACCATGTACAGTTTAAAGGAATTATCCCATACTTTATTCAGTACACCACTAAGAAAGCTTCAATGAACTTTTATTTATTTATATGCTAGTGGGATTGGAAGTAGCATGTCCTGTGATTGGGTGGTAGAACTGCCAATCAATGTGTAACAACATGGGGCATCATCTCACAGGTTATATTCCAGAACTAGAGAGAGGGATTTCAATAGGAAAGGAAAGACAGGTCCAAGGGAGCCTCAGAATCCAAGTTCTGAAACACTTTCTTTTGAAAGGTTAAGGATAATTTTGGATCTGAAATTTGCTAGTATGGATCAAATATAGATGTAGAGTTGAACCAGTTTAAAACACATCTTAGCTATTTAATAAAAGTCAATTTATTCCTCTGTTTTTGTATTTACCAAAAATTCTGATAGGTGGTATTGTACTTCTTCCTTGTGTCAATCCTAATCATGCTACCATATACAGAACTAAAGAATTTCTAAGCCAGACAATGAGATTAGCAAAGTTTATAGATAATAAAGGAAAAGTAAATTCCCCACCAAACAAAAACAGCATATGTCAAAGTATTTGATACAGTAATACACTATTTATGGGGCTGCCCTTGAAGAGTATCTGGAAGTTTCACTTGGTTCAGAATGCAACGGCTTGAACAGTTTTAAACAAACTTAGATTTATGCATCTGTCACCTCTTTCAATTTAAGGTGCTGGTTATCATCTTTAAATCCCTACATGGCTTGGCGACAGACTATTTGAAGAACTGCTTCTACCCTATTACATCTACCTGATGTACCAGGATAGGAAAGCAGACTACAGTGGTACTTCTACTTATGAATTTAATTCGTTCCGTGATCAGAATCTTAAGTAGAAAATCAATCTCCAGTCATGGTCCCCATTCCTACTAGCAAAACTATGACTTTTGGAAAAGCAACAGAATGTGTGTGTGTGTGTGTGTGTAATGATGTTTCATAGATGGGGCAATTTTTCCCATAGGAATCAATGTAAAAGCAAATAATTCATGTGATTGGAGAAACCACAGGGAGGGTGGAGGCCTTGTTTCCTCCCAGGAGATTCCTAAAGAGGCCCCACAGAGGCTTCTCCCCGCCTTTTCCAGCCCTGTTTCCTCCAAGGAGATTCCTAGAGAGGCCCGACGGAAGCTTCTCCCTGCCTTTTCCGGTTACAGTTTCAGAGGCTCGGGTTTGCAAGTGAAAAATGGTTCTTGAGAAGAGGCCAAAAAATCTTGAACACCTGGTTCTTATCTAGAAAAGTTGGTAAGTAGAGGCGTTTGTAGATAGAGGTACCACTGTATGTTGCAAGTCCTATCTATTAGAGATGTACATCTAGTGGGACCACAAAAAGGGCCTTCTTGCTGGTGGCCCCTTCTCTGAAACATCATCATCTCTCTCTCACACACACACACACACACACAAAGTATGAATGTCCCCATCCTGTTGCTTTTCCAAAAGTCATGGTTTTGTTAGTAGGCCTGGAGACCATGACTGGAGATTGTTTTGATCAAGCATGAGTGGTTAAAGTTCTCAGAAAGTGCATAACTGGCAAATGGCAATGCAAAAGAGAAGAGTATAGAGAACTTTTTGTTATAAAAGCTAACAAACCAGCACCTAGGTGTGCCAAATTTTGGTGAATGAACAAGGCAGTTCCAGTAAATGAACCTGAGGAGAGATATTTTGCTTATGAAAACATGAGGCTTCTTCTTGCAGAACAGACTATTTTATATGGCAAAATTCACAGTATTGGGTTGCTACTGGTACAAATGAGGACAGCGCACTGGTAGCGAAAGTTCTCTTAAGGGCGTGCATTCATGTCCCAGCATGTTTTTGCTTCTGCGCATGCTCAGGAAGCAAAGTCTCATAAGGGGAAGCATGCAAGAGAGAGGTTTTGGCAATTTTTTTGCTTCTGTGCATGCACGGAAGCAAAAAAACCCACTGAAATCTGTTTCTCGTGACCACTTGGTTGCTGCAACAGTCATAAGTGTGAAAAAGTTCCTTTTTTTCAATGAGACATTGTAACTTTCAACAGTCATTAATGAACTGTAAGGTGAGGACTACCTGTATCTTGAAGGGGCTGCCAAAGCATGGAAAATTCAAGGAAAGAAAGGTATGAAATTTATTCCTAGATTTATATAAGAAAAATCAGCAGATATAAGTAATAATACTCCAGTAGAACAGGCTGCCTTATAGGGAAAAAAATTAGACACACTTTCAAGTAGGCCAGAATTGGGGGGTTTTTAAGTAAATTTAAAACTTTACAAAGTTAGATAACTAGATTAGTACAGTCAGCTGTCAGGAAATGAACAAAAGGGACTAAGATAAATTTCCCAGCAAATAGGACTGAAGTGACTCGAGACAGCACGTAACAGAGACGGTTCGCTTTATTTCTCAGCTCTTTAGAAGTGACTACCAGCTGGAACGCGTCTCAGCTGGAGCCGGCAAAACCGGCTCTATTTATACACAAAGTTCCCGCTCAAACGCGAGCTGTCAGCGCCGCAGCCAATCAGGCGCATCCTATTTACATAGTCTGCCTAGAGACAGTTTACATGGCAAAACTCTGAGGCAATACACTTAATATTCAACACCCCTCCCCTCCTAGACAAAAAAAACCATACAGATTATACAGAAAGCCATGTGACATATTCATCCAATCGGTGAGGTCTTTGGGTGTTTCTTGTGGACCTGCGCAATTCAGTTAGTCCTTCGTCGCAGGCATGGAAGGAGGTCGATTCGCTAGTTCCTCCTCTGGACTCCGAAGGCCCTGGTTGCACTCCGAGGCCCAGAGTTGTGTGGGCTGGCACATCTCCGACCTCCGTTGACGAGGATGATTCCGGGAGGCTGGCCGAGCGGCTTCGGATGGGTGAGTCCAGATTTAAGTCTGTCCAAGTTGGCGATGCGTTGTTTTCCATCGGTGGGCCTGCGTGTGCAATCAGCGGGTTAACGGTAGCATTTGGCCCAGTGTCTTGGCACCTTCTCAAATGATCGATGTGCCTAGTCCATACTCGGCCATCGTTCAAAGAAATCAAATAAGTTTTTGGTGCCTTTTGTTGAATAACAGTGCCCTTAAACCACTTTGGGCCCCCATCAAAATTCCTTGCGAATACACATTGCCCCATATACATGTTCCTCTCAACATTATCAACATTATTATTTACATAATTCTTTGTACAATATACAGGATTTAATCTGTCCAAGGTTGATCTGAGCTTCCTGCCCATTAAAACCTCTGCTGGGCTTCTATTTGTTCTTGAATTTGGAGTCATATGTTGTGCCAATAAAAATTCATCAAGGTGCTCTTGCACCTCCCCAGGGCCAGCCCTCCTCAATGCTTCCTTGGCAACTCTTACGTATCTCTCTGCCAATCCGTTCGCCCATGGCGAAAAAGGAGAAATGAGGGCATGCCTTACCCCTAACTGATCCAGGAAGAGTTCAAACTGTCTGGCTGTCAGTTGGGGCCCATTGTCGGAAACCAACACATCTGGGTAGCCATGCGTGGCAAAAAGGTGGCGTAACGCTTTAATAGTAGAGCATGTGGTGATATTATGCATTAATATTATTTCGACCCACTTAGAATATGCGTCTACAACGATTAGAAAATATTTAGAATCAATGGGACCAGCAAAATCTATATGCAGCCTAGACCACGGGCCCTGGGGTGGCTCCCAGTCCATAGGGGTTGTTTTTGGGGGTTTAGGCCGTGACTCCTGGCAAGGGTCACACTTTGACACCCAGCTCTCAATGTGGCCATCAAGCCCTGGCCACCAGAAATGGCCCCTTGCTAACCCCTTCATCCTCACGATGCCTGGATGGCCCACATGTAGCATGGTTAAAACTTTAGATTGCAGAGTTTCAGGAATTACAACCCGGTCGCCCCATAACAGACAACCCTTAACAACAGAGAGTTCTAGCCTTTTACTTTTGAATTCAGACAAGTCTGTCCCCAAGTTTTCATTATTCCACCCTTTGAGAACACAATTCACTACTTTAATGAGAATGGGGTCTTTAGCTGTATGTTCGGCTACCTCCTTGGCAGTAGTCATTGGGTTATCAGCCAACTCTATTAATAAGACATCAGCGGATGGGGCAGGATCCTCTACTAAGTCGGGAATGGGGCATCTGCTAAGGCCATCCGCATGGTTGATGGTTGTTCCTCCCTTATGAATTAGTTCATATTGATATCCTGCCAAGAATATTCCCCACCTTAGTAAGCGGGGGGACATAAAAGGTGGAGTTGGTCTGTCTGGGGCTAGAAGGCCTAACAAGGGTTTGTGATCTGTTACTAATTGGAATTTTCGACCAAAAATGTAATTGTGGAATTTCTTTACTCCTGAGACTAATGCTAACGCCTCCTTGTCTAGCTGACTGTAGTTCCTTTCTGTGCTAGACAGGGTCCTGGAGAAAAATGCGATAGGGGCCTCTGTACCGTTAGGCAGTACATGAGCCAGTACACTACCCACCCCGTACGGGGAAGCATCGCACGTAAGACGTAGGGGAAGTAATGAACTGTACTGTACCACTACGCTTTTGGACGTTAATAGACTTTTTATTCGGGTAAATGCTTCACTCTCAGTTTTCCCCCATTGCCAGGGAACTTCCTTCTGAAGCAGCCGGTGGAGGGGTTCCGCTGCTGTGGCCTTCTGCCTCAAAAAAACAGAGTAAAAATTAAGTAATCCCAAAAAAGCTTGTAATTCAGACTTAGTTTTTGGCTCGGGAGCGTTTTGTATTGCCCAAACTTTCTCGCTAGTGGGATGAATCCCTTCGC